>NC_072414.2:89798000-91144500 GCF_028858775.2 Pan troglodytes | reverse complement strand
TAAGTCTTCTGACGAGATCAATGAAAAACTATGATGGGTCAACCACTGAATATGCAGTTATCCATATCCAAAGAGCAAAGATTTCAAGAAATTTTATCTTTCACATATGCAGATGTACAAAATGGACATCTCTTCATTTACTGAGGAAGTTTCAACCTCTTCCACACATGCCCAATGCTTATACCCAAAGTTAACATTGTAATAATGTAATTTTATGGACTCAAATTTATAAAAATACACACAATAAATTAGAACTCTCGAAATTTTTACACAATTTATACCTCCAGTGTTGGAAATTATGCAAAGATGGAATGCTCAGCATAACAAAGTGGCACTATGAGTGAAGGGGCAGAAGTTGTACACCACTGAAACATTTGGCAGGGGAGATTTCTTGTATTTTTTACTTGCATTTTCACTTCTATGATCTTCAAAACTCTCTCCACTTATATTTGGAGGGTGGTTGTGTTCTACAAATTTTTGAACTGTATGCTGTCTATTTGAAAGTCTGGTTATTGCTTTACCATTATAATTAAGTGATTTTCTGTATTCACAGCACCAATTATATTTTAAAATTTATCTTTTACCATTAAGTAGCCTCATACACTTAATTTATCACAGCGTTTTTGCAAGAGAACAATTTCACTGATCTCTTCCATTGTGTTAAAAGGAAAATGGCAAAAAGGAATGATACTTGGCTTCCCCAATACCAAATCTGTATTAGAGTTTTTCAAAGAGACAGAACCAATAAGATATGTATACAGATATATGAGAAGGGATTTATTACGGGAATCAGTTCATGTATGAGAAGTCCCATGACAGACTGTCTGCAAGCTGGAACGCTGGGATATCTACAGTGTGGCTCAGTCCCAATCTGAAGGCCTCAGAACTAAGGATGCCAATGATGCAACTCTCAGTTTGAGATCAAAAGCCTCAGGACCCGGCGGGCTGCTGGTGTAAATCCTGGAGCCCAAAAGATGTCAAACCTGGAATTTTAACGTCTAAGGCAGCAGGAGAAAAGGCTGTCCCTTCTCTGAGACAGAGACCAATTCGCCTTCAGTATTTGTCCTCTCTGGCCTACTAGATAGTGCCCACCAGTAATGAGGGTAGATTTTCCCTACCTAGTCGACTCAGACTCATGTGCTAGTCTCCTCTGGAAACTACCTCACAGACTCACCCAAAATAATGCTTTATCAAGTTTCTAGGTATTTCTTAATTCAGTCAAGTTGACACCTAAAATTAAGGCCACGAGTCCACTCCTTGTCAACCTGGCACTCATGTGTCTCCCTAAACCATACCTAATTTCCAAATAAAGACAATAACAAGGTAATAGTTCCACCTAACATGATGCAACTCTCCTGGTAAAACCAAAATGTACTAAAACTCCTTCCCTAGAATTCGGCTTTCAGGATTTCAACATTCAGGATTTTGATCTTTCACAATTGTGACTTTTAGAATTTTATATGTTAGGAGTTCTGATCTTTAGGAAACTCGATCTTTCAACATTTGGGGTTCTCACATTCAGGATTGTATCTTTCAGGATTATGATCAGCACTGCAAACAAACTGACCTAATTTGACATCTAGGAAGAACACTACAGCAGAATACACACATTCTTTTCAAGTGCACATGGTATATTCTCCAGGACAGACCACATGCTAGACTATTAAGTCTCACATTTAAAAGAATTTAAATCATACAAAGTATGTTCTCTGACCAAAAGGTAACTAAATTAGAAATCAACAACAGAAAGAAATCTAGGAAATCCCTGTATTTGGAAATTAAACAACACACTTCTAAATAACCCATAATAATAAAATAAATCAGAAGGAAACTTTGAAAATATTTTTGCCAAATAGAAACAACCAACACAAGATATCAAAATGCATAGAATGTAGCCAAGGAAATGATTAGTGGGAGATTTAAAGCTTTGAATGCCTATATTAGAAAAGAAAGTTCTGAAATCCATTTCCTAAGCTTCCACCTTTAGAAAAAAGAAAAAGTAAAAACTAAAATAAAAATAAGCAGAAAATAATAAAAATTAGAGTAGATATCAATGAAATAGAAATTGGAAAAGCAACAGAAAAAAAAGTCAATGAAAACAAAAGTTAGTTCTTTAAAAAGACAACAAAATTGACAAACCTTTAGCTAGACTAACCAAAGCAAATAAATACATACACAGAAAAGGAAAACTGACTTCAATTAGGAAAACTAGGAACAAAAGATGAAATATCACTATTAACTTTACAGAAATTAAAACGATTAAAAGGACATACTATAAAATGAACAAATTTATTTCAACCAATTAGCAATTTAAATAAACATATTTCTAAAAAGATACAAATTACCAAATTCAAGAAGTCATTAAAAATCTAAATAGATGTATCACAAGTTAAAAAACTGAATTAGTAGCCTGGCACAGTGGCTCACGCCTGTAATCCCAGCATTTTGGGAGGTGGGTGGATCACTTGAGGTCAGGTGATTGAGACCAGCCTGGCCAACATGGTGAAATCTCATCTCTATTAAAAATACAAAAACTAGCTGGGTGTGGTGGTGCACGCCTGTAATCCCAGCTACTCGGGAGGCTAAGGCAGGAGAATCGCTTCAACCCGGGGGGTGGAGGTTGCCATGAGCCGAGATCGTGCCACTGCACTCCAGCCTAGGCAACAGAGCAAGACTCTTGTCTCAAAAAAAATAAAAAACAAAACAAAACTGAATACGTAATTTTAAATCTTTAAATCCTCCCATAAGAAAAGACCAGGTCCAGATGGCTTTTCTATTCTAACAAATATTTCAATTCTATTATATATTTAAGGAGGAAATAATATCAATTGTTCACAAACTGTCTCAGAAAACAGGAGGAAAAACTTTCCAACTCATTCTATGAACATTACCCTGATACTAACACCATACAAAAACATCATAAGAAATCTACAGACCAATATCCCTCATGAACATAAGTGCAAAAGTCCTTAACAAAATATTAGCAAATGAAAGCCAGCAACACTTAAAATGATTATTTATCATGAACAAGTAGGTCTGAGATGTTTCTGAGTGTACATTTTTTTAAAAGGTGGGAAAGAGAATCTACAAAAGCAGTAAAAAAAATACTGGCAGGCATCATGGACCAGAAATTGTGAGAAATTACTAGGTGATAGAAAAGAACAGAAATTAAATTAAATACAGAAATACCACAAAAAAGTCAGCAGCATCAATAAAGTGGTCAAAGCCTCGCTAGCCACCATCCACCCAAGCTAACTCAGTAGCCTGGTTCTTTCCACAAAGTTGAATAGTAACTTAGCTGTTTACTTGGCTCTTGCTTGCTTTGCCCCAGGACATGACCTTTTAAAGGGCAGGGACTGTCTTGCCTATCTTTGCAGTAACATGTCTTAGCTCTGTGCCTGGAACACAGGAGGCACCATTATCTCTTTGCTGAAAGAATAAACTAGAATGTGATTAGCATGCTGTAAAATGGTATCTGGACCCTAATGGGGGTCTGAAGATAATTTTCCAGGTAAGAAAGTATACCTTTTAAAACCTTTTAATCATTTTATTTTTAAAAAAGCAAAGAACATACCCTTATTTTATTGATATTTTATGAACTGGGTAATGACCAAATCTGGGAACACCACTGTAACTTATACCCTCTATAGAATAGAGAGAAATACAGAACAAAGGTAGGTGAGGGCCCCATAAGAGGCCACACTCCAAAATCCATACTGAATCTGTTAGCCTCTCCGAGACCTCTACTGTTGACACCAAGCTCAGCCTATTACCATCTCTTGCCTGAACTCAACCAATAAGCCTTCCCATTGGCCTTCTTCTTCTATTCTCACCCCTTCCAATCTATTTTCTACACAGAAGCCAAAGTGATATTAAAATATACGTCAGATCATGGTCCTTCCCTGCCCCAAACTCTGCCCTGGCTTTCTGCTGCACATCAATAAAATCTCTAACACCGTCTTACTAGTAACATGGTCTCCAGATCAGCCCTGGCCCACCTCTCTTCCCCACAAGTGGGTCTGATGCTAGAAATGTAAGGTTGGTTCAACACCTGAAAAATCAATGTAATATACATGTTCATGGAATGAGAATAAAGCATTTCACAAAATCTAAAATCCACTCATGATAACTACTCTCAACAAACTAGGAACAAAAGGCAACTCCTTCAACCAATAAGGGGCATCTACAAAACACCTCTAGCTGAGAACGTATGGAACACTGCGTTAATGGTGACAGGCTGAGTGCATTCCCCTTAAATCCCCCTTGTGCCTACAAGGCAAGGAGGCTGAGTGTTTCCATTGGTACCCAACAATATACTGGAGATTCTAGCAAAGGCCGGAAGGCAAAAACTGAACAAACAAAAAGCAACAAGAATGGAAGAGAAGAAGTAAAACTTTATTTACAGATAAAATGATCCTTAGTAGAAAATACTAATTAAGGGATCCACAAAAACTGTTAGAACTAATAAACAAGTTTTAAAGGGTTGCTAGATACAAGATCAATATTAGAAAATCAATTGCATTTCTATACATCAGGAAAAAACAATTCCAAAATTAAATTAAGAAAATAATTCCATTCACAACAGCACCAAAAAAAATTATATACTTGGTAATAAACTGAACAAAAGTAGTACAAAACTTATATGCTACAAACTGCAAAATACTGTTGAGAGAAATTAAAGAAGATCTAAATAAACAGAACGATATTTCATGTTTATAGATTTGAAGACAACACTGGTGAGATGGCACACTCCCCAAACTGATCTGCAGATTCAACACAATCCCTATCAAAATCCCAGGAGGCTTTTTTGGGTAGAAATTGACAGACTGATTTTAAATATTTATTGCTGTGTCATGCTGAAATTAATGTTGTATTACCGACATAGAGTTACAATGCATTCTTTTTGGAATCCTGGTAGAATCCTACTCTTTTCACACCACTCCCAATCCTTTCTACCCCTTCCCTGGGAGCAAACATAAGTCTGTACACCTTATTTCCTTAGTGTCTCTAACTTTACAGTTGTTTGCATTGTTTACTTTTGTGCTAAATACACAATACCTTGAAACTTTTCAGCTACTTATAGAGTATTCTGAAAATGATTTTATTATTGCCACATAGTAATTACTTAGATTAGGCACAAAAATAACATTATGGTGTCAATTTCAAAAGAAAAACACAGTAAGTCCCCTTTAAATCATAGTTCTGTGCTGATGCACAATGACCTAACCTGAAATTTAAATGGGAATGGGAAGGAAGCCACCCACTCCACACCAAGCTAGTGACCACAGAGAGTCAATAACAGACATGATATTTTTAAGCACTTGCTTTTTCCGGTACCACTAAAAATAGCTCTAAGTTGAGCTCCAGAGCACACTGGGTTGAGAACATACAGAAATCCCCCTCTATCCGCGGTTTAGCTTTCTGAGGTTTCAGTTACCCACAGTCAATTGCAGTCTGAAAATATTAAATGGAAAATTCCAAAAATTAACCATTCGTAAGTTTTAAATTTCATGCCATTTTGAGTAGCATGATGAAATCTCATTCTATGAATCATCCCTTAGTCCGGTGTATCCACCCTGTCTACCCTCCTCGCCCATTAGTCACTTAGTCATTTAGGGTATTAGATCAAGAAAATGTAGTGTATATAAGGTTGAGTGCTAGTTGAGGTTTTAGGCACCCACTGGGGGTCTTGGAACATACTCCCACAGATAATAGGGGACTACTGTACAAACAAATAAAAGACAACATTTCAATGACAAATTTCATTTGGTGTACAGTAAGTCTTCCTTTTCATATCCATTTTCTTTCTCTTGAGCTGTGGAATGCACATACTCTGGTACGTACAAATAGGTTCAAACCATAATCCTGTTACTTATTGGCTATGCAACTTTGGGTTATTTACTCAACTATTTAGATCATCGAATCGCTGTTCAAGAAAAAAGAGTAACACCTAACTCAGGAGATTAATAGTGATTAAAATATCCCATATAATTCAATAATAATAACAGAAAAGTTAGTATTTATTTCTAACTTTTCAGTTCATACTACAAAATATTCTAAATGTAAACTCAATATAAATACTTCTGTAATTGATGAAGTTTTTTATTATGAAAATAACTGCAAACACAAACATGTTTGTTAACTCTAACACAGAGAAAAGGGCTCTTTATTGGGAGATAGATGACTTTCAGAAACTGTGAAGCACTATCTTCCTTGGACAATTAAAAAAATTAAAAGCAATTCAGATTCACTTGAAATATTAGTCCATTTTTAAGGCTAAGAACAGCATTCAGGATGTCCCACACACTTAAGTTAACTGCAATTATCAAACAACGCAACCTCTTACACATTCCTTGTAACAATTGGGATCGAATCCTAGATATAGTCTAAAATCATTTTTTAAAAAGCAGAATTCATATCTTCCTAAGAAGGAGTTTAACCTGATTCTCTGATATGAGGATTAAAATCCTTTAACACCAAATTATTGTACTTATATTTTTAAATCCAGACTCGTCACTGCAAATAAGCAGCCTATCTAGAAAGGACCTGGTCTCTACACGTGGGGTGAATCATGCTCACAGACCAGGGAGCCAAAATCAAACTGTGGTAAATTATGCTTAATAATACAAATAAACTTTGATGCTTTTGTTCTGAGATGTTTCTGAGTGTACATTATTTTAAAAGGTGGGAAAGAGAATCTACAAAAGCAGTAAGAAAAAATACTGGCAGGCATCATGGACCAGAAATTGTGAGAAATTACTGGATGATAGAAAAGAACAGAAATTAAATTAAATACAGAAATACCACAGAAAAATCAGCAGCATCAACAAAGTGGTCAAAGCCTCGCTAGCCACCATCCACCCAAGCTAACTCAGTAGCCTGGTTCTTTCCACAAAGTTGAATAGTAACTTAGCTGTTTATTTGGCTCTTGCTTGCTTCGCCCCAGGACATGACCTTTTAAAGGGCAGGGACTGTCTTGCCCACCTTTGCAACAACATGCCTTAGCTCTGTGCCTGGAACACAGGAGGCACCATTATCTCTTTGCTGAAAGAATAAACTAGAATGTGATTAGCATACTGTAAAATGGTATCTGGACCCTAATGGGGGTCTGAAGATAATTTTCCAGGTAAGAAAAGTATACCTTTTAAAATCTTTTAATTATTTTATTTTTTAAAAAGCAAAAAACATACCCTTATTTTATTGATATTTTATGAACTGGGTAATGACCAAATCTGGGAACACCACTGTAACTTATACCCTCTATAGAATAGAGAGAAATACAGAACAAAGGTAGGTGAGGGCCCCTTAGGAGTCCACATTCCAAAATCCATACTGAATCTGTTAGCCTGTCCGAGGACCTCTACTGTTGACACCAAGCTCAGCCTATCAGCATCTCTTGCCTGAACTCAACCAACAAGGCTCCCCATTGGTCTTCTTGCTTCTATTCTCACCCCCTCCAATCTATTTTCTACACAGAAGCCAGTGACGTTAAAATATACATCAGATCATGGTCCTTTCCTGCCCCCAAACTCTGCCCTGGCTTTCTGCTGCACTTCAATAAAATCTCTAACACCATCTTACTAGTAACATGGTCTCCAGATCAGCCCTGGCCCACCTCTCTTCCCCACCTCGCTACAATCTAATTACCTTGTCCTTCCTTCTGTCTGGCCCAATGAAGTGTCAAGTTATTTCTTCCCTTGGAGCCTTTGAATCTGCTATTCCTCAGTCAGGAATGCTCCTTCCCAACCCTCCAAACCGTAGACTCTTTCTTGTGTTTCAGAACGTTACCATCACATTTTCACAAAGGCCTTCCCTGACTTCAAGCAGATTCCCTATTTCTCAATTGTGGCATCCTATTTATTCCCTCCCTGCATTTACTTATTTAATTACTTATTCATTTATTTACATGTCAAACCACAGTGTGTACCTCCCACTAGAAAATAAATTTCATAAGAACAGGGGCTTTGACTTTATTTGCTGCTATATTCCCCATATTCCTAGCACCTAGCAGAGTCTAGCACATGGTAGGTGCACAGTAAATATTTTTTGACTTAATGTATTCCTTAAACTACCTCACTTGTTCAGTGGCCGCAGACCAGACTTGCAGCTGCACACAAACCTCACACTTATGATTCAGATTTGTTGCTTAGCAAAATTACAACAGTTGTGGACTTTTGAGGAAACTCACAAATCCTTGGAGGAAAAAAAAGTGAAATCCAAGACTGCTAGAGGTTTGTTGCACATTTAACATAATTTAAGTTTTCCTTAATGTCTTATAATTATCTCTGTGAATGCAAGTGATGGGAGTATTCTATAAGACATTACTGACCAAACGCCAGCTGCCCACAAGCTAAATAGCCCCAGTCTCTTATGCATTTTCAAATTTGTGTGTGTGATCTGCTATATAGCTGACACAGTTTTACAGAAATAAATGTAACGTGCATAACTTAGAGTTGACTATACAATAACATAACTAAATTTTCAGCAGGCATGTCAGAAGTCATGTAAGCAAATAAATATTGCCCTTCAAGATCATAAGCCAGCAAAACCAATCCAATGATATGTGTTCATTCATATTTTTGAAATTTGTTTTGAAATTCCCTTAAGATCTTGATATAGAATTTTTTCATGGATTCTAGGGATCAAATCTACCCCCAAAACGATAAGGATATGATACCATCAATTATATTGAGAAGAACATGCCTCAAACTCTGAAGGCAAGTCTAAAGGAAAACATTTTTTTCATGTTTAAACAAGATTGGCATCCTCTGAATAACATACTCAATGACAGCTCAGAGGCATTCTTATAACAATGATGTTCTTTTGTTTTTGGAATTATTTAGAAACTCGATTAGATCTTATTTAAACTTAAAAACCATGAAGTCTTTTTGGAATAAGTGTATTTTCAAGATTAACTAATCTGAAGGAATTAACAATGATCTGACTTTATAAATTTGGAATCTGGGTGTATTTGTTTAACTATTACATCATTTTCACATTTGAGAAGGTACAACCAGATCCACCCAGTTTGGCAAAACCAAATCTATGCCTTACCTGGTCTATTTGATGGGCCAGAAATAGTTTGATTTTGGTTCACATCATGATCCAGTAAGTCTGAAGGGGTGACTGCTTGTAGGGCTCAAACAGCACCAGCATATTTCTCCATGCTCTTATTACACTCCATTATAGCTGCATGCTTACTAGCATGTGTTCCCTCCTATAATTCCAAGTGCATAACATGTTTCAAAGGCACCAGGAGTTAACCAGGTGTTGGGAAACTTGCTTTGGAACCTATCCAGCAATTATTTTGGCTCTAAAGAGTAATGGTCTACAAATTTAAACATGAACTCATGTTTATTTTTTTATAACCCTTAGTAATACATTACTTAGGGTCTGCCAGTATAGGACACAACTGTCCATATTATAAGAGGCTTGCTATATATTCATAACTTTTGAATGTGTGGCAGGTTATATTTAGTAACAAATGACCATAACTTAAAGTTAGGAACAATACCAGGAAGCACACGGAGAAAATCTATTAATTATGCATTTGTCTAATATAAGCAATATACAAGAAGAACTTAAAAAAATTATATTAGCAATTAACAAGACCTCTTAACAGAATATCTATTATATTTATAAAAGATAATTAAATATTATTTGGGAGCTTTAAAATAAAATGCTCCCGGCTGGGCACGGTGGCTCACGCCTATAATCCCAGCACTTCAGGAAGCTGAGAAGGGCGGATCACCTGAGGTCAGGAGTTGGAGACCAGCCTGGCCAACATGGTGAAACCCCGTCTCTACTAAAAAGTACAAAAAAATTAGCTGGGCGTGGTGGCAGGCACCTGTAGTCCCAGCTACTTGGGATGCTGAGGCAGAGAATAGCTTGAACCCAGGAGGCAGAGGTTGCAGTGAGCTGAGATTGCACCACTGCACTCCAGCCTGGTTCTGTCTCAAATAAAATAAAAAATAAATAAAATAAAATAAAATAAAATAAAATAAAATAAAATAAAATGTTCCCAAACATATGACATCTGAGAAACGTAAGAAAAATGAATTTGATTTAAATATTTATGTCTAGGTGTCAAGCTTGCCAATTAATTTCCAGTAGAAATTTTTAAATGTTAAAGACAGTAATTTAAAAAAAAAACACACTGTTTTGACATTTTACCTCGTGCTTTGTGTGTGACTAGATTATGCACTAGAATTTCATTCAGTATTCTTCCAAATAAGTTATTTCCCAGGTGTTCGCTGGTATCTAACCAACTAGTCAATAAAGTATTCTTGCTAAGTGACAATTATAATATAACTAACTGCTAGAGAGAAATGGCATTTATCTCTTCTTCAGATATATTGTCTTTGATTTTTAAAAGCATTTATTCTAAAAGTTAGCATCTTTGTTATCGCTTTGTGTCTGTACATGGATTTCTATTTGGAAAAATCCTTTATCTTCCTCATTCTTCAAGATTCATGGAGACCACATACGCAGATTTTCATTTTATGTTTTATTTTAGCGATGGTCAATTTTATAGACTTCTTCTAGGGAGGCTTTTTTTTCTTTACTGAGTTAGCACAATGGAGTTTTCAGGCTTTGACCTGAATGAGGCCACTAGGTGTCTATTGTTGGTATAAAACTATTATAATCATTGCCTTAAGAAATATCACAGCATCATAGTCCAGAATAAAAATTTATTTTTTAACTTTACTACTTTGCACAGAATAAGTAAAAGTAATCTCTATTTTACTTGCTGGAAAGAATGATATAATAATGATGACTGCTTTCATCTCACTTTCCAAATTCAAAACAGGAAGAAATTTTAAAGGAAAACATTTTAGTGCATATACATTTCAGATTACCAAACTGATTCACTCCAGTTTCTTTCTTTGAAATTCCCATAAAAAATTACCATGAAAAACAGAAAGCGGTTGATGACCTCCACTGATAGAACATTTGGAAACCACTGGAAAAACACATGCACAACACAAAAATTATCTAGTTTAAAAAAAACACCCCTCAATTAAAATACTTCCATACTAAATACAATATATAATTTTGATTTCTAAATATTAATATATAGCCTTTGTAAGAAACAATAAGAAACTCACATCACAATTTACATGAAAAACATTGCATTAGAGATTTCTGAATAGGCATATATTGGTTATTAATCTTAATACAAAAGCAAAGTCTCTAAATTTACTGCCTGCTCTTGTTTAGAGTTCTCAAATAACCACCTACAGAGTGAAAAAAAAGACTCAAAAATTATTAATATCAAGGGTAGAAATGAAATGCGGCACAGAAAGATGTTATCTTTTCATTTCAAAATTTCCTATGCTGTTTAAACTTTTATTTCTATTGCTGTGAACTACTTCTATAATAAAAATTAATTATTTAATGGTGCCTCCTCACACACTTTGGGATTCCTTAGAACAAGAAACACAACAATTGTAAGCACCTGCTATATTTTTATTTATTAGTTGTATTTACTTTAGCTAAGAATTATCACACTGAAATCTGTGATTAAAATTCTAAAAATTTGAGTTTCCTAATGATATTCTGGTTCACTGCAACAGAAAACAAAAATTTAATAAATGTGTATATATAATGCTTTTATGCAAATCTATATTGCTGAGGGTCTCACAAGTTCTGTCATTATAAAATTTTTTTAAATCTCAAATTTCATACAGTTTCTGTCAATTACAAGTACTATAGAAAATTGTATGATGCTTCTAATGAGAACACATAAAAACGTATTTCTTCAGATTTCTGTTTATTCCCAATCTTTGCAAAAATACTACAAAGAGGACTACTGCTTTGCTGCAAGGCAGTCAATACATACCAGAATTCAAAATCTTTTATTGTGTTCTACAAATCTTTTGTTGTGCACTGCATCAACAAAGCTTTTAAATGCTCCTCAATAATAGGAAGGAAGTAACAAAACAGTGGAAAAGAACAATAAAACTTGTATGTTTATGGAGAATAGCAAACAGTTCAACGCTGCAGAGATGACGTGTTTTATAAGTCATATTTTTTTCAGAAATGCTTTAGTTGCAAATAAAATTTCCAAGAATATTAACATTTTCCAAATTAAGTTTATGTTCTACTCTCCTATTATTTGAACTGGCAGATTAGCAAAATATAGGAATTATTTCAAAACAACACCCCAAAAAGCAACTTAAAAAAAAGAACAAAAGAAAGCTGACGTCTAATTTTTAAATTAACTTTAAGTAAAACCAAATGTCTGTCATAATTTTTACTACTGACCTTATGGAACAACACACATCTCAAGTAGCGGTTAGTCCAACTGTGTTCACAGGAACACCAGTTCAGAGCAATGTTCTCATGGTCTATTAAGTTTAGGAAAAACAATACATTATACAGTTTACTGTAATACACATTAGCATATCACAGAGCATTATCAAGTCAGGAAACCCACTTAATTGTGATTCACCAGCAGGTTCCCATACATTTGGCCACCGCACACTTTTTCATAGAACATGTAAAGAAAGTTTGGAAAAGGTTGGTTATCAACATTTTAAGGCACATTTTCCCTAGGTATTCCATCAGAAAGGCATAGACATTTTTAATAGTAGCTCTAATCTTTTTTCCTTTTATACAGGAAAAATAAAAAGGAATTATTTTGGACCCTGCTCAAGGGAAACGAAATGAAAATGGGAGGCTAAATCCTAGTCTAATACTCATGGTCACTGGCATACTTGTGTACACGCAAAATTTATGAGGCTCTGACTATTATAACTTTAGGCTGTGCTTTAAAAAAAACCTTCCCCCCATCTCCAAAAAAAAAAAAAAAAAAAGCCCAGTAGGTGGCTCACACCTGTTATCCCAGCACTTTTGGAGGCCAAGGAGAAGGATTGCTGGAGCCCAAGATTTTGAGGTTGCAGTGAGCTATGATCATGCCACTGTACTCCTCCAGCCTGGGCAACAGAGCAAGACTTCATCTTTAAAAAACTAACAAACAAAAAACCTTCCCTGGTGTCCAAGCTTGTATCCGCCAGGGTCCTTTCAATACTTTACAGATACTGTTTTATTCTTGTAGTTCTCCTGAAGGATGTTCAAAGAGTTTTTTTTTTTTTTTTTAAGAGTTTTCTATTTAAATCCTACCTCAAATCTCTCTTTGTACAATAATTCTCTCCTATCATCCATTAATTTTCTACTTTCTTCCCTATAGGCAAAAACAGGCCTTCAGCCCCCTATGGCACATGTTCCCAATACAGTAATAGAATTTAAAAGTTCCTCATAAAATATGGAATGAACTGTATCCATAATTTCCTTCAAATCTTTCCACCAAAAAAATGACTTTCCTTATTCCCTAATTCCCTATTTCCTTCTTCCCTAATTCCCATTTCTCTAGTTCCTTATTAGAGGCAAGTGGTTTCTACCATACAAATTCTT
This sequence comes from Pan troglodytes, assembly GCF_028858775.2. Classification (NCBI taxonomy): domain Eukaryota; kingdom Metazoa; phylum Chordata; class Mammalia; order Primates; family Hominidae; genus Pan; species Pan troglodytes. Next base: position 91,131,084 of record NC_072414.2, on the reverse strand, counting down.
CACAAGAAAAGGGCCAGATAGAATGCTAGAGTAAATAAAATTAAAAGGAAAAAAAGAGCACTCTGTTTTGAAATGAGTCTACAAAAACATGGATACAACTACTGTTCAAATAATTATTTCCTTTGTATTCACTTTCATTAAGAGATATAAGTAGTATATATAACAAACTGTATGAGTAACCAAAAGTATGGATGAAATGATTTTTATATAACCTTACATTCAGAAATATTGTCAACATAGATACAACAAACTTTATAAAAGGCTTACTGGTTGAGCCAATATAGCACTAATATCTAAATGTTTTATTTAAGTTAAAATTTCCAGAAAACATGAGCAGATTCCATTAATAGCACACAAAAGTTGTTAATTTGATGCTTTACTCAACTTTTTAAAATGTATGATGCTTTTTGTTACGAATTCATAATTTAAAATAAGAATTTCATGAGTGGGAAACAGGCTTCTAGTAGGTGAAGATAATGTTTCTTTTTCTTTTTTTGGAGACGGGTTCTCGCTCTGTTGCCCTAGCTGGAATGCACGACTCACTATATCCTGGAACTCCTGGCCTCAAACTATCTTCCTGCCTCAGCCTCCAGGTGTGAGCCAGATGTCTGGCCTGAAGATGGTATTCCTGATACCTTATCTTAATCATGACTATTATCATAGTTGGTGCTTAACAAAATTGGGGCCACAGAGTAGCAGTCAACTTCAAACCTTTCTATACGGCCTCCTTCATTACCCACAAAATAGCATTAGCTAATTTGTACAAAACCAGGTAATAGCTGGAAAAAATTAAAAAGAAAAAAATGATTGGTTCAAACTATATGGACAGCATATGAGTCTCTAATTGTTTCAAAATTGAGTTTAATCAACAAACAAGCATATGGACTGTCAATAGCACTACTGGCATGAGATCCTAGAATTCTGTTTCCCACCATAAAAATTTTAGGATAGTAGTAGTGACTTTCCACTGGAAGTTCATTTTAAGCCTATAATAAGAGAATAAGAAAGTTCGTTTGGTTAATGATTCAAAACACCAAGAAACTTTCTATCACAGAAACAATACAGAAACAGAACCTAAACAATGACAGTATCTAAACAGCACCTAAAACAATAAAATGAATTTACTTTCCTGTTACCTAGATATTACTGTCTGTTGATCGCTGCTGTCCTCAAAAACTAAATTATGTATAATATTTTAAATAAATAATCAACACTGAAATTATACTGTGCTCCTCTGGGAATTTTTATAAGAACTGCATGATTCCTTGTTTGATGATAAAATTTTTTTTCATCCTCTGAAGAGCTGAAAATCTATGAAAAACATTTTCTAGCTTTTACTATTTTATTCCTTTGGAGTAAAGAGAATAAAAATTGATGTCAAATAACACCCTATGTAAATAAAATCCAAGATTTAAAGTTGTATATACATCTTATTGCTTTCAGAGAAAGCTACAACCAAAGATTTACATTTGTCTTTAGCTATATGAATCTGCAAGAATGAAGTAAACTCCATTGTCCTGCATGAGCCACACTTCAAAAAAATGCTAATACCAGAAAGATTTCTATATGTATGCTTGCACTAAGAATAATTCGCTAAAATGACAAGTTAAAGGCTACTTTCTCCACTAGAGATTGATGTCCAAACATCTTATAGAGGAACTTAAAACCCAGGTTAGGTGAAGGGGGTAAGAAGGCTTTCATATACTTTAAAGCAGTTTACATACCCAAACAAATACCATCTCAGTAAATGAAAGAACATAAAAACATATTCCCAATGTTTTTGTCAGTAACTGTGAACACAGGAACTTACCCAGTAACTTTAGAATAGAAGTGCCAGAGAATCAGAGATGATAAAATATTGTTACAAATTCATGACAAAATATGGATTCCGCAGCTCTGTGAGCTCCTTATATCTTTACAAAATTATTTATTTATTTATTTAGAGACAAGGTCTCACTCTGTCACCCAGGCTGGAGTGCAGTAGTGTGATCACAGCTCACTGCAGCCTTAACCTCCCAGGCTTAAGTGATCCTCCCACCTCGGCCTCCCAAGTAGCTGAGACTACAGGCATGTGTCACCATTTCCTCGCTAATTTTTTATAGAGACAGGGTTTCATCATGTTCCCCAGGCTGATCTCAAACTCCTAGATTCAAGTGATCCACCTGCCTCAGCCTCTCAGAGTGCTAGGATTACAGGGATGAGCCACGACACCTGGCCAATATTTTTAAATAGCTAATTAAATAAATGGCTTGAGAATATTTTGGAAGAATAGCAGCCTAAGGCATGTGACAAACAGCGAAGTTTCTCCACCAAAAACAAGCTTAACACTGGACAAAACTCTGAAAAACAGCTATTTCAGAACTCTAGAAATCAACCAAAGGCAGAAAATAAATTCAGTAGTGTTTGTTCATTCAAGAACAGTGGAAGTCTGCAGCTTTTTCTTGGTTGGGATGGCTCCTGTCACATCCTACCCCCAGCCCAGTCTACAAGAATAGCAGCTTATCAAAACAGGGCTAAGGAAACCACAAGCTTGGCTACCAGAGACAGCACCCTCAATTTGGGGCAGGGGACAAAATCCCACAGCTTTGTCATCTAAAACTGGCAAAATCCATAAGGAAAAGAAAAAAAATGTCAACCAAGAATTCTACATACAGGAAAACTATCCTTCAGCCATGAATTCAAAATAAAGGCATTCTTAGATAAATAAGAAATGAGAAAATTAGTTGCTAGCAAACCTGCCCTATAAGAAATATTAAAAGGGCTGAAAGAAAATGATTATCAGATGGTAATTCAAAATAACAGGAAGGAATCAAGTTCTTTTGAATTGCTTTATGGCCTAGCATATGATCTATCCTGAAGAATGTTCTATGTGTGCTGCAGAAGAATATTCTATGTGTGCTGCAAAAGAATAATGCGTTCTGCTCGTGTTGAGTGGAGAGTTACCTTAGTTCAAGTTGGTCTACAAAATTGTTCAAGTTTTCTATATCTTTACTTGTTCTCAGATGCCAAGAGGACTATTAAAATCTTCAACATAATTGAGTTGTTTATTTCCCCTTTCAATTCCAGGTGTGAGCCAGATGTCATTTTCTGCTTCATGTATTCTGGGCCTCTTTTGGTTAACTGCATCTACATTTATAATTGTTATATCTTCCCAATATACTGATCCTTTTATCATTATAAATTGTCCTTGTTTAGTTCCAATATTTTTTGTCTTAAAGTGTATTGTGTCTGTTATTAAAATAGCTACTACAGCTATTATTTCCTGTTTGCATGGTATATCTTTTTCCTTCTTTTTCTTTTGGCCCTATTTGTGTCTTTGATCCTAAATTGTAACTCTTCTGACAAAATATAGTTTGGGTCTTGCTTTATGACTAAGTTGGAAAATCTCTTCCTTTTGATTGTAGTGTTTAGACCATTCACATTTAATGTAATTACTGATGTTGTTATATTTACAATTGTGATTCAGCTATTTTTAAAATTACGCCTCATGTCTTTTTGTATCTCTGTTTTTCCATTCTATTTTTTATCTCATACAGTCATGAACCACGTAACTACGTTTTGGTCAACAATAGACCACAGAGGAGACAGTGGTCCCATACAATTATAATCTAGCTAAAAAATTCCTATCACCTACTGAGAGTTGTAGCCATTGTAACATTGCAGCACAACTCATTACTCACGTGTTTGTGATGATGCTGGTATAAACACAAACCTACTATGCTGCCAGTTGTATAAAGGACAGCACATACAAATACTGTACATAATAACTGATAATAAACAACTCTGTTACTGGTTTATTAATTAGACTATACTTTTTATTTTAGAGTGTACTCCTTCTACCTATAAAAAAAAATTAACTGTAAAAGAGCCTTAGGCAGGTCTTTCAGGAGATAGTGCAGGAAAAAGCATTGTTATCATAGGCGATGACAGCTCCATACATGCTGTTGTCCCTGAAGACCTTCTGGTGGGAAAAGATTAGAGGTGGAAGACAGTGATACTGATTATCTTGACCCTGTGTAGGCCTAGACTAATATGTGTGTTAGTGTCTCAGTTTTTAACGATAAAGTCACATTGTGTTATAATTGCCTATAGTATTCAGTATAGTACCATGCTGCACAGGTTTGTAGCCTAGGAGCAATAAGTTATACAATATGGCTTAGTGTGTAGCAAGCTATAGTATCTAGGTTTATGTAAGTGTACTCTATGATGTTCACACAACAACAAAATCACCTAACAACACATTTCTTAGAATGTATTCCCATTAAGCAGTGCGTGACTGTAGAAATATTTGTGTATTGTTTTAATTTCCTTTATTAATTTTTTAGCTATAATTCTTGAGGGTTTTTTTAGTGATTATTCTAGGAATCACAATACACATCATTAATCACAATATATTTCAGGTCAATATTGGCTTAATTCTGGTAAAACACAGTAACTTTGCTCCAGTATAGCTCTGTTTCCACTTTCCTCACTGTTACGACTATTGCTTTAAATAATCTTCAGGGTTTTTTAAAAGAAATTAAGAAATATACATATTCAGCCCTTTATATTTCACATACATTTACCATATCCGATAGATCATATTCTAGAGCAGGGGTGGCACATTTTTTCAGTAAAGGGCCAGATGGTAAATACCTTAGGCTTTGCAAGCCATGTACAGATTCTGTTGCATATTCTTGGCTTTTTAGAGTACTCTTTAAAATTTTTAAATCATTCTGAACTTGCAGGCAATTACAAACAACCACAAAAAGACCACTGACCAGATTGGGTCTGTGTGTCATAGTTTGCCAACCCATGTTAAGATATAAAACAAGTCTTAATACATTTCCTTTTTAAAACTGAAAACATACAAGAATATAGCCTGACCACAACAGAATTAAATTGAAAATCAACAACAGGAAGAAATTTGAGAAATGTGCAAACACTTGGAAATTGAACAATACACTTGTAAACAACTCATGGGTAAAGAAGAAATTGTGAAGAAAATTAGAAAATATATTTGAAATGAATGAGAACGAACACACAACATATCACAATTCACGTAAAGCAACGAAAGAAGTACTTAACCTGAAATCTGAAATGCTCTAAAATCCAAAGATTTCTGAGTGCCAACATGATGCCACGAGTGGAAAATTATACACCTGACCTCACGTGACAGGTTGCAGTCAAAATGCAAGTACACAACACATAGTTTATTCCACGTCCCCAAGACAGAAAAGACCCTCCCAGTCCCCTTTAGCTGAAATATATCTTTTCTGTGCATGCCCAGATAGCTCCACGCAAGCAAACCAAAAAGGGTAGTGAAATGGCATGTGTGCAGGCTAAGGACACCAACGGCAGGTTCCCCAGCATGACCCACACAGGGCCAAGACCTACGTGCATTACTCACTGTGGTTTTTTGTTTATTCTCTGCTTTGTGGTGTAAATATATTGCTGAAAATGTCAAAAAGGCCTGCAAATACCTCCGTGGGTAACAGTGATAAGAAAAATAGGAAGCATTTGTGTTTATCTACAGCACAGAAAATCAAACTGTTGGAGAAAGTGGACAGCCATATTGTGTGAAACACCTTACAGAAGAGTATAGTGTTGGCATGGCCACCATGTACGACTTGAAGAAATGGAAGGATATGATTCTTAAATCTCTTAATTTATAAGAGTTCTCCCTCTCCCTTCTTCATTTTCATGTCTTTCGTTTACTTACATGGATTTTTGTCTTACAGAATTTTCAACATCCTCGATTTGGTTTATTGTGCCTTCATTGTGTCATCAAAAATACTCACTTATCCCTGTTCACTTTTCTTTGGCATGATTACATTATAAGGAGAGGGTTACACCCTTCCAATTTCATCACACTGGGTAGTAGAACATAATGTCTGCTTGTCCCACTTCTAGTGAAGTTAAGATTAACTAGTAGATTCTAGTGTTATCAGCCTGATCCATTCAATACAAAGCTTCCTATCAACTTTTTACCTAATGGTTCAGGAAGCTATTAATGATTTTGCCAAGATATTTCATTAGAAATTACAAATGTTGGTTTTTAAAATTCCATCATTCCTTCTATATGTATTAACTATAATTATTCCATGTAGAAAAACTCTCCCACCTTCAACTATTCAGTTACCCTGAAAAATAGTTGTTTCAGAAAAAGGCAGAAAAATGTTTGATTCTTTCCCTTTAAATTTTGAAGAACAAGTTGGTAGTATAACAACCTCCAGAGTTTACCAACAAGTTTTTAAGAGCACCATTACAAACTCATACATGTTTCTATATCTGATATGTTTTAATACATTTCGGTCATAGCTTTTTATGCTTAACAGTCCACTTTTGACTTCTGTACGATTTTCACATGACCCTCAGAAGTCTCTGACTGATTCTCTGTTTTCTGGCACAAGATGTCCCAAGGGTGCATCTTCTACAAGTTGTGCCTCAAACACAGCAACCTGGTTCATTTTAGTGGGAAATGGTTTTTAAAGGCTTAATCTCTTTGGCCTGGAATTCTTCACCACCTTATTAGCTCACCAATGCCTTCAAAACAGATTTTCCCAGACTCCCCACCCTGCACTGTCCTCAAGGGAGGGTTGGTCTGAATTATCTAGTCTTGGAATTCTATAAGCAGAAGTCCTAAGATAAGAAATTGTGGAAGAGAGCACCCAAAAGCTTTTAAAAGACATCTTCCCAGTGGGCGCGGTGGTTCACACCTGTAATCCCAGCACTTTGGGAGGCTGAGGCAGGCAGATCACGAAGTCAGGAGTTCAAGACCAGCCTGGCCAACATGATGAAACCGTGTCTCTACTAAAAATACAAAAATTAGCCAGGTGTGGTGGCGTGTGCCTGTAAACCCAGCTACTCAGGAGGCTGAGGCAGGAGAATTGCTTGAACCCAGGAGGCAGAGGTTGCAGTGAGCCAAGATTGTGCCACTGCACTCCAGCCTTGGCGACAGAGCGAGACTCCATCTCAAAAAAAAAAAAAGACATCTTCCCTCAGTTATATGCCATACACACAAATAAAGACTAGTTCATAACAATCAACTAAACTGGGGTAGAATTCAGAAAGGCTTCAGGAGTGGAAAGTCAGATCACAGTTGAGGGTCACTCTGTTTTTTGAACCCAGGGGTTGGTTCCACAAATTTTCTTAATTCATCAGCCAAAGAACCTGCAAAATATCACCCTGACAGTGGACTAACAGCAAAAGCAGAATTAGGAAACTAAATGGAAAATAACCACTAACAAGCCTAATTAGTGTATTTACTCATGGCAGCAAAATAAGGGTAACACCCACAAACACAAAGTCTGCATTCCAAGATTCTTATAGAATGGAATAAATAAGCATTTATACTCCAACTGCTAAGTTTATATATCTAAAGCTGAGGTGAGAAGGGAGTGATAATATAGAAAAAAAGACAAGGGCACTATTCCTTAGTAGAATTAATTCCTTCTCTTAGATAGCAAAAACAATCAAGAATTCCTTTATTCGTCTGCAGTTGAGCCTCAGATGAGACTGCAGCCCTGGCCAACCCAACCTTGACTGCAGCTTTCTGAGACCCTAAGCAGATCGAGCTAAGCTGTGCTTAGACTGCTGATCCATAGAAATTGAGATAATAAATGTGTGTTGTTTTATGCCACTAACTTTGTGGTAATTTGTTATGCAGAGATAAATAATATAGTATTATAAGCTAGTACATGATTAATGATTCATTTATTTATTTTTTGGAGACAGGGTCCCACCCTATTGCCCAGGCTGAAGTGCAGTGGAGCATCATAGGTCACTGCAAGCTAGTACATGATTACTGATTCATTTACTTATTTTTTGGAGACAGGGTCCCACCCTATTGCCCAGGCTGAAGTGCAGTGGAGCATCATAGGTCACTGCAAGCTAGTACATGATTACTGATTCATTTACTTATTTTTTGGAGACAGGGTCCCACGCTATTGCCCAGGCTGAAGTGCAGTGGAGCATCATAGGTCACTGCAAGCTAGTACATGATTACTGATTCATTTACTTATTTTTTGGAGACAGGGTCCCACCCTATTGCCCAGGCTGAAGTGCAGTGGAGCATCATAGGTCACTGCAAGCTAGTACATGATTATTGATTCATTTATTTATTTTTTGGAGACAGGGTCCCACCCTATTGCCCAGGCTGAAGTGCAGTGGAGCATTCACAGGTCACTGCAACTTCAAATACTCTAGAGTCCAGCAATCCCCCCACCTCAGCCTCCCAAGCAGCTGGGACTACAGGCACGTGCCACCACGCCTAAGTTTTTTATTTTTATCTTTTGTAGAGACGAGGTCTTACTATGTTGCCCAGACTGGTCTTGAACTCCTAGCTTAAGCCATCCTCCTACCTCGGCCTCCCAAAGTGCTGGGATTACAGGTGTGAGCCACCATGCTCTGTCACTAGTACATGATTTTACTTTCTTCAATCATATAAAATACTTGAAACAGACTTTTTTTTAAAGATTAAGTATTTCTGTTAATGACTTCGAAAAAACACTACTGAGAATCAGAAGACCTAGCATTGTCTCTATTCTACCTTACTAAGCCACGTTGTGTAAGATTCATAATCTCTCAGAGCCTCGAGAGTTCTTATTTATAACCAGGGATAAAACCTGCCCTGTTGGTAAAAGAAAGTGAGTGAGACACTGTGAACATTATAAAGCACTAAATAAACTAAAATCCAACTGCTTCTCACCAGCAGTTCTGCTGCCACTGTAGTGCAAGCCATCATCATTTCTTGCTGGGGTTATTTCGGCAGATTCCTAACTCGTCTCAGTTTTTGTTGTCGGCGCCTCGTTTAAGTTTTCATCACTGGCCCCTTGTTACAATTATCTGAGTCGTTCTTTTAAACCTAAATGAGATCATAGGACTCCTCTGCTCAAAATCCACCAGTGACTTCCCCTCACATCCAGAATGGAATCCACAGTGACCAAGTTCACACAAAATTAAGTCTTTACTGTTAACAAGTATAGCATATTGCACCTTAACAAGATTTTCAATTGCAGGATCTTTAGTTTCCCTTTAAAACTGACATGAGTGTTGGAAGTCAGGAAAACAAAGGCAAGGCTAATGGCAGAGGAACAATGAGCCAGTCTTCATGGAGTGTGGACTCTAAGAGGATAGAAATAAACTGGGAAGGCAGAAAAATGAGATGAGGAAGAGGGTAAATTTATTGAGTACATACTTTTGGTCTGAGAACTTTTCTATATGTAACAACTTTTACATTTTAAAAAATTAATGAACGGGTTTAGAATCTCTGGTCTCTGATGCTAGGACTGGGCATCTATCTGCCTTATTCAGATATTCAAAAGGAGAGGAATAGATCTTTTTAAAAACTGTTTTCAAAGATTAGTAATGTTCTGACCACTTCAGTTAAGAATTTTTGATGTTTAGCATTCTTTCTTTCACACTTTTGGATGGCATTTATGGGATGGGAATCTTACTGGTCCTAAAGTCCGTGGGATTTGACAACTTCAGTTTATATTAAATCCACTTGGTTCCGCACTGTAGCCAGTGCTGCCTTAAGCATGATGCGGACCCTGCACACTGTATCGTTTCTCCCTACCCAACCCACAGTGTCCCAAGTATTAGAATTCTTCATTTCTATCTGCCAAAAGTCTAGTAAAAGATGAGATAAACTCTCTCTCTCTCAATGAAAACATGCTTCAGAATTACCTGCCCCCAGTGTTTACATACAGTCTAATGGCAATTAAACAAAGATCACCAGAGTGAACAGCTGGCCCCATTCTGACAATGAATGGCAGAGGCTGAAGAAACACATAATGGCTTGAAGGAGAAAAGCAGCAGGCTAATCCTCAGGGCTGAAGGCTCTTCTCCAAATTCAGAGGCAATGGACCCTAAAAGGACCAAAGATGTGCCAGACAAGACGCACCAGCAAGAAGGAAACATGTCAGTGGATAGGAAAGCAGCCCGTGCTCAAACACTCAGCAAAGAAACTGCTGCAGACCAACCTAAAGTGTTAGCATGACACAGAACACTCATGACACTCACAGTGCAGGACAGACAATAGGCACCAAGGTCACTCAGCCAAGCTGGTGCCAGGGCCAAGGTATAAAACTAGGTTTCTTTTAAAACCTGCCAGAACTTTCTTTCATTTCCTCACACAGAAGCACAATGCATATGTACATTATCAACTCCTTTATATTATGCTATATGGAAGGGTATTACAAATACATAAAAGAATTTAACAAAATTAACAATAATTTTCATACATTATTTAACCAAGAGAGAGCTTTTAAACGTTGACAAAAAATGTGAAATTAAAAACACAAATATGAAGGGTAATTTTTAATTTTGGAAAAGGAAACAATATATCATTTTGTGTGTATGTATGTTTAAACAAAACTGACTTTATTTAGGTATCAGTGGGTTAGCCGAGTTCCTTTAAATAGTTAGGGATTTGCAAAGTGCAAAGCTCATGTAACATAATCTGTGTTTTCCTCAAATCCCCATCGGTCCATTTGCTTAAGAAACCCATGCTTCCTGGCAGGGTGCCGGCATACCAAACCTGCCCAGTCGTGCATAGTTTTATTTCTGTTACTAAATTAGGAAACCGAGTGGGCAATGTCTGGGACAACAGCAAAGAGAAATGCCTCGGCATCATTAGCCTGCAAGTCTCCCTAAAAGCTATATCATTATAAGATACTTAATTTTTAATTAGAGATACCAAGGCAATTTAGCCTAATATTGTGCAATACTAAGAAATAATTAAATGAAGACAAAAGGGAAAAATCCAAATGTTTAACAAAAGTATTCTTCTGAATAGCCTTAATCATGTTGTTAAAAATAAATGAACTACTACCACTCAAGGCTTAATTTCTCAATGACTGATACTAAAATACTGCCCTCTTTTTCTAAGTGATGAAGGAGAAATGCGAAGCTATGCATCACAATTCTTACAAATATATACTAACATACTTTATGTAGAGCTCAGTTTGAACATTCAAGGAGATTTGAGTGGAGAAACACAAAGAAGGATTTCAAGAAAACAAAGCCACTGTTTTTATTTTCAAATTAATTTATAAATGATAGAAAAATATAGAAGGAAAAATACATAATATTCCTCTTTCCAAATTTTACTGACCCCAAATTTGCACATCATAGAGCTTTTAAAAAAAGATAGTAGCTATTAATTAACATTCTTTAAATAAACAAACCCTGATATTTTATGGAAAGCTAAAGCTTGAATCCTGAAAGTGTTAGAATTTTAGTTTTAGTGATATCAGAAATACTTTTTTCTTATAAACATTTTGTTAAATTCAAACATCATAAACATTTTCTTAATTAATTTCAAAGTAGCATTCATTTTACTTTAGTTCTGTAAAATAAAAAATTAAATGAATATGTGCTAGAAAATCTACATCTTTACACAGATAATTTATGTATTTAAATATCAGAGTTTAGAAATTACAGAAAAATTAAACCAAGTTTCAGTGCTGTAAAAGCCCTGAAAGACTTGTCAACCATGACTATATAAAAAGCTGTTCACAATATTTACTACCATTTAGCGAGACAGAAAATTCATTCACATTTATAAAAAATCCTGAGAGATGAACTCTTCCAATAACCATCCTGGCTGTCGGCATGCCTTCATCTAGTCTCCTTTTATATATACGTATTTATATGATCTCTAGAGCATAGCAAAAGGCACCTAGCTGATCTGACGTGTGCCAAAACCCAGAGCCTTTCACTTCTTTGGCTCAACTCCTACCAGTAAGATGTGGCCATCAGTGACGCATGTGAGCAGGTCCACAGGATTGGGGTGGGCCGCACAGTCTCAAGTATCTCCCTGTATTGTTGATAAGAGGCACATTGTTGTGGAGGCCCAACAAAATGAGAGAAGCAAGGCTAAAGCCGTATTTTTACATAAATAAAAATAAAAGCAAGAAATAGATCAAATGATTAAAAATTACACTGAATAGGGTCGTGATCCCCATAGATCACTTTAATAAATAGTCTTTCAGACCCTCATTCTTGTTAACATTGCTACCTATACACATATAAAGAAATATATATAAGGCTGGGCATGGTGGCTCATGCCTGTAATCCCAGCACTTTGAGAGGCACAGGCAGGTGGGTCACTTGAGGTCAGGAGTTCAAGACCAGCCTGGCTAACATGGTGAAACCCCGTCTCTACTAAAAATACAAAAATACAAAAATAAATAAATAAATGAGCCGGGCATGTTGGTGCACGCCTGTAATCCCAGCTACTCAGGAGACTGAGGCACAAGAATCACTTTAACCCAGGAGGCAGAGGTTGCAGTGAGCCGAGATCACATCACTGCACCCCAGCCTGGGTGACAGAGTAAGACCCTGTCTTGAAAAAAAAAGAAAAAAGAAAAGGAATATATATAAATGAATGGAGTGCCGGAAAAAGGGAAAATCAGTTTTGCTCTTCAAAAGACACCCCAATTAAAAAAATACACAAACCGCAGACTGAGAAAAAATATTTGCAAATCATATATCTGATAAATGACTTGTATCCAGATAATCACGGGGTTGACAAAAGTTGACAACCTTGCTGTAAAGGGCTATTTATGTAAATAATTTTTGCAAACCATATGGTCATTGTCACAACTACTCAACTCTGCCACTGCAGCATAAAAGCAGCCAGAGACAATATGTAAACGAATGGACATGGCTGTATTCCAAAAAAACTTTATTTACTAAATCAGATGAAGTGCTAGACTTGGCCCACAGGTCAGAGTTTTCTAACCTCGGTCTCTAGTATATCCGTACAGGTTATCTGATACTGAGTCTCTGACAGCAATTTTACAATTCTGTAAACTATAGATAACTGATAACAATGTAAACAATTCTTGTTTATAAACACACGCATAAATTACATCCAGTGGGGGGACAATGCTCTGTCTTTGTTGAGAATACTAGCTTTGCCTCCGTTTGAATATTCATTTATATTCTTTTTTTTTGCAATGGAGTTTTACTCTTGTCCCCCAGACTGGAGTGCAATAGCGAGATCTCATCTCACTGCAACCTCCACCTCCCGGATTCATGCGATTCTCCTGCCTCAGCCTCCTGAGTAGCTGGGATTACAGGCATGCACCACCACACCCAGCTAATTTTTGTATTTTTAGTAGAGACGGAGTTTCACCATGTTGGCCAGGCTGATCTCAAACTCCTGACCTCAAGTGATCCTCCCGCCTCGGCCTCCCAAAGTGCTAGGATTGTAGGCATGAGCCACCGTGCCCAGGCCATTTTTATATTCTTGATCTATGAATGTGTGTGTTCTAGGGATTCTCCTTGAACTGGTTATAACACCTTATCAATTTACTCATTAATAAGTTAAATAAAAACTTTGCCACATTTAAAATTTTTTATATCTGTATGGGCGTCACGATCTTAGCTTTTTTATGAAAATTATCCATTAACACCAGTATACATAAAGAACTCTTACAATACAATAATAAGAAAATAAACAACTCAATTTAAAAATGGCCAAAAGATAGGCATAGTTAATATTTGCCAAAGAGATGGCAAATAGACACATGAAAAGGTGCTTAATCTTTAGTTATTAGTGAAATGCAAATTTAAAACACAATGAGATGCCACTATACAGCAACTAGAATAGCTACCATAAAAAAGACTGAAGATACCAAATGCTGGCAAGGATGAGGAACTGGAACCCTCATACACTGCTAGTGGGAATGTAAAATGGTACAGCCACTTTGGAAAACAGTTTGGCAGTTTCTTTCAAAGTTAAAAATACATCCACCAATTCTACTCTTAGGTATTTATCCAAGAGAAAAGAAAACATATGCCTACAAAAAGCCTGTACACAAATGTTCATAACAACATTATTCCTAACAGCCCAAACTGGAGACAGCCTAAATAAACAACTGATGAATAAACCAAATATGGCACATCCATACAATAAAACATTACTAAGCAATAAAAGATGAGGTTATATACATTTAAACTACTAAAACATGAGGTTATGTACATTTACATGAAATTTCTGGAAAGTCAAAACTATAGAGACAAAAAGCAAGATCAGTGGTTGACTGCGGGTGAGAACAGAGGCTAGCAATAAACAGGCACCAGGGAACTTTTTGCAATGACGGAAGTCTTCTAAAACTAGATTGTATTGAGGGTTCCTAAACTGTGGACATTGAATAAAGTTAATTAACTGTACATGTAAAACGATGAATTTTATGGCACATAAATTGCACTTCAATAAAGCTGTTAAAAAATCAATCAATTACAGGTGGCACATGCCTGTAATCCCAGCTACTTGGGAGGCTGAGGCAGGAGAATTGCTTGAACCGGGGAGGCAGAGGTTGCAGTGAGCCAAGATCGCGCCATTGCACTCCAGCCTGGGCAACAAGAGTGAAACTTATTGCCCATCTCAAAAAAAAAAAAAAAAAACCAAACACACACACACACACACAAAGAAAATCAATAGCTTAAAAAATTATTAACTTGGCCAGGTGCGGTGGCTCAAGCCTGTAATCCCAGCACTTTGGGAGCCGAGGCGGGCGGATCATGAGGTCAGGAGATCGAGACCATCTTGGCTAACACGATGAAACCCCATCTCTACTAAAAATACAAAAAAATTAGCCTGGCGTGGTGGCGGGCACCTGTGGTCCCAGCTACTCAGGAGGCTGAGGCAGGAGAATGGTGTGAACCCGGGAGGTGGAGCTTGCAGTGAGCTGAGATCGCGCCACTGCACTCCAGCCTGGGCGACAGAGCAAGACTCCGTCTCAAAAAAAAAAAAAAATTATTAACTCACGCCAAGAACAAAATTATTGACATTGTTATAAAGTTTAAGAAGATATTATTTAGATGACATTTAAGAGTGGTATGTAGAAAAAGAAGTGATGTATGGAACACACATTGTAAATCAGTATAGATAATGCCCTGGGGATAAGGAAATACAGGTTCTCTTTCTTGTCATACCATTATGTATCATAATTTTACATATGTTTCTGATTTAGAAGTAGTTAGAAATTTAAACTACGGATAGGAAACAAACACTGGTAATATGTAAACTCTCACACCCTATTATGTCACCTCTTTTAGCAGCAGAAGCAAATTTTCAAAGGCATCATTTTAAGTCCTCCATAAAATCAAACCTGCTAGAGCTAGTATAAATTTAAAAATGTTGAGTTTTAATGGTAGAATGAATATCAGAATCCACCATGTTAAAATTTACCTACCACATTGGATAAGAAAATGGAGACACAGAGTGATCAAGTAACAATAATTTTATAGGCTTTTGCCTTATTGAAAGTTCATAGTACTTAAAGTTCCATGGAATTCCGTTGTGGGAGACTTAAATAGTTTTATCTATAAAGTTCAAATGCAATTTCACAGGATATCATAAGCAAACCAAGAATATTCAAATAAAATAGATATGGTGGTTGGTAATTTAGGAAAAAATTAAGAAGTACAGAATAGATAAAATTATTAGTAACTCTGATTTATGAAGCTGATTTTATTAAGAGTCTCAAAAGAAAAAGGTTAAAATGTTCATTTCCCTTTTACTTAAAAAATAGTATTCTATAGTCTATATTTAATATAACATGCACTTAAAAACAATACAAATATTTGACTCTTACATTGCTAAATAATTTAGGGATTTGGTCTTTGTAAAATACATATTCAACTATGCTATTGGATCTTCTCACTTAAAGAGAATGAGTTACAGAAATTTATCTCTGAACAAGAGCAGCTCCTCTGATGGATAAAAATACTGCAAGACAACACCCTGTGTATATAAAACAGTAATGGTGATTCTTCCTTCACTGATTATGTACACAGAGCTGTACAGAAAAATTATCTCACATTTTTGAACATGTAGTATTCAGTCTCCTAGAGATATCAAGTAAAAGAAGAATAGCACCACAGAAATCATAATTTTGGTTCAGGACATATATGCAACAATGTGCATAACTGTGCATACTTTTTATTTTATTTTATTTTCTTAGACAGGGTCTCACTCTGTCACCCAGGCTGGAGTGCAGTGGCACAATCTTGGCTCACTGCAGCCTCCGCCTCTTGGGTTCAAGCGATTCTCATGCCTCAGCTTCCTGAGGGGCTGGGATTACAGGTGCACACCATCACATCCAGCTAATTTTTGTATTTTTAGTAGAAGCAGGGTTCACCATGTTGGCCAGGCTGGTCTCAAACTCCTGACCTCAAGTGATCCACCCACCTCGGCCTCCCAAAGTGCTGGGGTTACAGGCATGAGCCATGGTGCCCGGCCAATTGTGCATACCTTTAAAAATATTTTCCAATGTACATTTGTTCTGCTTTAGATTAAACACTATTTTCATAGCCTGTAAACAAAAAAATTATAAGTATTATTTGATTACTCAATTGAATATTTTAATAATTAAAATTTTAATTTTATATATGAGACTTGTACTTTCCTTCAGAAAAATATGCATTTATATTTTAAAACTAGGTAAAAACAGATAAAAATTCCAAGACTTTATATTACTATAAACATCCATATATATCTTTCAGCATTTTTTCTCAGAATACTTTTTAATTATTTCAACATGTTATAATGACTATGAAATTACAGTAAAAACTATCTCATTTAAGAAAAATGGATTCATGCTACGACCTAAATATATAAGAAAATACCATGACTTCCACAAAACCTGCTGTTACTAAAAAAAAAAAAAACACTAAGTCACTAATATTAGTCTTGTAAATTTATATTAAAGTGAAGAATGCCAAACTTCTGAAATTTAAAAAAGTCATCAAACAGCTCTGCCGGGCTTTAATTCTCTTTCAGATTATGTCAGGAGCAGAGATGTCAGCAGATCCAGCTAAGAAGTAGATCAGACATATAAACAACTAGTGATATTTGTTATAAGCATATAAAGATATTCATTTTTTGAGTGCTTCCTCACTTCCACAGCCAGTTTTGACTTCATGTTTTCCTACTACCTACAAAAAATACACAGTGAAAACCAAAACTTCTCAAAAAAAGGTATCTGCTTAAAATGTCAATTTTTAATAAAAGCTTTAATAAAAAGGATTAAACAAAGAACTATTATGCACACTGAGTGGGGGGGTTCATAACAAACAATATCAAACAACATTGTAAAAATTCCTTCTCATTACACTGACCCTTGGCAAATCATAAAGCTTTTCACTCATTAAAACAAGTGTTAACTCTAAAATTACTTGCAGAACAGAAATCTGATTTAAATTGAAACCTTTAACAAGTTGAAACACAATTTGCAGATGAAGTAAAGCAACAGCATGTTCAAATAAATGAAAAATAAAACGTTCTGTATATTAAATACATTAATTTTTAAGAAACACTTATTTTGGTATCTATATTATGTGTACCTATATATGAAATCTATATTATATCAATCTACATAATACATGTAGATATATTGTCTTTATTACTTTTTCTTCACAATTTACATAAAATCATAATTTTCTGATCATGTCACAAAACAATATATTGAAATCAAGGTAGAAAAATCAACTGAATCATTTAAATATATTGAAATCAAGGTAGAAACATTAGCTGAAACTATAAAATAATTACAGATGAAAATGCTATCTTTGTTAACGTATTTATCGAAAACATACTTAGCCAAAGTTTGGTTAACAAATGCAATACATCAAATCACTATTCATATATTTTAATAATTGAAAGTTCTTCAGTAAAAACGAACTATTAAACCACATTTTGCCAAGACAGCAAAAGGTATGGTAGAAATTACTCCATGCCACATCTAAAATATTGCAAGCTGATTTAGATACAAAAATAACAAAGCCAGGCGAAATGGCTCACACCTGTAATCCCAGCACTTTGGGAGGCAGAGGCAGGCGGATTGCCTGAGGTCAGGAGTTGGAGACCAGCCTGGCTAACATGGTGAAACACCATCTCTACTAAAAACACAAAAATTAGCTGGTTGTGGTGGCACATGTCTGTAATCCCAGCTACTTGGGAGGCTGAGGCAGGAGAATCGCTTCAACCCAGGAGGCGAAGGTTGCAGTGAGCCAAAATTGCACCACTGCACTCCAGCCTGCGCAACAGAGCGAGACTCCATCTCACAATTAGACCTCTGAAGTCTTATTAATAGGTTGTGTCTAAGAAAACACATATTCTCAAGAAAATTCACTTGAAAAGATTAAAAACACTTCTATATTTATCAGGTTTTAAAAAATGTCCCCATTCCTGGTATTCATCATAAACAAATGGTTATGAACTCATTTATAGGCTTCTATCATGCAACCACAACCTCTTCAGCAATTTATTTAAATGAAGGGTTTTAAACTGGGGTAACAGTTGGTCAAATCTGTATTTGAGAGAGAGCATCCTGGAAGTAGTGTGTATGACGGATTATGAGACAGATACATTTCAGAGATAAATAGTGGAAAATACCCAAACCAAATCATTTGCTCCTGCATGCTGCTCTCACACCAGCTTAGTCCCCACACGTCACATCTGCCTTCTCCTTAAGCCCTCCTTAACCGACCTCAGTGCTGTCATCACTGTTCCCATACAGCACCAAGCCTATAATACACCATGCCGTCATAAATTAATTCTATAAGAAGTACTGCATGTGAAGTGAATTTGGATCACTTGGGTTATAGTGTTAGTTGCTTTTAAATCTTTTCACAAAGGAACGCACCCTGGAAAGGAGCTCAACGTGCAGTAAGCATGATTGATGGCAGAGGCTTTCCAAGTCTAAGCAACCAACTTTTCTTCTTTTGCCATTTTTTTTTTTCAAAGTATTGTAGCAATGAACTTTTGTTTTTTAGATATCTGGCAAGTTTTCTACCATTTCCCTTTACACTTTTCCTAAAAAGGAGTATTTTCTGTATGTATTTGTCACTGAGAAGGACACATCGTTCAGAAAACAAAACCTTTTTTCTTTTAGAATAATTTTAACAGTCATTTTTATCCTAAGGTTTTGCCAAATTTTCAAAGCTTGTAAAAGTTTGTAAATAAAATTGAAAAGCCTTAGCTTCATTTGTAAAAAGATTTTACAATAGCTGATAGTTTATCTATAGTAAAAATATTTTTCTGAGAAATCTGTTTTATCTATTATATCACAATTTTATGTAAAAATCTAAATTTAAAATCTGTTATTATAAAGTTATTAATATATGTATATTTAATTATACTATAAAGTTACTTTACTAATAAAGTACTATATCCATTACAAAGTTACAATTAATAATAAAGTAACTTTAGGTCTATGAAAGTCATTGAGGGCCAGGCATGATGACTCACACCTTTAACCCAGCATTTAGGCAGGCCAAAGCACGAGGATCACTTGAGGCCAGGAGTTTGAGACCAGCCTGGGTGACATAGCAAGACCCCACCTCTACCAAAAAAAAAAAAAAAAAAAAATTAAAGAAAATTAGCCAGGCATGGTGGTACATGCCCATAGTCCCAACTACTCAGGAGGCTGAGGCAGGAGGATGACTTGAGCCCAGGAGGTCAAGGCTGCAGTGAGCTACGATTACTGCACTCCAGCCTGGGTGACAGAGTGAGATCCTGCCCCTAAAATAAAATAAAATATAAAGTGACTGAAAGAACACGTTCTGAATATGAGTTTAGGGCTCTGGTAGATATTTTTTTTTTTTGAGACAGAGTTTTGCTCTTGTTGCCCAGGCTGGAGTGCAATGGTGCAATCTTGGCTCACTGCAACCTCTGCCTCCCAGGTTCAGGCGATTCTCCTGCCTCAGCCTCCGGAATAGCTGGGATTACAGGCGCCCACCACCACACCCGGCTAATTATTTTTGTATCTGGCAGATAATTTATTCAGTGGTCATCTAGCAAGCTGAGGCAGACTGTTAGATTTTGTCCCTCTACCCATTAGTTGTCAAAATGGGTATTTCAAGTCTCAGCACTGTGTACCAAGATAATCACTAGCTACAATAACACACTCAATACTTCCTTCTCTCTCCTCCCTAATCCCTTCTTTGCAAGTACTACATGCAGTTTAAATATTAGACAATAAAATATTATAAGCTCCCTTTAAGTCTGGGTCCAGATTTTGTTTTCCTTCTTAGTGCCCACTTTCTCTAGCACATAGCATGGCATACTTTGCAGCAGTAAATACTATTTTGTTAAGCAGATGAAACAGCAAGTCCCCCCTCTAGTCATGCAGATAACCCCACAAAATAGAGAAAATCTATTTACGTATATTGCTGACTACACATATATAGCCTGGTGACACCAGAAGGATGCTCTGCCAGAGATTAATTTTTTAGATTCTTTTTTAGTGAGAGAAGTGCTAGCTAGTTATTTTACCAGACTGATGTGTAATCAGTGAAAAGCTGAGTCTCCCAGAAGAGTAAATCACCCAAAATTACCATGGTATTTGCCTAAGGAGGGTAACGTGGGGTGAAGAGCCTTGAATATCTGGGGACAGGAGGCACAATAACACACTTCGTGTTTTGAGGATTCAAAATGAGAGCTGCTTTGTTCTCCTTCTGAACTGATCACATAGTATGTAGGCACAATGGAAGTGATGAGGAAACCAGGGCTGACCCAGTGTTCCTGGGCCACCTGTCACTCCTAGAAACTGTAACACAGGGAATTCAAATATGGAGCACCTGTGCCCAGGCTTGTAACTACAAGGTGGGATCAGCACCTCTGAAAAATCACTGCAGCCTGTGCTGCAGAACAGCAGCCTATGCCAATACACTCTCAACAACAGGGTAGTAAGCAACAGCAGAAGCCCTAGAGGACCAGGCTCTGGCTGTTTTTATGTCCTCTGTAGGAAAAAGGCTGATCCACTCCTCTTCACCTCCACATGAGATCAATAAACACAGAGGTTTCACAACAATTCAGGTGGCAATGGGACAGACCTAAGAAAGGATACTAAATTTCATTCCAATAAACCTACAGAGGTTCAACTGGAGAAAAAGTAAATTTTAAGAAAAAAATGGTAATAAATTTGACTACACTTGAAGCCTGGGTTTTAGGAACAACACATGCTGGCTATATGTGGTACACATTTCTGTCTGTGCATACTTTCAGCCATTAAAACACAACAGATTCATGCTATTAACTTGGGCTAAAAATCCTTCCTTTTTTGGTATGCAAAACAACTTTTCAAGGATAAAAGTATTTTTTAAAAATAGGCTGATTTATATGCCAGATGTAAGCAACATCTTTTCTGACTGCTGGTTACTTTTTGTTGTTTCTTTGTTACTATAACCTTCTCTCATGGTAATTCAGTGTTTACAGCAACTCACAAAGGTGTCAGATTTCTCGACTATTAAAGATTGGCTGTTCTTTCTGTCTCCTCAAACATCCATTGGACTTTGTGATGTTTAGCGAGGTTTAATCAGAAAGGGGCCCTGTACTGATGGAAGCCTTTCCCCAACAATCCTTTATTTCTAGGTACACAGTAATTCTCTTCATAATAGATTACATAATTTTATACAATCAAATTACAAAATGTCATTGGGAGAAAATTAGTTTAAATATGTTCTATGACAAATAATGTTATAGTTTTGATGCCAGGTGTAGGGAAAAGCAATACGTAAATGTTTAAGTGGTACATGCTTCACAGCAGCAGCAGCAGCAACAGCAACAAAAACACATACATAAAAGAAGGCAGGGAAGCAATCGGATCAGAAATCAAAGGACATCTAATAGGACTTCCACTTCCAGACATGACAGGGTAACTCACACCAGACGTGCCTCCCGCCAAAACACAATGAACTACTCAAAAACATATGAAGCAATTGTTTTCAAGCAATGGACAGGCGACCCAGAACTACAATCCTTCAAATCTAGGGAACACAAGAGGCGAGCCCCATGTTGGACCTGAATTTCTGCCATGGGGCATATTTTGGGCCATGGCACAGGGAAATGGAACCTAAACAGAGCTCCAGTCCTGCAGAGCTGAAGAGGAATAGATCAGAGTTGGGGGCAAGTGAAGCACCTGAAAGATGCAGGACAGGGCACCAAAGATGAAAAGGCTGTGAGGAGGTCAAAAGGGTGCTATGATTTGAATGTTTGTGTCCCCACCTCTAAATTCATAGGTTGAAACCTAGTCACCAATGCAATGGTCTCAGGAGGTAGGGCCTTTGGGAGGTCCTAAGGGTGAAACTCTCATGAGTGGAATTAGTGCCCTTACAAAAGATGCCTCAGAGAGCTGCCTTGCTCCATTCCACCACATGAGAACACAGTGAAAAAGTGTCATCTATGAATCAGAAAATAAGCCCTCACCAGATCTGCTGGCACCTTGATCTTGGAACTCCCAGCCTGCAGAACTCAGCAATACATTTCTGTTGTTTATAAGCTACCCCATTTATGGTATTTGTTTACAGCAGCCTGAATGGATTAAGACAGAGGAGCATAAAAACTAACACACTGGAGAGCATAAAACAAACAGTAAGTAGAAGTCAGATCAACAGATATCTTCTAGTCTTGAGATAAGGGCAAGAAAAACATTACATTAAAAAAAAAGAAGAAGAACAAAGTTCACTGACCTGTAGAAGAATACCAAATTATCTAATGTGTGTAACCAGAGTTCCAGAAAGAGAGGAAATGTGGAACAGAAAAATATTTGAAGAAATAATAAAAGGAAACTTGCCAATTTGGGAATAAAGAAAACCCCAAGAAGGGTAAATATAAAAAGTCCTGTATCAAGACACATCATATACAAACTGCTAATACCAAAGATAAAGATAAAAGATTAAAGAGAGAAATCTTAACGCAGTCATAGAAAAAGATACAGGGTAACAATGATACAAATTATGGCTGACTTCTCATCAGAAACAATGGCGGCCAGGAAATAATGGAAGATCTTCCTTAAAGTGCTTAAAGAAAAAAGTCTTGTCAATCCAGAATTTTATTTCCAGAGAAAATATTCTTCAAAAGTGAAAATGAAATAACATTTTTGCATAAAGAAAAACTGAGATAGTTCACTGCCAGTAGAACTGCACTAAAACAAATACTAAAGGAAATACTTCAGGCTGAAGAGAAATGACAGATGGAAAGTAAATCTAGAGGAAAAAATGGCCAGGTGCAGTGGCTCACACCTGTAATCTCAGTGCTTTAGGAGGCCAGGAGATTGAGATCAGCTTGGGAAACACAGCAAGACTGTGTCGCTTACGAAAAGAAGAATAGAAAGCACAGGAAACGGTGAATATTCAGGTAAATATTTTTTAGGTTTTTTTTTTTTTTTTTTTTTTTTTTTGTGACAGAGTTTCGTTCTTGTTGCCCAGGCTGGAATGCAATGGCGTGATCTCGGCTCACCACAACCTCTGCCTCCTGTGTTCAAGCGATTCTCCTGCCTCAGCCTCCTGAGTAGCTGGGATTACAGGCATGCGCCACCACGCCTGGCTAATTTTGTATTTTTAGTAGAGACGGGGTTTCTCCATGTTAGTCAGGCTAGTCTTGAACTCCCAACCTCAGGTGATCCACCCACCTTGGCCTCCCAAAGTGCTGGGATTCCAGGCATAAGCCACCGCGCCCAACCTTAGTATTTTACAGACAACTGACTTGCAAAAATAATATTATCTAATGGAGTTTACAACATACATTGAAATAAAATATATGACACAGTAGCACAAAAGCAGGAGGGTAAAAGGAAGTATACTGTTGTAAAACATGCACAATAATATAAAAATGCATGTAATTTGTATGAAACGGCACAATATTCTAAATGTAGTAAGTTAAGGGAGGATATTGTGAACCCTAGAGAAAAGCCAACGGAGGAAATAAAGCAGAACACTAAAACATACTCAAGCAATCCAGAAACAGAAAGGAAGCAAAGAGGAACCAGAAACAAATGGTGGAAGTCAGTTGGGAAGAAGGAGGACTTAATTCCAATCTGAAAATAGAAACTCCAAAGAGATCATCACTCTCACCCTAACAACTAAAACAAGCTGAATAAAAACCCATCAGAGACTGAGGACATGGGGAAATGTAAATCAACTCCAAAGAGTGAGAAGCACATTTTCAAAGACAAGAGATCCTCGGCTGCTATCATCCCTCACTGAAATAGAGGTGGGAAAAGAAATCTGCCACAGACAAGGGTTAAAGAAAAATCAGTCTAACTTTGAAAGCTATATGTGGACATACCCGTGTAGAACCCAGAGGATTCGTAGGTATAGAAAGACTGTACGATTAATAAATCCCCCTGCTCAACCCAGACACACACACACTCCGTCCCACCAACCTTTACCAAAAACGAGGGCAAGAAAAGAGAGCAAGAGCTGAGATAATCTCCTCAATGTACACTAGGCTTCCAGCAAGGGAAAACCTGGAGGATAGGCAGTAACAGAAAAGCCAAGAGAAACTTCTCAGAGGCAAGACCCACCGTCACAGAGTACAGGGCAATGATAGTCAACCTTTACAGGCCAAGGATGGCGCAGCAGGACTCAAAGAGCTCTCGAGGCACAGAAAGTCAGAAGCCAAACTGGAGAGCAAAGAGAATTCCTCAGCAACTGAACCTGCTGGCAGCTGGTCTTTAAAGCATGGAGATATCTCCTATAATTCAAAAAGATTTGGAATAGCCCATAAATACATGAGAAGGTGCTAAATAACATCAGTCAAGAGAGATATGCAAATTAAATAAAATACAAAAAAATGCAATACTACTTCACACACACTATGATGGCTAAACAAACAGACAACACCAAATGTTGACAAGAATGTGGAGTAACTGCACCTCTCATATATTGCTGAGAGAACAGTGTAAAATGGCATAACCACTTTGAAAACTAACTGGCAAATTTTAAATATTGGATATAAAATTATAAAATTATATTCAAAGGCTTTTCAATGACAACAAAGAAACATGGTAAAATGTTAAGTCTTTTAAGAGAATATAACATGTGACAAGTCTCAGCATGGACTATGGAGAAGGGGTTTGTTAAGCAGATATCAACTGGTGCCTACTGTGGTCAAATGGGGATAACATCACAGCCCCTGACATTTCTTTCCCACCTTTAGAATACCCTCCCATAGTATGTCTCCAAACATAATCAAGCATTTAGGGGACGTGTGCTTAGCCCCTTACAGACTTAAATCATAACATCTGAAATCACCTCATGAGATGTATAAAGTGAATCAAATAATTCATAAGACCCAGTCAAGTGCTACTCACGGTGGCAAGAAATAACAAAGCCTATATACATGGCTCAATCAAAAGTTCCTATCCAAAATGTATAACTATTAAGGTATAGAATTTTACTCAAAACAAGCAAAACCAAACACAAATAGAAACAAACCTAGGAAAATAAAATCACAAGTATATGCCTCGAATTTCTTGTGTAACAGGTGAGATATAAATAAATTATATGAAAGTAGTCACAAAACATATACCCTTCACTGGTTATTAAGAAGCAGTCAATGATATTAGAAGTACATCCTTAACCTCTAAGAATATATAATGGAAGGCAATGACTATATTCTACCACATCATGTTTTTATATTACAGGAAAACACAGAATAATACAACACCCAGAACAATGGTTTATCACAGAATTGTTTTTTGTGGGGGTTTGGGGACAGAGTCTCACTCCATTGTCCAGGCTGGAGTGCAATACTGCAATCAGAGTTCACTGCAGCCCTTGATATCCTGGGCTCAAGAGATTCTCCCGCCCCAGCCTCCCAAGCAGCTAGGACTAAGGTGTGTGTCACTATGCACGGCTAATTTTTTTTTTTTAATTGTTGGATTTTAGTAGAGACAAAGCCTCACTATGTTGCCCTGGCTGGTCTCGAACTCCTGGCTTCAAGCGATCCTGATCCTCTTGCCTCAGCTTCCCAAAGTGGTGGGATTACAGATGTGAACCACCATGCCTGGCAGAATTGTATTTTTTGTATATTCTTTAAATGTATGTAAAAAAAAGTTCATAAATACAGCATTATATTCATGAATTTTGGTTGTATATCTTATGTAAGTTTCATAGAGGAAAATGTTAGGAAAATGTAAAGTATTATCTTTACTGATACATTTTCTAGGCAATCTTCAAAAGAGTATCTCATTTTCTGGGTATCTGAATGTACAAACTTGATGAAAGCTAGAATGATGAAACATCATTGGCCTGATGATATACAATAAAGGAAAGACCATATTCCTGTATTGTGTCAAAAATTTTTATATTAACTGTAGTTAGAAAAAATAAGACATTCATTATACGAGAATAAAAAAATATTTTTTAAAACACAGTCACTGCTGACTGGTGCCATTTTTTTCTTTTCTTTTTTTTTTTTTTTTGAGGCGGGGTCTCACTCTGTCACCCAGGCTGGAGTGCAGTGGTGCAATCTCGGCTCACTGCAACCTCCGCCTCCCAGGTTCAAGCAGTTCTCCTGTTTCAGCCTCCCAAGTAGCTGAAACTATAGGCACAATGCCACCACACCCGGCTAATTTTTGTATTTTTAGCAGAGATGGGGTTTCACCATGTTAGCCAGGCTGGTCTCGAACTCCTGACCTCAGGTGATCCACCCACCTCGGCCTCCCAAAGTGCTGGGATTACAGGTGTGATCCACTGCGCCCAGCCTGACTGGTGCCATTTTTATACACAGTATTGAATCTATATATTAAGGCCAGAACATAAAGTCTAAAAATTAATCTATTAGTATGTTTTAATTTAGACATTTCTGTACTTGAAAAAACAAAGAAATATCATAGACTTTTTCATTCACGGGTTTAACATGCATAATTTTTAACATTCTCTTGTAACCCTGAAGTTCTACGACAGGTAGTAATTTGTAATTTTATTTGAGTCACATATTTCACTTAGATACACTAAAAGGCTGGTTGGTGTTCTCGAGTTGGTTTCACTCAAGAGTAAAAATAATCTCAGACAAATTAACATCTGTATCTTTCTCTGCTCATTCTTGAATACACAGTAACTTTCCTATAATACCTGAAGCATAAGTTTTTTATTTTTTAATTATCTATCTTTTTTTAATATAGGAAACCATATATGACAGTGGAATTTGCTAACATGTGGATTCACAAAGCAAGGTCTCTGGATGCTCCTCTCAAGAAATCAAAGGGTTTAATGGTGGCTCTCAATAAAATGCAAGATTTTAGTACTGCCTATCTATAAGGCACATTCATGATTTATTTACATGTTCATCAGGCAGAACTGAAAATCTTAAGGCTCAAATTTAAATTGTTCTACTAAATTTTAGTATGATTCCTTTTAAAATCAAAGTTAACATACTAGGTCAGGCATGGTGGCTCACACCTATAATCCCAACACTTTGGGAGGCTGAGGCAGGTGGATCACTTGACATCAGGAGTTTGAGACCAGCCTAGCCAACATGGCAAAACCCTGTCTCTACTAAAAATACAAAAATTAGCCAGGCATGGCATCACGCGCCTGTAGTCCCAGCTACTTGGGAGGCTGAGGCATGGGAATCACTTGAACCCGGGAGGCGGAGGCTGCAGTGAGCCGAGATCATGCCACTGCACTAGAGCCTGGGCAACAGAGTGAGACTCTGTTAAAAACAGAAAAAAAAAGTCAACCAGGCACGGTGGCTCATGCCTGTAATCCCAGAACTTTGGGAGGCCAAGGCAGGTGGATCACAAGGTCAGGAGATTGAAACCACCCTGGGCAACATGGTGAAACCCCATCTCTACTAAAAACACAAAAATTAGCTGGGTGTGGTGGCACATGCCTGTAATCCCAGCTACTCAGGAGGCTGAGGCAGGAGAATCGCTTGAACCTGGGAGGCAGAGATTGCAGTGAGCTGAGATTGTGCCACTGCACTCCAGCCTGACGACAGAGCAAGACTCCAACTCAAAAAAAAAAAAAAAAAAAAAGTTAGTGTACATTAGTTACCTCACTGGAGAGTAAGAGAGAAAACATTGTATGCATTTGACTTTTGGATAGTAAAATGATTATATCACGCAAAGTTCACCTAAATTCTCTTATGTGAAATTCAGGACTGAAGTAACTCTTTGTACAAATATTTTGCCAGAGCAGTGATTCAAAGGGATATTGGTTGCAAAGCACAATTGTAGTAATTGTAGCTATATCTAAAATATAAATTCTACCTTCTTACATTTGCATCACAAAAAAGACTCTTAGTAATATTTCACCCACATTCTTTAGTTTCATCTTCAAACAAATGGACAAATACTTATAAATACATCTACAGCTCATTGCCTAGACATAGAGTGAGAAATATGAATACAGATTTGTAATAGACAAGAAACTATAGTGTGCTAGAGACTATGATTACCTGGAGGTAGGAATTGCAGTTGGTTATTAGCTAATCGAAGATGACGTAAAGCTCTCAGACGACCAATTTCTGGGCAAACAATTTCTAAGGCATTGTCACTAAGATCCAGACACTGGAGTTTTACAAGAGACCCAATGGCTTCAAAGAGAAAAGGAGAAGGCAAAATGAATTTGACTCAAGTATTACATCAAATCTTTAATGCAAGTATTCCAAGTTAAAATATTTTACTACTTGATTTCCTTGTCTCAGTTGCTCACAAAATAGTAAAAACACAGATCAAACTAAGTTCATGAAAGTGATAAATACTTCCAGCTCAAGATAAAATATAACTTAAAATACAGCACAAATAAAAACATTAAGACTAAAATAAATCAAGAAATGATACACAGGGCTTTTTTTTATCTGACCAGAATTCTTAACTAGATTTATTAAATTTAGAACTTATTATCTACCTAATAGCAATTTATCCAACAATAGTTTACCTAACCATTATAACCATTTTAGACTTATTTAATTATAGTTCTTAACTGGACTTATTAGAAGAAAAAAGTTTTGAAGCTAAAAAATTAAAGGTGTCTTAAAAATAAAATTTGATCTATTTATAAAGCAAAGCTTAAATTATATTATCTTCTAACTAAAATTTTTAAGTTAAACATACCTTCCGGAACCACAACTATGTTATTTGAGTGCAGGTATCTAGGAAGGAAAAAGAAAAAAAACAGCCATTATCATTAAGTGCTTTTGCCAGATAATCAGTTTATAAAATGCTCACTTAGAAATTTATCAAATATAAATAGGCCACAACTTTCACACCCTACTCTAATGCATCAACATACAATAATGGTTATCACAGCTAACTAATAATACTTTGAGAAAAATATTTTGTACCAGAATTGCAAATATTAAATCTATTTACTGATTTAGTTGTTATTTTAAAATAAAAGCATACATAATGGATAAACTATAAGGTCTTTTTAACTTCATAACACAAATTACTAGTTTTTCCAGTTCATTTTATTCAGGCTTTAAAAAATATACTTACTGTGTGAAGAAAAATCAACACCTATTGTGTAAAGGAAGATGAACTTCTCGTTTCTAAAAAATAACTTCACAAAATAAAGGTATTTCTAGCTAGCATGCATACGGACAACCAACAACAGATTAAATACTCATCATTTACAGTGTCTGTAGAAATACTCAACTGTCGAGGTACAGAATTTATTTCATGGCAAAAGAAATTTTGTAACAAGAAATCAAATGCTTCTCTTAAAAAATTTTCTTTTTCACAGAGGCTGAGAAGTCTAGGCAAGCCTAAGTAACAATTTTCCCACTACAGTGTCTTTAGCACACTCTGGTGGAGACTTCCTGCAATCAGTAACCAACTATTCAGAGCAAAACAAGTGAATGCTGGAGATCACACAACAATAATTTAAGAAAATAAATTTATATCATTGATTTAGAGACAAGAGAACAAGATTTTAGTAAACTTTATTTTCAAGCCTATGGTTTTATTTATTGTACTTTAAAAATAAATCTTTATGGCCGGGCACGGTGGCTCACGCCTGTAATCCCAGCACTTTGGGAGGCAAGGAAGGCGGATTGCCTGACCTCAGGAGTTCGCGACCAGCCTGAGCAACAAGGTGAAACCCCATCTCTACTAAAATACAAAAAAATTAGCCAGGCGTGGTGGCGTGCATCTGTAGTCCCAGCTACTTGGGAGACTGAGGCAGGAGAACTGCTTGAACCTGGGAGGCGGAGGTTGCAGTGAGCCGCGATTGTGTCACTGCACTCCAGCCTGGGCAACAGAGTGAGACTCCGTCTCAAAAACAAAAACAAACAAACAAACAAACAAAAAATTTATAAAGTACTTTTAAATAGAATTTAGAAGTTTTCTTCTGCATTCTTAAAGTCTAATATTGAATATTAAAATGTCAATAAACACAAAATAAGACAGAAAATTGATAATTTTATGAAGATTATTTTATGTTGAATTAAATCAAGTTTGTAGAAGGTTAACTAACCTGCTGGGTATAACACAATTTAAATAAGCCCACCATTTACTCTATGATACATTTCATTCCTTGCTTTCTGTATATGAAATCAATAGTCTTTAAACATTAATTTTAGGAAGGAATACCTAAATCAAAATAGAGAACCGATTAAAAAAATTTTTTTCAACAAAATACTTGCCTCAATTCAAGTTCCACCTATAAAAAAGACATTAAAATGTCCAAATCAAAATATGAACTGAAGTACCCACTATTATGATTAGAATTTTTCAAACAGACTTTAAAATATTGTCTACATATAATCAAGATGCTGTATGAAATAGTACACGGTGGCTGCCCATGGATGCCGCTGAGGAAGTATCGTTAAAGTCTCTCCTCCCCCTGCCATCAAGTCTAAGTCAGTCTCCTAAAGAGCCCGAACAGCTGAGGAAGCTCTTCATTGGAGGCCTGAGCTTTGAAACAACCGATGAGAGCCTGAGGAGTCACTCTGAGCAATGGGGAACGCTCATGGACTGTGTGGTCACGGGAGATCCCAACAGCAAGCACGCCAGGGGCTTTGGGTTTGTCACTATACCACTGCGGAGGAGGTGGATGCAGCCATGAATGCAAAGCCACACAAGGTGGACGGAAGAGTTGTGGGACTAAAGACAGCTGTCTCAAGAGAAGATTCTCAAAGACCAGGTGCCTACTTAACTGTGAAAAAGATATTTGTTGATGACATTAAAGAAGACACTGAAGAACATTACCTAAGATTATTTTGAACAGTATGGAAAAATTGAAGTGATTGAAATCATGACTGACTGAGGCAGTGACAAGAAAAGGGGCTTTGATTTTGTAACCTTTGATGACCATGACTCCGTGGATAAGACTGTCACTCAGAAATACCATAATGTGAATGGCCACAACTGTGAAGTCAGGAAAGCCCCATCAAAGCCAAGAGATGGCTAGTGCTTCATCCAGCCAAAGAGGCTGAAGTGATTCTGGAAATTTTGGTGGTGGTCGTGGAGGTGGTTTTGATGGGAATGACAACTTTGGTCGTGGAGGAAACTTCAGCAGTCATGGTGGGTTTGGCGGCAGCCATGGTGATGGTAGATATGGTGGCAGTGGGGATGGCTACAATGGATTTGGTAATGATGGAAGCAATTCTGGAAGTGGTGGAAGCTACAATGATTTTGACAATTACAATAGTCAGTCTTCAAATTTTGAACCCACGAAGGGAGGACAATGGTGGCAGAAGGTCTGGCTCCTATGGGGGTGGAGTCCAATACTTGGCCAAACCATGAAACCAAAGTGGCTATGCCAGTTCCAGTAGCAGCAGCAGCTATGGCAGTGTCAGAAGATTTTAATTACTGCCAGGAAACAAAGCTTAGCAGGAAAGGAGAGCAAGAGAAGTGACAGGGAAGCTACAGGTTACAACAGCTTTGTGAACTCAGCCAAGCACAGTGGTGGCAGGGCCTACCTGCTACAAAGAAGACATGGTTTAGATAAATACTCATGTATATGGGCAAAAAACTCGAGGACTGTATTTGTGAATAACTGTATAACAGGTTATTTTAGTTTCTGTTCTGTGGAAAGTGGAAAGCAGTCCAACAAAGGGTTTTAATGTAGTTTTTTTTTTTTTTGCACTCATGCTGTTGATTGCTAAATATAGTAGTGTGATCATGACGCTGAATAAATGTATCTTTAAAAAAAGATAACAGAGTGTTGCCAATCCTGACTGCACATTAGAATCACCAGGGGTCTTATTGGTACCGAAAACCATCCTGCAGCAAGTGAAACACCATCTCAACTCAAATAATCCTGATGTACAACCGATTAAGAACCATTACTGGTAAAGTGGATCAGAGTGCGGGCTCTGAAGCCACACTACCTGCACCTTAATAGCCATGTGACTATGGAGAAATTACTGAACTGCTCTCTCTCCTAATCTGTGATGTTGCAGGGACTAAATGAATTAATAAATGTAAAGCTCTTAGAACAGTGCTTGGCTCCTGGTAAGAGTTAAATGAATGCTCTTATTATTGTTATTATAGTTATTATGAGTCATTTGTAATCACAGGCTTAGGACTTTCAAATTTAAGTCACTTCCTTTTACTTAATTTTGGTAATTTCAGAGTAGTTGAAATGTTGATGTTTCAATGTTCTTATTAAAATAAAATGTTCCTCTTCTACTCAAATAATGCAGGAACTCTCATTCATTGTTGGTGGGGAATGTCACTTTGGGGTATACTCATTTTGGAAAATGGCTTGGCAGTTTTTTTTAAATGTTAAATATGATGTTTACTTAATAGGAATATTCCAGAGTCAGTTTCTTAGTTTTGACAAATGTACCATGGAATTCCTTTTTTTTTTTTTTTGAGACAGAGTCTCCCTCTGTCATCCAGGCTAGAGTGCAGTGGCTCGATCTCTGCTCACTGCAACCTCTGCCTCCTGGGTACAAGCGATTCTCCTGCCTCAGCCTCCTGAGTAGCTGGGATTACAGGTGCGCACCGCCACACCCGGCTAATTTTTTTTTGTATTTTCAGTAGAGATGGGGTTTCAGCATGTTGGTCCAGCTGGTCTCAAACTCCTGACCTCGTGATCCACCCACCTCGGCCTCCCAAAGTGCTGGGATTACAGGCATGAGCCACCATGCCTGGCCTGTACCATGGAATTCTAAGATGTTAACAACAGGACAAACTGGGTAAGGGGTACACCAGTATGACCCATACTATGTTTATAACTTTTCTAAAAATATAAAATTGTTCCCAAATAAAAAAAGTTATTAAAAAATAATTTTTAGTTTGGGTGTGGTGGCTCACGCCTGTAATCCCAGCACTTTGGGAGGCCGAAGTGGGTGGATCACCTGAGGTGAGGAGTTTGAGACCAACCTGACCAACATGGAGAAACCCCGTCTCTACTAAAACTACAAAAATTAGCTGGGCATGGTGGCACATGCCTGTAATCCCGGCTACCCGGGAGGCTGAGGCAGAAGAATCTCTTGAACCCAGGAGGCGGAGGTTGCAGTGCGCTGAGATGGTGCCACTGACTCCAGCCTGAGCGACAAGAGCGAAATTCCACCTCAAAAAAAAAAAAATTTTAATTAAAGAAACAGGACTTCTACTTTCAGTCAGGATGAATAACAGCAATGGAGTAAATGGGATTTGCCCAACTGTTCTAAACAACAAGAAAAACAGATGAAATACAGTCACGTGCCACTTAATGACTGGGATATGTTCTAAGAAATGTGTCGTTAGGTGATTTCCTTGTTGTGCAAACATCATAGGGTGTTCTTACACAAACCTAGATGGTATAGCCTACCACACACCTAGGTTACAAGGTGTAGTTGCTCTTAGGCTACAAATCTGGACAGTACTTTATTGTATTGAATACTGTAGACAACTGTAACACAATCGGACAACTGACACACGATGTATTTGTGTATCTAAACATATGTAAACATAGAAAAGGTACAGTAAAAACACAGTATTATAATCTTATGAGACCACCATTACATATGTGGCCTGTCATTGACATCATTATGCTGTGCATGACTGTACATGAAACAATTATTTTCAGATATTAACAAAGGCAACTAGGACTACATTCCCTAAGAGAAAGGAAGTAAGCCACACAATCTCCCTAGCTTTCACCCTAGGGGCAAATTCTGGACTGTAGAACAGGAAGGAAATCCCAAAGTATAGAAGTCTTACTGAGTTATGGAGACACATATCAGAGTTCAGAGAACCTGAGGCAACTGGAAGTTGTGGGGTAAAGTTCTGAAGAAGAGAGAGCTACTGCTACAAAAACAAAAACAAAAACAAAACAAAACAAAACAAAAAACCTCCAAAAATTTACATAAGGAATCCCTTGGCCTCACTCATAGCTGAATTCTAGAACAAACACAAATAAGAAAAACTCTAGCAGGATACAGTGGGTCATGGGTCATACCTGTAACCCTAGCTACTTGGGAGGCTGAAGCAGGAGGATCACTTGAGGACAAGAATTCAAGACCAGCCTGAGCAATATAATGAGACCCCCATCTCAAAAAATAATAGAAGAAAAATAAAAGGTACTCCACGCAGAAAGCAGCTGAAAATCAATCAGCTGAACAGTCTGCAAAGCTCACACAGGATTGAGAGACATTCAAGTTCTGAGCAAGTGTGCCAAATCCTTGTTGATCATTTGAGGTATTCAAGAGAGATCCTGGAAAGCTCATGCTTTAGTAATAGGGCTAACCTAACCACCTATCCTAACAAAGTATAAAAATAAGCCATAAAAGGATCAAAATAAACTGCAAATAGCTGCATGCCAGAAAAAAGGGACA
This sequence comes from Pan troglodytes, assembly GCF_028858775.2. Taxonomy (NCBI): domain Eukaryota; kingdom Metazoa; phylum Chordata; class Mammalia; order Primates; family Hominidae; genus Pan; species Pan troglodytes. Next base: position 91,096,583 of record NC_072414.2, on the reverse strand, counting down.
CAATAAAATTTAGACTCTCAAAAATGCAAACTTTATAAGGTCCATCCAATCAAAAAGTATTAGACATGCCAAGAATCAGGAAAATATGACCCATAACCAGGAGAAAAATCAGTCAGTACAAATAGAACCAGTATGACACAGATGACAGAATTAGCAAACAGGACATTAAAATAGCTACAATAACTATATTCAGCTATTTAAATGAAAATATGAACATTATAAGAACTGTAAGATATAAAGAAAAATAAACAGAACTTCCAAATATCATAAATACAGTAACAGGCTGGGCACAGTGGCTCACTCCCATAATCCCAGAGCTTTGGGAGGCTGAGGCAGGAGGATCACTTGAGCCCAGGAGTTTGATGTTACAGTGAGCCATGATTGCATCACAACACTTCAGTGTAACTCCTGGGTGACAATGTAAGACCCTGTCTCAAAAACACACACAGAAAGCCAGCCTGTGCAACACAGCAAATCCCCATGTCTATGAAAAAATTTAAAATTTAGCTGGGCATGGTGGTGCATGCCTGTACTTCTAGCTACTTGGGAGGCTGAGATGGGAGGATCCCTTCAGCCCAGGAGTTCAAGGCTGCAATGAGCTAGGATATAGCCACTGCACTCCAGCCTGGGCGACAGAGCAAGACCCTGTCCCTTAAAATACAGTAACCAAAGAGAAAACTTCACTGAGTGGGATTAGTATAGTACATTAGACACTAAAGAAGAAAATATTACTGACTTTTAACACAGAACATACAATTTGTCCAAACTGAAGCACATAGGGAATAAAAGTCTGAAAAGGAAATGAAAAGTCTTAGTGACTACGAGACAGTATTAAACAGTCTAACAAACACGTAAGAGTTCCACAAGCAGGGGCCAGGAACAGGGTATATAAATAAATATCTGAAAAAACAATGTCAAAAGTTTTCCAAATTTGATAAAAACTGTTAAGACACAACCCCAAGAAGCCCCATGAACCTCAAAGGTAAGAAAGAAGAAAACTACAACAAGATATACCTAAATCAAACCCTTAAAATTAGTGTAAAAAATGAAAACCCTTCAAAGTAGCCCAAGGGAGAAAAAGACACATACACACAAAGGAACAAATATAACAACTGTAGATGTTTCTTCAGAAACCATGCACGCCAGGGAATAATGAATATCATGAACGTGCTGATAACAACAACAAAAAAAAATGGTCACTAAGAATTCTAATCCCAGAAAAAAATTTTAAAAATATAGGTGATAAATGTAGAATAAAAAACTGTAAGACTTTGGGGTGGGGGCGGGGAAAGGAGAAAGTCTTTGGGACCTAGGGCTAGACAGAGAGTTTTTAGACTTGCCATCAAAAGCAGGACACATCAAAGCAAAAAATGATAAACTGGACCTCATCAAAATGTAAAACTTTTGCTCTGCAAAAGAACATAGAGGATGAAAACACAAGCTATACACTGGGAGAGAATATTTGTAAACAACATATAGAACAGAAAACTAGTTTACAAAGAACTCTTAAAACTCAGAAATTAAAAAAAATACAATCAGAAGATGAGCAATAGACATGGACAGGCATTTCACCAAAAAAAGATGCCAATGACAAATAAGTATACAAAAGGATGTTCAATATCATTAGTCATTCTAGAAATACAAATGGAAATTCCAATGTCATAAAAACCACATATCTATCCAAATGACTAAAATAACAAAGACAACACCAAATGCTGGTAAGATGTGCAGACGCTGGAACAATCACACATTGCCAGGGGAAATGTAAAATGGGACAGCTAATCTGATAAACCGGCAGTTTTTTACAAAACTAAAAATTTTGAGCAACAGTGGTAGAGTAAGAACCTCCAAAAATTCTCTTCCATAAAAACAATGAGAAACTGTCAGAAATGTCCAAATGCTACATATTGAGAACTCCGGAAATGAACCTAAGGCTTACCGTAATACAGGGAGAATTTATTCAAGAAAAAAATGACTGAACGTCAGTAAGAACGGTGGGTTGTAGGCTTCATGGTATTTTCGCTTGCTCTAGTCCTAACCCCACTCTCCTGCTCTGCAGAAGCCTGAAAAACCAACAGTTCACAATCAAAGAGAAAAGCAGTAGCAAGGGGGTAGGACCACGTTAGAGTGCCTTCAAAGCTTCCTTCTCAGAGAACTGTCAAAGATTTGTCTCAAGGTTCCCTGGAAGACCCAGTTGCAAGGCTGTCTTTATTCCGTCTGAGTAGCAGATTGCCCAGGGCAAAAACCACTGTAAACTGAAACAAATTACAGGCAATTGTTTAACTTCACAGCTGCTTGAAACAGTTGTAACAAACAACTGACAAACCACAAACTGTAAAAGGAAAAGCTTTCAAAATGTGGAAACCACACAAATGTCTATCAACTGATGGACAGATAAACAAAAAGTCATGTATCTATTCAATGGAATATTATTCAGCCATAAAAAGGAATTAATTCTGATACCTGCTACAACATGAATAAACCTTGAAAACATTATGCTATGTTAATGCAGCCAGATACAAAAGGTCACATATTGTCTCATTCCACTAATATAAAACATCCAGAAAAAGGTGTATCCATAGAGACAGAAAGTACATTAGTGATTACCAGGGATTGTGGGAAAGTGTATACTCTCTCCTGCTCTTTGGCTTGCTTGCTCTGATGGAAGACAGTTGCTATGTTGTGAACTATCCTACAGAAAGGCCAAATGGCAAGGAAATGAGGGAAGTGCTCTAGCCAACATCAAGCAAGAAATGGAGTCCTTCAGTTCAACAGCCTACAAGGAATTGAACCTGACAACAACCACGTGAATAGAGGAAGATCCTTCTTCAGTTAAATCTTCAGATGAGACTGCAGTCCTGGCCAACAACCTTGACTGCAGCTTCGTAAGAGACCTGGAGGCAAAGGCACCCAGCTAAGTCAGGCACAGGTTCTGGGGCCTCAGAAAATACAAGACATTGAATGTTTATTCTTTTAAATCACTACATTTGGGGGTAAGTTGTTAAGCAGCAATAGATAATTAAAAAGGTGAATATTTGCTTAACACTATAGACCACACACACTTTAACTGTAAAGCCAGCATCTTTCTTAATGGGGAAACCCTAGAGGCATTCCCAGCAAGGTCAGAAAGAAGACAAGGGACCAGGCACAGTGGCTCACGCCTGTAATCCCAGCACTTTGGGAGGCCAAGGCAGGTGGATCACAAGGTCAGGAGTTTGAAGCCAGCCTGGCCAAGATGGTGAAACCCCGTCTCTACTAAAAATACAAAAATTAGCCAGGCGTGGTGGCAGATGCCTGTAATCCCAGCTACTAGGAGGCTGAGGCAGGAGAATTGCTTGAACCTGGGAGGCAGAGGTTGCAGTGAGCCAAGATTGTGCCACTGCACTCCAGCCTGGGTGACAAGAGTGAAATTCGGTCTTAAAAAAAATTTTTTTTTAAAAGAAAGAAGACAAGGATGTCCACTCTCTCCAGGACACTTTCACATTGTCTAGAGGAACTAGCCAACGCAATAAGACTAAAGAAAGTAATTAAAGGGATAACAGCTGGAAAAGAAGAAGTAACACTATCTGTATTTTCCAACATAAGAGTATACCTGGAAAACTCTATAGAGAATCTATCATGAAAACTAATTGAAACAATAAAGATTTCGGCAAGATACCAGGATATAAAGTTAACACGCAAAAATCAATATTGTTCATATATACAAAACACAACCAGTTAGAAGATATAACACGACAAAATTCATTTATGATATTAAAAAAGATTAAATACTTAGTAACAGACTTTAGAAATCTTCAAAACCTATTTTAAAGAAAACTATAAAGTACCTAAAGGATGCAAAAGTAGACTAAAAAGATGGACAGACATCTTTGTTCCTAGAAATACATACTTAAGTATTTAGAGACAAAGAAAAAGCCATGATGTGCATAACTCTCAAAAGCTTCAGAAAATAATAAATACACATATACATACATACAAAAGGATGAAAGCAAAAACTTGATAAAGCAAGTTTTGGGGTCAAACACCACAAAAAATGTTTAAATCAATCTAATCAAGAGGAAATAATACAGTAAATTCAGACATCTACTTTTAAAAGACATTATTTTTGAAAACTTGCATAATTTAAACATGAACTGTGTATTAAATTATATTGAATATTACTTTCCTTAGGTGTGATAATGACATTATGTCTGTAATTTACTTTCAAATCATTCAGCTTGGGGGAGGGGGCAGAGGGGTAGGAGACAGGTAGAAAAAGGAAAGAGAAAGCAAATGTTGCAAAGTGTCAAAATTGGTTAAATTTAGGTGAAGGGTTTACGGGTGTTCTTTCTATGTTTTCAACTTTCTTATTAGTTTGAAATTTTTTCAAAATGAAAGGATGGGACAAAGGAAATGACAGAAAAGATGGGAGTATAAGGCTAGCTTTCCTTCGTTGACCTCTTGAAAATCGTGCCAAATAACAAAGAGTACAAGAAATAGCAATGCAAACCCTCCTGCAAACATTAAGAGGTAGCTAAGGAGAGAGAGAAATATAAGATATCTACATTTGTCTTCCTTAGTGTTAAGTTAACAGATAATTAACACTGGTGCATTAAAAAAACAAAGGTGTAAACATAGTATTTAGCATTTGAAGGTAATCATAAAAAGAACTAAAACAAATGAAGCGTGAAGGATGCAGGAAAAGAGACTTTTACTGTACATTTTAAACATTTTATACCAAGTATCACATGTAGTAGTAGTAACAACAATAATAGATTTTCCCAATTACACGGACTATCCAGAAAGATTCTGTGACAGAAGACACTATACCCAGAGAAAAGGCATTTCTCATCATCTTCACTACCTTGAAGTGAAATATTTAAAATACAATTTTAAATGGTTAAATACTTTGAAATACTATTGGGTTTAGTAGAACCACAGGTCTACCTACATGAGTACCATGATCATGATACCAAAAAATAACAAATTAATACATTAAGATGACATATCCTATTATTTCAAACAACTTAGAATTATTTTCATTCTTGTTTTTAAAAAATTTGAATAAACAGACTCACAGTTCCACAAGGTTTGGAAGCTTCTGAGCAAGGTTTTCTGGCTGAAAATTAAAAACTCAGAATTAAATTTTATTTTTGAAAAATGTCTAAACATTTCTAATTTGTTTAAATACAAAGTACTACCTTTTTGAGGTGTGTAAATTTTGAGAAAATGTGAAAATAATTAATCAGCAGGTCTGGGTTTTATTCTTACAGAGACCATACTACAATTTAAATTTATAAATTCGAACATTAAAAAACAATGTCCCTTAGAGCAGCGGTCCCCAACATTTTTGCCTCCAGGGACTGGTTTCATGGAAGACAAATTTTCCACAGACAAGGTTGTGGGGGTGGTTTGGGGATGATTCAAGCGCATTACATTTATTTTGCACTTTATTTCTATTATTATTACATTGTAATACATAATGAAATAATTATACAACTCACCATAATGAAGAATCAGTGGGAACCCTGAGCTTGTTTTCCTGCAACTAGACGGTCCCATCTGGGGGTGATGTGAGACTGTGACAGATCGTCAGGCACTAGATTCTCATAACAAGTGCACAACCTAGATCCCTCACATGTGCAGTTCTCAATAGGGTTTGTGCTATGAGAATCTAATGCTGCTGCTGATGGGACAGGAGGTGGCATTCAAGCGGTAATGCAAGTCACAAGGAGTGGCTATAAATACAGATGAAGCTTCGCTTGCTTGCCTGCCACTCACCTCCTGCTGTGTGGCCCCGTTCCTAACAGGTACCGGGTCTGTGGCCCAGGGATTGGGGACCCCTGCCTTAGAGAAACCACAAACCTTATAATCCATGGTCATGGAAGAAATAAAAATGTGCTTCACAGACACAGAGAGAGGGAAGAACCAGAAACTGGAATGATGTAACTGGAAGCTGAGGAACACCGAAGGTTGCTGGCCACTCCCAGCAAGGAGAAACGCAAAGAGCACGTGCTCCCTCAGAGCCCTGAGAAGGAACCAATCCAAATCACACCTTGATTGTGGACTCCCTGCCTCAAGAACTGTCAGAGAATACATTTTTGTTGTTTTAAGTTACCCAGTTTTTGATAATTTGTCACGGCAGCCCTGAAAAACTAATATATCCTCCAAATTCCCAAATCATGCTCCTCAAGAGAAAGTAAGGGAAATCTGCAGGGCCCCCAGGTACAAGACCTGACTAAGCTCCAAATGAACAGGGGAAGCTGGAGCTCATGTGGTCCAAGGGAGTGTCAGACCTGGCCACAGGTCCAGACATCAGAGTAGAGGGCCAGGAAATTGGCCATTGGCAGGAGAGAGAAAGGCAGACAAACCTAGGTCCTTTACCCAGAAAACGTCAGAGCCCTGAAAGGGCTGGCCTTTCCATGAAAAGAATCCTAGAACAAAAGTCTACTCACAGGTTGAAAGCAGGCTTCTCTCTGCTGGAGGTACTGGGTAGCGGAGAAAGCCTCCTGTAAATAACTGAAAGCCAGTCTGCATACGCACACACACAAGTATATAGGCATATATATACATATAATCTCTCTCTCTCTCTCTCTCTCTCACACACACACACACACACACACACAGGGGGTTCAAATTTACACATACGAAAAGAAAGAGTCGAAAGGCTGAAGGAGCACACTGAGTCAAAACTAATTTTTTTTTCATTACATTCAAGCTACTATAGGGTAAACTGTGTATCAATAATAATGAATCAGGAATGGCTTTTTAGAAGACATTAGGTCTGACCCGAGTTCCAAAAGACATAAATTATAAGAGGATGACACGGAATGGAGAGGAGAGTAGTTCTGTATAGCTTTCTAAGCACAAGAAGCAACATATGAAAAGCCAAAAGAGAACAAGTACAATTGGGAAACTGCAAATACAATCCATTCTGCTATAACTACATAACAGCACTCCTGAAGAAATCTTACATTTTCAAAAATCCTGTTAGAAAAACAATCACGTCAATAGAAAAACTAACGTGTTAGGTACTAGAAAGCTGACTATTTTAAATAACCAAGAAATTTTTCATAAACTTGAATTTTTAAAAATAAGCGTGTGTCTTTTATAATTGAAAAAATTAAAATTGAATTTTAAGATCTGCTGTGTGCAGCATAAGCTGTTATACAATTGATTAATCAATTATATACAATTTGAGATCTAAATACTCACTAAGACAAATGACATTAGTTTGGTATGTCTGGGCCATTAGGTATGAAGATGTAAGATTTTACAGAGAATGGCAAGGAACAGAACACTAAAGGCTTATATTTTATACTAAGGACTAGCTTTTAAAAAATCCTGAACACAATGGAAAATTACTGGTTTATTTTAAACCAGAAAATGTCATTATTAATGTCATACTGGCATACTGATGTATTTAAATACTTAGCAACAGTATCACAAACTGCTTATATATACATATCCTTCCCTTTTGTGATAACCAAGTATCACTGAATATGAATATTGTTATGAAGTCAAGGAAACATTTTTGAATACTCACTCTTGACAGTACCATTTGTATTTCATTTTCAAATGCTGAAAGCTGTGATCTTTTGCCCCATATTTCTATACTGATATATGCAACAAGATCCATCAAAACTAGTCATTTCTCAGATGTTCCTTGTGGATCCGTCTAAATCCCTGGAATGTTTTGTTTTTATTATCAGTATCTCCCTTGAGAATATACGCTTCCGTTTATGGGCATACATACAAAGCATCCTAGAAAAACCAGGGAACCAGTGGGTGGAGGGCCTTAATTATAGCTGTTCCTATAAAAAGGAAAGATTTGTCCAAAAAGAAATGCTGTTTGACTGTTAGACCTTCACCTAGTTTCATCTGCTAATACCAATACTATATCCAGCTAATTCACACACTCCACGGTCATTCTTTCTGGATGTCTACTTGGCTCCATCAAATAGCATTCTAATCTTTCCATGACAAACTAGTTAGTTCTTTTGAGCTGTAGCTCTACACACAATTAAGCACTGAAATAATGCTTCTGCTGCCAATAGAGCATCTCTATGTCTTTATTAACAAGTAGATACATTGTGTTTTTATTTAAAAATAAGCACATTCACTTTGAGAAAATTGCAGTTCATTAGAATAACGCCTTAAAACACACAGACACGGCCAGGCACGGTGGCTCACGCCTGTAATCTCAGCACTTTGGGAAGCCGAGGCGGGCAGATCATGAGGTCAGGAGATCAAGACCATCCTGTCTAACAGGGTGAAACCCTGTCTCTACTAAAAAATACAAAAAATTAGCCAGGCATGGTGGTGAGTGCCTGTAGTCCCAGCTACTCAGGAGGCTGAGGCAGGAGAATGGCCTGAACCCGGGAGGCGGAGCTTGCAGTGAGCCGAGATCGCGCCACTGCACTCCAGCCTGGGTGACAGAGTGAGACTCCGTCTCAAAAAACAAAAACAAACAAACAAAAAACACACCACACACTTAGGAATAGATGCCCAAAACTCCTGGCAAGTAATCAGCCCTTGCACAGGCTGTGACTGACACCTACTGGTGTTCCATAGTATCACTCTCTGTTTTCTAATGCAATATTTTTAGCAATGTAGCTGAGAAATGTTATACGTTTTAATTTTTATACTTCTATAATTTAGGTACAGCATGTAAGAGACTAGACAACTAGAAATTAATGTCAGAATTTTTGTTACTTTGTGGGTAACTAAGCTCTAATGTTGGATTACGGGAGCCACACAAACTAGTGTATCCTAATCCATAGGATTTACAAGCTATGAAGTTTTTTAATGTTTTTAAATTTAAAATCCTGATAAAAGCAATAGTCTTAAAGTGCTTCTCAAATCTATTATTACCTTCTTTTTTCACAATTTGAAACAGAAAAGTTTATCAGATAAACATAACATGTACTCAAATACCTCCTACTAAATTACCTAGAAATTGTTTCTCTAAATCAAGCCAAGGATTCTCTTCATTAAATCTCATTTACATTATTATCTAGCTAAACAACTTTTCTTTACAATAATGAAAAAGTAAACTTCAGCAAGCACAGTTAGTATAAAACTTACCCCAACTTCTGAATCAATGATGCTTTACCATATCCTTTTAGACTCCACTTAAATGGGAATGTTTTAAAATTTTTTAACTTGGAACAAATACGTCAAATATTTTGCAAACACCACCATGTTCAATAGTATTTTCTGGTGGGCACTGTGGATTACCTACTTTCTTTCCTTCTCTTTCCGAACACCTGCTAGGACTGCACATCTTTCATCAAGCTGGCCATGGCTAAGTGACTAGCTTGGTCAGTGAAATTAAGCCAAAGAGGAAGCCTTGACAAGATTGAGTGCAAAAGACCTCACCCCTTCCACAGTGACCACCAGACGGTGGACGTTTTGTCAGCTTCATTCCTGAGCAGAGGCTCCAGGCTCTGAGAGACTAGTACAGTGTAGACAAGAAATATGTGTGCTGTTACAAGCCACCAGGACTCAGGGTTTGGCAAAACCTGCTCCATCCTGGCTTCTAACAACACATTTCAAAGAAGTCACAGATTAAATGCATTTGGGTTGTTATACAAGCTATAAAAAGTAGAAGAAAGCAGAATGAATTTGGACCACTATCTCATACCATATACAAAAATTAACTCAAAATGGATCAACAACTTAAATTTAAGAGCTAAAACCACACTTCATAGAAGAAAACATAGGAGTAAATCTCCATAATCTTAGATTTGGCAATGAATTCATAGCTATTACATCAAAAGCATGAGCAGCAACAGAAAAAATAGATATACTGGCCAGGTGCAGTGGCTCAAGCCTGTAATCTCAACATTTTGGGAGGCCAAAGTGGGTGGATCATTTGAAGTCAAGAGTTCGAGACCAGCCTGACCAACATGGTCAAACCTCATCTCTACTAAAAATACAAAAAAATTAGCCGGGCGTGGTGGCATGCGCCTATAGTACCAGCTAATCTGGAGGCTGAGGCAAGAGAATCCCTTGAACCCAGGACAGGGAGGTTGCAGTGAGCTGAGATCACGCCACTGTACTCCAGCTTGGGCAACAGAGTGAGACTCCATCTCTAAATAAATAAATAAATAAAAGAAAAATAGGGCTGGATGCGGTGGCTCACGCCTGTAATCCCAGCACTTTGAGAGGCTGAGGCAAGTGGATCATGAGGTCAAGGGATGGAGACCATCCTGGCCAACATGGTGAAACCCCATGTCTACTAAAAATATAAAAATTAGCTGGGCATGGTGGCACACACCTGTAGTCCTAGCTATTTGGGAGGCTGAGGCAGGAGAATCGCTTGAACCCAGGAGGCAGAGGTTGCAGTGAGCCAAGATGGTGCCACTGCACTCCAGGCAATAGAGTGAGACTCAGCTCAAAAAAAAAAAAAATAGATACACTGGATGTCATCAAAATGTAAAAACTTGTGTGTATTACAGGCCACTACAAGAAAATAAAAAACACAACCTACAGAATGGGAGAAAATACTTACAAATCATATATCTGGCAAAGGTCTAGCATCCAGACTGTAAAAAGAACCCTTACAATTCAACCACAAAACAACAACTCAATTAAAAAATGGGCAAAGGATCTGAACAGACATTTCTCCCAAGAAGATATGCAAATGACCAACGAGCACATGTAAAGATGCTCAACATCATTAGCATTAGGGAAATGCAAATCAAAACTACAATAAGGTGACACTTCATACCCACTATGACAGCTGTAACACTAACAAAAAAAGAAAAGTAACAAGTGTTGGCAAGAATGTGGAGAAACTGGAGCCATTGTGCATTGCTGGCGGTAATGTAAAATGGCTCAGCCACTTTTTGGCGGCTCCTCAAAAGTTAAGCATAAAATTACCATATGACCCTGTAATTCCTCTTATTTATATACCCAAAAGAACTGAAAACAGGTCCTTCAACATGTCCATTCATGTTCATAGCAGCACTATTCACAATAGCTAAAAAGTGGAAATAGCCCAAATGTCCATTAGTAGATGAATGGGTAAACAAATGGTGGTATAGCCATACAATGGAATCCCTATGGAATCACACACACACAAAAAGAAGTACTGATATATGCTAAAACTTGGATAAACCTTGGAAACATTTTGCTAAGTGAAAGAAGCCAGATACACAAAGTTTCATATTTTGTGATCCCATTTATATAAAATATCTAGAGTTAACCCAGAGAGAAAACAGATTGCTGGTTACCAGGGCTGGGTGTGGGAGCTGAGGGTGGGGGCGGGGCAATGGGGAGGAACTGCTTAATGGGTGAGGGGTTTTACTCTGGAGTGAACGAAATGTTTGGAACTAGACAGAGGTGGCTGCATCCACGGTGAATGTACTGAATCCTATTGTCATTTCAATAGGATTAATTTTATGTTATGTCAGTTTCACCCCAATAAATTAGTTTTTGTTTTTAAAAAGCTAATGAAGTCTTGGCACTGAAGGAATAAAAAGTACTTCATTCACAAACTACCACAACACACTTAACAAGCTTTTTAGTTGAATCAATAAGTTGATGTCATTGCTTCTGAGCAGGTACACGACATGAGTTAAATACCACGTGTCCAGATTTTTTAAAACTGTGGTAGACCTCTTTTCAACTTGTCCATTCCTTCTCCAGTATTTCCCTCCATTTTTATATATGTCATAGAGCAATATTTATCAACAGAGGAATCAGAAACCCTAGCAGGCTAATGGTACAGAATGAGGGAACCAGCATTCTTTCTTCTTCCCCAGTAGCATAAATGCCTTCAGGGTCCTAGTTACCATTACCTTTGTCTCTTGACTCACTTCATAATAATTACTCATTTTCCTTTGTTTCTCTCTCTGCCATGATGGAAACATTATCTGTGTTGTCCAATATGGCAGACACTAGCCACATGTGGCTATGAAGCACTTAAAATGTGGCTATGTGATGGAGGAACTGAATTTTTAATATTATTTTACTTTAATTTAAATGTTAAGGCCAGGCATGGTGGCTCATGCCTGTAATCCTAACACTTTGGGAGGCTGAGGGAGGTGGATTACCTGAGGTCAGGAGTTCAAGACCAGCCCGGCCAACATGGTGAAACCCGTCTCTACTAAAAACACAAAAATTAGCCAGGCGTGATGGCGGACGCCTGTAATCCCAGCTACTCGGGAGGATGAGGCAGGAGAATCACTTGAACCTGAGAGGCAGAGGTTGCAGTGAGCTGAGTTCGTGCCACTGCACTCCAGCCTGGGTGAAAACTCTGTCTCCAAAAAAAAAAAAAGTTAATAGCACATGTGGCTGGTAAAGTGTGCAGAATTCATACCTTCATATTCACTACTGATTTTTCACTTAAACTCAGCTCTTTCAAATGTAAAACATGAAGAATAACTACTTAACTGTAAGAATGATAAATGTTTTAGATTATTTTTCTTAGAAATAAATGAAAGTATTTGCTTAGCATTTGTAGAAATTAAAATTGTCATCTTAAGAAATGTAAATGAAAATATTTTAAGTATCTTCAAATCTGCAAATGTTTTCTGGCAAAAAATGTAAAACAAACATCAAGACTGATATTTTTAACTTAGCAAAAACTTACAGAATGAGCTCAAAATAAAAAAAACTATACATCCAGTACATTTACAAAAATACAATGTTTCTGAATTTGATAGAAATTTGATTGCCAAGAAAAGATTTTTCAAAAGAAAAAACAGGCATTAAAAATTGCTGAAATGCCTCTTGAAGTGTTTATCTTAACAATATTTGTTAAAACTGAAAGTTATATAAATGTCGGAAACAAGGGTTGGAGGTTACAAGCATCAAGTGTCTTCTCCAGCTTTTTATTTTTAAAAAAACCTATTTAATAAACATGCCATAAGTATGATTTTATAAATGAAATTTTCAAAGCAATATAAAAATACACACAAAAATAGAATACCAAACACATTCCCATTAAGCCAGATCAATGATTTAAGATTACACCTAGCTTGAACAATTCTGTAAGTTTATGACATAACTGTTTGGTTCTGCGGGGGTGGGGTGGGGAGCATGTTCCAAGATCCGTGTACAAGTGCCTTACTTACATAACGTATGTATTTGTTGACTGATTCGATGGGACTAACAGTTAGGCACTGGTGTCTCACTTCTAGTACACAGGTGCCTCATTAAAGTGAATGCCTGAAAAATGAATTTAAACTTGTGGAAACATACATACACCAATGGTTTTGAGTCTTTTGCTTGCAAATAACACCCTTCGAGTACACAAGATAATGGTCTGTTCTAAGGAAAAGACCCCTAGCCCTGCCACCTCTTTCTAAACTGTCCCCCTCCTAACTCCCTAGGCAGAAACTACAAATTACAGGGTATATGCTAAGTCAGGTTCCCTACATTTCATTTAAAAAGCAAAGAATGATACATGTTTAAAAATATTTCTATTAAGCTAGACTTTTATTCACAGGAAAACTCAGACACAGACTTTACAAAAATTAACTGGGAAAATTCACTTAACATGCAGCACTTCATTTCTCCACAGTCGATAAACGTGGTTAAATTTTAACGACATGGTGGTGCTAGGCTAGGAAGAGGTTATCAATAAATATCTACAGAATTAAAATGAAGCAAAACTAACTGGACCACAAATTAGGAGACCTTATTTTTGCACTGAAAAGTGACTTTAGAACCAGCCATTATCCTCTTCTTAGTTTCCTCAAAAAGAAAAATTGTCTAAATTATAAATAAAGCTTCTAGCTTTAAAATCCTATGACTCCATAAATAGAGTTAAGTTATGGAACAGACGTTCATTTTCCTGAAAAATGAAAGTCATTATGACATGTGAGAGGCTTGAGTTTCTTAATTATTTGACAAGGAATCACCGTTTCACATTACTGACAAGGAATCAGTAACAATGACAGAAAAGCTTCTAAATCTGAAAATTCAACAGGAAAAGAAGCTGTTGTAACAAAACTTAATTTTCAGGCACATGTGTATTATGAAGACAGGATAAATGTGCAATGGCTGTTTTCCAGAACTGTACCACATTTACTTACAAACACTAAAACACTAACAGACCATTAGAATGCTTTACTATTTGATATACTCACATATTTCCACATAGTCAATTTAAGAAACAGAGATGCTTTTATACAGAGCTAGCTCAAGAACAGTGCAATCATGGCGATTATGGAGGCCCGGCACCCTAGCAGCAGTTCAAGCTGCAAGGATCTAACAGACTGGAGAAAAACAGGAAGTCCTTGCTCTGGAATTCAAAATGAACCAAACTAATAACAAAACTTAATTCCCGCTCCCGGTTTCTCCTACCGCACTTGGCTGTATGATGCTCTTTTAGGCCATCTCCTTAACTTACTGTTTTTCCCCTCAAGGTGTTCTGATCCTTATTTGATCCAGATCCTACTATTACCAAATTCAAGGAGGGGGTGGCGGATATAGTTGTGTGACTTTCCTAGCCATCAACCTCTCTCACCCTCACCTAACCACCGGCTAAGAGAGTCATCTATGTCAATATGGCATAAACATATGCATCGCTGTAAATCAAAATATTTAGACTAGCTGATTAGAAAGCTTGATAAAAACTTAGTGGTACTATATTCTAACCATCTTATTTTAACTGACTCCAAATTATAAAAATATTTACTGAAAGTAATATAAACCAAACTTACTAGTAGAGTTTTCCCTTTTCCTATAAACACTTAAGTAAGGCTGTTTCTTTCAGCCTCCACCCCTACCCTCATACTCTCCACCCATCTCCAACTATAATCACTATTCGGTTTGATGTACGTTTTATGACTTAGTTTACTTGTCTATAAAATAAGGATCATAATAGTGCCTACAGCATAGGATTGTCCTGAGGATTAAATAATACATGTCATTTGCTTAAAACTGAGCACTTGGTAAAGACTCAAACAGTGCTAGCTGCTATCATATTTTAACAAATCCATTATTGATGAATATCGAGGTTTTAACAATTTTTCATCATATTCAATTTTGTGATGAACATTCTTGTTCACCAGACTTTTCTATTGGGTAGATTCTTGCAAGTGAAAATGCCGATTCAAACACATATCCATGTAGTTTTGCTAGATATGGCCCAACAACTCAACAAAAACATTAATTTCCATTAGGAGTATGTGACAGTATCTTCTCCTAACTGTCTCCAACACTGGGTATTAATTATCCTTAACACTAGGTGTTAATTTTTTTTTTTTTTTTTTTTTTTTTTAGACAAGGTTTCACTATGTTGCCCAGGCTGGTCTCAAACTCCTGGGCTCACACGATCCTCTCATCTCAGCCAAGTAGCTGGTATGCCTCGATGCCTGGCTAGGTGTTCATCTTTGCCAATCTGATAGGCAAAAATTAGTGTTTTATCACTTCTTCTAAAAGTTGAACATCTTTTTACGTGTTTTTGCTATCTGTATTCTTTTTTCATTTGCCTGTTCATATTTGAAGCAGAAAGTCAGGAATGTTTTTCTCCTGGGCTAATAGGAAAGAAAGAACATCTGTGCCTCATTTCCCAGCCCAATTCAGGAACATGAGTGACAGATCTCTCTTTCCTTCACTAAGTGGAATATAATTTTTAAGTTAAATTATCTCTTGTTGCATAGATTAACTGCTTAATCAGGATCCATCTGCTCCTGTTGCTTAGCTATAAGCCAAACTCCCCTCTTTCATTAAAATTTGGATACCTCTTTTTTGTCCATTCATATTTATAAAATAAAATTAGCAAGTAGTGAGAGCTCTATCAGTAGTTGGGCAAGTTACTCTTTCATTTCCTCAGGAAGGCCAACTGTTACCATTAAGAAAAGAAGTTGACAGATTCATTAAGTGATTTTGCTTCCAGGTTGAGATTTTATGTTTTCCTCCAAGTCTCTTGTGGCCTTTTTTCTTGTAAATAAAGGAACTGAGGTCCAAAGAGGTTAAGCCACAGGACTTTGATCTCTTACCTCTCTTACCTCTCAGTCCTGAGTTTTGCTACCAAACCATGAAACACCCGCTTCCTGGGACTGCAGCCCTGAAATGCTTCCACTACTAATTTCCTCCCTTGAGGAACTTTAGAGTTTTAGAAAGGACTGATGATTGTTGCTTCCACGCTATATTCCTTCTCCTTCTTACAAAGACCACAGGGACCGATGCAGGGAAGGTTGTAAGGCTCTACCTCAGCCCCCTCCACCTTGCACACTGAGACCGTGTCATCATCAGAAACTTCTCCATGACCACAGTCTTTCTCTGCCACCAAAATGTCCCGTACCCCAGATGGCTTACTCAGTCGTGCCCAATACAGCAGTTCGTCAACATCAATGGGCACTTTGGCCCACCTCCATTCTCCGTATTCACTTTTCCTTTATTTGTCTCCAATCCAACTCAGATTTCATGTTATATCACTCTCTTGGCCAAATCCTAAACCTCCTTAGTCTCTCTCTACTTGTACTGCATCCACCTGGCAAAAACCTAAATCTGTATGAATGCCACAGTCTACCTTCTCCATCCCTCAGACAGCTGAGTACAGCAAGAGAAAGTTCCCTAAACGAGCAGAAGGTTCCACCATAAGCTTAGTCACCAACTGCTTGCTAAATAACACCCAACAATTCTATCTTTCTCTAGCCAAACTGCCATGTGAGTCTTCAAACCTGCCCTCTCCCCAAATGTTCATTCCCAAGCAGATGGTCTGACCTGGTAAAAGCATCAGACAAAAATTCTCTCAACTGCCTCTCTCTCCCTCAGTGCACATCTGTCTTTCCACCTGTTCTCCCTTTCTTTACTTTTACAAAGGAGGAAAGGATATATTCCTGAGGTCAATTCTTCCATGTGTACTCTGGAGCCCATTCTTAGGAAACTTGGACTTTTCATCATTCCCTTTTTCCAGAGGTTCAACTCCTCTCTAATGGGAATTTCCTATCAGCATTTACTCTGTCCTCTTAGAAAAGAGAAGAGAGGGGGGAAAAGGAAAGGGAAAAGAAAAGAAAAGGGAAGAATAGAAGAAAAATCTCCTTTGTTGTCAAATCCCCTCCCACTATGCCCATCCCATATCACAGCCAAACTTCAAAACCTATCTACCCATCTGTTTACTAGAGGTCCTCTCTGCATATCCCATCTATGTGGGGGTTTGCATAGAGAACATCAATACTCAAACAAAAGAAGAGCTGCTCCCGCTGAAGTGGAGATACACTATTGCTCGGTCCCCACCTCAGCATTGCTCAGTAAACCTAAGGTTCTGTGGAACTGTTAGATACAGCTAGGTTCCTCTTCAAACAGCTTGTCCAGTTCCCTTCTTCTTTATTCTCTAGTTCCAAGTTCCACCCCCCACTCCCCGCTTTTGCTGAGCCTTAACCTGTCTAAATATGCCTAGACATGCCACAGCCCTGTTCCACATTCCTTTCCTTATGTGGAAATAGGTTAGCTTTCTAGTCGCCTGTAGGTGACCACTTCCTCCTCTCCCTCTCTCCTCTATCATGCGCCTACCTTGTCTAAGAAAGTTTAAATGTTTAGCCAATCGGGACTAGTTTAGATTGTGTGGTCCAACCCCAGCTAATGGGGGAAAGACAAAGACACAGAATCTGTGTTGTTCTCCTTTGTTCTGTGTGTTCTCATGGTGGCTACGCCTATGAGCAGCACCCTTCTGCAGAAGAAAACTGGCCTTGCTGAGAAATTTTTTGAGTGTTCATTTTCTTTGTGGCCCTGAGCTCTTACTTCCAACAGAACCTATAAAACCACTGCTCAAGGCAAGCAGAACAGCTTTGTAGACTTGTCCCTCGAATGTTATGCCATTGAGTCTTAGTTCATTTTTTTTCCTTAAACTTGAAATTCCAACAAATGAAAATTCCATAAGAAGAAGAAGCTGTTCCATGATGTATCTATTGTCAGTGTCTTGGAGAGTGATGGGTACAGAGTTAAGTATTCAACAAATACACACTGATTGAATGATGCGCTTCCTCCTAAGTGCCTGTCAAAGTCAGTCTTCGGTGTCATACAAATAGGATCTTATTTTTAAAACATTCTACAATGCTGCTACATAGAATGAAATTACATGTACTACACATGTTAAGCAGTAAGCCAGGCAGTGAAGGTACAGAACGCAAGACACAGTTCCTGCTCTTGAAAGCTCTCAGTCTGGAACTCTTATAATATGGTCCTTATGCAATTCTACTTTATATTCATTTATTTAATTCTACCACTGCATGTATACCTATCATGTGACAAACCCAGACCCTATATTACTTCTAATATCTATTTATCTTAAAACGATCACAAAGATCAGACTTAATTCCTAAATTGCATTTAAAATAATTATGGAAAAAGTATTTAAAACATTTTCTAAGGTAAATGATAGGAAGCAAAATCATGTTTCTTAACTACTTCTTTTTTTTTTTTTTTTTTTGAGACAGGGTCTCACTTTGTCACCCAGGCTGGCGTGGAGTGGCGTGATGTTGGCTCACTGCAGCTTCAACCTGCTGGGCTCAAGCAATCCTCCCATCTCAGACCCCCCAAGTAGCTGGGACTACAGGCACACGCCACCACAACCAGTTTTTTTTTTTTTTTTTTTTGTATTTTTTATAAGACAGCATTTTGTGATGTTGCCCAGGCTGGTCTTGAACTCCTGAGCTCAAGTGATCCGCCTGCCTCAGCATCCCAAAGTGCTAGGATTATAGGCATGAGCCACTGCACCCGGCCCCCAAAACTACTTCTTTTTCACCTATCAGTTATATAACCAGATTTCAATACAAACCAGCTTATGTTTAAAAAGAAAGTTCTGGCCAGGCACAGGGGCTCACCATAATCTCAGCACTTTGGGAGGCTAAGGCAGGAGGATCACTTGAGCCCAGGAGTTTGAGACCAGCCTGGGCAACACAGCAAGACCCCATCTCTATAAAATGTTGTAAAACTCAGCTGGGTATGGTGTGGTGGTGTGTGCTTGTAGTCCCAGCTGCTCAGGAAGCTGAGGCAGGAGGCTCACTTGAACTCAGGAGGTCACGGCTGCAGTGAGCCAGGATCATGCCACTATACTCCAACCTGGGCAACACAGCAAGACCCTGTCTCAAAACAAAACAAAAATTTTTAAGGTTTCTCAGCTATACAAATAAATGATAATCAAATATTGCTTTAAAAAAATTTTTTTTGAGACCGAGTCTCATTCTGTTGCCCAGGCTGGCGTGCAGTGGCACAATTGCAGCTCACTGCAACCTCCACCTTGCAGGTTCAAGTGATTCTCCTGCCTCAGCCTCCCGAGTAGCTGGGACTACAGACGCGCACCACCATGCCTAGCTAATTTTTGTATTTTTGGTAGAGATGGGGTTTCACCATGTTGGCCAGCCTGGTCTCAAACTCCTAGCTTCAAGTGATCTGCCCACCTTGGCCTCCCAAAATGCTGGGATTACAGGCATGAGCCACCATGCCTGGCCTAAAAGTATTCTGAATTATAAAACATGTCTACCCTTTAGACCAGCAATCCTACTTTTTAGGCTATCCTAAATATAAACATACACATACATACAAGAATGTACATATATCTATTGGCCTAGAGGTTAGTGGAATGAGAATATCATGAAATGAAAAAAGAGACTTCCAGAGAAATATGTATGATTTTTTGTTATTAAAAAGGAAAAATATAAATAAAATATATATGTAATTATATAAACACAAGCAAGGAGGTGGAAGGTGGTACAGTCTGAAGTTTGTGTTTCCCCAAATTCACACACTAAAATTCTAAACCCCAAGATGATGATGGTGTTAAAAGGTGGGACCAGCCGGGCACGGTGGCTCACGCCTGTAATCCTAGCACTTTGGGAGGCCAAGGTGGGTGGATCACCTGAGGTCAGGAGTTCAAGACTAGCCTGACCAACACGGAGAAACCCTGTCTCTACTAAAAATACAAAATTAGCCGGGCGTGGTGGTGCATGCCTGTAGTCCAAGCTACTCGGGAGGCTGAGGCAGGAGAATCACTTGAACCCGGGAGGCAGAGGTTGCCGTGAGCGGAGATAGAGCCATTGCACTCCCGCCTGGGCAACAAGAGTGAAACTCCATCTCAAAAAAAAATTAAAATTAAGATTAAAATTAAAATTAAAAAAAGAGGTGGGACCTTTGGGAGGCAATTAGATTATGACAGCAGAGCCCTCATGAATGGAATTAGTGTCCTTTAAAAGAGGTCGGGGAGAGACCCTTGACCCCTTCCACCATGTGAGAACACAGCAAGAAGGCACCATCTGTGAACCCAGGAAGAGAGACCTCACCAGACACCGAATCTGCTAGCACCCTGATCTTGTACTTCCCCACCTCCAGAGCAGTTAAGAAATAAATTTGTTTATAAGCCACTGATTTTATGGTGTTTTGTTATGGCAGCATGAATGAACCAAAGCAGAAGGATACAATCCAACTATTAATGTTGGTTGCTTCACAAACTGGACAAAGAGAGGATTGCTTTCCAGATACGCCTCTATGTTGTTTGACATAAGGGCATATACTGGTTTTGTAATTGAAAAGTTTATTCTTTTAAATGTGCTAAAAGGCTTTTTCTTGTGCTTTAGTTCTAAACATGAGCATTCACCAAGTTCTGGACTTTTGTCATGCAATCGTCCTACAAATACAAGCCACTACACGGCTTTGAGCGACTGAGGGGCAAAAGGGAGAAGAGTAGAGGTTGAGTATTAGCGACAACTTCTCTTCTCAGCAACAGGCCTAACATGCTGAGGGGTAGGAGAGGAAAGGAGGAAAATGCTGAGAGAAGGCATTTAATACACACGCAAAAATGTTAACAGGAAACAAACAAACAAAAACAATGTTAAGAAACACAAAAACAACATGAAAATGGAAGTGACTGACAGATTCCCAAGCTTGTTTAAAATCCATTAGTAAAAGGCCAATTAAGCAATAACATATTCGAGATACTCTATATTTTCAACAATGTTTTCCCCAGTTTTGGGCAGTATTGCAGTTGTAAATAAAATTCCACATACTACTCTCCTTTAGGAACTATATTTTAACATCAGCAAACATTCCAAAAGCCCCAAGAATCACTACTAGTTTTCAGCACTCTAGGAAAAGTAATGTTTTACCTGTTTTCAAAAACTGTGCTGTAAGCTGTCATATATCTGATATAATCAGGCAATGGGTGGGCTTTGGATGACAGCTACTATTCCCACCATCCCCTCATATCTGTACAGCCTTTATAGTTTACCAAGTTCTTTGATATACATAAATCAAATATCGCAGCTAAGAGAAAACAAAGTAAAATACATACATCATTATAAACACATACAACCATTTAATCTTTGATGATTAAAAAGGTTGCAGAGAAATAAAATGTATTACCATAAGCTATTATAAAGAACAATTTACTGGACAGTAGATTCTCATTTTCATAAATAAAAAACCGAAGCTGAGAAACTACCACAAGACCAGAAGTTTAACTTTTGGTGGGGAGGAAATCTTTTTTATTTTTATACACGACAAGATTTTACATCAAGAACAGTCAGTTAAATAGTACAAATTTACATTCATGAGGTATGTTTAAAAAAAATCAACTAAAAAACCCACTTCTTCTTGTAACCCATAATCCCACATTTTACAGTGCAGGGGAGAAGGGGACTGGTGGGGGGCATCCAAAACAAGTCTCTCCCAAAAGAAATGACTTACATTTCACATTCCCTCTCCACACAGGATCCAAACGATGAGAGTATAATTTATAATTCATCTTTTTCAGCTGCAGATTCCTTTGCTGTTTCTTGTTCTTCTTCATCTGTTCCCACATCCGTTTCTTTGTCTTTGTCTTGCTCTTTGTCTTCTGTTGTCTCCTCAGGTTCTTCGTTGGGTTCTTCCACCTTTGCATCAGGATGTGTTCAAACTGAGGCAAGGCATTCTTTCTATTCTATCTCCATATGCTTTAGTGTCTGGTAAAAGACATCCTGACCGAATCACTGCTGCATTGCTGTTTCAAACAAAACCACAGCAAGATCCAAAACTGTTTTATCTTCATCTTCCTCAATTCGTCGAAGCATGTCTCTGATCAGCGGATGTCTGGGATTAATTTCAAATGTTTTCTTCCGACTCGCATGGTAATTTGCAGAGATGCCCTTGCCCGTTTGGTACGCTTGTGCTTTCATGATTCTCTCCATGTTGCCAGACCACCCGTACTGGCTGGCCACCAAAGCACATGGAGATTCTGTCAGGCACTGAGATAGCATAGCCTTTTCAATCTTGTCCTTAATGGCTTTATCTTTCACCCAATTGGGCAGAGGCTCAAATTCTTTCTCAACTGCTTCATGACTCTCCTTAGTTTTCTCACTTTCATCAAACTTCACTCCTTCCTTGGCAACATTCTGGAACCTCTTCCCATCAAATTCGGGAAGGGCCTGAATGCAGTATTCAACCACAGGTTCTGTGAGGTAAATAACTTCATAGCCCCTGTTCAGAAGTCACTAAACAAATGGAGAAGATTCAGCCTCTTTTCTGCTGGACCCAGCCATGAGGTAGATTTTGTCTTGCTTTTCCTTCATTCTTTCAACATACTGGTGTAGGCTAGTAATGTCAGCTGAATGATGAGAAGACTGGAACCTAAGAAGTTTAGCAAGACATGTTCGATTCGAGTGGTCTTCAATTACACCAAGCTTAATGTTGGTACCAAATTCTTTCCAAAAAGTATCACTGTATTTCCCATCAGCAATCTTCTTGATCATGTCCAGAGTTTTATGAACAAGTTTCTTCCTAATCACCTTAAGCAGTTTATGTTGCAGAAGAGTCTCGCAGGAAACATTCAAAGAGAGACCATCTGAGTCCACCACACCCTTGACAAAATTAAGGTTCTTAGGCATCGTATCACGGAAGTCATCTGTGATGAATACACAGCGCACATAGAGCTTAATGTAATCGCTCTTTTTAGATCCATATTCATCAAATAGGCCACGTGCAACAAATGAGAGTACAAATAAAATTGATTTGAAGGTAACTTCTCCTTCAGCAGTAAAGTGAATATAAGCCACAGGTTCATCACTTTCCTTTGAAAATGATTTGCAGAAAGCTTTGTATTCATCTACTTCTTGGATGGTCTCTGCCATATTGGTTTGATATCATTCATAAGTTCCCATTCACAGACAGTTTTTTCAACTTTTTTAGTCTTGGTTTCTGTTTTTCTTCTTCTTCTTCCTCTACCGCAGCTTCATCATAAGATTCTTCTTTCTCTTCTTTTGCTGCTTCTTCTTCCTTCATGGGCTCCTTAACAGTTTCAGTCTTGCTGCTCCGTACATAAATAGGAAAGTTTATGAACTGTGAATATTTTTGATGAAATTTTTAATTGTATCCAATGCAAGGTAATCAAATGCTTTTTCTTTTAAGACAAGGGTAATTGTCGTTCCCCGTCCTAGAGTGTTTCCTCTTGGGTCAGCAATTACAGAATATTCATTGGCGTCAGACTCCCAGATGTACTGGGTATCGTTGTTGTGTTTTGAAGTGACAATAACCTTATCTGCTACAAGGAAGATGGAATAGAAACTGACACCAAACTGGCCAATCAATTCAGAAGTTGACTGGCCATCTTCCTGTGCTTCAGTCATTTTGTTTAAAAACTCGTTTGTTCAAGATTTGGCTATGGTACCAAGGTTTTTAACCAACTCTTCTCTGGTCATTCCTACACCAGTGTCTGTGACATGCAGTAGGTTCTTCACCTTCTTACACTTAATTTTGACTGTTAGTTCCTCATTTCCAGAAAGAGCATTTTCATTAGTCAGTGATATCAGCCTTATCTTAACTAAAGCGTCAGAATCAGTTCTCTAAGGAAAATCTCTTTATTTTCATACAATGAATTGATGATAAGTTTCATCATTCTGTTAACTTCAGCTTGGAAGGCAAACTTTTCCAACTTCTCTGTAAGTTCTCTTATTTGTGATGCATTTAATTTATCCAACTGAATAGCTTCTTCCTCTCTCTGTACTACTTCATCATCCGTCCTTGAGCCTTGTCTACTTTTACCCAGATCCTCTTCTACTGTACCTTCCACATCAACTTCATCAATAGCTCTGACCGACCCGAAGGTCAGCAGGATGCAGCAGAGGCCCAGCACCCACAGGGCCTTCACAGCTTGTGGCTGGTGAGTCTCAAGTCCCTTTCGATCACAAGAGCCGCCTCCACCCTCTCACCCCCGGGTTAGATCCTCACACCTCCAGCCGCGTGGTCCGCCCACAAATTTAACTTTTATAAGCAAAGGTCAATTCTCTGAACAAAGTCTACCCCATTGGGCTATGGCAGATAGTTAATAAGTAATCCAATCACAAATTTTTCTTTATACATAAAGAACAAACATGGGAAAATCTAGGCTACAATCCTTGTCAAAATATTTCTTATACCACTTCTCGTTAAAGGGTTAAAAAGTACTAATATGGTTTCATACCATGGGATGATGACTTTGCAAAAAAGGATTCCTATAACTGCAAATAGATTTTCCAAGTTGGAAAACTGAAAAATCTAATTTCAGAAATATAAGTAGGCATTCAACATATATGCCAATATGCCAATCACAAAAGAACAAAACATACGTTATCTATTTACTTCCAGACAGAGCAAAGATAAACTAATTTTATAATGCTTTCTACCCACTATAGGCATTGTACATAGATTAAATAAAACTTTTCCAGGAAAACATGCCATACACATGAAGCCAATAAGATACAATTTCCAGATATTTAGCAAAGTCCAGTATAGGGAAGGGAATGAAGAATGGGTAAATTCACAAAGTAGTATGATTTCATAAATCATCTAAAATGAGTAAGAACTAGAATTCAAGTAGAAGATTCAAATAAGGTTAAGTGATAACCAGAAAAGGCCATACAAAGTAAATCCATTTAATACAGAGACCAAATTTTACAATAAATAATAGGAATAAAAAGCTTGATTTGGACATTCTCTTGAAAAACTTTTAGTTTATCTTATATGTAATACAATTCAGATTATAATGAAAACTACGTGCTTATTCTTAGAACATAAAAAGAGCAAATTAAATGTTGCCTTTGTGGCAAAATTTTTTCCAAAAAATTGTATGCTAGCCCAATTCAAAATCATTTGAGTTTCACAGGGCAATCATAAAGGTTATGCTTTCAAAACACTGAAAAGTTACATTACGCTTCCCAAGTGCATCTCTTAATGCTTTAATTTTCAAATCATTCTCCCTTTAATGCCTATACCTCAAAAGCATTTTTGGTCTTTCTCTTGTTTACTTTTTAACTGGTCTGGTGAATGCTGTAATATTCAAGAATCACCTGAGAAGCTTAACACACAAACAAATTACAAGTCAGGACAGAAGCACATGCTAAACGAAGACGGGTTTCTGAATGGGTACTAACTTTATAAGTCATACATCAGTGAATATTTTGCTTTCCTACACAACTTCTCCAGCAACCTCATAACTGCATGAACTTGGATAACAAATTCACAGCCAATGAGAAACCCCTGTGTGTGTATTTATATTAACTGTATATATAACAACAGGGGATATAAGTCTTGGTCTGAATACCTTAGGGTATGTAAATGTATCTTGATCAGGACCACATGTATAAATAATTTTTTTGTAGTGTAATATAATACTGTACCAAGGATGTCAGGGAGTTCCTTTTCATATAGAGTCTCTCCAAGTACTGCAGTCCCTCATCTTTCAGTAACTCCAAAGGAAAATGGTGCAGATTCCTATAATTTAAGAACAAATTCTTGTGCTTTTCTAGCCTTGCCACAGAGATCGTCTTACAAAGTTCGGATGCCATGACTGAATATATCCCATCAGGCACGCTGCAGCACTATATCTTGTCAAAATTGGTCCATTTCTATAAAGAGAACAAGAAAATTTATTCATTGTAAGATTTTTTACAAGAATTGCCATATAAACCAGTTAGCACATAGAGCTACTTGAAGACACTGAAAAAATAATTAATACATTCAATCCTACATTTTACTTTCAAAACTAAAACTGTCACACATATTTAGGAGGAGATTAAAATGAATAACAATTTAATAAAAATACTCTGATTAAGCAATATTTATTACTTATTAGAAATAGTCCTAATGGAAAAAAATAGTTTTTGCACTTGAGATAGGAACCCTTGTGTAAGAAAAACAGTGACCAGTTTCATAACATACAACCAAAGGAGAAGCTTAAAAATCAAATGCAGCAAACCCCATTTATTTTATGAACTACCTCATTTTGTATTTAGCTTAAGGTACTTCAAAAATATTAAAATATATATTATTTATATCTAGAGCACTAATAGCTTCATTTTCTTCACTTCCTAATATATAAATATTGTCCTATATTCTGATTTTTTCTTTATCTCTTTATTCTTTTCTTTCTTCTTATTTTTTTTTAGAGACAGGGTCTCACTCTGTTGCCCAGGCTGGGGTGCAGTGACTCAATCATAGCTCACTGTAGCCTCAACTCCTGGGCTCAAGTGATCCTCCCACCTCAGCCTCCCAAGTAGCTGGTACTATAGGCAGCACCACCACACTCAGCTAATTGTTTTACTTGTTCGTAGAGATGGGGGTCTCACTGTGTTGCCCAGGCTAGTCTCAAATTCCTGAGCTCAAGTAATCCTCCCACCTCAGCCTCCCCAAGTGCTGGGATTACAGGCGTGAGCCACTATGCCTCGCCTCTTTGTTTTTAGCTTTATGGATTATCAGAGGCATCAAAGAAATAGATCCAGGGCCACACAGTTTCATTATTTTAAATTATTTCAATGAAAGAAGAAACACTGCACTCAGAAACAAGAATCCTGTATTATTCTATAATATTACAACGTCTCTGGGTCTCCAGTTGCCTAATATGTATAATGGAGATAGCAATTAATGTACTGGTTTAAAGGCCTGAGTCCAGGGCAGATTATTATAAATTCTCTTCTAGCTCCAAAATTGACAAGGGCAAGAAGACAAGTAACATTTGCCATTTTATCCACTAGGCACAGAGCTAAAACAAACTTTACCATCAGTTAACACAAAAAGAAACAAACTCAAGGCTTCAGTAATTTGTCCAAGGTTAAACCGTCACAGGGGATAAAAGCAAGGGTTTGATGCCAGGTCCAGTGGATTTCAAAGCTTGGGTTCTTCACAGACAGTGACTCACAAGATTCCACAGGATACTAAGGAAATGCTGAAACAACTACAAAGAAGTTGAGCTCTGCTTAATGATTTGACTGTTTTCCTCAGCCCTTTTTCCCAACTCTCTATTGGAAAGTACCTTTCAATAATTTTTTTTCTTAAGGAAAGTGATTTTCACTGGGAATTAATACCAAATTAGTACAAAAGGCAGCAACATAAGCTTTCAATAAACAAGAGTTTTGTAATTTTTCTGGCTATATTTTATTATTTTCAAATTCTAATTCCTGGCTAATGAGCTAGCACTTGCCATTTTATATAAAAAGGCAAAGTATGAAATACTATTTCCAAAGCAACGTAAGGATCCAATACTTTCCCACATTTACTCCACCTACTCACCTATTTTATGAGATATATTAATGTGACTTTGTGCAAGATAATTTTTCCACATCTTAATTATCCTACCTGTAAAGCAAAGGGAAGTAGACTACAAATAACATCAATGATTCTGTGTAGAAAGTGAAACTTAATAGGTAATTATTCACTGAACTAGGAAACTGTTAGCAGTTTAGATGTCTCACAACCATCTCAAACTTAACACATTCAAAGAGCTTTCCATTTTCATCATCAATCCGAATCTCCATAGTTTTTCCCATCTCAGTAAATGGCTCACCTCTCCATCCACCCAGTGGCTCAAGCCGGAGAAGCAGGAAGTCATGAATGATTCCATCCTTTCATATTCTGACCACCTCCAATCTATCACAAGGCTAGTGGCTTCTATCTCCCAAATACATCTCAAATCCATCCAAATCTCTCCATCTGCCAAAACCACAAGCCACAGTCATCTCCTGCCTGGCCAACAGTATTACCAGTCTCCCTGTGTCCACTCTAGTCACTTCAACACATTAATCCCAGCAATGGGCCTTTAAAAATGTACATCCAATTACATCTCACTCTTTTCGGCACACATCTTACTAAATAAACCCTTCAGAAACTTCTTACTTAGAAAATCAACTCATACTAGGCCTTGAGGGTGCCTCACCATCTGCCCCCACCATTTCTCCAAGCTTGGCTTCTCACCAAGCTTCTGGGCTTTTCCAATCCTCAAAGCTTCTAAACCCCTAATAGCACTTGCTGGTCTCCTCTTAGCCTAGAAAGCAATGTCCCATCATTCTCCAGATTTCAACATAAAAATCACTTCCCGAGACCGGGCGCAGTGGCTCACGCCTGTAATCCTAGCACTTTGGGAGGCCGAGGAGGGTGGATCACCTGAGGTGAGGAGTTCGAGACCAGCCTGGCCAACTTGGCGAAACCCCATCTCTACTAAAAATACAAAAATTAGCTGGGTTTGGTGGCGGGCGCCTGTAATCCCAGCTACTCGGGAGACTGAGGCAGGAGAATCTCTTGAAACCGGGAGGCGGAGCTTGCAGTAAACCGAGATCGCACCACTGCATTCCAGCCTGGGCGACAGAGCGAGACTCAGTCTTAAAAAAAAAAAATCACTCCCTATCCCAAAGTAATTCCCCTGGTGTTCTTTCAGAGGAACTTGGCTGTTTGTTTTTTCTTCGTAGGACTCCTCACAATTTGTCATTTAAATATTTATCGTTGCATCTGTCTATTGTCAATAAAGCCAAAAAGCCTGTAAATAAACCCTTCCGAAACTTATTTAGAAATCCTGAGGGCAGGGACTGCGTTGTTTTCTTCACGCTTGCATACCTGCATCTAGCACAGTAACTAAAAGTAACCCTTCCTAAAACCTAGGTGATGGGTTGATAGGTGCAGCAAATCACCATGGCACACGTTTACCTATGTAACAAACCGGCATATTCTGCACATGTATCCAGGGACTTAAAATTTTAAAGTAGGCCTTCTAATATCTGATGACATGTGGAAGAACATTGCAAGGTTGATTTTTCATCCACCTATGTCAAGACCACGGATAGAGCCTATAAGCTTGCTACATGCCACAAGGATGTCTAATCTTTACAACCATGCATTGCAATAGACATTGTGTAGCCCGTTTTGTAGAGGAGGAAACTGAGTTTCTCAGAGGGTAACATGCCATAGTTCCATCGCAGGTGGACTGACTACAAAGCGTGTGCACCGCCGCCCTATAATGCAAAACCACACTCACTGAAGGAAGAAGATTCAATAAGACAGTCCCTGTAACCTGACGGCTTTCCTTCTCAATGTTCTGGCTGGGATTGGCTGCCTCAAAAACACCATAACACTCTGTTAAAATTGCTACAAAGGCTGTTTGGGAGATAAAATCTAAACAAATGAAATCCTAAAACTGCCAATAATAGCAATAAAGCATCAACAATGCTCACAGTTTTGCAGTATGCATTCACGGGCCATACACAGCCTTTAACAAGGTAATTTTCTTACCCCACTTCACTTGACTACATCTTACCTAGTTAAGCAAACTACCTCTTGTATAGTTATACTACCTCTTATGTAGTTAAGGCAAATAGTATTACTTAATATCAGCTGTATACAGCTGCACCTACACACGAGCTTTCTGACAGGTGAACACCAATCTATCTTATTATTAAAAACAAAACAAAAAAATCAAAAACCTCCCAACAAAATTCCACACATATTAAGGAGTATTTTGAAAGAAAGGAGTCCCTTATACTGACCTCCCCGTACTCAATTTAGTAGAATACGCATTCCAATTTCCTAACGCTGGAGACTAGAGAACTATAAGCTACATATTAAAAGCATTTGTAAAAGGCTATTTTCTCAGCTGTGGTGACAAACACTGGCAGAGTCTTAGGCAAAACACACGCCGTTTCGCCCGAGTTAGCCAGCCACTGAGATCGTTACAGTTGGGAAGCAGCGAGCCCAGCAGCAGGGATTTCACGGACCCGGTATCAGGGTTCTCGGGTCCCAGGGGCCGCGGGCCGCAGAGTGGGAGGAGGACCCGGTAGCTGTGGCCACCCGAGGCCCGGACGGCTCCGCTGTCCCACTCGCCGCGACCCGGACGCTTTGGCAGGACCAGGTCTGGGGCGTCCCCGCCGGGGGGCCGGGTCAGAGAGCCTTGCCACTTGAATCACCCGACGAGGCGGACAGCTCTACTCACCTCAGCGCCAGCAGAGCCAGCGCTCCGGAGCGCAAGCGGCGCTGGAAGCCAAGCGGGGGACGGCGGGCGGGGCGGGGCAGGGAGCCAGGCGAGGGCGGGGCGGAGCGCTGGGCGTCGGGGGCGGGGCTCCGGGGGTGGAGCGGAACCCGCGCCACAGGGAACTGGGGAAGAGGGAGCGGGAGAGGAGCACGGAACCTCGCGATAATCCCCTGTGTTCTCGCGCTTTCACGATAGGCGCGGGAAAATGCTCGTTTGCCAAGCGATCTGTGTATTGGCCGAGAGCGCTACTTCCTCTCTGCTGGCCCCGCCCGCGGCTCTACTCTTGCTTCCGGCTCCGGCGTGGGGTTTGATGTCGACGGAGTGGCTTTTGCTTAGCGTCTTGAAGGGGTAATTTAGTCGGCTCCAACTTCGGGAACCGCCAGTTACTGACCTGTTCCTTCATTCATACATTCGTTCAGTCACTCGGCTTCTCATTCAGTAGCACACGTTGAGGGATTACCACAATGATCCCACGTTGAGCGTTCATTCTAAGAGCTGTTTATAGATTATCTCGTTGAACCCTTGACAGCAATCCCGTGACACAGGGACTAACAGCGCCAGTCTGACGGTTGAAAAACAGGCCAGTGGGTTTATGTAACGAAGCCAACGTTATTTAGCAAGTAGTGAGTCTAAGCACCGGATTTAAGGGGTCACTACGAACTGGTAGATAACAAAGATGAGGAGGACGTAACCTAGTCTCTGCCCTTCAAACACCCAAGGTTTATTTTGAGTAAAGATTGCTAAAAAGGTCAGGAACAATTTAGAGAGTTAAATACAATGACACTTCCTAGCCTGACTGAGTAGGCCGTCAATATGTATTTCTTCAAGACGAAAATTATTATGTCAGCGAAATAGCATGAGTGAGGGCTTTATGCTGTTAAAAATACTTGCAAGCATAGTTCGGAAACATTTTTAAAAGACACTTTTTAAAGTGTCTCATTAATATGACAAATTTCCTTCTGAAATGAAGATTTTATAGTATAATCCTCTACTGCAACCGCTGATATTTTTTGTTCTGTGAAAAGCCTGTCTATGAGTTTGCGAGGCTCCTTGTCAAGGAACTTTAACTTTATAATGAAGTAGTTTTCACAGTTGCTGACTTAATTATTCATAGAGATGAATAACCTAGAAAGCAGAGTTATATTAAATAAAAAACATTGGTTTTAAAACAAGGTATGAGTTATAATAAAAATTATCAGTTATCTATTAAATCTGGTCTTCAAGAGCTATTCAGGTATACAGCATGGTTGGTATATGTCATGTATTTCTAAGATAGTTTCGGAATACCTAAGAATTCGTGGCACTCAGAAATTTTTTGCTGGTCTTAAAATGAGGAAATCCACATTTTGTGTAAAAACAAAGATACGGTGTTTAATGGTCAGCCCAAATAATAAGACTTGCTGCTAATATATGAAGAGTTACACCCCCCAAAAAAGCAAAAAGATTAACAGTAGAACAGTTTTTTCAAAATAATGTTAGCCTCTTAGTTTTCATTTCTTTTTTTTAATGGGGAATACTGTTTTTCAGTGATTAATATCTGATATTTGATCATGAAAAATGAATCATGTTAAAATAACCTTCACCTCCTCCCCACATTGACACAAAAGTTACCAAGTTATTATATTTGACAATATTTTATGACCCCACTCTTAGAAGTTCTCACAATTT
Source organism: Pan troglodytes (assembly GCF_028858775.2). NCBI lineage: Eukaryota > Metazoa > Chordata > Mammalia > Primates > Hominidae > Pan > Pan troglodytes. The sequence continues at coordinate 91,064,740 of NC_072414.2, read as the reverse complement.
GTAGAGAATCAATTCGCACGTTTTGTCTCTCTTAAAGGGGAAAAAAAATCCTCTAAGCTGGTGATTTCACGTTCTTTGACAAACTTCAATATCAACAGGCAACGATACCACTTTAAGAAAATTCCAAGGAAAAGACCTCATTTTAAAATTCCCACCTCTGGCTCCCAAAGATTGGTTTGCAAACTTCGACAAAATACTCTTCTCCACTCGCTATTGGTGAGTGCTCTATCATTCATTCTTTTGCCTGGAGTTTAGTGAGGTACCCGCTTGCTTTATGGGAAAAGGCTGCTCCGGAACTGCCCTACTTTAGACTTTTTCATGGTTATCAATCTGTACAAAGAATCACCAAACTGATAAAGCAGGAACCAGAGGGCAAATCACGCTGCCAAGACAACTGTGTAATTCGCTCGAAAAAGAAACGGTGAGCCTCTCCAGCAGACTGGGTACACTGGCAAAGGATTTTACGACATAGTTGGAGATTGGAGAGTTACAGAAACTTTTCCGGTTTTTTACAAGTTTTAAAGGAGTGATTGAGTGTCAAAGGAAAAGCAGAGAAAATACAGGCACAATTTAAAGACAGCAGGAAGAAGAGTGTTCAGAGAGCGTTTTTCTCTTTAGGGTGAAGTTTGAAAGCATATGCCCAGATTATCAGTGGATTTTTGAAAGGTAAAGGAGGCAAGATAATAAGATTAACTATAGATCGTTTTCTACTTTAAGAAACTGTGCTTCGTTATTGTTGCTTAAGTGTGGATTTAGAAGGACATTTAGTAATATTGTAATTTTTAAATGGATATTTTTGTTTGTATATTGTCATACCTGGCATAATAGATAATATATCTATTAAAAGATATAAGAGAAAATAGAGTTGCTTGAACCCAAATTTTGTGTATATTTGTGGATTAGGGATTCCAGGGACAGATCTGCTAATGGCTAAACAAAACATACTACAGATACCTGAAGCAGAATCAGCATGTAAGGGTAAATTCTCAAAAAAATCCAGCAATCATATTTCAAAAATGACATTTTTAATTAAAACAAATACAAAAGAATTTATCAAGGAAACGTTGATGAACATGACTATTTCTTAAGTTGCCTGTGTTAATCCATATAGGGGAATATAAAGTAATAAAATCCAGCCCCTCAAGAGCAGGGACAAATGAGGCTCAGAACATTTAAACTAAAACTTCTAAACAGTTCTTAATGCCCAGATGACTGTTGTAGAGCACAGGTGCTTCAGGAGCTCAGCTCAATGTGAAATGAATTATTCAGAGAAGGCTTCACAGTATGGGTAAGACTCAATTTGGGCCTGAGCAATGGGCAGAATTTCAGAGAGAAAAATAAGGGAAGTGGCATCCCTACTAGTGAGTGAGTTGTTAGCAAATACGTGCAGCCTGAGGAAGAGTTGGTTCTGACTGCGGCAGAAGGTTCATTTGGAAACTTTGGTTACAAATTTTAAAAAGCAGCATGAGAAATATAAAGAGCCGGAATTTCCAAAATCAGGGGTTTTGGTCCTGTGTTTGGAACAGGAGGCACCCCTTATGAAAGTAATATTTGAAGACAATAAAACTGACAGTGCAATTTAAGATGGCTAGACCAGAGCAGAGACCAGAAGCTAAGGGGCCCCATGCTGTGTAAATACTGGCACACAGGTTAGTAACCATGCTTCTTACCCGAATACATTTACCTTATCATTGTTGAATAATATAAATTTTGATGCACTTCTTTGTAGTCTTCGAAAGCATTGAGTTTACTTCTTTAAGATTTTTGGGGACCGCTGCCACATTGTCTTGGGGAATCATGGTTGCCCCATCTTTATAAAAGTCTTGTCATAATATGTATAAAAACCAGAATTACACATAAAACTGCATTGTGGTTTCATAGCTATTTTTAACAGCTTTAATAAAGTATAATTTATATATTATAAAGTTCATTTGTCTTAAGGATATAACTCAATGATTGTTTTAGAAAATCACAACCATCACCACATTCCAATTTTAGAAAATTTTCATCATCCTAGAAAATTTAGAAAATTTTCATCATCCTAGAAAATTTAGAAAATTTTCATCATCCTAAAAAAATACTTTGTGCCCATTTGCAGGCAAGTCCTGGTTCCCAGCCCCAATCACTAAAAAAATTTCTGTCTATAAATTTACCCTTTCTGGTCATGTAAATGGAATTACACATTATGCGATCCTTTGCATCTAGTTTCTTTTACTTAGCATAATGTTTTTGAGGTTCATCCATGTTGTAGTATGTCTCATTACTTCATTCCTTTTTATTGCTAAGTAATAATCCACATTTTATTTAACAGTACCAATTAACAGACATTTGGATTTCTTCTAGTATTTAAATATAGTGTTTAATTTTACTAATTGTGATTGTATTACAGTAAATACAGTACAGTATTTAGCATTATGAATAATGCTGCTATGAAGATGGGTACAAGTTTTTGTATGAACGTGTGTTTTCAGTTTTCTTGGGTGTATATCTACGAGTGGAATTACTGTCATATGGTAACTCTGGGTGTAACTTTTCAAGGTGTTGCACAACTGCTTTCCAAGGTGAATTCCCCATTTTACATTTCCACCAGAGTGTATGAGGGAAGTGTGAGTCCTCCAACTTCTTTTTTAAGATTGTTTTATTTATTCTTAGTCTCGTATTTCCATCTTAATTCATCCATAATAAGGATCAACTTGTTAATTTCTGCAAAAAAACAGCTGAGTTTTGATGGATATTACATTAAATCGATACATCAATTTGAGGAGTATTCTATCTTAATATTGAGGCTTTTAATCCATGAACATGGAATGTCCATGTATTTAGATCTTTAATTTCTTTCGATAATGTATGATTTTCATTGTACAAGTCTTGTATTTCTTTTGTTAAATTTATTCCTACATATTTATTCTCTTTATCCTATTTTGAATCAAAGTGTTTTCTTAATTTTATTTTCAGATTATTTATTGCTGACATATAAAAATACAATTTTATTTATTTATTGTGTATGCTATGGCCTTGCCGAACTTATTTAGTCGTTCTAATTGGGGGGGCGATTTATTTGTTTATTTATTGTGGAATCCTTAGGATTTTCTACATAGAGGGTTATGTCAGCTGATAATAATGTTTTATTTCTCCCTTTCTAATCTTCATGCCTTAATTTATTGTTCTTGCCTGTTGCTCTGAGTGTAATATCCACAACCTTGACTACAGGTGGTGAGAGAAATCATTCTTGCCTTGTTTCCAATCTTAGAGGGAAAACATTCAAACATGCTCCATTAAGTATGATATTAGCTTTAGGTTTTTGTAAATCAGGATTTTTTGGTTTTGTTTTTTAATTTTTAATTCTTGTGAGTACATAGTAGTAGGTGTATATATTTATGAGATACTTGTGATGCTTTGACACAGGCATACAATGTATGGTAATCACATCAGAGTAATTGGGTATCCGTGTCCTCAAGCACTTATCATTTCTTTGTGTTAGAATTATTCCAATTCTACTCTTTTAGTTATTTTAAAATATACAATAACTTATTGTTGACTGTAGTCACCCTGTTGTTGATATCAAGTACTAGACCTTATTCATTCTATCTAACTACGTTTTGTACCCATTAACTATCCCCACTTTTCCCTCCCTGCCCAATACCCTTCCCAGCTTCTGGTAATCATCATTCTACTCTCTGTGTTCATGAGTTCAGTTGTTTTAATTTTTAGCTCTCATAAATGAGTGAGAACATGCAAAATTTGTCTCTCTCTGCCTGGTTAATTTCGCTTAGTATAATATCCTTCAGTTTCATCCATGTTGCTGTAAATGACAGGATTTCGTTCTGTTTTGTGTGTATATCTACCACATTTTTTTATCCATTCATGTGTTGATGAACATTTAGGCTGATTCCAAATCTTGACTGTTGTGAATAGAGCTGCAGTACACATGGGAGTGCAGATATCTCTAATATACTTTTCTTTTGGATATATATGGAGCAGTGGGATTGCTGGATCATATGGTAGTTCTTCTATTTTTAGCTTTTTGGGGAACTTCCATACTGTTCTCCATAGTGGCTGTAATAACTTGTATTCCCACCAACAGTGTATGAGTGTCCCCCTTTCTCCACATCCTCACCAGCATCCGTTACTGCCTTTTTAATAAAAGCCATCTTAACTGGGGTGAGATGACCTCATTGTTGTTTGATTTGCCTTTCTGTGCTGATCAGTGATGTTGAGTATTTTTTCATATACTTGTTGGTTATTTGCATGTCTTTTGAGAAATATCTATTCAGATCTTTTGCTCACTTTTTAATCAGATTATTAGATTTTTTTTCCTATTGGGTTTTGTTTAAGCTCCTTATATATTCTGGTTATTAATCCCTTGTCAGATGGGTAGTTTACAAATATTTTCTCCCATTCTGTGGGTTGTCTCTTCACTTTGTTGATTGTTTCCTTTGCTATACAGCAGCTTTTTTACTTGATGTGATCCCATTTGTCCATTTTTGTTTTGGTTGCCTGTACTTTTGAGATCTTTCTTAAGAAGTCTTTCCCCAGACCACTGTCCCAGAGAGTTTCCCCAGTGTTTTCTTTTGGTAATTTTATAGTTTCAGGTCTTATATTTAAGTCTTTAATCCACTTTGATTTGTAAAATTAGGCTTTTATCAGCCTTTTATCAGGTTGGGGAAGTTTTTTTAATCATGATTGGATAATGGATTTTGCCAAATGTGTTTTCTGCATCTATCAAGATGATCAGATGGTTTGTGACCATATTCTACTGTATAGTGTATTATATTAATGATTTCAGATGTTAAACCAACCTCCCATTTCTAGGATAAACTCCCCTTGATCATAATGTATTATCCTTTGTATATGTTGCTAGATTTGGTTTGCCAATATTTTGTTGAGGATTTTTGTGTCCATATTCATGGAGGATATTCATTTGTTATTTTCTTGTGATGTCTTTGTCTGGCTTTGGTATCAGGGTAATACTGACCTCATAGAACAAGTGAGAGTTTCCTTCTCTATCTTCTGATAGAGTTTTCAAAATACTCATGCTGTTTCTTCTTTAATGGTTTGGTAGAATTCATCACTGATGCCATCTGAGCCCGGGCTTAACCTTGTATAAATATTTTTAATTACTAATTTAATTTTTTTTACTTGTTATAGATCTATTCAGATTTTCTATTTTTCTGTTATTTTTTATCACTATTTTTTCGGTATTTTTTATCTTTTTAGGGTGTTTTTCCAGTGCGTTAGCTTACATATGGGTAAGGTTGCTTCTTAACTAGCGTACACTTTCACTAGTTGAGAAACTAGTCATAATGGCTTTTTTTTTAACTTTTTTTTTTTTCTGAGACAGGATCTTGTTCTGTCACCCAGGCTGGAGTGCAGTGGTGTGATCTCAGCTCACTGTAGCCTCCGCCTCCTGGGCTCAAGCAGTCCTTTCCCGTCAGTCTCCCGAGTAGCGGGAGAAGCTGAGCGCCACCACACTCGGCTAATTTTTGCAATTTTAGTGGAGACTGGGTTTTGACATGTTGCCCAGCCTGACCTTGAACTCCTCGGCTCAAGCCGTCAACCCATCTCAGCCTCCCACAGTGCTGGTATTACAGGCATGAGCCACTGTCCCTGATTGATGAGGTTTCTTATTTCCTAAAAGCCACTGCCCTGAGGGCCCCTGCCCCTTCCTCAGGCTCCCCTACATCTCTCCACAAGTCAGCATCCAAAGGTTCACACCTGGAAAAGCAGGGGACCTTCAGAACCGAGCTCCAGCCTAGTTGGCACCTATATAGATTGGTTGGCCCTCCTGCTATTTCAGTTATTATTTTGAACATCACCACTTGGAAGACTGAGACTCCACTTCAGACCTCTTCTTCCTAACACCCTGATCTGGGGCTGATTATGTGCTTTAACATTCTACTGGGCAGGTCTGGCAGAAGGAACAGTATCAACTGACCGAGTAGGTGTCACTGGCAGTTGTGATTCAGAGACCTAGAAAGCTGAACCCATGCCTGGCAAGAAGAGGATGGTTTGTGGGACCTGGGCTGATGTCTGATGAAATTTTAAGCCCCAGCTATAGCTACTACAAAGAAAAGTGGCTGATGATAAGCATGTAACTCAAAGTAAGTGAACTGAGAAGCATGTTTTTTGTTTGTTTGTTTGTTTGTTTGTTTGCTTGAGACAGTTTCGCTCTTGTTGCCCAGGGTGGAGTGCAGTGGCACAATCTCGGCTCACTGCAACCTCTGCCTCCCGGGTTCAAGCGATTCTTGTGCCTCAGCCTCCGAGTCGCTGGGATTACCAGGTGTGTGCCACCACACCTGGCTAATTTTTTGTATTACTAGAGACAGGGTTTCTCCATGTTGGTCAGGCTGGCCTCGAACTCCCGACCTCAGGTGATCTGCCAGCCTTAGCCTCTCAAAGTGGTGGGATTACAGGCGTGAGCCCCCGCGCCCTGCCTGAGAAGCATGTTTTTATGTTGAGGATGTTACTGTATGATGCCACATACATTGAAACACATACATTTAAAGTAAGGCCACAGACTCAAATGCCTCTAGAAGCCAGACAGGTAACATACCTCCTCCTTTCATTGATTCAGAGACGTACATTTTTTTTGGCATTTGAACATCTCTGAAATTAGAGTGAACGTTACAATTGCAAGTCAAATGGTGTATAAAAAAGCAGCATCTTTATAGTCAGTGGTGCTTTAGATTAGACGAAATAACAGAAAATGAGTGGTGTTGGCCAGGAAAATTATATCCTTCTCTGTTGGCCTTTCACTTTGAAAGAGAGAAATGGATACAGAGATCTACTTTCCTACAATAAGACACAAGAACAATGACAAATGGGAACGACTTTGCTGCCTTCATGTCCGGTAGCCAATAGGGATTGGTGGCAACAGGCAAACTGGAGAGTACCCTTGCCCCCAGGGCAGCTCCCCCTCTTCCCTAGCTGATTATTGCCTGTGGTGGCATAGATCTAGTGTTGACAAGTGTTCTGAGTTTTCAAAGGAAGTCAGAAACCCCAAAATCTACATCTTCATGTGAAACTCCTAATTTTAAAATGATGGCTCAATTTTTTTTAACTGGCGAAAAAAATATATATATACAAGTTAGATGAGCCTATGAGTGCTCAGAATAAATATAACCTCTCTTTTAAGGATGCAATATTAAGAGGCAGCATGAGACAAACCAGTTTTTACAATTAAGCCAAAAAAGAAAAGTTAAATCCATTTCGAAGTTTAACACTAGGTTCAGAGGCCCAGAATAACAAATACTGCAGGGCCTCTTACTTATTTCATCTTTAAACTTTCTTTTCTGCCTCCCACTAAATGAAAGATAAGAAAATATAGTTAAATCTATTGAAGATGTTGCATTCCTGTTTATAAAAATGTATGATCACTTTTTAAAATGCAGGCTTAGGTTTCCAAAGCAACAGCATTTGCTTCCCACTGCTGTAGACTGTGGTCAGTGAAAGGCAGGATGATGTCATGGGAAACCCCCAAATTATGAGAAGACCAGGGTCCTAATTCTGGCTGTGTGATGTGCAACTGATTTAGGTTCATTTCATCATCTTTATTTATAAAATGGGGATGATAATACCTACCCTCTGTACCTTACATGGTTGTAAGGGCCACATGAGATAAAATATGTGAAAGTATGAAGTGTTATGTATATATTAGTTGGTATTGCCCAAATCGCATGGGTAGTTGGGACAGCACAGGTTCTTGAATCTCAGATTCTCCATCTCTGGCTACTGCTCTTTCTCTAGACTGCAGCACCTGTTGAAATGGTCATCTTATCAGCCAGTGGGGTTGAACAGATGAGGAAGCATAAGGCAAGAAGTTATTAGAAAAAAGTTAGCCAACATCTTAGGATCTCAAATAGCACTGTGTCTCTGTACAACAGGGTGTAGGCAAAGCTTTCCTGTTAAACCTGAAGTATTGACCTTTAACATTTTTATTTATTTATTTATTTTTTATTTTTATTTTTTTTGAGACAGAGTCTCACTCTATCACCCAGGCTGGAGTGCAATGGTGTGGTCTCGGCTCACTGCAACCTCCACCTCCCTGGTTCAAGTGATTCTCCTGCCTCAGCCTCCAGAGTAGCTGGGACTACAGGCACATGCCACCACACTGGGCTAATTTTTGTATTTTTAGTAGAGACGGGTTTTCACTGTGTTGGCCAGGGTGGTCTTGAACTCCTGACCTTGTGATCTGCATGCCTCAACCTCCCACAGTGCTGCTGGGATTACGGGCGTGAGCCACCATGCCCGGCCGACCTTTAACATTTTTAGGAGGTACCCAGGAATGAGAACACCACCTGCATTTTAGATCAGCCTCTCTAGCATTCTCACAGTTTGACCTTTGGCTGATTCCTTCTTTCTCTTTTTCATATTTTTGTGCTATATAAGCTTTATGAGGAAATGAGTCAATCAAACTCTTAGCCTGAAATGAATGAATGCCTTCTTAGCCTGAAATCCAGCATTTTACTTTCCCCCTAGCTCAGGGTTTCCCAAACAATGTTTTTAAAGTGCTATTTCCATAAGATTTAATAGGTGCTCAAGAAAAAAGATAATCTCATGGTCAAAAAAAGACTGGAAAAGTGCTGTATACTGTACCCACTCTGGGATATTCACAAGGTATTATATTAAAGTTTTGAGAAGACCTGTTTACCCATTTATTTGATCACAGAATCCTCCTTTTGTGGAACCAATATTTGTGTTTACCAACTCATTTGATCGCCTCTGTCAATAACCCTCCTCGATGGCATGTACGTTAATGTCTTGTGGCTCTGGTGTACTGCAGCAATTGGCTTGCAAAATGCTGTTCCGTAGCCTCATTTCACATGCACCAAATTGAACCACCAGCAGTTAGCCATGTATGTATTTCACTTTCCCACTTCCAAGCCTTTTCTAATTATTCACTCTGCTTGGGATGCTTTCTCTTCTCCCTTCTTGTTCTCTGGAGTCTTTTTAGCCAAACAAGCAAGGTCATTGCAGCAGCAATGATTCCCATTTCTGAAGTCTTAGCACTTGCCACTCTTCTAGCAATTTTAGCACCTAGTACTGTGCTAATGTGTACCTGATCTTTTTTCCTGCTCTATTTTACATTTCTTGGGGTTATTGTTTTCTGCATAGTACATTAGCCTGGTGCATTGTTTGTAGCCAGAATTCAGTAAATAGTTGTGGAATGAATAACTAAATGAGTTGTGGCCAGCTGCAGTGGCTCATGCCTGTAACCCAGCACTTTGGGAGGCCGAGGTGGGCTGATCACTTGAGGTCAGGAATTCAAGACCAACCTGGCCAACATGGTGAAACCCCATCTCTACTGAAAGAAAAAAAAAAATAGCCAGGCATGGTGGTGCATGCCTGTAATCCCAGCTCCTTGGGAGGCGGAGGCAGGAGAATCGCTTGAACCTGGAAGGTGGAGGTTGCAGTGAGCCGAGGTCGTGCCACTGTACTCCAGCCTGGGTGACAGAGTGAGACTCCGTCTCAAAAAATAATAATAAAAAAATAAATAAACAAGTTGCAATAGGATGAAATTTAAAATGTTATCTATAGTAGATAATGGAATTGGAGTTTGAAGAGGAGGAATGGGGAGGGATCTCTGAAAGGCTGGTCTATATATATGATTTTTAGCAGTTTTATTAATTGGCATAAAAGTGTACAATTTGCTAAGTTTGGGCATATGTGTACACCCAAGAAACCGCAACCAGTCAAGATAATGAGCATATCCACCACCACGAAAAGTTTCCTCACGCCCCTTGTAATCCCTCCTCTCCACCCTTTCCTACATCTTCCTCCCTCTTGTGTCCCATCCCCGTCATACCACATCCTTAGCCCAATTCAGGGCAATCACTGATCTGCTTTTGGTCATTATACATTGGAGTAGATTTCATTGAAATTGATATAAATGGAATCACGTGATATGTACTCTATTTTGCCTGACTTCTTCACTCGGCATAAGTATTTTGAGATTTATTCATGTCGCAACATATTCATCCCTTTTTATTACTGAGTAGTATTTCGTTGTATAGCTATACCACAGTTTGCTTACCCATTTACCCATTTATAGACATTTGGGGTTTTTTTCTAGTTTTTTAGCTATTAAAAATAAAAATTCTATGAACATTTGTATGTAAGTCTTTTTATAATACATGCTTTCATTTCTCTCTTGTAAATACTTAGGAATTGGCTGGGCATGGTGGCTCATGCCTGTAGTTCCACAACTTTGGGAAGCTGAGGCAGGTGGATCACTTAAGGTCAGGAGTTTGAGACCAGCCTGGCCAACATGGTGAAACCCCGTCTCTACTAAAAATACAAAAATTAGCTGGGCATGGTGGCGGGCGCCTGTAATCCCAGCTACTCGGGAGGCTGAGGCAGGAGAATCGCTTGAACCCAGGAGGTGAAGGTTGCAGTGAGCCAGGATTGTGCCATTGTACTCCAACCTGAGCAATAAGAGTGAAACTCTGTCTCAAAAAAAAAAAAAAAAAACTTAGGAGTGAAATGATGACTCCTGTGCTAAGTGTATGTTTAACTTAGTAAGAAACTGTCAGATATGGCACCAGAGGCCAAGGCAACAAAATAAAAAATAAATAAATTGGGCTACTTCAAAATTGAAAACTTTTGTGCAAAAACAGGACAATAATCAACAAAAGGTAATCCATGGAATGAAAGAACATATCTGCAAATTGTGTATCTGATACGGGGTTAAGGTCTAGCATATATAAAGAAATCCTACAGATCAACAATAACTAGAACAACAAAAACAATTAAAAAGTGGGAAAAGGGCCAGGCTCAATGCCTCACACCTATAATCCCAGCACTTTGGGAAGCCAAGGCAGGAGGATCCCTTGAGCCCAGGAGTTGTAGGCTGCAGTGAGCTGCGATCACACCACTGCACTCCAGCTTGGGTGACAGAGTAAAACCTTGTCTCAAAAAAAAAAAAAAAAAGTGAGAAAAGGACTCCAATAGACATTTATCCGAAGTAAGTATACAGATGGCCAATAAGTACATGAGAAGATGTTCAGGGTCTCTGGTCATTAGGGAACTGCAAATCAAAGCCACCATGAGATATCACTTCATATCCATTAGGATGGCTATTATTAAAAAAAGAAAATAAGTTTTGTCGGGAATGTGGAGGAATTGGAGCCCTTGTGCTCTGCCAGTGGGAATGTAGAATGGCATAGCCTCTGTGGAAAACAATACGATGTTTCCTCCAAAAACTAAAAACATAATTATCATATGATCCAGCAGTTTCACTTCTGGGCATGTACCTCCCAAAAATGAAAGCAGAAACCCAAAGAGATACTTGTACATTAATGTTCAATAGCAGTATTATTCACAATAGCTAAAAGGTGGAAGCAACCCAAGTGTTCATTAATGGATAAATGTATAAACACAATATGTTATATAGTATTTAGCCTTAAAAAGAAAGGAAATTCTGACATGCTACAATATGGATGAACTTTGAAGGCATTATGCTAAGAGACATAAGCAGTCACAAAGGCAAAATAATGTATGATTCCACACATACAAAGTGCCTAGAGCAGTCAAATTCAGAGACAGAAGGTAGAATGGGTGTTGCCAGAGGTGGAGGGTAGGGGGAATGGGAAGTTACTGTTTAATGAGTACAGAGTGTCAGTTTTGCAAGGTGAAGGAAATTCTGGAGATGGACAGTGGTAATGGTTGTACAGCAATGTGAATTTACTTAATGTCACTGAACTGCACACTTAAAAATGGTTAAAATGGTCCGGGCACAGTGGCTCACGCCTGTAATCCCAGCACTTTGGGAGGCCAAGGCAGGCGGATCACGAGGTCAGGAGATTGAGACCATCCTGACCAACATGGTGAAACCCCATCTCTACTAAAATACAAAAAATTAGCTGGGCGTGGTGGTGTGTGCCTGTAGTCCCAGCTACTCGGGAGGCTGAGGCAGGGGAATCGCTTGAACCCAGGAGGCAGAGATTGCAGTGAGCCGAGATCGCGCCACTGCACTTTAGCCTGGCGACAGAGCAAGACTCCGTCTCAAAAACAAAAACAAACCAAAAAAAAAAAAATGCTTAAAATGGCCACATGAAGAAAGGGAAAAAAATGAAAAGGTTAAAATGAGAAATTTTATATATATATATATATTTTTTTTTTTTTTTACTACAATTTTGTTTTGTTTTGTTTTTTGAGATGGTGTCTTCCTCTGTCTCTCAGGCTGGGGTTCAATGGTGTGATCTTGGCTCACTGCAGTCTGCTCCTCCCAGGCTCAAGCCATCCTCCTGCTTCAGCCTCTGGAGTAGCTGAGACTACAGGCACATGCCACTGCATCTGGCTAATTTTTGTATTTTTTGTAGAGACAGAGTTTTGCCATGTTGCCCAGGCTAGTCCCAAACTCCTGAGCTGAGGTGACCCTCCAGCCTCCACCTCCCAGAGTGCTGGGATTACAGGTATGAGCCACCATGCCTGGCCTTATTTTACCAGTTTTTTTTTTTTTTTTTCAAACCCTGCCAAACTGTTTTCCAAAGTGGTATACCATTTTACATTTCCAGCAACAGTGTATGAGAGTTCCAGTTATTTCCCATCCTCATCAACACTTACTACAATAAGTCTTTTTAATCTTAGTCATTCTAATTGATGAGTGACGCCTCATTGTGGTTTTAACTTGCATTTCCCTGATGCCTAATAATGTTGAATATAAAGCATGTGCTTATTTGTTCTTGGTATATCTTCTTTGATGAAGCGTCTGTTAAAATAAATTGCCCATTTTTGGCCAGGTGCAGTGGCTCACACCTGTAATCCCAGCACTTTGGGAGGCCGAGGCGGGCAGATCACGAGGTCAGGAGATCGAGACCATCCTGGCTAATACGGTGAAACCCCGTCTCTAATAAAAATACAAAAAAATTTAGCCAGGCATGGTGGCGGGCACCTGTAGTCCCAGCTGCTCGGGAGGCTGAGGCAGGAGAATGGTGTGAACCCGGGAGGCAGAGCTTGCAGGGAGCCGAGATCACGCCACTGCCCTCCAGCCTGGGTGACACAGTGAGACTCCGTCTCAAAAAATAAATAAATAAATAAATAAATTGCCCATTTGTATAGTGAGCTGTTTTCTTGAGTGTTGAGAGTTCTTTATACCAGTAAGATACAAATCTTACATGAGATACATGTTTATGAAAATATTTTCTCCCAGCCTCTAGTTTTTTAATTAACAGTTTCTCTTGAAGAGCAAAAATTTAAAATTTTGATGAAATCCAATTGGTTATGTTGTTCTTTTAATGATTCTTTTTGGTGGTCATATCTAGGAAAGCTTTGCCTAATGCATGGTCACAGGTGTTTTCTTACACATTGTTTTTATAGTTTTAAGTTTTATATTTAACTCTATGTTCAATTTTGAGTTAATTTTTGTGTATAATATGAGATATAGATCAAAGGGGTTTTTTGTTTTATTTTTACGTGTGAATATCTAGTTGTTCCAGTATCACTTGTTGAGCAGACTTCTTTCTCCAAGGAATTGGTTTTGCATATTTGTCAGGGATCAGTTATTCATGTATGTGTGGGTCCATTTCTGGACTCTCCATTCTGTTCCATTGCTTGTCTACTTAACAGCAGTACAAACTGCCTTGCCTACCATAGCTTTATCATAAATATAGTTCAATAAGTCTGTATTTTAGATTTAAATCTAAATTTCACATTTAGATTAAAATCTAAAATCTATATAGAAGTATTGAGAGTGAACCTTCTTGTCTTGTTTCTGATCGTAGAGATAAAGCATTCAGTCTTTCACTGTTAAGTCTGATGTTAGCTGTAGGTTTTTCAAAGGTGCCTATCAGATTGAGGAAGTATAATTCTATTCCTACTTTGCTAAGAATTTTCATCAGGAATAGATATTAGATATTAGATCTTGTCAAGTGCTTTTTCTATGTTGAGTGAGATCATACAGTTTTTCTTTTCTATTAATATTTTGGGCTTTGGTAGTTTGTGTCTTTAAAGGAATTTGTTCATCTGTATTGTCAAATTTATGGTATAAAGGTGTTCACAATATTCTCATTAACCTTTTAGTATTTGTAGAATCTGTAGTGATGTCATCTCTCTCATTCTTTTATTTGTACAACATGATGTTTTGAAATATGTACATGTTGTGGAATGGCTAAATAAGCTAATTAACATATGTATTACCTCACATATTTATCACTTTTTTGTGATCAGAACACTTGAAATCTACTTTCTTAGAATTTTCAAGGAAACAATACAGTAGTCACCATGTTATACAATAGATCTCTTGAATTTATTCCTCCTCCCACAACCTCTGGTAACCAGCATTCTACTCTCTACTTGTGTGAGTTCAACTTTTGTAGATTGCACATATGAATGAGACCATTCAGTATTTGTCTTTCTGTGCCTGGCTATTTCACTTAACATAGTATTTTCCAGGTTCATCATGTTGTCACAAATGACAGGATGCCCTTCTTTTTTAAGGCTGAGTAGTATTCCATTGTGTATACATACCACATTTTCTTTATCCATTCATCTGTTGATAGACATTTAGATTAAGACCGTATCTTGATCATTGTCAATAATGCTGCAATGAACATGGAGTGCAGGTATCTCTTCAATATACTAATACTGTTCTTTGGATGTATCACCCAGTAGTGGGATTCATGGATCATATGGTAGTTCTATTTTTAATTTTTGAGAAACCTCCTTACTGTGTTCCATAATTTACATTCCCACCAACAATGTGCAAGGATTCCCTTTTCTCCACATCTTCACCAACATGTGTCTTTCTTTTTTTAATCATAGCCATTTTAACAGGTGTAAGATGAAATCTCATGGATATAATTTGCATTTCTCTAATGATAACAATCTTGGGCATTTTTTCATACACCTATTGGGCATTTGTATATCTTTTGAGGAATATCTATCAGGCCCTTTGATCATTTTTTTTTTTTTTTTGAGATGGAGTCTCGCTGTGTCGCCTAGGCTGGAGTGCAGTGGCGTGATCTTGGCTCACTGCAACCTCCGCCTCCCAAGTTCAAGCAATTCTCCTGCCTCAGCCTCCCGAGTAGCTGGGATTACAGGCATGTGCCACCACGCCCAGCTAATTTTTTATATTTTTGGGAGAGACGGGGTTTCACCATGTTAGCCAGGATGGTCTCCATCTCTTGATCTTGTGATCCGCTCACCTTGGCCTCCCAAAGTGCTGAGATTACAGGTGTGAGGCACCGTGCCCCGCCAAATTTTTCTTTCTTTATATCCTTACTCTATAAGCTTTTTTCTATTTTTAAAATTTTTTATTTTCTTTTTTTACTTTTTAATCTTTTTTGTTAAAACTAAGACACAGGCCAGGCATGGTGGCTCATGCCTGTAATCCCAGCACTTTGGGCGGCCAAGGCGGGTGGATCACCTGAGATCAGGAGTTCCAGAGCAGCCTGACCAACATGGAGAAACCCCGTCTCTACTAAAAATACAAAATTAGCCAGGCATGGTGGTGCATGCCTGTAATCCCAGCTACTCAGGAGGCTGAGGCAGGAGAATTGCTTGAACCCGGGGGGTAGAGGTTGTGGTGAGCCAAGATAGAGCCATTGTACTCCAGCCTGGGCAACAACAGTGAAACTCCGTCTCAAAACAAACAAACAAACAAACAAACAAACAGGCCAGGCGCAGTGGCTAATGCCTGTAATCCCAGCACTTTGGGAGGCAGAGGTGGGCAGATCACGCGGTCAGGAGATTGAGACCATCCTGGCTAACACGGTGAAACCCTATCTCTACTAAAAATACAAAAAAATAGCCGGGTATGGTGGCGGGCGCCTGTAGTCCCAGCTACTCAGGAGGCTGAGGCAGGAGAATGGTGTGAACCCGGGAGGCGGAGCTTGCAGTGAGCCGAGATCGTGCCAACTGCACTCTAGCCTGGGCAACAGAGCGAGACTTCGTCTCAAAAAAAACAAAATTAAGACACAAACACACACATTAATGTAGGTCTACACAGTCAGGATCATCAATATCACTGCCTTCCACCTCCACATCTTGTCCCACTGGAGGGTCTTCAGTGGCAGTAACATGCATGGAGCTTTCATCACCTATGATGATAATGGAATACCTTCTTTTGGAATACCTCTTGAAGGACCTGCCTGAGGCTTTTCTACAGTTAACTTTTAGAAATGTATAAGTAGAAGGAGTACCCTCTAAAATAAGTATAAAATGTAGTATATTAAATATATAAACCAGTAACAGTCATTTATCAACTATTATCACATATTGTGTACTGCACATAATTGTATATGCTTTACTTTTATATGGCTAGCAGCACAATGGGTTTGTTTGCACCAGCATTACCACCAACACATGAGTCAATGCATTATGCTATGATGTTACGACAGCTACTGTATCACTACCCAGTAGGAATTCTTCAGCTGCACTGTAATTTTATGGGACTACCTTTATGTATGCAGTCATTGACTGAAATGCCGTGGAGCTGGACATGATTGTAATATGGAAGCAGCCTTACACATTTGCCCATGTACGTACCATTTCCAAGGTCGTCTTTTTTGTAGAACTAGAGTTCCATTTGCTATCATTTTCCTTCCTCCTGAAAGACTTCCTTTTACATTTCTTTGAGAACATTGTAGTGCAAGTCTTCTGGCGATTAATTATTTAAAATTTTGTTTTCAAAAGGTATTTTCACCAGTACGGAATTTAAGGTTGACAACTTTTTTCTTTCCATACTTTAAAGATAAGCAGTGTCTTTAACTCTCTCCTTGTTTGCTTTTTATTCCCCTAAGAAATCTGTTATCATCTTTATCTTTATTTTTTATACGTAATGTGTCTTTTTTCTCTACTTGTGAGATTTTTGCTTTATCATAGTTTTAAGCAATTTGTTTATGATGTTTTGACTTTATTTGGTATAGTTTTCTTCATGTTTCTTGGTTTAGTGTTCATTGAGCTTCTTGGATCTCTGGTTTTATGCTTTTTCTTAAATTTGGAAAAACATTGGCCATTATTTCTTCAAATATGTTTTCTGTCCCTCCTCTAGTCTGCTTTTCTTTAGGGACTCAAATGACATATATATTAGGCAACTTGAAGTTGTTTTACAGCCCACTGATTTTTTTTTTCATTTTTGATAATTTTTATTGCTATGTCTACAAATTCATCTTTTCATCTGCAGTATCTTATCTGCCATTAATCCCACACATTTTCATCTTCACACATAATTTTTCTATCTAGAAGTTCCATTTGGGTCTTTTTTATTTCTTCCATGTCTTTATTTAACTTTTTAAACATATGGAATACAATTATTGTAATTGTTTTAATGTTTTTATCTGCTAATTTAACATCTGTGTCAATTCTGGGTCAGTTTTGATTGATTATTCCCATTATGGGCCATGTTTTCCTGCTTCTTTGGATGCTTGGTAATCTTTGGATGCTAGACTTTGTGAATTTTACCTCGTTAGGTGTTGGTTATTTTAGTATTCCTATGAACATCCTTGAGTATTGTCCTCTAGTGCAATCAAGTCACTTGAAAACAGTTTGATCCTTTTAGGTCTTACTTTTTTGATCTGTGTGGTGATCTGAGCAGTGTTCAGTCTAGAGCTAATTATCGCCTCTTCTGAGATGAAAGGCTTCTGAGTACTCTATCTATCTAATGCCTCATGAATTAGAAATTTTTTCAGTCTGGTTGGTGGGAACAGGCGCCAGCCTTATGTTAGCACAAAACACTGTTCCCTGTAACCTTATTGAAGGATTCTTTCTCCAGACTAAAATACTTTTCTTACACACATGCTAATCAGTATTCTGTCCCTATACTTGAGGGTGTCCCTCTGCTAATATCTTGGTTCCTCTGTCTCTGGAGCCTTCTCCTCTTCAGCAATTTGTCCTGTCAGTTCTAGTCACCTTGGTCTCCCCAAACTCTCAACTCTACTTCCTCAACTCAGGTAGTCCACTGGGATAACTTCTGGGTCGCCTCTTCCCTGTGCTGTTTCCTGGAAACTCTCTCAAAGCAATAAACTGGGGTGATTTATTTTTTCCATCTCTCAGGAATTGCTCTCTCATTGCTTGTCTTGTTTCTTGAAACCATTGTTTTATCCTTTGTTCTGTGGGCTGTTTATCTGTTTGTTTTGGGTTATTTCAGGCAAGAGGATAAATGTAGTTACTAGACTTCATCTTGGCCAGAAGCAAAAGTTGTAACAACAATTATTTATTTTCTACCTCAGGGTCAATTGGGCTTCAGCTGATTTAATCTGGGGTCATTGAGAGCTGTTTGGGCTAAGCTAATTTCTACTGGACTTTATATATATGTATGTACATACAAATACATATGTATGTGCTAGGCTAATTTCTACTGGACTTTATATACGTACGTATGTATGTGTGTAATACATACACACATATATACATGTATGTATATGTGTAACACACATATATACATGTATGTATATGTGTTTATATACATGTGTATGTATGTGTGTATATGTATGTAGGCATATATATATGTATGTCTATATACATAAAGAAAGAAGGTTTAATTTAGTTGAAAGTAGAAATCAGCAGGTCAGTAGTAGCCACCATAATCTTTTGGGATATAATGCTACTAATTTCAAAGAAATTATGGGTATAGTGTTGAAATGTATATTTCTAAAAGTAACTATGGAAATTATCATTTAACATCTTTGTTTTTTATTTTAAAATTAGAAGACAATGTATATACAAATATGCAAGAATCACAGGAAACCCACATATCCAACCACCTAGATGAAGTTGTTGCTGCTGTTAGCATCACTCATAGAAAGAAGTTCCAAAACAAGCTGCTTCAGACAGCACTATTCCAGCCTCCTCGAGAGAAACTCCACCTCTGTGAAGAGAAAGCAAAGTCCTATTCCAACAGTCATGAGGTAAGGAGACTTTTGTTTCTGTATTTCTACTCTGAGAATTGAGCTATATGGTATAATCAAGAGAAGTAGAATGTTTTGGATTACATTCCTAATCTCAGCAGTTTGATACAAGAAAGTATATAAGACAGTGCCTTTGTTATAACATGAATGAATGCAGTACCTCTAGGCTCCAAGCACAGCAGTTCGCATGGCCAACAACAAATATTTATTGAGCTCGCACTGTGTGCCAACTCTAGGCATTGGGATACAACACAAACAAAGCAGATGCAGCTTCTGCTCTCATAGAGCTTGTAATTCCTTATAATCTCAAATCTTGTTCTCTGCATGCTTCTTTCCCATTCTTTCCTCAAAAGTTTTACTCATTCACTAACTCATTCAGTAGGCATTTCTCTATCACCTCTTATATGTTGGGTCCTCTTCATCCATTCATCATAAATATCTATTGTATGCCTAATATGTGCCAGGTGCAATGTAGGTGCCAGGGGCACAGAAGGAAAAGCCACAGTCTTTGTCTTGGAGGGACTCGGGATTTGGTTGGGAAGATAGACGGGGGACAGATAATGGTAGTCAGGTTGATAAGTTCTGTGAGAGCTCGAGTGACATAGATGCAAAACACAAAGGGGTGGACAGTGAGCCTGGAGGTGGTAGAGGGACAGCAGTTAAGGCACACTTTCTTGGGATGGGAGTTACGTAGACTGCACTGGTAAACAGTGCTTAGGAGTTGGACAGGTGAGGAAGAGGACCAAATGTTCTGGACAGAGGTAGCAGATGGACAAGAGCCAATGGTCTGAGGGAGTGCAGTCTGTCTGGGGAACTATAAGGAGCTGTCTGGGACTAATGTGTTAGTGACACAGGGCAAGAAATGAAGCTGGATTATGGGCAGGAACTGAGGCCCAGAGGGCACTCAAGGCCTAATAAAAGAGTTTTGATTTTCTTTTTTTTTTTTTTTTTTTTTTGAGACGGAGTCTCGCTCTGTCGCCCAGGCTGGAGTGCAGTGGCGCGATCTCGGCTCACTGCAAGCTCTGCCTCCCGGGTTCACGCCATTCTCCTGCCTCAGCCTCCCGAGTAGCTGGGACTACAGGCGCCCGCTACCACGCCCGGCTAATTTTTTGTATTTTTAGTAGAGACGGGGTTTCACCGTGTTAGCCAGGATGGTCTCGATCTCCTGACCTCGTGATCCGCCCGCCTCGGCCTCCCAAAGTGCTGGGATTACAGGCGTGAGCCACCGCGCCCGGCCAAGAGTTTTGATTTTCTCTTAAAGATGATGGAGGATTACCATGAGGTTATAAGCAGAAGCATGCCATGAGCAGGTGTGATTTTAAGAACAGTCACTCCCATAGCTGTGAAGGGTATGGACAAAAAAAGAGTAAAACTGGAAGAGGAGCATCAGTTAGGAGGATATTTGCAGTAATCCTGGCAAGTAATTATGAGGACCTGAACTACATGTGGCAGAGACAGTAGAAATGCTGAGCACTTTTGAAAGGAATTTAGACATGCAAATCAGTGGGACAGGACTGGATGACTGAGGGGACATAGGGAATGGAGATGTGAGAGTGAGAAAGATGGGGTGTGTAGAATTCCCACCACCCAAGGTCTGAGTCTGCTTGGGTGGTTGGAGACTTGTCCATGACCTTCATCAGTATAACAAATACAGGAGAAAGACCAGGATTATAGAGAAAGAGCATAAATTTGGTTTTGAGGTTGTGCTTGTTCATTATGCAACAGATACTCACTCAGAACCTACTATTTGTAGGCTCTAGGCTGGCAGCCTTTCTCAAACAGACTTCTGCAAAAGAATTAAGCCCTCATGCCCAAAGGCATTTAACAAATGTAAAGAATTAACTTCTTTTCTGTGTAACTAGAATGGTATTAAACATTTCGTTGTTCTGTGGTTCTGGTGAAGAATCCAGCATACAATGGTGAACAGGACAGACAAGGTGCATACCCTGATGGACCTGAGAGGCAATCAACATTGTAAATGAACCAGATTATTATAGACTGTGATAAGTGCTAAGGAGGACATAGAGTGGCTCCGTCTTGGGTAGGGTGATCAGGGAGGGCCTCCAGGAAGATGTGACAGATAAGCTGAGACCTGAGGAAGAGAAGAGCCAGTGTGGAGGAGCTGAAGGAAAAGAGTTCTAGGGAGAGGAAACAGCACACATAAATCTACAAGGTAGGCACAAGCAGGACATATTTGAAGCAAGGAGCAGAAGCTGCAAGCTGACATTAAATATAGTGAGAGAGGCTGTCAGTTCACTTAGGGCCTTGCAGGTTTCAAGCTAAGTGCCCTGGAAGGCCTTAAAAATATTTTCATCATGGTATTAACATGACGTAATTTACTTTTTAAAATATCAGTTTTTTAGTAATTTCGTATTTTAAAATAATTTCTGACTTACAGAAAAGGCACAAGATTCACTCATTTTTAACATTTGCTATATTGCTTTGTTCTCTGACTCTCATTGTTTTTCTGAACTGAGAGTAAGTTATAGATATTATGGCCCTTTACCCCCAAATTCTTCAGTGTTTATTCCCTGAGAATAAAGCTATTCCCTTACATGGCCACAGTACAGTGATCGTAATTAGGAAATTAATGTCAGTATAATACTATTATCTAATCTGTAAACCTTGTTTATATTTCTTCTTAATAATGTCCTTTACAGAAAACAATCAGACCCATGGTTCAGTCTGTGAATTCATGTTAAATAGAGTTGTCATGTCTCTTTAGTCTCCTGTAATCTGAAACAATTGCTTAACCTACTTTGTTTTTCATGATCTTGATATCTTGGAAATATATACTCTAATTGTTTTGTAGAATATCTCTCTGTTTGAGTTCGTCTTATGCTTCCTCATGATTCTATTCAGATTGTACATTTGGAGCAGGACTACCACAGGTGTGACATGGGGCGCTCCTTAGTGCGTCCTGTCAGGAGGTGCAGAATGTCTGTTTGTCTTGGTACAGTGATGCCAACCTTGAACACTTGGTTAAGGTGCTGTCTGGCAGGTTTCTTTACTGCAGAATTGCCATTTTTCCCTTTGTAATTAATAAGTATTTTGTGGGTAGATTCACTGAGACTATGTATATATTTAAAACTTCACTCTGCCACCTGAATCAGTTATTACTATGATGTTTGTCACATAGCCAGTCTCTGACTTCCACGTTCTTTCAACATTTGTTTGTTGGCATTCTATTATAAGGAAGAGCTTTTCTTTCTTCACAGCTTATTTATCATTCATTTATTCCTATCAGTTTGGGTTCAGGAAATTGTATTTTTCAAATACACTACAACCTGTTATTTTCATGGAAGCTCAGATTATTCCATATCTGCCAGTGAGAGACCCTTCCAGCTGGCTCCTGAGTCCTCAATGCATCCCCTGATGGTTTAACCACTTCCTGGCGCTACCACTTGCTGGTAAATCATCTCAACTTTCCAGCCTTAGACTCCTTCATCTTTAAACTGAGGGGACCAGGTGAGATGATTTCCAAGGTTCCTCCCAGTTTTGAAATTGCCTTCCTACTTCGTGCTTGTCTTCTGTCTGCCCTTTACTGATGCCTATTGCTAAAGTCACTGGAACTGGCAGAATAAAGGTTGGAAAACCAATAGGGATATTTGGACCATGCCTTGTAACAAATAAGGACGTGAAGGAAGGACAAGCTGTTTCTTGTATACCTCTATCCCTACTCAGGTCCTGAGAACCAAGGCTATTATCAGGGAAGCCCAACTCAGCCTGCACAGTCCCCTTCGCTGGAAATCTGTAGTTGGGACAGATTCACTATCAAAACAGATCTACCTCTCTTTTTGTCTGTCTGGATTCCATGATGTTGTCATCATTTCCTTCTCTTTCATACACTGTAGTTGTTGTTCTCTTTCTCTCTCTCCAAAGTAGTCATTCCCTAAACTTCCTGTGTCTAGAGGCAATAAAAAGGTGATTCCCAAAAGAAGCACAAACAGCCAGTTGACACATGAAGATGTTCAGCTTCATCAATTTGGGAGAAAAATGTGGACTAAATCAAGGAGAAATGGGCTAACTGACAAACTAAAAACCAAACAAAAACTCCACAATTTGTACTCAGTTCAACGTAAGGGGCATTTCTGCTCACATATGCTGCGCTGAAAGTATGAACTGGTGCAACCTCTTGGAGAGGCACTTCAGCAGTAGCTACTCACAGCCTCAGAATTTTGCATATCCTTTACACAGCAATCCCATTTGTGGGAATTTGTTTTGTGGAAATGTTTATGGGTATGTGCAAGGCTATCCATACAGGATATTCAGTGAGTAAGAAATTTACAAACACCTAAATGCCCAATAAAGAGTGGATTGAGTAATGCAGTTATGATATAGCCATATAATAAAATACTGTGCAGCCATTCAAACTTATATCATAGAAGATGACATGAGAAGTTATTCGTAAATTGTTAAAACAGCAGCCATAAACCTGCATGTAGTTTATGAACCTATTTTTGAAAAAGAAAAAATATATAAAGATAGATTCACAAAAATAAAGAATAAAGGGATATTTAGCTACCTAGATATCTCTAGGGGGTAAACTTACAGGTGATTTTTAGTTTTTATCTTTTTGCTTATCTGTATTTTGACAATGAGCATACATTATTTTTGTAGTAAGAAACATGTTACTGTAGAAAAAAATACGACAGTCCACCTTCTTTCAGCACTTTATGGTAAGCATGTATTCCTTAGCTTCCTCCTGCTAGGTCACAAAAGTGACTCTCCTTTGGCCAGCTGTCTGGCTGTGTATTTTTGTCAAGAAAAATGTTGTTTTAGGGTGAAGGTATTTCCAATGCATGTAGGAATTGAGTGGAAATGCAAGCCCTTTGAGCTTTGACATTGATGGGGGTGCATCCTAGGTGTATCCTGGATCTTCTCCACAACTCTGTCCTTGTTCTTACCTTTCTTCCTCTGCTTTGACCCCTTCAGCTTTCTTTCTTCAGCCATCTCTTTTGCTGTTCTGACTATCTGTTGCTGCATGACACCCCAATAACTTAGTGGCTTAAAACCAAAACAGCCATTCATTTTTCTCATGAGCCTGCGGTTTTTGCAGAGCTCAGTGGGGTTTGCTCAGCTTTGCTCCGTACAGCATCAGCTGGTCTTGAAGGGTCTGGAGAATCTGCTGCCACAATGGTTCACTCGAACTATCAGGCCTTTCTATGTGGGTCTTCTCTCCATGGGGCCATGTTGGCTTCCTCACAGCACTGTGGTTGGATTCTGTATTAGTCTGTGGTGCTGTCCTAACAAAATTCCACAGATGCTGTGGCTTAAAGAACAGAGTTTATTTCCTCACAGTTCTGGAGGCTGGAAGTCCAAGACCAAGGTGTGAGCAGGGCTTGATTTCATTCTAAAGCCCTCTCTCCTTAGTTTGTAGATGACTGCCCTCTTGCTGTGTTCTCACATGGTCATTTCTCCATATGCATGCCCATCCCTGGTGTCTTTTTCTCTTCATATATAAGGATACCAGCTGTATTGGACTAGGGTCCACCCTAACACCTCCTTCGAACTTAAATCACCTCTTTAAAGACCTCATCTTCAGAAACAGTTACATTATAAGGTGCTGGGGATTGGGACTTAAGTATATGAATTCAGGGAGGCTGGGGAGGAGACACAGTTCAGCCCATAACAGGCTTCAAGAGTGAGTACCCAAGAAGAGACAGAAAGCGAAGCCACCAGTTCCTTTAGACTGTGGCCTGAAAACTGGCACTGTATCATTTCCTCCACGTTCTATTGGCCAAACAGTCATAAAGCCCAGATTCAAAGGGAATGGGACATAGACCCCCATCTCTGAATGGAAGGAGTATCAAATAATTTTGGAGCTGAGGTTTTGTTTGTTTGTTTGTTTTGAGACGGAGTCTCGCTTTGTCGCCCAGGCTGGAATGCAGTGGCACGATCTCGGCTCACTGCAAGCTCCGCCTCCCGGGTTCACACCATTCTCCTACCTCAGCCTCCTGAGTAGCTGGGACTACAGGCGGCCGCCACCACGCCTGGCTAATTTTTTGTATTTTTAGTAGAGACGGGGTTTCACCGTGTTAGCCAGGATGGTCTCGATCTCTTGACCTTGTGATTCACCCGTCTCCGCCTCCCAAAGTGCTGGGATTACAGGTATGAGCCACCACACCAAGCCTGGAACCGTGTTTTAAAACTGCCAGCTCTGCTTTGAGGATATGGCTGCTCTGAGATCACCTGGAGCTGGGAATCCAGTTTTCTGTTCTTTTTGTCCTATCCCCGAATGAAAATGTGCTTCTTCCTGCTTTAATCAAGTCTGTAAGTCCTGCTGATCTCATTTGCTATGCTAGTGCAGATGGCTAAGGAAAGTTTTGAATTGAGAGCTAAACTATAGTATTTGACAGCCTGGGCAACATGGCAAAATCCCATCTCTACCAAAAATACAAAAAACTAGCCAGGTGTGGTGGTGCACACCTGTGGTCCCAGCTGCTCAGGAGGCTGAGGTGGGAGGATTGCTCGAGCCCCCTGGAGGTCGAGGCTACAGTGAGCCGATATCGTGCCATTGTACTCCAGCCTGGGTGACTCCAGGTGAGTGAGACCCTGTCTCATACACACACACACATACATGCACACACACACACAAAGTATACTATTTGAAAACACTACCATTTGCCCCTGTTGTGCCTGCATATGTAGTAGCTGTTCATTGGTGGGCAGCCGGGAAACCTAGAGAATGACTAGATGTCTGCTCTACTTTTTCTATTTTTTAAATTCTATTTCTTTTTTTCACCCTTAAATGTACTATAAATTGTACTTCTTATGTTTATTGTCTGTTTCATCTTACCAGATGTACACGCTACCACCCCAAATAGATCTTTGTCTGTTTTGTTCTGTGATACATCTCAAGTGCTTAGAACAATGTTTTGCACATAGCAGTCACTCAGTATTTATCAAAGGGATATAAAAGCGCATTGATTTTGTGTTTTGTGACTCTTAAGTTTTAAGTTGTATAACTGGTAAGCCTATTTTCTCTTCCTAACAGTACAAACAGGCCGTCCACGAGCTTGTGCGTTGCGTAGCACTGACAAGAATTTGCTATGGAGACTCACATTGGAAACTAGCAGAGGCACATGTTAATCTGGCTCAAGGCTACCTCCAGCTGAAAGGTAAGCTCGCCTTAGACTGAGGGGGATCAGTTGGTCGATTTCTGCTGTTCTCCCCAAAATTTGATTCACACTTAATTAGAAGGATCAGGTTTTTTAATATTCTCCTTTCTAAATACCAAGAAGCCATTTCTTTTTAGAAAGAGTTGATAAGGTATATAACCTGTAAACATTCAAAGGGGAAAAATGGAAAAAATATTTTAACTTTTCTGGTTTTTTTGTTTTTGTTTTTGTTTTTATGATTTCAAAAGTAAGGTTCTTAGGAGAAAATTAATCTGTTGGGCCAGAAGACTTTGTAGGAAAAAACCCAAGGTATGGAATAGGGGCCCAGAATGGGATCCATTCACACTTTTATTGGAGAATCTCTTGACTGTAAATAACCAAAAAATTTAAAACGACTAACCCAAATTGGCATAAACAAAAGTTTTTGGCTCATACAACTTAAAAATTCAAGGGAAAAAATTTTTAGACTTAGCCATATCCAGTGTTCAAACAATGTGACCAGGATTCAATTTGTCTCTCTCCCACTGCTTGGCTCTGTTTTTCTTGGTATTTGCTCCATTCTTCGCCAGGTTTTGCCCACATGGTGGCAACAAGACTGCCTGCAACTTTAGACTTCCCTTATAAGCATTCCCAGGAGGAAAAGAATGTCCCTCCACCAAAATCCCGGGATTTGGGAAGGGTTCTAATTGGAACAACTTGGGTTGTATACCAAAGGCAAGGAATAGTCTGATTGGCTAAACCTTCCTTTTGGCTTCATTGGATCCTGAAGGAGAAGCAGGCCTTCGCCACATCACATGGATTGGATGTGCAGGAGCCAGACATCCCAAAAGGGAAACAGAGGGGAGAATGGGTGCAGGGAAGGCAAAAACAATAGACACCCAGGATATGATGATGGCTTCTACTTACTGACTGTGCAGCCTAAGACAAGATGGACAAGAGCATCTCTGTGCTCAGCTTCTTCAGCTGAAAAGTGATGATTATGGTAATGGTGATGCTAACTTTCCAGGGTTGGCCCAGTGAATAAAGAAAATAATAGAAGTGGAAAACACCAAATGCCAAGCATATTCTATACCAAGCGTATTCATTATTGCCACCCAATAAATTTGGCCAAATCTGATTATAGACTGGTCCTACCTATTAGATCAAAGGCTCTTAGGGACCTTGGAGATTATCTAATTTAAACTCTGCCCTCCCACCCCATTTTGTAGATTCAGGGAAAACAATGAGTCTGAGTTAGAACAGCTTTCCCCATACCACACTGTTAATAAGTAGCTGATCTGAGACTCAGACCTAGGTTTTCAATGCCAGTTTGTCCTGCCATCTGGGGTTTCAGATGATGCTTTTCTTATACAGCCTGCTGCCTCTCTGCGTGACAGTCCTTCTTTCTCAATTTAAAGTAAAAGTAGTATCTACCATTTATTAAAGTCTCATTTGGTGCCAGGCATCATGTTGTTTTCCATGCATAACCTTATTCAGTCCTCACCACAGTCCTCAAAGGTGGGTATTTTTAATATCCCTGTTTACAGCTGAGAAAGCTGAGGCCAACGTTTTATAATAAGTGGTGGAGCAGGGGATCCATCCTGGGCAGTCTGACTTCAGAGCCAATGTTCTTGAACTTCACCCTATGCTGCCTCCAGTAAATTGAGTTCAGGTTCCTTCAGGGACTCGACACAATTGAAAATACAGTCCAACATGCTTTGTGTAACATCACAAGCACAGGTGGCACTAATACATGTCTGTGCTTTTTAAAAATATGTAATAAGACAATCTTGTGTAAGAATTCCCACATGAAACGCATACCCTTGATTTTCTCCATTAGAAAATATATTCTTCCTGTTTTATAGACATAGGAACAGAATTAACTTCATATTTTGACAGGCTTTTTTAGAGATCTAAGATACAATTTTGTGTAACTAAGAACATAAGATGGGGGCTGTGTGTATGTGAGTGGAAGTGGATGTCAGTGTAGGGGAGGAGGATGGGAATACAGGGACGTGCAAAGCCCTGAAGCCGCGTTAACGATCTCAGTCCTCCCTTCCCGCAGATTAACAGGCCCGTGGAGGAACACTGGAACACACTGGGGAATTCGTTCTTAGTAGTGATTTTTTTTTGCTCCATTTTGTTTCATATTAGTCTCTTACCACATAGGAAGACGAAATTGTCACCCATTAATCTGTTACCTCACTGGAATTGTGTTTGTAAGTTTTTGTAGATATCAGATATGTATTATGTTAAAAAAATAACTCTCTGACGTTATGATTATAGGTGGGTGAGCTGAAGATTCAGAATTTTTAGTATTTCATTAAGATTGCAGTTACACAGCCAGGATTAAAATTCATGAATATTTTATTTCCTGCTCAGAATGCTATAGTTCTTGTATTCAGTTTGTTTCTTATAATTATATGTAACATATTTTACTTCTGCTATTGGTGAGGTTTCAAAGCTGTTCAATTCCAGCTCATTTTGTTTATTTCTAAAAAGGCCATTTGGGGGAAAATTTATCTTGGGTACTTGGTATAAAACACTTCTTTGGTTGTTACAGTCATGGCAGTGTTTCATGCTGCCCAGATACATCTCCATGTGTCATTTGACAATATGTGAAGGAGACCTTGTTAGATTCCCAGACCATAGGGAACTGTATTCCTGTCCAGTTGAGATGATAGAGAAACTGAGACCTCTTTTTCTTTGTCCACAGGACTGTCACTGCAAGCGAAACAACATGCAGAAATAGCCAGACAAATCCTCGCCAACTCCATTGTGCCTCCCTATAGTGAGAACACAGATGTTTTCAAGTTTTCCATTGAGCTTTTCCATACCATGGGCAGAGCTTTACTCTCCCTTCAAAAGTATCCTTTTGCCTCTAACTTTTACAAATAGAAATACTATTCACGTAATACTTACATGCCAAGTAAAAAGCTGATGCTGATGGATGACTTAGGAAGTGTGATCGGAAGTATGGGAGCCAAGGAAGTTCAGGACATGGGGTGTAGAATCTAGTACCAAGTGGAAAATTTCCTGAACACAGTTCAGATTTAAGGAAGCTGCAGAGAATTTGACAAAAGCAGAGAGACTTTCAAAGGAGCTGCTACAATGTGGAAGGATTATAAAGGAAGAATGGATAGAAATTGAAGCACGAATCAGATTATCATTTGCACAGTAAGTTTCAAATTTAGAATTTTGCATACATGATGGCAGGAGGCTCTTTGCCTGTAGAATCTGCCTCAGGTAGGAGGAGCATCTCCATGAGGCTGCGGCCATGGCTTCTCCGGAGGTCACTGTGTAAAAGTAAAAGAGGAACACAGTCATGTCAGAGCAGCCCCAACAAGGGCATCCATCAGTGACACTTTTCACTCTCTATGGAGTGCCCTGGGTCCCAGAGTTCTGGTCATTATTCTCTTGACTTTCGTTTTACCTGCTCTCCCTCCTCACCCCCAGCCCCTACACCCTTCTCTTCCTCCCTCCCTTCCTTTTTTCCCTGCCCTGCTCCAGTCTAAAATGCTTCAACAGGTTGAGTTTATGATGAAAGCCTCAAAGGAGAAAGATCTTAAACATATCTGAATCCATGATCACGAAAGGATTGTTCTTTGTTCCTCACCTTACTCCATACTCACCAAATAAACTCAGCTGGAAGAGACACGAAGAGAAGGTTGTGCATAGTTAGTACTTTTATCTTTCTCCAAAGAGCAACCTAAGCCAATTCCTCAGAGTATTGGGGTGACAGAGTTTGCCCACACTCTTTGGAAAGATGGACTTGTGCAGAGGAAAAGGTGGAGAAAGGTCTGTGTTGGAAGAGGCAGAGTATCCCAGTTGACCTACATGGCTGCCCTTAGCCAAAGCCGGAAGAATTCAGTTTACCTTCCTAACTAGATTGTATGTGTAGGGTGATTGCCAAGACAACTCAGAGAACCCACGGAATCATTTTAAGAAAGGTGCTAGGAAAGGGCCCCAGGAGAACACACCTAATGCTTCCATGTGAATGGAAAGTGGGAAGAACCAACTTTGACTCATGCAGTTAAATATCTTCTTTTGTGATCACAATTCCCTTTGTTCTTTTGTTTTTCTTGGGTGGTTTTTGAACTGCAAGTGCAGAGCTCACTCATCTGTGCAAATCCTCTGGTATGGATTTTTAAATTAATTTTTCCCTTCATCTCCGATCTTTTCTCTCATTCTCCTACACACACATCATAGATAAATACTTTAATGATGGCTTACGTTTTTGAGTATGTATCTCTGAATAACAAACAATATTGTTTTATATATTTATGTGTTTAAAATTTGTATAAATTTGGCTGGGCGCAGTGGCTCATGCCTGTAATCCCAGCACTTTGGGAGGCTGAGGCAGGTGGATCATGAGGTCAGGAGTTCAAGACCAGCCTGACAAACATGGTGAAACCCCATCTCTACTTAAAAATACAAAAATTAGCCAGGCGTGGTGGCGCATGCCTATAATCCCAGCTACTCAGGAGGCTGAGGCAGGCGAAATCGCTTGGACCCAGGAGGCAGAGGTTGCAGTGAGTAGAGACCACACCACTGCACTCCAGCCTGGGCGACAGAGTGAGACTCTGTCTCAAAAAAAAAAAAGAAGAGAAAAAAAGAAAATTTGTATAAATTTGTAACATATATATCATTCTGCTTCTTATTTTTTCCACTCAGCACGTTTTGGTTGTTGCCTGGATTTTAGTTCATTGCTTCTGGTTCCTGTATAATGCTCTATAGAATGCATTTGTTGTATTTTGTTTGTCCATCCTCCTAACAATAGACATTCAGCTTGTCCCCAGCTCTCTGCTGCCATAGCAGTGCTGCCATGACCATCCTTACACAGCTTCACTTACGTGGCTAAGTGACACTTTTTCTGCGGTTTATATCCCAAGGGTGGTATTGCTTTTCTGAGGTTTATATTCCAGGGGTGGTACTGAGTACAAACAGACTTTAAGTTCACCAAGCACCAGCCAACCACGACCCCCATCTGCATTTGCATTCCCACTTGCAGGGCGGGTAGGTTCCTAACACACCGCTGGCAATATTTGACTTTGTTAATCTTTGCCAACCTGGTGCATATAACGTGCTATCTAATTATTAAAGTTCTATTTACATTTCTCCTATTAGTGAGTTTGAATACTTTTCATATACGTCTTAGCCACTTGGGATTCACCTTATATGAATAGCCTGTTAGTATTCCTTCTTATTTTTCTTTTAGAGTTTCCTGTACCTTTCCTATTGATAATCAGGGTTTTCTTGTATATTATAAATATTAATGATATAAATATTTTCTTAAATCTATTGCCCACTTATTAATTTTGTCTATGGTGTTCTTCGTGGCTTAGAAATTATTAATTTGGTTCACTCAAATCCATTCATTTTCACCTTATGATTTATGCTTTGGGAGTCTGGTTAGAAAGTCTTTTCCAGCTAAATATCAAAAATATTCTCTAAAATTTCCCTCCAAGACCTACTTTAACTCTACTCCATATATTTTATCATGAAGCATTATCACTGTCATAACTTCTTAGTATTTCATAACTCAGTTTATAAATTACTCTTTAGTCCAAGGATTATTCAAATGATGTGTGTTTTGGTTTGCAGGTATGAGAGTTTTCAAGATATCTTGGTGTTACTGATTTGTAATTGTATTGCATTGTTATAGATATCCTGAAGCTATTTTGTTGGGGTGAGAGGAGAGTTTAGCAGCCTCATATCTTCTTAACCTATCACTTTATTGGTTAGTTGACCTTGTCCTTTTTTGTCCCCTACATCTATTCTGTCTGATACTATATCCTAGCTCTCTTTTGGTAAATATTTTCCTACAATACCTTTTAAAAAATATTTATTTGGGTTTAAATTTCCTTTTCTCCTACCAACTTTTTGTTCCTTTCTTTTTCCTTACTTGCTTTCTTTTAGATTAATCAAATATTTCTATCATTCCATTTTATACCCATTAATTTGCAAGTTATACATTTTTTTTCTCTTGTTTTTTATTTTCTTTCTTCTTCTTTTCTTTTTTGTATACAGGATCTCACTCTGTTGCCCAGACTAGAGTACAGTGGTGGGATCATGGCTCACAGCAGCTTCAACCTCCCTGGGCTCAAGCAATCCTCTCATCTCAGCCTCCTGAGTAGCTTGGACTACAGGTGTGTGCCACCACACCCAGCTAACTTTTTGTATTTTTTGTAGAGATGAAATTTCGCTATGTTGCCCAGCCTGGTCTTGAACTCCTGGGCTCAAGCAGTCCACCCACCTTGGCCTCCCAAAATGCTGGGATTACAGGCATGAGCCACCATGCCTGGCCTTGTTATCTTCTTTTTATTCTAGTAGTTACTGTGGAGTTTGTCACTTATATCCCTGATTTATTAGAATCTAATTGTAAATTAATCATTTAACCACTTCCCGAACAATGCAAGGACCTTTGAGCATGCCAGCACTCTTTATCCTCTCTGCTTGGTGCTGTGTTGTCCTGTATTTAAATCACTTGTATCTTATACTACAGACAGTATTTGTAATACGTACAACTGACAAAGGGCTTATATCTGAAATCTACAAAGAACCCTTATATATCAGTTAAACAAACACATAACTGGATAGAAAGATGGGCAGGAGGTCAGGCACGGTGGCTCACGCCTGTAATCCCAGCACTTTGGGAGGCCGAGGCGGGTGGATCACCCAAGGTCAGAAGTTCAAGACCAGCCTAGCTAACATGGCAAGACCCTGTCTCTACTAAAAATACAAAAATTAGCTGGGCCTGATGGCGGGCACCTGTAATCCCAGCTACTCGGGAGGCTGAGGCGGGAGAATTGCTTGAACCCGGGAGGCGGAGGTTGCGGTGAGCCAAGATCGCGCCATTGCACTCCAGCCTGGGCAACAAGAGAGAAACTCCATCTCAAAAAAAAAAAAAAAAAAAAAAAGGAGAAAAGAAAGATGGGCAGGAAACTTTTCCCAAAAAAAGAACACCCGCATAGCAAATAAACCTATCAAAAGGTGTTCCACCTTATCAGTTATCAGAAAATGAAAACTAGAATCATAAGATATGGCTGGGTGTGGTGGCTCACACCTGTAATCCCAGCGCTTTGAGAGGCTGAGGTGGAAGAATAGCTTGAGCCCTGGAGCTCAAGACCAGCCTAGGCAAGATGGGGAGACCCCCATCTCTACAAAAATATTTTTTAATTTATCCAGGTGTGGTGGTGCTCACCTATAGTCCTAGCTACTCAGGAGACTGAGGTGGGAGGATCTCTTTTTTTTTTTTTTTTTTGAGACGGAGTCTCGCTCTGTCACCCAGGCTGGAGTGCAGTGGCGCGATCTCGGCTCACTGCAAGCTCTACCCTCCCGGGTTCACGCCATTCTCCTGCCTCAGCTCCCGAGTAGTGGGGACTACAGGCACCCACCACCACGCCTGGCTAATTTTTTGTATTTTTTAGTAGAGATGGTGTTTCACCGTGTTAGCCAGGATGGTCTCGATCTCCTGACCTTGTGATGTGCCCACCTCGGCCTCCCAAAGTGCTGGGATTACAGGCATGAGCCACTGCACCCGGCCGGGAGGATCTCTTGAGCCCAGGGATTTGAGTTTGCAGTGAGCTGTGCAACACCACTGCACTCCAGCCTGGATGACAAAGCAAAACTCTGTCTCTTTAAATAAATAAATAAATAAATAAGATACTCTTACATTCCCACTAGAATGGCTAAAAAAATTTTAAGACTACTAATAGCAAACATTTGGAAGGATGTGATTCTCTGATATGCTCTGTCATATACCATTGTTTCAAATATATTTGGTGTAACTACTTTAGAAAACTATTTGGCATTGTCTCCTAAATTTAAACATTTGCATACCCTTTGACCCAGCAGTATCACTACTAAATTATACACCCAATAGAAATGCATGCATGTTTTCACCAAAAGACATAGCCAAGAATATTCAAAGCTACATTATTTGTAATAGCCAAGAGTTGGAAACAGCCTAAATGTTCACCAAAAGTAAAACAGAAAAAATGTGATGTTAATATAAATAAAATGATTAAAACTACTCCTATGCTTAACAGCATGAATGGCTCTCACAATGTGTAGTGAAAGAAGCCAGATGCAAAAGAATCATACTGTACAATTCCATTTATATAACTGGAGGAGGAAGAAGGTTGTTAGTGACTGGGAGGGCTTTACCAGTCCAGAATCCCTTCCTGCCAGAAATTAGGTATTCTGTCTTATAAGATAGGAAATACACAATTCAGAGCTCCAAGATATAATATTTGTTGCATCTGTTGAGACCTGACTAATATATCAGTATTTAATATTGAGCAGTGTTGCTATAAAAAAGAGTAAATGATCCTCTGGCACCTCCTCTGAGTGCTTTCCAAATTAGCAGCACCAAGCCTTGCCAGCAGATGGCGGGCCCTGTACACATCTAGGCTGAATAGCCAACAAGAATTTGAGTTAATATTCCAGACTATTCTACAAAGTTACTTTTGTGTTTAGCCAAGTTGTTTCAAACTTTGCTACTTCTTTTCATCCTAATTCTTCACCTTGATATAATCACCACAATGTGCATGTTTAAACTGTATAATTTTCATTCAATTACTTTGCTTCGTTTCCTTATTGAAATGTATTTTGTCCAAATTTATCTGCTTTAGAAATTAACAAGGTGTTTTGGGTTTATGCACTTCTGTAGTACGCTTGAGCCATGAGGGCCTTTTCTTTTGCCAGGTCTTGGAAGTGGAAGGCCAAGATGATTTCTCAGGCAGTGCTCATTGGATTTATGTCCCCCCCCCCTTTTTTTTTTTTTTTTTTTTTGAGATGGGGTCTTACTCTGTTGCTCTGGCTGGAGTACAGTTTCACAGTGACAGCTCACGGCAGCCTTGACCTCCTGGGCTCAAGCAGTCCTCCCCTCTCAGCCTCTTGACTAGCTGGGACTACAGGCACGTGCCACTGCACCCAGCTAGTTTTATTTTTTTGTAGAGACAGGGTCTCACTACTATATTGCCCAGGCTGGGCTCAAGCGATCCTCCTGTCTCGGCCTCCCGAAGTGTTAGAATTACAGGCATGAACCACCGCACTCAGTCCTATGTCCCTCTTAAAAGGATATCTTTTAGTGTATCATCTTCCTCCCCTGCCTGTCCTTTTATGGTGCCCATCGCAACAGCCCAGTGCCTTTCTCCCTGGGCTGACAGATAAGTGCCGCAGGGTGACTCATGCTCCATGCCTCCCATCCCTGACTATGGCCTGAAACTTCTCTCCTTCTTCCTCTCCTCTGTTCCGGTGCTACTTCATACAGTAATGGTTTGTTAACTTTGGAGAGTGAATCCAAATCATGTATTCTTATGTGCACAGTTATATTTCTTTAAATCTGGTAAAGAAAGTCACTTGCAAAAATGGGCAAATTTATCCCCAGTGTTAAGAATTATTTTCTATCCTGGTTATTGATAGATGCCCAGAGAGAAATAGTTGTCTTTGTATATACAGGCATACGCCATTGCACATGCACACACACACACACACACACACACACACACACACACACACATCCCTCTTTAAATTATCTTTCTATGCAGCATGATGATGACCTATTGAGACTATTGCTCCAGAACATGTGATTTTCCCCTAGCTCTCTCTGACTGCTTGACATGTCCTTGAAGTCTCCCACAGCATGTCCAGCGAACACTTTGCCTGGCATGACTGTGCTGAACTAACTCAGGAATGAGTAAACACTTTTATTTCCTCAGAGCATCAACAAGACGCCTCCCAAGTATTTCTAAGCAGTGTGCCATGGTGTCATTAACAATGTAGGCTCTGGGCCGGCATGATGGCTCATGCCTGTAATCCCAACACTGGGAGGCTGAGATGGGAGGATCGCTTGAGGCCTGGAGTTCAAGACCAGCCTGGTCAACGTGGTGAGACCCCATCTCTATTAAAAACAAAAAAATGTAGTCTTTGGAGTCAGAAGCCCTGGGTTCAAATCAGTGTTTGTTCAAACTTCCCAGCTGTAGAACTTGGGCAGATCTTGTGCTTTCTGGGAGCCTCACTCTCCTCTCCTGTTGAAGTGAGAATAATAAGACCTCCAGGGGTTGCTGTGAAGATTAAAAAGATATTACTTTAAAGCATCTAGGTGCATGGGAGACCCTCAGAAGCAAGAAAGCAAGAAAGAAAAGGGCAACTATAATTATCATTATGATCTAATTGAACATTTTCCTTTCTACTGTTTCATCCCAGAGGTGATTTTAAATCAGGTACTTATATCACATATTAAGGTTTTGTACTTCAAGACTGCCCTTGGTGTGCAATTTTTTTCTGCATTTTTTCCCTGTGCCTTGGGAAGGCTACATTTTGTTTTCTTTGCTCTCATGAATCATCTAAGCTAAAATCAGACAATTGTATATACTTACTTCTTCTTTTTTTTGTTTTTTGTTTTTTGTCTTTGAGACTCTCTGTCACCCAGGCTGTAGTGCAGTGGCGTGATCTTGACTCACTGCAACCTCCACCTCCCAGGTTCAAGCGATTCTCCTGCCTCAGCCTCCCAAGTAGCTGGGATTACAGATGTGTGCCACCACGCCCAGCTAATTTTTGTATTTTTAGTAGAGACAGTGTTTCACCATGTTGACCAGGCTGGTCTCAAACTCCTGACCTCAAGTGATCCACCTGCTTTGGCCTCCCAAAGTGCTGGGATTCCAGGCATGAGCCACTGCACCCAACCTGTATATTCTTATTTCCTTAAGCTTGATTTTGTTTCTTTGTCTTGCTCTCTCTTGATTCATTGAAGTTGTGAGATTTGGAAAGTTATTCTAACACAAGTTTTCCAAAAGGAAAGGGGATGGGGAAGATTTCTCCCTTAACTCATACTTACTAGGAAGGAGGAGAAGATAATGGAGAAGTGATGTGGCAAGGGGAACAGAATATGTATCTACCTGCCATCACCTCGTTGAGATGATGGGGTTCTCCTTAGTTCCATAAGCTGCTCCAGAAATGCTTCCCAGTGGAATTTTTGATACTTCAATAATAACCTTTGCTCGTAGATCCCATAGTCCTCCCCAAATTGGTCCAGTCAGAAATTTCTACATCTAACTTTTGCTTTCTGGACTCAGCATTTAAAAAAATTTTTAGTTCTTACCATCACCTGAGGTTCCTTGATGTCTAAGTTGCATTTTCTCTGCTTTTCTCTTTTGGACATAAAGGCTCTAACAAATGCTCACATGTTCCAAGTCCTGCTTCTCCCTTGCCTGCTCCCTGGGAACGTCCTGCTCTTCTCCAGCAGACATGTTTCTCCTGTCAGCTGCTCCTGTGGGACACTATGTGCCTAGAATACTTTTTGCTTACTTAACAAAGAAGGAGATTGCTTTTTTTCTCTGAGACTCTTCCTAATCCTATATTTCTGTGGTTGAAGATATGCTCTTAACTTACACAAGTCTCATTTTTGTTTTTATTATTATTATTTTCAATGTGGGGAAGCCAAAGAAAAACCACATGGCACAGGTTACTCTCATATACTTCATCTGCTTTCTATTTCTTGAATCTCCTAAAGCTTTAATGTTTTAGAGCACTGCATTTCTGTCTTTCCTTTTCTGACATTATACCCTTATAATGTACCTTTTCCTAAATATATGAGAATAATGATTTAAATAATAGAATCATGTTTTAAAATGTTATTAGTATTAATACGTAACATAAATATATAATCATATATCTCTAAATAAATAACACAACATATAATAATATATATCAAATAATAGGCAGGGCACAGTGACTTACACCTGTAATCCCAGAACTTTGGGAGGCCAAAGCAGGCGGACCATTTGAGCCCAGGAGTTCGAGACAGCTTGGGCAACATGGCAAAACCCTGTCTCAAATTAATACAACTAATACATAATTACAAATACAAAAAATTAGCCAGGCGTGGTAGCACACACCTGTAGTCCCAGCTATTCCAGAGGCTGAGGTAGGAGGACTGCTTGAGACTGGGAGGCAGAGGTTGCAGTGAGCAAAGATCATGCCACTGGACTCCAACCTGGGTGACAGAGTGAGACCCCTTCTCAAAAATATAATAATAATGATTTTTTAAAAACCACACTAGCTACCAATTATTGACCACCTTCTGTGTCAGGCTTTTGCTAAGTGCTTTACAGATGTCATCTCCTTTCATTCTTAGTCCTCTCTGTGTGTGGATACTGTTAGTATTCCCATGTTCAAATGTAGCATCTAAAGCTGAGAGAAGTGAGGTCACTTCCAGGGTCACACAGGCAGGAAGCGATAAAGCTGGAAAGTGGCCCAGCAGAGCCCTGCTTATTCAACGCTAGTGTCCAAGCTCCTGACCATGGCACACATTACATTCACTGATGTAGACTGGAAACCCCACAATGCATTCAACAGAGCAAAGCCTTTACCTGTATGTATCAGGTGATAAAAAGATACCCAGATGTAATTCTTTTCTCATGTTGGCTATGGAAAATCCCATTTGTTATCTTTTGGGATTGGTTTCTTATCAGATTCTGATCAGTGATATTCACACAAAGCCTTTCCTTTATACTGGTGCTCAATATTCTTGCCAAATTCCAGAGTTTTTAAAAGGAAACTCTGTTGCCTTAGTAATACCAGAAATTGCATTTGTTTATTGCTTGTTAAAACGAGTCTCCATCCCTATGAGATCTGAAACTTGTCTGCAATGAGATAGTGTCTCCTCTTGTGCTCTGTAGAATTACTGTGTATAAACTTTCATTCAATAAAATATACCATGGCTTAAGTTGTGCACCTGCCAAATTAACATACTGCCACATTCTGTTATTCAAAATTTTCTGTCTTTTCATCTGTCTAGTGTATTTCTTAAGCTACCAAGTACATTGTGGATACACTAGATAATAAATCCTCAAATCATCCCTGGCAGGTAGCCAGAAATGGAAAGGAGAAAATATTGCTCTCAAACATTACACATAAGAAAATGGAAACACACAAGATTACCCGAAATTGACTGATGCTTTAAGTAAGTTGTAGATGGATGTAAGACTATAATTTAGTTATTTCTTGATGTAGTACTCTCAATTCCTTTTTATTAAATATATTATAAAACTAAAGTAATTTTATTTTCTATTTTGCCTTTTCTTTTATGTGAATAGTGTACTCACAATGAGCTTCAGAAGGCTCATTGTGGGTTGCATTAGGTTGATAGCCTCCATTTCTGGCTGTGTTAGTGCCAGGACCATGAAATAGCCTGCAACAGCAACCTGAGGAGGTGAGGGGTAGGATGTGCTTCATTCTTTGTGCAATTGCGTGTTGTATTCATCTTTTTAATAAAATATTTTAGACACATATATATGTAGTATTGTTATGTAAATTCTGTAGTGTAAAGAATAGTATACACACTACTAAGCTTACAAAATCTATTTCTGATAAATAGAAGCTTGTTATGCATTCTTCCCAATACCATTTTATTCCCATACATTATAGGCAATTATTATGCTGAAATTTAGTGTTTTTCATTCCTCTGAATGTTTTTGTACCTTTACTGTGTATATGTATAGCACATATGTACGTGTGTATATATATATATAATTTGTCATATTTTAAAACTTTATATGTATGTTTCCTTCTGTAACTTCCTTTTTTCCCATTACATCTGTATTTTTGAGATATATCTCTACCAATTGATATAATCCAGCTCTAGTCTTTTCATTTTAGACCTCCATATGGTGTGTAATTGTCTGACTTTCCTCTAATTTAATTGTCTGTTTTGATGAGGGTGAACATGTGAATTGTTTCCAATTTTTTACTACTGTAAACACTACTTTCATGATCATTCTTATATAAGTCTCTTTGGGCACATATGCAGGATTATCTCTGAGGTATATTCCCAGGAGTGGAATTGTCTACTTGACAAGCATCTGCATCTTCAATTTTACTGGATTTACCAAACGCTTTCTAACAATTTATGCTCCCACCAGCAGGGTGTGTAAATTCTTGTTATTCAGCGTCCTCAGGCTTCTTATAGTTCTCAATTATATGGATGCAAAATTATATCTTATGGTTTATTTATCTATTTATTTAATTTGAGACAGAGTCTCCCTCTGTCACCCAGGGTGGAGTGCAGTGGCATGATCTCAGCTCACTGCATCCTCCACCTCCCGGGTTCAAGCGATTCTCATGCTTCACCCTCCTGAGTAGTTGGGATTACAGGCACATGCCACCAGGCCCAGCTAATTTTTGTATTTTTAGTAGAGACGGGGTTTCACCGTGGCCAGGCTGGTCTTGAACTCCTGACCTCAAGTGATCCACCTGCCTCGGCCTCCCCAAAGTGCTGGGATTACAGGCATGAGCTACCGCACCCGGCCCTTATGGTTTCTTTAATTGAATTTTTCTGATAGGGAAGTTAAATATCTTTTTATATGTTTGCTAGACATTTGGAATTCT
This sequence comes from Pan troglodytes, assembly GCF_028858775.2. Taxonomy (NCBI): domain Eukaryota; kingdom Metazoa; phylum Chordata; class Mammalia; order Primates; family Hominidae; genus Pan; species Pan troglodytes. The sequence continues at coordinate 91,024,401 of NC_072414.2, read as the reverse complement.
TGTTCTGTGAATTATCTATTCACGTGTTTTGCTTATTTGCTATTGAGCTATTTGCATTTTTCTTAAAAATTGGTAGATAGTCTTCATATTTCTGGAAACAAGTTATTTGCTGTTTACATATATTGTATGTGCTTCAGATGTGTAGTTTGCCTTGATTTTTGATGCACAAGAGTTTTTATTTTTAATATGATCAATTTTACCATCTTTTCTGTTCTTACTTGTGTATATATTAGAAATCCTTCCCTACTCAAAGACACAGGGTTACTTTTCCATATGTTTTCTCTCAAACATATCAAAGTTTTTATTTTTAAATTTAGGACTGCTAAACAGCCATTGGGGCAATGAAGAAATTAAGAAGGACATTAAAAATTTTCTTGAAACAAATGAAAATGGAAACAAAACATACCAAAACATATATAATACAGCAAAAGCAGTACTAAGAGGGAAGTTTATAGCAATAAACGCTTACCTCCAAAAAGTAGAAAACCTTCAAATAAACAGCCTAACAATGTGTCATAAGGAACTAGAAAATCAAGAGCAAACTAAACCTCAAATTCGGATAAAAAAATAATAAAAATCCAAGCACAAATAAATAAAATTGAGACTAAAAAAATTCAAAAGATGAATATAACAAAAAGTTTGTTTTTTGAAAAGATAAACGAAATCAACAAACCTTTACTAGACTAAGAAAAACAGAGAGAAGACCCAAATGAGTAAAATCAGAGACAAAAAAGGAGACAATACAACTGCTACCACAGAAATTCAAAGGATCATTAGAGACTATTATGAGCAACTATATGTAATATGTAATAAACTGGAAAAATCTAGAATAAATGGATAAGTTCCTAGACACATAAAACCTGTTACATTTGAACCATGAAGAAATCAGAAACCTGAATAAACCAATAAGTAACAAGAGAGAAGCAGTGATAGAATGTCTTCCATCACAGAAAAGCCCAAGATCTGATGGCTTCAGTACTAAATTCTACCACACATTTTAAGAGGAACTAATATCAATCCTACATAAACTGTTTCAGAAAATTGAGGAGGAAGCAGTACATCCAAACTCATTCTATGAGGTCCGTGTTGTCTCAATACCAAAACCAGACAAAGACATATCAAAAAAGAAAACTATGGGCCAATATCTCTGATGAATATGGATACAAAATCCTCAAACCAAATTCAACTACACATTAAAAAAATCATTCATCTTGATCAAGTGGAATTCATCCCAGGGATGCAAGGATGGTTCAACATACACAAATCCATAAATATGATACCTCACATCAACAAAATGAAAGACAAAAACCATATGATCATTTCAATAGATGCTGAAAAGGCATTTGATACAATTCAACATCGCTTCATGATAAAAACTTAACAAGGACTTAAAGGAACTTACTTAACTTACTAAAGGAACATACCACAATGCAATAAAAGCCATATATGACAAACCCACAACTAGTATCATACAGAACAGTGAAAAACTGAAAGCCTTTCCTCTAAGATCTGGGACAAGACAGGGTTGCCTACTTTTACCATTTTTATTCAACATAGTACAGAAAGCTTTAGCCCAAGAAGTTAGGCAAAAAATAAATAAATAAATGACATCTAAATTAGAAAGGAAGAATTCAAATTATCCTTGTTTGTAGATGATATGATCTTATATTCAGAAAAACCTATAGATTCTACCAAAAAGCTATGAGAACTGATCAACAAATTCAGTAAAGTTGCAGGATACAAAATCAACATACAAAAATCAGTAGCATTTCTGTATGCCAACAGCTAACAATCTGGAAAAAAAAAAAAAAACAAGAAAGTAATCCCATTTACAATAGCTACAAAAAAAATTACCTAGCAACAAATAAGATAAAATAGTTAAGAATAAACTTAACCAAAGAAGTGAAAGATCTCTACAATGAAAACTATAAAACATTGATGACAGAAAATGAAGAGGACATGCAAAAAGATTTCATGTTCATGGATTGGAAGTGCCAATATTGTTGAAATGTGCATACGACCCAAAGCAACCTACAGATTTAATGCATTCTCAAAATGCCAATTACATTCTTCATTGAAATAGAAAAAAAAATCCTAAAGTTTACGTGGAACCACGAAAGTCCCAAAAGAGTCAAAGAAATCCTGACCAAAAAGACCAAAGCTGGAGGCATCACATTACCTGACTTCATACTATACTACAGATCTGTAGTCACCAAAACAGCATGATACTGGCATAAAAATAGACACATAGACCAATGGAACAGAATAGAAACCCCAGAAATAAATCCATGCATTTACAGTCAACTCATTTTTTACAAAGGTGCCAAGAACATACACTGGGAGAAAGATAGTGTCTTCAACAAGTGGTGCTGGGAAAACTGGATATCCATATTCATAAGAATGAAACTAGACCCCTAGTTCTCGCTATATGCAAAAATCGAATTAAAATTCATTAAAGACTTAAATCTGGCCAGGCAGTGGGGCACATGCCTGTAGTCCCAGCACTTTGGGAGGCCAAGGCAGGAAGATTGCTTGAGCACAGGAGTTCAAGACCAGTCTGGGCAACATGGTGAAACTCTATCTTTACAAACAAACAAAATTAGCCAGGTGTGTGGTGGTGTGCACCTATAGTCCCAGCTACTCTGGGGCCTAAGGTGGGAGAATCACTTGAGCCCAGGAGGTTGAGGCTGCAGTGAGCTATGATCACACCACTGCACTCCAGCCTGGGCCACAGAACAAGACCTGTCTAAAAAAAAAAAAAACAACCTTAAATCTAAGACTGAAACTCTGAAACTACTGGAAGAAAATACTGAGAAAACACTCCAGGAAATCAGTCTGGGCAAAGATTTCTTAAGGAAGACCTCAAAAACGTAGGCAACCAAAGCAAAACTGGACAAATGGGATCACATCAAGCTAAAAGGCCTTCTGCACAGCAAAGGAAACAATTAACAAAGTGAAGAAACAATCCACAGAATGTGTGAAAATATTTGCAAACTACCCATCTGTCGAGGGATTAATAACCAGAATAAATAAGGAGTTCAAACAACTGAATAGAAAAAGACAAACTGATTTTAAAACGAGCAAAAGATCTGAATAGACATTTCTCAAAAGAAGACATGCAAATGACCAACAAGTATATGAAAAAATACTCAACATCACTGATGATCACAGAAATGCAAATCAAAACTACAATGAGATATCGCACCCCGATTAAAATGCCTTCTATCAAAAAGGCAGTAATGGATGCTGGTGAGGATGTGGAGAAAGGGGGACACTCATACACTGTTGGTGGGAATGCAAGTTAGTACAGCCACTATGGAGAATAGTGTGGAAGTTCCTCAGAAAACTAATAATAGAACTACCATATGATCCAGCCATCTCATTACTCAGTATATACCCCCCAAAAAGGAAATCAGTATATCAAAAGAAATATCTGCACTCTCATGTTTATTGCAGCACTATTCACAATGGCCAACCTAGGACTCAACGTAAGTGTCAATCAGTGGATGAATGGATAAAGAAAATGTGGTAGATATACATAATGGAATATTACTTAGCCATTAAAAAAGGATGAAATCCTGTCAATTGCAGCAAAATGGATGGAACTGGAGGGCATTATGTTAAGTGAAATAAGCCAGGCCCAGAAAATATCACATTTTCACTCAAATGTAGGAGCTAAAAAGATTAAAAAAAAAAAAGAAAAATTGAACTCATGGAGATAGAGAGCAGAATGATGGTTACTACAGGCTTTGAAGGGGAGTAGGGAGTGGGAGATGAAGAGGGGAAAACTATTGGGTATAAAAATACAGGTGAATAGTGGGAATAAGACCTAATGTTTGGTAATACAATAGGTTGACTATAGTTAACAGTATTTTATTGTATATTTTTAAATAACTAAAAGAATGGAACTGGAATGTTCCTAACACAAAGAAATGATAAATGCTTGAGGTGATGGGTATGCTGTAACCCTGATTCAATCATTAACTTTGTGTGCTTATATCAAAATTTTACATGTACCCCATACATATATACAATTATTATGTATCCATAATAATTTAAAATTTTTTTAAAAAAATTTGTCCTCTAATCCACTTGGAGCTTTGGTGTACATGGTATCTCCTTTTATATATCTTTTGTTTTTATTTATGCGTTCTTACTTTTGGTGATGAGTATGTATTCTTATAATACATTATTCTGTTTTTTTAAAGTTCAATTGGATAAGAAAATGCCCACTTCATTTGCACAATAGTTCCAATCAGTTTCTCTGATTTTGCCTATTATTTGGACTTTCCAAACTCTTATATGGTTGGTGTTGGGGTGGAGCTCAGATCACAATTGAGCCCATTTCAACATGGGAACAAACCGAGGCTGTTGCATATGGTGTGCAGGTTGGGAGGAGAAAGAGTAAAAGATACGATTATGTGTAGACAATACTAATCTGTGTGATGTGCTTCTGTCTGCAAAGCACTTTCACAGACATCTTATTCAATTCTCACAACCACCAGTGTGTCCAGATGACGGAACCAAGGTTCGAGACATTTTGTTCTTGTCGAAGCTTTGTCAACAAGGCTGCTTGGACTACAGTTTGGGTTTTCTACTGCTGCTTACTTACAACTGATTCTCCTGCCTCTCATTTTCTGTTATTTTCCATAACATTTTCTCTGGGAGTCAGGTATTATTTGAAGGATGACTTTTGAGACCTGAAAAGGTGACCTGGTGTTAACTTGGGATGATATGCTGTTCTTTTGGCTGAGATAGCTAGTAGGTGGCTACAAGTTTTCCGTGGTCTTCACCTATTAACAAACCCCCAAACACTTTTCTTTAGTGGCTTATCTCAGGAAAGAAGGAATTTTTTATATATCAATGAATGCATGCCTTGTTATTGTTTTCTTTTTTGCTCATTTATGAGCTTGATTACTAAACTTTAAATACTGCTTTCTTTAAAAGCAGTTGCCCAGATGAAATTATCTTGGTGTTTGTACTTCCTTCATTTCTCTTCTGTGACTTTTACGGGCAGTCTGGGAAACAAAGGATCCATTCTTTACTTCAATGGCACACTGCATCATTTATGAACATGACAAGGAAAAAGATGAATATTTTTTTCCTTCTCTCAAATATCCCTGGCATTGTCTGAGTTCTCTAGGCTAAATTAGGTGGAAAAAAATCTGAAATCATTTTGGAAGTATGTAACTTTCTCCAGATTCTAGACCAGAGGTCAGCAAACTCTTTCCCTAAAAGCCCAGATAATAAGTATTTCAGATGTTGTAGGCCATATGGTTTCTGTTGCAACCAATGAACTCTTGTCATATTTCAAAAGCAGCCATGGATGATATGTAAACGAATGGGCATGGCATTGTGCCAATAAAACTTTATTTACAAAAACAGCCGATTTGGCCCCCACACCATAGTTTGCTGACCCCCATTTTTAGTTATTTAAGCTTTGTCTACCACGGAATCTAAGTCTTTGGCTAAATGATTTCTTACCAACCATATGTTTCTGAGACTTTCTATCACCAAAGGTTCTAATGGATTTTCTCTTCAAATATAAAGTATGATATTTACAAAACTAAGGATTACTCCCGACATTCTAAGCTCCTTCAGCATCAGAAAGGAAGCCCACAGAAAGGAAGACCGGTATTACTGGGTCGCCTATTAATCTTTTTCCTTCCCAGATTAGAGTTTCTACAAGCTGTAGCCCTCGTTAGTCCCTGAACTCTTCCTGAGTTTTTAAACCTCTTCACAATTATAGAAGGTATCCAGATTAATAAACTGTTCAATCAGCATTTTATTCCACTGTGGCCATCTGGACCACAGATTCGAAAAGTATCTTTACTTCTATCAGTTAATTCCTTTGGAGAGCAAAAATAGTTGTGAAAAATACCCAGTGGTTGAGGTGAAAATAATACCTATTTTTTGTAGTCTTTTAGCTTTCTCTTGGGCAGTTTGGGAATCACAAGGCCTTTTGGTATTAAAAGTTCTGGAGTGGAGGGCAACATAGGAGGGATTATAAATTTTGCACATTAAATTTTTCCATGAAAGAAAAGGTTCCTAATAGTCTTAACAAATATGCTGGAGAAGATTATTTTTAAATATGTGCTGTGTTTGCTGAAAAATATGTAAGGATACATTTTTTATATGAGAGATTCTTATTCTAAGAAGGTATAGAAATATTTTCGCACTGCCACCTTTACTTATAATTTCTAAATTAGCATTTTTATGATATAAAAGTAACACATTTTCATAGAAGTTTGGGAAATTTAGAAAAGCACAAACAAGAAATGTAAAATTACAGTCTAACAGCTTAGAGATAAGTATTGCTAACATAGCAATGGCTTTTGCCATCTTTCTGTGCATATGTGTACATGCAGATTAGATATAAAGTTTTCACATGCCTGAAATGATATACAGAATATTTTGTAGCCTGCCTTTTCACTGAAGTATATAGAATGGGTAAACTTCTGTGTCAATAAATACGGATCAGCACTAATTTTCATGGCTACGTGGCATTCCACAGTATAGATGTACTTACCGTAACCTGCTTGCACAGTCTCCTGTTGGTGCATTTTAAGTGCTTTGGACTTTTCCACCATTATAGAGAATGCTAAGTAAATGTTCTATATATATCTTCTTGCCCTGCCAGAGTATCACTTCAAGATAAATTCCTGGAATTGGAATTCGCAAAATTGTATGTGTGTATGTGTGTGTGTGTGTACATATATGTGTATGATTTGATATAGAAAAGTTTATGCCCAAACTATATTCTCCTCAACAGTTAATGAGAGTGCTTCACATCCTCCCCAATACTGGGAAATTTCTAAAATTTCTCAACAGATCAGTTATTAGCATCTCAGCATCCTATCCTTGATGGTTGCTGTCATTGTTTTGTAAAGTATTTAAGAGTTTTTAAACCAATACCTACCCATATAGCATTTACTATGTATTAGAGGTTATTCTAGGTGTTTTATGAATATCAATTAATTTATTCTTCTTAATAACCCAATGAAGTGTGGGCACTGTTATCCTTAACTCACAAATGAGGAAACTGAGTGACTGGAAGATCGTACATCTAGTCAGTGGTGAAGCCAGGACTTGAACCTTCCTGGTGATTCCAGAGCCCATCTTCTTAACCACCATGCCCTGCTGGCTCTTGGAGGAAATGCTTAGTTAGCAAGGAAACGAACCTGAACACCAGGGATCAAAGAGTCACATCCCAACTACCAGCTCACCTATATTTTCAGTATTTTCTATTTTAATTATTAAATAAAATAATTCCTTTGATTTTTTTAGGGTGTATCAAGGTCAGAAGAAATCAAAAGAAGCTTTGTCCCACTATCAAGCAGCTTTGGAATATGTTGGGATCAGTAAAGGTGAAACAAGTCATGAGTGTGTACCCATATTGAGAGAATTAGCAGGTGTAGAGCAAGCCCTGGGACTCCACGATGTATCCATCAACCACTTCCTCCAGGTAAGCTACAAGGTCCTGGCTACCAAAGCTGTTCTAGGCCCAATGCTTTTCATAGACACAAGTGGCACAGCAGCTCTGAAAATGCCTGGCTTTGTCATTTGCTCTAGATAAGGACGACACTTGGCCTAGAGTAGATGCTCAACAAAGGTGTTCTTATCAGGTGGCCACGTGGGCAAGTGCTGGTACTTGTCCCCTGTTAGTAGTTGCACAAACCACAAACAGCCTGAGATGCTCTAAAGGTGGTTTCTTTATCCTTTAATATCTATTTAGAGCGTATGTTACCCAACTGATAAGGACTCTTTTTTTCTACATTCTAAAGTCTTCACCTGAAGCCACCTAGAGTTATGTCTGTTAGCTGCTAGTCTACTTTATAAGATTCCTCAGTGAGTGTGTTGTGTCCATCAGGGTTCTCCAGAGAAACAGAACCAATAGGATATGTACACACACACACACACACACACACACACACACACACACAGAGTTTGGTTTTTTTGTTTTAGATTTTTTTTTTTTTTTTGGAGAGACAGGGTTTCATCATGTTGCCCAGGCTGGTTTCAAACTCCTGGGTTCACGTGATCCTCCTGCCTCAGCCTCCCAAAGTGCTGGGATTACAGGCATGAGCCACCAGGTCCGGCCTCTCTTAAGGAACTGACCCATGCAATTAAGGGGCTGTTAAGTCTGGAATCCACAGGGGAACCTCAGACAGGATTTCTATGTTGCAGTCTTGAAGCAGAATTTCTTCTAGAAACCTCAGTTTTTCACTCTAGGTCTTCAACTGATTTGATGAGGGCCACCGATATTATCCAGGGTCATCTCCTTTAAAATCAATTGATTGTGAATATTGATCACATCTGCAAAATACTGTGTATTCACTGCAACACCTAGACTAGAGTTTGACCAAACAACGTGGCCCCATAGCCTAGCTAAGTTCACATGTAAAATTAACCATAATAGTGAGTTTTATGTCTTTATATTGTATCATGCCAAAGGCACTTTTTAAAAAGTTTTTCTGATAATTTTTTCCTGTAAAAGTTGTAAGATACAGACCAATCCATTCTTGTTATTTGAAATGAGATACAGTGACAAGGTCCTGAGAGTACTTCATTAATATTTCTTATTTTAATTTGTCTGACAATTTATACTCCTACTCACAGTTTGTTAGAGTGCCCCTTTTTCTCACTTTATCTGGATTGTCTCTTTTAATCATTATTACCACCCTGTGACACATGATTATTTCCCATTTGTAGATAAGGAAGCCAAGAATTAGAGAGGTTGAGTGATATGCCCAGGAGTACATACTCAATAAATGGCATGCTCACATTCAAAACCAGTACTTAAGAAAGATTGTTCTGGCTGATTTGTAGAGAATGGATTGGGGAGGTTGTGCCAACCATAGAACTAGACCACTTAGGAAGCTATTGAGGTAGCCAAAGCTGAGAATGATGGTAGCTTGAACTAGGATGAAGATAGTGGGGATGAAGAGAAGTAGATGGATATAGGAAAGATTTAGGAGGCAGAATTGATAGGACATGGAGATTGATTGGATGTGGGGGAAAGAAGGAAGGGAAGAGTTATAGATGACTCCCAGGTTTCTGGCCTGGACTGCTGAGTAGATATTTGTGCCATTTCTACCAGGGAACTGGTGTGTGACTGGGTGATGGAGAGATGGCAAGCTGTGTTTTAGGTGATGAGCCTGAGATGCCTGTGAGGCGTACAAGTGGAAATGACAATAGGCAGTTAGATAATTGGGGCTGGTGCTCAAAATATAGGTCAGAAAGTTATCCACTTACACATAGTGATTGCCCTGGGAGAGGATGAGATCACCTAGGGAGAGATGATGGAGAGAGAAAAGAACTGATGACAGATTCTTGAGGAATTTCAGTATTCATGGCCGAAGTAAAGAAGGATTACCTAGCAAATGAAACAGAGAAAGACTGCCAGGAAAACAAGAGGAAAAGGAAAAATGAAAGTGGTGTCCTCTGTCCCTTTCTTTTTTCTTTTTTCTTTTTTTGTTTGAGCGGAGTCTTGCTCTGTTGCCCAGGCTGGAGTGCAGTGGCATGATCTGGGCTCACTACAACCTCCACCTCCTGGGTTCAAGCAATTCTCTTGCCTCAGCCTCCCGAGTAGCTGGGATTACAGGCGCCCGCCACCATGCCTGGCTAATGTTTGTATTTTTAGTAGAGATGATGTTTTACTATGTTGGCCAGGCTGGTCTCGAACTCCTGACCTCAAGTGATCTGCCCACCTTGGACTCCCAAAGTGCTGGGATTACAGACGTGAGCTACTGCGCCTGGCCTCCCTCCCTTTTTTGATACCTTTCACTGTTTTGGAGGACATAGAATTCTAGAGAGGATAAATAAGTTTGTAAAGAGCTTAGCACAGTGCCTGATACATAGTGCTAAATATGGATGTTTTAAATTTTCTCTTTCCTTTCCTTTTGTGTTATTTTTCTTTTCTTTTTCTTTCATTGATGACTTTGTTGAGGTGAATACTGGGGTGATGATAAGAACAGAAACCAGGCCGGGCGCGGTGGCTCACACCTGTAATCCCAGCACTTTGGGAGGCCAAGGAGGGTGGATCACAAGGTCAGGAGATCAAGACCATCCTGGCTAACATAGTGAAACCCCATCTCTACTAAAAATACAAAAAATTAGCCGGGCATGGTGGCGGGCGCCTGTAGTCCCAGCTACTCGGGAGGCTGAGGCAGGAGAATGGCGTGAGCCTGGGAGGCAGAGCTTGCAGTGAGCCGAGATCACGCCACTGCACTCCAGCCTGGGCGTTGGAGCGTGACTCCGTCTCAAAAAAAAAAAAAAAAAAAGAACAGAAACCAGATTATATAGCAGGTGAGATATGAGGGAGCAAAAACAGTAAGTGTAGTTGGCAGTTACAAAAGGTACTGAGATGCTTTTGGGGGAAGACAAGCCTAGGCAAGAGGGCAGACCACATGGTAAGGTCTGAAGGTTAAACGCTTGACACATTCAGGAAGCTATAAGAAGCTCCCTCTGCTTGGGCAGTGGGAATGGCAAAGGCAGTAGGTGGGTATCTTTTAGGTAGGTGTTGAAAGTCATGTTAAGGAATTTGAGCCTCCTCCTAAGGGCAGATGAAGGTTTTCAGGCAGGGAGATTGGCATCATCAGATTATCATTCTGGAGGGACCACTCTGTGGTATGGAGAATGGACTGGATGGTGGTGAGATAAGCAGGGGGATAACTCAGAGATGATGACTGCAGCAGTTCCGGTTGGGGGTGAGACAGCCCATACTCAGATGGTGCTGGTGAAAATGGAGAAGCATGGACAGATCTGAGAGATGTGTGTGGAGTAGACATGACAGACCTGGGGGTTGTGCATATCCCGAGGAGGAGTCCAGCTTTACCCCAGGTTTCTGGCCTAGGTCGCTGTGTGGCTCGTGGCAACGTTTACTTAGCATAGGCACACTGGCGGGTCTACAACTTTTGTTAGTATCAATAACTGTAAATATTCTTATACAAAAACCTTTTGTAGTTTCTTGAATTATTTCCAGGGGTAAATGTCCAGAAATTAAACTAGTAGGAGGAAGTTCATATGGATTCATATTAACATTCTGCCACAGAATTGTTTTTGATGTACCTCGCCACCAGCAGTTTTTTCTTTGTTTGTTCTTAAATGAAGCAGTTTTGTACAAACCATGCCAGCTTTTTACATTATTTTACTCTCATTTTACAGAATAGAGTCTCAAATTTACTTTAATTTTTTATGTTAACCCATATCTCTCAAATTTTTTTTTTTTTTTTTTTTTTGAGACAGAGTCTCGCTGTGTCGCCCAGGCTGGAGTGCAGTGGTGCGATCTCGGCTCACTGCAGCCTTCGCCTCCTGGGTTCAAGGGATTCTCCTGCCTCAGCCTCCCGAGTAGCTGGGATTACAGGCGTGCGCCACCATGCCCGGCTATTTTGTATTTTTAGTAGAGACAGGGTTTCACCATGTTGGCCAGGCTGGTCTCGAACTCCTGAACTCAAGAGATCCCCCTGCCTCAGCCTCCCAACAAACTTTTTAATAGGCTTTTCTTTTCTTTTTTTCTTTTTTTTTTTTTTTTTTTTTTTTTAGCAGTTTTAGGTTCACAGCAAAATTGAGTGGCATGTACAAAGATATAGCCCCTGCCCCCCACCATGCATAGCCTCCCTCACCAGAGTCATACATTTGTTATAATTGATGAGGCTACATTGACACATCATTATCACCTAAAGTCCATAGTTGACATTCAGGTTCACTCTTGGTGTTGTACATTCTGTGGGTTTGCACAAACTTATAACATCATGTATTTACCATTATAGTATCACACAGAGTGGCTTCACTGCCCTAAAAATCCTCCATGCTCTGCCTATTCATCTCTCCTTCCCCCTAAACTCTGGCAACCACTAGTTTTGTAAGAAACCACCAAACTGCCTTCCAAAATGGCTATACCATTTACATTCCCACCAGCAATGAACGAGAGTTTCTGTCACTCCTTATCCTTCATATCCATCAAGTATCCAAGCCAGTACTTTTTGTTTTCAGCGTTCTGGATTTAGGACAGTCTAATAGGTGTGTAGTGGTATCTCATGGTTCTTTTAAATTGTATTTCCCTGGTGATATATGATATGGGGCATCTTTCCATGGGCTTGTCATCTGTATATCTTCTTTGGTGAGGTGTCAAAGTTACTGGCCCATTTTAAAAATCAATTTGTTTATTTTCTTATTGTTGAGTTTTTAAGAGGTCTTTGTATATTTTGGATAACAGTCCTTAATTCAATATGTCTTTTGTAAGATTTTCTCCCAGTCTGCAGCTTTTCTTTTAATTCTCTTGACAATGTCTTTTGCAGAGCAGAAATTTTTAATTTTAATGAAATCCAGCTTATCATTTCTGTCATTCATGGATTGTGCCTTTGGTGATATATCTAAAAAGTCATCACCAAGTCCAAGGTCATCTAGATTTTCTGCTGTGTCATATTCTAGGAGTTTTATAGTTTTGCAGTGTTGTTTTGTTTTTTGTTTTTGTTTTTGTTTTTGTTTTGAGATGGAGTTTTGCTCTTGTTGCCCAGGCCAGAGTGCAATGGTACAATCTCGTCTCACCAACCTCTGCCTCCAAGATTCAAGCAATTGTCCTGCCTTAGCCTCCATAGTAGCTGGGATTACAGGCATGTGCCACCACGCCCGGCTCATTTTGTATTTTTAGTAGAGACGGGGTTTTTCCATGTTGGTCAGGCTGGTCTTGACCTCCCGACCTCAGGTGATCTGCCTACCTAGGCCTCCCAAAGTGCTGGGATTATAGGTGTGAGCCACTGCGCCCAGCTAGTTTTTATTTTACATTTAGGTCTATAACACATTTTTAGTCAATTTTTGTGAAGGGTATAAGGTCTGTGTCTGAATTCATTTTTTTTTTTTTTTTGCACGTGATGTCCAATTTTTCCAGCACGGTTTGTTGAAATAACTGTCTTTTCTTCATTGTATTGCCTTTGCTCCTTTGCCAAAGATCAGTGGACTGTATTTATGTGGGCCTATTTCTGGGCTCTCTATTCTGTTCCATGATCTCTTTGTCTCTTCTTTTGCCACTGCCACACTGTCTTAATTACGGTAGCTTTATTGTAAGTCTTCAAGTTGGGTAGTATCAGTCCTCCAATTTTGTTCTTTTCCTTCCATATTTCATTGGCTATTCTGGATCTTTTGCCTCTCCATACAAACTTTAGAATGAGTTTGTCAATATCCACAAAATAACTTCCTGGGATTTTTATTAGGATTACATTGAATCTGGATATCAAGTTGGGAAGAATTCATATCTTGACAACATTGAGTCTTCCTATCCAATTTCTAAAAGTTGTTCTCTAAATTTTTCATGACTAAATCCATATCTATCCTCAACGTCTCAGCTATCAGTTTCTAAAGTTCAAAACTTTAGTAAAAGTTTCAAACGTTAAAACTTTTTTTTTTTTTTGAGATAGAGTCTTGCTCTTGCCACCCAGGCTGGAGTGCAGTGGCATGATCTCAGCTCACTGCAACCTCCACCTCCCAGGTTCAAGTAATTCTCCTGCATCAGCCTCCGGAGTAGCTGGGATTACAGGCACCCACAACCACATCCAACTAATTTTTGTATCTTTGAGTAGAGATGGGGTTTCACTATGTTAGCCAGGCTGGTCTTGAACTCTTGACCTCAAGTGATATGACTGCCTTAGCCTCCAAAAGTTCTGGGATTATAGGTGTGAGCCACCGTGCCCAGTACAAACTTTAAAACTTTCAAAAGTTCAAAAAAAAAGGTCTCAGCTACCAGTTTCTTAAGTTCATGGAAAGACATCAGTGATTGTATTAGTCCATTGTCACGCTGCTGATAAAGACATACCCAAGACTGGGCAACTTATAAAAGAAAGAGGTTTAATTGGACTGACAGTTCCATATGGCTGGGGAAGTCTCACAATCATGGCAGAAGGCAAGGAGGAGCAAGTCATGTCATATGTGGATGGCAGCAGGCAACCAGATTGGTCAGGGAAACTCCCCCTTATGATCCTCTTAGATCTCATGAGACTTACTCACTATCACAAGAACAGCATGGGAAAGACCTACCCCCATGATTCAGTTATCTCCCACCAGATCCCTCCCACAACATGTGGGAATTATGGGAACTACAAGATGAGATTTGGGTGGGGTCACAGAGCCAAACCATATCATTCTGCCCCCGGCCTCTCCAAAATCTAATATCTTCACATTTCAAAACCAATCATGCCTTCCCAACAGTCCTCCAAAGTCTCACCTCATTTCAGCATTAACTCAGAAGTCCACGGTCCAAAGTCTTATCAGAGACAAGGCAAGTCCCGTCTGCCTATGAGTCTGTAAAGTCAAAAAGCAAGTGGTATCTAGATACAAAGTGGGTACAGGTATTAGGTAAGTGCAGCCATTCCAAATGGGAGAAATTGGCCAAAGCAAAGGGGCTACAAACCCTATGCAAGTCTGAAATCCAACAGGGCAGTCAAATCTTAAGGCTCCAAAATGAACTCCTGTGACTCCATGTCTCACATCCAGGTCACGCTGATGCAAGAAGTAGGTTCCCATAGTCTTGGGCAGCTCTGCCCCTGTGGCTTTGCAGGGTACAGCCTCCCTCCCAGCTGCCTTCACACATTGATGATGAGTGTCTGCAGTTTTTCCAGGCACACAGTGCAAACTGTCAATGGATCTACTATTCTGGGGTCTGGAGGATGGTGGCCCTCTTCTCACAGCTCCACTAGGCAGTGTCCCAGTAGGGACCCTGTGTGGTGGCTCCCACCCCACATTTCCCTTCTGTACTGCCCTAGCAGAAGTTCTTCATGAGGACCCCACCCCTACAGTAAACTTCTGCTTGGGCATCCAGGCATTTCCATATATCTTCTGAAATCTAGGCAGAGGTTCCCAAACCTCAATTCATGATTTCTGTGCATTCACAGGCTCAACACCATGAGGAAGCTGCCAAGTCTTCAGGCTTGCACCCTCTGAAGCCACAGCCCAAACTCTATGATAGCCCCTTTCAGCCAAGGCTGGAGCAGCTGGGACACAGGGCATCAAGTTCCTAGGCTGCACACAGCATGGGGACCCTGGGCCCAGCCCGTGAAACCACTTTTTCCTCCTAAGCCTCCAGGCCTGTGATGGGAGGGACTGCTGCAAAGGTCTCTGACATGCCCTGGAGACATTTTCCCCATTGTCTTGGTGATGAAAATTCACTCCTCATTACCTGCAGCTGGCTTGAATTTCTCCTCAGAAAATGGGATTTTCTTTTCTATTGCATTGTCAGGCTGCAAATTTTCCAAACATTTTTGCTGTCTTTCCCTTTTGAAACTGAATGCCTTTAATAGCACCCAAGTCACATCTTGAATGCTTTGCTGCTTAGAAATTTCTTCCACCAGATACCCTAAATCATCTCTCTCAAGTTCAAAGTTCCACAGATCTCTAGGACAGGGGCAAAATGCTGCCAGTCTCTTTGCTAAAACATAACAAGAATCACCTTTGCTCCAATTCCCAACAAGTTCCTCATCTCCATCTGAGACCACCTCAGCCTGGACTGTATTGTCCATATCATTATCAGGCTTTTAGTCAAAGCCATTCAACAAGTATCTAGGAAGTTCCAAACTTTCCCACATTTTCCTGTCTTCTGAGCCCTCCAAACTGTTCCAACCTCTGCCTGTTACCCAGTTCCAAAGTCACTTCCACATTTTTGGATATCTTTTCAGCAGCGCCCCTCTCTGCTGTATTTGCTGTATTAGTCCGTTTTCATGCTGCTGATGAAGACATACCCGAGACTGGGCAATTTACAAAAGAAAGAGTTTTAATTGGACTGACAGTTCCACGTGGCTGGGGAAGCCTCACAATCATGGTAGCAGGCAAGGAGGAGCAAGTCATGTCTTATGTGGATGGCAGCAGGCAAAAAGAGAGATTGGGCAGGGAAACTCCTCCTTATGATACCATCAAATCTTGTGAGACTTATTCACTATTACGAGAACAGCAGGGAAAGACACAGAGCCAAACCATGTAAGTGATAATATGCACATAGTCATCTAGCAAGGACCATTTCTCCTGACAAAATTCACTGAACTGAAAGATGGCCTCCAAGAGCCTACACCAACAGTATGCATTCAAAGATCTGAGTTTGGTTTAGAGAAGCATTCCCCACACTGTGTTCCATAGAGTACTAGCATATCATGAGAGTTCATAGGTCTTCCTAGAAAAAAGTGTTTGTGGTTAAATAAAATGGAAAGGTATTAAGTTGAAATCAAACGCATTTGCTTATGGCTTTATAGTGCATTAAATATGCCAATTTGGATTATGAATCAAGAGTAGATCTAATGAGTCTGTGAGATACTAGTGTCCCCAGGCCACAGTTTAGCTTAGAGAAAGAAATGTAGACTAGGCATGGTAGCTCATGCCTGTAATCTCAGCACTTTGGAAGGCCAAGGCAGGCAGATTGCTTGAGCTCAGAAGTTCAAGACCAGCCTGGGCAACATGGCAAAACCTTGTCTCTACAAAAAAAAATACAAAAATTAGCCACACGTGATGACGCACACCTGTAGTCCCAGCTACTCGGGTGGCTGAGGTGGGAGGATTGCTTGTGCCTGGGAGGCCGAGGCTAGAGTGAGCCAAGATAGCATCACTGCACTCCAACCTGGATGCCACTGCACTTCACCCTGTCTCAAAAAAAAATAAAAAGAAATATAAATGTCTAAAAGTAGGAATCAGCAAAGGAATTCAAATATGCATGCAGCATGTAGGTCTTGTCACTCTCAGGAGTCCTTAGAACTTTGGAAATGGGAAGTGAGTTATGTAGTGCCTTTCATTTGTGGCACCCTGATTCACCACCATTGTAACGTATTTTGCCACAGTTGTTTTCTCTATCTATATAGACATACATACAAACATACACACATATATATACAGACACATATACTCAGAGATAATTGTTTATATTTTTTAATCATTTGAAGATATGTTCAATATATCATGTCTTTTTATCCCTGAATACTTCAGTGTATGTTTTATAAGAACAAGGAAATTAGCTAGGCGTGGTGATGCACGCCTGTAATTCCAGCTACTTGGGAGGCTGAGGCAGGAGAATCGCTTGAACCCAGGAGGTGGAGGTTGCAGTGAGCCAAGATCACACCACTGCACTCCAGCCTGGGCGACAGAGCAAGACTCCATCTAAAAAAAAAAAAAAAAAAAAAGAACAAGGATATTTTCTTATGTAACCACAATACAGCTATCAAAGCCAGGAATTTTCTTTCTTTCTTTCTTTCTTTTTTAGACAGGTCTTGCTTTGTCACCCAGGCTGGAGTGTAGCGGTGCAAACACAGCTCACTGCAGCCTCGCCCTCCCAGGTCAAGCAATCCTCCTGCTTCAGCCCTTTAAGTAACTGGGACTATAGGCGTGCACTGCCACACCCAGCTAATTTTTGTATATTTTTTTTGTAGAGACGGGGTTTTGCCATGTTACCCAGGCTGGTTTCAAACTCCTGGGCTCAAGCAATCCACCCACTTCAGCCTCCCAAAGTGCAGGGATTACAGGCATGAACCACTACTCCTGGCTTTTCAGGGAATTTTGAACATTGGTCATATTCCATTTTGTCCATTGTCCCAATTAGGTCCTTTATGGCAATTCTTTTTCCTCCAATGCAAGATCCACTCCAGGATCATGTATTACATTTAGTTGTCATGGCTCTTCTCTTCTTTAATCTAGAATAGTTTCTCACTCAGTCTGTCTCTTATGACATTGAAATTTTTGAAGAATATAAGTCAGCTGTTTTATAAACTGTTCCTTAGTTTGGGTTTGTCTAATGTTTCCTCATGAGTGATGCATGCCGAGCTAGAATACTACAAAGGGATATTGTACCTTCTTGTGATATTTCATTCAGAGGCACATGAAATCCATCTCTCCTTTTCTGGTGATATTAATTTTTATCACCCATTCTTGGTGGTGTACAGTTTCTTCACTGTATAGTAACTATTTTCCCCTTGCAGCTAATAAGCATCTTTAAAGACACATTTTAAGATTATGTAAATATCTTGCTTCCCACATAAATTTTCCCTCTGGGTTTAACACATCTATTGATGAATCTTTCCTGAACCAGTCATAACTGTGATGGTTGTAAAATAATTATTTTCCATTCTACCATTTTATCCACACTTATCAGTTAGCATTCTGCTGTTAGGAATGTCCCTCTTTTTCCCTACCAAGTTATTTATTTGTTATTAGTATGTTTGCTCTTCTCACATAACAGTATATCTGGAAACCTTCATACTATGAACTTTATAGCAGTTCATAGAAATCTCCCTTACTTGTAGAGATGTATAATAATACATTTTATGTATGTACTATGGGTTTTTTCCAAATAGTTTCCACTTTGGGGCATTTAAACAGGTTTCAATATTTTGAAATTATTTTTTTATTGTTGGAGTTGTATCTTCAGAGAAAATTCCTAGGCATGGGACCACTAGGTTGAAGGGAGTATATATTGGTAGTTTTATTTACTACAAAACTTAATTGGTAAGTTTGTCTTATTGGAATTCTACTACTACATTGCCAAATTGCCTTTTAATTAAGCTTGTATCATTTGTATTTCCGTTAGCAATGTATGATAGTGCCAGTTTCCCCACAACCTGTTTCAACAAAGTACATTGTCAAGCTTTTGAGTTAATTCCAATCTAATGAGTGAGAAATGACGTCTCAGGATAGTTTTAATTTGCATTTATATTTTTTAAAAAGGAGTTGAACATCTTTTCATATGTTTAAGTGACTTTCATATATTTTTTGTCAATTGTCTTTTTTGTGAAATATTCCTGTCATTTCACCATTTTTAAATGAAGCTTTGGTCCAGTTTTCTTAACTGCTTAGAAATCCTTCATATCTTATACATATTGCCCCTTTGTTTATGACATATGTTGTAAATATCTTCACCCAATTTATTTTTTAAAATTTTCTTCATAGTGTTTTTTGAGAAAATTTGTATACCACAAATTTACCCATTTAAAGTGTACAATGTAGTGGTTTTATTATATTCACAGAGTTTTGTAACCATTACCACTATCTAATTCCAGAGTATTTTCAAGAAATTCCATACCCATTGGCAGTCATTCCTCCCTCTTCCCCCATCTCCTGGCAACCACCAATTTACTTTCTATCTCTATGGATTTTTCTATTCTAGACATTCCATATAAACAGAATCATACAGTATGTGGTCTTTTGTGTCTGACTTCTTTCATTTAGCATAATTTCTTCAAGATTCATCCATGTTTAGCATGTATCAGTTCTTCATTCCTTTTCATGGTGGAATAATATTCCATTATACAGATTCACCTCATTTTTTTATCCATTCATCAGTAGATGGGCATTTGGGTTGCTTCCAGTTTTGGGCTATTATGAATAATACTGCTGTGAACATTCATGTACAATTTTTTGTACAGACATATGTTTTTATTTCTCTTGGGTATAAGGCTATAAGTGGAATTGCTGAATCATATGGTAACTCTATATTTAACTTTCCAAGGAACTACTGTGCTATTTTCCAAAGCAGCCTCACTATTTTACATTCCCACCAACAATTTATGAAAGTTCCAATATCTCCACATCCTCACCAACACTTCTTACTATCTGTCTTTTTTAATTTCAGTCATTGTAGTAAGTATGAAGTGATATCTCATTGTGGCTTTTTATTTGAATTTCCCTAATGACTAATGATGTAGCACATCTTTTCATAGGCTTATTGGCCATTTGTATATCTTCATGGGAGAAATGTCTATTGAAAATCTTTGCACATTTTTAATAGGGTTATTTGTCTTTTTATTGTTGACTGATAATAGCTATTTACATATTCTGGATACTGGATACTAGAGCCTTATCTGTGAGGTGTTTCCCAATCTGTAGGTTGTCTTTTGACTTTCTTGATGTGTCCTTTGAAGCACAAAAGTTTTTCATTTTGATTGTCCAACTTGTCTATGTTGGTTTTTTTTTTTTTTTTTTTTTTTTTTTTTTTTTTTTTGCTTGTGCTTTTGGCATCACATCTCAGAAATCATTCCCTAATCCAAGGTCGTGAAGGCTTACATCTGTGTTTTCTTCTAAGAGTTTTTATAATTTTTAGCTCTTACACGTGGGTCTTTGATTCATTTTGAGTTAATTTTTATATATAGTGTGAGGTATAGGGGTCCAACTTCCTTTTTTTGGGGGGTAGAGGGGCATATGGCTATCCAATTGTCCTAGCACTATTTATTGAAAGGACTATCTTTTCACCATCAAATTATTTTGGGACCCATGTCAAAATAAATTGGCCATAAATGTAAGGGTTTATTTCTAGATTCTCAATTCTGTTCCATTGATCTGTATGTTTATCCTTATACCAGTATCACATTGTCTTAATTAGTGTTGTTTTGTTGTAAGTTTTGAAATCAGTGTGAATCTCTAACTTTTGTTCTTCTTTTTTAAGATTCTTTTGGTTATTCTGGATCCCTGAAATTTTTATGTGAATTTTAGGATCAGCTTGTCAATTTCTGCAAAAAACAAAACAAAACAAAACAAACCAGGATTTTGGTAGGGATTACATTGAATCTGTATCACAATTTGGGAAGTATTGACATCTTAACAATATTAAGTCTTTCAATCATTGAACATGGGATATCTATTTACTTAGCTCTTCTTTCATGTCATTCAACCATGTTTTGTAGTTTTTAGAGTATAAGCTTTGTACTTCTTTGGGTAAATTTATTCCTAAGTATTTTATTATTTTTCATGCTATTACAAATGGAAGCTTTTAAAATTTCATTTTCTAATTATTCATGTATAGAAATATATGATTTTTTATGTTTATCTTGTATCCTGCAACCTTGCTGAACTCATTTTATTATAAAGTTTGATAGGCGGTTTTTGCTGTTGTCAAAAAATCTGGGTTGGAATTCAGACTATTCTGTTTATCAGCTGTTTGATTGTAGGCAAGTCATTTAGCTTAAAAAAATAACCTACAAAATATTCCATGCACTTCATAGAACTACTCAAAGGTTCAAAATGGAAAGTGCTTTGTGAACTCTTAGGCCTTCTGCCAGTATAAGCTACTTTTATTTCTTAACAGTAATTATTAAACATTTTTCAATCCTTCTCTTTCCTTTAGGAGATTTACCTAAGATACAGAAAGGTGCAATAAGGCCACAGCCCTCAAAGGGGACCCATGTATAAAAGCCATCTATTAAGTATACACAAAGAGGTTTTGTTATTTTTCCCTGTTGTTTTTCACCCTTCATTCCTTTGGAGTGACAGAAATACCCAGAGAGAAAAGACCTTTTATTTCCTGTAAAATACAGAAAAGTTCCAAAGCATTTTAGTGATTAACTCATTAAAATGAAGAAAAATAAACCAAGTCCTGGAGTGCCAACACAAGGAAGGCAGCAGTTCCAGGGACTGATGAAAGAGCCGTCATCTACCTCATCCGTCCTTCTGCCGCAGGGGTCCGGAAGAAAACCATGCAAATGTGATTGTTTCTGAAACTCCTGATAGTAGATTTTGGCAATAAAACCTTATTTTCCTATCCAAAAGAAAAATCACAGGGTTCTACTTATGTGAGTGAGAGTATGTTTATGGGTGTGTATAAATTAACACACCCATAACAGTGCTAGCTTGGGTTGCTTTTTCCCATCTCTCACTTGAATTGCATATCCCTCTTTTTCAGTTTCCAGGGTAGCTCTGCCACTCATGAGTTCCCAAATTTAGGGTATTTTGACTTGCAAAGTGTAATGAAATCATTAAATTCATCAGTTGCTCTACTGACAGCTTTGGAGCCAGAAAATCTAGCTTTAGATCTCAGCCTCAACAACTTACTGGCCTTGGTCAGGCCTGGGGTGATGGCTGCTCAGTACTCCCACATGGCTCCTGGCAGGTGCAGAGTTCTCAGCTAATGGCAGCGCTTCTGACTAGCTCTTATCACTGTGTATTTGCTATACATATGCAATCAATTTATTGTAAATAATCAGAAAATGCTATTTTTAATTTTAAACACCTCTGAAAATATTAATACTAGTCTTTTGTTTAGAATTAGGAAAGATGTAGAATGCAGTTGTATTAGTCCATTCTCACATTGCTGTAAGGAAATACCCGAGACTGGGTAATTTATGAAGAAAAGAGGTTTAATTGACTCACAGTTTTGTATGACTAGGGAGGCCTCAGGAAACTTACAATCATGACACAAGGCACCTGTTCACAGAGCCAGCAGGGGAAATGCCAGACACTTATAAAACTGTCAGATCTCATGAGAACTCATGCACCATCACGAGAACAGCATGGGGGAAACCACCCCCATGATTAAATTACCTCCCACAGGTCCCTCCCATGACACATGGGGATTGTGGGATTACAATGCAAGATGAGATTTGGGTGGGGACACAAAGCCAAACCATATCATTTTGCCTGTGGCCTCTCCCATATCTCATGTCCTCACATTTCAAAACATAGTCATGCCCTTCCAACAGTCCCCCAGAGTCTTAACTCATTCCAACGTTAACCCAAAAGTCCAAGTCCAAAGTCTCATCTGAGACAAGGCAAGTCCCCTCCACCTATGAGCCTGTAAAATCGAAAGCAAGTTAGTTTACTTCCTAGATACAGTGGGGGTACAGATATTGGGTAAATACACCCGTTCCAAATGGGAGAAATTGGCCAAAACAAAAGGGGCTACAGACCCCATGCAAGTCCAAAATCCAATAAGGTAGTAATTAAACCTTATAGTTCTAAAATGATCTCCTTTGACTCCATGTCTCACATCCAGGTCATACCGATGCAAGAGGTGAGCTCCAGGTCCTTCAGCAGCTCTGCCCCTGTGGCTTTGCAGGGTACAACCCCCCTCTTGGCTGCTTCCATGGACTGGCATCGAGTGTCTGTGGCTTTTCCAGAGCACGGTGCAAGCTGTCAGTGGACCTACAATTCTGGGGTCTGGAGGACCGTGGCCCTCTTCTCACAGCTCCACTAGGCAGTGCCCCAGTGGAGACTCTGTGTGGGGGCTTCCACCCCACATTTCCTTTCCACACTGCCCTAGCAGAGGGTCTCTGTGAATGCTTCGTCCCGGCAGCACACTTCTGCCTGGACACCCAGGCATTTCCATACATCTTCTGAAATCCAGCCAGAGGTTCCCAAACCTCAGTTCTTGACTTCTGTGTACCTGCAAGCTCAACACCTCATGGAAGCTACCAAGGCTTGGGGCTTGTACCCTCTTAAGCCACACCCAAGCTGTACCTTTGCCCCTTCTAGCCATGGCTGGAGCAAAAAGCAAGGCACCGAGTCCCTAGGCTGCACACAGCAGGGGGGTCCTGGGCCCACGGAATCATTTTTCCTCCTAGGTCTCAGGGCCTGTGATAAGGGGGGCTGCTGTGAAGGTCTCTGGCATGCCCTGGAGACATTTGCCCCATTGTCTTAGTGATTAACATTCAGCTCCTCGTTACTTATGCAAATTTCTGCAGACAGCTTGAATTTCTCCCCAGAAAATGGGTTTTCCTTTTCTACTGCATTGTCAGGCTACAAATTTTCCAAACTTTTATGCTCTGTCACTTCTTGAATGCTTGGCTGCTTAGAAATTTCTTCCACCAGGCCAGGATTGATGGCTCATGCTTGTAATCCCAGCACTTTGGGAGGCCGAGGCAGGTGGATCACAAGGTCAGGAGATTGAGACCATCTGGCTAATGCAGTGAAACCCCTTATCTACTAAAAAAAAAAAAAAAAAAACTAGCTGGGCGTGGTGGCACGTGCCTGTAGTCCCAGCTACTCGGGAGGCTGAGGCAGGAGAATTGCTTGAACCCAGGAGACGGAGGTTGCAGTGAGTCGAGATCGCACCACTGCACTCCAGCCTGGGTGACAGAGCAAGACTCTGTCTCAAAAAAAAACAAAAAAAGAAAGAAAGGAAGAAATTTCTTCCACCAGATGCCCTAAATCTTCTCTCTCAAGTTCAGAGTTCCACAGATCTAGGGTAGGGCCAAAAAGCCACCAGTCTCTTTGCTAAAGCATAGCAAGAATGACCTTTACTCCAGTTCCCAGCAAATTCCTCATCTCCATCTGAGACCACCTCAGCGTGGACTTCATTGTCCTTATCGCTATCAGCATTTTGGCCAAAGCCATTCCACAAGTCTTTAGGAAGTTCCAAACTTGCCCACATCTTCCTGTCTTCTGAGTTCTCCAAACTTTTCCAACCTCTGCCCATTACCCAGTTCCAAAGTCACTTCCACATTCTCTGGTATCTTATAGCAATGCCCCATTCTGCTGGTACCAATTTACTGTATTAGTCCATTTTCATACTATTTCACTTTTTGTTTCATATTGTTTCACTATAAAAATTTTCTAAGAATGACATCAATCCAAGTGCCACAAAGGGGAAGATTACTGGTTTTTTTTTTTAAGTAATAACTACTTTTTTAAAAAATGATACACGTTCTTTGTTTTTTAAAAATCAAGCTATATAGGAAAGGTCAAATATATGCCACCAGTCACCTCAGACCTCCTTGCCCAGAAATAGCCAGTGTTGACACTTGCTGAACAATTTTTCTCTGCATATATACAGATGAGTATACATTAGGAGACAGAAGAGAAAAAAAAGAGAAAGGAAGAAAGTGATAAATTTGACAGAGTAAAAATGAAAAACTACTCTGTGATAATATATCATAAAGTCAAAACATAAATGTCAAAGAGGAGAAAATATAGAAAGAGTTCTTTAAAAATCTGGATAAAAAAGACAACTCAGTAGAAACATGCACAAGACAGGAACATACAATTTACAGAAGAGGAAACATAAATAACCAATAACCATACAAAAATAATCCTCAGCCTCACTCGTAATTAAAGAAATGCAATTTAGCTGTCTGGCCATTGTGGCTGGAGCCCAGTATGGGTCATAGGAGATGAAGCTAAGAGCGGCACGTGGCTGGGTTATTATGTGTGTGTGTGTGTGTGTGTGAGAGAGAGAGATTTATTTCTGGAACAATACAGGAAACTGACTAGCTGTAAGCCTGGGAATGGGGAGAAAAAGAGGTTAAGGCAGGTAGAAGGGGGAAGGAGTATTTTTAATTTCAATTGTTTATTCTTTTCCACCACTTAAGATTTTTTAAGATTCTATGCAGGTAATACTCTTATCATTTAAAAATCTAATTAAGTTTTAAGAAAACACATACTTGCAACCAAACGAAGAAAATATAAGCCCTTGAGGTATCTATTTTGTTGCTAATGCTTATACAGAGTAGTGCTTTTTCTCCCCAGCTCTTTGGAGGAGCTAAAATTGACAACTGGAGAGCTGCCACTGAGGACTTTCTCTGACTATTAAAAGAAACTGGCTTAGTCCGGGGCCCTCAGAACTCAGTTTTCCAATGCTCTCTGCTCCCAGTGACTTCCTGTTCATCTAATCCCCCAGGGATTCCCAGCTCCGTCTTTTTCTTAGCCAAGGTTCACCAGCTGCCCCAGGCCTCCAAGGTGTGTGTGGCCATGAAAGCCTTCCCTGCTGGGCAGAGATGGGAGAGGGAAGGAAATGGCAACCGGGGGCTGCAACGTGACCCTGTCTTACGTAAGGGTGTTAGCTCAAATTTGAAGGGTGAAATGACCAGTTTTGGCAGGGTGAAAAGGCAAGCTATGCAGCTTCACAGCTGGTCAGTTATAAAAGAAACAGCAAGCTCACACCTCCAATGACAAGTGGACTTGAACTTCTTTTGAATTAAGGCACAAACTTGAAACAAAGCAGAGTCGTAGACTCTCGGTGGACAACACCATAACATCTTCTCTATCCACCATCTGCCGCTTTTCTCTCCTTTATGGCATCCCTCTAAAGTGTTTAGAAGCTAGCTGCTCAGGCATCCACGTGTTAGCATCTCACTCTTCCCTCTAGGCAGCCCAGTCCATTTCTGGACAGAGTCTACTCTTTGACAGCCTCTTTCTCTGACCCTTAAATATCTCTTCATTACATTGATTAGAAAATCATCTTTCTGTAACTTCTACCCTCTCAATAACCAAGTGTTAGACTGGAAAAGTATGCAGTTTGGAATGACAGGCCTTAGTCTGAGTCTCTGTTCTGCTGCTGATGCACCCTGTGACCTTCAACCTCATCTCCTGGAGGCTTAACTTCCCCTTCTGTAAATTGGGCTGTTCACATCACTTTCAATGGTCATTTTGAGACTGAGTGAACTGGTAAGTGGTAAAATTCATTTAGTACCACACCTGGCAGAAGAAGGTGCTTAATCGATGTTAGTTCCCTCCTTCCCTGTGTCCCTCCAGTGCTCACCCTTAGCTGTACAAAGAGATCCTGGCTGTGACTAAGTTGAAGACTTCTATTGTCTCCTCACTGAGTGTTCTCATCTCCAGAGTAAATACATTCAGGCTAAGTCCACAAATGTACCTTGATCTTCTTGTGTACTTAATCTCTACTTTGCTGTAGGAGAGATTTTGCTCTGTCACTGAACCCCAAATTATTACAAAGTGGGGGGAAAATATATTTCCCTAACCCCCAAGACCCACCCCATCCCCAAGAGCTGGGATTCCACACTCAGACTCCTTCCAGGGTTTGAAGTTGAGTGTTCAGATTATGGGGTCTGCCTGCAGAAATAGAAGTGTCTCTCATCCTTTTCACTAGTCATCAGGCTTTCTCTTTAGGAAATATTACACATTTTACCAATCCAAGGGGACAGTCCCAGTTAGATAAAAGCCTGCCAGCTCTGGCTGTGTCTATCGACAGCTTGATTGGCACTGAGGAATCTGTGGTTTCCCCCAGACATACATACAAGGCACCAGGATGGAACAGCTGCTCTGTGCCTTGGCAGGGGTTGAGGTCCTTGGTCTTGTGGATGAGTTTTGTTTTTTTTTTTAATTAATGACCTTGTTCAATGTGGAATATTAGAAGTTTTTTGTTTGTTTTTAACCCAGTCCAACATGCCAGCACCCCAAGGGATTTGGAGATATTAAACATTCCTCCTCAGCTTCAAGATGACAGTTGATAAATGTAACCATAAGATACTGAAAAGAACAAAAGACATGAGGGGAAATGCAAGCCCTGGGGAGATTAATAAATCCTGAGGAGAAGGAGTGAGTGTGGTCAAACTATGGAGCCCCAGCGAGGCCCATTACTTGATCTCTTGCAGAAATCCAGGAGAGGCAAGCAGGATGCCTATAATTCTGTTAACTGTGATTCCTAGTCCTTAAATGCTCTCAGATGCATGTAACAGGGTATTTATATTCCCTCAGCAAATGAAGCATTGTTTGAAAATTGTGAATAATGGTTGAGTTTGGAAAGACAGCGTAATCTAAACACTAGCATTGTCAACGTCCTTTGCACTCACTCCCTAAGGAAGCCTCACTGCCCAGCATGTGCTGTGGTTCTCAATCTGTGTCACCCTGAGCCCTCATGTTCCATGGAGGTTCTTCTGGGGCAGCCAGCTGGGAGCAGGTAGTCAGACTTCCAGGCCCCTCCACCTGCTTCTGTGAGAGCGGCTGTTCTGCTCTTTCCTACTGTGTATATTGAGAACCACAGAAGGTTTTGTTTGGCTTCTTCTGCTCCAGAAAAGAAACTTGAAAATCAATGGTGCCATGGTGTTTGCATCCTTTTACAAGTTGCTTCGTTCACTCAGTGGTATGTTTTTGAAATATAACCATGTTAACATATGTAGATGGAGTTCAATCAAGAACTTGTAGAATAAACCACAATATGTTCATTCCCCTGCTGATAGATATTTAGGTGGTTCCCCATTTTTTACCATCTCAATTAATGCATCAGTGGAGGGCATTTTCAACACAGGCAATGGGCGGTGCCCATTAAGCTGGACAAGAAGGGAAGGACAGCAGGAGGGTTGGATGACTAGTGAGAATGTCAGGGGGCGGTGGAGTAGATGTGCATGGAGGCAATAGATCTAGGGCCCCCCAAGAGCCAAAATGGGTCTGTGAGTTGGAGGATCCAGTGGTAACACAGAGTGGGCGATGATGAGGTCTGGAGTGTGACCCAGGGACTGGGCACCTGAGAGTAAGGAGGAAAGTAAGTTTGTCAGAAACCTGAGAGGCCAAGGTGTTGGCTAGGTCATTTGCTGGACATTTCCGTATGGTCCTTCAGCTACACTGTGCATCCTTCTCAGCCCTGCTCTGTGCCCCAGAGGCTGACCTTTAATTACCATCTCAGTGCCCTTTCCCTCAGACTGAGAGATACACAGCCTGGACCAGGGAAGACATGGAGACAGAACATCCATTCCTCCAGCCCCTCCCCTCAAGGTCCCTGCAGGTAGGCCGTGTCTCTACTGAAACCCACTGCTCATTTCCCTACAATTCTTTCTGGTTATAGCAAATGCCCCCAGCACCTTGTCTTGGGAGCCAGCGTGCTCATCTTGGGTTTCCTCCATGCCAGGGATCATTTTATTGACCTCTTTTCCTCTATTAACCTGTTTACATGTGCCATCTCTTTCCTGTGCCTGATTGAGTACAGGCCAATCTCATGCATACTGAAATCTTGGGAAATGATGACAAGAGTGAGGGTAGATAGGAAGTCAGTTAGCTGGGTGCAAAAACCTAGTGAGGGGCAGTGTCTGTAAATCTGCATAAAATACAAACTATCCTACATTTTTGTAGTTCACATGTGAGCTCCTTTAAAACTAAAATTCCTGCCTAATTTTTAGGGGAATTCCTAGTGTTAGCACAATATCTGGCATGTAGAAAGCATTTAAAAATGAAAATAAGTTGAATAGGACTGAATTAAATTAAATGGAATTAAATTGAATTTTACTGAATAAATGAGATGCTAATTTTGCACATTTTAGACATCCTGGGTGTTCCCCCATCAAACCCCCTTCCCTCTAGCATATGGTTTATAAAAGCTTCATGAACATCAAATAAATTACATTAGGGATTGAGTTTCTGAAGTGAATAATGAATAATAAATGTTTGCTTATGTTAGCATTTCATGTAGAAAAATGTTTAAGTCATGAAAATTTTGTGATAAATTCAGATCCCTTTAAGCTTTCAGGACCCACTTTCTTTTTTTATTTTTTGAGACAGAGTCTTGCTTTGTCACCCAAGCTGGAGTGCAGTACACGATCACGGCTCACTGCAGTCTTGATCTCCCAGGATCAAGTGATCTTCCCACCTCAGCGACCTGCGTAGCTGGGACTACAGGTGTATGCCACCACCCCTGGCTAATTTTTTTTATTTTTTAGTACAGACAGGGTCTCACTATGTTGCCCAGGCTAGTCTCAAACTCCTGAGCTCAAGTGATCCTCCTGCCTCGGCCTCCCAAGGTGCTGAGATTATAGGCATGAGCCAGCATGCCCAGCCTGACTCACTTTCTTGATATTGTGTGTATTTTGCTCTTGGAAAACTTTGCTTTCTGTCTCCATGGCAAAAAAACAACTTACAGTGTTTTCAGAACATGTAATTATTGATTTGAAAATAATTTTGTTAGACACATATCTATTAACATTTTCTTAAATTTATAATGTTGAATAGGAAGAAACAAAATATAAAATCTTTCTTGTTTTGGTTTTAATCTAAAATACTATATGTCTTTGCATCATATGAGTTAAAGCTTTTCTGGCATTACACAGTGATTGTTCTCTCCAAATAACAGATCGTAGAGATAGTAGGGGAAAAGCAAAGTAAACATGGCTCAATTTGCATTTGGTATTTTTTCGGAGGGTGTGGGTATTTCCTCTTTTTTCCTTTCTCCAAACACTACACAAGCAATAATTTGACTCTATCCCTGTGGCTGCTATTGTCTATATACACATGAAGTTGAATTTCATAGTGCCTGTTATTTGGAAAACATTTAAGTCAGAGCTTAAGATTGGGCCTTTCATGCCAAATCAAGGACAGTGGCTAATTTGGGGTTGCCAAAATCACATATTCAATTCTTTATATTCTATAATAAGAAAAGTCGTTTTAAAGCAAAGGATATTGTTGGCGCTTATGAATAAGAAATTCTGACTATTCTAATGCAGCAATAAAAAGTATTACCTGCAATCTTATTTTGGAGTAGCCCCATCATAAAAAGTCCAGAGCTAGTAGCTTAGCAGATTTTAACATGTGACAAGTAAGGTGACAGTCTAGAGTCAAAGATTCTATCTCCGCCCTGATTATAGTCTCAGAAATGCATTCGGCTGGTCATAAGAGGAGGAAGTACTGCATGGTCCAGACTAGAATGCTCAACTGGGATGACTTGATCTCCTGTGCCAGCTGCCATGGATGAATCACAGCTCCTGAGGACTGAATCGGGGTTCCCTGAGGAGTGTGCTGGCATCAATTAGTGATGTCTCCCACCACTGGCTAGGGTGGGGGGAATGGCAGCACTCAGGACATGATAGAGATAGCAGAATTTGAAGTTAGAGGATCAGGGTCAGACTCTTATCTCTATCTCTTATTAGCTGTGAGATATCATAATCACCCATTCAGCAATCTTAGTTTTCTCATGTATAAAATGAAGATAACAATTATCAAGAAAATTAAAATTGGTATCACAAATAAAAAAGAATTGAAGTGCAGCTTACATCTTATGAATTGCTAGTGTGTTTTGCCTATCCCAATCTAGTATTTTCCTTTTTTATCTTTTTGTGTGTCTTTGTGTGTGACAGGGTCTTGCTCTGTCACCCAGGCTGAAGTGCAGTGGCATAATCATAACTCATTGCAGCCTCAACCTCCCGGGCTCAAAGCAATTCACCCGCTTTAGCCCTCCCGAGTAGCTGGGACTGCAGGCATATGCCACCATGCCCGGCTAATTTTTGTATTTGTTGTAGAGACAGGGTTTCACCATGTTGCCCAGGCTCATCTTGAACTCCTGAGCTCTAGCAATCTCCAGCCTCAGTCCCCCAAATTGCTGGGAGTACAGTTGTGAGCCACCATGCCTGGCCTACTCATGGCATTTTAGTATTCTGTCACTCTTTTGGCAATTAATTGTGAACTACCTACCTACTGACTCACATTAGTGTATTATCTTACTTCACCATATTTTATTTTTTGTACTGCCCACACTTTCTAGCCCATGCCTCTCCTATAGTAGGCGATCCTAAGTATGAATGAATGTAAACATGTTACTAATAGTATTTTAAAACTCCAAATGCTGACAGGGAGTTGAGTAGTTACTTTTTATTTGAAAGCATGTATTTTGCATGTTATTTGAAAGGACTACTGTGATTTTATGTTCATAGGATCATAGTTTTTTGTTTGTTGTTTAAAAACTTTTATTTTTTGAGACAGAGTCTCTGTCACCCAGGCTGGAGTGCAGTGGTGCAATCTCAGCTCACTGCAACCTCCACCTCCCAGGTTCAAGCTGTTCTTGTGCCTCAGCCTTCCAAATAGCTGGGACTATAGGCGTGCACCACCATACCCGGCTAATTTTTATATTTTTAGTAGAGATAAGGTTTCACCATGTTGGCCAGGCTGGTCTTGAACTCCTGACCTCAAGTGATCCGCCTGCCTTGGCCTCCCAAAGTGCTGGGATTACAGACATGAGCCACCGCGCCTGGGCAAAAACATTTTAGTGGACTTTATTTTCAAGGAACTGAGCTGCTTTCTGTGCTTGGGCAGCTCCCCTGAGCAAGTTTGTAGAGGGTGCAGGCAAATGGGCTTGGTGGCACAGGCACAAAGGAGGGGTCTGTATATCTGTGGAGAGACTGCTGACACCCACCAGTAGGTCCCACTTTTGGGGCTGGCTGGTAGGCAGGGCACTGGGCTTGCCCACTGTCTCTGCACAGCATCGACACCTTCTATTCATCTCTTTACTTCTTGTAACTCCCCCTTCCTTTGCTGACACTGGACTCAAAGGATCATAGACGTTTAATGATTTGCTTAGTGACAGGCCCTGGCCATAGCATTGAGCCATCTGGATTCATTGTCCAGTGTTCCCTCCACTACTCAGACCTTTTAAAATCCAGCTTTCCTGCGAGTTGATTTCACTTCCACATAAATCATTTCTTCTAGCTTGCTGGAAAGTTCCTTGGCTCTCTGCTTATCTCTGCAAGGACAGTTATTTCCCTGCTGCTGCTGCCAAGTATGTAAACAACATGTTTCTTCTTTCTGTGGTGACAGGCACATCTCATCATCCTGAGTAGAAGCCCCTCTCAAGTGGAGGCAGCAGACTCGGCACACATCGTCGCCCACGCTGCTGTCGCTTCAGGGAAACACGAGCACCATGGTGAGAAGAATCCTTTTCTCTTCCTGTCTCACAGGCACCTGGGTCTATAAACGAGCTGCCTTCTAGATGGGTTAACAGGTGGACAGAGCCGCGACACAGGCCCGCCACAGAGCCTTCCTTGTTTTATCTCATCATCTGCCCCTATGCTACTCTGCTGCTTTCCTCGGAGTCCTTTGGTTTCTCTCCCCTTCTAGCCTTCTTCTAGTCTGTTATTCTTAAATACAGCTAATCTCTATCCAAATGTTAGCTGTTAAGAGCCCCAGAGCATCTGTACTGGGCTTATGGGAAATCTGCTCTGCTTTCAAAGGTGATCTATTTTTAAAGATTGTTGTGGCAACAGCTCTGGCCTCTGGGCCAGCCGGCCTCCAGGCACTGTCAGCGCTGAACTTTCCATCAGGATGAACTTACACGGCTTCAGGATTCCAAAAGGAAGTTGCCATTTATGGCTTTTTCTTATGTTTTTTCTTATCCCCGCATAATAGGTAGAGCATCAAGCTTCAGGAATTATTTAATCCACGTACAGAGCATACAGAGCATACAATGTGCCCCCATTGGCAGAAAACACATAGTACTAATGATTTTTTTTTTGGTCATAATATTCAGAAATAGAGTACAATTCATAAAGAAGATCTAGGGGTGTATTCCAAGATATCAGATAAAAATAATTACATACTGAATAAAATAAGGTCCACTGTGCTCAAAAGCATAAAATCAACATCTGGAAGGCATGGGGTTGATTCAGGAAGCAGAAGTCAGGCTAAAATGAGGCCAGCACATGGGAGAAGGTGAAGGGAAAGCTTCAATGAACAGCCTGGTCCGAAAAGATCCATGGGCCAGGCAGGGAGCTTCAGTCCACAGAGGAACTGATGAAGGGGGCATTGGCATTTATCCATCTGTCCATCACACCTTGCAGATCTCTCATTCTGGCCTGCTAGAGCTTGAAGCACCTTTTTAGATCTGGAGGAGCCTGTGTAAGGATGGAGAGAGGAGACAGGTGACCTTTCTTATCCCTGCTCCCTAGAACATTCCACACTAACCATCAGGTTTGCTTGTTGGTGCCTAAAATTCATGTAATAGGAGGAAAGTACTTTCTATTCCATACCTATTAATAAAACACTTAAAATACATGTTTGATGGAAACTCCTAGAATAGCAAGTCACAAATCTAAATGTCTACAGGAACCAAGCAAGCAATGTGAGTGAAGCAGGTGGTTATCAGAAACCAGCAGCAGCAGCAAGCATAGTTATAAATGGCAGCTAACTGATGGCTGTAGTATGAGAGAGACGAAACAGAGTGGTGAGGATTGTGGCAAACTAAAACCCATACCTGCTACTTAAGCTTCAGCCCCTGGCAGCCATGTGGAAGGGAGGCTTATATTGGCAGAGCTCCTTTTTTAAGAGAAGGTAGAAATTTGGAGTTTTATTGGAGAATCTTCAATTTTTTTAAAATTATTTTTTATTTTTTTAGAGACAGGGTCTCACTCTGTCACCCAGGCTGGAGTGCAGTGGCGCACTTATAGCCCACTGCAGCCTCAGACTCCTGGGCTCAAGTGGTCTTCCTGCCTCAGCCTCCGAAGTAGGTGGGACTACAGGCACACACTGCTTGCACCCAGCTAATTTAAAAAATTCTTTTTTAGAGACAGAGTCTTGCCAAGGATGGTCTTGAACTCCTGGCCCTAGGCTACCCTCCCATCTTGGCTTCCCAAAACTCTGGGATAACAGGCATGAGCCACCACAGACCCAGCCCAATTTTTAACTGATGGTAACTAACTGAAATATGTTTAAGGCTCTGAGTAAGTCAAAACAAGTGCGAAGGCTGGATCCGTGACTTTTGACCTGGAAAGCAAGTGACAGGTTGCTGTCAGATCTTTCCTGTTTTCCTTGGGGGCGTAAACTGGCAGAGTAAGGGGAGGTGGGTCCATTCCTGAATGAATACCAAACCAAACAGAGAGGAGGCTAAGGCCAAAAGACCATCTTTTTGCCTAGAGGGATTCTGGTTTCCAGCACTTGACCCAGTGCTCAGTGTACTCACTGCAGGTATGAATTGAGTGGGACCTAGTGAATCTGTGTCTACTCATTGTTCTACCCCAAAAGGACCAAGTCCCCATCAGTCTGTATGGTGCTCCTAGGCAGGCCCTTGTCAGATTCAGCACCTATCAACCAGAAGACACTTGAACTGTTTATCACCCTGATGCTATTAGGAAAAAAGCTTACTGAGGCCTTAAAGGTGAGTAAATGCTAAGTGAAGAGCCAGAGCAGAGAAGCAGTGGGCTAGAAATAAATGCTGAGTGTCCTGCAGCACCGTGAAGTCCTGGAACAGGTGCAAAAAGGAGCACAAACCTTTGCCCCTAAGGCCTCAAACGAATCACCTAAATGGGCACATCAGGAACAATAAAAGCAAGAAGAACCCTCAAACTATTCCTACCCCATGAACATAGTTTAAAAACTGCTGCCATTGAAATCCTTGTGCCCACAGTGGCAAATGTGGGAAGGGCTGGAAAAGAGCTCCCCAGGCCAGCACGTGTTGCACGTGTGGGGAATCAGCTTCCCTCTAGAAGCAGAAATGCAACAGGCACCACCCAGCCAGGGGCTGCAGCAGGAGCACAGGTGGGTACATTCCCAGTGTCTTTTATGTTACCTCTCTGCTGTCCCCTCACGTGGCCAATGCCCCCACAGTAGGAATGAAAGAAATCTACTGCGGCCTAGGTTTCTCCAGGCCTCTGCTGCCTCCACCAGGGAGAAATAAGAGAGGGCAATTTGCAACGTATCTTTGTGTAACAACTAAGGGGCAACCAAATCCCTCACAGCTCTCAACAGCATAGGACTTTCTGACCTGGACGTTGGTCACTTCTAATTCAGAAGTCCTGGCTGGATCCCAGGAGCAAATCTGCACATTCCACCCAGCACCAAGGGGGAATCTTAGCTCTGCTCTCCTGTGCTTAAACCTGTTTGTACGGGGTACAAAGACTTTTCGGGGGTTGGTTTTGGTTTTGATTTTTGAAGAAAATAATTATTAATGAGAAAAATTTCTCCTTTGAGGATTCTCTGTAGCCTGCCTGCTTGCGTGCGAAATGCCCATTGAAGGCATTGCCCTCTAACAAAACGCCACTGGCCAAGAAGCAAGTGTTTCAGTCTCGACGCACAAGCTGATCCCTTTGCTCTGTGCCTTCCCTGTATTCCTTATGCAGACAAAACTGCCCAAGAAGTCACGAAGGCTTGTGATTGCACAAAGATTCCCAATTCAGGCTCCTGGAATGTCACTAACCTGAGCCTGGCCAGCTTCCCAGAGCAGCATAGACAAACTTGGTATTCACAGCTTTCCCAGCCCTGCTAAGTGTTCAGGGCATTGGCTTTGTGTTTATAACTCATCTCCTAAAGAATATTAAAATGAAATGGTTCAAAGCCAAGAACATTTCAGCCTTTGAGAGGGCAGAGCCTGCTGAGTGCAGGCGGCCTTGTTTGGAAGTAGCCCCATCTGCGGCCTGGGCTCTTGCAGGCCGGGGAGTTCTGCAGCGTTCAGTGACAGCAGATGGAATGGGCTCTGTCCGGTTAGAGCTTAGGGAGCAGGGGCTGACTAAGTGGATTCCTAAGATAAAATTTCCTATGCACGAATATGTATATCTCCCCCGCCCCCACTGGTCCTATCCTCTAGCCACATTTTACACAGTAGACTGGAAAAATGTCAGTATCGGAAGCTGGACACTGCATCTCACCCAGGTCTCCTCTTTTTTACCTTACACGACCCTCCCTTTTCTCAACTCTTCCCCCTGTGGCCTGCCTTTTCAGCTTGCCCACCCTCCCCACTCCCTGCTCACTGGGTTACTGATGCTCCTTGGGCCCCGTGTGTTCCAGAGAGACCAGAAATCAGGCACCCCTGGTGTACACGGGCCCTAGGTCTTGTGGGCCCCTGACAGGTGACATGGACACCTGGGAACAGCCACAGTGAGGTGTCCTTTACCTTCCCATGCCCTTCTTAGCTGTCCCTGCTACCTCTCTCATGATGCCTCCAACCTCAGCTTCCAAGCGGGGCCTGGTGGTACAGTCAAGTGAGAGTAAGCCATGGCTGGCCACGCCCCAGCTGCCTGTCTCCCTTCAGACTTCCCACTCCCCTAGGCCCCTGTGCGCTCTGAGAGAGCCTTCCTCTGTCCCTTCTCAGGGCCCATTTTTTTTTACAAAATGCCCAACCAGCCTGAGTTTGGCCTTGCCTTTGAGCTCCCCAAGCAGCACATGTGGCATCCATCCCTGCTCTGTGCCCCACAGGGAGTGAGGGAGAAAGGGGAAGTGAGGGTGCAGTGGAGTGAGGCTGAGGCCCAGAGAAGGAAAGAGATGCCCCATACTCTGTTTTCACCAGCATTAGGAGGATCCCTTCTCAGAAACTTCTGGAAGTCACCCTAGAGTAGTCACATCTAGGGGATTGGGGTCCAGGGTCACTCAGCAAGTTAGAGGCCAAGCAAGGCCTAGAATGGAACCCAGGTGCTACCCACTTACCACACTCCAGACCCAGAGAGGGAGTTGTCCCATCCCCACCTCACCCTGCTGAGGGTGCAGGGCTCTGAGCAGCCCTAAAGGAGAGGCAGGTAGGGGCTGCAGGGGTTGGCAGCCCTTGGGGCCAGTGGAGGAGGAGGAGAGGAGGCGTGTTCCCCACCCAAGTTTGTGCGTTGACCCCTCTAGCTGGGGCAGAGCTGAAACCTCATCAAGCTTGCTCACCAACTGCTGTCCCTTCATTGTGTCTGAGAGCAAAGCCTGTCTTCATTTCTTTCCTGGGGAGGCTGAAGTGCATGAGCAGCATGATGACCACGTTCATGAGGTTCGGGTTTTTCACTTCTGAGCTGGTTT
The DNA here is from genome assembly GCF_028858775.2 of Pan troglodytes. Classification (NCBI taxonomy): domain Eukaryota; kingdom Metazoa; phylum Chordata; class Mammalia; order Primates; family Hominidae; genus Pan; species Pan troglodytes. The sequence goes on along the minus strand of NC_072414.2, from coordinate 90,987,483 downwards.
GTAATTTGCGTTCAGAACTTCTTAGAGAAGCCTATGTAACTTACACCCCGACTTGGCTTCAAAAAGGATTTTTAAGGCAGCTTATGGAAAACGCATCTACATCACCAAGACAAGTAACAGGAACTTGAGGTTGCTGGAAGCCTTCACTACATGATGGCCCCAAGTTGTGGTGATGGAGGGGGGCTGGTCACTTTCCTGGTGGCGAGGACACTTAAGGCAGGCAGATCCCAGTGGCGACCAGGCCCTGTGTGGGCACTCTGCATATTTATACCTTGCGAGCCTCACCTTGTCTGCTGCCATTGGATCACTTCACTTTATGGATGCACACCTGTCCCTAGAGATGGCCACGGACTTCCTTGTATCACACAGCTAGTGAGCAACAGCCCTGCCACTCCCTGAAGCCATGTCACAGGCCCCTGTCTATGGCACTGTGAAAGTGTTCCTCATGAAGAGGGTCTCCTGTGAGGACCACTGAAGGCTCTGGGGTGAGGAAGGAGTCTCTTCCGGGCTTTATGTGTTCTCAGGCTTCCCGTGTGGCCTCCACAAGCTAGCAGACTCGAACAGCAGCCCCCAGCAGGGTCTAAGTAGCTTCAATGTGTTTCCTGGGTGAGGAAGCTCCTCCAGGTTAGCGCCAGGCTATGATTTGGGACTTTCCATTTTTAAACTCCCTGGGGTCCTTTGCGGTTGGTACAGAGTAGGGACTATTTCCTAAGACTGCTACAAAAGACAATCGTCACATTGTAGAGAGGCCTCCCTCTTAATGAAAGCTGTCCTTACTGTTCCAACTCCTGCCTTAGGACAGCCACAGGAAAATGAATGCAGGGTTACTGGAATTTATTTTAATTAAAAGCCTCCTGACCTTCCCTCCAGTGGGCCACATTGCAGTCCTGCATTCCTCTTGCTCTTGGGATGAAGCCTTGTTTTCTTTTGCCTGTATACCAACATCTCTACACAGAATCTTTCAGGGTCTTTTGGAATGACGTGGCTCCAAGTCCTCAGATAGAGCCGTCTGGAGAGACATCAAACCACCCTGCTCACCGAGCCACACCTTCTCCCTGCTCTAACTCACAGACAACCTAAACATTCTGTTAGAGTGAAAATAGAAGATTCGTGGCCTTGGAACACCTGTGCCATTAGGGCTCAGATTTACAAGCTAAGTCATGCTCCTGTGTTTTAGAAAATGACCTCAGCTTCTGCCCAGGCCTTCGGCATCAGATTGCAGAGGATTCTAGAAGTGGTTTTCAAAGGTAGGGATGGCCTTGTGTGAGAGTGCTGAAACTGCTGGCTCTTTGTGAACCCACACCCTGTTTCAGGGCACAAGGTTCAGGCCGGGAGGCAGCAGCCACTTGAAGGGGCTATGACTTCCTGTCCTTCTGGAAATCCAGTTGTCACTTGTCCCAGGTGGAGATAGACTGGGATGTCCATTGCCAGGAGAATAAACTGCTTCTCAGGAAGTGACCCCTTTGCCATAGTAATAGGACTCAATTTGCCCTCCCATCAAAGGCTGCTCATGTGGATTTAGTTCTCAAAGTTAATTTGGAGGTGAGGGGGTTGGGGGAAATAAGTCAGGATCTTGCAATAAAGGAGCTTTCTTGTATCCTAGATAAAGATAAAAGTGGTTTGAAATCTATAGACAGGGAAGGTGCACACGTGGACACACTAGACCTTCCTCTGTTCCTAAGCTCTAGGCCATTCTAATATACAGGGGTCCTAACCTGAGTTCACAGATGCCTGATGTGTGGCTGGCTTGCATGTGACAACATCCGTCTGGGAACCCTCTATCTGGCCTTATCCCCCTGTGACTAGAGACCTACCAGGAACAAAAGTGGGAAAAGCACAAAACCTTAGAGAAGTCAAGGACTTAAAGGAAGAAAGAGAGCAGCGACTTGAGGAGGCTGCTCCCAGAGGGCAGATTCCCAGGCAGGGCCCATCTCCATCTGCCCACCACAACGCCTGGCCTTCTGTCACTTTGATAGCCGCGTTGCCTTCATGTAAGGAATACACTCCTTCCGCACTCTTCTCCCTTCCTTCCTCCCTTGCACCCATTCCCTCTTCCGGAGGTCCACGTACACTAACAAGCATCCTCTTTGGAAAATATGACTGGGCGTCCCTAAGTCTGAGGTTAGGAGCCATCTGCACATTAGTTGGAACTGAACCCTGCAGCATCCTCCCTCAAAGCTTCTCTGTGAGCTGAGCGGCACTGAGGGAAAGGAGCATGCCATTCTCGGGTTGAGAGGACCAGCCCAAACAGGGTGCTTTTCAGGGCAGTTAGGGGAAGGAATCCTGGGAGGTGGGAGAACATTACAAAGAAAAGGACTAGAAAGATGTGAGGTGCGGCTGTGTCCACCCGTGCCAGGGAGATCGGCTCCTACCCCAGGAGAGGGCAGGGAAATGCTCCCTAGCCCTTTTGGCCTCTGCCTTTCCCTGAGCATGGCAATGCTGCTTCAGCCAAAGCCCGGAGTCTGAAACTCAGTGCACGAATTGCCCCATGCCTTATACATCTGCAGGTCTTCACCATAAGCACAGTAAGGGCCCATCTTTAGGGACAAGGCTGAGATGCGGAAAGACCTTTACTTTTAAAAAGAATTGCTCAGCTACCTTCTTTAGTTAACTCCCAATCAGCCAGAAAATTAAAATAACGAAAGAGTACTCCACTCCTGACTATCTTCATTCATTTTAGACATGAATGTTCATCTCTGTAATGCTTTTATAATCAATAAAATTAATGCCACTTCATCCTCAACATTTGCTGACATTAGATTATCAAAGTAGCCAAAGTTAATACTCAATTTGCACATTAAATCTGCAATGTTTTCTCGCATGGGTCAGCTATGAGGAAGAGAGGTAACATTTTCCATGTGGTAGATTTTCTCCCACCAAGACAAAACCTTCTGAGGAGTGCTTCAGAAATGCATCTGCTGGTCTGGCTGGGGACAGGCCCCATTGAAAGAGAGGGTTACAAGAATCCAGTTCAATTGATTTCTGCCTAACTGCAGACGCCAGGGCCAGCTGGCACTGAGTGCAATTCCTGCTCCTGTCTGGCAACTGCCTAGAATCTACATGGAGTAAATCATGCAGATGAACATAACTTGTTTCAGACCTAAGCTTTCTTTAGGTTGACTAGATTTGGTAGACATATTTCCAAAGTGTTTACGTCTCTCCTTTCTAACACAGATCCTATGGAATGTAATTAGATCATTTCTTAAGACCCAGGATTCTCATTGTGAATTTCAGGCATGTTCTCAGAGCTCTTGAGGTGTACAGGGCTGTTTATCTGCAAAGGATGCTAGACTTCTGTGTCTTTTGATTGCTCTGTGTGTTTTCATGTTTCTGTCCTCTCAATGTCCATTTCTGTCCTCTCAATGTCCATTTCTGTCACTTGTTGCTTCCAGTCTGCCTGCTATTTCAGCCTAGTATGGGGACCCATAGCCACAATTATCAAAACTGTCCCTAAAATTAAAATCGTCAACATTTACTGAGCACCAACTGTATGTCAGTCCTGTTATCATTTATTCATATGCATTAATCTGTTTACTCCTTATATCTCCTTATAAGGGAGTTATTAATATAATGGTCCCCTTTTCCAGATGGGGAACACAGCAAGGCACACAGCTGTAAGGGGCAGAGCCAGAACCTGGGCCTAGATAACGCAAGCCCAGAGCCTGCTCTCTTTCCCATTCACCCTGCTGCCTCCAAGAAGCAGCACACTTTACAGGGGCTGATTGGATTTTTGATCCTCGTGTGTTCTAGAGAGCTGTACCTGAAGATCATGGAGGCCACTTGGGAAGCACCTGGCATTACCGTCACAGAATGAGAAAAATAAATCCAAATCAATTCATTGGAAAAGATAATGAAACAGATAAAACACTAGCTGGCCTAATCAAGAAAACAGAGAGGAAGTACAAATGCAAAACTAGAAATGATAGAAGGGAATAACCAAATATTGAGGAAATTTCTAAAAGCAAAAGATAATGGTTTGTACAGTGCTCCATAATAAATATGATATTTCCAAGTGGAAATGTCAAGTAGACCACTGTACATACGGGTCATAATCTTCCCCAACAGACTGTATGTGCTTGTCGTGTGTCACCATGAAGCTATCTTCAACAGGTGCTTCTGTGGGAGTCCCACGTCTCTTCGGGGAGGAAGCCTTCGCATTTTCCTCTTGTAGGGTAGGGGCAGTAAACTTATGCACATGGGCCAAATTTGCTCACCACCTGTTTTTGTAAATAAAGTTTTATTGGAACATGGTTATGCTCATTCATTTATGTATTGTCTACGGCTGCTTTCATGCTACAACAGCAGAGTTGAATAGCAACAATGGAGATCATACAGCCTGCAAAGCCTAAAATATTTACCATCCTGTCCTTTACAGAATAAGTTTGCCAACCCCTGTGCTAGAGCCCTGTGATTTTTCCAGTTTCAGACTAGTTTCTGTGCTGGTTTCTTGGTTCAGGATTTCTAGACCAAGTAGGTGGTACACATTCAGACTACATATATGCTTATTTCAGGTATTCTTTTTCTAGTCAGAACCTCTGGATAGACACCCTTAATTCCACACCTGGAACCAGTGCAATTGTTCTTATCTTCATTTTAGAGATTCCTGGCTGTCTTAGTGTTTGGGAAGCTGTAACAAAACACCATAGACTAAGTGGCTTATAAACCACAGAAGTGTATTTCTCACAGTTCTGAAGTCTGGAAAGTCCCAGATCAAGGCTCTGGTAGATTTGGTGCCTGACCTGCTTCCTGGTTCATAGACAGCTATCTTTTCACTGTGTCCTCACAGGGTGGAAGGAGTGAGGAAACTCTCTGATGGTGTATTTTATAAGGACACTAATCCCATTCATGAGGGTGCCATCCTCATGACTTAATTACCTCTGAAAGGCCCTGCCTCTGAATATCATCACCATGGGGGTTAGATTTCAACACATGAATTTGAGGGGGACATAAATATTCAGACTATAGCACTGGCTGTATTCATTTTATTTCCTGCATAACAAATTTGTTTACTCACCCATTTATTACCTTGCAGTTCTGTAGGTTAGAAGTCTGGTGTGGTAAGGCGTGCTTCTCTGCTCAGACTGAAATTGCATTGTTGGCCAGCTCCACTCTCAACTGGAGGTTGGGGTGCTTTCTGAAGCTCGTTCCTGTTATGAGCACAGTTCAGTTCCTTGCAGCTGTAGGACTGAAGTCCCTGTTTTCTGGAGAGCTGGTGGCCAGTGACCCCTCTCAGCTCCCGTAGGCTACTCTTGCTCAGGTCCTTCCACTATATCCCTCTCCATCTCAGCAGCAGGCAAAATCCTTCTCATCAAATCTCTGTCATGCTTTCCATAAATATGACTTCCTTTTCTGCTACCAGCCAGAGAAAACTCTGCTTTTAAAGGGCTCTTGTGATTAAGTCTGGCCCAGGGGATAATCTTTCTGGTTTTGTTTTTTGTTGTTGTTGTTTTGTTTGTTTGTTTTTTTGTTTGTTTTTTGAGACAGGGTCTTGGCTCTGTTACCCAGGCTGGAATACAGTGGTATGATCACAGCTCACTGAAGCCTCAACCTCCTGGGCTCAAACAGTCCTCCCACTTCAGCCTCCCAAGTAGCTGGGACAACAGGTGCACATCATCACATCTGGCTAATTTTTTTTTTGTATTGTTTATTTTTTGTTTCGCCATGTTGACCAAGCTGGTCTTGAGCTTCCAGGCTCAAGCGATCCTCCCACCTTGGCCTCCCAAAGTGCTGGGATTACAGGTGTGAGCCACCACCCCCGGCCATAATCTCGTTTTCTTCAAGTCAGCTGTACCCTATAACATAAGCTCATCTCAGGAGAACTATATCTTCATACTCACAAGTTCCATCCATAACCACAGGGGAGGGACTACACAAAGGCAAGGGCCACGGGTCACCTTAGAATTCTGCTGGCCACACCAGCTTTTTGCAGGGAGTCCTATTCAGCTTTCCACCGCAAATGAGCCTCAGGCTTCATCCCTAGTCCTGCTCAGGCTTAGAAAACCCCAGTACTAGTAGATGAACCTTTTTTCTAATATGCTCACGGGCCATTCAACCTCAGCTCCCGCTCACTTCTCTGGCTTTTAGTTCTCTCGTCATTTTCCATACCTGAGGTTTTCTTTTTCTTGCATTCAAGATTGGCATGCATTTAAAAATATTTGTGTTATATTATAACCAGTATGTTGAAGTATTTGGAATGATTGGGGTTTTGAATGATTTCTTCCCTCAGCGGCATGTCAGCAATATTTTCCAGATTTTTCATGTTTTAGAAATATGTACCAAGATTATACTCCAAATCCATCAAAATAAGTGAACTTTCAGAGTCCTACCCTCAGTAAAGTCATAGTTACCCTATAACTAAAGTTATAGGAAGAATTAGTGGTTGATCAACCTGAAAACTTACCAGTGTGTTCAGATGTGGGCCATAGTTTCTTCTTTTGCAGTAACTTTTCTTTATGTATCACTGGGAAAGCTAGATGTATGAAAATTAAAGAAAGTAAATTACGGTATCCTTCAAGACCTAAATCCTTTCTAATGAAACAGGCAGATTAATGGGCAAAGGACAGTCTTAACTGTTTTTTCTTGTCCCAATACCTCTTTCCAAATAGCTCAACACTGCTAACAGTATATTTATTCTGTTTCCATTTCAAATCTGTGAGCAGTTTTCAAAGTTATAATAAATGCTTTTCTTCAGATGTAGCTGAGCAGTATTTTCAAGAGAGCATGGCTCATCTTAAGGATTCTGAAGGGATGGGAAGAACCAAATTTCTTTCAATTCAAGATGAATTTTGCCATTTTCTGCAAATGACTGGACAAAAAGAGGTAAGTGAGTTTGGATCACAATTGTCTAGTTATTCACAATTGATATCCAAAGGGCAACTCCTTTACTCTGCAAGCATCCATTAAGCACCTACTGTGTGCAAAGCATGTGCCAGTCTCTAGAGGGACACATAAATAAGGCTAGGGCTCCTTTGGGGCAGCTTCCAGAGATACTTGCTCTTAGAAGCTGGGAGACTTTATGAGAATATAGATTGTCATGCCCACCTACAAAAGATCCTAAAGAAATAGTGGACAGGCCCTGCTTATTGAAGTCCTGCAGATCTGGCTGGAATAGTGTGGCAGTTAGTGTGTCTAATCCCTCTCTCCTCAGTTTGGGTAATGAATGGAATTTGCATGTCTAAGGAAAACTATACGGTGCAGAAGTTACAGCTCAGTTGTTTAGTATTGAGTCGTACAAGCATGATTTACATGGCTTATAAAAATAGAACAAGACCCAGACCTTATATTCATTGGTAATTAAACCCTTGGGAACGTATTCCTTGCAAAGCCTAACATACCATTGCTTTATTTTTTTATATATGTGTGTGTGTGTATACATATTAATATATATATATACAATCGCCCACAGATACTGAGGAACAATTATATATATATGTGTGCATATATATGTATATATGTATGTGTGCATATATGCCCACACCCTCTTCTCAGCGCACCTAAGTCCTGTTTACTTTTCACTCCTCTCCGTTAAGCTTTTTTTTTTTTTTTTTTTTTTTTTTTTTTTTTTTTTTTTGAGACAGAGTCTTGCTCTGTCACCCAAGCTGGAGTGCAGTGGTGCAATCTCGGCTCACTGCAACCTCCGCCTCCTGGGTTCAAGCAGTTTTCTGCCTCAGCCCCCCGAGTAGCTGGGATTACAGGCCCCCGCCACCATGCCCAGCTAATTTTTTTGTATTTTTAGTAGAGATGGGGTTTCACCATTTGGCTAGGCTGATCTTGAACTCCTGACCCCGTGATCCGCCCGCCTCAGCCTCCCAAAGTGCTGGGATTACAGGCGTGAGCCACTGCGCCCGGCCTCTGTTAAGCTTTTCTTATCAGAGGTTAATGCCATCTCAATTTCCTAGAAAACCATACATACATACATATATACACACTCACACACATATATATATAGTTGTTCCTCAGTATCTGTGGGGGATTGGTTCCAGAGCCCCCAAGGATATCAAACTCCAAGGATGCTCAAGCCCTTGTACAAAATGGTGTCACATTTGTATATAACCTAGACAAAGCCTCCTGAATACTTTATATCATCTCTAGATTGCTTATAATACCTAATACAATGTAAATGCTATGGTAGTAGTTGTTACACTGTATTTTTTATTTGTATTGTTTTTATTGTTGTATTGTTATTTTTATTGTTTTTTCCCATATAATTTTTGATCTATGGATATGGAGGGCTGACTATGTATTTTTTTCAACTCTAACCTATCATGGCAAATCTTGGAAATGAAAAACTTTATTTCCCTTACCGTCTGTAGACCTCCTCCCCCACAGCTCTTTTCTCATCCTTAATCCCCCCTCCACCCCCGCCTTCTGTCAGCTAGGGAACACGGGCTTTTATGCTGATATACCTATGTTTCTCAGGCCAAAGTAGGGCCACAATCACCAGGACAAATTGGAGTTTCAGGATGTTTCTCAGTCACCCAACCCCAGGGAGAGAGAGGGGCCTTCCAGGGGCCTCAGATTCCCTCCCCATTCCCCCCTCACATCTCTAGAAGACTTAAGGGGAGTGCTCAGGTCAGAATAATGGGGTAGGTTTGCCCCCTCATGCCCCACTCCATCTAGTTCCTCAGCCATTTTTTCCTCCAAAATAGATCTTGAATGCATCCATTGTTTTCCATCTTTAGTCCTGCCACTCATCATCTCTTGCCTGGACCGCTCTAACAAGTTCCTATCTCTCAGCTGCTTTTTCCATGCTTGCCCTCTTCTAATCCACTCAGAATAAGGAAGCCATGGTGATGTTTCCAAAAAGCAGATCTGACCACTGAACACTCACTTGTAAAAGCCAGTCCACTGGCTCCCCGATGCCCTCAGGATAAACCAGAATCCTGACATGGCCCATAGTACCGTCCACGACCTGGACTCCACTGACATTTCCAGGCTCATTTTTGCCTCCTCTCCCTGATCCATGTTCCTGCCACACTGGCCTTTTCTAATTCCCACTTCCGGGCAGTGCCAGCTTCTGTTTCCTCCTCCTGGAAGGCCCTTCCTCATTCATCTCCAGGCCAATGCTAACCCATTCTTCATTTCTTACCAGCTTCTCTGATTCCTCTCCCCAGGCTTCATTAGACACTCCCCATTATTCTTCCTTAGAGAATCCATTTGATGTCATCAAATATTTGTAAGTATATATTCATGTGGATATTTAACATCTATCTTGCAACTAGACTGAACCTGTGAAAGCAGAGACCCTCTTGCCTGTGGTGAGGAGTGATGAGCAGAGAGGTGGATGCATGTTTGGCCACAGGCCAGCTGACTGTTCTGACTCCTGTGGGCCATGCATCAGTTCCCCTGTACTGCCTGGCTTCCCACCATAGTGTCTTGCTGAGTCAGCCAATGCTCAGTGTCACTGATGCTATGCCTCACTGCCCTTGCCCAAGTCACCCAGATCAGTGGTGATCAAAAGATGCACCTCACTCTCCTAAGCTGCCCTCGAAGATTTTAGCAAACTGGCTCTTTTCATTCTAGGGCCACTGCCAGCCCATCCAATGCCCTTATCATAATAGAAAAATCTGCCCCTTCCTCAGGTAGATACCGCCCATGTTGGAGGGGACCATAGGCTGGATTTCAGCCTTCCCCGTGCTCCTGCCAGGCACCCTTGTGTGTGGCACCACCTGCCCAGCCAAACATGGCAGCCTCATGCTGTTCTCACCATTTGGTTGCAAACCTCTCACTGTGGGTTCTAGCAGGTGTTGGCCAACAAGGGCCGGGCCCAGGGACAGTCCCGGAGCCAAGAATGGGGCTGTGCTCAGGCCATCCCAGGTGTTCCCACAGCACATGGCCATGGGCACTGTGGAACATGATATTTGAGGGATGAAATGCCTTTTAAGGTAAGATGTAAGTGAAGGTCACTCTGCCACAGGTTAAGCTACTCTGTGAGGGTTTGTCTTCTAGTTGTGCCACTCTTTTGCTCAAGAATCTTCTGTGACTTCCTCAGCCTGGCCACTCACTGGCCCTCAACAGGCCATGTGTTCCTCCTGTGCTCCCAGTGGCCCATACCCTCTTCTCATCCCACCTAAGTCCTCTTTACTCTTCACTCCTCTCTGTTAAGCTTTTCCTAGCAGAGGTTGATACTATCTCAGTTTCCTAGAAACCCATGCCATTTAACTTCCTTCACATCTCCCCGTTTCCGCAGTCAGGCTGTAGGCGGCATCCAAAGCTTTATCTGGGAAAGGGAGTCTCCCCGGGTCTTCTCCCCATCACTGGCTCCTCTTAAGCCTGACAGTGATATTTTCCCACAGAAATATCACCAAACCCAGCACTCTCAGCAGTCCAAGTCCTTGCTCTCAGAACTTGGGAGATGTGATGGGCTTTACCCTCAGGCAAGTCTAGATTTAAATTCTAGTCCCTCATGTACCTCAGTGGGGCCCCACTGCTGAGTTACATAATCACTCTGCCTCTACAGAGATTCCTCTTTCACCTGAGAAATTTATTTCTGCCTCATCAGCACCTGTGATGTGGTTCCCCTACCCCGGCCCTAGCCCCTAACTTGTATTATTGCCAACAAAAGGATTAAACGCCCTCCTTGTCCTTCTGTTTGTGGAGCACTTTTGGGACCCCTTTGGGGCTGTGTCATGAGGAAGCTCCCATGGTCCCTGCTGTATTTGCCAGTTAAATTCAGCATCCTTGCTCTGCAGCTGATGTCGTGCCTTCATGTGGAAGATCCTGGAAGAATTTCTGGAGAAAGTATGGAGGATTGACATACTTTAACAGGGTTTCCCCCCTGCATATTTTGGTGTCTGAAGAAGCTAATATCAGGAAATACTGTGTCCTGACCAATTCATATTTTTTATTCCATGTTAGTATAAATAAATTGGATAAACCAAACAAAATGTCATGTCATGTTGGAATGTTTACTTTCAGTTTCCTAAACGATTTCCTATGAGAATAGCAAAGCCTGGAGTGTGTTCAGGATGTTCTATACATAGATAATTTGCCCAGGAATGCTGTATTTTCACTTCTGTAAGAATAGCATTGTGGACAGAGGGAGAAAAGCATGGGACTAAAATGTATGAAAATTAGGCTGGGCATTGTGGCTCGCACCTGTAATCCCAGCACTTTGGGACGCCAAGGTGGGTGGATCACTTGAGGTCAGGAGTTCAAGACCAGTCTGGCCAACATGGTGAAACCCTGTCTCTACTAAAAATACAAAAATTAGCTGGGTATGCTGGTGGGCGCCTGCAATCCCAGCTACTTGGGAGAATGAGGCAGGAGAATTGCTTGAACCTGGGAGGCAGAGGTTGCAGGGAGCTGAGATCATGCCACTGCACTCCAGGCTGGTAGACAAAGAGAGACTGTCTAAAAAAAAAAAAAAAACCTCCAGATTTCCACCTGCTGTTGTAAAATGGAAGATCTGCTGAGACGGTGAGACGGATTTAAAAAAGAAAAAAAAAAGGTATGAAGATCACTGGCTGGATTCAGATCCTAGCACCACCACAGCTGAGCCCTCTGACTCTGAGCAAGTTTCTTAACTGCCGTGCCTGTTTCCTCCTCTGCCTAATGAGGATTAAAATTTTACCCATCTCAAGAAGACAGCAAAAATTAAATGAGACCCACACAATTGTGTGTGTTCAGCACAATTAGTGACATGTGAGGACTGATCCATGTCAGCTTTTGTTCTTACTACTCAACTGAAATGGATTCCTGTAATGGCTGAGTGGGTTTATTTTGCCAGGTGTCGTTTACCTGGTTTATTTTGCCAGGTGTCCTCTCTCTTCATAGTTTACACCTTTCCTCACATTCGTGTTGTTTCCTGACTCTTGTTCAACCAGAGGTGATATGATTTGGCTGTGTCCCCACCCAAATCTCGTCTTGAATTATAGTTCCTATAATACCCATGTGTCCTGGTGGGGACCCTGTGGGAGGTGATTGAACCATGGGTGCGGTTACCCCCATGCCATTCTTGCGATAGTGACTGAATTCTCACAAGATCTGATGGTTTTATAAGGGGCTTTGCCCCCTTTGCTCAGCACTTCTCTCTCCTGCTGCCCTATGAAAGAGGTGCCCTCTGCCATGATTGTAAGTTTTCTGAGGCCTCCCCACCCATGTGGAACTGTGAGTCAATTAAACTTCTTGACTTTATAAATTACCCAGTCTCAGGTATCTCTTCATAGCAGCATGAGAACGGACTAATACAAGAGGAGAACAGGCTCAGCTCGTGAGACTACCACACCCATGTGAAAATATACAAGTTGTGTAATGATCCTAATCAGCCTTTGAGCTTGTTAACCAGATAGCTTTTTGTTCCTTTCACAGAGAGCAACCTCGATCCTGAGAGAGTCCCTGGAAGCCAAAGTGGAAGCATTTGGCGATTTCAGTCCCGAGGTGGCAGAGACATACCGGCTCCTGGGAAGAGCAGACCTGGCGCAGGGGAACCACAGTGGGGCCCACAAGAAACTGAAGAAGGTAAAGCTGGAACCGGTACTAACACGAGACTAGGCTCTCCCTCCCCTCTCCAAGGTCAATTTCTCTCCCTTGTGGTGGTTCTTTTAAATCAAACTTTAGAAGTGGCTTGTTTAGATAGGATGACATCACTTTTGTGGTAGATCTAACCTGATACTTTTTGGGTAAAAGACATAGTAAGCCTCTTAGACATACATATTTTTTAAATGAATTATCAATTTTTACTATGCAAATATTTTTAATTTTTTACGTAGTACAATTGATCAGTCCTTTATGTTTGCGGTGCTCTCTCTATACTGAGTTTATAGAGGAATTCTCTTACACTTTCTTCAATTGTCATTCTTCTTTAAATTTGGAGTTTATTCGTGTGGATGGCATGAGGAATGGATCTAATCTTACCTTTTTTCCAAATGGCCACCCAGTTGTCCAGCACCATTTAATTAGAGAGCCCATCTGTGCTCCAGTGACTTCAGATAACACCTTCATCATATACTGATTTTCCTTATGGACTTAAGTCTATTTCTAGAGTTGTCTTCTCTTCCACTAGTCTTTCTGTTTATTCATATGTCAATATTTCCATTTTAATTACAGAGATTTTATAGAATGATTTAATATATGATAGGAGTAGACACCCCTTATGGCTTTTCTTTTACTAGAATATCAGGTGTTCTAGCTATTCTTCCATGTTTATTTTTCTACATGAATTTTTGTATCAATTTGTCTAACTCCATAAAGAGCTTACTAGTATTTTTATTGCATTATTTATAAATAAATCTTGTGAGAATTGACAACTTTGTGATATTGAGTTTTCCTATCCAAGAACAAGGGGTATCTTTCCATTTCTTCATGCCTACTTTTATATCTTTCAGGCACGTCCAAAAGCGTTCTTCATATAGGTTTTGTATGTTTCTTATTAAGTTTAATTCTAACCATTTGATCTTCGTTATTACTATTATAAATGGAGATTTATCTACTGTTATATCTTTTGATTTTTTTAATATATGAACCCAGTTGGTTTCTCTGTGTAAATTTTATATCCTGCTAATTGCTTAATTCTTTTATTGCTTGAGTTAATTCAATCATTGAGTCTCCCAGGTTTTGGGGGTATTCTATTACATTATCTGCAAATAGACTTAGTTTTACTTTATGCTTTCCAGTTCTTATGCCTCCAATTTATTTCTTTTGTCTAACTGCATTGGCTTATACCTCCAATATAATAATAAACAGTAGTGGAGATAATGGGCATCCTTGCCATGTTCCTGATCTTAGTGTAAATGCCTCTAGTGATTCTCTATTTAATAGATGCTGGTTTTAGAACTAAGGTTTATATATTTTATCATGTTAAGAAAGTATCCATCAATTTCTATTATCGTGAGTGCTTTTTTAATTAGAACTAAATGTGGAATTTTACCAAAGGCTTTTTCAGCATCAGTGGAGATTATCAGATGGTTCTTCTTAGATCATTTAAATAAATCACAATAAATAAATTTATTTCACACTACCAGAGATTGGGTAATTTATAAAGAAAATAAATTTATTTATTTTAATTCTGGAGCCTGGGAAGTCCAAGATCCAGGGGCTGGCATTTGGCAGGGGCCTTCCTGCTGCATCATCCCCTGGCAGAAAGCGAAAGGAAATGAGAGAGCAAAAGGGAGAGAGAGAAAAGGAGGCCAAACTCAGCCTTTCATAACCAAACCACTCCCAAGATAACAGCATTAATCTATGCATGAGGGCAGAGTCCTCATGGCCTAATCCACTCTCATTAGGCTGCATCTCTCAACGGTGTTGCATTTTGGATTAAGTTTCCAACACATGCTTTTTGGGAGGCACATTCAAACCATAGCAGATGTTGATTCTGTGTGCTAACATTTATTTTAGGATTTTTGTGTCAATATTTGTATGTATTATTTGTTTAAGGATCAATGTTATATTTGCTTATAAAAATAATTTGGAAGTTTACCTTATCTTTCATGCACTGAAAGAATTTATGCAGCATTGAAACTCTGCATTCTTTGGAGGTTTATGTCTTCTGTGACATCCTTTAGACCTGGTGCTTCTTTTGTAGGGAAATTCCTTGACAATTTTCTCTATTTCTTTTACAAAAAGTGGTCTGTTGAAGCTTTCTGTCCCTAATGGGGTCATTTTGGCAAACCGTATTTTTCTAGATAATTATCCATTTCACTTATATTTTCAGATTTATTTGCATGGAGATTTGAAAAGTGGTCTCAGGAATTTTAAATCTTTCTACTTTTTAACAGTTATTTTCCCATTATAATTTCTTAGTTTTATATTTGGGTTTTCTCCCGTTTTCCTTGACTTAGTTTGTCTATTGTGTTAATTTTTTCAAAGAGCCAGGACTTTAATCCCATAAATCCTATTCTCTACTTCCTTAATTTCTGATTTTATCTTTATTATTTCTGTCCTTGTACCTTATTTTGTTTTGCTCTGTTGAAATTTTTTTCTGTGTTTATGAGTTGGGAATTTAATTCATTTGTTTTCATTTTATTAATCTGTTTATGAATATGAAATTTTCTCTTATTGTTCTAAATGTATCTCATAAGTTACATCATATGTTTTCATTACATTAATTAGTTTCAAAATGGGGAAAACCTGGGAAACCCTAAGTAACATAATTAATCAAACCAAAAGAATTAACTAGTTCTGAGGGGCTATCCTATAAATCAAGTATTTTTCTCTTATGATTTTTCTGATTCTGCTGCAAAAGACAGTAGATTTGGTAACACGTGTGACACCTCTTTGTTAATGAGATGACACGTATCTGCTATCAGTTAGGTAGCAAATAGTTACTTGGCACCTTCAATAGGCCAGTCATGTGCTAGCCAGACCTGGGGAAAACAGTGACCAAGACAAATATGAACCTTGTCTTTGTGAGTTCCCAGTCTAGCCAGGAAGAAATATATTAAATCAATCATTTTTAATAATTTAAACATTACCCATATGCCAAAGACATTTTAGTGAGGGAGAGGTGAGACGGAAGCTGAGGGTGGCAGGTTCCCTGCGTTGGCCCATGTGTCACCTCCATATAGTAAGAGCCAGTGCTGGCCAGGCACAGTGGCTCATGCCTATAATCCTAGAACTTTGGGAGGCCAAGGAAGGCAGACCACTTGAGACCAGGAGTTCGAGACCAGCTTGGCCAACACAGCGAAACCCTGTCTCTACTAAAAATACAAATAATTAGCTGGGCATGGTGGCACACGCCTGTAATGCCAGCTACTCAGGAGGCTGAGGTGGGAGGATCGCTTGAACCTAGGAGGCAGAGGTTGTAGAGAGCTGAGATCATGCCACTGCACTCCACCCTGAGTGACAAAGTGAGACCCTGTAAAAAAAAGAGCCAGTGCTTTTTGAGTGGTTGTTACACCGGTGGCACCGTGTTAAGTGATTCGTGTATATTAACTCATTTAACCCCTACAGTAACCCTAAGAGGTGGTGTATTAGGCCATTCTTGCATTGCTATAAAGAAATACCTGAGGCCAGGTGTGGTGGTTCATGCCTGTAATCCCAGCACTTTGGAGGCTGAGCTGGGCAGATCACCTGAGGTCAGGAGTTAGAGACCAGCCTGGCCAACATGGCGAAACCCCATCTCTACTAAAAATACAAAAATTAGCTGCTGGCGCATACCTGTAATCTCAGCTATGTGGGGAGGCTGAGGCAGGAGAGTCGCTTGAACTCGGGAGGCAGAGGTTGCAGTGAGCCAAGATCATGCCACTGCACTCCAGCCTGGGGCACAGAGCAAGAAAGACTCCATCTCAAAAGAAAAAGAAAAAAAAAAAAGAAATACTTGAGACGGAGTAATTTATAAAGAAAAGAGGTTTAATTGGATTATGATTCTGCAGGCTGTACAAGCATGATGCTGGTATCTGCTCAGCTTCTGGGAAGGCCTCAGGGAGCTTTTACTTACGGCAGAAGGCAAAGTGGGAGAAGGCATGTCGCATGGGGAAAGCAGGAGCAAGAGAGAATGGGGAAGTGCCACATACTTTTAAACAGCCAGATCTCATGAGAACTCACTCACTATCGTGAGGACAGCACTAAGAGGATAGTGCTAAAACATTCATGAGAAATCCCCACCTGTAGGATCCAGTCACCTCCCACCAGGCCCCACCTCCAATACTGGGGATTATAATTCAACATGAGATTGGGGTGGGGATAAATATACAAACTATATCACTTGGGTACCTGTACTCTGTATTTTATAAAGAGGGAAAGTGAGGCTGAGAGAGACGTGTCTTGGCCTTGATCTCGTGGCTCAGAGTTGTTGGAGTGGAGATTTTTTGTATTTTTAGTAGAGATGGTTTCGCCATGTTGGCCAGGTGGTCGGCGTCGCACAGTGTATACTACAGGGCCATCTATTTCACATCCTGGAATTCCAAGACTTGTTTTTGAACAAGGGGTCCCTGAGCTTAAAAAATGTTTGGAAGCGAATGGCACAGTGGGGAGAATGCCAAGATTGGGACAGTAGGAGTCTTTGGGTTGTCACTGACAGAATACAATTGAAACTAGCTCAGGTATAAAGGGGCGTCTATTGTCTTGTGGTTCCAAATAAGGGCCAACAGCCAGTGATTCGCCGGCAGGATGCAGCTGAGCCTCAGCTAGACTCTCATGCCAGGAGGGCGCTCTCTGTCCAGGACTTCTCCTTGCTCCTCTCTGCACATCTTCCTCGTCTCTCATGGCAATGTCTTCCCTCAAGATGAAGATCAAGGCTGGCAACACTCCAGAGTTTTACTTTCTGTCCCTGTGCCTTTTCTTTTCTCAGCTTGAAAGACCTCAAAGACCTCAGGGAAAGACTGACGGGCCTGGCTTGAATCCAGGGCCCACGCCTGGCTCAGTCAGCCAAGGCCAGGAGAATGGTAAGCTATAAAAACATGGTGCTTCCAAGGTAACTGGGTGGCCTGGGGTGGAGGTGGCACAGGAAACACTATCCTATAGTCAGAAGACCTGGGACAGGGTTGCCAGCATCCCTCCCTGTTTTTGGCACATGTGCAATGAATACAATAGGAATGAAGTAGCCCCTTCCCTTAAAAATGTCCCAGACCAATGAGGGAGTTACAGACGGTAACCTCCCAAGTGCTCAGTTCCATGCGGCAGGTCCATACTGGGATCTACGGGAGTGAAGAGATTTAGGGAAAGTGTCCAGATAAGTAGCCCTGAAAAAAAAGAGTATAGGCTAAGAGAAACAGGAATTCCCAGGCTGGCGGGTTGGAAGAAGGACGCTCAGAGGCAGGACAGCAAAGTACATCTAAGGAACAAAAAGCAGTTGGAGCTGGCTGGCTGTAGGGTTGCTGGTGGGAGAGGCGCAGGGCAAATGCCTAAGACCAGGTTTGCCAGGTGAAGGGGCTGAGACCTGATCCTTTAAGCAAGGGTCCCAAACTATGGCCCACAGGCCAAATGCAGCCCTCCACCTGCTTTTGTGTGGCCCTCAAGTTAAACGTTTTTTACACCTGATCATTTGCAACCCATTTGATGATAGGGAACACTAACTTTGAACTTCAAGTAAGTGAAAGGTTATCCTCCCCCCAAAATGAATCTATTTTTCTCGTTAGTAGAACTATAGAACTATATTGCCCCCAAAAATGTGCTTCTTATTATATCTTGAATTTCATCAGAAGAAATTTGTGGAAATTTGTCTTCTCTCTTGTTATATAAGTGCTGCACCTACCTAGTAGCCTCAACTTTGTCTCTTGGACTATGACGTCTACAATATTTACCATATGGCCCTTTGCAGAAAATTTTTTGAGCCTTGCTCTAAGCAGCTGGGAGCTTGGAGGGAATGCGAATAAGCAGGGCACAACGGGTCTAGAGTTGTCCTTTGGAATTTTTTTTTAATCACTATGAGGATAGTGTTGAGGATGGAATGGAGTGGACCAAGAATGGAGACAAGAGGACGCAGTTTTCTTTGTCCTCCTTCCATCCCACAGTTTTAGGGATCAAATGAGATGAATTGAGTGAAGCTGTTCTAATGAGCACCGGAGACTGCCTACGTGCAGGCCATGCAGGCCGCTGGGAAGCTTTTCCAACCATCAGCACCTCTGCAGGAGAGAGGAAAACGCAGAGCCAAGGCGCTGCCTGCCACTGGGAATACCTGCTTTCCTTCCCCCTCCTCACTTATCCCATGAAGAAGGTAGATGACATCTGGAAAAACTCTTCCTAGGGTTCAGCACAGCCACTGCACCCCAGGCAGGGGAAGGACCTCAGAAGAGAGGAGGGTGGCAAATGATAAGAGAGATACACAGAAACTTGAGCAGGGCTGAACAGCACCACACAGACCTTCACACTGTCCCCGCTGGCTCCCGGTGGGACTGAACTGGTACCATGGGCCCCACCGTACACTCACTGCTGCCAGGTGTGGCTCATACATCATTCCTCATCTTCACAGCAACTCCGTAGGTCAGACCTGCATAGCTCTGTTAAACAGAGAAGGGGCCTGAGGCTCCCAGAAGTAAGCCAGTGGTCTGTGGGCAGGTTGCTCTTATATAAGGCCCGACTCTTTACTCTATGCCAGTGGCTCACCAAGTGTGCATCTTAAGCCCCTGCATCAGGGTCACCTTCTGAACCAGAGTCTCTGGGGCAGGGGCCAGGTGCCCAGGGTTCTACATGTTGGCCAGTTTCCCAGGCGGAGGCTGAGAATCACTGCTCTGGGCCACGCTGCCACCCTAGAGGCTAAAAATCAGCTCGGCTTCAAGAAACTCTAAGGGTGCATCACCCCAAAGCCTGTGGTAGAAGCTGGTGACCCCTTTTTCCTTTGGTTTGGCCTTGTTTACCATCAGTCCTGAAAACAATGGCATTGGCATCTTAAAGACACCTGTTTGCCAGGCTCCAAGAGAAACGATGGGCACTCGTATTTCTGAAGGTTGTGCACTGTGGTGCGTGCAGTTCTGATCTCCACTCCTCCACATGTACCTATGTGAGGACAGGCTGACTGCTCTGTGAATACCAGGGCACAAATGGGGACTTGAAACATGCTTTTCACATCTGCTGCTGACTGGAGTTTCTCAAATGCCATATTTAGCATTCAGCTCTGTGAAGCCAGCAGTTCCTAGAGCTAAGCACCGCCCGGCGACGGTGGCTCTCGTGTTTATCACAGCAGCAGCTGCCTCCCCTAAGTTTTCAACTCAGCAGCAGGAACCCACTGAACAGTGGCTTTTCCAGATGTACCCTCCTGCACTGAATGGTCCAGGCATGGACCCACAGGCCTGAAAAACAAAAAACAGGAAGGCCTGGGAAACAAGGCACACACACAGCAGGATTAAATCACCGAAAAGGAAACCGTATTATTGATCTGCCTTTTAAAGGCATCTGCCTGCAGGGGAAAATCACAGAATTCACTTGGCTCCAGATGGAAATTTCCACAGCAAAAGTTCACCTACTTGTACAACATAGAAACCTGATTGTATTCTGGAATGGTCATCGTCACCAACGTTTTCATCAGGTGAAAGGCTGCAGAAAGAATTCCTGAAGGCGGCTTCATAGATCAGGAGCATCTCAGGAGTATACTGAGCCCAAGAACACTGTGAAGTCGGATTTGGGTCCAGTCGTCATCTGGCCTCCGTATTAGGTACTATCTTCAGCAGGGTTCAGTCCACTGCCTCACGACTTTAGCTGTGGGCATTAAACATCTCCACACACAAAAAAATTGTATGTGACCCCTTTCTTCAAAAACTCAAAGCCCACTAAAATGAATCTTTTTATGAAAGGAGTTGGAACGTAGTTTTATTCAGAGGCTGTAGGCAAGAAAGCCAACGCTAAGAAGGTTTTTTTTTTTTTTTTTTTTTGGTACGGAGTCTCACTCTGTCACCCAGGCTGGAGTGCAGTGGTGCGATCTCGGCTCACTGCAACCTCCACCTCCCGGGTTCAAGCGATTCTCCTGCCTCAGCCTCCCGAGTAGTTTGGACTACAGGCATGTGCCACCATGCCTGGCTAACTTGTGTATTTTTAGTTGAGATGGGGTTTCACCATGCAGGCCAGGCTGGTCTCAAAATCCTGACCTCATGATCCGCCTGCCTCGGCCTCCCAAAGTGCTAGGCTTACAGGCGTGAGCCACCACGCCCGGCCGAGGAAGGTCTTATGTGGTCATAGGTCAAGACTGGAGAATAGGCTATTGAGTCCCTGCTATATTCCAGCCATTCCTCCAAGCAGGCCAATACACACAGCCTTCCTAGGGAAGGCCATACCTTATGTTAGAATCCATTCCCTGTAATTCCATCAGTGGCCCCCTTTGTTTTACTTTCCCTTTAGCATATTTGGTGTTTTCCTTGTTGTCCTGGATATACCAGGAATTCCGAGCCAAATTTGGAGTTCCCACAGAGCCACCACGCCACGCCACATTGTTTTCATGTGTAGAGCCTCATTTGTCCTTGATCCTGATTTTTATAATCATCTTTGACTAACCCATTGTTGGACTGCAACAGCCCACCTTTTTTAAGAGAAGGTCATAATGACATTAATTGCATATAAAAAGTCTTGTTCTTGGGTTGAGAAGTGTGCTTAAAGACTCTTCAAGCACTCGTGACTTGAAGATGTTTGTAAATCAGTTTATATGAGAATGAGAGCCAATTGTTGAAGGGGTCATGGTCATTCATTCTTATTTTGGTTAAGAATGAATTTGGAGGCTGGGCGCGGTGGCTCACGCCTGTAATCCCAGCACTTTGGGAGGCTGAGGCAGGAGGATCACGAGGTCAGGAGATTGAGACCATCCTGGCTAACAAAGTGAAACTCCATCTCAACTACAATACAAAAAATTAGCCGGGTGTGGTGGCGGGCGCCTGTAGTCCCAGCTAATCAGGAGGCTGAGGCAGGAGAATGGTGTGAACCTGGGAGGCGGAGCTTGCAGTGAGCCGAGATCGCGCCACTGCACTCCAGCCTGGGCGACAGAGCGAGACTCTGTCTCAAAAAAAAAAAAAAAAAAAAAAAGGAATGAATTTGGAGGCCCGGCGCTGTGGCTCACACCTATAATCCCAACACTTTGGGAGGCCGAGGCGGGTGGACCACCTGTCAAGAGTTCAGGACCAGACTGGCCAACATGGTGAAGCCCCATCTCTACTAAAAATACAAAAATTAGCCAGGTGTGGTGGTGGCATGCCTGTAATCCCAGCTACTTGGGAGGCTGAGGCAGGAGAATTGCTTGAACCTGGGAGGCAGAGGTTGCAGTGAGCCGTGACCACACCGCTGCACTCCAGCCTGGGAGACAGAGCGAGACTCCATCTCAAAAAACAAGAATGAGCGTGGAGCCCCCCTTGCCCACTATAGGCTGTGTGGTAATAAGAATTCCAGTTCTCCTGACCACAGGCCTCCCTGGCATCATCAGCTGTGGGGAAAAGGCACCCTCCTGAGGTTGGGCCCGCCCAGCTATGGCACCCAGGCACAGTGCCCCTCCATGTTTGCTATCCCTTGGAAAACACTTGATTTGTAGTGTACACAGACTGCCCACTGACAAGGCTACATTTGCTGTGGAAAAGCTCCTCAAACATCAGAACTCTGACCATGGCTTAGTGAGTGTACAGTGCCTCAGAGGGTCATCAACTGTCCCACAAGGTCTGGAGGGGTGCAGAACTGTGGGTCTGGACAGACCATCCTGGCCTGAGGCTCTCTAGCGGTTTTTCAGAGCTTCGCTGGAAACAGTGAGTTTATGGGTACATGGCCAGGGATGGAGGGAAAAGCAAAAGCTCCTATTACATAAATCTAGTGTAACTTTAAACAAGTTGAAAGAGCAATGGTCAGGGATGGCTGGTGTGGATAGCACAGACTCGGGAAGGACTAAACCAGATCGCTGAGCTGCATGTAATAGGGAAATTTGCCAAGAGAAGGCAGCTCAGAAGGCCCAGCTTTAAGAGTCTGCATCCCTTGCCTTGGCTGGCTTAGAAATAGGCAGATCCAGCTTTTATACAAAAAGCCTGCTCCACTTGAAAAAGAAACCATAATTTCTATGTGGGTACACAGCAGGATTTCTCTCAATAGCAAGTCCTGCCAATGCATTTATTTTCTAAATATTTGTATTGCAGTCGTTGTGGAGAAGGATGGTGGTACCTTGCTCCAGTACAGTAGCCAAGGGATGCAGCAAAGTCGTGGGGGAGTCGAGGGTTGTCGATAGGGACATTAGAACCCATGGGACTTGGCAACCTGGAGGTGAGGAGTGAGGGGGACAGCAAGGATGACATCCATGCCCCCAGGGCTGGCACCCAGGAGATACTCAGGGAGAGCTTTCTGAAAGAGTCCGCTCTGAGGAGTTGTGCGGGTGGCAGTGGCTGGACCTCACCCCCTTTCTCCTTCATCTCCCATTTCCCTGCAAAGCCCAGGATCCCCCTTCCCACCTTCCCTGTGTTTCTCTCATGAGAGGCTCCCTACCCACCCACCAGTGCCTCAGTCCTCCGGTCATAGGATCAGTGTCCCTTCAAGTAAGGGAGCTGCAGGGCTGTGTGAGAGGGACAGACAGAGACAGAAAGAGAGAGAGACAGAGACAGAGAGAGAGACAGAGACTGAGAGAAAGAGGATGCAGGGGTGTGGTCTCTCAAACACTCGGAATTCCTTCTCCCTGTGAGCCCACCACCACCACCACCACTTCCCCCCATCCCCACCACCTCCCTCCATCCCCATCCTGCCCTGTTCTTCACCTGCCGACTCCCCAGTGCTCAGGTGTCACTCCAGTGTCACCTCCTCACATAGGCCTCTGCTGGCCCAGCTACCCTGGATCGACCACCACCAAGGCCCTCCGGTATTCATTCATAGCCCCGTCGTCTTCTTTTTTCTTTTGTAGCTCTTATCACAAGTTGTTGACACGTTTATTTATGTATTTTAAAAATATCTTTCTCCGCTACTCCATTAGAAGCCCCCTGAGAGCAAGGCTCACTTCTGCCCATTCTCCACTCCATCCCCGAAGTAGCCACAGGGTTGGCGTGTTGCTGGTGTTCAGCAGACACCTGCTTCAGGAAGTGGCGAATGTGGACAAAGACGTGGGTCCAGCCAGGATGAGGCTGGTATCTGGGTGGCTCAGAAAAACCACCCACTACCCCTGACTGTGTTTCTGTAGGGGAAGCCTGTCTGATGAATTACGTTTTGGTTTATTCCTTCAATTCCCCCAAGTTAGTCATTTCTGCCTGCCTTGTAATGGTTGGTAAATGAAAGCATACTTGTATTTCTTGAAAGATTTATCACATTTCACGCTTCCAAGTAGTAAGGCTTCCGAAGTCATCTTTTCTCTTAGTATCAGCCTTGAGAACTGACATGAAAACAGAAGCACAATTTTCAAGTTTCTGAGTAATTTCTCCCCCGTGGACGTAATCTGGCATTGGATAATGTGTGTTAAGAAGAGTAGTGATTTCAGATCCTCAGCATTAGAGCAATTTTTTAAAATTTACCTTTCTTTAGCTTTTTCATTTCATGTAAGTACAAAATACAAGTAATAGCTTGACGAGCCTGGCTTGGAATCTTACCAGAAATGAATAGTATGCTTTTCTCAATTTTCTGTTATGGAGTCACAGAGCCTTGTAACTTAAATGACCCTCTAGCTGCAGTCCTTGCTGCACTGTCTCCATTAATAAATAGGATGTGTTCCATCAGTACCTTCATCATCTGAAATTCCTCAATAGATGTTATGATGCAATTCTGGGACCTTAGGCAGGAGGTTAAGGGAGGAAGGGAGACACCACCAATCTACTTCTGCAGGATGCTGCTATGAAAATGGCCCTGAGTAACAGCTGCACATTTTCACAGATCCCCCTGAAACAGAAAATATTCTTCCTGAGTTTGGGTATTGAATTACTGTGGGTTTTTAAATGAGAGTATACCGAGTCACCTAACCCTGATCCCATAGCTGCCACTGAGCCACCCCTCTGTCCACACTGGGAAGGGTGTTAGCGCAAAGCCACCACAGCTAGGAGGATGGCTAACTGACGGCACCTATCCCAGCTTTCTTGGCTCCTGGGCTCCTTAGACTCCTAGCTTTCAAACCTCAAGGTCATGTCAAAAAGAATTCTGAAAGTTTGCATCAAATGCTTAAGATTGTCTCTCAACTACCCCAGCTTTCCGAATGAGTCCTAAGAGTAAGCAGCAAATAGTGAACGGCAGTCTTTCTCCTGTTGAAGGCTGGACTGTAATTTCGAGGGTTTTTAACACCACACACCCAGTGGAACTTCTCTAGCAGAGGTTTTAGTAACTGATGAGCCACTGGAGCCCTAGGGTCCAACTGTGTCTTAAGGAGTCTACAGGCTCCATGTAAGAATCTCCGCAGCTTACGTGTTTGTCCTATTTAATCACTCACTTAGCAACTGCTGCATCGGCTTGTGTGCCAGGGGTTGTGCAAGGCCCTGGAACACAGTGGTGAGCAGGACAAACATGGCCCCATTTAGGGACAGCCTGCAGGCTGGTATAAAAGCAGACATTCCCTTTTGTCTTCCTGCAAGGGAAAGAAAAGCTCCCTGTTTGGTATTTAAGGAATAATAGAAACACAAGTGACTTCTCACAACCCTGCATATAAAATCAAAGAGAATAAGAGCAATGTAATGAATGGCTCCTAAAATTCATCTGGACACTCAGGAGTTCAGTTTATTGTTCACTTTAAAGAAAAGTGAGAAACACCCCTTAGTGGCTGATTTCAAGGAGCAGCATATCTGCCTCTCAGAAGAATCTGGGGAGCACAGAATACCTTTATCTCAGAAGAATCTGGGGAGCACAGAATACCTTTATCTCAGAAGAATCTGGGGAGCACAGAATACCTTTATCTCAGAAGAATCTGGGGAGCACAGAATACCTTTATTTATGGTGGAGAATGTTCTACTGTCAAGGTTTGGCGAGTTCTTTACTTAGCTCAGCGACATGTTTACAATGCCTGGCTCCAGTAGGTTCAATTAACATTTATTGACTTCCTCTCTGTCAATGCCTGTGTTTTTAACAAAAGAATCAAAACACCTACTTCACACAAAAATGCTTAAGTAAATTTAGCTAAGAAGAGCAGAATGCTGAAAAATTCAATTTATGTTTCTTAGATAAATATATAGCTATATAAAACATTTTCTAGTAGAAGTCCATAATGGGTTATTTTGCTGTTTTAAAAAGCTATCTTTGGAAGAGTAGTCAGTTAATGGATGACCATTCTTTCCAGCCTCGGTGCCTGCTCTTACACTGTAATCACACAAGGGATTAGTGAGGGGCTGAGGATTTGTTTCTGTCTCCTAGCTGACACCCCTTTGCATCTCTTTTCACTTCAGCTGGAATTTTGGACAAATCTCCTTAGTAAGGATAAGTAACCTTAGGGGAAACAAATATATTAATACCAGGAAGAGTTGAGTTTTGACAAAGGTCTAGGGGTAGGGTAAGGATGGGGCTCCCCTCTTCAGGGCTTGATTACTGAAAAGGATCTCTTGACCCAACCAGAATCTTCTCTCCTAACTCCACTCTTCTCTACGAACACAGTAGTGAAAATGCTCCCAGGGAAAATGGTGAGCACACGGGTTTGTAACAGGTGGGGATGGTTAGTAGACACTGAGAATTTGCATAAGCACTGTCAGTTGCCTTCTCATTCTTCCCGGGGATTCGTGCATATTCACCAATGCTGTATGTCTTTCCCTAGAGAATGAGGGGCCAAGGAGAAGCAGCTTCAGTCACCAAAGGGGTAGGATGGAAATTCCTCCGAGTATTAGATTTTGAAGGCAATCTGTTAAGGCAGAGTGAACTGAGACCTCAGACTGTCTCAACTAACTGTTACAGTGTCAGTAAAACTCTAATGCCGCAGTGAATGAATTAACAACAAGCAGTGACAACATCACCTCTCAAAATGAGCTGCATCAGAGGCACTCATAAATATATAAACACAGGGAAGTTTGGGTGGCTTTAAAATTAGCCCTCATCTTTTACACTGAGTGAAGGTATTTCTGGGCAAAATAGAGTCTCTTCTGGTAAGAAGTGTTAACCCTGGAGAGAGGGGCCTCTCACTGATGGGTGGCAGTGGGGGAAGCGTCTTGCCTCTCTTGCTCTGTGGCCCTTTCTGAGCACCACCTCCTCTGCCAGGCCCAGTGTGCCCAGGCTTCCAATAGCTGTAACCCAAGCAGGGTGCTGGAAGGGTTTTCATCAGGTACCATGGGTGTCAAAAACATGTCCCCATGCCCTCCCCTCAGAGCAACGGAGCTTAGTCGAAGTTCCTAAATTTCTAGGGCCACAACAGCCTAAAGCATTAAAGCAACGCTGGCTCAACCCCATGGAATGAGCGGCTCAGCCCATTGCCTAGGCCAGGCCAAGGTCCCCGTGCAGATTTAGAAAGTCAAGGGCTTGTTGGACAGAGGGACAGGGATCCTTGCCTTTGTAGAATTTGAATTATGCATTAGATAAAAGAACAAGGAGAGTTTACTACTTCTTGATATTGTATATTTCTTAGTCAAATGACTACGAAATAGTGAATACTTTCTGTTATTTAAAAAATCCTGTCATATTCTCATCTGATAGTTACTTTTTTCAAAGGACAACCACATTCTCAATTCCTCAGACTGAAACATTCAGTTTTTATAGTTTCCACAGCTTATAAAGACAAAGGCATTTGGCTGCTTGCATTTTAATTTTCTTGAAGACCTAAAAATGGTTGGCAGATCAGAATGAATAAACAGCCTTCAGTAGTAAGTCCCCAAACCCTCACACTTTTTTTTACTCAAGCTATTTATGTAGCACAATTCATCCAATTTTTAAAAAATATATTATGAAACATTTCAGTTATGCAGAAAAGTATGGATAACATAACAAAGACCTTTGAACTCACCATTCAGTATAAGAAATAAAACATGGCCCATCCAGTTGAAGTCCCCTCTATACCTACCCCATCCCCAGATCACTACTTTTTTTAATTTGATATCATTCCCATGCTCTTCTTATTTTACTATGGTTTTGTTTTGCATGTTTTAAAACTTCATATTAAATTATAATGCATATTATATGCATTCATCTGTAGTTTTCTTTTTCCCCTTGACTTTGTAATCATGAGATTCATCTATGTGGTTATATATACACATACATATATCAAACATTTATATATCACACACATATATAATATATACATATCACAGTTTACATATTCATTACTAAATATTGCTAAATTGTTTTACAAAGGGGCTATACCAGTTTGAATACCCACTATCAATATATAAAAGAATTCTTGTTGCTTTGTATCTTTAACAAAACTTGGTAGTTTTTGCAGTCTGATGGGTGAAATGGTACCTACCTCATTGAGGTTTTAGTTTGTATTTCTGGTTGTTAATGAGATTAAGCATGTTTATTTCATCAGATTTCAACTCTTTGAATAATCTGTTTATATCTTTTGAGTGTTATTCTATTGAGAGGTTTTGGTTTGGTTTGGTATTTCTCATTACCTTATAGGAATTCTTCATGTATTTTGAATGTTAAGCCTTTCTCATTTCTGTGCACTGCAAGAATCTTTCCTCAGAAAAATTCCTCAGAATTTTTCTCCTCTCATTCTACTTGCTTATGGTGAATTTTGGTGCACAAATATTTTAGGTTTTCATATATTTACATTTTATCAGTCTTTCACTTTTGCTTTGTCTAGATCTTGTCTAAGAAATACTTCCCTACCTCAAGATCGTATTTTCTGGTCAGGCATGGTGGCTCACTCCTATAATCCCCGCACTTTGGGAGGCCAAGGCAGGTGGATCACCTGCAGTCAGGAGTTTGAGACCAGCCTGGCCAACATGGTGAAACCTCATCTCTACTAAAAATGCAAAAATTAGCTGAGTGTGGTGGCGGGCACCTGTAATCTCAGCTACTCGGGAAGCTGAGGCAGGAAAATCACATGAACCCAGGAGGTGGAGGTTGCAGTGAGCCAAAATCACCCCACTTGCACTCCAGTCTGGGCGACAGAGTGAGACTCCGTCAAAAAAAAAAATGTATTTTCCAGTATTTTCATCTAAAAGCTCCAAGTTTTGCATTTCACACTTAGTCCTTCAAATCTTTCTTGAGCTTAATATTTGTGTTTGATTTGGGGTAGTGATCCATTTTCTTCCGTTTGGAAAACCAGCGGTCCCAGTACCATTTATTGACTAGCCCACCTCTTCCTCACCAATCCCGCAAGGCCATTTCTGTCATCTGTCAAGGCCTGGGCTCTGCCCTGTTCCACTGGTCTTTTTGTCTGCCCCGGGTGACAAACATGCTGTCTTAATTACTTTATTTAAAAAAAATAAAATAAAAGGGTCTTTGGCATCCAGTAAAGCAAGTTCCTCCACCTCTCCACCTCATTCTTTCTCAAGATTATTTTGGCCATTTTGGGCACAACTTTAATCTTTCTCCTCTCCTTGATTTGCCCTAGCCTACTACAAGCAATCAAATGGCAAGACTTAAAGTAAGCAGAAGGGAGAAATCAAGCCAAAGCCAGCCCTGGGTAGTCCATAAGCTGAATATTTGGTTCCTAATAACTAAGACATTGCTGTGTAGTAAAGAGTATAGAAAGCCTATATATTAATAAAAGTAGAGTATGTGTTTACAAAAAAACAAAACTATTTTTTTAAATCTTTTCCGGGCTATAGCAAGGGCCACATTTAAAAATAGAAACTGGAGCCCATCCTCTGGTCAGTACCAAGGTTCTTGCCTTTATTTTTAAAAATACTACTTTTAAATCTATTTTTTGCATACAGATAGTCACAGAGAGTTTTGTGAAATAGTGCTAAAACTGTTCACTTTTGCCTAGATCCCTCAGAACATCCAAACCAAAGGTCAGTCACTAGGAGACACCCCAGGAGCGTGCTAATTCCATCACAGCAGGGCCTAAGAATGAGGTCATCTTTCTCTCATTCAAGGGAGACCTTAGTTTCCTGCTCTCAGCGACATTTCCATAGCCTCATGATAGCTGCTTGGTGTTCTACAGTGTCTCCAGATCCAGACCCTCTTATATGGACCACAGGACAAAAGGACTCTGGCCACCCAGCAGGCCATGGGCATGCTGTCCACGTGAGTTGGCGTCCCTCACACTTTCTCTATCTCATTCCCTTTCCATTCAGAATCTCAAGAGGAAGCTGGTTCTAGAAGGTTCTGTGTAACCTTCTCTGGAATGTTTTGCTGACTTCCCATAACTTGCATAAAGGACAAGTTCCTTTGAAACCCGAGTTGTAAAAGATCTTCCTTGCCCAGGTATTTAAAAATAATTCATCCTTTAAGAAAGAAATATATGCTGGATGTTGTCTTCCTGCAGACCAGCCCCTGCAGGCTAAGGCACCCGCTGCAGGGGGAGGGCCCCGGGAATCCCTGTGGCCTCCTGCAGCCCTGCTTCCGGCTTCCCTCTGCCCTCAGATGCCCGTCAGGACTGGAGCCGGAAGGTTCACTGACTGACCTTAAAGGCTGGCCCCTACGTCCTTTCTCAGCCCGAGCAGAGGCCCAGCGCTCTGCCGTGGAGGGCCCACCTCACAGAGCCTGGTCCGCAGAGAGCAGCCCCAGGGCTGCCTGAGTCTGTGCTCAGGGAAACAGGGCCACAGCCCGGAGCAGACACAACCTGGCCAGCAGGGCGCCATCCCCTTTGAGGGCAGGGAAGGTGAGCCAGGGAGGCCTCCAGTGCAACCCTGACCATCCTCCTCACCCATGTCCTGCTCACCAAGCCAGCTAAGGGTTGAGGGCCCCAGCTCAGTGAGGATGGTCACAGGTGATTTTAAAAGATGGGAGGGGCCAGGCGAGGTGACTCATGCCTATAATCCCAGCACCTTGGGAGGCCGAGGCGGTGGATCACTTGAGGCCAGGAGTTTGAGACCAGACTGGCCAACACGGCAAAACTCCGTCTCTACTAAAAATACAAAAACTAGCTGGGCGTGGTGGCATGTGCCTGTAATCCTGGCTACTCGGGAGACTGAGGCATGAGAGTTGCTTGAACCTGGGAGGCGGAAGTTGCAGGGAGCCGAGATGGGGCCGCTGCACTCCAGCCTGGGTGACAGAGTGAGACTCTGTCTGAAAAAAAAAAAATTAAAAAAATAAAAGATGGGAGGAAAACATCTCATGTTTTATGCTCTGTGCTACAATTCTCCTCTCATTTATAGCCCCTACCAAGGCTTCTCATAAATGGGTCTGGGCACCTGCTGGGCAGCAAAGGCTGGATGGGAACGGTGTGGGGGGCTGAGGGGCACCACACTCACCCCACCCTCTGCTTGTCTGCAGGGCCCCCAAGGTTGCTTCGAAGCCAAAGCAGGCATCAAAAGCCAAAGTGGCCTTCTGCACCAGCATCCCTCAGGACACCCTGCTGGGGAAGGCCCGGCCCGGCACAACAGCAGACTGAGGCCCCCACCCTGAAAAAGCCTAGGACATTCCTGGGCACTGTCATTTAGGGTGCTGTACAAATCACCTCCACCTAGAAAATGGAATTCAACAGTCAGGATACAGATTTCCAAGGCCAACTGTTGGCCCCAACATGCAACAGTGAGACCGTAAGCCTCCCGTGGGCCACATTTTGACAGTGGATGCCCTTCAGGGTGATATATGCTATAAAGCAGTTTTCTATCACCTAAGTGGTTTTTCTTGCCAACAAGAATTTTTACCCATCAGCACTACTGTGGCTGAAAATCTTCTCTTCAACAGTTCAGTGCGCTCTGTGCAGGAGTCAGCCCGGCATCTGCTTGTACACACAGCTCCTTGCATAGGTGTGGAGTTAGATCTGGACAGTGAACTTCAGGAAGGAAGTCCTTTCTTAGAGGAGGCTAACAGGGATTGAGAATAACATGAGAAGAAAACGCTAATAAAGGGAAACCCGAACGCGCTGCTGTCAGCATGTGTTTTCAAAGTGCAGCCTGCCTCTGAGTTCTTCGGAGCCTGAAAAGGGGTTTGGGAAAGAGCCCAGTAGGAGGGGCAGGAGGCCAACACACCTGACTTGGCCTGGGGCCCAGGAGGCAGGTGTAAGGGAGTGAAAAGAAAGGCTAGCAGGAGGCTGCGGGGGGAAGACCGCAGACTCCCTGCTGCTTCGCATCCCTCCTGTGGCCTCCACTGCAGGCAGGACAAACCTGGACGCCACCTGGAGCTGCTTCCTGAGTTGGCACACTATCGTGTACACAGCAGTCTTCAGCCCCCTGGAAGGAGGCCATAGTCGTGTGAGGATGGCAAAGTCGAACAGGAAGCTTTGAGTGCCTTTCTCCACGATGTCAACGAGGAGGTCCAGTGCCAGATCAAGGTGGATGGAACACCCAGGGGTAGGGGTGCAGGTGTGGGCGGTGACGTCCCTGCCCCTCCCTCCCCTGGTCCCACAGACTGTGGCCATGAGGCTGCAGGCTGGTGCTATGACAGGAGATTGCAGCACAGGGCCCTCCCCTCCAGCCCCCAGTGGGACATCAAAACCCCCCTGGGGCCATTTGTGCAGGGCACCACCTCCAGTATTGATAGGGAAAATAAACTCAGTAGAGCCACGACAGGGTGGAGAGAAGCAGGGACCATTGTCTTCCTCAGGAGCATGACAGCTGACCCCACAGACCATGCTTGCTGGTACACACTGGTCCCAGACCCAGGCCTGTCGGACATCAGCAGTGTGCTAAAAAGGTGTAAGATGTGGTCACTACTCACCGTGTGTCCTATCTAGTTGACATGGGTGGAGTCAGCTAAGGGGTGAATGTTCATATGCTCCCAATTCACGTTGAAGCCCTAATCCCCAAAGGGATGGTATTAGGGGGTGGGGCCTTGGAGAGGTGATTATGTTATGAGGGTGGAGCCCTGATGAATGGGATTAGTGCTTTATAAGGAGAGACACCAGAGAGATGATCTCTCTCTCCACCATGTGAGGACACAGTGAGAAGACAGCTGTCTGCAGGCCAGGAAGAGAGCCCTCACCAGGAAGTGAAACTGTTGGCACCTTGAGACTTCCCAGCTTCCAGAACTGTAAGAAATAAATGTTTGTTGTTTAAGCCTTTCAGGCTATGGCTTTCTGTTACAGCAGCCTGAACTGAGAGTCCGTGCCGAGTTTTTGAAATAAATGTGAATTCTGATGTTACTTCTTCCTTTCTGTACTTCTTGAAGAAGGGTAGCTTGGAATCACAAAAACTAAAACACATTTTTAAAATTTAGCGCCCCCACCCCAGGAAACAATGAATTTAGGAATGTTCCCTCCAATGTCTCCCATCTGTTAATTCTGTTGACTTCAACGAGAGGAAGACTACAGCTACTTGTGTTTTTCTATTTTTGGTAAAGGGCTACAAGGTTACAAACGGGTAAAGATATCTAGCTATTCCTTTGTCTCAAACTACCTGTTTTTTCAAGCCCCTAAGAAATGGCCATGCCTTAGGGTTAACCCTCCAATTTGCACTTATAAGGTAACCAACTGTCCTGGCATGCCCAGGACAGTCCTGGCTTGCCCAGGACAGTCCTGGTTTGCCCAGGACAGTCCTGGTTTGCCCAGGACAGTCCTGGTTTTAGCACTCAAAGTACCACATCCCAAGAAACCTCTCCATCCCAAATGGGATGGTTGGTGGTGTCCTACTGCCACTAGTCATTCAGGCTGTGATGATGACATTTTTACCACAAATTGTCCAGTGTATATTTGATTACAAGCCAATTGGCTTATGCTCTGTCTGCCATGCTTTCTAGCTCTGTGCTCCCAATATTGAGTTCTGATTCAGGTGAGGAATTAGAGAACTGGAACTTTTCATATATATTCTGCCCAGTAATTCTCTGCTACCCTAAAAACATGCATGTAAACACACAGATTCTTTATTTAGAGTTTAAAGGAAACATCAAAATCTACTGAAAATATTCATTCTCTTTAGGAACAATGTGGGTTTTTTCCTCAGATTTTTATTTTTGCACATTCTTGTGACATTTCCCATTGCAGGAGTTTAGCAAAATCAGCTTCTTAGATGATGTCATTCTAAATATACATCTTAAACAAACAATATCAAAACCACCAGCAGGAAACTGAAAAACACTCAGTGAGTACTGTTTTGTCTCAGTAACAATAAATACAAAAAGACTGTTGTGTTCCGGCCCCATCCAACCACGAAGTTGATTTCTCTTGTGTGCAGAGTGACTGGTTTTAAAGGACATGGAGCTTGTCACAGTGTCACAATGTCACAGTGTGAAGGGCACACTCGCTCCCGGGTGATTCACATTTAGCAACCAACAATAGCTCATGAGTCCATACTTGTAAATACTTTTGGCAGAATACTTCTTGAAACTTGCAGATGACAATTAAGATCCAAGATATTTCCCAAAGTAAACAGAAGTGGGTCATAACATTAATTACCTGTTCACATCAGCTTCCATTTACAAGTCATGAGCCCAGACACTGACATCAAACTGGGCCCACTTACACTCCTCACCACCAGTCTGTCCTGTCATCAGACAGCAGGCTGTCACCTTGACCAAATTCTCACCAGTCAATCATCTATCCCAAAACCATTACCTGTTACAGCTAAAACAAAATCAGCACATCTCTGTCTGTATTAGAAACGACAAAACCTTACAAAGCAGTCACCTCCATACCAGTCTGACAATCACTAGTTCATTTGGCAGATGGACAACAAAGGTTTAAACTTGCCATTCCAATCAACTTTCTTTCCATATCTGATTCATGGTGTTTTCAAAATAGTATCTTGAAAGCTGTGCTGCATTTCTCCTCCGCTTATCAATGAAGAAAACGTGTTCTCCAGAAACTACCTGCGGTAGCCACTCCCAGGACCTGGGGAGACGTGCACCCTGGGGGTCGGAGGGCCTCCAGGTGAATCTGAGAGGGAAGACCCTCCAGTGCTGTCGTTGTAGCCTGGCTGAGGGTGGTGCTAGCTCAGACTGTTATTCCCCAGTGCACTACAGTCAGTGCGATGATGCTGTGTTACTGGAAATACAGCTGAGACAGCATTATGTGAAAGAAGCTAGCCTGAACTAAAAAAATGCTGCGCTGCTAGTGAAACTCTTTTTATATATGATACTACACTTTACAGACAGAAACTTTAAAACAATACTGACGTGTAAAATAAAATGAATCCAATGCAGCATGCTCATCCCAGTATCTTAAACTCGGTGGTGCCCTATCTACAGGTCCACACTCCGCGGCCCATGAGCATGGGGGCCTTTCTCGCCCCCCAGGCCCGTCCTGGGTATCTCGGTGCTGGGCTGCAGGAGAGATACCCAGTTCCTTCCCCAAAACATCCTTCTATTTAATAAACTGTTTCCCTGGACAAAACACCCCAACTGCAATGACTTCTGTTCAAAGTGCAAAAAAAGCTTCCGTGAGGTGGGTTCATGGTTGTTATTGTATTCATCTTTCACCCTTGAGCTCAGAAAGACCTGCATCCCATGAATGGAGGGTTGGGAAAGGCATCTTTAGGAGGCACAGTCCACTGTGTGCTTCCAATTTTCCTGTACACAGCCAGTTTGCCGGTCCAGCTGCAGTCTGAGCATCGGCATTCTCTTCATTGTCTTCAAGGTCTACCTCCCACCAGTGAAATTAAATGTTTGGGTGCTAAGGGATAAGGTGCAGAGAAGCGCAAGTCTGCACAGTCTGATAGGAACTGGCCACTCCAGAACTTAGGCTATAACAAAAAAGGGCATTCAGACTGTGTGCTACTTAATGACCTAGTGCCAAAAAATGAAATGGTACTGTAAGCGATTCCCAATAATCATCTACCCTACCATTGCCGGGGAACCTGTGCAAATAGAATGTGAAATATCACAACAGACTACAGCTGTCCTCGCCATAAATACTATATTGTTTAAAGTTCTGTACATAGAAAGCAATTCATTCAAGTCTTAAGATGAATTTAGCTCTATATGGCAAGTAATTTTTTCCTAAAGATGAAATCATTTAGCAAGAATTTTTTTTAACATAAACAGTCTGCCTATTTCCCATTTCTTTTTGAAAAGACTTTTTAGAGTCTAAATTGTATTTATTTTTCCCCTAAAATGTTAGTCTGTTATTTCATATTAGCACATGCAAGCAAAATTTACTCTTAAATATATTACTTTAATCTGGTTAATGTTTTGACATCTATAATTAATTGTAGTTTCAAACAGATGCAAGCCATGTCTGTGACCAGGTGCAAAACGTAGAAAGTCATCTCCAGAAGTGGAGAGAAGACTCCAGGGAAAAAAGTGTTTTGTAAAAGTCCCAACTCAAAAGTAAAATTGCAGTGCCTTTTAAGGCATGAATTAACTGGAAACCTTTACGGATTAACTATAAAGGAAATTGACCATGCCTGGAGTACTCTTTAAGAAAGTAAAAAAGGGGAGATTTTCATAGACTCCCTCGGCCTCTTAAAATAAGTTAAGGCCTTTGGATGTTGGCACGTCGCCAACAGGATGCCATTAAAACAAAATGTTTCTGCTTATTAAAACCAATGCCCATCATTCTCCTCCTCCTCATTGTCTAGATAGAGGAGGGCAACTTTCTTTTCATCTGAAATCACCGACCTTTGGTCTACCATTCTCTGGAGCTGCACCTTCTTATCAAACATGGCCTGCTCCTTGCCCTGGTCTCCTTCCCCAGCAGAGGCCTTAAAGCTCACACCAACTGCCTGGTCATTCCTACTGTCCGCGTCTCTCCAGGAACCACGGTCAGACACACCGAGAGCTCCCGCTTCCTGTGTCCGGCTGCGGATCACCTCTACGTTACTCACATCCATCTGAAAGGTAAACGAAGTTTCTTTGGGCCCTGGTGCAATGTGCCTTAGCGTTCTGCTGCTGTCTGCTAACTTGCCTAGCTCAGGGGAGTCCGCTGAACCAGCAAGCACAAATGTTCTGGACACGGGTCCACGGATGGCAACGTGTTCAGAGGTTTCCGTTTCTGTAGGACCTAGTCGAATGTGCCTAAAGGATCTGCTAACACCCGATGTCATTTCTGCCCCTGATGTGTCCCCTGCACTATCCTCCTGGGGAGATTCAGAAACGACACTTTGGAAGGTGCTCTTTTCAGTCATAACGGTTTGTCTACCCGAGGTATGACTGTGAGTGGCCTGGTGCACATCTGCTGAGCCCTCTCCGTGCACAGTGCTCTCTGAGTCACCAGATTCCCCCGGTTGGGGAACCAGCCCATGGTAAACTATCTGCTGGGTGGTCTGATGCCTCTGAGGCCCGATGCTGATGTGCCTGATGGATGTGCTGCTCCCTGGCAACCCTTCCATGTGTACAGAATCTCCTCTGACACCCAACTCCACCTTGTCTGAAAGTGGAGCTGTGAACTGGATTTGCCCACTGAACCCTTCTTTAGGGCCTAACTGGAGTTGCCTGACAGAAGTCTGGGTACCCACTGACTCTTCTGTTGCAAAATAATCACCAACCTTCCCTGCAGCAGAAATGGGGCCCTGAAAAATAATCTCCTTTTCAGCATGAAATTGTCTGCAGCCAAATGTGCTGTGCCTCCCCGATCCGTCCATATCTGCAGAAGACTCTGCTGGGCCAGGTTCTGGCGAGCCCCCTGCCTCTGGACAGGCAGGGGCAGGGCCTAGGAAGATGACTTCTCTGGACAGTGGACTTTGACCGGGACCCAGCGTGACATGCCTCACAGACCGGCTGGCTCCGGTCGGGCTCGCTGCCTGACTTAGGTCGCCTCCCGCACTTACCTCCACCACTTCTGCAGTGGGTCCTTCATATGACATTCGCTCAGTCCTCCAGACTTCAGAGGGGCCGAGTTTTATGTGCCTTGCAGCCTGGCTCACATCCTCCAGCACCTGTGACTGGGCAAAGCCTGTGGGGCTGCTGACCTCCACAGTGGCCGACACTGGGCCCTGGGGACTGCGCTGTCCCGAGCTGTGAGAGGCCCCATCAGCAACCTCGCTGTCGCCTGAAGGGATGTACAGCTCCCGGGTGGCCCAACGCCTGAAGCGAACGCCAGCAGCCGGGGCCTCCGCTCCACCTTCCTCATCTGGGCTGCCAGGCGCTGGGCTGCGTTGCCTGCTCAGGCTCTCCCGAACCACCGACTCCACAGCCTTCTCCATCTCACTGGCCTCATCTTTGCTCAGCTCCTCCAGGTCTAACCGATCGGCATCCACAGTTTGTGAGACGTTGACTTCAGCAACCAGGGTCACGGAACTGCCACCAGCACCCTGGACCTTCTTGACATCCACGGAAACGCTCCCCAGCCCACCCTGCCCCTCTCTGGTGAGGGCGGACAGCTCCTCCCTCATGCGCTCGGGAAGGGTTTCCTCCAGCTGCCCGATGACCTCCACCAGCTGCTGCCGGGGCTCCTTGGAGGAGATGCCCTTCATGGAGGTGTGGAATTCGTGGGGTATTTTAATTTCTTTTTCAATGACTGTGGGTTCGGCATGAAATTCACCGCTTCTAGCTTGTTCTTTCCAGTGAGTGGAACCCAGGTCCCCCTCCAGAGAGGGCGCTGGGACATCCAAGGGCTTCACAACCTTCTCACCCACTGCACCGGCCTTCTGTGTCCTTCGAGTCCCCTGCACGATTTCATCCTGCCAAGAGTACCTGATGGTGGATTCCTCCTCGATGTGGATCTGCCCGTACACCGAGCCATCATCTCTGTCGTGCCCCCCGGGGTGTTCATCTGGAGTGGACACAAAATAACTCTGCTCGCCCTCTGAATCACCTGCCTCTGTCACTTCTTCCACCTGAGTCGTGTTCTCCTGGGGCTGCTTGGTCCTTCGATGCTGATTAACTGAGAATGTGACATCGCTTTCTCCATAACCTTCCTCCTCCTTAACCAACCCCCAGGGGCCTGGCGACACATCTTCAACCTCTTCCACTTTGAATGGGACGGAAAACTCCTCCGGCTTCTCCCCGCTGACATAACTCACGGGCTCCTCCACGATCTCCACGTTGACGACCTTTGCTCTCCCCTCCCTCCCTTTCAGGCCGAGGTTGATGATGTCTCCTATCACCTGCTCGGCTGACTTGCCTTTCAGCCCCACTTCCCTAATATCCTTGCTTAAAAGGTAGTCCAGGCCAGCTGCATCGGAAACATCAACATCCTCAGTCAGTTTAGACTCCACAACTATTTCAGTCTCTGTTTTCCTTTCCCCAGGAAGCTCTTTCCTGTCCACGTAAGTGACTTTTGTGTCTGGAAAAGAATCAGCAGATGCTTCTGTCTCTGGAGACTGAGTGAACTGCTTCAGGATACTGGTAACGATGTTTTCTGCTACGGTTTCTGTCATGGAATCACCTTGCAGAGAACCAGTGGCATCACTGGTGCCCAACCTGAACCGCAGCTCTCTTGCTTCTGCCTCTCTACCGGTCCCGCCACCAGCATCCTTCACAGGCGTCTGCAAACCTTTCGGGGACACCTCTGCTCTTCTGTCCTGGGATACTTCTAGACTGATCGGCACCTCTCTCTCTCGCACGCTCTTCTCCTTCGGTGAGTCCTTCTCCTTCATCTGCTGGCTTTCTCTCTGTCTCGCTTCTTTATCTAACTTTGTCAATTCTTCCCATCTTAGGTTTCTCTCCTCGGAAGCCTTCTCTTTAGAATCGAACATTTTCTCTTCTGGCTTTGTTCGGATGGTTTCTGGTCTGTTTCTTTCTTGCTCCCTCGTGGCTTTCACTTCTGTTTTCTTTCCCAGAACGACGGTCCTCTCATTTGACCGTGTGCTTTCCGAAGCACCTGCTGCCACCTTGTCTCGGCGATCCCGGTACGACTCGCGGGCAATTGTGGAATCTTCCCCTATGTAAATGGGGACCTCCCTTGTATCTCCAGCTTTTGGTCTGTCAGGGAATGTTTTCACTTGAGCCTCAGTATTTCTTAAAAGGCCATAGGTTGGAGAGAAAGTTCTGACATTGGTTTGACTGCTGACGGCTTTTCCGTATGAGTTTTCCTGCTGGGTAGTGGCCGAGGAAGAATATCCTGAGCCCAAGAAGGCTCTTCTGGCATCAACTCCAATAGATGTGCCCGTCTGAGATCCACGGTGCCCTGACAGGTTAGAATACAGCGCCGGGCTGTGATTGAAACTTGCCAAAGGTGCTTTCTGCCTTGAAAATAGATTCCTTTCATTTTCCCTCTGTAGTAGTGAGTCGGTATAGTGATAGGATTTGTTTCTGAATTCTGTAGAAATTGAACAAAGCGTTCATTAAAATGACAGGCATCATTACCCTTTTCCATCTACAAGCATTGTTGCAGGCCAAATCCCATTCCATCATAATGAATATACACTGTTACCACAGAAAGCTCATTATAAAGATAAGTTATATTTGGTGCCCAAATTATTTTTTGGCAGTTTACAAAATCCTGTTACAATAAAAGGTAGCACTACAAATACTTCAGCCTAACACGTTTCTCCAGTTACTGATATTAAAATACTCACTCATCTTAACATTAATCATAAAGCACAATGCATATCCCAGAGAGGTCAGAGGTGCTCGTTTTTGTGGCTGAAATTTCACAATCTTATATTTTGAAATCATTAATTTCTGCTTTTTGAGTTAAGTTTAATTTACTGTAGCAGAGAAGAGCTCTGTAATTACAAAGTGTGTCATTATTAAACACCAAATAGCATTATCCTCCACTATTTAATATACTCTTCTGTTTCACTGATTTCCATATTGGGCCAACAAGTATTAAAGAATTTAACTTTTTAAAGCTTTCTGATCTTTTATTTTACATTTAACACTTATCTGAAAAGAAGCCAGTGCAGAAACACCCCGGTCTGTCTTAGTGTCATGATCCTGAAGTTGGGAGGCAGTCCTCAGGGCTTCCAGCTTTGCTCCAGGCTGTTTGCAGACAGTGCTACCCTTTGGGGTGTCCACACCCCAGCAGGGGAAACCGCTCTTTAGGAATGGCAGCTGGTGGTTACAACGCAGCCAGGAGCACCGTCCACCCCGAGAGTGCCCCTGGTGTCTACCCACACCCCAGCTGGCTCAGCGGGGACAGGGCTTTCTCTCTCCCTTATGGAGCCAAGGCCAGAGGCCTCCTTTGCACAGATCCCAAGATACAGGAAAGAGACCAGGCCAGGACATTTTCTACAAGACTCCTCTTTTCAGGTCAGCTGATCCTACTGATCCAACTGAGAAGTCCCAGAAGATGAACCCCCAGGCAACAGTGCAGGCACCATCTCATTTACAGTTAAGATTCAACAAGAAAGATGGAAGATTACGGACTGGGTTTAGGTCCACCGGCTAGTGGGCAAGCGGCCAACATTATTTTATGCAATATTATAAAAGAAACACAAGCACACTAACAAGTATTGATAAGTTCACTACCTAGGAACTTATCTGTACATTTACTCAACAGAACAGAACTATCTAGAAGCTCAAAGTCTAATAAAAATTCCCAACTAGTAATTTTTATTCTAAAGCTTTTGGCATAATATGTAATTGCCAGAATAAATTTAGTTTACAAATATTAAGTCTCTATTTCCTTCAAGAAGCTTGAAAAATAATGAATGAATGAATGAATGAAGCAAGTTAATAGCAACAGCTGTTAGCCCCTCCGTGTGCTCTCCCTCGGCCCCAAAATCACAACTGGGAAAATTTGAGCAAGGCCCTGGCTTAGACTGTTGGTCTTCCTTGGAGCTCCTGGGCCCTTTTCTTCCTTCTCCCCTCTCTCTAGGTTACATGATGGATGTCCAAACTTAGGTGTCCACAGGTTAAAAATGTAGGTAACTAAGTAAACCTTGAAATCTGGGGAGTTAATTCTTGTTTTATAGATGTCACACGTTAACTGATGCCAGGCAGGTAGACCAATGCCTACCCTTCAATGAACACCTTTGCTTTTTTCAAACTTACTCTCAAAATTAGAAAGAAAATTTGCTGCATGTTGTCTAAGACCAGATCCCTTCCAGTTATAGATGATTAGAACCCAAATATTCTTCTCAACCCAGTGACATGTCAAATCCATGAGGTGCCTAAAAGAAACAATGAAGACTAAAACCATGCTGCCTAAGGTGTGAACTCAACATTCTATACATAATTTAATTGACACTTGCTTAGCCAGAGCTCTTCAAGATTCTATAGGGCTTCAAAAGGTTAAAAAACAAGTTATCCCTCAGTTTCTTAGGATCTTTCTAATGAACATTAATGATCTTATGTCAGTTCTGCAGCCATAGGAAGGATGGGCCCTGTCCTGAGGCTCTTGGCCTGAATAAGATAGTCTTCAAGGCACCAGGACACATTTTCCTGAGCTGCTCACAACAACCTAGGGTGGTGTAAACAATGTAACTACTCCCATCTCTCTTCCTGTTAGGGTAGCAGGTTCCAGAGTGCTGCCTGCCTGCCATCCAAGGCCATACCTCCCTCTACAGGTGTAACAACCATAACCCCTTGGTCTGGAAACGGAAGGAGTGTCCCTTCCAGGGGTGTGAAACACAAGTTCAGGTGCACTCCTGCTCGCCCTCACACTGCCCAGTGCCATTAGCCCCTTCCGCTCCTGCATCCTGTCGAGAGAGGGACCAAGTTTATCAAGCACGTTCCCAAACATTCTCATTCACATAATTGAAATTATGTCACACTAAACTAAAATCTATTTGGTACTTAAATGAGAGATGAACTCCTGTTATCTAAACACCATATCTAACCCGTTCTTCCTGATGATGGTGCTTTACTATCTAGCCACAGAATAAACAGTTCAGATGCCTAAAGCTAAGTTAAGTCATTAGCTTTTACTTACCTGACGGCATGTTTTCAGTGTGCTCAGCCCAGATCACTATCTCTGGATTACTTTCTCCTTCCAATAAGGCCCTGTAAAAATAATTTAAAAACATAATTCATTAGGAAATGAAAGAGTAAGAAGTGCCTCTAATAAAACGTATCATGTGGTATGTGGCCAATGACCATAGTGTCACCTGTTTTAGGACTTCTACCTGAAGAGGAGACTTGGGCAGAGCTGCACCATAGGGCTGGCAAGCCCACCCACCAGCCTCAGCAGACCTGGGCCAGGCCACCTGCTCTGCTCACCGCCACATCCCTGGCGCCCAGCATGGCGCTCAACCCCTACTAGCCCAGTGAACAAAATGACCAGGCCAGGGCTTCGGCAGTACTGGCGAGCCAAGCCCTTCTAGAAAGCTTTCTCAGTCCAGGGTGAAGAGGAGCAGGAGCAAGGGGGCACTGGAGAGATGTGGGCCCCAGGCTAGAGGGCCCCAGAGCAGCTACACCCCCCACTGGTGTCTTCCTGGAGTCACAGCTGGGGGGGCAGCTTGCAGAGGGCTGACCAGGAGACGGCAGGGACTGACACTTGTAAGGCAGCCAAACTGCATCTGTGGTTTCAAACTGCATTCCAGGGGGTCACCTTGGAGACGACAAAAAGAAGTAGAAGGCAGGCAGACGGAAAAGGTAGTGCTAAAGCGCCCCCCGTCAGTAGCCCCTCCCCATGCCACCCCCAGGGGCCTCACTTCACCCAAATTGGCATCCTGTTATCTCCTTTAATAAAATGGTGAGAAGTACCCAACAAGGTGATTTCTTTGACTATGTCTGCGCCAAAGTTCTAAAATTATAGAAGTTTCATTAGGTTGTTCACGTCTACTGCTTCAGATCCCAGAGCTGAGGAGAGTGGTCCCAGCAGACCCAGCCTGCTGGTGAGGGGCTTAGCACCGGGATGCCTGTCAGCCAGTCACTCACGAAGACCCCTTGGGCTGCTGGCAGCTCTGGGTGCAACAGTTTCTCAGTTGCTAGAGCAACATGTGAAGTCACTAACTCCGGTTCCAAGAAATACACCGCACACGGCAAAAGGCATCCAGAACAAGAGCCCACTGAGAAATGCCAATCTTATGGCTGAGAGCTGGGCACAAAAACAGAGCAGGGTGCCCACACCCGAGCAGGGACTTGGCAGCTTGGACAAACTGCAATGAGTTGTATTTCCATCTGTTGAAACATGGTGAGCCCCATGAACATGAGAGCCCTGTGAGCAGCTGGAAGAAAGCAAAGGAGGCATGAGGCACTCTCGCGAAGGCGCACACAGCGGGCCTGCCCCGGCGCGGTGACTGCGGGATGCTTGTGTGTGGACGGGGCATGTGCAGAGGCGCGAGTCCAGAGCCCCAGCCCTTCGCTCAGGGCAGAGGCCAGGAAACAGGACACCAACCCATTAATCCCACACCCTCATGACCAAGCATTGTAGGTTCCAGGAACGCAAACAGCTTTCACTGCTGAGAAAGTTCTGAGGTCTATATAATCAGAGGAACATTCGGGGTAAAAGCCAGGCCCCAAGGGTCTGCACCCCAGGATGACGGCAGCAGAAGGGGTGGCGTCCTACAGCTGAGGAGCTAGAGCAGGGTGTGGGGAGAAAGACTAGGTTCTAGTTCAGATCCTCCCGGCCTGGCTCAGCTGTGAACCTCGGGTACCACGGGGCCTCTCCCTTGAGCTGCCCAAGTTAGAACGGAAGGTATGTTGCTGTCCAGGGAAAAATACGTCTTCCCCACCCTCCAAGGGGAATGGTTCTGCTCCTCTTCCAGAATTCCAAAGCATCACCAAACCTTCATAGAGTTCAGGACCCACACGAAACAGGCACCAGCCCTGCGTGGGGCTTCTGGCCCGGTTCAGGGGACAAGATACAGCCCCACAGCCTCCCCTTTCTAGGCCTTTACCATCCCTGGCTGACACTGAGCACCAGGCATTGTGGTCACTCATGTACTTACACCGTCGAAGCCACCCCCAACACAGGGCCTGTGGCTGCATCCTCGCTCTAGAGGTGAGAAGACTGGGGTGCAGAGACAGCATCTTGGTCAAGGGCATACAGCTCACCAGTAAAGAGAAAAAAGCAAACCCAGGCAGCCTGAGCTCTCAGCCCCCTCCCCTGCGATACCGCTAGGCCTCCCAGTGAGGCCAGGGACCATGGTATTGCACACAAATTTCAGAAAGCACAAATCCTACAGATAGACCCTCCGGGCCATATTAATGAAAATAAATTCTCTTGGTGATTTCATCCAAAATGGCCCTGCAGAGCTGTCCTATAAGTAAGAAGCTCCTGCTGGAGAAGGAGCTATCCCTCATCTGTGTCCCCTCTCAATGGCCGGATCCTAGCAGGCAGGGACACATGTCACCTTTACTATC
This sequence comes from Pan troglodytes, assembly GCF_028858775.2. Taxonomy (NCBI): domain Eukaryota; kingdom Metazoa; phylum Chordata; class Mammalia; order Primates; family Hominidae; genus Pan; species Pan troglodytes. Next base: position 90,943,152 of record NC_072414.2, on the reverse strand, counting down.
TGTGAGCACCCGGCTGGGCACTGGCCATTGAGTTCATGCTTTGGGTAGCACATCCAGCCCAATGGCAGCACCCTCCTTCCGCACAGCCCCAGGAGTACACGGCGAAAGCATCAACAAGACTCTGAGGAGAAGCCAGAAACCACGACTTCCTCTAAAGCTCTGCAAGGGACATTTTTAAGGAATAGGTTCGTACCACTTTAAGAAATGGGTAGCATGTTCTCTGAGGCTGCAATCAAACCTGGTTATTTTGAGAGTGGTGGAGGAAATCTGCCCCCAAGCCTCGGGGACTGTGAGAAATGCCAATCCCCTGAGTCACGGGCTATTGTGGGCATTTCACACAGCTCCACAGGTTGGTGGCCCCTTATGCAGGAAAATAAGCAAAAGTGCAAGAAAACTCAAGTCCCTGGCCTCATTAAGGAGCCCAGGACAAACCCACACTGCAGAAGCCGGCTGTAATGTGGCCTCTGGCCAGGCGCCAGGCCCTAATGGGCCACCCGGCGTCCTGAGCAGGCCCCAAGGCAAGGCTCTCTGTCTGGGATAGATTACCCTAATGGAATTTCTGAACAATCCGCCGTGATTCAGCACTGTGGGCACAAGGCCACTGCTCTGTGCAGCCCCATAAATGAGGCACTGTTAGGATGTTCCCAGAAGCCGTGTCTGTGCAGGAGCCTGCTGGGGCCGGGGCCAGGGCCGGGGCCTGTGGGTGATTCACGGGGTGCTTCCTAGCAAACAGCAGGTGGAGAAGTGCAGAGAAGAAAGGGAGGCTCCGGAGCTGGAGAAGGAGCCGCAGAACCGCCTCCCTCGACTCCTCACTGTGACAGAGGAAGCCAAGCTCCACACAGAGTGGACGCGCTGCCTGGGTCACCCCAGATGCGGGCCCGTGGCTGGTCAGTCACTGGGAAGACCAGGGAACAGAAGGGAGGGGGCAGAGGGGAGTTCCACTCCCATGACCAGCAACGCCACCTGAACAGGAAAGGTGAGGCGACCACCGACTTCACAGGAAGGATAGCAGGAGGTAACGTGGCAGTGCTGGGCCATTTCCGGGCGTCCCTTCTGGGGTCAGTATTCAACCACATCCCAGAGCCATCTCTAGGTCAATACTAGAGACTGAAAAAAAAAAAACCAGATAATCAACAGAGACAAACATTACTCATAAAACAGAGAGGAAGCAAGCGCAGGACAAAGTTCTGGAGTCAGGATGTCTGGATTCAGATCTGGGACCTGCCACTTCCTAGTTCTGTGACCCTGGCAGGCCACTCAAACACACTGTGACTCAGTTTCCCTATTTCTGAAATGGAGAGAACTCACAGGTTTGCAGTAGGAATTAATCAAGAAGCAGAAAGTTCTCAGAACCATGGCTGTCACAGAGTAAGAGCTCACTAAACATCAGCGATCACGCCGTCCCCACCTCCTTCCACATCCTCCAAAGAAAACTGATTTCCAGCTAAATAAAATGAGTCAACAAGGGAAGGGACTGTGGACCATCTGTACTTTATGGTTAACTGAATGTTAACTCATTTATTTGACCAGCAACCAAAGGTATTGGTCGATCCTTTCAATTATATATTCTATTTATTTATTTATGTAGAGACAGGATCTTGCTCTGTCGCCCAGGCTGGAGTGCAGTGGTGCCATCTCAGCTCACGGCAACCTCTGCCTCCCGGGCTTAGGTGATCCTCCCACCTCAGCCTCCCAAGTAGCTGGGACTACAGGCACGTGCCACCACACCCAAATAGTTGTTTTTGTATTGTTTGTAGAGATGGGGTTTCACCATGTTGCCCAGGCTGGTCTCCAACTCCTGGGCTCAAACGATCCACCTGCCTCAGCCTCCCAAAGTGCTAGGATTACAGGCGTGAGCCACCATGCCCAACTCTATTCTTAAAACTACAAGATTTTTATTCACTTCAAGTATTTTATCTAGTAACTAGATAAGTCTCAGTGTTCACACATTTTTATAAGTCTTCCAAAAAAAGCTGGGAACTAACTTAAAAAAACAAAATGTACTTCTGCAAAACCTTGAGGAAACCCCTAAGAAACATTTTCCTTTGAATAGACACGTGAAAAGGTACAGGTGGCCTAAAAAATAATGGGGCAATCAGAAATATCACTAGAATGATGAGATGTAAACACTAGGAGTCCTCCGTGTTGCTACATTAGCAGTCTACGTGGAGACCAGAGACATCATATTTTTCTCCATTAAAACACGCTGCTTCTGCCAACTGGGATCAGAAAGAAGAAACAGGAAGCTTCCCATGCCCTTCCCAGCACACACAATATTTTTTGATGTTGTTGTTTCTAACCTAACCTTTTAAAAGGACTTTTGCCTGAAAGGCCCCAGGCAGTAAATAAATCGCTGCATTGCATTTTCCTATCTGCCGAGGTAAGGCCCCCTTCGATTTTTCTACTGAAAAATCATTTTGACCCAGCTTTCCATTTTTTCTTTCAGGTGAAATTTAGAACAATTATCATATCTTTCATCCCCAAAACATAGAACACAAAAGCCTCTTTCTGGATTCTTACAGAGACCACATTGTCTGTCTTCCAGACCAGAAACCTAGGATGGGCCTCATGTCACGCACACTGTTTCTGCATCCTTCTGTTCCGTGGTTTCTGCACTGTCTACCCCTGGGTATTCTTGCATTTGTTGTTTCAATATTGAGTATCTTTTATGAAAGGTTCTGTTTTCTAACAGCTTCTTGCTGATGACTGGGCTCTATGCTGAGTGTGTGTATGGGGAAGCTGTTTCTTTTCTATCTGTGCTTCTGCAAGTCCTCACTCTGTAGGATCTGGACCAGGTCTTCACATCGGCAGTGAGAGGGTTTGGGGCACTGCAGGTTCTGGACATTGCTAGGGTTTTCACCATCTCATCATCAATTATCATCCGATTATTCACAAGCACCTGCTTTACCGACTCTGTGCTAGCCTGCAGCGAGTGACAGCGGCACGTGTCTCTCATACTTCCTTACCTCTCAGCCCCTCAGGCTCCTCCCTCCTACCACAGCCACCTCCATCAGGTCTGCACGCCTGGGCGCTAGCGACTGCAGGAAACTCTGGAAGCCTCCCTGCAGCCACCCAGACACCCCATCCACCCCAGCACTGCAGGCCTCCTGCACTCTGCCTGCAGCTGCCTCCCCAGCACCACCTACCCCCTCCACAGTGCTGGCCCTGGGACTGCCCCTGCATGCCACAGAAAGCCCCACTGCAGCTTCCCAGCGTTCAAGGCCCCTGCACTCTGCCTCATTCCCAGACCTCTCCTCACTCCCCCTGCAAGTTCCTCCCTCAACTTATTCTCTTATTCAAACTTGCCCACCTGGAGCTCCTTCCTGATTCCTTTCTGCCAGTCCAATTCCCATCTCCCCACTTCCCCCACCACCCAAAGGCCCAAACCCCACATCCCTTTGCAAATCTCTTCTCATCACCTCAGTCTGAAGTGCTCCATCCGGCAGTGACCCATGGATAGCTTTCCCTGTTAGGGGGCAGTGAACCATCGACACTACCCCCTAGGAATGTGCATTCCATTACTGGAATACGCTTGACTTTCTACCTCAACATACTGTGTCCCTCCTGCCACACTACCCCCTACAGTCCCTCTCCCTCTCTCCGTGTCTGCTCACACTTCCCCGTCTTTTAAGACCTTCATCAATCTTCAGTCCCTCTAGAAGCCTCCCCTGATTCTCACAACTCCCTCCCCATCACCAGAAGCCTCGTGCTGGAGTCTTTTGCAGCCCTTCGGGTTCCCTGCTGTGTGGCAGGCTCCCCAGATCCATGCTGCCTCATCTACAGCCCATGTTCCTTGACGTGAAGCCCACACTGGCGGTGTCTTTGCAGGCCCCCACGCAGCATCGTATCCTGCATATCAAGTGTCTCCAGAGCAGGCTGAGGGCAGGTGTGGCTCTTACCCACCCATCACACGTGGCCCTCCATGACACGCCCCCAAAGCCCAGCTGCCCAGAGACTGGCACTGTCATAAATACCACACTAGCTCAGTCCCCAGGGCCTCCCCCTGGCCATTCCCTCTGCCTGGAAAACCCTTTCCAAAAAGTCATTTCCAGCTTCTCTTCCTACAAGAATCAAGCATTGCCTCTTCAGGAAGCCCTCCCTGCGTGCCTCATCAGCCTCCCTCCCACTGCACCTGACACATCATCATCCTACCACTGAGGACAGGGACTAGGTCCACACCATCATCTGCCCAGCATCCCAGTACATCCAGCTCCTTTCTAATTCCACGTTCAACAGGGCATGGAGGGAACAGCCTTGGGTGAAGGCCTGAAGTTAAAATCTCGGGCTCTCCAATTATGAGTTGTGTAACGTTTTAAGTAACCTCCTTGAACGTGGGTGTCATCACATGGAAAAAAAGCTTCTTTGGTGAAGCTATAAAAATTGCAGATACAGTCTACAAAGCGCTTAGCACATGGTAGGTACTAAACAGAAGGCAGCTGTCACTCCCTGTTACCCATTCATGGTCAGAGATAATGGCACCTACTTTGGAATGCATCAGAAAGTAAGATGGATGATGACACGGGGTGGCCAGTCATGAGATAAAGCAAATGTAGTCGCATGTTCACTGGAGAACTCAAATGGAGCATTCGTTATTCTTCCAACTTTTCTTATCTTTGGAAATTCTCATAACAAAATGTTGGGAAAACTAGATAAAGTATTCATTTTGACATGACTCTGCAAAACAAGACTTAAAAGGAATGAGTTGTGTTGCTCATCTCAGGTGTTCAGAGCTTCAGATTCTGTCCAATCCAAGTCATCACCTTCTCTTAATCAAAGTGTGGCCTCTCTAGATGGCTCCACAGGATTCTGTGACCTCGGACAGGCCCAGGGCAGCTCTAAGGGGACTGCCACATGCAACTGCAAACAGCCCAGACTGGCGCGTGGGTCCTGGTGCAAGCCCCGCCTCCCACTGTGACTGCTTCCCCTCTCCTCCATCAACCCATCCTTCATCTCGTCTTCCAGGCTGCTGTGAGAAGACCTAGCACTTACCTGCGCCTGGGCCACTCTGCCAACAGCAGTGTGCGCACGAATCACCTGGGATTTTGTTACGAGGCCAACTTCGGTCCAGTATGTCTGGGTGAGCCCAAGATTCTGCATTCCCAACAAACTTGCAATGCCTCACAATGTGCATGCTGCCGCCCTGTGAGCTGTGAGGCCCTGGACCAGGGATTCTCTACCCTGGTGATACCTGACAATCATCCAGGGAGGTTTAAAACCACTGTGCCGGTTCCACCTGTCACTAACCTCATCAGAATCTTGAGGGCCGGGAAATTCGCAGGTGCAGTCCCTCCCTGTCCCTGAGCATGTTTCCCTTACCATTCTGCTGCTAGTGCAATAAAACGCACACTCCAGGCAAGACCCTGTGATCATACAGCAAATGGATCAGTACCTCGAGCCCCACACAACTGCAGCTACTCTTGACAGGAGACAAGAGCCAGTACAGCCTGGTGCCAGCTGCAGGCAGGGTGTGTCTCCTCTCTTCTCAGTATCCATGGCCCCACGCCCAGCCCCACAGCTCCCGCTCACTGCCACCCGCAATGCAGGAGGAAAGGGAGGGATGGTGCTGCACGTCTTAGGATGCTCAGAGGTCTCGATCTCATCTTCACCTGCCAGGCGAGGTGCCAGCAGCTTCCCTGGCCATGCACTGGCCAAAGGCAAAATCCCAGTCTTAGACTCTTGGAGGTTTGCTTTGTTTTAATTTTATTATCTTATGTTTATTTTATTAAATTATATATTTATTTATAAATTGCAAGACTCTCTGGAAATTACAAGTATACAATTATATTATTTTATGATTACTTTAATGTTGCTCCTTCCCCGTGACAGTCACCTAGAAGGGCCAAAGATCTGGGTTGGGAGGTGTTCAGTACATTTGAGAGTCCTTGGGACAATGGACAAATCCCAGCAAAACATGCTTTAAGCATTAAAGAGCCACAGTCCCTTCCCTTGCATGTGAATGAGAACCAATAAGCCACAGGATGATGACGGTCAACTCAGCAATTCTGGGGCAACGGCCACCACAGGTGGGTCAAGGTTTGCAGAGATCAAATGGGCACTTTAGTTAAAGAATAAGGGTCAGAAGAGCGCAAGTCCACGAACACAAACAGGAACTTCACACCTGTCCTCCGAACCGGAGCAGTGCAGACTACTGAGCAAGACTCACATCGAGGATGACGAGAGTTTGTCTTCCAGACATGCACTGGTGATTTTCAAAAATGCTAAGTTTTTGGCTTATACAAAAGAATGGGTTCTATTCAACCATCTGTATGTCTTCTTCGTCAACGGGCATCTCCGAGACTATACTGGAGCACAGAGGCGGGAGGCCTGCAGCGATCCTACCCAGCAGGGCTGGGAGTCTGCAGCGGGGCAGGGCCAGTCAGGCAAGCTCCTGGCAGGGTCCTCATTTTCCCCATGCAAACTTGGACAGCAGAAAGAGGTACAGTGAAATCCATCGCTTGCTCCCCTGAAAGCACGAGTAGCTCCTAAATTCCTAGGAGATGGCCACATCAATCCATAATCGGGTTAGGGAAACGCCAGCCATAGACAGACAAAATAAACTCTGTCCTGGCTGACAGACTGCTGACAGTGAGCAGAAACGGCTCGCGATCGATGCCCTGAAAAGCTGGGCCCATGGCTTGTGAATACCCTACCAAAAAGGCAGGCCCCAGACTCTCAGGCAGGATGCCCATGTTTACACTGGCTTTTCAGGATGGAGAACAGGGGGCAGGACGAAGTAGGGAAGAAAAGAGCTCAAAATTCCAAAGGCACAAAATAAGTTTCCTGATTCTAACTCAGGGAACTATTACAGAAAGAAAATAGAAAAATCCAACTGCCCTGCAGGGAAAAGATTCATCTGGCATGGGGCATTACCTAACACACAGAAGTCAGTTTTCCAGGCCTGCCTGGCATCTGCCCTAGAACAGTGCCTGATTTGGGGTAACTCCCACCACCCCAGTCTCAGTCCATGTGACTCATAAGAGGCTGGGACCCCACCCCAAAGCTCTAGAGCCCTTCATTCCTCTGGCCAGTGATGGGCTCAGAGGCAGGAACATGACCCAACAGAGATGGAGAGGCCGAGAGGATGACTGGGTGGCCCTAAGCCTGGAGCTGCTCGGGCCCCACCCAGCCACGTGGTGGGAAGAGTCCAGAAGAGAGAGACCATCCCGCCATGTGGACCAGCTGTACCTGAAACTAAGGATTTGATACGGTTTGGATGTGTGTCTTCTCCTAATCTCATGTTGAAATGTGACCTCCGTGTTGAAGGTGGGGCCTAGAGGAAGGTGTTTGGGTTATGGGGGGGGTCGCTCATCAATGGCTTGGTGCTGTCCTCTCGGTAATGAGTGAGTTCTCACTCTATGAGTCCACATGAGATCTGGTTGTTTAAAAGAACCCAGCACCGGCTAGGCACAGGGGCTCATGCCTGTAATCCCAGCACTTTGAGAGGCTGAGGCGGGTGGATCACAAGGTCAGGAGTTCAAGACCAGCCTGGCCAATATGGTGAAACCCCGTCTTTACTAAAAATACAAGAATTAGCCAGGCATGGTGGCAGATGCCTGTAGTCCCAGCTACTCGGGAGGCTGAGGCAGGAGAATCAGGAGAATTGCTTGAACCCGTGAGGTAGAGGTTGCAGTGAGCCGAGATCGCACCACTGCACTCCAGCCTGGGTGACAGAGTGAGACTCCATGTCAAAAAGAAAAAAAAAGAACCTGGCACCTCCCCACTCTCTTGCTCGCTCTCTTGCCATGTGACATGCCTGCTGCCCTTTCACCTTCCACCATGACTGTATGCTTCCTGAGGCTTCACCAGGAGCAGATGCCAGCACCACGATTCTGGTACAGCCTGCACAACTTCGGGCCAAAATAAACCTCTTTTCTTTGCAAATTATCCAGTCTCAGTTATTCCTTCATAACACAGAGTAGACCAGCACAAGACTTTCAGGTATATGAGTAATAAATTCTTTTTCTGACTTGGGGCAGTCTGAGGAGAGTTTCTGTCACTCACAAATGAAAAATTCCTGATTAATGCTTTCTTCCCCCAAATAAAGCCCGAGTGTTTTCAAGTTTTCCATATTAAAGTTCAGATCATCTAACTCAACGTGTGTTTCAATGCCCTACCAATTTAATTGTGCAACTGTTCACCCCACAAGATTTCCAAGGAGAATGCCAACAATGGGCTTTGGGAAGTCCAGTCTGGCAACATCTTTTCCCCTTTCTCTGAGCCCCGGCCACCAGCCCCTCAGTGGCAGCAAGGCTCTCAAATGGGGGATCCAGAACGGCCCTCACGGCCTTAGCCCCAGGGCCACCCCTCAATTCATCCCTCGGTGAAGCCGTGGCTCCTCCATGGACTCCATGTCCCTGGGAAGGCCTCACCCCTTAGCAGCCTCCTGGGGCCCAGGCCAGCGGCTGCCTGATAGAGCTGCTCCCTCTTCACTGATGGGAGTGAGGGCTCGGATGAACCCTGGCTGATGTAAGTCTTCCAGAAAATAAAGACAGTGAGGCCGGCCCAGGCTGCAATGTAAACTACAAGCAACGTATCAGCCAGATACCCTTTTCATAGACATCAAAGCAATTCAGGCCACCTTGATATTCTTAGAGCAAAAAATCATGATCAGGGCCGGGCGCAGTGGCTCACACCTGTAATCTCAGCACTTTGTGGAGGCAGAGGCAGGTGGATCACCTGAGGTCAGGAGTTCGAGACCAGCCTGACCAACAAGGTGAAACCCTGTCTCTACTAAAAATACAAAAATCAGCCAGGAATGGTGGCAGGGGCCCTGTAGTCCCAGCTACTCAGGAGGCTGAAACAGAATTGCTTGAACCCAGGAGGTGGAGGTTGCAGTGAGCTGAGCTCGTGCCACTGCATGCCAGCCTAGGAGATGGAGCAAGACTCCATTTCAAAAAAAAAAAAATAGAATAAAATAAATAAAATTAAAATTAAAATAAAAAATAATAAAAAAAACGAAAAAAAAAATCATGATCAGAAGATTACAGAGGCAGCCTACAAGATGTGCTGAACTAGGCCTGGGGATGGTCCCTGCTCTACCCCTCACCAGGGGAGTTGGTCCCCTTCTTAACCTCTCCAGGTTTAATCCCCCACCTGTGAAGGAGACACCACTGGAGCATGGCTTTGATGACCAGACTTTGACTCTTCTGCCAAAGCGGTTTCCACAACTTGCTCACACCCTCCACTGCCACATGTTCCACAATCCCGGGAACGGAGCAGGCACTGTGCCCTTTTTACACGGCTTGGTGGGGATGGCACAGCTTTGGCACCAGACCCGGCTGCCTCTGCCCCTCACCAGCCTGCAGCCCCAACCTCCCGGCCTCTCTCTCTCACCTCTAAGAGGGGAGAGTGGTGCCCACCTCAGAGTTGACTCGGAGCAGAGAATAGTGGCAAAGAACTCAGCACCACGTCTGGCAGGCAGTAAGGACACCGTAAAGCTGGCTATTGTTAGCGTTCCTGAAGTTGGGCACCTGCGTCTCTAAAACTCCTTCCACTGTAAGTGTCACAGACCCTGGCTCCTTCATAGCTGCCCTGAGCATGAGAGCTGCCAGGAAATAAGGGGCACCACCTCAATCAAAGACCCACTGGCACCCAGGGGAAGGGAGGGGTGATGCCAAGGAGGGGAGGAGCACTGTTCTGCCGGCCTGCAGGCCACACCCAGGGGGACTGGACTCCATTCTCTGCCCCACCCAGCACCCAGCCCCTTTGAGCGCTTTGTGACCTTTTCATCAGAGTTGGTTACCTTGAACTCAAGTCAACATCTTGATACATAAAGCCAGTTGGCCTACATTAGCATGCACCATGCTAATCTCTTGGAATAGATTCAGTTCAGGGCCAAACCCACACAGGGTGGCATCAGAGCCCTGAGATTCAAAGCAACAATCAAGCAGATAGACACAGACTTCCTGGATCCAAATCCTGTGACACGGTTTGGCTCTGGGTCCCCACGCAAACCTCATCTCGAATTGTAACCCCCACGTGTCGAGGGAGGGACCTGGTGGGAGGTGACTGGATCATGGGAGCAATTTTCCCCACGCTGTTCTCATGATAGGGAGTGAGTTCTCATGAGATCTGATGCTTTAAAAGTGGCAGTTTCCCCTGAGCTCTCTCTCTCTCTCCTGCCACCTTCTGAAGAAGGTTCTTGCTTCTCCTTTGCCTTCCGCCACGATTGTAAGTTTCCTGAGGCCTCCCCAGCCCTGCGGAATAACTGTGAGTCAATTAAACCTCTTTCCTTTATAAATTACCCAGGCTCAGGTAGGATCTTTATAGCGGTGTGAAAACACACTAACACATCCTGGCCCTCCACTTTCCAGTTCTGTAACTTCTCTGAGCAAAGTCTGTTCATCTGTAAATACAGTCTCCAGTTCCTAGGATCCAACACGTTGACGTGTGTGAAGCTCTTCAGCAGTCCCCAGAACATACAAACACTAGGTAAGGGGGCACGGCTCAGCTACTCCCATGCTGCGGACACCTGCTCAGTGACCTAAGCAAGCCCTACTCTTCCTCTTCCTTTTGGCCTCGGACTCCTTGCCTGGCCATGCCAAGGGCTGCTCTCTGCTTGTCACAAAGCCACAGGGACTCCACAAAGGCTTTGGTCCCTAGACCAGTTTCCTTCATGTGCAAGTTACACCCCCATGGCTTCGTCAAGGCCAACTCAGCACAGTCTCCTTACCGGTAGGTCGCCACCTCCAGACTGAGGCCGGTCTTCACCTGCAGGAGGTCCTGATAGTCCCGCAGCCAGTCAGCCATGGCCAAGGTGAGGGTTGCCTTCTCATCCTCCAGGCAGTCAATTGCTCTCTAAAGAGAATAGACAGACTTTTAGCAGAGAACTGGAGCTTTACTGGGTCGAACTGAAGGTACCAACAATTCAGGATCGAATTGAAAAACAGACCAGGGTTATTAGCAGACCCGAAAAACACCCAGGGTTATTAAACATGCAGTCACTTGCAGGATGGTTTCCAATGTTGTATCTCTTCCATATGGAAGTTTTTTATTGCATGTGGAACATTTTGATAGGACACTGGCTTCTCTGTTCAGACTCTCTATTAATAATGAATGCTTAGGAGTTTATTCAAATCATCTCTACCATTCAGACATCAGGCTGCTTAGGAAAGCCAGTGCCTCAAACCAGTCACTAAGACGCTATGGAAAATAAGCCAAGACTAGAAATCAGGGGTTTTACAATATTCAAAACGTAAGTCACTCAGAATTGAACTGAAATGTACTCCCCAAAGTCATGATTTCTCCAATAATAAGCAGGTAAACTGATACAGAGTTTTGTTTCACTTAGAAAAGCTACTTTAAGATCATCTGGGGAGAAATGCATTCTGGGCATAAATGACAAAATACAGACTCAGATATAAAACTTCTTTTTGGGCCTGGCGTGGTGGCTCACACCTATAATCCCAACACTTTGGGAGGCCGAAGCAGGCGGATCACTTGAGGTCGGGAGTTCGAGACCAGCCTGGCCAATATGGCAAAACCCTGTCTCTATTAAAAATACAAAAAATAGCTGGGCATGGTGGCGCAGACCTGTAATCCCAGCTACTCAGAAGGCTGAGGAACAGGAATCACCTGAACTCAGGAGGCGGAGGTTGCAGTGAGCCAAGATCATGCCACTGCACTCCAGCCTGAGTGACAGAGCGAGACTCCACCTCAAAAAATAAAATAAAAATAAATAAAACTGCTTTATGAACCGTAATTGCACAGTGCAGCTAGTAAGGGCGTCCTGGGTGCTCCTCGCAGCTCCCCTCACCCCTGGCCGGGTCCCCGACCTGCCTCTCTACCTGGCAAGGAGATACTGCGGCCTTCTGAATCCCAGACATAGACCAGTGCCCACCACATACAAGTCACACAGCACATAGCTGCTCAATTAAATTTAAAATGAAGTGATCAAGATCATATCACCCTCCTCAAAATGTACTATTTGAAGTCGACAGTATCTTCTCAAACAAACATATGGGCTTCAGCTGCACCGATTTCCAGTTTTGTTTTCTTCCTAGTTGTTAGTTACTCTGGGGAACAATTAACCAAGCAAGTATTTAAACATTGAAATAAGTCCATGTACTTTTAACTTCTGGTTTGTAATGGGAAGTAACATTATTTCTGAACATCATTAACTAAACTAAGCTAGACCTATAAACATTTATCTTTGTAGAATTCAAATACGGTAAGAGGGAATATTATGTTGATTGCTGCTGGAATCCCTTCACCAAAGGCACCCGGCAAGATGCTGAGGGTCCACAATAAATATGTCTGTGAAACCAAGGAATGAACTCTACAAGATTGCACATGGAATTTATCTTTTTGGGTTTTTTGTTTGTTTTTTGAGACAGTCTCGCTCTGTCACCGAGGCTGGAGTGCAATGGCACAATCTCGGCTCACTGCAGCCTCCACCTCCCAGGTTCAAGTGATTCTCCTGCTTCAGCCTCCCAAGTAGCTGGGACTGTATACAGGCGCCTGCCATCACACCCAACTAATTTTTGTATTGTTAGTAGAGACGGGGTTTCACCACGTTGGCCAGGATGGTCTTGAACTCCTGACCTCAGGTGATCCTCCCGCCTCAGCCTTGCAAAGTGCTGGGATTATAGGCACAAGCCACCGCACCCAGCCAGAATTTATCATTTTTCAAAATGCATGATCAGCCAATAAATATTCCCACTTCTCATAACAGTTCTATTTCTATGCCAGTGATGGCTGTTAGGTTCCCTTTGAATATAAAGGGTCCTAAAGTAGTTTAAAACCCCTTAGCTTTTAAAGCAAAGAAGTAAACTTAAAAATCACTGGCTTATGTCCCAGGGTGGAAAAACGATAACAGATCCCACAGCTGGCATTACAAACAGAGAAGCTCACCAAAGAGCAACTGCCAGTCTTGATGTAAGTGACAGCACTGCCACAATTTAGCCACAATATTCACACATTCTATAGTTAAATCTCAATGTCAAAATCCTACATTCCCCTGTTTTAGAGGGAATACAATTCAGGTACAAGGTTCTCATACAAGATGGGCTGTAGGTATGCATGTATGTATGTATGTGTGTCCTTCCTGCTATAGGAAATTTGACATAACTATTACAAATTAAAAATTTATAGTAATTTATTCCTTACAAAGAAGTTCAAATGTTGTTAAACTGCTTAGAAAAAAAATACGATGAAAGCTCTCCAACCACAAACCTCCTGAGCAGGTCAAGAAAGCCTAGTCACGTGGAAGGGGTGTGCAGGAAGATAGTCCTCCCAGAGCACACAGAATAGTTCTGCACCCACAAAATACAAAGAGGAAAATCAAACTGTGTTGAAGCTGGAATAAGTACAGTTTCAGTCACATTTCCATGTGAGTCAGCTCCTCCTAAATTGTCAAAGGAAAATTAGTTGACGTTTGGAAGCAGGAATATAAGACTTAACTGGCTCCCAACGGTCTCTGCAGAAATCACAACAAACCCTGCTGTGGAATAAAACTTCAGACTTGGGCTCTGCTTGGCCAGTCTGCAAGCTGTGGGTCAGGACAGAGGCACTGGAGCCCCAGACACGGGACGCTACATCTCACCCGAGCAGAGGCAGTTTCACCTAATGCTGCAAAAGCTTGGGAGAGAGGTCACCTTTTTGCTATTTAGAGAACTTTTGGACAGCATCACAACCGATGATGAAATCTTGCTCCACACCAGGAAAGGCATGCTGCTGTCAGTATCAAAATAATTAATTTTCTCTTAGCCAAACTTGAGCTACCGCTCACTGAGCAAGCCTGTGGGACAGTTCACAAATATCACTGTCATTTGCAACCTTGAAAGGTAGAGCTCCAGGGGATTTAAATACTGTGATAACTTCAGCTACACACAAAAATTAAATGTATTCATAACAAGAAGCATGAACTGGATGCCGACGAAGTATTTATAGCTTAGCCCAGACAGCACCCTGAACTCAAGTTATATTTTACAATTCCAGGTGGGTATGTAAGAAGCATCTCAAACTGAACACACGTACATGGAACTTGAATCTCCCACCCAGGCCCGTCCTCCTAACCAATGCCCTGCAGTAGAGCGTACAAGAGGTACCGGAAGTAGCTCCCAGGGTGTATACAATTGGTTCATTCGTTCAACTACCAGCCGTTGAGCATTTAGTGTGCCAAGCGCAGTTCTTCATGGCTGCGGATTCAGCAGTGAAAAATGCCACGTAAAACAAGGCAAGTCCCTTCTTCCAGTTGCTCAGGCCACAACGCCTGAAGTCCACTGTGATTTCTCCCTCTCCCATCACATCCAATCTGGCAGCAAATGCCGTTGGCTTCAACTTGAACGCAGGGCCCCCTCTGAGACCCCTGGTCCAAGCCTCGAGCACTTCCTGCCTGGGTTACTGCGACAGTCTCTGAAGGCGTCCCTGAGTCCACTCAGTCTATTTTTAAAACAGCAGCAACAGTGATTCCATTAAGCCACAGCCAGGCCCCAACTCTCCTCGGCTCAGAACCTCCAGTGGCTTCCCATGGCACTCAAAGTAAATGCCCAAGTCCTGCAGTGGCCACTCTACCCCCTGTTCGCTGTGCCCTAGCCACACCGGCAGCCTGGCTGAGGCATCCCCGAAAAACCACGCGCTGTTTCCACCTGAAGGCCTCTCAGGTCAAGGGACTTTCTTTGTTTTACGTGGCATTTTTCACTGCTGAATCTGCAACCATGAAGAACTGAGCTTGGCACACTAAATGCTCAACGGCTGTTAGCTGAACGAATGAACCAGTTGTATACACCCTGGGAGCTACTTCCAGTACCTCGTTTCACAAATGGGGAAACTGAATTGCAGACAGGTTAAGGAACGTAACCTGCCCAAAGAGCGGCAGAGTCAGAATTCAGGGCCAGGTAGGACAGCTGCAGAGCACTGACCCTTAGCTAATCCCATCCTAATCCCACCCCACCTTCCCATCTACAAAAAGCTTTCATTCAATCATGTTTTGGGGGCTTGGAAGCCTTTTCCAAACAGTCAGCCTCAGCAGCTAAGGGCTCACTTTCATGAGCAAAAATCTCAGTGTTTGCAGGGTGAAGCTGGTCTCCACTTTATCGCAAATGTCTTCAAGTGTTTTCTGAAGCCCCCTCCTGCAGCCTGGGTGTGTCACTCAGGCTTTAAGTGATCTAGATCACATTTGGGAACTTGGATGTCAGTTCAGCAAACTCTTCTCGGGCAAATCTGAGGCCAGGCCTGGGGCAGGCCAATGACTACCGCCTCATACAGTGAAGGCGCATGAGCCATCTGGGAAGGACCAGTTTCCCCTCAAGTAGAATCCTAGCAAGCATCTTCCCCCTTGAGCCACAGAAGCTATAGCCAGAGGCAGGGAGAGCCGGGCACAATGTGGCAGCACCCTCTACTGCCTCCAGCTCCTGCCTCCAGGGGAGGGGGGCATTAAAGCACATGGAACACAGAAAAAAAGAAATGAAAGAAAATAGTTTTAATGCCAAAACTATTCAGCCAGCTGGAGGGGTCTAAAAGCATTTTAGGACTAGAAATCAGCAGAGTACCTCAGGCTAGCCCTTAGGAAGAGCAATTATCATTATGCTATGAATGCAAGAATACTGGTTAAAGGTTTCTCTCTGATCAAACAGACAGAAAAGAGAAACGGACGCCCAGTGGTCAGTTGCTCAGGCACTAGAGCCTGAGTTGAATCCTGGCTTAACTACTAATCAGGTGACTTATGTGCCTCAGCTTCCTCCTCTGTAAAATGGAGCTTATATTAGTACCCACTTCCTAACACTGGTGTGGACACTGAGAGTGAATATTTGTGAAGGGCATCTGTGGTACCTGGCGCACACAAAGCACTTGCTAAAGGCTCTTAGTAATAAGATATTTATTACCATATACTAATGCAACCCATTTTTAGGATTTTTTCACTCTCCCCATAGTAAGCTTCTACAGAACCCGAAAAAAATTACAGGCTTGGGGTTAAATCATCCACACTCCCTCTTTCACATACTTCTTAGCATCTCTGTGATTGGTGCTGAATCTTCTGGAATGCAATTTGAAATGGAGTTGACTTAAGTTAACTGAGGGAAGATTCAGTATATGGACAAGGTAGTGACTGGTAACATTTAGTGCAATAAAACCTCTGCAAATTGGAACTGGGAAAAAAAAATGGCCGGGCACATGGCTCACACCTGTAATTTCAGCACTGTGGGAGGCCACGGCAGGTGGATCACTTGAGGTCAGGAGTTTGAGACCAGGCTGGCCAACATGGTGAAACCCTGTATCTACTAAAAACACAAAAATTAGCCAGGCGGGGTGGTGGGATCCTGTACTCCCAGCTACTCGGGAGGCTGAGGCACGAGAATCACTTGAGCCCAGGAAGCGGATGTTGCGGTGTGCCGAGATCAGCCACTGCACTCCAGCCTGGGCGACAGAGCAAGACTCCGTCTCAAAAAACAAAAACCAAAACCAAAAAAAAAAAAAAAAAAAAAAAAAAAACCAGGTCCTTATTGACATTTTCCTCACTCTTTGCTTTTAGGAAAAAGCAGCAAATTCCAACAAGAGAGAGGTATCACTGGATGGCAAATGGAGAGTGGGGTCCCAGCCCCACTCTGAGGGCAGGTATGACCTCAGGAAAAGCACTTCCCCGGTGGGCCCTGGAGTCCCTGTGTCAAAGGAGGGCTGGACAGGATTCTAACTGCACTTCAAGTCCCCATGTCTCCTCCAGTCAGGGGAACTCTGCTTTCATATGGCTCACATTACGAGTTCCACTGAAGGTTTCATTAGTGGGGAAAAGGGCTTTGCCGCTAAGAAAGAACACTGGAACCAGAATTTGAAGGTCTGAAATGTGCCAAGTGAGCTGTGGCTGTGAACGCATGGTGACGATTTGGTCCACACAGCGTGGCTCAAAGCAGCATTTTCTAAACCTGCCTGCACAGCACAGACCCCTGAGTTGGTAGCGAGGGTTCCCTACAAAGGGGTTCCCTGGGCAGTAGGTTTGACAGATACTCCTTTTTGGAGAGTCACAATAACCACTGATCAAATCTCCATGAATGCCACATTAAGGCACTTCTTAACTTTCACTCAGCAACGAGTATAGGACCTGTGGAACTCAGACCCCTGGCCACTGTCATTGCGAAGGGACACAAGTGCTCACAAGTGGAAATCGGTACACACTGGGTCAGTCCCTGTCCCTGCTCTAGCTATGGCAAAGCCCCAAGAGAACACTTTGAAAAGTTATGAGGCGGAAGCCAAATAAAACCCACAACTCAAAAGATTAAATCCCAATGTAGTACCATATTGCATTCTATGATTTCCCATCTAGCCTGTAGCTCTTTGCATACTGAAAGTCTAGCGCAGTGCTGGGGACCCAGGGAGAATCAACAGGTATTTACTCATCACCTGTGGATACCTGTCACATCACCGCAGTCATTCCATATGACAACCCCCATGTTCCTCTCACTTCTAATTTTTAAAAGTCAGTCTCAAATCTTTAACTCACAGCTGCAAACTGTACTCTTAAAATATTTGTGAAATTGTGCAGATGTTATTTCCATCTGTCCTTTTGAGAACTACTGATAGTGTGATTTGGGAATATTTCCAATTCTGGCTGAGGCTGGGCAGGGCGAGGGCCAAACGCTAGGGCTGGACTGGGCATAGTTTACATCAGCCACAGGTGTCACCCCGCCGGTGTCAGAGGGTTTGCTTCCCTGAAATAGTAACTGTTTATATCACTCTGCACTTGTAATAACATCCTGCCAAAGGGCCCCACTTTCCCACAACTTTTACACTACGCAGAGATCTGACGTCAGCGTGTGCTGTGAGCAAAACATCTTCGATCAAGCTCTTTTCTGCATGAGGGTTGCTGCCCCTCCCAAGATCAAACAAGGCAGCCGCCCAGAGAGCCGCAACTGCGGCTTCCAACTGGGAAATCATATTGGCAAAATAAAAACCGTTTTGGAAATTAATTTGAGTTTTCCCCTGAGGAGCGCTATAGACAGCGGGGCTACCATAAGCCGTCACTTCTGCAAGTGAGAGAGGTTTCTCGGTTGACTCTTAGCTCTGGGTCTACTGAGTCTACGGAGCACGGAAAATGGAAGGAAAACCTAGAGCTAACAGGGTGGCCTATCAGGATGCGCCCAGTCACGCTTGTCAAGAGTTAAAGCAGCTGCCACCTAACCCCATGACGAGGACGGGGCTCTCCGCTAGGACCTGCCGCCCGGCGCTCGCCCGCTGAGTCGACGGACCAGCGGACCGAGTCCGGGTCCCCATGCCATTCGGGCACCCTCTGGGCGGGCCCTACCGGTCCGCGACGCCGCGCCCCTGGTGAAGGGGCCGCTGCCCCACGCCGTCAAGGGCAGGGTGCTGGGGCGACGGCCGCGGGTATGGGGTCAGCGCGCCATCCCCGCGCACGGACCTGCCGCTCCTCGGCCTGTATCCCGTACTCCTCGCGCATCCGCAGCAGCGCGTCCTCCAGCCGCGCGCGCAGCTGCTCCAATCCGAGCGCCTCGCGCCGCAGCGCCTCTGCCTCCTGCGCGCACAGCCGCGTCTCTTCCTCCGCCTGGAGTCTGCTCTCCTGGCCGCGCCGCAGCGCCTCCTCCAGCTCGCGCACCTCGTCCTCGTACAGCTGCACCGTCTCCCGCCACGACTCGGCCACCAGCAGTGCGTAGCTGTCGTGCACCTCCCGCAGGCGTGGCGGGGGCGCGGCGGGGCCGGTGGCGCGGGCGCGGAAATGCATGGTAAGGCTGGCGGCGCGCGCGCGCAGCTCCCGCACGTCGCGTTCGTGGGCCGCGTCGAGGCCTCGGCGCTCGGCCTGCAGCCGGCCCAGCAGCGCCTCGAGGGCGGCGCGCGCGCCCAGCGCCTCCTGCAGCTCGCGCTGCTGCGCACCCAGCTCGGCGTCCAGGCGGCCGCGGGCGGCGCGCTCCTCCGCATCCAGGCGCTGCAGCTCCCGCAGCTCGCGCCTCAGAGCGTCCCGCTCGCCCTCCGCCAGCGCAGTGGCCCAGCTCAGCTCGTCCAGCTGCTGCCGCAAGCTGCGCGCCTCCTCGGCGCAGCGGGCCTGCCCCTCGGCCCACAGGCCCTCTCGCCCGCGCCGGCCGCGCAGCTCCTCCTCCAGGAGTAGGTTTTCGCGCTCCAGCTCCCGCACCCGACACACGTAGTCATAGAGCCGGGCATTGAGCTCCTGCAGCTCGGCCTTCTCGGGGCCCGTCTGCAGCCGCCAGGACAGCATCTTGCCGGGCGTGCGGGGTTCTCGCGGCTGGCCGGCTCCCTCCTGCCCTGGTCTTGTCCCGGTCTTGTCCCCTCCGCCGCGACGCTCCGGCCTCACCGCTGCCCCGGAGGCCGCAGACTGGGACGCGAGCGGGAGAGCCCAGGCACTTAGCGGACGGGGCGGGCGGACTGGGTGGGCGGCCTGGGCGGGCGGCCTGGGCGGGCGGACTGGGCGTGGGCCGCGGCCTCCAGCCAATCAGAGCGCGGCCCGGCGCGGCCTCTTGGGCCGCACAGCGCCCCCTGCCGCACCTTGGCGGCCGCAGGTGGTCGGCGCGGGCAGTCGGGTAACAGCGGGCGGGGTGGCGGCCTAGCCAGGCCGGGCTCAGCGAAGGGACGCCGGAGAGGGCGTCCTGCTGCTGCCCCGTCACGCGTGTCCGCAGCATACGAGTATCCTGGCGTTGGTGGATGGAAATAGAAGCCTATTGAGTTGCTGTGGTGCTGGCGATTTTGGAGAGACTTCTTACCCGAGGCCCTGGAGATTGGTGGGTTTTCTATTTTTAAAAAAACGATATGGGCCGGGCGCGGTGGCTCAGGCCTATAATCCCAGCATTTTGGGAAGCCGAGGTGGGAGGATCGCTTGAGCCCAGGAGTTCGAGACCAGCCTGAGCAACATAGAGAGACCCTGTCTCTACCAAAAAAAAAAAAAAATATATATATATATATATATATATATATATATATGAGAGAGAGAGAGAGAGAGAGAGAGAGCCTGGCGTGGTGGTGTCACACACGCTGCTTGGGAGGCTGAGGCGGGAGGATTACTCGAACCCAGGAGTTCAAGGCTGCAGTGAGCCTGATTGTGGCACTGCGCTCCAGCCTGGGCAACAGAAAGAGACCTCATCTCATATATATACATTACACATACATGTGCATTAATTTTTTTTTTTTTTTTTTTGAGACAGAGTGTCGCTCTTGTTGCCCAGGCTGGAGTGCAATGGCACGATCTCGGCTCACCACAGCCTCCGCCTCCCGGGTTCAAGCGATTCTCCTGCCTCAGCCTCCCGAGTAACCGGGATTACAGGCCAGCGCCACCACGCCTGGCTAATTTTTTTTTTTTTTTTTTTTTTTTTTTGTATTTTTGGTAGAGACGGGGTTTCTCCATGTTGGTCAGGCTGGTCTCGAACTCCCGACCTCAGGTGATCCGCCCACCTCGGCCTCCCAAAGTCCTGGGATTACTGGCGTGAGCTACCGTGCCCAGCCTAAATAATCTTTTTAACTTAAAACATAAATATATATCCATTTGCCAGCATTTTAATGTGCAAAATACTTCTCTTGATGTCAGTTGACAGGAGTCCCAGTTGCCCTTCTTATACAAGCTACCCTCATAGTACATTACATTTTCCAAAACGAATTTCTTTCATTTGGAGTGAAAACTTAGAGACCATAAAGTGCTCCAAGTACAGAACTTTCTAGACATCTAACATCTCCCCGAACTTTTACAAATCTCACACACACACCCCTAATGTGACAGCTGTTTCTTTCCAGCATTTCCCTAAGAAAGTATTCAGTTTAATTGCCATGGAAACCACAGCTCTTTTTTGTACACTTGCATTTCATTAGTTTTCATGGCAGTTATTTATGAATGACAGTTCTCAGTATACGTGTCATTAAGGCTCACAGGGACAAACCAGCTGACCCTTGGTTGGGGTGCCCTGGAACTTGTGGCAACACAAGTGCCCAGGGCGAGACCTGGACGGTCATCCACTGGCCAGAGGGCTCCTCATGGCAGGGCCAGCAATTAGTGTATTTTACAGATGGCATGGAAAGGTGGACTACTCAGCAAGCTGGTCCAGGGCCTCTGACAAAGCTTCTAGTGCTCTCCTTGTCACAGCCATGAGCCTCCAATCACAAGCAAGGCAGAAAGTGGCCCTTTGTTTTTCTAGAGACCCTATGTTGGAGATCCCATTCTGTAGGTGGTAGAAATTAATATCTTTCAATGAATAATTCCCTGTCCTTTTCTGCTAAAACTAAATGGGGGTGGAAAGTGGGTTTATTCAGTGCTTGGGTTTATTCACCTTGGTGTGGGACAGGGGGATTTGGACCCCCATCACCCCATCATTGTCCATCCTCCCATTCCCCCAGGTGCACACTGACACCTGGCCTTTGCTTGTCAAACAGCAGAGCTGCTGTGGTGTCATCGCCCAAACCTGTGTGGAGACCCTGCCGGTCCTGGGCCCCTGTGGGACATTGGGGTGCAGGGGGGCGGCTCTCACAGTTGCCTGGACTCCGCTGCAGCTGTTTGTTCTCAGCTCTTTGACTCCCCACGCTAACGGGTTCTGCTGTCCCATATCCCCTGGCTGGGCAGGGGGCAGCCCTGCAGGGTGGGAGAGCCTTCTCAGGGACCAGTGAGTCCCAGCAGGACACTTTGCAGTGACTGATTAGTCTTTCTTTGCCCAGTGCCCTTCAGGGTCTTGGACTTTCCCCCATTTCTGCTGTAAATCCTGTCCCTGAGGAATTGACTGCTCTAGCATACAGCTGCCCCGGTAGGGAAAGAGTTATAGGGGATCAGGAACTAGCAGGGCCGGGAGGTGGGAGGGGGGAAGTACCCCCAGCTACTCTTTCAGGATAATATCCTGCTGCTTCATACTGAATCCTCACAACATTGAAGCTCGGAGGGGTGAAGTGACTAGAAGTATTAGAGTTGTGACCACAAGAGCAGACTTGAGCAGGCAGGGTCTGGCCAGGAAGCAGAGGCAAACTCAGAGGGAAGGGAATGATTGATGGGATGGGGATGGATGGAATGAGGAAGCACCAGGGACCAGCAAGAGCAAGAAGCCAAGAAGCTGTTAGCGCCCTAGGGTGTTGGCTGAGCCTGGAGAAGCCCAGAGCACTGGAAAAGAGGAGCAGAATGGATCCCAGGAGGGAGCAGGAGGAGGAAAACCCAGTTCTTCCTTCCTCAAAGCCTCCCTTCTCTTGCCAATACTTCCCGCTGTGGAAGCCAGAAGTCACAGGAGCCTGGCAGTGGTGCACTGTGGTTGGCTCCCACAGGTTTGTGAGTGCCAACTGTTAAATTTTTAGAATTTTATGGACCACTTGTTAAACACAGCCATTATTAAAAATTAATTATAGAAGCTTACAACTAATTATACAAAAAGAGCAAACACATATTCAAAACGTATCACTTCCTCAGTATTTCACTGCATTTTCCTATGATCTGCTCTTGAAGTTATGAATGAGCAGTGTGCCTGCACCATAGAAATGCCATTTAATGTGTACTACCCTACTCCATATTCACTGACGTCGTGTTGGTAGCTTGAGTGTTTACAACACAGAAATCAGCCAATGACTTGTTTTTGTGGATTTGATGTTTTGTTGATTGCCTAGCCTTTAAAAGCAGTGGAGAGTATGTTAATAGTGCAGATTAAATTTAGTGGTATGTTGTGTGTCTAGCTATTGAATTGTGAATAGCACAAAAACTTGAGGAAATGTTTGTCCAGTGTCTCGAAACTTGTATCCAGATCAGGAAAGAAGTTGCTTCGTGGCTGGGTGTGGTGGCTTACACTCGTAATACCAAGACTTTGGGAGGCCAAGGCATGCAGAGCACTTGAGCTCAGGAGTTCGAGACCAGCCTGGACATGGCAAAACCCCCTCTCTACAAAAAATACAAAAATTAACTGGGCATGGTGGCATGCACCTGTAATCCCAGCTACTCGGGAGGCTGAAGTGAGAGGATTCCTTGAGCCCAGGAGATCGAGGTTTTGGTGAGCCATGATTGAGCCATTGCACTCCAGCCTGGGTAGCAGAGTGAGATCCTGTCTTAACAAAATTTAAAAATACAAAAAAAAAATTAAAAAGAAGTTACATCATGATGAAGAATAAATGGAGTTTCTCAGTTATTTCACCTTTGTCTTTCTTGCTAAGGTAAACAAAAATATCAATCAATATTCATGGTGCTGCATTCATTTGTCAACTGTAACCATAAATTCACTAGGAACACCAGAGTTCTGCAAAAATCGATAAAACCATTCTGCCAGAATCAATTTGCTATTTGGAATTTATGATAAGGGGCAGTGTATACTTTATTATTTTTTGCAATAAAAATTTGAAAGCCACATTGCTAAC
This sequence comes from Pan troglodytes, assembly GCF_028858775.2. Classification (NCBI taxonomy): domain Eukaryota; kingdom Metazoa; phylum Chordata; class Mammalia; order Primates; family Hominidae; genus Pan; species Pan troglodytes. The sequence goes on along the minus strand of NC_072414.2, from coordinate 90,919,893 downwards.
ATATTAACAACTATGCATTTTTATTAATAGCTTAATGGCAAAAATAAAAGTCCTGCAATCTTCACTTCTTACTGACATTTTTCTATTCAATAGAATATATATATATATATATATATATATATATATATATAGTCTTCCAGCTTAGATTACACAGGTGATATCTGGATAGATAGATCATGGGATTCAGTAAAACAGTTTTTACTTTGAATAAAAAAAAGACCTGTAAATTTTTTTTTCTAGAATTGACCTAATACAAAACAAATTGCTCAGGACCCGGTAAGGCACTAGTGTATTTTTATCTTTTTAACCACAGCCGTCTTTCGCAGGCTGAACACCTTAGGCACCATCAACCCACGGTGGTGTCGTTTCCTGTGAAAACCGAACTCCGGGATGTAGCCGGACTGGAGAGAAGAGAGTGACACGTGCGCCCCCTTCCTGCGGCGGACAGATGAACGGTAGGAAGCTCGCGGTCGGGGGTGAAAACACCCGGCCGCTGGGGCAGCGCCGCCCAAGGAGGGTGGAAGGGCGCTGCTCCGGGATGGAGACCAGAGGGGCGGACCCCCTGAGCCTTCGCTTGAGCGGCGCCGTGGATCGGAAGCAGCGCGGGCCCGCAGCCAGAATTTTACCAAAGTCCAAGAAGCAGGAGGCTGCGCGCGCCGGGGGCTGCAGCCTTTTCCATTAGCCCCTGCTCCGGGCTGGGGAAGCGGGAATAGCGAGTCTTTCCCTACTCGGAGGACCTGGCACAGTGTGGCCTGCGCTCCCCGGGCTCCCAGGCGTGTGCAGTTATTGTGGGGTAGGGCGATTAATAGATCTGCTCTTCCCTCTCCCCCTACCCCAGCTCATTCCTTCTGCTCACTGCCTGAAGGGAAGCCTATGCCCTAGACGAAAAGGAAAGGCCTGACTGGTCTCCAAAATCCAAGATTTTAGGAACTCGGGGAGGACTTCTAGCTGGAAAAAAGTTGGGGAGAAAATCCTGAAGGAAGGCTGAGTAGCGTTGGGTTTCCGCAGAGGCAAGAAAATATTGAAGGAGGGGTGATGGAGTGGAATGGAAGCACAGCCCTGGGTCATAGTGAAGGGAGCTTTGCCCCCCTTCCTGGGCAGAGCCCCAGGAGACAGCAAAACCCGTTATGTTGTGGGATCCAAGCACCGATCTCACGGGTCCCTTGTGCCCTACTTCCCAGAGGTAGCCTTGGGGAAGTTGTGGGCCTGAGAGGAAGGGCCACGGCATGGCCCAGGATAGCCTTCCTCCATGCCCTCCCCCTGCACCCCGTCTCCCCAAGCCTGAGTGAGGCCAGGGGCCTGAGCACCACCTGGAAGTGGCAGAGGACCGCAGACCTGTGGGAGCCACTCCACCAGCATGGGGCCACGCCAGCAGGGCCACATCCGTCTTTAAGGTTCCTATGTGCAAATTGGGAAAAGGCACCCTTTGTGGGAAGATGGATGAGCCCAGTAGGTGCATGACCTGGTCCGTGGATGGTTCCTTGGTGCTAAGGAAGAGATGCCCTGCCTCAGGGTGGAGGCTGCCCTGCACCCACCTGCATAGCTCAGCAAGGACAGCACAGGTGGGATTTCAGTCCCACTGATCACCCCATCCGGATATGTGTGTGCAGTGAACAAGCCACTTAACTATCCAAAGTGGTCCACTGTCCCAGCCTCTGCCTGTAGGGATGAAGATCTCGGGCTCTCTTGGAAGGCTAGTGGATGCCAGCACTGATGGGTGGCATGAGGACCAGGTGGGCCCCCCGCCCTGGTGCCTTAGCACTGTGTAAGTCCTCAACAGTTCTGGTGCAATCTAGGGAAGGGAATCAGATCTCTAACCCCTTGAATGGATGGGGATTGAGTTTTCATCACCCTGTGCTTATTCCCTGCCTCCCTAAGTTTGTGGACTGAGAGGCACGCTTGCCCCCGACGGGCTTGGCCAGGTAGGAAATGAAGCCAGTGGGAAAGGGAAGTGTGTCGAGCTGGCGGGAAGGGCTGGGCCAGGCACAGTGGTGTGGAGTGGACTGACCCACTTTGCATCCTGGCACTTAGTACCAGCATAAGCTTAGGCATGACAACCCCACTGAGCCCACCTCCTTATCCATGTAATAGTAATAATGAGAACAAAATAGACCTTCTTATAGAGGTGTTAGAAGGACTAAGCTTTCACGTCCATTGGCCTCAATGGAGAGCTTGTTAAAATGCAGATCCCTGGGCCCCACACACAGAGTTTCAGAGTCAGTAGCCTGGAGTGGGCTAAGCATTAGTCCATTCCCAGGTGAGGAAGATGCTGCCAGGCAAGGACCACAAGGAAACCTCCTGGCTCCCACCATCAGAGTTAGTCCTTGTATAGTCTTGCCACACCAGGCACTGTTCTGAGCTCTTCATGTGGATGAACTCACAATCAGTACAGCAGCCCGTGCAGCGGGTACCATCAGCTCGAGGTGAATGATGTGGAGGCTGAGCCACAGGGTGGTCAGCTTGCCCGAGCCCGTGCAAGTAAAAAGTGGCAGAACCAGGATTTGAACCCTTACCTTACCCACTTTGCCACACTGCCCGTTACGCTGTGTGAGACGTGTTGCACAAGACTTAGCACACCGCACTCAGCAAGTGCTGGTCATCTTCATGGGAGAAGTCCTGGAGCCCAGAATCACATGGAGGCCACCGGTCAGAGGTCTGTCTCCAGAAGGCCAGGGAGAGAGGCTGAAGAGTCAGGGCACAGATGCAGATGATGGCAGCTCCGCAGGGTCTGAGACCAGCTGGGTCTTGCGAGCAGGAGGACAGGGACGAGCTAGTCCTTGAGCCTCCCAGACTCAGTTTCCTCATCTGTAAAGTAAGGATAACCCCTCCCTCATAGGATTGCTACAAGGAATAAGTAAGATGAGAATGTAAAGGCCTCAGGACACAGCGTCTTCATGCTCTGTCTCACTCCAAAATCCGAATCCAGCCACTCTTGCTCAGAGCCCACAGTGTCCCCACTCTGTCACAGCTCTTCTGGCTATTTTGGGTGGGTAGATCATTTGTCACTGTTTCATAGGAGCACAGCAGGTGTTTGTTGGGGTATAGGCTGCCTTTTCAGAAGGTACAAAAATAGCATTTGTCACATAAAAAAATGCAGTAATTTAAGCTGCACAACTTCCCTCTCTTAATTTGGAAAGTCATGTCATAATCATTACAAATGAACTTGGGAAGAGCCCCAAGTGACAAAGAAACATCCCCTGTTTAATCTTCCCAACAGGGACAAGACTTCTCACTTCCACTGAAGAACTAAAAAAAGAATAATTTGCCTTCAAAGAACAGCATATTTGCTCTCCCTGCCCTTAGAAGCACATTTTCTGTGGAGTTTGTTGGTGGTGTTCATGATAGGGTAACTCGAAAGCTAGTTTTTGAGTCCCCTCTGTGTGCCTGGTGCTGGGCTGGGCCCTGGGAACACAGAAAGGAGAAAGACACAGCCGTTTTCCTCATAGACGCGGGGCCTGGGGAGGCCAGAGAGCTTGGGGAGGTTGCTCTCTTCCCCCATCGCTGTCACAAGTGCCTGCTTCTCCCTAATTGCCACCCACCAGTCATTTAGCCACTCACCTCTTCTCTGTCTGCCTGCTGCTGCTCCAATCCAATCTCATGGCTTTAAATACAGTAACATGCCAGTGATCCTCGGATGTGTCGCTGCAGCCCAGACTGCTGTTCTGACCCCGCTGTGTCTTGGGCAGGGCTCTGTGGATGACATGACCCCCATAGATCCCTACTCAACACGGGGGCCATGGTGGTGCTATGGGTCCCTGGGTATCCGCATCAATTTGGACGCCACAGTAGGAACCAACCATCCTGAAAAGAAATGAGTGCTCGCGTCCTAACTGGCTGCAGTCGCTCTGGGGAAGGACCAAGGCTCTCACTTGCCATAGAGGTTGTCGGGTCCTTTCAGCCAGTGTGTTCTGGTGGCTCAGGGTCAGAAAACTGGATCATAACTTGGCTTAGAAGTGTGTTTGATTATATATATACTTGGGGATGTTTCTGCCGGCAGCCCATTTATCTTTCCCCTAGGAACACCATGTTCTATGAGTCACACATCCCTCAGATCCCTGAGTCTGTAGAACCCTTAGTTCACTCCCCACCCCCATGGCCATTCCAACTTTGCAGCTCATAACAGTAATTATACTCACCTTTTTTATGAGACTTATGGGCTGCCATCCGCCCTCGGCTAGGCCTGTAGCCAGTGGCTCTCAAAGTCTAGTATCTGGATGAGCAACAGCAGCATCACCTGGGAACGTTTTAGAAATGTACACTCTCTAGCCCCGGCCCAGACCTGCGGATGAAACCTTGTGTGTTTTGACAAGCCTCCAGTTGATTTGAATGCATGCTAGTTTGAGAGCCACTGCTGCGTCTTCTCATGCCCACCAGAGAGGCCAGCTCTGTAACAGCGTCTCTTCTGTCAGTCCCTCCCCTCCAGAGGACAGGTACCACTCAGCTTCTCAATGGGGTGGTGCCCCTCACCAGCTGCTTCCTTATCACTGTGATAGATGGAGGATCCTCCAGGCCTCCCAAGGAACGTAGCTAGCCTGGTGGGTTTTCTGGTCTTACGCTCACTTCTCTGATATTTGTTCCTTCCCTCCTGCATTGTGTGTCCTGGCATCTCTACTTCATTCATTTAATGTGTACTATCCCTTTCCCAGGCTTCCCAGGGCTACCCCAGCAGCACACTAGCAGCTGCCCAAGGCCCTTGCCAGGGAGTGAATCCTTGTCGCAGGACACTGCCCCCACACCAACAACTCTCCCACACTCCAGCCATACAGCCTTGACCCACAAGCCCACCTTGACCCAGCACCTTACAGACCACCTATCCTCCCATTCCCAGGCTTTCCGCTCCAGTCCCTGCTGACATGCATGAATCAGGTTGTGTAGCACCTTTGCTGTATAATTCCCCTCCTTCCTGAGCTGGCCCAGTACTTCCCAGCTGGGCTTGCTGAGGTTGGACGTTAGATACAGATCTGGTGGCCAGGAGAGAGGTGCTGGTGGACCACGAAGGGAAGGCATTGTCTTGTAAAGCCCCTGCCTAACATTTGTGGCCTCTGCATAGTCTTCTGGCAGAAGTTGGTGGTGGGGGGCAGGGGCCTATATTCCTGAAAGGGGGAGTGGGTCACTTCTGCAGGGGAATCTGGAGATCCTTGGTTCTTACCTGCAGTCCCCAAATACCCCCATCCCAAGTCTCACAGTCCCACTCCTTTCCCTTCAGAGCCCTGGCTTTGACATTAGAGACTTGCCTAGAATGAGAACTCAGCCTCTCTTACAATTAGAAGCTGTGCCTGCTCTTCCATTCTCTCTGCCTTCTGCCTGCAGGGGGTGAGGGTCTCTTTAAAGGCAGCCAAGTAGGCCCTGTGACTCTCACAATTGGCTGTAAATCACTGAGCAACAGATCTGAGACTGACATTTTCTCTCTTAATGAGTTAGTGGCACTTAGCAAAAGTCACTTGATTTTACAGTCCTTCTAGTTACTGTTTCCTCCAAACCTCTCAAGAGCCCGTGGGATTTTACCCTTTCACCTGCCTCCGCTTCTGCTGTATCTTGTCCCAGTTCGTTAAGTGTGAAGGTCTCAGCAGCCACACCTCGCCAGCATGCCGGGAACTCTCAATACTCCTCTACCCATTAGCAATAAACAATCCAAAAATTCAGTTAATATTCATTTACTGTTTTTATTTTTGTGTAAATGGAACTTTAATTTAGAAGTTCCATCCATGGCTGGGTATAGTGCCTCACGCCTGTAATCCCAGCACTTTGGGAGGCTGAGGTGGGCAGATCATTTGAGGTCAGGAGTTTGAGACTAGACTGGCCAACCTGGTGAAACCTCGTCTCCACTAAAAATACAAAAAAAAAAATTAGCTGGGCGTGGTGGCAGGCACCTATAATCCCAGCTACTAGGGAGGCTGAGGCAGAAGAATCACCTGAACCCGGGAGACGGTGGTTGCAGTGAGCTGAGATAGTGCCACTGCACTCCAGCCTGGGCGACAGAGCAAGACTCCATCTCAAAAAACAAAAAACAAACAAAAAAAGAAGTTTCATTCATAATATAAAAAAATTACTTAGGAATAAATTTAACAAAAGAAATTCAAGACTTACACCCTGAAAATGACCAAACATTCTTAAGATACATTTTTAAAGAGACCTAAACTGATGGAAAGACAGCCTGTGTTCATGGATTAGAAGATTTACTATTGTTAAGATAGCAACACACATACATACACACACATACACACATGCACACACATGTAATCCGTGTCTACAGGCATGTCTGTATTTATTTCTCTATGTATCTAGCTGGCTGTCCACACACAAGTTCATACTGATGCCTCCAACTCCCATCCACAAGGATCGTTCTAGACTTCCTTCCCTTATTTCTCATTTGTAACTTCTTTCTCCAGCAGTGAGAAGCCTGGCTCTCGTTACCTATCGTATAGTTTTTTATTTGTTCACCCCTTGTGTATATGTAAAGTAGTTTCTCCATAGTCTTTTCAAAACCTAAATCAGATCAGTCCTTCGCTCAAAACCCTCCCATGCCTCCCCATTTCTTTTAGAGTAAACCCAAAGCCCTGGACATCTGACCTACAAAGCCCTACGTGCTGTGGATCCTCAATACATATTGATCAACTCACCCCTCCTTGTGCTTCTGCCCTAGATTCGTTGGCCCCCCTTGTACATGACAGGCTAGGTGATGGAAGGAGACTGACTGAGAAGGGGAACAGGAACCTTCTTGGTAAAACAGAACTCTTCCACATCTTGACTTGCGTGGTGGTAACACAACTATACATTCTAGTTCCTTAAGCTGCACACTAAAAATTAGTAAATTTTGGCCAGGCGCGGTGGCTCACGCCTATAATCCCAACACTTTGGGAGGCCAAGGCAGGCGAATCACGAGGTCAGGAGATCGAGACCATCCTGGCTAACACGGGGAAACCCTGTCTCTACTAAAAATACAAAAAATTAGCCGGGCGTGGTGGCGGGCGCCTGTAGTCCCAGCTACTTGGGAGGCTGAGGCAGGACAATGGTGTGAACCTGGGAGGCGGAGCTTGCAGTGAGCCGAGATCGTGCCACTGCACTCCAGCCTGGGTGACAGAGCGAGACTCCATCTCAAAAAAAACAATAGTAAATTTTAGTTACATATACTACAATAAAGTTGATTTTTTTAAAGAGACGTTTATCTCGGCCAGGCGGGGTGGCTCACGGCTGTAATCTCAGCTCTTTGTGAGGCCAAGGCAGGTGGATCACCTGAGGTCCAGAGTTCAAGACCAGCCTGGCCAACATGGTGAAATGCCATCTCTACTAAATATAGAAATTAGCCAGGCATGGTGGCATGCACCTGTAATCCCAGCTACTTGGGAGGCTAAGATAGGAGAATTGCTTGAACCCAGGAGACAGAGGTTGCAGTGAGCCGAGATGGCGCCACTTCACTCCAGACTGGGTGACAGAGCAAGACTCTATCTCGCAGGAAAAAAAAAAAAAAAGAGACATTTATCCCAAGAAGTGCTATCTACAGTATCATTTGAAATGTTAGTTTTATGTTTCTAAAGTACTTTGAAGTACTTTGGGAGGCTGAGGCAGGAGGATCACTTGAGGCCAGGAGTTCAAGACCAGCCTGGGCAACATAGTGAGGCCTCATCTCTTACTAAACATAAAAAACTTGGCTAGGCGTGGTGGTGTGCCTGTAGTCCCAGCTACTCAGAAGGCTGAGGCAGGAGGATCGCTTGAGCCCAGGAGTTTGAAGATGCAGGGAGCTGTGATCACCACTGCACTCCAGCCTGGGTGACAAGCAAGACCCTGTTTCCAAAAATAAAATATTTTAACAAAAATAAAGTAGATAAAACACAAACTGTTTTGTCAGTGACCACATCAAAAGGAAATACATTTTTCATTGCACACACATGCAAGTAACTGAAACAAAAGTTCTACAAAGCATTACTTATCCCTCCAATGTTTTAATCTCCTTTTTAGTGCTGGATTGGTGCCACAAATTTAATATCATGACTCATTAATGGATCTTGCTTTATAATTTCAAAACCCTTCATTCAAATGATGCCGTCTACATGTTAGTCAATTACATGGGCCTGGCATTCATCAACACCTGTGGGTTTTCTTTTCTTTATTTTTTTTGAGACGGATCTCACCCTGTCGCCCAGCCCAGCCTGGAGTGCAGTGGCGTGATCTTGGCTCACTGCAACCTCCACCTACCAGGTTCAAGCAATTATCTTGCCTTAGCCTCCTGAGTATCTGGGATTCCAGGCACCTGCCACCACACCCGGCTCATTTTTGTGTGATTAGTAGAGACGGGGTTTCACCAAGTTGGCCAGGCTGGTCTGGAACTCCTGACCTCAGGTGATCCGCCCACCTCAGCCTCCCAAAGTACGAGATTATAGGCATGAGCCGCCATACCCGGCCCACCTGTGAGCTTTCTAAATGTGGTGGACAATGAGTCTGATTGAACACATCTGTAATGGGCCTCCGCTGGCCACCCCTCCACTCCCACCTTCCTGAAGGCTCCTGGCCTGTGGTTGGGGAAAATGCTGCCCTCAACTCAAGCCCACCCTTTCTAACCTCTTACCACCTCCTCAATAGTAAATTTCCTAAATCAACTCGCAAGCGGCTAAATCAGCAGGCAAGGATAATTTATGGACTCACAAACTACTTGAAATTGTTTTTGCACTGTATTGGGGGATTGTCTGGGTGACGTCGATAGCTATGGTCAGGAAGCTGGTTTCAATTTCTCGATCACAAAGTGTCAGCATCATCAATAAAAATGTCAGTGGCAGCCAAGGCAACTGAAGCTCTTACAAAGGCTACCAAGGCCCTCCTTCCAGATAGCCCCGAAGTTTAGTCATCAGCAGCCAAAAGGGTAACTCAGAGCTGGAGCCTTTGATTAATACTGCCATAGTTGAAGCTCACAGAGTTAGATTTGGAGACATCGGGGTTAAATCGTGGACTCTCAGCCTAGCCCCACCCCATTCATCCCCATCTGCCTAAATCCATGTATACTTCAAGGCCCAACTCAGATGTTACCTCCTCCGCAAAGCCTGCCCTGAGGGTGGCGGTGGAAATCAGGCCTGCCTTTGAACTGTCAAGGGTGTTCAGTTGTAACTTTCTGATGAAGTGTGCTCCATTCTACTGGGTAATCTCATTCAGTATATCCCACTCCACACCACTCCTGTGACCTTGTGGTCAGGGACCATGATTGTATTCTTTATCCTGGAATCTCCATGCTGCCTAGTCCAGTTCTTGCTTTTGGTAAGCACTGAATGAGTAAAATATGTGGCTGCTAAATTGCAATGTTTTAAAATATAGAAAGTCTGGGTTCAAGTTCTGGTTTGGTGATTAACCTCTGGTGTGATGTTGGCCAACTCGTTCAGAGGTTATAACTCTCGGACCTTAGCTTCCTTAGGTGTCATTAAGGGAACAGGATGCCACTATTTCTAAGATTCTGGGGTAGCCAGCCTCCAAGACAGTGTGCCCAGTGATCCCCATCTCCTGTCGTTACTTCGTCATTGTACCTAGGGTGGTCGGTATGTCACTTCTGATAATGGATTATAAAAGGTACTATGGGCCAGGCGCAGTGGCTTACGCCTGTAATCTCAGCACTTTGGGGGGCCGAGGTGGGCAGATCAAGAGTTTGAGACCAGCCTGACCAACATGGTGAAATCCCATCTCTGCTAAAAATACAAAAATTACCTGGGCATGGTGGCGCATGCCTGTAATCACAGCTACTCAGGAGGCTGAGGCAGGAGAATTGCTTGAACCCAGGAGGCGAAGGTTGCAGTGAGCCGAGATTGTGGCACTGTACTCCAGCCTGGGTGACAGAGTGAGATTCCCTCTCAAAAAAAAAAGGTACTGTGGCTTCCTTCTTGGTCATTCTCTCTCTGCTTTGGATCCCTCACTCTGGGAGAAGTTAGATGCCATGTCATTGGCACCCTTTGGAGATGTAGCCAGTGAGTAACTGAAGCCTCTGGCCCACAGCCTGTGAGGAACCAAGAGCTGCCAGCAACCATGCAAGTGAGCCTGGAAGTGGATTCACCAGCCCCAGCCAATCCCTGAGACAACTGCAGCCGTGGCCCAGCTTGACTGCAGCTCCATGTGAGAATCGGAGCCCAAGCAACCCAGCTAAGCCACTCTTGGATTCCAGACCCTCAGAAGCTGTGAGATAATAAATATTTGCTGATTTGAGGTCCTTTGTTACACAGCAATAGATAACTCATACAAATTGTTTCTGGCTCTACAATTCTATAAGCGTGAAGTCCCTGAAATATAGCTATTGCATTCAGGAAAAGCCTGATTTACAGCAATTGTCAATCCTTCCCCTCCTGCCCCCAGCCAGAATCATAAAGAGATAATACAAAATATGTCAAAACATATTGTAGAATCACAATGTTTATTTTATTTGTTTTTATAAGAGTTCCCAAAGCCTTGTTGATTTTGCTTCGCTGAATCCTTTATTTAACAAATGAAGGTGGAAATCCAGATACATTAGGTGATTGGAAGAATGCAAATGTGTTTCACTTTCACAACATTTGCAATTCCTCGGTGGTGAATGAAAATGAGGTACAGGCTTGCTTTGTTTCACTTCCGCCTCATCATGAGAAATGCATCTTGAGAGGTGGTAATACTTGCACATGTCTCCCCAGGCAGCCATGGGCCCAGGGAACTCTCAGGGGAGAAGAGCGAGTGCAGCTTGCTAAGTCACCTCCAGAAAAATAGCTGAAGGTTGGAAACAGACAGCTGGGCAATGGGGCTACCAGGTCAGACTGGATTAACAGAAGACTTTTGACAGGACAGGTGACAAGAAGTGATTTTCTGTTTAAAATGGAGACCATCCATGATAAACAGGGGGCTGGGAAGGAAATTAAGAGCATGGAGGGTGGGTTCAGGAGGCATGTGTCTTCTCTGGCTGTGGTTTGAGCCCTGGTGGTTCCCCAGATGAAAACAAGCAGCTGATGGCCTCATCAGCTGATGACAAAGGCTGATGACAAGTGCAGGGATGAGTTTGGAAAGATGGTAAGAAGGGGCTGGAAGAGGAAAGAGAATGCTGAGGGTGATAAAGCACATTTGGAGGGCAAGGGTCTGTTCTGCCCACTATGGGTCTCTAGATTTGGTGTTCCATGGAAGAGACCCTCAACATAGGTTTGTTGAAAGGATGGGAGTGCATGTGAAAATGAAATTAGGAAAAGGGGCACGGTGGCTCACACCTGTAATCCCAGCACTTCGGGAGGCTGAGGCGGGCAGATCACCCGAGGTCAGGAGTTTGAGACCAGCCTGGCCAACATGGCAAAACCCTGTCTCTACTGAAAATACAAAAATTAGCTGGGCGTGGTGGCACATGCCTGTAATCCCAGCTGCCTGGGAGGCTGACACAGGAGGATCACTTGAACCAGGGAGGCGGAGTTTGCAGTGAGCCGAGACCATGCCACTGTTCTGCAGCCTGGGTGACACAGTGAGACTACGTCTCAAAAAAAAAGAAAAGAAATTAGGAAAAATAAGAAAAGAGGTGTGGATGGGTGGGAGATGACTCTGGAAGATTAAAAGTGTGTTGCTCTGAAAGCATTTGCTTTATCAAATGGGCTTTTGTTGCAGTATTTTCTTATTTAAGTAATGTGGTCATTTAGATAAACCCCATCTTGAACTTAATAATTGCCTCTTGAATCAAAAAGATTGAAGCCGCCATGCCCATATTCCCGGCTACTCAGAAGGCTGAGGCAGGAGGATCACTTGGGCCCAGGAGTTCAAGGCCAGCCTGGGCAACATAGCAAGACCCCATCTCAAAAAAAAAAAAGATCTAAATAGTCTTAACTGGTTGGGGAGCTTTGGACTTTTTGGTGTTGCTGTGGAATAAAGGAGAAGTATGGGTAAGAAACAAGATGTGTGAGGCTGGAGGGAAGAGGGAGAAGCTGATGGGATGCCCAGTCTGAGAGTCAAGTCTTTTAGGGGACTTAAGACCAGAGAGTTCTTTTTTTATTATTATTGTTTTAGACAGAGTCTTGCTGTGTCACCAGGCTGGAGTGCAGTGGTGCAATCTCGGCTCACTGAAACCTTCACCTCCCAGGTTCAAGCAATTCTCCTGCCTCAGCCTCCCGAGTAGCTGGGACGACAGGCACGTGCCACCACACCCAGCTAATTTTTTGTATTTTTAGTAGAGACGAGGCTTCCCCATGTTGGCCAGGATGGTCTTGAGCTCTTGACCTCATGATCTGCCTACCTCGGCCTCCCAAAGTGCTGGGATTACAGGTGTGAGCCACCGCGCCCGGCCAAGACCAGAGAGTCGTTTGGCTGCAAACCTCCTATTGATTTCAGCAAACCTGGCTACTTCACCAAGATCACTGCGGTAGCTTCCTTGCTCCTTCCAAGAGATCCCTTTCCAATTGCTGGACCACACAGAGCTGAACGCACTGCTGCTCCACCATGTGAGTTTTCCCTTTGTGAATGAAATAAAGACATGCTTGGGGAGTGAATAGCAGAAAAACCCATCAAAATGGAAATACTGTACTAGGGAACGGAATTCCAGAAGATAAAGGAACTCGGTATTTTTTGGTGTATTAAAGAGCAATTTCTCCTCCTTTATATTTGTATACCCCATGAGGATTATTTTTTCTGAAGCCAAGTGTTTGGATAGATGCGATAATAGATGTGTAAGTGTCTCAAGTCCAATAAGCTGTTGTTTGCTAGTGACGGTAGTACAGTGTTTCACTGGCTCTCCCCACGTAACTGTCAGGAAGGGAGGAAGCAAATGTCATTGATACTTTGCAACAAGACCAAGCCACAGAGTTTTGAACAATTTGCTCAGTGTGACAGGACGAGTCGGAGTGGGTCATGGGGTGACAAGTACCAGATCTTGGGTCCTAGATACGCTTTTTCCACTGAGATCACACTGGATTTTGACACAGGGATCTTGGCTGGTGGGGGTAGGGGGCGGGGAGGCAGCGGATCCCAAACAGTCGAGTCTTTACCTGGCAAGTTAGTAGAAGGCCATGGTTCGAAGACAACCCCAGACCACACTCAAACCTGGAAGTAATTCCTGTTGAACTTTGTACAGCAGGACACAAGGTTAGAATACCTGGGCAGACATGAATACTGAGTCAGGTGGAGGCTCAGTCATTTTCTGGGATTTGATTAGACAGGAGGCACGAGAGACCCAGGGCTGCTAGTATGGGAGGGGATGGGTAATATTTGAAATAATAGCCAGATCCCCCTTCCCCATATTGTCAGCTTTCCAGGTCACTTAGGGAAGGATGATCAGCAGAAAGTAGGGAAGGGCAAAGATTCAGACACTGGCCTTCGCTTTTCCAATGCCTCAGTCTTGGGGTGATGGAAGAAACCTCGTGTATGCGGCACCTGGGAGAACTACCCTGGAGAAAGAACACAGCTTTCTGCCCTCCACCCTGAACCCCCAGGCCAGGAAAAATTTTTCCCCCTTGGCAGAGTGGAAGAGTTGTCGAGAAGGCCGGGAGTGGACTGATGCTTCCCAGGGAAGGGCGCCTGTGACCTGTTCCCTTGGGCTCTATCCTGGGCAGAGGAACAACCAGGGAGGCCGCGGCATCTGGGAGGGTGGCAGGATTCCGGAGGAGAAGTATGACTGTGCAGTAAGGCTAGGCAGAAAGGCCTGGCCAGACTCACAGCCCATCCTGTCAAGGGAGCAGCAGAATGTTTCCGGTGCCTCTGAGAGACTGGATTGCATGATTAAATATACTTAATCGATTTTCAAGGAGCTCTATTCTCTTCTGAAAGGCATTGAATTTAGAAACACCCTTATATGACAATGTGACAAAAAAAATCAGGATATATGTCAGATTTCCAGCCTACTGTTTTAAAATACATATTCTAATAAATTAAAATATAGCAAGTGCAACTAACACTCCAGATGCCGAGTGGAGATGCCCATGTATAAAGCATTAGCTCTTCAAGTGCTTCACCAAAGCCGTGTTTCAGGGACTGTTGAAATAATACTGGCATGGAGCTTTTCATTCTGATTTCTCCAGAAACTTATAATGGAACAAATATCTTTGTTTGTGTCAATGTAACAGAATTTAGGATAGTTAGGAAATATCTTTTCCTCCTTTTTTTTTTTTTCTTTTTTTGAGAGGAAGTCTCACTCAGTCGCCCAGGCTAGAGTGCAGTGGTGTGATCTCAGCTCACTGCAACCTCCACCTCCCAGGTTCAAGTGATCCTCCTGCCTCAGCCTCCCGAGTAGCTGGGACTACAGGCGTGAGCCACCACACCCGGCTAATTTTTGGTATTGTATGTTTAATAGAGACAGGGTTTTGCCATGTTGGCCAGGCTGGTCTCGAACTCCTGACCTCAAGTGATCTACCCACCTTGGCCTCCCAAAGTGCTGGGATTACAGTTGTGAGCCACCGCATCCAGCCGGAAATATCTTTTCTTACGATCATTTCACCCGAATGTCCATCATTGTTAGTAATTTACTTACAGTAAAGGAAGTCCCTAAAAGAGTGAATGGATTCTATTGTCATTGATACTATCAGCTCTTATTACTTACAGTCAAGAATGGAACAGCCATCGCCAGCAACTGTGAGGATGGGGTGAAGACCCAAGGAGGTACTATATAGAGCCCATGAATCAAGGATGTCTGAGAAGTAAACCAAAAAGCAGGGCAGCCTAGGAGGAATACTCAAGCCTGTAAATAATACCCATGACAAATGCCCCATGGCCAGCCTCCATCTGGAGTAGCTCCAGCTTGCCTGTCTTCAGAAAGTGGCTTTAGTAGCTTGTGGATAGCAAAGGAAATACATTGCCCAATTTGGTCTCAAGTGAGTTTTGAGTTTCCTAAGTCGGTTTTGATTGAAGTGTGGAATGGTGCAAATCCTAAGTGTACCACTCACAGAATCACAAAGTGAGCCCACCCTTGTGCCATCACCAGGATCCAGAAACAGAAGAGCCTCCCTCATGTCCTCTGCCAGGTACTATCCTTTCCCTTTAAAACCGTAGACTGGAAGCTGGGCATGGTGCCTCACGCCTATAATCCCAGCACTTTGGGAGGCCGCGACGGGTGGATCACTTGAGCTCATGAGCTCAAGATCAGCCTGGCCAACGTGGAAAAAACCCATCTCTACCAAAAATACAAAAATGAACTGGGTGTGGTGGCACATACCTGTGGTCCCAGCTACTTGGAAGGCTGAGGTGGGAGGATGTTTGAGCCTGGGCTGTGGAGGTTGCAGTGAGGTGAGATTGTGCCACTGCCCCCCAGCCTGAGCGACAGAGCCAGGCCTTGTCTCAGAACACACACACACACACACACACACACACACACACACACACACACACCAATAGACTGGGTGAGCCAGTGGAATGGAAGCACACTGTATGCATTCTTATGTATCTGACTTCTTTCACTCCACATAGCAGTGTTATTTGTAATAGACCAGAACTGGAAACAACCCAAATGCTCAGCAACTGAAATAATGAATAAGTAAACTGTAATCTATTCTACAATGGGATACAACACAGTAACCAAAATGAATGACCTGGCGCGAGACATAGCAGTGTGGGTGAATCTCACAAACAGAACATTGAGTGAAAGAAGCCAGATTCAAAAGAATATACCATTCAAACTCAAACACAACCAGCCAGTAGCAGCAAGAGCTGTGGTTCCCTCTGGGGAGGAGAGGAAGGGTAATGTCCCAAGAGTTTTAAATTTTAAATTATAGCCGTTACGGTAGGATTTAGAGTTAAGGTTTCGGATTAGGGTTAGGAGTAGTAGTCGGGTTAGGATTAGGGTCTTACAGTTTTCTGATTACTAATGAAACTGAACATTTATTTTCATATATTTATTGGCTATGTTAATAACCTCTTTTATGAAGTGTCCACATCTTTTGCTCATTTTTCTGCAGGGCTGTGTGTCTTTTGCTCATTGAGTTGCTTTTCTGTTTCTTTGTTTTGTTTTGTTTTGAGAAAAGGTCTCACTCTGTCACTAGGCTGTCACTAGTGCGGTGACATCTCCAGGCTGGGGTGCGGTAGCGTCACCAGGCTGGAGTGCAGTGCGGCAGCGCCATCACTCGACCTCCTGGACGCGAGTGATCATCCCACCTCAGCCCCCTGAGTAGCTGGGACTACAAGCGCACACCACCACACCCAGCTAATTATTGTATTTTTTTGTAGAGTTCGGTTTCCCCATGTTGCCCAGGCTGGTCTCGAACTCCTGGGCACAAGCAATCTGCCCACCTTGGCTTCCCAAAGTGCTGGGATTACAGGCGTGAGCCACCACGTCCTGCCTGCTTTGTTCTTTATATGTGTGAAATACAAGTACTTTCTTTTTTTTTTTTTTTTTTTTTTTTTGAGACGGAGTCTTGCTCCGTCACCCAGGCTGGAGGGCAGTGGCGCAATCTCGGCTCACTGCAAGCTCCGCCTCCCGGGTTCACGCCATTCTCCTGCCTCAGCCTCCCGAGTAGCTGGGACTACAAGCGCCCGCCCCCACGCCTGGCTAATTTTTTGTGTATTTTTAGTAGAGACGGGGTTTCACCGTGTTAGCCAGGATGGTCTCGATCTCCTGACCTCGTGATCCGCCGGCCTCGGCCTCCCAAAGTGCTGGGATGACAGGCGTGAGCCACCGCGCCAGGCCACAGGTACTTTCTTGTATCTCTGGTTTGTACCTCTATGGTTACACATTGCAAATATTTCCTCGCACACTGAGTCTTGACTTTTCTTTTTCTTAATGAGATCTTTTAAAAATTGAGATCTAATTTACATACCATAAAATACACATGTTTAAAATGTATGTTTCAGTGGTTTTTGGTATATCCACAAGGTTGTTCATTCATCACCACTATCCAATTCCAGAACACTTCCATCATCCCCCAAAAAACTCCATTCCGTTTAACTATCACTTCCCATTCCCTTCTCCTCGCATCCTCGGCAACCACTAACCTAAACTTTGTCTCTCTGTATTTGCCTTTTTTGGACACTTCATATAAATAGAATCATACAATATGTATGACCGTTTGTGTCTGGCTTAGTTAGCAAAGTGTTTTCAAAGTTCATCCATGTTGTGACATGTGTATTCCATTGTATACATATAATACATTTTGTTTATCAGTTTATCAGCTGATGGACATTTGAATTTTTTTTGCTTTTTGGCCATTATAAATAATGCTGCTATGAACACTGGTGTACAAAATTTTGTGTGAACATATGATGTCAATTCTTTTGAATTTATTGCTGGGAGTGAAATTGTTGGGTCATATGTAACTGTGTTTAACCTTTTGAGGAATGACCAAACTGTTCTTAACAGCAACCTCATCATTTTACATTCCCATCAGCAAGGTATGACGGTTCAATTTCTCTACATCCTTGACAGCACTTACTATTGTCTATCTTTTTTATTATAGCTATCCTAGAGAATAGAAAGTGGTATTTAATTGTGGTTTTGATTTGCATTTTCCTGGTTAATGATGTTCAGCATCTTTTCATCTACTTATTGGCAATTTGTATATCTTCTTTGAAGAAATGTCTGTTCAACCTGGTGCAATAGCTCATGCCTGTAATCCCAGCACTTTGGGAGGCCAAGGCAGGAGGATCACTTGAGGCCAGGAGTTCAAGACCAGCCTGGCCAACATGGTGAAACCCCATCTCTACTAAAAATACAAAAATTAGCCAGACATGGCGGCACATGCCTGTAATCCCAGCTACTCAGGAAGCTGAGGCAGGAGAATCACTTGAACCCAGGAGGCAAAGGTTTCAGTGAGTCAAAGTCATGCCACTGCATTCCAACCTGGTTGCCAGAGTGAGACTCTGTTTTTTAAAAAAAAAAAAAAAAAAAAAAGAGAGAAAGAAATGTCTATTCAAATCCTTAGCTCATTTTTAAATTGTATTATTTGTTTCTTTTTGTTGAGTTGTAAGAGTTATATCTGACTACAAGTCCCTTATCACATATATGATTTGCAAATAGTTTCTATCATTCTATGGGCTGTCTTCCATTTTCTTGATGGCATCCTTTGAAGTACAAAAGTTTTTAATTTTGAACAAGTCAAATTTATCTATTTCTTCTTTGGTTACTTGTACTTTTGGTATCATGTCTAAAGAATCATTGCCTAATCCAAAATCATAAAGATTTGCACCTATGTTTCCTTCTAAGTTTGATAGTTTTAGCTTTAGTGTATGATCCACCATTTTAGGTTAATTTTGGGGTATGGTGTGAGGTAGGGATCCAATTTCACTCCTTGCACGTGGATCTTCAGTTGTTCAGCGCTATTTATTGGAAAGAATATTCCTTCCCACCATTAAATTGCCTCAGCATGCTTGTCAAAAATCAATTGACCATTAGTACAAGGGTTTATTTCTGGATTTTCAATTCTATTTCATTGATCTATATGGCTATCCTTATCCCAATACCACAAAGCCTTGATTGCTGTAGCTCTGTAGTAAGTTTTGAAATCAAGGAAGTTTGAGTCTTCTAACTTCATTCTTTTTTTTCAAGATTGTTCTGACTATTCTGGGTCCCTTGAATCAGAAAATTTTGTATGAATTTTAGGATCAGCTTTCAACTTCTGCAAAACAAGCAGCTGGGATTTTGCTTGGAATTGAATTGGATCTGTTGATCAATTTGGAGAGTATTGCCATCTTAAAAATATTAAGTGTTCCAATCCATGAACATGGATGTCTTTTCATTTCTTTAAATCTTCTTTCAACAATGTGTTGTACTTTTCAGTTTACAAATCTTGCACATCTTTTGTTAAATTTACTCCTATGTTACTCCGTATGATGCTACTATAAATGGAATTATTTCTTCAATTTCATTTTCAGATTCCTCATTGTTCATATATAGAAATACAATGGATTTTTGTATATTGATCTTGTATTCTGCAACCTTGCTAAACTCATTTATTCTAATAAGTTTCTTTGGTATGTATCCCTTTGAATTTTCTATATACAAGATCATCTCATCTGCGAATAGAGATAGTCTTCTTCCTTTCAAGTCTGGATGCCTTTTAGTTTACTTTCTTTCCAAATTGCCCTGGCTAGAGCCTTTGGGACAATGATGAATAGAAATAATGAAAATGGACATCTTTGCCTTGTTCTTGATCTTAGGAGAATCTTAGGTCTTTTGCCTTTTCACCATTAGGTCTTTCTTTATTAAGAATGATGTTAGTTGTGGGGTTTTCATAGATGCCTTTCATCAGGTTAAGGGAGTTCCTTTCTATTCCTAGTTTGTTGAGTGTTTTTATTATGAAAGGGCGGTGGATTTTGTCAAATGCTTTTTCTGCATATATTGAGATGGTCATGTTGTTTTTTCTCTTTTATTCCAATAATATGGTATATTGCATTGATTGATTTTCTTATGCTGAGCCAAATAATGGTGCCTTTCAATAAACAGTTCTTAATCTTAATATAGGTCAATTTATTAATGCTTTACTTACTTTTTTTTCTTTTTTGAGATGGAGTCTTGCTCTGTCACCCAGGCTGGAGTGCAGTGCTGTGATCTCAGCTCACTGCAACCTCCACCTCCTGGGTTCACACTATTCTCCTGCCTCAGCCTCCTGAGTAGCTGGGATTACAGTCGCCCACCACCATGCCTGGCTAATTTTTGTATTTCTAGTAGAGACAGAGTTTCACCAAGTTGGCCAGGCTGGTCTTGAACTCTTGAACTCAAGTGATCCATCCACCTCAGCCTCCCAAAGTGCTGGGATTACAGGCATAAGCCACCATGCCCAGCCAATATTTTACTTTCTTTTGTTTTTTTGTATCCTGTGAAAGAAATCTTTGTCTATCCCAAGGTCATGAAGGCATTCTCCTATATTGTCTTTTATATGTTTTCTTGTTTTACCTTTTATATTTTGATTTATAATCCATCTGGAACTGATTTTAGTGTAAAATGTTTATAGAGATTAACATAAACATTGATTTCTAATTGACCCAGCACTGTTTATTGAAAAGATCATACCTTCCCATTGCTCTGACTTGTCTCTTTTGTCATAAATTGAGCATGTGTGTGTACCTCTAGACTATTCTGTTCTATTCGTCATTTGTCTAATCTTGCTCCAAATACCACATTGTCTTAATTATTGAGCTTCATAAGAAGTCTCAGTATCCTCTAGTATAAGTCCTCTTATTTTCCTTCAAGATTGGCTTGGTTATTTTTGGCTTTTTGTCTTTCTATATAAATTTTACAAGCAACTTGTGAATTTACACACACACACACAATCTCCTAGAATTTTTATTGGAATTGTATTGATTCTATAGATCAATTTTGGGGGAGAAATTACATTTTTACAATATCGAGGGTCCATGTGAGTTAACCAGCAAAGAGCTTTTTCAAGCTTTATATTTTCTATGATTTTACTTAATGAGAATAAGTAAAGCTAATAATCAAAATAACAACAATAATTTTAATACCTAACATTTGTAATAGTTACTACACACTGGATTTTTGGGTTAAGTGCTGTATAGCCATTATATTATTTACTTAGAAAAATTAACTGTTAAAATTTACCAAAAATTATGAGACCTCCATGAAGAAAGCTATACATCTTGTTACAGGGTGTAAAAACAATATTTCAACTAATTGTGAGACACAGGATGTCCTTGAATGGGAAGAATTAATCATCATAAATGTCAGTGATTTCCAAATAAATATGTACCTTAAATTAATTCCAATCAGAATATCAATGGTGTTTTCCTGGGGCTATACAAAAAGTACTTAGCATTTATATTGGAGAAATTCTAAATGTTTTAGAACTGACAACAAAAATATTTAATTGTGAAAAGACAGTGGGTGGGATTCCCTTACCAGCTATTAAAACTTTCTAGAAAGCTAATATAATAATTTTAAAACTGTATGACTTTAGCTTATAAATAAGTGTACAGATCAGAAGACCAGAAAGTCAAAAAAAAATCTGAGTATATATTCAAATTTAATACATGATAAAGATGGCATTTTAGTTCAGTGGGAGAGAAGATGATTTATTTAATTAATACTGCTAACATAATTAGTTATTGATCTGGAAAATAACACCTCCAGCCATGAATAAAATCATTATGAATGAATTAACCCTAAATGAAAAATTAAAAAATGGAATAAATTTACGAGAAAATGTGTATAATTTCAAGATTGGAGCATGGCATGGGTGGGGGTTATTGCTTATGCATAACAGGAAATCTAGAATCCAGAAGAGAAAAGACAAGCTTGACTATAAAAAGTTAAAACATGGCCAGGTGCAGTGACTCATGACTGTAATCCCAACACTTTGCCAGGCCAAGGTGGGAGGATCACTTGGGGACACCAAGAGAAGCCAGGGCAACCTAGGGAGACCCTGTCTTTACACAAAAAATTTATAAATTAGCCAGGCATGGAGGCAGAAGTGGGAGAATTGTCTGAGCCCAGGAGTTCGTGATTGGGCCACTGCACTCCAGCCTGGGCAACACAGCAAGACCTTGTCTCAAATAAATAAATAAATAAAAAGTAATAAAAGTTAAAACACAAGAACAGATTGGGGGAAATATCTGCAACATTCTTGATTTCTGAGTTAATATCTGTAATATATAAGGAGCTCTTGCAACTGATAAGGAAAAAAACTTACCCAATAGAAATATGCAGAAAGGACGTGACTGGGCAATACATAGGAAGGGAAATGAAAATGGTCAATAAATGAAAGATCCCCAGATTCACTAGACAGGGAAATGCAATGTATTTTATAAGGTAACACGATAGCATTTCTCACAAATCATATTGGCAAGAATTAAAAAGCTTGATAGCATTCAGTGCTTATGAAGGTGTAGATGGAACAGTTCATACAGTGTTAGTGGGAGAGTGAATTACTGTCCTTTGGATGAAGAACGCTGGCCAGAAGCTTTGGTTAAATGTCAAACATATACACCATCTAACCAAAGAAATCCACTGGTGGATGTTATACCTCAAAGGACACATATTTACGGATGCTTTTTCATTTTTCACAGCTATTGAAAATCAGGCCTTATTTCTGGGCTCTCTGCTCTGTTCCACTGGTCTAAATGTCTGTTTTTGTACCCGTACCATGCTGTTTTGATTACTGTAGCCCTGTAGTATAATTTGAAGCCAGGTAAGGTAATGCCTCCAGCTTTGTTCTTTTTGCTTAGGATTGCCTTAGCTATTTGCGCTCTTTTTTGGTTCCATATGAATTTTTAAATAGTTTTTTCTAGATCTCTGAAGAATGTCCTTGGTAGTTTGATAGGAATAGCATTGAGTAAGGCCACATACCTACAACCATCTGATCTCTGGCAAAGCGGACAAAAACAAGCAATGAGGAAAGAGCTCCCTATTTGATAAGTGGTGCTGGGATAACTGTCTAGTCATATGCAGAAGATTGAAATTAGACCCCTTCCTTACACCATAGGCAAAAATCAACTCAAGATGAATTCAAGGCTTAAATGTAAAACCCAAAACTATAAAAGCCTTGGAAGACAACCTAAGCAACACCATTCTGGATATAGGGACTGGCAAAGATTTCATGGTGAAGACACCAAAAGCAATTTCCACAAAAGCAAAAATTGACAAATGGGATCTAATAAAATATGTGAGCTTCTGCACAGCAAAAGAAACTATCAACAAAACAAACAGACAACCTACAGAATGGCAGAAAATATTTGCAAGGTCTAATATTCAGCATCTATAAGGAGAAAACAATCTAATTAAAGAGCGGGCAAAGAACATGAATAGACACTTTTCAAAAGAAGACATATATGTGGCCAACAAGCATAAGAAAAAAAGCTCAAGATCACTGATCATTTGAGAAATGCAAATAAAAACTACAGTGAGATACCATCTCACACCAGTCAGAATGGCTACTATTAAAAAGTGAAAAAATAACAGATGCTGGTGAGGTTGTGGAGAAAAGGGAATGCTTATACACTGTTGATGGGAGTGTAAATTGGTTCAACCATTGTGAAAAGCAGAGTGGCGATTCCCAAAAGAGCTAAAAACAGAACACCATTCGACCCAGCAATCCCATTACTGGGTATATACCCAAAGGAATATAAATCATTCTATTATAAAGATACATGCACATTATGTTCACTGAAGCACTATTCACAATAGCAAAAACATGGAATCAACCTAAATGCCCATCAATAGTAGACTTTATAAAGAAGATATGGTACATATACACCATGAAATACCATACAGCCATAAAAAAGAACAAGATCATGGCATTTGCAGAAACATGGATGGAGCTGGAGGCCATTATCCTTAGCAAACTAACAGGAATAGAAAACCAAATACTGCATGTTCTCACTTATAAGTGGGAGTTCAACGATGAGAAGACATGGACACAAAGAAGAGAACAGACACTGAGGACCACCTAAGGGTGGAGGGAGGAAGGAGGAAAAGATCAGAAAAAAATAACTATTGGGAACTAGGCTTCACACTTGGGTGACAAAATAGTCTGTACATCAAACCTCCATGACATGAGTTTACCTATATAACAAACCTGCGCATGTACCCCTGAACCTAAAAGTTTTTTTAAAAAGAAAATGAGTTAGATCTAGCGTATTGACTATATTGAGATATCCATAACATATTAAGTTGAAAAAGCAATGTTAAAGTACTATTATAAGCCAGGCAGGCTCATGCCTGTAATCCCAATACTTTGGGAGGCTGAGGTAGGTGGATCACTTGAGGTCAGGAGTTCAAGACAGCCTGGCCAACATGGCAAAACCCCATCTGTACTAAAAATACAAAAATTAGCCGAGCGTGGTGGCACACGCCTGTAGTCTCAGTTACTCGGGAGGCTGAGGCACAAGAATCGCTTGGACCCAGGAAGCAGAGGTTGCAGTGAGCCGAGATCTCACCACTGCGCTCCAGCCTGGGGGACAGAGTGAGACCCTGTCTAAACAAAATCAACAAAATCCAAATATAAAGAAGGAAAAAAGCAACCTCTATATATGCTTTATACAGGAAATGTTTTTTATGATACATGTGATTTATAATCACTGCATAAAGTGTTTCTACCTTTTAATACATTATTTTGGTTGCAAAGGTCACCAGTTCTCAAGCTTGGCTGCCCTTTGGAATCACCTGGGGATTTTTAAAAATGCTGATGTCTGGGCCCTACGTCCAGAGATTCTGATTTAATTGTGATGGGGTACGGCCTGGACATCAGATTTTTTAAAGGCTCCTCAGGTGATTTTAATGTGAAGCAAACCCTGAGAACCAGTGGCATAGATAACTGAGGTCTGAAGCCCAATTTTGGAATAGTTTGACATATGACCTGTGAGGCTATTTTTGCAATTGTCCTGTTAACCACTAGATGGCGTGTTATCCACACTACAGCATTTCGACAACCAGGGTTTTGCCGAACTCTTGGGGAGGTGAAGGACGGAGGCAAGCAGGAAGCAACCAAGGATCGAACGGAACAGACCTGGGACCAGGAATTGTGCCAGATTCGGGCCTCATCCTGCATCACGTAGTGAGCATACAGCTTTTTTTTAAGTTCTGGGGGAAAAAATTATCATCATTAAGCCTGACTTTCCTTCAAGTCAGAGAGGAGCTGCTCCTTAGTCTCTTCCTGTTTCAGTGTCTTTTCTTGGATGTGAGTTACAGAAAGTCGTTCTTTGTGGAAAGGCCACACCCTCTGTTGTTTGGCTGCAAGGGTGAAATGGAAGGATGCTCTTTGGAAATCTCTTAATTAAAAGTAAATAATTGACTGTGTAGTAAACAGCCAGAGGGGCAATATGTAAACCCTATTTACAGATTCAGATTAGTGGTGGGAGTAAATAGGACAGTCAGGAGAAAACTTAAGAAGATTCCCGTCACCCTCACACACAAGAGTGTGGTTTTTTTTTTCTGAAAACAAATACCTCTGGGCTTCATTTTTCTCCCTTTGATCTCAAAATAAACACCAACCTCCACACTTCTTGGTCATGCACTGCTGGTTCATTAAAGAGCCATATGCTGATTTCCTGTGAGTGTTTAACACGTCATGATTAAGGGCAAAGTCAAGAAACAATTTAAGGACAATTTTGCAATAAAATTAGCTCCAAAACTAAGTGTAATTACTGTGTCAGTGTTTCTATTATTTGGACTTTTTCCCATCAGAATGTATAAATAGTGTTTTTAATGAATATACAAATTATATGTTTCTGAGAACCAAGAACTGTGACTCCATGAAGAGACAGATAGTGTCTGTATCCCAGGGCAGGTAATTAATGTGAAGGATTCGAGATATCCTTTGTAGCTATTCATCTATAAAGCAGCCTGTGAGCCATGAGGCCCTGTGGACCATCCCATCAAAAATCTCAGCCAAAATTTGTATCAGTTAGGGTTCTCCAGAGAACCAGAAGCAACAGGATATATCATATATGATGAAGAAGCAACTCACATGATAATGGAGGCTGAGAAGTCCCCAGATCTGCTGTTGGCAAGCTGGACACACAGGAAAGCTGATGGTATTGTTCCAGTCTTGAGGCCAAAGACCTGAGACCAGGAGAGCCAATAATGTAAGTTCCAGTTCAAGTCCAATTTCCAAAGGCAAAGGACTGATGACCCAGCTCAAAGACCAGAGAGTGAATTTTTGCTTACTCAGCCCTTTTTTTTTTTCTCTATTAAGGCCTTCAGTGGATTAGATGGAAATCCAATAACTTTGTCAAAGTATGTTCCACAGAATTCAAGTTCCTTGGGATGTTGATAAAGGCAATTTGGTAGAAAAGGGCTCCAGTGCCAAATAAGTGTGGAAAATCCTAGGTAAAATAAACAGATATCTTTTCTGCAGACATTCTCAGAGCCTTTAATATGTCAGTGTGCTTTGCAGTTATCCAAGAAGAGGTTGTATTTTGCAAAGCTTTTCAAACTTATTTAACAAAATATCTTGTTTGGCATTTAGCACCTCTCTAAATCCTGGGAAATACTGCTTTATAAAGTACTTCAAAGCAGAGATTGTGCTTTATCTGATTGTTGTACCCCAGCCTCTAGGTCAGTGCCTGCCACACAGAGAAATTCAGTAAGCGTTTGAGGGTTCTGTTAAGTGAAATAATGAATGATGAATGAAATAGCAGTAGAGATATGGCCAAGCCGTAAACATAAATTCTACACCAGACTAGCCTGAGTCTATGTAAGGACTTCCCAGAGCCCTCCCAGAGAGCCAGAAAATGCAAAATGGATGTTGAGAAGCTTGGAGTAGAACCTCAGCTCTCAACAGTATAGGAGATGCCACAGTGAGAATGGTGTAAATGGACTCTTCCTTAGTGAAGCACATGCCAACTGTGCCCTGCCCATACCCATTGCTCTGCAACTGCCAGCACCTGCATTTCCATTTGAGGTTTTCTCTTGCTGCAGAAGCCATCTCTGTTGTCCACTTGGCAGACCCCTGAGAGCAACCCTGGATCAATGATCAACTGGAGTCAGTGTATAAATACCCCAGCTCCCTCACTGCTTAGATGGGATAACTCTAGGCATGTGTTTTACACCACACCCAGAATGCGTGTGGTGGGTGGGATGTGCTTCAATGGCCACATTGATAATGAGAATGGCTTCCTCCCCATTCCTGCCTCCTTCCCTAGTCCCCTGCTTGTGTGCCTTGAGATCACCTCTCATATAAACTGCTTGCCTCCTGATCCTTGACTCAGGATCAGGGGTTCTGGGGGGCCTCTGATAAAATATTGCTTATCCTTCCTATGAACTCTCTCCTGTCTTGACTCTACCTCAGCTACAGGACCTCTGAACCCCTGGAAATTTCCCCTAAATTATTTCTTGAAGTCCTAGAAGGGGAACCTCCCATGTGCCCACAGTCCTGTTTATCAGCTGCAGTCCCCCACTGCATGGCCTGTCTTCACTGGCATTCATTGGCACTAAGGAGAGACTTGGTGATGTGCCTCATACTGTGCCAGGTGCTGGGGGTGCAAGGTGAGTGAGACAGTCTTGGAGCCTGCCTTCATGAAGCTTCCAGGCTTTTTGGGAAAATAAGCGCAATCACATTATCATGCAGATCCACATGCAAGGATAATCTTTAATAAGTGCAGGCAATTAAAACCAAAGGGTGCTATGCAGTATAGCAGGGCGTCTAATCCAGTGGAAGCTATAAGAGAGACTTCCCAGAGGAACTGAACTTATTGATGAGATATGAAGGATGAAGGAACTAAGTAGGTGAGGAGGTGGGGTGGGGAAGAGACCCAGGCAGAGGAAACAGCATATGCAAAGCAATGGGTACAGAAATGTGCCCCTTTGCATGCCAATAGTCCTGATAAGTGGGCATCCTGAGTTTTCTGAAGCCACCAGTGCTGTCTGAGGAGCTGCAGCAGAGGTAGGGAGGAAAGCCATCTTCCTAACTCTGTGCAAACTTTGTCCTCTGGGCCCCCAAACAGCTCTACTTATTTTCTGAGGCTCACAAATGCGCGTCTTGCAAGTCAGCTTCATCTCCTCTTCTGCAAACTACTCATCAGCCCTTCTCTCTGCAGGAGGGTTGCACTGTCCCAGCCTCTTGCAGTTGGGCTTGGCCATGTGACTTGCTTTGGCCAGTGAAACTGGAGCAGAAGTGATGAGCTCCACTTTCTAGGGGAAAAGCCTTTAAGAGCTGATACATAGGGGCTATGCTCTCTTTCCTCTTTGCCATGGCAACTGGCAGTGTTCCAGATGGATTAGCTCTGTCTGTCCAGGACCACGATGACACATCAGCTGACCCTCAGTAATTATGTGGCATAAGCAAGAAATAAGCTTTTGTTGTTTTAAGCCACTGAGATTTGAGGGTTACTTCTGTATGTAGCATGGTCTAGTAGCCCATCCTGACTGATGAACCTGTGAAAACTGGTCCAGGAAAGCCCCACGCAGGCAGGATAGCATAGCAGGTAACTGCCCCATCTCTGGGGCCCCATGGCTTGTGATACTTGCATTTGAATTCTGGCTCTGCCACTTCCTCCCTGAGAGACGTTGGGAAAATTACTCAAGTTTTGTATGCCTCTGTCTCGTCTCCTATTAAATGGCAGTAATGTACAGCTTGGGCAACAAAGCAAGACCCCATCACAACAAAAAAACAAAACAAGATAAATTAGCTGGTCATGGTGACACGTGCCTATAGTTTCAGCTAATCATGAGACCGAGTCGGGAGGATCGTTTGAGCCAGGTCAAGGCTGCAGTGAGCCATGATCGCACTGCTGTACGTCCAGCCTGGGTGACAGAGCAAGACCCTGTCTCAAAAAAAATTTAAAAAAAATAAATTAGCAATAATTGTATTTACTGCATATCCTTGTGAGAATTACATAAATTAATTCATGTAGGCTGGGCACCGTGGCTCACACCTGTAATCCCAGCACTTTGGGAGGCCGAGACGGGCAGATCACCTGAGGTCAGGAGTTCGAGACTAGCCTGACCAACATGGTAAAACCCCGTCTCTACTAAAAATACAAAAATTAGCCTGGCGTGGTGGCTCATGCCTGTAATCCCAGCCACTTGTGAGGCTGAGGCAGGAGAATCGCTTGAACCCGGGAGGTGGAGGTTGCAGTGAGCCAAGATCGCGCCATTGCACTCAAGCCAGGGCGACAAGAACGAAACTCCATTTCAAAAAAAAAAAAAAAAAATTCATGTAAAGAGCTTGGAAAATTATCAGGCACAGAGCAAGTGTTCAATAAATGTTAGCTTTATTATTAATATTTCCTCAAAAACAAACAACAGTTGGATGCTGCAGGTTGTCTAGGTCTCTTTTTAGGAAAAATATTATCCAAAGGAAACCTCACTGGCTTCTGACTTCAAGAGAGAAAATCTCCTGTATCAGGGGATGCAAACCCAAATGCCTCCGAGGAGTCACAGAGACACCTTACCATATTATTTTGATCTATGTTTGATAGAGACCCAGGTACAAAGAAACACAGGCTCTTCTATAATGAAAACAATGGTGCAAATGAAGTGATAAGTGTTCAGCTTCCATGTGGGGTGGGGGAGCTACAAGCAATATTGGTGCTATGGAGGAGGGGTGCACTGGAGCCTACAAACCCTGTCCAGAGGGGAGTTGGGACCATCTGCAAATGTAGGTGGAGCGATGCTAGATTTTCAGATTTTGTTGCTTTAAGAAAAAAGTAAGGCCGGGCGCGGTGGCTTATGCCTGTAATCCCATCACTTTGGGAAGCTGAGGTGGGTGGATCACTTGAGGCCAGGAGTTTGAGACCAGCCTGGCCAACAGGGTGAAACCCTCTCTCTACTAAAAATACAAAAATCAGTCAGGTGTGGTGGCGCGCGCCTGTAATCCCAGCTACTCTGGAGGCTGAGGCACAGGAATCACTTGAACCCGGGAGGCGGAGGTTTCAGTGAGCTGAGTTTGTGCCACTGCACTACAGCCTGGGTGACAGAGCGAGACTCCATCTCAAAGTAAAACAAACAAACATAAAAAAGAAGTAAGGAGATTCTAATTTTTAACTGTGAACTTGTTTATTTTTAAAACATTGTTTAGGCCAAACAGATCACATCAGAAGGGTGGATGCAGTCGGTGGTTTGCATCCCTGTTCAAGAACCCGCACATGCATGGGGGAGATGGCCTCCCTACGTGTGTGCTTGTCTGGGTGGCTTTTCCAGAACCTAGGGAAACACCTTCCCAAAGACGCTTGCAGGCCTCCATCTCCTGCAAACATAAAAGCCCCCGCCTCCGCCAGGGTTGAAATGACAACGTTTTCAGGACCCAGTGACCTCTCCAAGTTTCCCAGCTCTGGTTCCTCTCTTGGACCGAGCTCAAAGCGATGTGAGTGGTCTCTTCTCAGCAGTCTTTGGGAGACATAAGCTTGTCCCATCCTCCTGGCCTCAAAATAGGAGGTGAATGGACTGGGGAAAGTGCAAGGCACCCCGCCTCCTCACCTGCTCCACACCCCTCAGGGCCATATGTCAAAGACATACAGGTCTTCTAGATAACTTTGAGCGAGGGGCCCGAAGCTGCAGCCCTGGAGCAATGTGCCTGTTTCTCTATTTGGAATCCATCTGACCCTGTCCTCCTAGCAACAGTCAGTCAACAGCAGGTGTGCAGTCCCCACACTGGTCCTCCCAGATGCCTCCTGTCTCTGCAGGATTCCTCCCAGCCTCCCCTTTCCCCCCTCACACAATGGGGAGAGGTCTGAAGGCCAGAGACTTCAGGACATATCTTGCCCCTCACTTTTGTCTGTTAGGCTTGGCCTGGGGGAAGCTATGAATTTATACCAGCCAGGGTAGGGCAGTGGATCCTTCCAAATCATCACCAATGACTTTTTTTTTTTTTTTCTTGAGACAGAGTCTTGCTCTTGTGTCCCAGGCTAGAGTGCAATGACACAATCTTGGCTCACTGCAACCTCTGCCTCCCAGGTTCAAGCTATTCTCCTGCCTCAGCCTCCCGAGTAACTGGGATTACAGGTGCCAATCACCATGCCCGGTGGTATTTTTTAGTATTTTTAGTAGAGACGGGGTTTCGCCATGTTGGCCAGGCTGGTCTCCAACTCCTGACCTCAAGTGATCCATCCACCTTGGCCTCCCAAAGTGCTGGGATTACAGGCATGAGCCACCACGCCCAGCCCATCACCGTGACTTCTAAGTTGACACCAAGCAGATTACTTACATTTTTTTGATGATTCAGTCTCTTAGCTGTAACGTAGGTGTAATAATAGCATATTCAGAGTCATGTGCCACCTAATTCATTAGCATTTCCTAATCCCAGTGAGCTTCTTGGGGGGAGAGCAGCACTACACTATAGGATCACACAGCTCAATTCACTGGTAGCAGCCAAATGGGGAAAATGATATTGAGGAATGTGATTTCAAATACTTCACAGTGATGTATTAATTATTTCACTCGACTGTCAGTTTCTCACTGCAATTTATCTTCCATGTGGGTTTCTGCAAATAGAGCTGGCAGACTTTTTCTCCCCAGTCTGACCCCAATTCCAATCCCAGTTCCAATTGTTGTTGAATTTCTTGCATGTGGTCTAATCCTGTAGCCACACATGAACATGGGAACAAACTGGTTTTTAATAACGTGGAAGAGGCAGGAGAAAGAGAACCTTCCCCAAGTAATGAGATGTAGACAGCCTAACGTTCTGGAAGAAGAAAAAACCTTTCTAGAGACTTTTTTTCCCCCAGAATTATCCTCATTAATATCAGGAGACATTTGCTGCCACTTTAAAAGAAGAAGCTTTGTAACATGCCTGTAACTAGCACAGAACAAATTAATTTATTTCAGGTGAATTCATAGCAGCAACGGGCAAAGCTCTTGCTCACACCTTTCCCCTCCAGCAGGTACACGGGGACTGATGCATCCTTCTGTGGGAACTTTGGACATGGCAGGTCCTTAGAAAGGGTTCGTTACCAAGGCGAGAGTAGCAAACTGTTCTTTCTCTTGCAGACACCCACCGCAGTGAAAGACACAGGCTTTAAGCACGAGAGGAGGATCTGGGTATGTCTCTAATCTTTTGTTACTCTCCAGATATTCTTGGCCCTGCACTTACAAGGGTAGGTGTATTAGAAGGGATGGGTATGGAGGTTAGGAGTGGGGTCCATCCACATGTGCTTCCAGCCCTGGAGACCAGCAGCATGGATGGGCCTCAGCCTAGCTGGGGTCGAGAGGCCAGCCACCTTTGGGAAACCTACTCATTATTATTATTTTTTTTATTTTTTTGAGATGGAGTCTTGCTCTGCTCTGTTGCCCAGGCTGGAGTGCAGGGGTGTGATCTCAGCTCACTGCAACCTCCACCTCCTGGGTTCAAGCTGTCCTCCTGCCTCAGCCTCCCGAGTAGCTGGGATTACAAGTGTGCGCCAACATGCCCGGCTAATTTTTGTATTTTTAGTAGAGATGAGGTTTCACCGTGTTGACCAGGCTGGTCTCGAACTCCTGATCTCAAGTGATCTGCCTGTCTCAGCCTCCCAAAGTGCTGGGATTACAGGCATGAGCCACCATGCCTAGCCGGAAACCTATTCATAAGACCAAACAGCACCCACTAACCAGAGCCATCTAGGGATCTATCTGTGAAAACACAGCAACACCAAGGCCCATATTCAGCTCTGACCTTCTCAGTGATTGCTGCCTATGCCTTCTGGGTTGTTCAGTACTTGGAATGCTACCCCTGCCCATGGGCATGGAAGGAGGTAGCAGCTCCCACTCATCTATGTGCATGAGCTGACTTAATCTTCACAACAGTCTTGCTGTACAGAGGCTATCACTCTGCCTATTTTTAAAATTGAAATAAACTTCCTAGAACATGAAATTAACCACTTTAAAGTGTATAATTCAGTAGCTCATTATTCCCATTTCACATGTGAGGAAACGGAGACTCCAATGAAGGTGTCTGAGATTATCTAGTCAGTCACCCAGGAAGGCAGGAGTCTCCCCTACAGGGCAAGGGGCCAGGCCTAGCTCACTCATTTTTGTATTTTCAGAGCTGGTGCAGAGTCAGTGCTCAGTAAATACTGAATGAATAAATGCTAGCGTAAATGGCAGATGAATGTCTGTGCGCCCACACTATTGCATTTCACGACGATCCCTCTTTGGGGATAAGGGTCCTTCTGATTTCTTGGATTTTGCCTCCTCCTCTAGCTCCTGATAAGTGACGCCCCGGCTCAGAGCAAAGCAGGCTGGAAGGGGAGCCAGGCTCACATGTGGCTAGCACCTTGTTAAGACAGACATGCCCGCTTCCCTGCCATGGCCTCTAGCCAAGCTCTATCTACCCCTGAGGCTGTAGCACCGTCCAGCGGCCCTGCCAGGGGTGGATGTGCCATCAGCTCTGTCCTCACTAGCTGTGTAAATTTGGCCAAGTCGCTTAGCTTCTCTGGGTCCCAGCTCCTCACTTATAAAATGGGACAAATAATAAGGCTCTCATGCAGATAAGATGGGACCAAGTTTCTGCAGAGTTTAGCATGGTGCAACTTAGAATTCTGTTCTTAGTGCAACTGCGGAAAACATCTTTCACGATGTCTACATGGAGGTGCACTGTACTCGTCTCTCTATGTCTCAGTATTTGGAATTTTTTTTTTTTTTTTCAGATGGAGTCTCGCTCTGTCGCCCAGGAGTGCAGTGGCGCGATCTCGGCTCACCGCAAGCTCCGCCTCCTGGGTTCACGCCATTCTCTTGCCTCAGCCTCCTGAGTAGCCGGGATTACAGGCGCCTGCCACCACGCTCGGCTAATTTTTTGTATTTTTAGTAGAGATGGGGTTTCACCGTGTTAGCCAGGATGGTCTCAATCTCCTGACCTCATGATCCGCTTGCCTCGGCCTCCCAAAGTGCTGAGATTACAGGTGTGAGCCACCGCGCCTGGCCAGTATTTGGAAATTTTTATAATTTTTTTTAAAATAAAGGGACTCTGGCTGGGCATGGTGACTCATGCCTGTAATCTCAGCACTTTGGGAGGCCGAGGTGGGTGGATCACTTGAGGCCAGGAGCTTGAGACCACCCTGGCCAACATGGTGAAACCCTGTCTCTACTAAAAATACAAAAATTAGCCCGGTGAGGGTGGCCCACACTTGTAATCCAGCTACTTGGGAGGCTGAGGCAGGAGGATCGCTTGAACCCAGGAGGTGGAGGTTGCAGTGAGCCAAGACAGCGCCTCTACACACCAGCCTAGGCGACAGAGGGAGACTCCATCTCAAATAAATAAATAGGGCAGGCATGATGGCTCATGCCTGTAATCCCAGCACTTTGGGAGGCCGAGGCCAGCAGATCACCTGAGGTCAGGAGTTTGAGACCAGACTGGCCAACATGGTGAAACCCCGTCTCCACTTAAAATACAAAAAAATTAGCCAGGCGTGGTGGTGTACATCTGTAATCCCAGCTACTTGGGAGGCTGAAGCAGGAGAATTGCTCTGCTAGGAGGCAGAGGTTGCAGTGAGCCGAGATCGTGCCATTGCACTCCAGCCTGGGCAACAGAGTGAGACTCTGTCTCAAATATTAATAATAAATAAATAAATAAATAAATAAATAAAGGATTCTTCAGGCAACTCAATGAGGCATTTCCCATTTCTAAGGGGAAGGAAGATAGATGCCCTGTTAGGGGCTTAGGGCAGCTCTGGTAGGGTCAGAGAGGACAGCACAGAGAGCAGAGGAGAATAGTCAATATTTCTTCCCTGTGCTCAGGAGGTGGATCAAATGCTCAGCTAACAAAAGTCAGCTGGATCCAAGCTGAGTCCACTACACTCACAAAGCAAGTCCCATGGTTGGGAATCCAGAGAAGTCAAGAGCTGACAATGAAAACCTCCTCACTCACTTCTCACTCTCCTGGGATCTTGACTCTCTTCCATTCCCACCAAGCCACTCAGGCTGCTTCTCTCAAACCGCTCCCCCCACCTACCCTCCAAGCCCACTACCACCACTGTCTTACAGGTAGAACCTTCTCCTTGGTCCTTTCTTTTTAACCCAAATTATTTAACCCATTTCTGGTGTGTGTCCCATTCCTGCTTACCCAGACACCTGTCCTCTGAATGCCTCTGACAGGGCTGAGAGAAGGACCCAGGGGTCATCTTTAGTGTTGTTCATTAAATAGTTCTCATTTTTTTTCCGGGTAATGATAGGATTGGAGTTAGCCATGTGACATGGAGTTAGCTCTATGACTTGCTTTGGCCAATAAAACGTGAACGAAAATGAGCTGTTATTTCCAGGTGGAAGCTTCAGGAACCTGTGCACTATTTGCTAAGCTCTCTCTTCCTCTGCCAGGCACCTGGCAACACTCCGGCTCACAGCTCCTCTGCCCACCTAGGTCCTGGGGTGAGGATAGTGCCAGGACAAGCCCCTAGTCTCCTGACAATGGGCATGTGACATGATCAAGAAATAGATCTTCATTGATTTATTTTGTTTTTGTTTTTGAGACAGTCTCACTCTGTCACCCAGGCTGGAGTGCAGTGGTGCAATCTCGGCTCACTGCAACCTCTGCCTCCCAGGTTCAAGCGATTCTCCTGCCTCAGCCTCCTAAGTAGCTAGGATTATAGGTGTGCACCACCACCCCCTGCTAATTTTTGTATTTTTAATAGAGACAGGGTTTTACCATGTTGGCCAGGCTGGTTTCAAATTCCTGACCTCAGCTTCAAATTCCTGTAATCCAGCTACTTGGGAGGCTGAGGCAGGAGGATCACTTGAACTCAGGAGGCAGAGGTTGCAGTGAGCTGAGACAGCGCTGCTGCACTCCAGCCTGGCAACAGAAGTGCTGGGATTATAGGCGTGTAATTCCAAAGTGCTGAAATTACGGGTATGAGCCACCGAGCCCAGCTGATCATTGTTTTAAGCCACCAAGATTTGGGGGTTGTTTGTTACAAAGCATGACTAAACTGACTGGCGCAGACTGCATAGGGTCTAGAGAGATGGGAGGCTGTTAGGTGACACTTACTGGCCATGGCTGATGGCTGATGACTGGCATTCTCCTCCAGGATACCAGAACACAGATGCAGAGGTGGAGGGCCAGGGAGGCACAATTTCCACAGGGGGCCTTTTTAGTCACTGCTACTACTCTGATGGGAAGACATGAGAGGACTCAGTGTAGAACCCACGACTGAACATGGTTAATCTGCAAGAGAGAACAGGACACAGAGTATGGTTTCTTCAAGTCTTATCTTCCCAGCAGCCATTGTCTTAGATCCCTCACCCTTGGGGTTCCTTTCTAGATTCACATCACACTCCACTTCCTAGTATGTTCTTACATCTCTTAAGATTCCAGATCATGATGAAAATGAGCACAGGCACGTCTTGCAGTCTGTCCAAGAACCAGCCCATTTTCCTTTCTACCGGTTCTTTCCCATCTCACATGGTGGTCAGTGGATACTTTTTTTTTTTTTTTTTTGGACAGTCTTGCTCTGTCACCAGGATGGAGTGCAGTGGTGCGATCTCGGCTGACTGCAACCTCCGCCTCCCGGGTTCAAGCAATTCTCCTGCCTTAGCCTGCCAAGCAGCTGAGATTACAGGCATGTGCCACCATGCCTGGCTAATTTTTGTATTACTAAATTACTTTTTTGTACTAAAAAGTAGAGACGGGGTTTCACCATGTTGGCCAGGATGGTCTTGATCTCTTGACCTGGTGATCCTCCTGCCTCAGCCTCCCAAAATGCTGGGATCACAGGCATGAGCCACCACGTCTGGCCCCGGTCAGTGTATACCTTTTTTTTTTTTTTTTTTTTTTTTTTTTGAGACGGAGTCTCGCTCTGCCGCCCAGGCTGGAGTGCAGTGGCGCGATCTCGGCTCACTGCAAGCTCCGCCTCCCGGGTTCACGCCATTCTCCTGCCTCAGCCTCCCGAGTAGCTGGGACTACAGGCGCCCGCTACCACGCCCGGCTAATTTTTTGTATTTTTAGTAGAGACGGGGTTTCACCGTGTTAGCCAGGATGGTCTCGATCTCCTGACCTCGTGATCCACCCGCCTCGGCCTCCCAAAGTGCTGGGATTACAGGCGTGAGCCACCGCGCCCGGCCCAGTGTATACCTTTTTAAGCATTTTTGTCTGTTCTTTCATTCACAGAGAATGAAATGCCTAAATCCTAAGTGTAGGATGTAGCAAAATATCATCAGGCCAAGACCCCTGTAATCATCACTCAGTTGGTGAATTCTTGCAGGATGCCAAATTGGAACTTTAGATGCTGGAGTGGTGAGCATTCCAAAGCGGTGGGCATGAAGCCAGTCCTATGACTCTCCAAGCCTAGACCCCTTGAGGGACTGGGTCATTAGGTGTTAGAGAAGATTTATAAAGGGTACGGCTCTGCAGATGCCTGAGCTGAGAGAACCAATCCAGGAAGGGTGGAGTGAAGCTGCCTACGTCCTTCCCTCAATCAGGAGAATGGGGTTTCAAGGGACCACATGGAGAGCTTGACATGTGTCCCTTGTCATCAAGGGGGACCCAGTGAACTGGTATCTGATGACTGATCAGGAAACCTTGAGGACAAGGGAGGAGCTGACTTGTTGAGGGGCTACTGCACGGAATGGGTCTCTACTCCCACAATTTGATGGAACAGAAAATGTGTGACCTTTCTCCGTGGAGCAGGTGTGACCCTGTTGGGCAATAGAATCCCAACAGAAAGAACTCGTGTGGCGTAGACTACCAGGGGTGTGAGCCTGCCTGGGGGAAATGCACCGCCTTTGTCATAACATATGCAGTCAAATATTTCCACTGGGGCCGGCCAAAGAACCCATGGAAGCCCCTTGCCAGGCCCCACAAGCAGGAAAGCTCTTATGACACGGCTGAGCGAGGAATGATGTGCTTTGTTGCCCCCTTTCCTGCTCCCCTCTTCCCCACCCCATTTCCCGCGGCAGCAGCAGAGGCAGGGCCAAGGCCAGGTGTCCCTTCAGATGGGTCATTGCTTAAGTGGTTCTTAAATGATGTAACTTTCAGCCGGGCACAGTGGCTCATGCCTATAATCCCAGTACTTCAGGAGGCTGAGGCGGGTGGATCACTTGAGGTCAGGAGTTTGAGACCAGCCTGAACAACATGGTGAAACCCCGTCTCTACTAAAAATACAAGATTAGCCAGGTGTGATGGTGCACGCTTGTAATCCCAGCTACTTGGGAGGCTGAGGCAGGAGAATTGCTTGAACCCGGGAGACAGAGGTTGCAGTGAGCCGAGATTGCGCCATTGCACTCCAGCCAAGAGCTAAAGTCCGTCTCAAAAAAAAAAAAAAAAAAAAAAAAGATGTGACTTTCACTCAGCCCAGAAGAGTCTGAATTTGTCTGTCGTCTTCAAGCCGTGGAAGAGGACTGGAAAGGGAGACAATGACCATTTCTCTTCCCCCATTCCTGTGCAGCAGGCCCTTGCCTGCAGTAGGTCCTACAGTGGAGGGGCAGCAGCTGTCACTGTGAAGGAAGGCAGAGACTCTGGTTATCAGCCGGCACCGCATGTAACCAGTCTCTGGAGAGGAGGCTGTCTCTGTTGTCACCTCCAACATCCTATGCCCCAAACAGTGACCAGGAAAGACATGGAACTGACCTGAGACTTCATCCAGAACCAGAAAAGGCAATTCTGAGGGACATTTCAAGGGAAAACGTGAGACAAAAATCAGTTACTTTCATGATGACATCCCAGGAGTACTGCCTGCTCAATAAGCCAGTCTCCCACGACGTCTTTACTCTAAAATCGATGTGTGAATATCTCTAAGCGATGTCTGAGAGACGATTTTTAAAACAAAAATAGTAAATGTCCGTAGTAATTTCGACTTAAGTAAACAATCTTCTAAAAATGCATAATGACACTCACAGCCTATGATGTGTCAGATGTCCTGTGCTCCAACTTGGCTCCACCATAGCCCTGGCATTGGGCATCCCTGGATTCATTTTTACATAGAAGGAAGCTGCCAAGGGGCAGACCTCAGATGGCAGTGTAGATCAGTTTGACCACATTGTCCCTGCAGTCTCTTTAATCTAATGTGTGTCTGGGAGCTCCAGGGTTTTGAATGGGTCTCCATTTTCCAAAATGTGGGCATGCCTCGTGGTTCATTCAGAGACAACCAACAGATGGGCCAAGTCAGGATGGCTTTGTGATCAGGAACATGGCTTGGCCATTAGACAGCCTGGGCTCAAATCCCAGGGGGATTATCCATGAGTGACCTATGCTTAGAAAAGCTACCTAGGTGAAGGACTGTGCTTCACACAGTGCCTGGCACATGCAGGAAGCTCTTTATACACAATAGTAGCCACTGTTGTAATTATTCTTGTCCTTGGACTTGAAACCTGGGAAACGAGGTAAATCCCTCCTAGAGAAGGCTTCTCTGTTTCCCGACAACTTATTGGATAATTCAGGGCTGGGTCCTTGTTCTTGGAGAGCTACAAGTATAGGAGGGACACTGACTGAGATCTGAAGGGTACAGATCTAAACATCTTTCCCTCATCCCCCTCTGCCTTCAAACATCTGCCCCACAATCTTAAATTTCATCGTTCACCTTCCTTTGGGTATTATCTCTGAAAGCTCCTGTTAACAAGTAGAAGGGCTAGCACACTTTGGGTTATAGCGCCCTTGCCACAATACCCTGGATTGCTTTGAGATATGGACACGTACTGGTGTTGCGGGGCTACCTGGCAACCTTCCCACTTCCTTTCCAGGGGATTTTCCCTACTGTGGGAATCTCAGACAATGGGGCACACACAGGACTATGCTGGAGCACAGCTCACCAGCCCACCGGCACCAACTTTTACATTCTCAGGAATCCTTCGAGCTGGTTGTTAAATGGTTGGCAAATAAAAATCAGTCATGGTGGGAATGTCTCCATGGAAGTCAGCAAATGCTGCAAATCTGGGCTTTTCCCACTGGTGAGCAAAGCTGTTAAACATCTCCCAGCCCAACACCCAGCACAGCACTTGGGTTTAGCCACCTGATCCTCCCTCTGAGGCCTTGACTCTCAATCAAGTGATCCAAGACACAGGAACAAGACAGAATCCACGTACTGCAGGGGCAGCTGGCCATGGCAGGGCAGGGGGGAAATCTAGTGCGGGTGGTGGCAGTGCCCAAGGGTGCCAGCGTCAGCTGCCTCTCCCTGGCATGACTTTGGCCAAGTCTTCCTCTCCTTCCTTCCTTTATTTCCTGCCCAATTTCCAAGCCTTCTTCTCCTGCCTTCCCATCCATTCCAAGAGCTTCCCTTTTCTGCTATGTTAACCAGAGCCAATTCCTGCTGAGGGGTCTGGTCCATATAGGTGACTAATCATTTGACAGACAGAGGTCCCTGAGAAAAGCAAATAAGCTCTCATTTTGATTCCTCAAGAAGGAAGGCTGCTTGGGGCAGAGCAGCCTGGGCTTAGTCACTTAGCGAACATTTATGGAGCACCTACTGTGTGCAGGCACTGCCCTAGTGCCAGGACAGGAAAGGAACAGGTACATCTCTGTCCCCAGGGAACTTACCACCTAGCTAATGGAAGCAGCTCTCAAACAACTAATTATGCAATTAATTTTTCTGTGGATTGCTCCATCATCATTGGGTTATACCAAATTACTGATAAATATTTGAATCCTGCAGTGGGTAAAGTACCATGCAATGTACAAATGGGCATACCGAAAAAGATGAAACAGTCTGTGCCTCCCTTCCAAGTTCACAGTTTAGCTGACAACACAGGTACACACTCATGCCACTGAATAACCTTCCAATACAAGTTCCCACTTGTCAGAATCATGGGGAGCTGCAGCTTCCAACTTTGGGGATCAGGAAAGGCTTACGTGAAGAAAGTGGGATTTGAGCACAGCCTGGACTGTGATTAACAATAAGAAAAAAAAAGAGTTCAACAACAAAGACGACATACCTGTAAAATTAGCCACCTGAAATTCTACTGCCCAAAGGTGACCATGGTTAGCATAGCCGTGAGCGCCCTTCTGCACAACTGCGGGATCCCGTTAGGCACACTCTTGTATAACCAGCTGTTTTCACTCAACAATATGTCATGGACATTTTTCCATGCCAATTATTCCCAATCTACATCACCATTTAAGCGGCCGGCAAATACTCCATTATACGGATGTATTCTAAATTAATCAAATCCCCATTGATAAACATTTAGTGTCGCGGTCAAGGGCACAGACTCTGGAGCCTCAGAGCGTGGCATCATTCCTGGCTGTGCAACTCCCCAGCTGGGTGATGGTCAGCAGAAACCTAGCATCTCTGAGAAGTTTCCTCATGTATTAAATGGGGGTGCGGTTGTCCCTCGGTATGCGTGGGGAATTGGTTCCAGGAGCCCCATACCAAAATCCGCAGATGCTCAAGTTCCTTATATAAAATGGTGTGATATTTGTATATAACCTGCACACATCCTCCTGTACACTTTAAATCTCTCTGGATTACTTATAATACCCCATACAATGCCAACACTTCGTTTCATTCTTGTGGGTTCAATGTAGTAGTACTTGGCGCATGGCAAATTCGGGTTTTGCTTTTTGGAACTTGGCGGAATTTTGTTTTCCGGAATATTTTCCATGCATGGTTGGTTGAATCCACAGATACGGAGGGTTGGCTGTATTAATAATACAGTCCCTGGCCGGGCACGGTGGCTCACGCCTGGAATCCCAGCCCTTTGGGAGACCGCGGCGGGTGGATCATGAGGTCAGGAGTTCGAGACCAGCCTGGCCAATATGGCGAAACCCTGTCTCTACTAATAATACAAAAAATTAACCGGGCGTGGTGGCGCACATCTGTAGTCCCAGCTACTCGGGAGGTTGAATCAGGAGAATCGCTTGAACTCGGGAGGCAGAGGTTGCAGTGAGCTGAGATCGCGCCACTGCACTCTAGCCTGGGCAACAGAAAATAAAAATAAAAATAAAAAATAATACAGTTCCCGCAGCATAGGGATGTTGTGAGTAGCTATTTGTAAAATGTTTAGAACAGTTTCTAGCACTTAGTAAATGCTCAGTTACGGCCAACTACTGTTACTGTTAAGCAGGACTGTGGCCATCCTCTGTGCTTAGAATGTCTGTCTTTGTGCACCCTTCTCAGCACCTACTTAGGATAAACACCGAGAAGTGGAATGAAATCGTCAAACAATGCACTTATTTTAAATCCTGATCAATATCATCCAATTGCCCTCCAGAAATGCACCAGCCGCTGGTGGGCAGGAGGACGCTGTGGCCGGCAGGAGGCTGCAGAGGGGACAGCCCCTGCCTCCTAACTGGAGCACCGGGGACCCTCACCAGCCATCCACACCGCCAGCGAGGTTTCCTGACTTGCCTAGCCTTCCGGGTGGCATTTTGGAATATAAAGCAGGAGGAAAATTAGCAGCAAGTCAGATTCTCTCACTTTGATTTCTAGAAGGAAAGCTAGAGTTGAGGCCGTGTTCGAAAATATAGGTCAGATCTCGGTTTCTGTGGTTACCAAACACTGTCAACCACCAGTGACTCCCTCCGTCGGGGGCGATGCCAGGGTTCCGAGGCTGGGCAGTCGGGCCTGGCCCCCGCCGGGGTCCCCGGTCGGCTGCCACGCGAGCCTAGAGGGTCTGCACCGGGGCGAGGGCCCGCGGGCACCCCGCCCTTCACTTCTTCTCGGGGGAGGGGCCGGAGGGCTTGGCGGAGCTGCCGACGGGGTCCGGGGTCGCGCCGATCCCGCCTGGCTCCCCGCGCCTGGGGCTGCAGGGTGGGCACGGGCCGGGCGCGCGGGAGGAGGGGGAGGCCGGGCGCCGCGGGAACAATGTGCTCGGTTGTTGCCGACTGTCAGCCTCGTTCCCGGATCCTCCTTTCCACGCCCCTTGGCCTAACTGCCGCGGGCCTGGCGCGCAGAGGGAAGAGCCCCCTTATTTGGTCTTGGAAAGAAAAGGGAAAGGTTATCCTCGGATGCCTGCGGCGTTGGGTCATCAGCCCGCCGCGGCCGGCACGCACGCGGGAGCAGCTCCGACTCCCGCCGGCAGGGGGCGGCGCCGGGCAGCGCCGGGGAGCAGCCGCTGGTAAACAGGCCCGTAGGTTCCGCCGCGGCCGGCGCGGATCCGCTCTTGAGAGTGGGGAGGGGGTGGGGGCGGGGGTGGGGGCGGGGGCGGAGGGAGGGCGGGGGAGGGGGCGGCGTCACGGGCAGGGAAGAAGAGGGAAAAGAAAAAAACAAAACCTTCTTATGGCCAGTCAAGCTTCCAAAATTGGAAAACCGTTTCAGTTCGAGGGTGTGACTTTGCCATGTCGATTTCATGGGAAGCATTTGGGAGTGCGCGGAGTGGGGGAGAATAGCGGGGGGTGCGGGGTGCGGTAATCAGTGTTAAGATAAGCCGTGCCATTGGGGTGACAGTTACTAAGATAATTGAAAAGGTACAATTTGGGGATCGGTGTCGGCTCGGGTACTTTCCTCCCCACCCCCTTCCCTCCCTTCCTCACTCCTCCCTCCGCCCCTGCTTTTCCAGCCTCTCAGGTGAGCCTGGTGATGTGTAGCGAAGTCTCGCTCTGACCCCCAGGCTGGAGTGCGGTGGTGCGATCTCGGCTCACTGCAACCTCCGCCTCCCGGGTTCAACCGATTAGCCTCCCGAGTGGCTGGGACTACAGGCACGCGCCACCACGCCCAGCTCATTTTTGTATTTTTAGTAGAGACGGGGTTTCCCATGTTGGCTAGGATGGTCTCCATCTCTTGACCTCGTGATCCTCCCGCCTAGGCCTCCCAAAGTGCTGGGATTATGTTTCTAGCCACGTGCAGGCTGAGCCTTGCCCAACCTTCTTATTATCCTGGGCAGCTCAAAAAGGCGAAGGTGACCAAGCTGGGATTCGAACCCCGTCCTTCACGCTTCAGCGCCAAGGCTTGTTCCACGGTTAAGAGCACATTACCTCGCCAATGACTCCTCCAAATAAAGCTTGTGTAATATGTGTCATTCTTCTAAGACCTTTAAAAAAGAATCAAAACAGTAACTGGTTTGACTTTTTCAGCAGAAGGAAGCAAAAGGGCGTCAGCACCTGGAGGTGACTCTAGTGGGGAACCTGCGCCCCAGAGGTGGGAAGGAAGCCAGGGGGCATTCGTTTCGCCTCAACTGCCCCAGGGGCTCTTGTCCATCTCCAGAGAGGCTCTTGGGTAGCATCCTGCCACGGTACTTGTTACTGCACAGAGCCTTCCAAAGAGGGGCCTGGCAGGCGGGGAAGCTGTTGCTA
This sequence comes from Pan troglodytes, assembly GCF_028858775.2. Taxonomy (NCBI): domain Eukaryota; kingdom Metazoa; phylum Chordata; class Mammalia; order Primates; family Hominidae; genus Pan; species Pan troglodytes. Next base: position 90,876,493 of record NC_072414.2, on the reverse strand, counting down.
ACTTCTATTTTCTATTTTAGGCAAGTTGCAAGCAGCCCTTGTGTTTGCCTGCAGGTCTCACACGGTCCTCCGCCCCTTCTCATTGTTCGAGCTGCTTCCTGAGGTGGTTACTAATAATTGTCACTCATAAGACCTGCCTCGGGTTTCTTCATCTGGAAAGAAATTAATTTTCCAAGTCACACAATTACAGACAACTTTTAAAAGAGTCACTGGGACAGTTTCATGCTTACCTTAGATTAGATGGTTCCAGTTTATTCTTTTTTAAAAAAGAAAATTTGTGTGAACAAAATTAAATCCAAGAAACATGGTTTTTCTCTAGCTCTTTTTTTGTGTGTGTGAAATAGTTAAAAAAAAAAAAAAAAAGAAAAAAAGAATAAAGAAAAGAAACTGCTTCTACCAGTTTTGGGGGGTTTCCAGGTTTCCAGACATTTACTTAGCTTGATACATAGTATATTTCTGTGGGAAAAGGACAGCGAGAATATCTTGTAGCTTTTACTTTCCAGCATTGTTGTACTGGTTACAGTCAACTCCACAGTATGAACAAGTTGATCAGCTCCAGTAAGGCCTCCTATCTCCTAGTGGAAAAACCCAGGCCTTTTCCACTGCTCTCGTGTCTTGCTCAGGACTGCACCTTTTGTTGCTGGTCCCTTGCTTGGCACTTCCTAGCTGACAGGCCAGGAGGTAGGCTCACTCTCCTTGGTGCTGATCCCAGGCACCAGCTTCCATGAGAACCAGCAGTCACTTCCAGTTGGGGGCAACCCCATCCGGGTTTGCCCTGACATCCCAGAGCCCAGGTCCCCATCCCAGGAGCCAGTAAGAGTCCTTAGCAGGGTCAGGAATGTAGCAGCATGGCTGCTGCCTTTTCCCTTCCAGATGCTCTGGCAGGCTGGAGCCCGGGGGTCCCTAACACCTGCCTTGGCTCTTCACTTCTTCCTGAGGTTCTCCTCACCATGAAACTACTCCCAAATGGAGATATGGTTCCATTCCATTGCCTGGATTCTGCTCTCCGTTTATGCCTTGAGGCAGATGGAGCCAAAGGAATGTCACACTGTCCCACCATCATCTCAGGGACTGCCCTGTTTGGAGGGGCAGTGGTGCCCAGCAATGGAGCAAAGTCATAGGGAACAGAGCTGCACAGCCTTGGTCACACTCCTTAAACTCTTTGTGATCCCACTGTTGTGAGGATTTAATGATATCTTCATATGCGAAGGACTTAACACAGTACCTGCCCCCTGAGGAGCACAGGAGGGCATACCTCCCAGGGCAGTTCAGAGGGTTACATGAAATAATGCCTGTAAAGCCCTTAGCACAGGGCCTAGCACTTAAGAGAGGGCTCAGTCATGTGGCCAGTAGTATAATCAGCCACTTCTTTTGATGGGTCAGCTATATGCTACAAACTAAGGCTCTTTACATATACATTTGAACCTTTATGGAAACCTAGAATGTAGACAAAATTATTGCATATACAAGGAACTCAGAATCAGGCTAAGTAAATTATCCAATGTCACACAGTTAGTATACAGCAGGGCCAGGATCCATCTGGCTCCGAAGTGTGTGGCTTTGCAGTTACAGGCAACCTAGGAAGAAAGAATAAATCATACACAGTCCTGTAAAGTGAGCTGCAGGGTCTTCATGGAGAGGAATTAAAACTGACTCCTCAGTGTGAATAACTGGCAGTTAGCCATGTGTCTTTGAACCAGATGTAGAAGCCAGTGACAGAAGGCTAATTACACATGTAGATATAATGTCAGTGGACGGCAGCTACCTTTGGGTCGCCTAACTATTGTCTTCTTAAATCCACGGCAGCCCTTTTAAGCCCAGGCTTGTCAGGACTCTTTCTGTTTTCTGGAAAAGACAGAAATCCAACCCAGATTGATTTAAGCAAAAAAGAAATTTAATTGGCTCATGAAACTGATAATGGAAAGGTCCAGCTTCAGGCATAGCTTGATCCAGGAGATTAACAAGATTATATGGACTGGCCCTCTCCATATCTCAGCCCTGTTTTCCTCCCTGTTGGCTTTATTCTCAGGTTGGCTCTTTCAGTGACCCTTTTTTTGTCCCTTGTTGGCCAGGCCTAAGAAAACTTAGAGACTTGGGTCTCTAAAAGAAATCATGGTTCCTTTTATTCAAAGAGGTCAGGGATGCTGAGCAGGCAAATATGACAGATGTCCACTACACCCTACCAAGTACACCATGGATCAGAAAGATAGTAGAGAAAACGCCAGGCACAGGTGGCTCATGCCTGTAATCCCAGCACTTTGTGAGGCTTAGGTGGGTGGGTCACTTAAGGTCAGGAGTTCGAGACCAGCCTGGCCTACGTGGTGAAACCCATCTCTACTAAAATACAAATATTAGCAGGGCATAGTGGTGCATGGCTGTAATCCCAGCTACTTGGGAGGCTGAGATGAGAGAATTGCTTGAACCCAGGAGGCGGAAGTTGCAGATTGCACCACTGCACTCCAACCTGGGTGACAGAGACTTGCCTCAGGAAAAAAAAAAAAAAAAAAAGACTGATAATAGAGAAAAAACTTTAATGGTTTAATGGTGAATTTATTAGTCCATTCTCTCATTGCTATAAAGAAATACCTGAGACTGGGTGATTTATAAAGAAAAGGGGTTTAATTGGCTCACAGTTCTGCAGGCTATACAGTAAGCATGGCATCAGATTCTGGGGAGGCTTCAGGGAACCTACAATCATGGTGGAAGGCAAAGGCGGAGCCAACATCTCACATGGCCAGATCATGAGGAAGAGAGGAGCAGGGGAGGCGCCACACGCTTTTCAACAACCAGATCTCACAAGAACTCACTATCTCCATGACAGTACCAACAGGGAAATCCGCCCCCATGATGCAATCACCTCCCACCAGACTCCCACCTCCAACATTGGGGATTACAATTCGACATGAGATTTGGCTGGGGACACAAAGCCAGACTATATCAGTGATCAATTCCGCTGCTAACGGCACTCACAAACCAAGCAGGCAGGGGAGGGGTAACTAGAAGCGTTTTGGGTTATACAGGAGACCCATACTCCTCCCATTTTGGGTCAGGCTAGCCCCTTTTAAATAGTAGAGAAAGGCCAGGTGTGGTGCCTCACGCCTGTAATCCCAGTACTTTGGGAGGCCGAGGTGGGAAGATCACTTGAAGTCAGGAGTTCGAGACCAGCCTGGCCAATATGTTGAAACCCCATCTCTACTAAAAATACAAAAATTAGACAGGCGTGGTGGTGGGCATCTGTAATCCCAGCTACTCAGGAGGCTGAGGCAGGAGAATTGCTCGAACCTGGGAGGTGGAGGTTGCAGTGAGCCGAGATGGAGCCACTGTACTCCAGTCTGGGTGACAGAGGGAGACTCTGTCTCAAAAATAAATAAATAACAGAGAAAAACCTTGAAATCCATAAAGACTGGGTGTGAAGGACTTTAGAAATCTTCAGTGTCCTAGTGTAGCAGAATGCTTTAACAATATGATTCATAATAATAGAAACAGAATACATAACAAAGTGCATTAACAATGTAAATATTACAAATAAGTATAAATGTACATATTTGTACATATGTGATATTTTATATAATGATAATAAATAAATGTAAAAATGCAGTAAAGTCTGACTGAACCTACTGAACTAAAGATCCCGGTAGACCCTTAATGAGAGTCAGGGCACACAACTATAAATAAAACATTACGAATCCACACTGAGGGTGGATGCCGGGCTGTTGACTAGGTTTGGTCACAAGCTGCGTGATGACCTGTTCCTCACAGCAATCTGATGCAATTCAAACCAGTGCCTGAGCAAATTGGCAAATTATTAGATGTCACGGACCTTTGGTCACTTCTCTAATAGTTAAGCTTGAGAACAGTCACTGGACAAACACTAAGGTGCTGCTTTCCTGCCATTAAACGTGCCCTGAGCTGAGGGAGAGGCCACTGAGGCACACTCCACATTGCAAGGCTGAGGGTGTTGGAAAGTGGGCAAGCCTCCCACCTTGTGCCTGGGGAGTCTCCCAACACTTGGGTCTCCCCTCTGAGCCTTTTACATGCCACGCCCCATCCTGCACCATCCCAGTCTCCGGGATGGAGACTCTGCATCCCCATTCAGAGAGCAGTCACGGTGCAGTTGCCCTTGATGTCAATGCCGGGTGTCCATTTGTGCAGGAACACTTCAATGTCACGTCCCACACAGGAACAGAGGGCAGGTAAAAACTGACCCTGCACAGATGTCTGCATCTCCGGAATGTGTCAACCTCCTCCCACTTGTCTCCTGATTCTCTGCCTCCAGGCATTATCCGTGTGCTCCTCGGGTGCCCTGCGGTGCAGGTCTATTTTGGACCTGAGGATGGTAACGACAGTTACCAGCTACAGTCATGCATTGCTTAACAACGGGGATACGCTCTGAGAAATTTGTCATAAGGTGATTTCATTGTCGTATGAAGATTATAAAGTCTACTTATACAAACCTACATAGCCTAGTACACCCCTGGGCTGTATGATATAGCCCATTGCTCTGAAGCTACAAAGCCGTACAGCATGTTACTGTCCCGAATGCTGTAGGTAATTGTAATACAATGGTAAGTGTTTGTATATCTAAACAAACATAGAAAAGGCAGAGTAAAAATACAGCATTATAATCTTTTTAAAAACAATAAGCTTTATTATAGTACGGTTTTAGATTTACAGAATAATTGAGCAAAAAGACATAGAATTCCATACACCCATCCACTGCTCTCTCACCCGCCCCACCGTGGTTTATCCTATGAAATTCTTACATGTGGTACATTTCTTATAATCAGTGAACCAACACTGATACATTGTTATTAACTATAACCCAGAATTTACACTAAGGTTCACTCTTTGTGTCATATAGTTCCGTGGGTTTTGACAAGTGCATAATAACATGTATTATAATCTTTTTTGTTGTTGAGACCGAGTTTCACTCTTGTTACACAGGCCGAAGTGAAGTGCAATGGTGTGATCTTGGCTCATGCAACTTCACTCTTGTCACACAGGCTGAAGTGAAGTGCAATGGTGTGGTCTTGGCTCATGCAACCTCTGCTCCCAAGTTCAAGCGATTCTCCTACCTCAGCCTCCCGACTAGCTGGGATTACAGGCGCCAGCCACCATGCCCAGCTAAATTTTGTATTTTCAGTAGAGACAGGGTTTCACCATATTGTCCAGGCTGGTCTCGAACTCCTGACCTCAAGTGATCTGCACTCCTGGGCCTCCCAAAGTGTTGAGGTTACAGGCGTGAGCCGCCGCGCCTGGCCTGCATGTATTAGAATCTTATGGGGTCACCGTCCTGTAGGCAGTCCATCCTTGACTAACAAGTTATGTAGCATGTGACTGTATTGAGCATTCACCATCTACTAAATTCTTTTGTATACGATTTCATTTAATCCTGTGTCAGCCCTGGATGGTCAACATTATTTATTAGCTTCACTTTACACGGAAGGAATTGGTGCTTAAAGAGGTCATGTGATCACTCACCGCAAATCTCACAGAGAGGAAGTAGATAAAAGCAGCCTTAGTTCTGGGCTCAAGTCATTCATCTTTTCATGAATCAAGTAGTGACTGAGTGTTAGTAGGTGCCAGGCAGGGTGCTGGGGCCTATTAATTTAGTGAAGAGCAGAAGACTGGACTTTGTTCTCAGGGAGTTTAGAATCTACTGGAGAGACAGATATTTGAAAAGCAATTATAATGCTTATTATTACAAAGTATATTTAATGCTGTGAAGGAGAGGTGCTGGCCAGGTGCTGTGGCTGATGCCTGTAATCCCAACACTTTGGGAGGCTAAGGTGGGAGGATCACTTGAGGCCAGGAGTTCAAGACCAGCCTAGGCAACAGAGGAAGTCCCTGTCTCTACAAAAAATTAGCCAGGGCATGGTGGCACGTGCCTGTGGTCCCAGCTACTCAGGAGGCTGAGGTGGAAGGATCACTTGAGCCCAGGAGGTAAAGGCTAGAGTGAGAGGTGATCGTGCCACCACACTCCAGCCTGGGTGACAGAGCAAGACCCTGTCTAAAAAAAAAAAAAAAAAAAAAGCTTTTGCTGGAAAGCTTACCCTGAGACAGAGTTTGTGTGTGAGGAATTCATCTGGGAGGTAAACTCAGACAGGGGATGGGGAAGGGAGACAGGGAAGGGAGTCAGTGAAAGGAATATCAGCGGGAGGCTCTCTGCCATGGGCAATGGAAGCTCAGGCCTGCTGGAGATCTCCTGAGGGACCATGTGAAACGCATTAAGGAGCGTCCCACCCACAAAGCCAGGAGCTAGGTGCTTATCTCCAAATTCCGATGCTCTTAGGAGAACACGGATCCCACAGCTCTCCCAACTTGCACCCTGAGCCAGCTGGCTGCCTGGCTGTAGCCACAGAGGACTCTCAGGCAGAGAGGCAGGTGTTGGAGGGACGGAGCTGTCAGCTGGGACCACGGAGCTGTCCACCAAGGTCCCAGGGCACTCACAGTGTCTGCCCCACTATCCCAGGGTGGGGCAAAGGTGCAGAAATTGGGCAGGGGTCTGAGAACCAGGAGGGATCAGAGGAGCTGACATGCTCCTCTGAGGTGTGTGTGCCGGGGGGAGGGGGAGCAGGGGGGCTGAGGGGGCCAGGCAGAACTTGAACCATGCCGAGAACCATGTGAACTGCTGTGAACTGCTGTGACTGGGCTTACAGCTCACAGAGGGATAGAAGCACCCCTCTGGCTGCAGTGTGGACAGTGATCCAGAGAGGATCCAAATTATGAGAAGAGATTGGGTGGGAGGTTCTTGCTGGGGTCCAGATGACAGATGACGCTAGCTGGGCCAGAGGAGCTGGTGGTTGAGTTGTGGGGGGTAGGAGTTAAAGTCAGCGGGATTGCCACTCTCTGTCTGCCTTGCCTCATACCCTGCCACATCTTTGTCGAGCGTGTGGTGGCTCATCGCTGGATCCACTCCTATGGATCCCTCATCTCAAGAGAGGATGAGATAATATAAGGAACACCTGAAAGAAAGGAGCGTGTGTGTTTGTAAGAGGTGCATCAATTTGAGCTCCTGGAAAGTAGTGTCAAAAATGGACTCAGGCAAGCTTACGTAAGAAAGGCATTCATTGGGAGGCTGACAGAACTCACCAAACCTGATGGCTTAGGAAATGGACAGGAACGAAGATGGCTCCAGATGGTCAGGCAGCAGGAATCCCCTGTTCTTTCATTCCCCAAACATTTACTGTGTGCCTACTAGGTGCCAAGCAACAGCCCATCCACAGGTAACAGAACAGCAGGCGGGATAAGAATGTATGAAGGTGAAAGAGGGCCCCAGAGCCACACAGGGCATGGGGGGGGGGGGGCGGTCTGTTTCAGATGCAGGGGACAGGAAGTCCTTTCCAGTGATGCGATCAGAGGAGATTCCTGAATGCAGAGAAGGTGCAGCCTTGAGAATCTCTGTGGGGCGAGCATCCCCAGCAAAAGAATGGGGGCTAGAACAAGCTCTGTCTGTCATGGGAACAGTTAGATCCATGTGGCTACTGCCGACTGAGCAGGCCACAGTGAGGGCTGTGGATTTTGAGTGAAATGGTGAGCCACTGGAAGGATTTGAACAGGGGAATAACCCTAACCCGATTTGATTTACAAGCTGAAAGAATCCTTCTTTTTTTCAGACAGGGTCTGGCTCTGTTGCCCAGACTGGAGTGCAGTGGCTCAATCATGCAATCTCTGTCTCCCTGGGCTCAAGCCATCCTCCAACCTCAGCCTCCTGAGTAGCTGGAACTACAGGTGCACACCATCACGTCTGGCTAATTTTTGCATTTCTGTAGACATGGTGTTTCACCATATCGCCCAGGCTGGACTTGAATTCCTGGGCTCAAGTAATCTGCCCACCTCAGCCTCCCAAAGTGCTGGGACTACAGGCATGAGCCACTACACCCAGCCAACATGCTGGAAGAATCTCTCTGACTTCCACGTGTGGAACATGAAGTGGAGAAGCATCCAGGAGAGAGCCCAGGTAGGAGGCACCCAGGTGGGGGTCTCAGCAACAGGTGATAGGGGTTGAGGGAGCTGTTCCAGTAGGGAATAAGAAATAACTAGACCCTAGATATTCTTTGGAGGTGGAATTGACAGTACTAGTGGATTAGATAAAGTATGAAGGGAAAGAGAGAAGTTTAAGAACTCCCAGGTTCTTGGCCCAATGAGATGCCAGTTACTGAGGTGCGGGTGGCTAGGAAATCGGGAGATTTATTTGTGTTTGGGGGTCGCACTAAGACACACAGACCTTTAGAAGGATCCCTGAGGAAAATATAAGCTCCAACTATCCCACATCTTTGTGTCCCTTGCTTAAGATCCGAAGTCCTGGGACATTACATGCAAGTTTCCTAGGGGCGCTGAGGCTGGACAGAGACCAAGCCCCTGGGCACAGGCTGCCCCCTCTCAGGACAAGGCTTCTCAGGGAATGCCCCAGATGAAATTCAGTGTATTGTTAAAAATGAAGTGGGATGTTAGAGGACCAAAAAATGAGTGAGAGTAGAGGGTAAGTCTGAGACTTGGATGATCTGCAAATGTGTTGAAGAGCAGCTGGGTCAAGCAGGAACCAGTGTGGACCACGGGCTGTAAGGGCAGGGCTGGGGCTGGAGGCAATGAGCAGAACATCCAGGGAAGTGGGTTTTGATTTTCTACAGGGCAGAAACTCCCAGCTCCTTCTAAGAGCCCTAGGCCACTGGGATGCAGCCATTCCCGGGTATAGGATACATTTGAGCATCAGCTGGTCAAGTACTTGGGATGTAGAAGAAGCAAGCTAAGCATGGTGGGCCGTTGAACCAGGTGATGGGCTCAAAGTGTTTGCACTGAGCACTCCTATCAGGAGAGTATTTTGAGGATGCAGCCTGTGTGTGTGTGTGTGTGTGTGTGTGTTTATGCAAATGTATATCACATTCTACCATAATAATAATACATATGCCTATAAAAGACCATCACAAAATAGACTTTTAAAAGAATGAGCAATAAATGAAATAAATCTATTTTGAATTAATTTTTATTTTATTAATTAACACTAAAAATTCTCTCTCTCTTTTTTTTTTTTTTTTTTTTTTGAGACGGAGTCTCGCTCTGTCACCCAGGCTGGAGTGCAGTGGTGCAATCTCGGCCCACTGCAACCTCTGCCACCTGGGTTCAAGTGATTCTCCTGCCTCAGCTTCCCTAGTAGCTGGGACTACGGATGCCCACCACCCCCTACCCTGGCTAATATTTTTGTATTTTTAGTAGACACGGGGTTTCACCATATTGGCCAGGCTGGTCTCGAACTCCTGACCTTGTGATCCGCCCACCTTGGCCTCCCAAAGTGCTGGGATTACAGGCGTGAGCCACCTTGCCCAGCTAAAAATTCTTTATCACAAGTATTAGATTAATTATTGGTATTTTAGGGCCATATGATTGAAAATATTTTATTATTGTCTCATGGATTTGCCACTCTGTAATAGTGTAATGTGGAAGCCAGTTTCCTTGAATACTTGGTTTTAATAACTGTTGAGCTGTATAATATAATTTTCAAAGATGCCTGATTCCAATTGGCAGACAGGCATCACTGGCCATAGTTAGTGAATCATGACTTTTTTTTGTTTTTTTGGTTCCAGCCATCAACTGATCAAAAAAAATTTTAAATGAGATTGGTTAGTGATTCTCCATTTCCTTTCATGTTAATCAGTTACTCTTGAAAACTAATTTGGAACATATTAGAGTTTTATATTGCTTTAAGTCTGGTAAAGTACACATAACATAAAATTTACCATCTTAACTTTTTTTTTTCTTTTGAGACAGAGTCTCACTTTGCCACCCAGGCTGGAGTGCAGCGGTGCGATCTCGGCTCACTGCAAGCTCCGCCTCCCGGGTTCACGCCCTTTTCCTGCCTCAGCCTCCCCAGTAGCTGGGACTACAGGCGCCCACGACCACGCCCGGCTAATTTGTTGTATTTTCGGTAGAGATGGGGTTTCACCGTGTTAGCCAGGATGGTCTCGATCTCCTGACCTCGTGATCCGCCCGCCTCGGCCTCCCACAGTGCTGGGATGACAGGCATGAGCCCCCGCGCCCTGCCCATCTTAACCATTTTTAAGTGCACACTTCAGTAGTGTTAAGTACATTCTCACTGCTGTGCAATCAGTCTTCAGAACTTGTTCATCTTTTGCAAAACTAAAACTCTACCCATTCAACAACAATGCAGTTTTATACTTTTAATAATTGGGTTCACACCTCAACTACATATTTCCTTTTCCACTTGGAAAATAAAAAATTTGTTTCTAAATTTTAAAATAGGTACACAGAAGAGTTTATTGTGGCCACACATTGTTTTTTGGTAAGAAAATAAAAAACAACATATTGGAAACATCTAAAAACATCTGTTTCACAATGATCTCTGTGTAGCATGTTTCTTTAAAAAGTAGTTCATTTCTAATTTATTATTCAAAGCAGCACTTTTACTTGAAGGTAGAGAGGAAACCCATTTCTTCCTTCTATTTTACCTGCTATATATATGTATTATTGAAAGCCACTTGTCGGCCGGGTGCAGTGGCTCACTAATCCGAGCACTTTGGAAGGCTGAGGCGAGCAGATCACCTGAGGTCAGGAGTTCGAGACCAGCCTGACCAACATGGAGAAACCCCATCTCTACTAAAAATACAAAATTAACCGGGAGTGGTGGCGCACGCCTATGATCCCAGCTACTCAGGAGACTGAGGCAGGAGAATCGCTTGAACCCTGGAGGTGGAAGTTGAGGTGAACCGAGATCCCGCCATTGCACTCCAGCCTGGGCAACAAGAGTAAAACTCCATCACACACACACCCACATAAACAAACAAAAGAAAAAAAAAACAAAAACACTTGTCATCTCGGGAAAGGTCAGGAAATCGAGAGCAGTTGTTTTTGTTGTTGCTGGGTTTTTTTTTTTTTTTTTTTTTTTTGGTCAAAGAAGACATTAGTTTAAGCACCTGGCATTATGACAGTCTATATAGATTTAACTGTATTTTAAACACCTTGTTTTCATAAAATTAATCACATTGATGACTTCTTCCATCACTTTGTGTGCTTTTGGCTTCCAGTTCTCTCATGCAATACTTTGCGTCTGGATGATGTAGTGAATCGTCTTGATTGAAATCTGACCTCAGACCTCTTTTTTTTTTTTTTTTTTTTTGAGTCGGAGTCTCGCTCTGTCGCCCAGGCTGGAGTGCAGTGGTGTGATCTCGGCTCACTGCAAGCTCTGCCTCCCGGGTTCACGCCATTCGCCTGCCTCAGCCTCCTGAGTAGCTGGGACTACAGGCGCCCACCACCACACCTGGCTAATTTTTTTGTATTTTTTAGTACAGATGGGATTTCACCGTGTTAGCCAGGATGGTCTCGATCTCCTGACCTTGTGATCCACCTGCCTCGGCCTCCCAAAGTGCTGGGATTACAGGTGTCAGCCACTGGGCCCGGCCTACCTCAAACCTTTTATAAAAAGAAAATTGCAATCAAAACAGTCATCTGGCTGGCCGTGGTGGCTCACACCTGTAGTCCCAGCACTTTGGGAGCCTGAGGCGGGTGGATCACTTGAGGTCAGCATGGCCACCATGTTTTGTGAAACCCAGTCTCTACTAAAAATACAAAAATTAGCCGGGCGTGGTGGTGGGCACCAGCTATTCGGGAGGCTGAGGCACAAGAATCGCTTGAACCTGGGAGGTGGAGCTTGTAGTGAGCCAAGATCATGCCATTGCACTCCAGCCTGGGGCGACAGAGTGAGACTCCATCTCAAAACAAAACAAAAAACCCCAGCCATCCCTGCTGTGGTTAGTTACATTTACACTGTTTTCCCACCAAACATTGTCTTTGATAAAGTATATACTATTGAGGATATATCTTCTCTGCTACATCTTTTCCTTAGTAGCTTCCAAACAATCAAATTATTTGTTTTTTTAAATCATTGAAACAAAATCAGGCAAATACCATAGACTAATACGTGTAAAAAACTCACTGTACTTTTATACGACTACACAGTAAATGTCTCTTATTGCTTATTTTTCTAGTACTTTTATTTTCAAATCTTCAGCAGTATTTTCGGACAAATGAATGCATTTCACTTTCTCTTTAATTTTGTCTTTATTTTTCCATACATTATTTATACTATTTTTACATGAAAAAAAGATCAAATATCCACAAATGATATGTGAGTTTTGGTCTTTCGTGCCAAAAACCTTAGAAGAGGTTTCTAAATGTTTACCATTGCATTTAATGAAATGTTTTAAGGTATGGATTGAATATTTCATTACTTTCAAGATTGCTAGAAAAATTGGAGAGATTGGCCGGGCGCAGTGGCTCACGCCTGTAATCCCAGCACTTTGGGAGGCCAAGGTGGGTGGATCACAAGGTCAGGAGATCCAGACCATCCTGGCTAACATGGTGAAACCCCATCTCTACTAAAAATACAAAAAATTAGCCAGGTGTGGTGGTGGGCACCTGTAGTCCCAGCTACTCGGGAGGCTGAGGTAGGAGAATGGCGTGAACCCGGGAGGTGGAGCTTGCAGTGAGCCGAGATGGCGCCACCGCACTCCGGCCTGGGGGACAGAGCGAGACTCCGTCTCAAAAAAAAAAAAAACATTACATGTAAGTTTGGTATCCATCTTGCATTAATTTTTTAGGTGGGGAACACAGTTCTCCCCAGTTCCCACAATGGGGATATCCAGTGGCTCCAGTGTCCCTTCCTGGAAAGTGAAGGTTAGCTTTCAAGTGTCAAAGCAATCCTGGTGACTGTATCTTACTATCAGCAAGTGTCTCTAGGTGCAGTGCACGCTTAGGGCAACATTCATCATTAAGGACAGTTCATATGAACCCTTATTTAAAAGACTATACTTGGCAATTATAACACTGTTTGGACTTCGCTTCTAATCTGATTAGTTCATCATTGTTTTTATCTTTCAATGCAGCTAAGAGCTTATAGTAGGAGTAAGAGAAGGGCCAGTTCTACAAGTTTGTTTGGTTTCCTTATGTTTGCATTATTATAGGATATAACATACATATTATATAGTGTAACCTTTTAGTATGATAATATTCCACATCTTTTTAAGCTACTCATTGATTTTGTTAAAAATCTCCACATTGATGAGGGTTTGTCTCTTTCTCTATATAATTTTGTCTTTTATTTTTTTGAGACTGATTCTCGCTCTATCACCTAGGCTGGAGTGCAGTGGTGCAATCTCGTCTCACTGCAACCTCTGCCTCCTGGGTTCAAGTGATTCTCCTGCCTCAGCCTCCCAAGCAGCTGGGATTTCAGGCATGCGCAATCATGCCAGGCTAATTTTTGTACTTTTAGTAGTGACAGGGTTTCACCATGTTGGCCAAGCTCGTCTCAAACTCCTTACCTCAGGTGATCCACCCACCTCGGCCTCCCAAAGTGCTGGGATTACAGCCGTGAGCCACCGCACCTGGCCTAATTTTGTCATTTTTTACTTGATATATTTTGAGGAAATGATACTAGGTACATATACATTTTAAATTATTATATAGTCCTGTTGAATTCAATCTTTTATCATGAAGTGATTGTCATATCTCTGCTAAAACTATTGTCCATAAAGCATATGTTGTTTGATACTAATGTGGCCACATCAGCTTCATTTTGTGATTTCTTCAATCTTTTAATTTTAATTTTTGTGGGCTTTTATTTTAGATGTTTTTCTTGAAAACAGCATATAGTTGAAATTTTGAAAAATCACCCTGTCATTGTCATTTAACTGGAACATTTGACCATTTACATTTTGTGATATATTTGGTTACATTTGTTTGTTTTGTTTTGTTTTGTTTTTGTTTTTGAGACGGGGCTCTGTCACCCAGCCTGAAGTGCAGTGGCAGTATCTCAGCTCACTGAAACCTCTGCCTTCCTGGTTCAAGCAATTCTTCTGTCTCAGCCTCCCGAGTAGCTGGGACTACAGGCGTGCACCACCACGCCTGGCTAATTTTTATATTTTTAGTAGAGATGGGGTTTCACCATGTTGGCCAGGCTGGTCTCGAACTCCTGACCTCAATTAATCCACCCACCTCGGCCTCCCAAAGTGCAGGGATTATAGGCATGAGCCACCACCTGTATTTGGTTACATTTGGCACTTTATTTTGTGCTTTCCAATTGTTCTACCTTGTATTAGTTTCCTGGGTATGGCTGTATTAGCCTGGGGTCTCCAGAGAAACAGAACCAATAGGATACATATGCCAATAGGACAATTAGGTAAATGATTGATTGATAGATAGATGATGGATAGATAGATAATAGACAAAGATATTTGCTATAAGAAATTGGCTCATGTGATTATGAAGGCTGAGAAGTCCAAACTCCAGCAAACTGGAGACCCAGGAGAGCTGATGATGTCAGTTCCAGTCTGAAGGCAGGAGAAAACCAATGTCCCAGCTCATTCTTTCCTACTCATCTTTTCATTCCATTCAGGCCTTCAATGGCTTGGATGAGGTTCACTCCTATGAGGAAGGCAATCTGCTTTACCCAGTCTACCAAATCAAATTTAATCTCTTCCAAAAATCCCTTCCCAGATACACTCAGAAATAATGTTTCATCAAGTATCTAAGCATCCTGGGGCTCAGTCACATTGACACATAAGCTTACCCATCACATTGCCATAAGAAAGTGTTGCAGACTGGGTGGCTTAAAATGACAGAAGGTCATTATCCACATTTCTTGAGGCTACAGGTTTGAAATCAAGGTGTCAGCTGGGCCATCCTCCCTCTGTAACTCTGGATAGAATCCTTCCTTGCATCTTCCGAGCTTCTGCTGGTGGCCACCCATCCTTGGTGCGCTTGGCAGGCAGTTGCATCACTTCCACTGGCCCTGTGGTCACATGGACTCCTTCTCTTTGTCTGTCTCTTCTCTTCTTATAAGGACACCAGCCATATTAGGTTAGGGCTCGCCTTAATTCAGCATGACTTTATCTTTACATTGGCAAAGACCTTATTTCCAAATAAGGTAACTTTCACAGACACTGGGGCTTTGGATTTCAACATATCTTTTTGGTGAACTCAATTCAACCCGTAATATACCTGCTCCATGCCTCTTTTTCTCTCCTTTCTTGCCTAAAAATGTGGGATAAGTTTTATTATTTCATTTATTCTTTCTACTGCATTGAGAGTTATATATTCTATTTCTATTCTTTTAGTTGCTATTCTAGAAATTATGTATATTTGCATGTATACAATATGCACATTACAATGAAGTATATTTAAAGGTAATCAGTACATTTGCCCTCTTCCAGGACAATAGAAAGGTTTTAGGCCACTTTAATTCCACTTGCCCTTCTTCCAACCTTATGTAACATTATTGCCATGTATTCAAATCTATGTTTTAAAATAATCTTCTTATTGTGAAAGAAAGCCCAGAGACAGAAAGCCACATGAATCAAATGTGTGGCTTACTGAATGATTTTAAGATAAACATCATTCAAGTCAGAAATAAAATTTTGCCAGTCTTCCCAGAAGCACCTCTGTCTGCTTCTTCCCAATCACAAACCCTCTTTTATCTCTTAAGTAACCACTGTGCTGGTTTCTATACTTATTAGTTCCTTTAAAAATAATTTTATTTGGCCAGGTGTGGTGGCTCACACCTGTAATCCCAGCACTTTGGGAGGCTGAGGAGGGCAGATCACCTGAGGTCAGGAGTTTGAGACCAGCCTGGCCAACATGGTAAAACCCGGTCTCTACTAAAAATACAAAAATTAGCCAGGTGTGGTGGCATGCACCTGTAATCCCAGCTACTCGGGAGGCTGGGGCAGGAGAATCACTTGAACCCAGGAGGTGGAGGTTGCAGTGAGCTGAGATTGCACCACTGCACTCCAGCCTGGGCAACAGAGCAAGACTCCATCTCAAAAAAAAAAATAATAATAATAATAATAATTTTATCAACCAAATGGTGTATCCATAAAACTACAGCATTGCTTTGCCGAGTTAAAGAATTTAAGACTTCAAGTCTCTTTTAATCTGTAAATTCCCTCTCATCCTTTTCTTTTCCATACAGATAATCTCTTGGGGAACCTGGGCTCTCCTTGAGTGGTTTAGCTTCCTTCAGCTTAGAGTTTGCTGCTCACATCCTCACAGTACACTGCATTTCTCTGCCTTCTGTATTTCCAGAAATTTGGGCAGCTGGATCCAGAAACTGTATCAGATCCAGATTTGATCCCTTGGTTTGGCAAGACAATAGGAGGCGTATAAAGCCCTGTTGTCTCTTTTATTGATGTTAGCAGTTGTTGATGCTTAGTGCCTACATCTAATAATTCACTGGGGATGCAAAATGGTGACATTCTATCTTTTTTATTGTTTTGTTATTTAATGGTTGTAATACTGTTCTAAGGAGATGCTTCTCCAACTGCTATCTGGTTACCCAGCAGTACAGTTCATATAGAAACGGGGATAGATGCTAGATTCTTCCTTTATTCGTCAGTTTCCAAGATAATGAATTGGTTTCCTGTCATCCTCTGAGGGTGACTAATTCTTTTTTATTGTTTCAATATTATTATGTACTCACGAATTTAAACATTATCTTTACTGTAGCTTCAAATTATTCTGACTTTGGCTAGTGCGAACCTCTTTAGGTTAGTTCTTGAGTCCTTTGGGCATGATGCTAGAAGTCTTTAACATTGCTGCTTTCTGATATGACAAGATGTTCCAGGACCAGACCTGAATTCAGTCATTTCTGCAAGAAGTCCTGGTCCTTTGTAGTGTGATGTGGAACTTGAATACATAATATCAGCACTAGGAAAGCTCATTTCTCTAGACTGGTCATTGTTTCTTTTCTGTGGCGCTAAATACTCTCTCTCTCTCACACACACACACACTCACATACACACACACTTCTGAGTGTTTCTAATTCTGATGTATTAGAACACATATTCAAATATGTTGTACACATATGCACAATTTTTTTTGAGACTGAGTCTTGCTCTGTCACCCAGGCTGGAGTGCAGAGGCATGATCTCTGCTTACTGCAACCTCCACCTCCTGGGTTCAGGAGAATCTCCTGCTTCAGCCTCCTAAGGAGCTGAGACTACAGACACATGCCACAACGCCCAGCTAATTTTTTGTATTTTTAGTGAAGACGGGGTTTCACCATGTTGGTCAGGCTGGTCTTGAACTCTTGACATCAAGTGTTCTGTCCTCCTCAGCCTCCTAAAGTGCTGGGATTACAGGCGTGAGCCATTTTGCCTGGCCAGAATTATATATTTAAAAACAAAATAGATCATGAGTCAATATTGATACTTCTAATTCAAAACTACCCCAATTTTATTTAACTTCTTCTGTATTACACCTGTAACTCCTTTCTTCTCTATCACAAATCCTGGTTCTCAAGAATACAGGGAATTATATAATTAGAATTTCTCATAATTAATAATTTCCTGAATCCTATAGTATACACACAACAGACATGGAATAAAAATGCTAAAATACTAATTTACTATCAATATGATTATTTAAAACATTAAAATAAATCTTTTGTGTATGTTCTCCCATTCTCTCTCCATTTTTCTTTTTTTCTTTTTTTTTTTCTATTTTTGAGACAGTCTCACTCTGTTGCCAGGCTGGAATGCAGTGGCGTGATCTTGGCTCACCGCAGCCTACGACTCCCTGGTTCAAGCGATTCTCCTGCCTCAGCCTCCCAAATAGCTGGGATTACAGGCATGCGCCACCACACCCAGCTAATTTTTGTATTTTTAGTAGAGATGGAGTTTCACCATGTTGGCTGGGATGGTCTCGATCTCCTGACCTTGTGATCTGCCCCCCTTGGCCTCTCAAAGTGCTGGGATTACAGGCGTGAGCCACCGCGCCAGCCCTCTCTCCATTTTTCAAAAGTTGTGCTATGTATTATCAGAATATATGGTCAGGACAGTCTATACACAATCCTTTTTAGCCACTATTGAGTCTTAATTCTACAAGTTAAATTTAATCCTTGCCATCTGCCTTCACATCAGTAAGGGTCATTTTGGTTGTCTGAAGTTTTGTTCTCTACTAAACTTCTTAGACTCATGGAAACAATATTCCCTTAGATCTTTCTTGTTGATAATAGTTTGTTTTTAATATTTGAAATTCAACTTTTCTGCATTATAAAATCCTGGATGCACCTTTTCTTAAATATGTGACTATTTTTTTTTTCTGGCATAAAGTACTGCTTTCAAAAAGTCTAATGATAATCTATTATTCTTTTCTATTCAAGTTCCATTCTCTCTCTCTTTTTATGCCCAAATAACTTTTATTTTTATTATTTATTTATTTTAGAGATTGGGTCTTGCTATATTGTCCAGGCTGGTCTCGAACTCCTGGCTTCAAGTGATTCTCCTGCCTCAGCCTCCCAACCAAATAACATCTCTAAAGTCCAGTAGTTATACTAGAATATCTCCAGGTGTTAATAACTTTTTGTCAATATTCATAAGTACATAGTGTCCTCCTGAACATGTAATTTCAAATCCTTTAATTACAATTTTAGGCAAGTTTTCTTGGGTTAATTATAGTCTTTAGTATTAATATTTCTTTTGGTCCTTCTCTTGGTTTGCTTTCTCAGGTTTTCTTGAAGAAGGCATATAATCCTTGGCTATCATTTGCAACTGTTACTTTCTCCTAAATCCTTTTTATCCCTTTCTTCATTTCTTTTTTGCTTGAAAACTTTTAAAAAATCTTATATTCCTCTTAAGGCATTATTTGTTGTTTATTCTTTCCCATGTTCCATCTAGTTTAGTTTTCATTTCTGAAGTGAATTTGTCTTTTACTTCTTAATTATTTCTCTCACTTCATTTCTAAGTTTTTATAATGCTGATGTATTTCCATGTCTTTTATAATTTTCTTAATGTTTTTAATTGTTTTGAAATAGTAAATTACATTTTTTGGTCTATTTTGTGGGCATGACTTTTGTGTGTTTTATTATTTTTGATCCTTATTCTCTTTTTAAAAAATTCTAACTTTATACAGAATTTGACCTTAGTTTTAGGTGAAATTCATATTCTTGACTTTAGAATGAAGTGGGGTTCAGGAAAATTTTCTAACATAAAGTGTCTTCTTCTGTTGTTTTTGTGCAATGTACATTAAAAATATAATGGCTTACTTTCTGAGATTTCCCGTCTCTGGTTCCTTCTCCTATTTTGAACTGGACCTTCTCTTTCCTTCATCTATATTGTCTTCATCCTGCTCAGTTTTAACTCTACTTCCAGCACTTTCTCCTCATTGGGACTGTGTCTTAGAAGGAAGCCCTAGACAGCTAGCTTTTAGGGTTCATGATCCATATATATCATTGCCCAGTATTTGCCCCTCCCAGATTCAACTGCTGTTCTCAATTGGTTCTCAATGTTTTCCAGCAAATTCCTACTGGGGTTCTGCTATTCTCAGGTATATCAAATGCCACTTTGTTGCTTCTTTTTTCCCCTTTCCACACAGATTCCAAAATCATAAAGATCTTGAGGTTATTGGTGGTTTGTCCACATATCCACTTGTATTTTAGGGTTTTTGAAGATATCTTGTCACAGTTTTTTGTAATTGTTGTTTGCTAATATGTGGAGATTCAGTGCAAGAAAAGAGCTGTCACCACTACAATTTCCCCTCATCTCTCTCTCTACTTTTAACCTCACAAGAAACTATGATTATTTTATACAGTCAATGTTTATTTAGAATTGGCTATATATTCTTTCTTGCTTCTTCATTCCTTCTTTATCTTCTTTCTGGGACAAATTTCTTTCTGCCTTTAGAATTTTTTTTTAAATAAAAGTCCACCAGTGGTGAAGTCACAGTTTTTGTTTCTGAAAGCAGATTTTTGTTTGTTTGTTTTGCTCTTATACTTGAAAAATGTTGTCTTCAAGTATAGAATCCTTGGTTGGCAGCCATTTTTTTCATTCTACTGAAGATATCATTCCACTATCTTATGACTTCCATTCTTACAGCTGATAAGTTAGTTGTCAGTCTGTCACTCCACTGAAGGAAGTACATCTTTTTACTCTGACTCCTTTATGACTTTCTATTTATTTTAGGTGTGCTGATGTTTCACTACAATGTATCTAGATTTTCATTTACTTATCTTGCTTTGAATTCATTGTTAAATTCATTATGGAATGATTCATTATTGAATTATCAGCCATAATCTTTTAAAATAATGCCTCTGTATCATTCTCTCCCTTCTCTCTTCAGGGACTCTGCTTAAATGTATGTTAGATCTTCTCTGTTTATCTTCCATGTCTTGTAACTTCTGTTCTGTATGTTCATCTTTTTGTTCTGCATCCTGGAAAATGTCTTCAAGCATATCTTCCATCTTATTAAATTCTTTCTTTGGCTATATCTAGAATGTTTTTACATGCATCTATTGAGTTCTTCATTTCAATTCTTGAACTTTTCATTTGTAGAAATTTTATTTAGTTCTTTTTCAAATCTTCTATCATACTCTATAGTTTCCTATTCCCTATATACATTTTTAAAGCTGTCTTTAATCTTCAAATGTAGGAAGCATATTTGTTTATGATCTGTGTTTGACAGATCTGAAATACGAAGTTCTGAAATATGAAGTCTTTAAATGTTTCTATTTTGTATTGTTTCTTATTTTCTCATTCACAATGTCTATTTTCCTATGTGCTTGATTATTTTTAGTGTATGCTGCTTTTTGTCACTAAAAACTATTTGTAGGAATAATTTGAGATCTAGAAGGAAGTACTCTCACAAGAGGATTTGTGTTTGTTTCTGTTGAGTATCTCAAAGGACTACAGTCTGAGTTTCTTTCAAATGAGGTTCACAGCTAGCAGGGGTTTAGTGCTCCCAAAAGGTGATACTTTGAGCTTCAAATTCATTCAACCCATTGGTTCACTTCCGGATCACCTATACCTGGAGAGCGTATCCCTTTGAGGTCCCAGCTTATTTGGGAGATGGCTTCTTATGGTTTTGATTTCTATTCCTCTTTCCCCATGACCCTGGAAAATCTAATGTTCCTATGTGCCTAGATCAGCAAGTGCCCTGAGAACAAAGGTTCTTAAGCTTCTCAATTTTCCATCAATTTTCAATTACCTAGGAATTCCTAACTATGTTGCCAATTCCTTGATATTTTAAGAAAAGTTTAAAAAATATATTGTGTCCAGCATTTCTATGTTTTCAGCAGAGAGTTACTCTGAGTAACCTAGTTCATCACTTGTACACCAAAGGTTCCACTTGTCCATTTTGTTAGAGTTAGTTTACTTAAAACTAAGTACTATAATTTGTGAAGCTGCTTTATTTCATACACTCAGACAGCAATGTATTATGATGAGACCTCCCTCTCTTTCCCCAGGATTCCTGGTACCTTACACACCAGAGATGTTTGACCAAAGGAGAGCAATGACATTACCTACGTATTAGATAGTAGTAAAAATGAATTTCTTCTTCGTATTTTACTTAAAATCAAAACAAAAAATGTAATATTTTCTTCCAAATCCGAAAAGATCATCTCATGCGTCCCTTTCTGAAATTGGGTTCTGTTAACTGAGGGATCCTACGATTCTATTAAAACCTGCTCCAGTAAACAGATATGCTGTCAGAAATGTTTAGTAGTTCCTGATCCCAGCTCTTTCCTTGACTGCAGGAGATCCTGGTCAGCTCATTTAAACTTCCTTTCTTTGGGCTGGGCTCAGTGGCTCATGCCTGTAATCCCAGCACTTTGGGAGGCCAAGGCGGGTGGATCACCTGAGGTCGGGAGTTCGAGACCATCCTGGCCAACATGATGAAACCTCATCTCTACTAAAAATAGAAAAATTAGCTGTGCATGGTGGCATGTGCCTGTAATTCCAGCTACTCAGGAGGCTGAGGAAGGAGAACTGTTTGAACCAGGGAGTTGGAGGTTGCAGTGAGCCCAGATGGCGCCATTGCACTCCAGCCTGGTGACAGAGTGAGTCTGCGTCTAAAAAGAAAAAAACAAATTAGAGCAACTCTGCTACATTTGTTTCATTTCTAGTAATTTTTAGGTGGCCAGCCACAAAATTCTTACTGAGGCTGAAAGATGAGTTTGTTACAGGACAAATGTAATATAGCTATTATGTCTCAAGTTAAATAAAAGAGGGAAGGAATTTGGCATAGGTTCTGGATTATATGCTACACTTATTGCCCTATTTATTTAAAAAAATCTGAAATCATTAAGCATAAAGGCAGGCATATACATCTTACCAAGGTGTTACTTGGGGATTAAAGCTGAGATTTTCCTTTCCCCTCAAAGACATTCTTTGCTTAGACTTTTTTATTATCCTAACAAGGAAACAAGACTTTTTTTTCTTATCCTAACAAGCCTGGAAAATGTCCTTGCTTGATCTTCAGTGCTTAAGAGTGGACATGGGTTTGTGGTGTGCTTTGCTTTCTCAAGGAAAATGTAGGTATGCCATATTGCATTGATTTTCCTTTTCTTCTCTTCACTTTTTCTATGATCTAGTTTTCACAACTCAAGCTTCCATTTAGAACCTGGAAGGAATTCTGTTGCTTTAAGGCAAGCATAAAAATTTGGAATGCGTTGCTCTAACTCATCTCCAGAGTCTTTGGGCGAAAGAGTTTCCCAGTGCCCAGGCTGGGTCGGAATGCTCTTTGGTCCTAGACTCCTGGCTGCAGCAACATCTCACGTAAGGTGTTGCAAGTCACCTGCCCCTGCTCCCAAATTTCTGGCTTGTGAGAACGCTTAGAGAACACTGCTCCATCACACTGAGCAGGACAGGCTTCTCTTGGGCTCATCCTACTTCAGTCATTTTTCTTTCTACACCACATTTTCGGATCCCTTTTTTTTTTTTTTTCGTGCCTCAGTGGGTAGACTGGTGGGTTTCCAGGATTCTTGAGAAAGGTGTCAGCCACCATCTGTTTTCAACTTGGGAACATGAGAAGCTAGCTTGACATTGGTGCGAGATTGTGGTGGGACTCAGGCATAGAGAGGGATGTTCACATCCTCTCTAGCATCTGATTTCAACAGCAGCGAAATACCAAGCAAGCGGGGCCTCATTGCTTTATGCTGGGGCTCCTTTTGGGGAAATCAGAACTGCACAGGAATCCATGAAAATAATGAAAACCACAGCTTCATTTCTGCTGTGATAGATGATCAAAGATAACCATTTGTTTCCATCTGCCCCACCTCTCTCGTCTCCTACTCCCAAGACTCCGCAGACTAGAAGAATGAACTGATGCAGTGTGTTTTTCTTTCTGTTCCTGTGGAGTCACCACTCCAGCACCAATGAGTTGCCCCAAATAACAGGTATAGAGAGATAAGGGCAGGGTGGTTTGGGGCCTGCTGTACACATGCATCGGGCACTGTCCTGCCCATGGCACTAGGGTCATACCTCCTCAACAGGGGCAACACTGCTAACAGGTAAAAAAAAAATCGATCCGGGGTGGGACGGTGGGGACAAAAAAATTTGCATATTTTAATGGTTTGGGTCCCTCCAAAGGGGCACAGTACATAAACAGATCTACAGTATATCTGTGGTACTAAAATTTCAGGGGGAGTGGAGAAGCAATTAGAAAGAAAATGTTCAAAAAAGCTACTTAGGGGCTGGGTGCAGTGGCTCATGCCTGTAATCCCTGCACTTTCGGAGGCTGAGGCAGGTGGATCACCTGAGGTCAGGAGTTCAAGACCAGCCTGGCCAACGTGGTGAAACCCTGTCCCTACTAAAAATAAAAGAATTAGCCAGGTGTGATGGTGTGTGGCTGTAGTCCCAGCTTCTCAGGAGGCTGAGGAAGGAGAATCGCCTAAAATCTGGGAGGCGGAGGTTGCAGTGAGCCGAGATCATGCCTCTGCACTCCAGCCTGGGCAACAGAGTAAGACTCCGTCTCAAGAAAAAAAAACAAAACAAGAAAAAAAAAAGCATTACAATTGTTCTTTTAATGTCTGTCTCTCCAGTAGATTCTAAACTTCTTGAGAGCAAAGTCCAGTCTGTTCTGTTCTTCACTTAATTCACAGGCACCAGCACCCTGCCTGGCACCTACTAATACTCAGTTGCTACTTGATTCATGAAAAGATGAATGACTTGGGCCCAGAATTAAGTCTCTGTGAGATTTTGGGGGAGTGATCACATGACCTCTTAAGCGCTAATTCCTTCTGTGTAAAGTGAAGCTAATAAATAATGTAGACCTCCCAGGGCTGATAGAGGATGAAATGAATATACAAAAGAATTTAGCAGGTAGTGCCTGTAATCCCAGCTACCTGGGAGGCTGAAGCAGGAGAATCGCTTTAACCCAGGAGGCAGATGTTGCAGTGAGCTGAGATAGTGCCACTGCACTCCAGCCTGGGTGACAGAGCGAGACTCCATCTCAAAAAAAAAAAAAAGCTACTTAGGGGTGGCAATGATTTAATTAAAAAGATCAAGAAATAGTGCTGGGCTAGGCATGGTGGATCACGCCTGTAATCCCAGTACTTTGGGAGGCCAAGGTGGGCAGCTCACCTGAGGTTGGGAGTTCAAGCCTGACGAACGTGGAGAAACCCCATCTCTACTAAAAATACAAAATTAGCCAGGCGTAGTGGCACATGCCTGTAATCCCAGCTACTTGGGAAGCTGAGGCAGGAGAATTGCTTGAACCTGGGAGGCGGAGGTTGTGGTGAGCCAAGATCGTGCCATTGCACTCCAGCCTGGGCAACAAGAGCAAAACTCTGTCTCGAAAAAAAAAAGAAAGAAAGAGTGCTTTGGATTCCACTTTTTCATGTACCCCAGATGATCCCAAACTACTGGGATCTGTATCTTCGTCCATGAAGGTTTTCCCTTCATTCCCCAGAATCTGTCAACCAGCAAGAGACTGGGGTTGGTGTATAAATACCCCAACTCCCTCGCGCCTGGGCTGCACTGGGCAATTCTGAAGCAGATGTTTCCCAGAGTTTGCCAGCAGGACTGAGTTCTGGTTGCCCCCTGTGGCTGCTCCTGAGGAAGGTACTCTGTATTTGCTGCCTTCTTTTTAGCGTCTCACTTCCCCCCTTTCTTGCTGATTTCCCTTCACCTCCCAAGTAAACCATCTGCACTCAAATCCCTGTCTCAGAGTCTGCTTCTGTGGAAGCCTAAACTAAGATTATGTGTGTGTATGTGTGTGTGTATATATTAAATGATTTGTAACTTCACTAAGTAAAAGAGAGCCCATGCACAAGAAGATTGTAATTAATCTAATTCTATGAATCTGAGATCCACTAAAAAAAAGTTTTCAAAGCATAGATTGCCTGGAGCCACACTGCCTGGCTGTGTACACAGGCCCTATTCTCACCAAGACAGCAGAAAGGAAAGGCAGCAAGAAAAGTTCTGCTAGGACTTTTTGAACTGGAAGTCACCTTTTGCATGACTAAAAGGGATGAGACAGGTCGGGTGCGGTGGCTCACGCCTGTAATCCCAGCACTTTGGGAGGCTGAGGCGGGCAGATCACCTGAGGTCAGGAGTTCGAGACCAGCCTGCCCAACATGGCAAAACCCCATCTCTACTAAAAATACAAAAAATTAGCTGGGCGTGGTGGTGGTCACCTGTAATCCCAGCTGCTCGGGAGGCTGAGGCAGGAGAATCGCTTGAACCCGGGAGGTGGAGGTTGCAGTGAGTCGAGACTGCGCCACTGCACTACAGCCTGGGTGACAAGAGCAAAACTCTGTCTCAAAAAAAAAAAAAAAAAAAAAAAAAAAGGCCCAGACATTGGGCTATCTGGGCTAATGAGCTATTATTGTATTAATAGTCTAATAATTTAGTGTCTACTCAGAGCAATCTCACAGCCCTACCTTTGGGATTGAAAGATCCCCATCTCCAGTAAAATCTACAGCCAGTACCTTCCTTATAACCCACTGGGCTACTGAACCCAGACTCAGAATTATTAAACAGGTAGGCACAGGCCTAATGTCATAAACTCTATTGAGCAATAGATCCCTGTGGCAGGAGAAAAATTCTCCATGCTTCTTTTCTCTCAGTTTGCAGCAACAGTGCAAATGTGGGTGATGGCCTTCAGACAGAGCTTTCAAAGCCAGAGAACCCAACTGCAAGAGGAAGTCAGGACCCTTGCCTTCCATGGTTGAGCTTCCAAAGAAATGTTTTGCTGTACTGTAGTTCTGATTTTGACGTGATTTATTTGTGAGTCAGAGATCCCATGAGCTGATAAAATGTTTAATACCTCTATGAAAACCTACATGGTAATTTCCCTTTGTACCTGAGCATTTCCATTTAGACTTTTACTCCACATAGACTGCTTATTAGAGAATGGAATCACAACCCACGTAGCCCTCTCTTCTCCCTGTTCACCTCCTAATTGAAGGCCTCAATTTCCTCCGCACATACTCTAATACTGTGCCTTCCTTCCCATTATCCTGTGACTTTTTCTTTCTCTACTCCATCTGGCCATCACCACACTAACTCCACATGAACAAACCTTCTCTGAAATAACTGTTTCCAAAAGAACAGGTGCTGGTGAACTTTTTCTGTAAAAGGCCAAATAGTAAATAATTTACATCTTGGGCCGGGCGTGGTAGCTCACGCCTGCAATCCCAGCACTTTGCGAGGCCGAGGCAGGTGGATCACCTGAGGTCAGGAGTTCGAGACCAGCCTGGCCAACATGGTGACAAGCCATCTCTACTAGAAAAATACACAAATTAATTGGGCATGATGTCCAGAGCCTGTAATCCCAGCTCCTCAGGAGGCTGAGGGAGGAGAATCGCTTGAACCTGGGAGGCGGAGGTTGCAGTGGGCTGAGATCATGCCACTGCACTCCAGCTTGGGTGACAAGAGTGAGACTCTGTCTCAAAAAATAAATAAATAAATACAAAATAAATAAATACATAAATAATTTAGGTCTTGTGGATCCATATGGTCTCTGTTGTGACTACTCACCTCTGTCTCGGTAGCACAAAAGCAGCCACAGACAACACATACACAAATGTGGCTTTTTTCCAATAAAGTTTTATTTACAAAAGCAGCGGTGGGTCAGATTTGGCCCATGGTCGGTAGTTTGTTGAGCTCTACCAGGGAACAACAAAAACAAACAAACAAAATTAATCATCCCCCAGCTCCACTTAACAAGGTCTTAACAAATTGTCTTGCTTTTTTCTTAATGACTTTTCTATGCAATACCATGTACCAAAGAATTTCTATATTTACTTCTAAAGCTGCTTTGAGACACAGCCAGTGTTGTACAGCAACGTTCTCTATATATTCACCATACTTTGTCCGTTGAAAGCAATAATTAGGGTCCTCGTATTCATGCATCCATTTCATAAAAACCACACACTGGCCACCAAGGTTACACCCATGCATACATTCATCAGTGCTTCTTATTTCATTTTTCTTCTCACTGCGTACATATAATTTCGTTTACCACACTGGGCACGGTAACAAGGCTTTTCTCCAGCATAGACACACAATCCAAAGAAACAGGCAAATATTGGCTGTACCAACTTTGGCCTAAGGCATCTGTATGGAAACTTCAGAACAGAAATACAATTTCTCTGGTTTTGTCCACTCTCCGAGTCCAACTGTGCACAAATTACTTGTCATTGTGGTGACACAAATAAGACTTCATTAACATGGCCATTCTGATCCTGGTAAACAAGTTTATTTACACTTGAGCACTGCTAAAGAATAAAGTCACAGAGAGAAGTTCATGGTAGGTGGCCCTGCCTTTTACACCGAGGCCGACTTTGACAAAATCCCTGCACCTCGCTTAGACAAGCTGCTATTCAGCTACCAGGGGTTCATGAAAGTTCGGGGTAGGTCCCTGTTCAAAGAGGATGACAACACTTGTAATCAAGGCTGGTCACATCTGTATTTAACGACATGTGTCAGTGCTGTTTCTAGTGGTTTGTTTGTTTTTTTTCCCCCAAACTCCTTGTTCCTTTGCTCTGCCAGAGGGTATAAAAAGGATAAACCAGGTTTATCTTCAGGGATACGTGATGGCTGGTTAGTTATCAGTTAAATTGGGTTTTGTTTGACTCATAACTAGATAGTGAGTAGTCCTCGAAGATGACAAAACCTGGGAAGATATGATTATCTGGGATTGTGAGAAAGAAAAAGTTGAATCATCCCACTGTGAGAAGACAGTAGGGGGATGTCTCTTTCTTCGGAAGCAGCGTGCACGTCACTCACAGGTGACAGGAAAGCTCCGTCAAATGTTCAGCCTCCTTCCTAATGCGGGGCTGGTGGGTCTCACCAAGGAAAAGCAGAGGGACGTTCAAGTTCCCAATGCTGCACGTGCTGGGAAAATATGCCGTGGGGGATGCAAATGTGGAGGCAGGTCCCTGTGATGACCTGGTCTGCATACGAGAGAACCGAGCTGGGCAGAATGAGCTCATCTTCCCTCCTGAGCCTCCTGGCCCAATGCCAGGCTCTTCCTCTGAGACAGCCAAGCCTGTCCTGCTCCCAAGCTTCTTGGGGGCAGCCAGCGGCTGGCATCCCATCATTCTGGGAACCGAAAGAAACCCATGTCTGTGACAGCTCACAGCCAGATGCCAGAATGTTCTCTCCAGGGACTCACTGGGTAAGGGCAGGCTCCAGGAAGACAGGAGACAGGGCAGACAGAACACCTGATATTCACAGAGTACTGACCACACCCTGTGAATGGAGATACGTGCCTTAGGTCACGCAGCTGCATGCCATCGAATCAAAATTACAGGAGACTCTGGTGGTGGTATTATCCACACACCAGGCAGGATGGCTTTCTCCTCTCATCCTTTTCCTGGGAGGTTGGCTTCAGCTAGAAGAGGTAGAGACTTGTATAACCTACTTGGACCATACCCTGCAATAGAGGAGTTGGTACCAGCCAAAGAAAGGTTTATGTGTCTGGGTGGGGTTCTGCTTGTGAGCCTCTGAAGCCACCTCCCCACAATTTCTGCAGAAGAAAAACTCGATCCAATTGGCCTTGAGCTGGGAATCCTTTGTTAGGGAGGGGTGGCAGGTTGTTGGGGTTAACAGAGAGAGATTGGGAGAATGTTGGAGGAGGAAAATGAGGGACAGTGCCAAAGAGGGTGGACCCCAGATGCACATCTCAGGTAAACTCTGTTTGAGCTAATACATACTCAACAGGTACATTTAAAAACAGAACCTGCACCATCCTTTAGATTCTGGGGGACCAGGTGCAGTGGCTCACGCCTATAATCCCAACAATTTGGGAGGCCAAAGCAGGAGGATCGCTTGAGCCCAGGAGTTCAAGACCAGCATGGGCCACACTGGTAAACCCCTTCTCTACAAAAAATGTTTAAATTAGCCAGGCATGGTGGTGCATGCCTGTAGTTCCAGCTACTTGGGAGACAAAAGTGAGAGAATCGCTTGAGCCTGGGACGTCAAGGTTGCAGTGAGCCATGATCATGCCATTGCACTCCAGCCTGGGTGACAGAGCGAGACCCTGTCTTAAAAAACTAAACTAAACTAAACTAAACTAGACTATGGGAGGATGTGTGATCATCTGACAGCAAGATTCCTTTCTGATGACAGACCAGACCAATGCTGTGGGCACAGACACAGGGTTCCATCCATTTAGAGGTGGTACCCGAGGCTCTGACACTGTCAGGTGCCCAAAAGTTTACTCGCCTGGAGATGGTTCACACCCCACCTTGTTTCCACGTCAGCAGACCAGCCAGTAAGTCCACAGGATTTGACTGAGCATCCTAAGGACTGGGTTTAACAGCAAAAGGAAGTCTGTAACTGGTATACAGGCAAGGTTTCAAGCCCCAAGGAGCTTTCTGTCCTTGACGAGATCAACCAAATAGTCTCTTCATATGATAATAACAGTTCACTGGATACTTCTACATGCTCTGCTGTATGTACTACGCACACTTTAACTCACTAAATCCTTGCAACAGTGCTGTGTGGGTAGTGCTATTATTGTCCTCTTTTTAAAGATGAGGAAACAGTACAAAGAAGTTAGATTATTTGGACAAGTTACACACCTCATTAAGTGTCAGGGCTGGGATTCTAACTGAGACCAAGGGCTCCAGAGGTGTGCGAGAATGAAGCAAGAGAGCTGCAATCACTTCCAAAGATAACCACATTGACAGAGGGCTTTCCATTCCATATGCTTCATCCTTGTAAGATAGGAAGAGGCTTCATCTTTCAAATGAGGCGCCTGAGCATCAGGGGAGTGATATAACTTGGAAAAACTCACATACCTGGTAGCTTGGCAGAGGTGAGATTCAAGCTTGGGTCTGTCTGGTTTGCAGCTTGTTCTCTTTCCACCACTCTTCTGTTGGCCAGTTTAGAGGAAGACTGGACTCCCTTAGCCTTTCTAGCTTCCGTGGTGTCTGGTTCCTGGGAGATTTCTAGAGCTATGAGCATTTACTTCCACTTGTGAGCAAGGCAAGAGTTCTCATGAGTTGAGGTCTAATCATGGAAGGCTAAAGGGAGGATGAGATTGTTAAGGCTTGGTTGGAGGCAATACCCTGGTTCATAACCAAGTGTTACAGTCACCCTGCCATTAGTAAGACCAGCTTCCAACTACAATGAATGGATTGGGGAAAGGTTATTTCATATCTGAGGTTATTTCATTTTAAAACCCACAGGTGTCAAGTGGTGTTTTTGGAAAGTGTAGAGATGAAATTCTAAAAATGTCATCTGGGAAGATGACAACTAGAAAGGCCACCGTAATGAACACTGCCTGTAAGTCATCACCTGCTAATTGAGTCATCTGTGAAGTTAATGCAGATTTGTGCATATCAGGGTGCCCAACCTTTCTAGGCAGAAGGATTATTACCTGAAGTAACCTGGGTTGGAGGCAGAGAATGTGACTTGTAATGGGCCACATCTGGAGGTGGCCCACTCAATTATACTCAAATGCTATTGGCTAGGAATTATTCTAAGCTCCAAGGAAGGCTAGGGAATGTAGCCTAGCTGTGTGCCCAAGAAGAAGAACAGACAGGACTGGAGACCAGCCTCTGCTACAAGGACCCAGGCTCTGTTCAGCTCCTTAGTGGCATGTCACCCTCAGAGTTTAGCCCTTGATCAAAAGTGGCAGCCAGCAAAGCTGCTTTCTACATGACAACCTGAAGAGCCACTGACTAAATCCTGGGTGTAAGGCATCACTTTCTAAATAATGAATCTCTTGGGTCAGTTTATATTTTTGCATCCACAAGATGGTGGAAAGAGAAACAAAACAAAACAAAACAGCAGTT
Source organism: Pan troglodytes (assembly GCF_028858775.2). Lineage (NCBI taxonomy): Eukaryota > Metazoa > Chordata > Mammalia > Primates > Hominidae > Pan > Pan troglodytes. The sequence goes on along the minus strand of NC_072414.2, from coordinate 90,845,460 downwards.
AGGAGAGGGGCATGGAACAGACTCTCCTGCACAGCCCTCAGAAGGAAATATGAGTGCCCCACCTCCAAATGCCTGGAACCAACCCTACTGACACATTAATCTCAGACTTCTGACTCTAGAAAGGTGAGACAATAAAATGATCAACATTTAAGCCACCCAGTTTGTGGTATTTTGACATGGGGGCCCGAGGAAATTAACATACCTGGCCTGGCTTCAGGTTTTGGGAAGCCAAGATGGACAGATCGTTTGAGCCCAGGAGTTCAAGACCAGACTGGGCAACATGGAGAAACCCCATTTCTACAAAAAATAAAAAAACTAGCTGGGCGTGGTGGTGTGCACCTGTGGTCTCAGCTACTTGGGAGGCTGAGGTGGGAGGATCACCTGAGCCAGGAGGTCGAGGCTGCAGTGAGTCATGATCACACCAGTGCACTCCACCCTGGGTGACAGAGTGAGACCCTGACTCAAAAAAAAAAAAAAAAAAAAAAAAGTCCACTGTAAGGGTTCCTCCACAATAGGCATCTTTCCTCCACATAAGTCAAGCCCATTGTAGACTCTTGTAAGAATTTGTTAAATAAACCATTTAAAGAGCTGTGTTCAAGGGGCTGGGCATGGTGGCTCATGCCTGTAATCCTAACACTTTGGGAGGCCGAGGTGGGTGGATCACTTAATGCCAAGTGATCAAGGCCATCCTGGCCAGTGAGGTAAAAACCTGTCTCTACTAAAAATACGAAAATTAGCGGGGCATGGGGGCAGGCACCTGTAGTCCCAGCTACTCAGGAGGATGAGGCAGGAGAATTGCTTGAACCCAGGAGATGGAAGTTGCAGTGAGCTGAGATTGAGCCAGACTTGCCCCAGCCATGCAGACCAGGGCTCCTCAGCTAGTCTCAGCTCTTGGTCCATCTTTACCTTGGCCTTCCCCATTCCAGCTCCGCCCCACTCACCCCCGTTCTGCCCAGCTACCCTCCCTTTGTTGCCCCAGGTCTCTTTCCCTAAAACCCTGCAAGTTCTGCTGCCAACACAGCTGGTGTTGATCCCAGTATTCAAGAGCCACACATTCACTTTCAGAATCCACCTCTCACAGAAGAGTTCACAACCAGTGAGTGAGTATTTTAGGGGAAGCCAGAACCTCTCACCAACCCTTAGGCTTTATTTGCACAACAACATGAAATAGAGTTGAGTATCCTTAGGGTAGATGAACATTGACGGTCACACTGAAAAATCAGATCAGTTTCTTGGGGGAAGGAGGCAATATTTTTTCCCAGAAACAAAGCAAAGGGTGGGCTCTCAGCACTCTCCCTGTTTAGAATGTGTGGATATGGCTTTTGTGCCTGGGCCATCTGGTTAACCTACATCTTCCAGCATTTCTGGGCCATCAATGTAAGAAGCCCCCATCATTATCTACAAAGTACTTTTTGGTAACTGAAATAAGTGAATTTCATGAGGGAGAAACCTAGGTAACAAGCAAAATAAAAAGGCATGCAACTAGTCTGACCATATCCGAAAGGGAAGTCCCATCGCTGGAAAGCTCCCAGGATGCCCCAGCAGAGGTACAACTGCCATGTGCCCCTGGCTTCTCAGGGCAGCCACAATTTCAATGATCCGCTCCCACTGCAGTCCCAGCACTCTGGGGGGCCAAGGCAGGCAGATCGTTTGTGACCAGGTGTTTGAGACCAGCCTGGGCAACATGGTGAAACCCCATCTCTTAAAAAAAAAAAAAAGTACAAAAATTTAGCTGGGTATAGTGGCATGTGCCTTTAGTCCCAGCTACTAGGGAGGCTGAGGTGGGAGGATAGCTTGAGCCCAGGGGTTGAGGCTGCAGTGAGCCACGATCATGCCACTGAACTCCTGGGTGAGTTCAGACCGAGTACAACCCTATCTCAATAAATAAATAAATATTTGTTCCCTTGAACACCCCAAGAATTCTCATACCCATGATTCGTCTGGGTTCAGAAATATGGTCACCACAGATGCAGAAAACCCCCGCTCACCAGAGGGCACAGTAGAAGGAGGAGCACTAAAGGTGTCAAGGACGTTTGGAGAAAGAGCCACCACCTGATGGAGCTGCCAGATCTGGAGAGGGTAACGATCCCAAAGGCCCATACCTGCAGGGGAACAGGTCTTCTCCTCCAAACTGCTAAGCAAGTGCCATCTGGTTAAAATGAGCATCACAGGGAAACTAGAAATGGAAGAGAAGTTCCAAATGAACAATCCAGGAAGGCGGCATCCAGAGGACATCATCGTCCCTACGGGCCCCACTCCCTCCGCTGAGGGCGTGCGCATGAGTGAGGGAGATCAGTATCCAGGCCTCTGGCCCCCTCTTTCAGCATCAGCCTCCAGGGAGGGTGGAGAGCAGAGGCAGCCGCAGGAGGATGGCCCAGGAGCTATAGCCTGGTAATGGAACTATGGGTGGGTCACAGGTTCCCCTCCTGGCTGGCCCAGGCTTCAGAGAGCAGTGAGAGGCCTTCTCTCTGGGCAGGTGCCTGTACCTCCCTGGTTTGCCCCCACCTGGGCTCCCAGTGCCCCTCCAAGTTTTGCAGTTCCAGGAGTCATGACAACATGTGATCTTCAGTCCTAGGACCCACACTAGAAAATCAAAGAAAGAAAAAGGAAAGGAGGGGAATGGAAAAGAAGGGAAGGGGAAGGGAAGGGAGGGGAGGGGAGGGAAGGGGGCGCGGTGGCTCATGCCTGTGATCCCAGCACTTTGGGAGGCCGAGGTGAGCGGATCATGAGGTCAGGAGATGGAGACCATCCTGGCTAACACCATGAAACCCCGTCTCTACCAAAAATACAAAAAATTAGCCAGGCGTGGTGGCGGGTGCCTGTAGTCCCAGCTACTCCAGAGGCTGAAGCGAAAGAATCGCTTGAACCCAGGAGATGGAGGTTGCAGTGAGCCGAGGTTGCACCACTGCGTTCCAGCCTGGGCTACAGAGTAAGACTCCATCAAGAAAGGAAGACAGAAAGGAAAGAAAGAAAGAAAACCAAACTAAACTGATTGAGCTGAAAAAAAAAAAAGCTCACGGCAAGAATTTCATAATACACTCAGAAGTATTAACAGCAGAAGACCAAGCTGAGGAAACAATCTCAGAGCTCAAAGATGGGTTCTTTGGGTTAACTTGGTCAGACAAAAATAAAGAAAAAAGAATTTAAGGCCAGGTGCGGTGGCTCATGCCTGTAATCTCAGCACTTTGGGAGGCTGAGGCAGGTGGATCACGAGGTCAGGAGTTCAAGACCAGCCTGGCCAACATGGTGAAACCCCGTCTCTACTAAAAATACAAAAATTAGCCAGGCATGGTGGTGTGTGCCTGTAATTCCAGCTACTAGGGAGGCTGAGGCAGACAATTGCTTGAACCCTGGAGGCGGAGGTTGCAGTGAGCCGGGATCACGTCACTGTACTCCAGCCTGGGTGACAGAGCGAGACTCTATCTCAGAAAAAAAAAAAAAAAAGAATTTAAACGAACAACAACAACAAAAAAGAGGTGACAGTCAAGAAGAAATGGGAACAACAACAAAATCAACACGTGAATAAATCTAAGTTAAAATGCTGAGAATACAGAACACAAGCATCTAATCTGAGGAGCTAAAAAAGTCATAACAGAACTAAGGTGCTACAAACAGTAGTACACAAGGTGAGAAGGAGTAATTGGAGTATAAGCATTCTAAGAACATTATATTTTTCCAGAAAAAGCTTTAAAAATCATTGATTTCAAAATAAAGTGAAACATGCATATTAAGATTTCTAAGTTAGCTTCTAAAAGAATAGAAACATAGGTATTAAATTTCAAAGGAGAGAGAAAAAAATGGGACTGGTGCAGAGGTGAAGGGAATCTCAACTCATTTAAAAGGCAAGAAACAGGCAGGGCGCCGTGGCTCACGCCTGTAATCCCAGCATTTTGGGAGGCCAAGGCAGGAGGATCGCTTGAGGTCAAGAGTTCAAGACCAGCCTGGGCAACATGGTGAAACTCTGTCTCTACTAAAAATACAAGTATTAGCTGGGCATCATGGTGGGCACCTGTAATCCCAGCTGCTTGGGAGGTTGAGGCACAAGAATCACTTAAACCCGGGAGGCGGATGTTGCAGTGAGCCGAGATTGCACCACTGCACTCCAGCCTGGGTGACAGAGCAAGACTCCGTCAAATAAATAAACAAATAAAAGAAGGCAAGAAATGAAGAGAAGATGATCTGCCAATAACCATGTTTAAGTGTTATTCTTAAAAGCAGATATTCATCAACAAATAACTAGACTTTTCTTTTGGAGGAGAGATTTTTTTTTTAACCCCAAGTATTTTTAAATATTTTAATAATATTTTAATTTAGTATTCATATATTATGAAAAAACAAAGCAATATCTTTCCTCCTGCACAGCTTAAAAAAATTTTTTTTCAAGATGTTCCAGCAGGTCAAATGTGGGCAGTATACGTGTATCACACAAATCACTTGTTGGGAAACATAAAGGTCAAAATGAATAACCAACCATAATTCGCTGTTTGAATATTATACAACTCTGCCACATACATGCACACACCAAAAATAATCTGCTAAGTACCCGTCTAATAGAACACAGCTGGACGGGGGGCAGTATTGGGAGGAGCTTTATGCAATGAAGACTCCGTAAAATCAACTTCATTGCAAAATGCAGTGAAGAAATGAATGCAGCTTTCTCTATGTTAATGGAATTTACCAATTGTGGTTACAGACTCGGTTTCCAAAAAAAACACATTTATCTTAATTTCTGCAAGTAAAGGAAACCAAGTGGTCTATGAGGGTTTGGGCCATGGGAGCCTCTCCTCCACACACACATATACACACACACACACACACATCACAAGGAGTTCCCCTCTTGCCCTCCCCAGGCACTCCCAGGCCTCAGCCTCAGGGCAGTTCCTGGTGGTTCTGTGGCTGCCCTGCTTTGGAAGAGCAAAGAAGCATGGAAAGTTTTCTGTGCCTTGAGAGTTAATAGCCATTGGTTTGAGCAGGTTCCTCTTAGGAGGGAAATGAAGCCATTGCCTGAGGATATAGAATGCAAAAGGTTTGAAGTGAGAAGGCACAGAGCGGACCAGAGAATGGGACAGGAAAGAAAGACAGGGAGAAGAGCAGTGGTGGGTGGAGGGACATGGCTGGATTTCAACAGTGGCCTTTGGATTCACGCAGCCTGTGTGCCCCACCTCTGCCCAAGCCTGCTGACTGCTGGCCTAGGAAAAGCAAACCAACAACCACAGGTGGGCACACTAGAAGGCATGGCATTTCTAAACCACCACTGTTGTGTGCCAAAGTCCCAGACCTTCAGGTCCAACAGGTGTCACTGACCTGCAACTGCTCCCCAGCCTTCCAGCAACCCTGACTTTAAAAGTCATGTGACCCCCGGGGCATCTGACCAAGCATTTACATTTTTCCCTAAAGTTTCTTTCTATACCACAAAACAGCCATTTTCTACAATCCTCTGAATTTCCCAGGGCTAAGCTGTAAATCTGAATACCAGAGGAACCAGCAGCCAGCCAATGTCAGGAGCCCAGCAAAGGCCGGTCAGCTGGCCGCCAGACTAGGGCTTCAAAGTTCAAAACGACAACACTCAGCATCCACTGCCCTGCCACCACCCTATCCAAGTCTGGTCATTCACTCTGTCCTGCCAGGCCATGGCAGGACCCATGTGGAGAGGGACAGGACACCAGCCATCTTATGCTGTGGAGATCCCATTTCATACAGATATCCTACAGCCCCTGATGTGTAGAAAGGGGGTGATAAGAGCCATCTCTAGTGTAGATGCCACTACATGGCAAGGAATCACAACAGAAGATGGAAATACAGACGCCTTGGCCATCAGGGGAACTCACTGTGGACCCGGCCCTCCCAGGAAGAACAGGACCCCTGGAAAGACATTCTAGGGGATGGGCTGCCCAGAGCCCTGGCCAGGTGGTGGCAAGCCAGCTCGTCGATACACCCAATCACAAAAAAATCCCTCCTAGCACACTTTCCTACAACCACAGAACCTATGAGGGTCTTTGCAGCATCTAACAGGAAATGTTTCCTCCATTCCACGCTCACGGAGTGCCTGCTGTGTGCCAGGTACAGGCAGGGCACTAGGGCTAGAGGATCAGCATGGGTACTGCCCTCACAGACTGTACTATCTGCTTGGGTGAGAAGTAACTGACAACCTCCATGGCCAGGTAGACTTTCAGAGGCCACCTCATCCTTTCCTTTCACACTGATGAAGGAATGGGAATAGTCTGTGGCAGTGTTATGAGTCCAAATATCCAGCCCAGTCCCTGCCCATGGTCCCCAGTGAGACCCGGCTCCCCAAGAACTGAAATCCCAGACGTGCTGGGTCCACGTTCCCCTACAGAGACACTTACACACCATGGACTAGAGAAGATCCAAAATGGCTGAAGACTATTTGGTTTGGGAGAGTTTTTTGTTATTTTTTGAGATGGGGTCTCACTCTGTCACCCAGGCTGGAGTGCAGTGGTGCAATCTTGCCTCACTACAACCTCCACTTCCCAGGTTCAAGCAATTCTCGTGCCTCAGCCTCCCGAGTAGGTGAGATTACAGGTATGAGCCACTGTGCCCGGCTATTATTTTGTATTTTTTTGGTAGAGATGGGGTTTCACCATGTTGGCCAGACTGGTCTCGAACTCTTGGCCTCAAGTGATCCACCTGCCTCTGGTTTTTTAAAATTTTATGTCTCCATGAGGTCATCTCTGAAGGAGTTCCCTTAGAAACTGAATCATAAATTATTTACTTTCTGGGCCTCCACTTTTTTGGAGGGGACCCCCACTTTTTGGAGGGGAGGGAGCATCCACTTTGAACCTCACCCTCATGACAGATTCCTTTCTCTGGGAGTCAAACCGCCACCAACCCCATGGCCACACTGCCACTTACTATCCAGGTGACCTTAGGCAAGTTACTTCATCTCTGTGCCTCAGCTTCCTCACCAGTGAAATGAGAATCATAACAATACAGTAGTCCCCCCTTATCCTCAGTTTTGCTTTCCGAGGCTTCAGTTATTTGCAGACCGCCATAGTCTGAAAATATTAAATGGAAAATTCTAGAAATGAACAGTTTGAAAGTTTTTAATTGCATGTTGTTCTGAGTAGCATGATGAAATCTCGAGGCATCCGGATCTGTCCAACCGGAGGCATGAATCATCCCTTTGTCCAACGGATCCACACTGTCAATGCTCCTTGTCTATTAGTCAGTGAGGAGCCATCTCAGTGATCAGATTAATTGTCCTGGCGTCACAGTGCTTGTGTTCAAGTAATTCTTATTTTACTTAATCACTGCCCCAAAGCGTAAAAGTAGGGATGCTGGCCATTCGGAAATGCCAAAGAGATGCTGTGAAGTGATGCTTGCTTGCTTTCCTTCCTTCCTTCATATATGTGTGTGTATATATATATATATATTTTTTTTTTTTTTTTGAGACAAAGTCTCTGTCATCCAGGCTGGAGTGCTGTGGCACCATTCACAGCTCACTGCAACCTCAACCTCCCTGGGCTCAGGTGATTCTCCCACCTCAGCCTCCCAAGTAGCTCGGACTACAGGTGTGTACCACCACAGCTGGCCAATTTTTGCATTTTTTTATAGAGACAGGGTTTCACCATGTTGCCCAGGCTGGTTTCAAACTCCTGGGCTCAAGCGATCTGCCCACCTCGGGCTCCCAAAGTGCTGGGATTACAGGCATGAGCCACCATGCCCAGCTAGTAAAGTGTTTTCTTTAAGCGAAAAGGTGAAAGTTCTCAATTTAGTAAGGAAAGAAAGAAAGAAAAAAATCCTATACTGAGCTTGCTAAGATCTGCAGTAAGAACAAATTTCTATCCATGAAGCTGTCTGTGAAGAAGGAAAGAGAAATTCGTGCCTAGTGTATACAGGGTTCAGTCCTGTCCTTGGTTTCAGGCACCCACTGGGGGTCTTGGAACATATCCCCCTGGATAAGGGGGAACTTTTGGATCCATGTTTACTATTTATTGTTAAAATCATTTAAGGTAATGTAGGAAAGGGCTTAGCACCATACGTGGCATATAGTAAACTGTTCCTAAAGGTTCGTTTACTAAAAATGTATTCAAGCCTCCCCCACCCAGAAACACAAAGGAAAAGCCACCTTCCCTAATGCTTCAAGCTCAGCCTCCTCCTTTTTCTTATCCCCGCAAACCCTTTGGAAATGGCAGCTGTGCCCAACCCTGTTCAACGTCCCGAGATATACCAACTCTCCCCTCCCTGATCTTTTTCTGGGCCTCTCCAAACCTGCACGTCTCAGTCTCCCTCAGCATCAGGCCCGCCCCTGGCCTCTTTCCTTTTTGGTCTCTCCTCCTTTGGGGCCTTGTCTCAAAACCAGGTCCTCAGCACTTGTCACTCTCTGAGCTTTCTGCCCCTGTCCTCAGCTCCTCTTCTACTCTCATGCTCCAAAGGATGAGACAGCCTTTCCCGGGGTTCCATCTGCTCTGCTCACTCTCCACTAAGTAACAGGGGGTCCCTCAGAGCTCAGGTGCAGGCACTGGCTTTTCTAGAATTAGCACTTAAATTCCCCCTAAGCTCGGGAGTTAGAGTTTTTGCCCAATTCTTCATATCTGCAATGGGAGGTATATGTCCTGAAACACTCTGAAATCACTATGTCTCTATTGCACCATTTCCCCCGCTGAGAGCCAGTTCCTCTATGGGTGTCACCACTGTCCCTGTTCCCCGTCCCCAAACCCAAGCTTCTGAGTCACCCTCAATTTTCCTCCTCACCTGCTATCTTTCTAGTCTACTAGCCCTGTTTTTTTTTTTTTTTTTTTTGAGACAGAGTCTTGCTCTGTCACCCAGGCTAGAGTGCAGTGGTGCCATCTCGGCTCACTGCAACCTCTGCCTCCCAGGTTCAAGCGATTCTCCTGCCTCAGCCTCCCAAGTAGCTGGGATTACAGGTACCCGCCACCAAGCCCGGTTAATTTTTGTATTTTTAGTAGAGACAGGATTTCGCCATGTTGTCCAGGCTGGTCTCGAGCTCTTAACGTCAGGTGATCCGTCCACTTTGGCCTTTCAAAGTGCTGGGATTACAGGCTTGAGCCACCGCACTGGCCCCTCTCTGCTTTATTACCAGTGCAAATTGTCAGAACACCCAACTTTTCCAAATTCAAACACTTAACTGACTTCCTAAATGAAGGTCATAACATACACAATTCTCACAAAGGCTTCGGTTTTGTATGTAAACAGAAAGGAGGAGGTCAGAACAAATGGCTTTCTCCACAATCTACTCTCAGTTTTGCCACGGGCCTGGCGGTCGGTTCTTATGCACACAGTCTCATCTAATCCTTACAAGGCAGGTTAAGTTCTTATAGATGTTGGAAGGCCAAGGTAAAGGATGAGGGTGGTAACAGAATCGGGCTATGTCTTTCTTTTTTCTTTCCACTGCACTCCAAGCTGAAATGACAGCAACAGATGGTCTGGTGGAACCTAAGAAGGTCTGCAGCATCGGGGAAATTAAAAACACATACACACTCTGAGAAATCCAGAGACAGAGAGAGAGACAGACAGACAGACAGAGAGACAGAGAGAGCATATGCATGTGTGTGGCCCTGGGGCAGGTCGAGACCTGAATTATTTGGGTTACCTCCAAAGCCTCTTCAGACAGCACGCCTGCCTCCTGGAAACCAGACACACCAACAGTGAGGAGCCCTATGCAGACAGCACAGCTCCCAGGGGATGTCGTGCGCCTGCTCGCTGTGTTTCAGCACCTGAGCGCCGCGGGACCTGGGATACAGCTTTACCGGAAAGCCTAATTCTTAGCTTCCTGCTTCCTTGCTACAGGAAATCAGATTCCCAAGTAGACATGATTTGCTCAAGCTCTTTTTTGGAAAGAGGCTACCAAAGTTCAGGCAGTGGTTCAGCTATGTAAAACTCCAATCCATTAGGACGTAGCACATGTTGAAATGATTAATGTGCAACTGCTGTGTGTCATCTTGGCCATCAGTAACCATCAAAGCCACAGCAAAAGTTGAAATAAATACAGGAAAATCCTTTAACTGTTTTAAGCCAACTATACTTTTCCAGCAGATGAAATTACCATTACTTTTCCCATTAAAAGGCAAGGAGACTGGGTAGAGTAAGACAGATCTCTAAAGCAATCCTTGGAAGGAACCCTCTGACTCATGAAATCACTCACAGGCCTAGGGGCAGGGAGGAGCTTCTGGGAGAACCTCGGTGTAATACTGCTCTACAATAAGCCCCTAAGTGGGCAAAATCTCCTCTATTTTGTAGATGAGGAAGATGAGATTCAAAGAGCAAATCACTTTTTTTCCTCGTCCTAGTTCTCCAACGTGTAAACTGGAAACAGTACTTGCCATCCACAACCGTGAAACCCAGCTTTCTAGAAAGAAGCATAGAGAAAACAATCAAAAAAGAAATAGTATGTCCCCTTCCAAAACGAAAGACAAAAAACCTTTCTTGGCCGAGCATGGTGGCTCATGCCCATAATCCCAGCACTTTGCGAGGCCTAGGCGGGCGGATCACTTGAGGTCAGGAGTTCGAAACCAGCCTGGCCTAGGCGGGCGGATCACTTGAGGTCAGGAGTTCGAAACCAGCCTGGCCAACAAAGTGAAACCCCGTTTCGACTAAAAATACAAAAATTAGCCGGGCATGGTGACGGGCGCCTGTAGAAGCAGCTACTCGAGGGGCTCAGGCAGGAGAATTGCTTCAACCCGGGAGGGGGTGGGGGCGGGGCGGAGGTTTCAGTGAGATGAGATTGCGCCTTTGCACTCCAGCCTGGGTGACAGAGACTCTGTCTCAAAACAAACACACAAATAAACAAAAAACCCTTTCTCAATCTCTAGGCCAACTAAAACGTCCACGAAAAATGTAACTAATCCATACAATTGGCTAATAGCTACCTTCCCTCCTTAACTCGCCTAAAATCAGTAGAAAAGCAACTCTAAGTCACAGCTTTTGGAGCAAGTCATAAAAGAGCGTAATTCGCCGCTAAAGTTGCCTTCCAAGAAAAGGCAGAGGAGGCTTTATGAGATTTTTTGTTCCCTACCGAGACGTGTGGCGGGAGAAAGTGGCCAGTGTGCGGCTGAGCTGCTGCTGGGGAGGGCGGGCCACCTGCGGCCAGGGCGCCTAACGGGTCGGACTGGACGTGTAAGGGGCCGGAACAGCCGGTCACCGCGCCCTCCTTCCCTCGGGAAACGGGTCTCATTCTCACACCCGGCCCTGCCACATGTCCCCACAGGGAGAAGGGAAGGGGCAGGAGGTAAAGAGGCACTTTCTCAGCATCCAAGGGCGCTACTCTTGCTCCTATCCGAGCACTTCAGGGGCTGATGGGCTTTGGGGTGTTTTGTTTCACGTGCTTTCAGATTCAGAAGGTGCACCCGCTCTGCCTGGTTTTCTGGAGATAGGGCCAAGCATGGCACCCCCTGGGGCCCGGGAAGCGACAGGCTCGGGGACGCGCGCGCTCCAGGGCCAGAAATGGCACGAAGCCCGGGCTCCGGCGACCCCGACCCGCTCCACCTCTGCGCCCCCGACCACAGCCGAGGCGTCCCGGCCCAGGGAAGGTGGCGGGGGCGGAAGGGGCGCTGGCAGTAACCCGAGCGGCCGTAAAGAATTCTCCCCCACTGTGCGGTTCCCATTTCACAGACGAGACAGCGGAGACCCTGGGAAGGCAGGGACTTCCCCACCCTCCCGCGCCTGGGAAGCAAGCCCAGGTCAGTCCCGGCGCCCGGTGTCCCCGGGGGACCTCCGAGAGAAGCCGTGACCGAGGCCGGGCGCCGAGGCCGGGGCGCGCGTGGAGTTGATGCTGGCAGTGCCTCTTCCGGCTCCCCCGAGCATTTCCTCCCCCTTCTTCCCGGGAGGGACTTAAACGCTCCCGAGGGTGAGTGCGGGAGCCCCGCCGGCCCCGCACTCGACGTCCAGGCCCCCCGCCCGCCGGTCCGCCGCTGCAGTTCAGTCCCGAGGCAACAACAGGTGCGCGGCTCGCCGCACCCCGGCGCCGGCTCCGGGGAAAGTTTCCCTGGCCGCCGCGCGCTGTTTACGGGATCCTCTTGCAGCGCGGGGGCCCGGGGCTTTCAGGCAGGTCGAGCCATTGAAACCCGAGACGCGGGGAGGAGCTGTCGCGGTGCGCGGGGAGGGAGGCGGGCGGCCCTGGGCCGGGCCAGAGCGGCTCCCCTTACCTGCAGCTCCACGGGCGGCCTCAGCCTCCATCCTCGGGCTCGGGAGGCGCCGCGCCCCGCCCCGGAGGCTGTCCCAGTGCCCCTGGCGTCCTCCTCCCTCTCCCATTCCTCCCCAGGGGCTGCCCCCGTTCCCCGCTCCCCGGCCCCTTCCCCTCCCCCAGGGTCACCACCCAACAGTCTTCCCAGCTACCAACCCCTGGCTCCCCAGAGAGTTTGCAAAGATTGTTGGCTCCACCTTCCCACCTGATTCGCCACCCCCAGGAGAATTTACTATTTCTCTTTCATTTGTGGGGAGAAGACACCGTTAACGCCCCCACCCCCCACTCACACACGCCCACCCTCGCCAGTGCCCCGGGCCTGAACGCGGCACATCTCAACCCCCTCCCACGCCCCTTCACACTTCTATTATTTCTGTTTCTTTGGACAAGAATCATTTGCATGAATCTTTTTTTGAAAACGTTCAAGTTTCACTCCAGTAAGCTTACTAGAAGCAAGGAGGAGGTGAGGGAGGAGGAGGAGGAGAAAGAGGAGGAGGAGGAGGAGGAGGAGGAGGAGGAGGAGGAGGAGGAGGAGGAGGAGGCGGCGGCGGCGGCGGCGGCGGCGGCGGCGGCGGCGGCGGCGGCGGCGGCGGCGGCTTTGGCGGCAGCGGCGGCGGCTTTTGAGGAGGCTGCGGCGGAGGCGGTTTTAGCGACTTTGGCGGTGAAAATTTAGACAGTTGAAAAATAGGCCAAAGCACACTGAACCTGCAGGACATCCCGTAATCTTTTCTGCCCATTTCAAAGTCTTTCCCTGTCCTCACCCAACTATTACAGGCCGCTTTTGCTGAAACCTGACAATGTCATTTAGTAAATGTTCAGCTAGTATTCATTTGAAATAGAAATAACCAACAGCAGGTAATTTTTTCTCCTGTATTTCTTCTTGGCCTGTTTCTGGGTGTTATCCAAGGGGAGGTGGAATACAGTGGTGGTTTTAAAATGCCAGCAGCCTAGGAACCCAAAGGCCTCAGCAGGCTGGCACCTCCCCACCCCCCTGCGGCTCTTAGGGGCCGAAAGATTGAGGGTCGTGATCAACTCAGTAACCACTGGAGGCCACGTGAGTAAGCAGCAAACTGTTTCTCATGAGAGCAGGATGTCGGCAAACTGACAACCTGTGTCTGCCGCCCAGAAGGACTGCTGAGGGCAGTCACCACCCAGGTGCAAGTGTTTATGATTAGACACAACTGAAGCCTGTTAGGAATGAGAACTTGTGATAATCAAACAGCTGACCAGTCTTACCGCCTCCTCCCTGCTCATTCTCCCAATGAATGCGAAGGGCTGTGGAAGCTCGGGGGGCTGCCTTTGCTCACTAGAAGCAGGGGCTCCCTTCTTCCCTGTTTCCCCTTCCTTTAAAACAGATTTTTTTTTAATCATTTCTACGTTTGTCCTTTCGTTCAGTCCTGTAATGACGGTCTCAAGTAGTAACAATAACTGTCGTAGTGACGGTCTCAAGTAGTAATTGTGGCAGTCAGCCACAGACACACAGGACTAAAGGTTCATTAATGTCTGCTGTAAAAATGTAAAATATATTTCTTCAAGGTATGAAGAAGTATACCTTTTTTGGTGTACGTTTTTGTTACATTTTTTAAAGTTCTCTTGTTTTTAAAAAATTACATGTATAGGGCCGGGAGCGGTGGCTCACGCCTGTAATCCCAGCACTTTGGGAGGCCGAGGCGGGCGGATCACGAGGTCAGGAGATCGAGACCATCCTGGCTAACACGGTGAAACCCCGTCTCTACTAAAAATACAAAAAATTAGCCGGGCGTGGTGGCGGGTGCCTGTAGTCCCAGCTACTCGGGAGGCTGAGGCAGGAGAATGGCGTGAACCCGGGAGGCGGAGCTTGCAGTGAGCCAAGATCGCGCCACTGCACTCCAGCCTGGGGGACCCAGCGAGACTCCGTCTCAAAAAAAAAAAAAAAAAAAAAATTACATGTATAGAGCTTGAACAGTTCTTTTAAAATATGTGTGTGTGTGTGTGTGTGTGTGTGTGTATACAGTATATATAAAGAATAATGAACTGAAAAGTTCCCTGCTTCTCATTCAACTCCTATATCCAAAGTCAGTATTAGTCAAATACCTCCTCTTTTCCTTTTAGTTTCTGAATTTTGCGTCTCGCATGAGTATTTTGAAACTACTCCAAAACTAGAAAATAATTCTTCTAAATTTACTTCCAGTATTTTTACTGTCTTGATTTTCAGATTTGAATTTTAATCCAATCAGAATTTACTGACCTATATGGCATAAGGAACGGATCTGATTGTATATCATGGTTCCCACACCATTAAATGGTATATTCTTTCTGCTACTAATTTGAATTATCTCTTTAACCGTATATTAAATTCTCATATACATTCTAGCTGTTTTATTGACAGTTTTCCTATTTCTACAACAACACTGCACTATTTTAATTACCCTAGCTTTTAGCATATATTTGGATATCTGGGAAGGCAAGCCAGTTGCATCTAGTCTTTAACATCGGTTTGCATTAACATTTTTAAAGTTTCGAATCTTCCCGTTACAGAACATGGCATCCTTTGTTTTATTCGGGTCTTCTATGTTTTTTTCTTAAAGTCCCACAGTTTTCTTTTCTTTTTTCTTTTTTTTTTTTTTTTTTTTTTTTTTTTTTGAGGCAGAGTTTCACTCTTGTTGCCCAGGCTGGAGTGCAATGGTGCGATCTCGGCTCACTGCAACCTCCTCCTCCTGGGTTCAAGTGATTCTCCTGCCTCAGCCTCCTAAGTAGCTAGGATTACAGGCATGAACCACTACACCTGGCTAATTTTTGTATTTTTAGTAGAGATGGGGTTTCACCATGTTGGCCAGCCTTGTCTGGAACTCCTGACCTCAGGTGATCCACCTGCCTCGGCCTCCCAAAGTGCTGGGATTACTAGCGTGAGCCGCCGCACCCCGCCAGTTCCACAGTTTTCCACAAAAGGATCTCATACATTTCTTGCCAGGTTTATTCCTAGAGATTTCTGATATTTGAAGGGCATTGTGGATGGGCTGTTTTCTCCAATTACATTAGAATTAGTTATTGCTGATATATAAGAAAACTCTTAGGCCCCGAGAGGTGGCTCCCACCTGTAATCCCAACACTTTGGGAGGCCAAGGCAGGAGGATTGCTTAAGGCCAAGAGTTCAAGACCAGCCTGAGCAACATAGCAAGACTCCATCTCTACAAAAAAGAAAAAATTAAAAAATTAGCCAAGCATGGTGGCACACACCTGTGGTCCCAGCTACACAGAAGGCTGAGGTGGGAAGATCGCTTGAGCTCAGGAGTTTGAGGATGCAGTGAGCTCTGACAGTGCCACTGCACTCCAGCCTGTGTGTCGTCAGAGAGAGACACTACCTCTTTAAAAAGAGAAAGTTATTAGCTTCAGTATATACCAGTCTCATATCCAACCATTTTTAAGAGGTCCAGTAATTTTTAAAAATCAATGATCATAAATATTATAATGGGATTGTCTATAAATAAGCTGGATCACTAAGCCTTTCCCAAACCTACTCAGCCACTTAGCACTCACTTCTGACACGAAAGTTACCCTCGGCCCCAATCAAGGAAAAAAGAAACATGCCTCTTACATGTGTATACCGGAAAATAGCGGCCCCTCGAAGGCCTGGTGCATGTTTTAGTGTGGCCCCCCTTCCATTCCAAGAGGATATTAAGCTCTCTGCTGCACCCTCCATCTGGCCTCATTTGTCTACACAGGAATTTCCTCAGTGTTAAGAACACAAATGTTCCAGTCATTCCTAAGATATTTGTGAAATTTGAAAGAAAAATCCAGTATTTAAACAATAGGGCTAACAAGCTACTGGATTTTAACAAACAGAAAACTTCCTTTTGCAACAGTTGTTACTTTGCAGTCAAGGAGCTGTAGTCCCTAAAAAAAAAGTGATCAAGGCTTAGCAAAAGTCTGAGGGAAAAATATAAGACAGAAGAAAAATAAAGACAAATCCTTCTCCTACAAAATGTAACAGAAATATCACCTTGTGATATATCACAGAAAACTACCAGGAATTTTATTTTATTTATTTTATTTTATTTTATTTTTTGAGACGGAGTCTCACTCTGTCGCCCAGGCTGGAGTGCAGCATGCGATTTCGGCTCACTGCAAGCTCTGCCTCCCAGGTTCACGCCATTCTCCTGCCTCAGCCTCCTGATTAGCTGGGACTACAGGCGCTACTAAAATTAGCCGGGTGTGGTGGTGCACACCTGTAATCCCAGCTACTCAGGAGGCTGAGGCACGAGAATTGCTTGAACCGGGAGGCGGAGGTTGCAGTGAACCGAGATTGCACCACTGCACTCCAGCTTGGGCCACAGAGTGAGACCCTGTCTCAAAAAAAAAAAAAAAAAAAAAAAAAGCCTACTACATTTATTCATTTATTTTATGGCCCTTTTCAGAAATCGTGTGCTGGCTGGCCCCTGCTGGCGTACAAAGCTGCAGAGGCAGAGGTATAGAGGAGGGTGAGTTCTGAATCTGCCTTGGTAGAGTGACATTATTGGAGGATCCCTTAGTGCTTTGACAAGAAGCAATTTGGCTATGGGTTGTGTTTTATAGTAGAGCTAAGTCGCTTATCTGGAAACAGTGATGTTTGACATGGAGAAAGACTTATGTTATCATTATTTTGGAAATCACAAGTGCTTCTTGCTGATTGATTTATTTTCTCCCCACCTCCCAAAGGAATTTGACCAGTTTGATTAAATTTCATTTATGTTAAGTGTACAAAATGTGTTGTAAGAGCTGTTTGTGTCAGAGACAGTAAACAAACCCCTTTAATCATTTTTCTTGCGAGAGCAGGAAGTCACCACTTGCCAATGAGAAATTTAAAACAAATCCCACAAAGTTTTGAGTTTAGTTCAGCACGTGAAATAGTTTAGGTCTTGGGATCTTGTAATCTTGGCAACTCCCATTTGCTGTCCCTGGTGAGAACACTTGTGTACTGTTGCTTACTTTCCGGTTCACTAAGAGGGTCGCATCTTGCCCTCTTAATCCTAGAGTCAAATCTGATTACAAACATTTTCCTCTCGGGAATCCTGCTCGTAAGGAAGATCACTGTGCTCTCTGTTAAATAAAACAGCTCCATTTAGTTGCCTTATTCGTTCTCAGGCTTACTGTATTTCATCAGCCTGAAGACTGTGTTTGACATCAATTATTAGAGACCATTTGTTTTTACAATGGAAAAAGAAATAAAAGTGCAGATGTTGAACCTCAAAATCCATACTTCTCGGAGCTATTTTCATTCCAGAAAGTAGGAATGTGCTGGGGGTTTCTTGTGTGGGGAGAGGGGAGGTGAATGAATACAAAAATAGACATATCACTGTGACTAAGTAAAATATTTTATGTCTGTTGTTTTTTCTATTAATTTCAAAATTAGAGAAAACTTTAGAACAGAAAAAAATAAGTGAATTATGGGGAAGTGAAAACTCCAGGACACATTCCAGTTTAGTTAAAATAAGAATAGCTCCTGTCAAATAAAAAAAAAATGATGAAAATTTCAGCTTTGTTATCAGAAAAGTAGTACGGTTAAAGATGGGCAGTCTTTGCACTTAAGGAGTCTCCTTAAACACAAGTTCCCATTCCCAGACCTCATCGGTGAATGTTGATAGCAGAGTTGGACCCTAGCAGCAACCAACTTTACAAATGTGGGCATTTCTGGACGGGCGCGGTGGCTCACGCCTGTAATCACAGCACTTTGGGAGGCCGAGGCAGGTGGATCACGAGGTCAGGAGTTCAAGACCAGCCTGGCCAAGATGGTCAAACTCTGTCTCTACTAAAAATACAAAAAATAGCCAGGGCTGGTGGCAGGTGCCTGTAATCCCAGCTACTCCGGAGGCTGAGGGAGAGAACTGCTTGAACCTGGGAGGCGGAGGTTGCAGTGAGCCGAGATCGCACCACTGCACTCCAGCCTGGGCAACAGAACGAGACTACATCTAAAAAAAAAAAAAAAAGAAGTATGCATTTCTTAATGGTCCAATCTCTTCCTTTAACTGTGCAGGGGAAGCCAAGCCCCCATTGAGAGGTGACAGCATGCTGGTAGGCCTCGCAGCCGTCACTCACTGTCGGCGCCTCCTCTGCCTGGGCTCCCACTTTAGCGGCACTTGAGGAGCCCTTCAGCCCGCCGCTGCCCTGTGGGAGCCCCTTCCTGGGCTGGCCAAGGCCAGAGCCGGCTCCCTCAGCTTGCGGGGAGGTGTGGAGGGAGAGACGCGGGCGGGAACCGGGGCTGCACGCCGCGCCTGCGGGCCAGCGCTAGTTCCGGGTGGGCGTGGGCTCCGCGGGCCCCGCACTCCAAGCAGCCAGCCGGCCCCGCCGGCCGCGGGCAGTGAGGGGCTTAGCACCTGGGCCGGCAGCTGTTGTGCTCGACTTCTCGCGGGGCCTTAGCTGCCTCCCCTCGGGGCACGGCTCCGGACCTGCAGCCCGCCATGCCTGAGCCTCCTCCCCTCCCCGCCATGGGCTCCTGCGCGGCCTGAGCCTCCCCCACGAGTGCCGCCCCCTGCTCCACAGCACCCAGTCCCATCGAGCCCCCAACGGCTGAGGAGTGCATGCGCACTGCACAGGACTGGCAGGCAGCTCCACCTGCGGCCCTGCTGCGGGATCCACTGGGTGAAGCCAGCTGGGCTTCTGAGTCTGGAAGGCACTTGGAGAACCTTTATGTTTAACTAAGGGATTGTAAATACACCAATGGGCACTCTGTATCTAGCTCAAGGTTTGTAAACACACAAATCAGCACCCTGTGTCTAGCTCAGGGATTGTGAATGCACCAATCGACGCTCTGTATCTAGCTACTCTGGTGGGGACTTGGAGAACCTTTGTGTCCACACTCTGTATCTAGCTAATCTAGTGGGGACGTGGAGAACTTTTGTGTCCAGCTCCAGGATTGTAAACGCACCGATCAGCACCCTGTCAAAACGGACCAATCAGCTCTCTGTAAAACAGACCAATCGGCTCTCTGTAAAATTGACCAATCAGCAGGATGTGGGTGGGGCCAGATAAGAGAATAAAAGCAGGCTCCCCCCCCCCCCCCCCAGGTAGCAGTAGCAACCTGCTGGAGTTCCCTTTGGGGCTGTGGCAGTTTTGTTGTTTTGCTTGTTTGCAATAAACGTTGCTGCTGCTGCTTACTGTTTGAGCCCGCACTGCCTTTATGAGCTGTAACACTCACCGTGGAGGTCTGCAGCTTCATTCTTGAAGCCAGCCAGATCACGGACCCACCGGGAAAAACGAATAACTCCAAACACGCCACCTTAAGAGCCGTAGCACTCATGGTGAAGGTCCGTAGCTTCACTCCTGAAGTCAGCAAGACCACGAATCAGCTAGAAGGAAGAAACTCCGAACACATGCGAGCATTAGAAGAAACACACTCGGGACACGCTGTCTTTAAAAACTGTAATACTCACCGCCAGGGTCCGCAGCTTCGTTCTTGAAGTCAGTGAGACTAAGAATCCGCCGATTCCGGACACACCATGATGGAACTAGGTAAGTGATAGGAGCCAGGAGAGCTGCTAACCAGAGGAGGTAGAGACCAAGTCTACAAGTGCATCCGGGGTATATGAGAAACTGGGTAACTTCTGTGAAATGAGGCAAAGTACAAAATCCTCTGCATCCCACTCATGGCAAGGTGGGCCCAGCTTCTCAGGGCAGGGAGTGGGAGACCAGTGGGAGCAAATGGCGCTTCCCACTTGTTGGCTGTAAAGAGGCCTGCAGCCCACACCAGGAGCCAATGAAAGGGAATTGTTCCTGGTTCAGAATCCTAGAAAGCCATTAAGTGGGGTCTAATCCGCGGGGGTGATCCCAATTAAAAGGGAGCGCTTTATATCAGGAGGACAATTCAGCAGATGGAGCCACGTGGTCCTGCTGTCACACTGAGCTCTCTAGAGGCCGCAGGGTGCTTGAGAGGCTCTGCCTGCTTCCCTGAAGGGAGCTTCTCCCCAGACCTAGATGGGGACAGAGAATCATGGGTCTTCTTCCTCTTAATATACAGCTTTAGGAAAAAAGTATTTTCAGATAAAAAAAAAAAAGCTTAAGAATACTTTTAGAGACAGGGTCTCACTCTGTCACCCAGGGTGGAGTGCAGAGGTGCAGTTATGACTGACGGCTCAAGTGATCCTCCCGCTTCAGCCTCCCTGAGAAGCCAGGACTATGGGCGTATACCACGTTTTGAAAAAGATAATTGAGCAGTCTTGCCATGTTGCCCAGGTTGATCTTGAACTCCTGGCCTCAGGCTATCCTCCTACCTTGGCCTCTCAAAATGCTGAAATTAAAGGCGTGAGCCAGTGCACCTGGCCAAAAGTTTGTTTTGCTTTTAAATAGAATTCTCTGAAAGATTAAGATATTGGAAAACAGCTTTTTCAATAGAGGAAATAGCCTCAAATGTTAGCCTTTTTCAGTTATTCTGACACAATGAAAAAGAGGACTGTCTGCAGAGCCAGGTGGCATGCCACGGCTGTGGCTCACGGTCAGTGGCATGTTTAAGGAGTCCAGCACAGTGTCAAGCAAGCACTTTTCGCAGGTAGAACGCAGGGTGGTGAGCACAGAGCTAGCAAGCCTGCACAGACGCTAGCTAGGTGGCAAGCCTCTGTTCCTCAGGGCTGATGAAGCTGGGGACAGTGCCTGGGGCACAGAAAGAATCCATACAGGATCCGGTGCTGTGATCCTCGTTTCTCAAGACAGGAAACCTGAGCACAGAGGTTAACTTCCCTGAGGACCCACAGCTCTAGGCAGCGGTGCTTGCAATCAATATTTTAAAGGCAGGCGCCATAAGATTCATCTATGGTTTTCTCTTTTTTTTCTGCTCACATCTCACATATTTTGTGGAATTAGTTTTCAGAGCAATCAAATTTTACCAAATCATAATGGCCAAACACAATAAGGGGCTCTGGCAGGGAGCGGGGATTACTAAAGAGGAAAAAATAAGATCGAAGTAAACGACTTGTAGGGTAGCCCACAGTTCCTAGGACAGTACCTCTTTGAGCACCATGTGGTGTTCCGTCCCAGACACCCTTCTGTCCCAGGCAAACCGGGACAGCTGGTAGCCAAACCCTTAGCTCACCTTTGAACCATCCTGAAAAACAAAGTGACCCAGACTCAAATGTCCAGAAAGTCCCTGCTGGCGCTCCAACCCGCTGTCCTGAGCTGGATCGTTCTGCTTTCAAGGGGCATTGCTTTATCACCCTCCCCTAGATCCTTGGCCTTTCGGGGCCCAGAACGCTACGGAAGCCGGGCGGCCAGGAGGGGTTGGGCTCCCGCTCCACAGCGGTCCCCGGCGAGCACGCGGCCAGGCAGAGAAGGTGCCCGGAGCTCAGAGCACGCAGAGCCCGGCCGCTGGGCCGCCGCCTGACCCAGGGAGGTGCAGCGTGAGCTCCCACTCCGTCTTCATGGATTCCCAGCCCAGCTGCGTGGTGGTGACTGGTAAGACTATATAATTTTTTTCTCTCCTATTTGTTGCTGCTTTTAGCCTGCCCCTGGAATGCGCACTGGCCTGATCCTGGGTCTTAAATAGTTCCCTGAGGAAAAAAACAGTGGCAACTGGTGGTGCTAATAATTCCAGATGGAAACGAAGTTGCTGCTGTGCCCCATTAATAAACAATCAGGAACACAGGCATTTCTGCTTCTGTGGCTCATTCGCTTCAAATAACTCTCGAGTGGCGGGCACGAAGGTGCCACTGGTGGCTTAGGCTCAGACCTTGCCTTTCAACCCAGCAGGGAGGAAGCTGAGGCTGGTACCTGTTTTCCCTGAGTGGGGCCCGAGGCACGTGAGGTATCCCTTGGAGGTGCAGGCTCATAGCAAGGAAGAGGGATCTATAGGCCCAGAAACCACAGGGCCCTCACAAGGCTTGCACACCCATCTACAACAGCCACCCGCAAAAGAACACACAGTCCCCACTCCTAGAGTAAGAACTTCCATTTTTCAGGGAGCTCTGAAGCACCCCCTGAGAGCCACTAGCTGGAGACCCTGAGCCCCAGAAGGTCAACTTGGAAGGAATGGTGGCTGCTCACTCCTGCAAACACCAGCACATCCAGAGTCACCCCCACCCACACTTGCCTCACCAAGTCAGCATCCCAGCTGGTCCCTGGGGGCCTGATCTTCACAAAGCTCTTTATTCTTATTTTTTATTTTTTTTTTTTTTTGAGACAGAGTCTTGTTCTGTCGCTAGGCTAGAGTGCAGTGGCGTAAGCTCAGCTCACTGCAGCCTCCGCCTCCCGGGTTCAAGCGACTCTCCTGCCTCAGCCTCCCGAGTAGCTGGGACTACAGGCGCTCACCACCATGCCCAGCTAACTTTTGTATTTTTAGTAGAGATGGGGTTTCACCATGTTGGCCAGGATGGTTTCGATCTCTTGACTTTGTGATCTGCCCGCCTCAGCCTCCCAAAGTGCTGGGACTACAGGCATGAACCGCTGTGCCCGGCCCTATTTTTTATTTTTATATTTTTAATTTTTCTGAGACAGTCTTCCTCTGTTGTCCAGGCTGGAGTGCAGTGACTCAGAGGCTGCTCACCGCAGCCTCGAACTCCTGAGCTCAAGTAATCCTCCCACCTCAGCCTCTGGAGTAGCTAGGGCAACAGGCACTCACCACCACACCCCACAGTTTTAGTTTTTAGTAGAAACGGTTTCCTGTATTCCCCAGACTGGCCTCTAACTCCCGGGCTGAAGTGATCCTCCTGCCTTGGCCTCCCAAAATGCAGGGATTACAGGCATGAGCTATCGTATCCAGCCTTCATTTTTAGTTAGACACATTTGGCTAGTCTTAAGTTTTCTGAGTTGTGTTGGATGAAGAGACAGAGTTTCCTGAATGAATGGGAAATTGAAAGTTGTGTCACTTAATCTTTTCAGACTATAATTCTGACTCCTATCAACCTTCTGAGAAAAAGTTCTTTGGGAAACCTTTTATCTCCCTTGCTCTTATTTGTGTTATTTTGGTTCTGGAGATTGAATGGTTCAAATTACTCTTGAATTCCTAAGGAAACTGTACTCTAATGCATGCAATGCTTGTCATGAATGAAATATGAACATTGAAGCACCATCTTAGAATCACACTGACCCCTGCCTTTGTCTTGTCAGCCTGTGGTTTGCTGGCAAACTGGAAATTGTTTGATGAAATACCTGATAATCAGCCATGATTCGGGAATGCCCGCTGGATTCCAGAGCGTGGGCTTCCTGTGTTAGAAATGCTTAGAGCTGCCAGGGGCAGTCTTTTCATTTAATTGGATTTGCTTCGTGTGTAAATCTCGCCAAGACAATTGGCATGTAGACAGATGGTGGGAGAACCAGGGCTCCGACAAATTGCTTCGAGATCAAGGTGTTCAGACTGGCACCAACGATAACCACAAGAGTGAGAAAACATGCATCCCTCCCATGGGCCTCTCAGAATTCTAAGATTTCTCCAGCTCCTTTTGCAAGTTGCACTGGGGGCCGACCAAGTTTAAAGTGAGGTTTGAACTTGAAACACAAGAGCTTCAAACCTTCACTTGCAGAGTTGATTTTTCTAATTTAAAACAGATAAGAGATGTCATATTTGCTGATACAAATATGATTCTAAAGCAGAATGTGATTTTTGTGTGTGTTGCTGCATTTTTATTGTATTTTTATTATCCCAGGAGGTACCTGGCTTCTCAGTGCTTTTTTTTTTTTTCTTCTTAATCTCACTATTTTCTATAATGGACCCCCCCCCCTTTTTTTTTTTTTTTCTTGCTGTTTCCAGGGGCAGCTAAAGTCTTATTTATTCTGAAGGATTTGGTTGAATCAGTAGGACACCATGGGCTTTTTGGGACGTTCTGTCCAAAACTTTTTCATTCCCTGAGAAAGTTTTTACTTCCTCATGAGCCTACCCTGTTTGTGGGTCTAGACCCAGATGTTCAGGAATTGCAAAGGCATAATTCAAGTTTCTCTCCGGAACTGGTTCCTAGTGTAAAGGCCTGAGGTCCAGGGAGCTGGGTTCTCAGAGACTGACATGTAGTCACAGCCCTTTCCTCATCAAAGAATATGAATGACTTGAGAAATATGTCACAGGAATCAGAGGTGGAACTGAAAACCTCAGCTGTACTCCGGGATAAAGCTGAGTTAGAGAATTCCGCTTGTATCTGCAGCCCACTTAACTGAGCACCTGACTCCATCACAGGCATATCTGGCACTGGCTAGTCTCCCACACAGGAGGCCACACACTTTGTAAAACTTTTTATTTTGAAATATTCATAGGAATTTGCCAAGAAGTGTACAGAGGTTCCCTGTACCCTTTACCCAGCCTCTCCTGATATTGACATATTAACATTTTCAATATAAAAGCCAGGATATTGACATTGGTATAATTCAAAATTTGTGCTTGCAGTATGTGTGCGTGCGTGTGTGTGTAATTTTAGCTAGTGTAGCTTCCTATCACCACCACCACAATCAAGATACCTAGCAGTACCATCACCACAAAGCTCACTCGTGCTAGCTCTTTACAGCCACACCCACCCCCTTCCTCCCATCTCAAACACCTGGCAACCATTAGTCTGTTCTCCATCTGTATCATCATTTTATTTTACCAATATTTTATGTAGGCTGGGTACAATGACTCACACCCGTAATCCCAGCACTTTGGGAGGTTGAGATGGGCAGATCACCTGAGACCAGGAGTTCGAGGGCAGCCTGGGCAACCTGGCAAAAATACAAAAAATTAATCAGACATGGTGGCATGCACCTGTGGGCCCAGCTACTCGGGAGGCTGAGGTGGAAGGATCACTTGAGCCCAGGAGATGGAAGCTGCGGTAAGCTATGATCGTGGTACTACACTCCAGCCTGCATGACAGAGTGAGATCCTGTCTGAAAATAAAAATAGGGCCAGGTGCGATGGCTTATGCCTATAATCCCAGCACTTTGAGAGGCCCAGAGGGGTGGATCACTTAGGGCAGGAGTTCGAGACCAGCCTGGCCAACATAGTGAAACCCCATCTCTACTAAAAATACAAAAATTAGCTGGGCATGGTGATGGGCACCTGTAATCCCAGCTACTTAGGAGGCTGAGGCAGGAGAATTGCTTGAACCCAGGAGGTGGAGGTTGCAGTGAGCTGAGATCGCACCACTGCACTCCAGCCTAGGTGACAGGGTGAGACTCTGTCTCAAAAAGCAAACAAGCAAAAATAAAGTAAAAAACACAAATCTTATATAAATGAAATCACACAGTACATGTCCTTTCGAGATTGGTTCTTTTTCACTTGGCGTAATTTAAGGTTCATCCAGGTTGTATGTATCAATAGTCCCTTCATTATAAAAAGTTTTTAAACTACTTCATTGACATATAATCCACATGCTATACCATTTACTCATTTAAAGCAAGTAACATTCAGTGGCTCAGTATAGTCACGGAGTTACATATTCATCACTACAGTCAATTTTAGAACATTTTCAGCACCCCAAAAAGAAACCCCACACCCCTTAGCTTTCACCACTCACGTCCCCCCACAACACACATACCCAGCTTCTGGCAACCACTAATATACTTTCTGTCCCTATAGATGTGCGTCTTCTGACATTTCATATAAATGGAATCATTTTACATGTAGTCCTTTGCCTCTGGCTTCTTTCATTTAGCATGTTTTCAAGGTTGAGCCACGTGGTAGTGTGTCCAGAATTGGTGGGTTGTTGGTCTCACTGACTTCAAGAATGAAGCCACGGACTCTCGTGGTGAGTGTTACAGTTCTTAAAGGCGGCGTGTCCAGAGTTTATTCCTTCTGATGTTTGGATGTGTTCAGAGTTTCTTCCTTCTGGTTGGTTCATGGTCTCGCTGGCTCAGGAGTGAAGCTGCGGACCTTTGCAGTGAGTGTTACAGCTCTTAAGGCAGCGCGTCTGGAGTTGTTCATTCCTCCCAGTGGGTTTGTGGTCTCGCTGGTTTCAGGAGTGAAACTGCAGACCTTTGCAGTGAGTGTTACAGCTCATAAAGGCAGTGTGGACCCAAAGAGTGAGCAGCAGCAAGACTGATTGCAAAGAGCGAAAGAACAAAGCTTCCACAGTGTGGAAGGGGACCCGAGTGGGTTGCCACTGTTGGCTCAGGCAGCCTGCTTTTTTTTCTCTTATGTGGCCCCACCCACATCCTGCTGATTGGTCCATTTTACAGAGAACTGATTGGTCCATTTTGACAGGGTGCCGATTGGTGTGTTTATAATCCCTGAGTTAGACAGAAAAGTTCCCCACTAGATTAGTTAGATACAGAGTGTGGACACAAAGGTTCTCCAAGTCCCCACCAGAGTAGCTAGATATAGTGTCGATTGGTGCATTCACAAACCCTGAGCTAGACACAGGGTGCTGATTGGTGTGTTTACAAACCTTGAGCTAGATACAGAGTGCCGATTGGTGTATTTACAATCCCTTAGCTAGAAATAAAGGTTCTCCATCCCCACCAGATTCAGGAGCCCAGCTGGCTTCACCCTGTGGATCCCGCACTGGGGCTGCAGGTGGAGCTGCCTGCCAGTCCTGCGCCCTGCGCCTGCACTCCTCAGACCTTGGGGTGGTCGATGGGACTGGGCGCCGTGGAGCAGGGGGCCAGCTTGTCGGGGAGGCTCATTGGCACAGGAGCCCACGGAGGAGGGGGAGCTCCAGCATGGCAGGCTGTAGGTCCTGAGCCCTGCCCGGCAGGAAGGCAGCTAAGGCCCAGGGAGAAATTGAGCACAGCAGCTACTGGCCCAGATGCTAAGCCCCTCACTGCCTGGGGCTGGCGGGGCTGGCCGGCCACTCCCAGTGCAGGGCCCGTGGAGCCCACGCCCACCCGGAATTCGCGCTGGCCCGCAAGCACTGCACGCAGCCCCGGTTCCCGCCCGCGCATCTCCCTCCACGCCTCCCTGCAAGCTGAGAGCTGGCTCTGGCCTTGGGCTGCCCAGAAAGGGGCTCCCACAGTGCAGTGGTGGGCTGAAGGGCTCCTCAACTGTCACCAAAGTGGGAGCCCAGGCAGAGGAGGGGCTGGAGTGTGCAAGGGCTGCAAGGACTGCCAGCATGCTGTCACCTCTTAGTAGCATGTATCAGTACTTCATTCCTTTTATTGACAAATAATATTTCATTGTGTGGATGATACCACATTTTGTTTGCCATTCATCAGTTGATGGACATTTTGATGTTTCTACTTTTTTTTCCACTGCTGAGTGTATTCCGTGAGATGGGTGAACCATGATTTGTTTGACTGTTAACCCACTGAAGAACATTTGGGTAGTTTCCAGCTTTGGTCTATTACAAATAAAGCTTCTATGAACGTTTTTGTATACACTTCTGTATGAAAATAAGTTTTCATTTCTCTGAGATAAATGTCCAGCAGTGCAAATGCTAGTAAATCCACTTTCAATTAAAAAAAAAATTGTCAAACTATTTCCCAGAGCAACAGTACCATTTTATATTCCCACCAGCAATGTGTGAGTGACCTAGTTTCTCCTCATCCTTGCCAACATTTGGTGTTATCACTCTTTCTATTTTAGCCACTCTGATAAGTGTGTTGTGACATTTCATCCAGATTTTAATTTGTATTTCTATGATAGCTAATGATGTTGAACATCTTTTCATGTGCTTATTTGCCACCTGTATATCCTCATCACTGACATGTCTCTTCATGTGGTTTGCCCATCTGCTGATTGGACTGTGAGTTTCAAGAGTTCTTTATGTATTTTATATACAAAGCCTTGGTGAAATACATGATTTGCAACTATTTTCTCTATCTGTAGCTTATCTCTTCCTCCTCTTAACAGGGACTTTCACAGAGCAAGAGTTTTTAATTTTGACGGAATCTAGTTTGTTAATTATTCCTGTTATGCAGCCTGCTTTTGGTTTCAAATCTAAGAACTCTTTGCCTAGCCTTATAGCCTAAGATTTTCTCCTTCCCCCCAAAAAACTTAGTTTTTTGTTTGTTTGTTTTTCTGAAACAGTTTTGCTCTTTTGCCCAGGCTGGAGTTAAGTGGCACAATCTCAGCTCACTGCAACCTCTGCCTCCCGGGTTCAAGCGATTCTCCTGCCTCAGCCTTCCTAGTAGCTGGGATTATAGGTGCCCACCATGTCTGGCTAATTTTTGTATATTTAGTAGAGATGGGGTTTCGCCATGTTGGCCAGGCTGGTCTCGAACTCCTGACCTCAGGTGATCCACCCACCTTGGCCTCCCAAATTGCTGGGATTACAGGCATGAGCCACCATGCCAGGCTACTTCTGCTTTTTATATTTAAGTCCATTATTCATTTGGGTTAAGTTTTGTGTAAGGGGTGAGGCTTAGGTTGAAGGGTTCAGGTTTTTTGCCTGTTAGTGTCTAATTGTTCTAACACCATTGGTTGACGAACCTATCCCTTTTCCATTGAAATTGCTTTTGCACCTATGTCAACAAACAATTGGGCATATTCATGTGGGTCTATTCCAGGGTTCTTTACAAAGCATGCTTTTTATTCAGACATCTGTGCACACATGTTCTTAAGCCCTCCCAGCTTGGCAGTGGGTCAGCTCCATGTTCTTTCTTTGCTCCCCAACAATGCCTCACATGTGAGGACTCTGAGAATGCTCCCAGGTTGGCACAGTTGCAGCCTCCATGGGGAAGGGGACGTGCAAAGATCCCTAGGGCCCAAGATGGTCTGAGGAGCAGGAACAGAGTCTTATGGGGTGGGACCTGGTGCTTGAGTGCAGCCAGGAGTAGAGGCCCCAGTCCCAAGGTCTGGCTTGAGCAAACCTGGGCATGTTTGGTTTCAGGTTTTGGGCCCTTCCGGCAGCACTTGGTGAATTCCAGCTGGGAAGCAGTGAAGGTAAAAACCCTGTAGCTCAAGACCCAGGAGCTCAGTGCCCAATGAGTTTCTTCTGTGGCTGCTGAGAAACCTCCGGCGTTCAGGCCCGTCAGTAACCAGATCCACAGGGGCAGGAGGAAAAACAAGTGCATGGGCCCCTGGGAGAACAGCTTGTCTTTGGCACTTGGGTTGTGACTTGTCTGCCTCATGCCCCTCCTGCCTCTGAAGTAAAGAAAGGGGCCTAAAGGGACCCTCCTGGGAGGGATGGGGAGTGTCCTCAGAGCAGGTTCACTGGCCCAGAGTGAGGTTTCTATTGTCTGTGTCCCTTCTGGCTATGGGGCCCAGGGGAAAGTCATTTCCCCCAGCCTCAGTTTTCTCATTCATGAAATGAGGGAATAATAGAGCAGATGTTGCAGGGTTGTTCTGAGGACCCAAAGAGGTAAGTATGTAATGTAAAGCCACTTTGTACAAGCAGCTATTTTAGCACCTGGGCACAGAGAAAGCACTTAATAAATGTCTGTTGTCATAAACAACATGTTTATTTGTAAGAAAGCCAACTAGGAGAAAGCACAACCTCAGACAGGCCTTGAGGAGGGAACTGCCTCTTCTCCTTGGGGCACTTGTCTGCTCTCTGTCCCCATACAGCTGTCACTCAGGTGACACACCGCCAACTGCTTATTCACACTTGGCCATCAATTTCATGCCTCCGTTGGATCAAGGTGGGGTCTTTATTCTGAGTTTCTCGGTCAAGCTGAAAATGCAGCAAAACCCCTTGCACCGTGCATTTGCAGCAGCTGCAGCATCGGTTTTCTAGGCTGTCAGTACAGATGCAGTCAAGGAAAACTCTCAACTCTTGAGTTAGAATTTAGGTTTCTTTCAACCAGGAAAAAGCTGAGGGCATCCCAGAGCCACTGCCAAGCCTCACTGCTGCACACAACATACCAGAAAGGCCAGCTTGGGGCTTTCATGGGCTCCTGTGTGTCTGCAGGCAGTTCCTCAAAACACAGGACCTTTTTTGCCAAATCCTCGATGATCCTGAACCCTTCTGTTTCTTTTTACAGTCATGAGAATGGAAAAGAGCCAGGCCTCCTGGGTTTAGCTCCAACAGTGGCAAGCTGCGAGACCCAAGACAAGTCACCCAGCTTTTCTGTGTCTCAGTTTTCTCATCTGTGAAATGGGAAGGTGTGATGATTAAGGGAGTTAACACATGTAAACCCGTTAGAACCAGGTGGGGCATATTGCCAGTGCTCACAGATACAATTCTTCTATTACTAAAAGGCTATTCCATGAGTCAAGGTTCTTAGCTGCAGGCAAATAGGATCTGACTCTGATGATTCACAGATAAGGTAGATACCACTAGGTAAGATAGAGCCTCTGCATGGCTGGGCAAGCAGAAGGTAAAGGGCAGCTCTGAGGACCAAACACATACCCACGCGTGCACACATGGATACACATGTGCCTAAATACATATACAACATGCACACACAACACACAGGCATACACACGTGCATGCATATATACATATACAACATGCACACAACACATACATGCAGGCATATACACATACAACAAGCATACACAACACACATAATACATGCATGCACACCCATACATATACATATGCACACACACATATACCCCTATATACACATGCATGTATACATCTAGACATACACCCATATACACATACCAAGAGCTTCAGGCTGAGGTGAGTGAGTGGTTAGCACACATACACAGGTGAGGGTGAGTTTCATGATCAGCATTGTGAGCAGCAAGGGGGGTGGAGATGAAACCAAGCCTCTTTAAGTCAGACCCTTGAGGGACCTTGTGGTCTGACCCTTCTTTAAGTCAGTCCCTTAAGGGACCTTGTGGTCTCAAGCACCCTGACTCCTGCAGAAGCTTATGCAATTTCTCTTGAATGAAAACTTCTGATTTTTCACAAATTAAGATAAACTAAATGTCAATTTCCAATTAAAGATCACCAAATATACAGAGAAGCAAACTACCATGAGTAGGAATCAGCAGAAGCAGATTTAGAAGCTCAAGGACTTCAGCTACAAGAATGTTCAGAAAATAGCATAACTACATATGAAATACTTAAAGATAGAATCACAAAAGTAAGCAAAAAGACTGAAAAGATCAGGTAAAATGAAAAGGAGAGTAATAAAACTTACAGAAATTTAAAACAGTTGTTGAGGTGAAAAATTTAACAGATGATTGAAAAGGCAGGTTAGAATTACGGTAAATGAAAGGCACCAGTCACAAAAGACTACATATGGTAAGATTCCACTTATATGATTGTCCAGATTAAGCAAATCTATTGGGACAAAAAGAGGATTAATGGTTTCCTAGGGTAGGTGAAGAGGAGGAAGGTGGTGGGGGAAATGGGGAGTGACAATTAATGAATATGGGGTTATTTGGGCATGATAGATTATAAAATTGATTGTAGTAATGGTTACATAACTGCATTTACTAAAAACCATTGAATTGTAGACTTTATTTAGAGACAAAGTCTAGCTCTGTTGCCCAGGCTGGAGTGCAGTGGTGCCATCTTGGCTCACTGCAACCTCTGCCTCCCAGGTTCAAGAGATTCTCCTGCCTCAGTCTCCCAAGTAGCTGGGATTACAGGCATGCCACCATGTCCAGCTAATTTTTATATTTTTAGTAGAGATGGGGTTTCACTATGTTGGCCAGGCTGGTCTCGAACTCCTGACCTCAGGTGATCTACCCACCTTGGCCTCCCAAACTGCTGGGATTACAGGTGTGAGCCACTGCACCCGGCCTGAATTGTAGGCTTTAAATGGGATAATTGTATGGGAGGTGAATTATATCTCAATAAAGACAGATTAGATATACATATAGATATACATGCATATGCATATATAGAAGTTTAGAGACAAATGAAGAGAAAATTAGTGAACTAGAAGATAGATCTGAAGATACTACTCAAAAGAGCAGCATAAGGAGATACAGAAAGAAGACAGAAAATAAATGTGGACGATAAAATGTGATGTTCTAAATACATTTAGTAGGAGTTCCAGAAGGAGAGAACAATGAGAATGGAACAGAAGCAATATTCAAAGAGATAGTGACTGAGAATATTCCAGAAGTGATGAAAGGCATGAATCCACAGAGATGAGCACAAAATAGACCAAGCAAGGACAAACAAGATCCACACCGATACACATTATAGTTAAGCTACAGAATACCAAAGACAAGGAGGTCTTTAGCCAGAGAGAAAGACATTACTTGGAAAAATTGACAATCTAATTAGAGTAAATGTCTCAAAGGCAACAGTAAAAGCCAGAATACGTAGAGTAATATATTCAAAGTGCCAAAAAATTATCACTATAATTGTGTACCCAGCAAAATTGTTTCAAAAACATGAATAATGAAGCAAAGACATTTTTATAAAAACAAACACCAAGAGTTTACTATCAAAAGACACAGTGCTAAGGGAACACATAAAGGATGTCCTTCAAAAGGAAGGAAAATGATCTGAGAAAGACAGTGTGAAATGCAAGGAGGGGTAGTGAGCCCGCAGGGAAAATCTAAACTAGCATTATTTGTATAAGGTCGTAGTAATAATAGCTCCATTTTTTTTTTTCTTTTTTGATACAGGGTCTCACTCCAATTGCCCAGGCTGGAATGCAGTATAGCTGGGACTACAGGCACGTACGTGCCACCATGCCTGGCTAATTTTTGTATTTTTTATTAGAGGCAAGGTTTTGCCATGTTGCCCAGGCTGATCTTGAACTCCTGGACTCAAGCAATCCACCCACCTCAGCCTCCCAGAGTGCTGGGATTACAGGTGTGAGCCACCACGCCGGGCCAGTAGCTTCTTGTTAGGCTTTAAATAGAGAACTGAACTAAAATGTAAGACAATGAAAGCTTTTATAAGCCAAGAAGGATAATCAAAGTTTAAGCTTTTTGTTTTTGTTTTTTGAGATAGAGTCTTGCTCTGTCACCCAGGCTAGAGTGCAGTGGCATGATCTTGGCTCACTGCAACCTCCACATTCCAGGTTCAAGCTATTCTCCTGCCTCAGTCTCCTAAGTAGCTGGGACTACAGGTGCGTGCCACCACGCCCGGCTAATTTTTGCATTTTTAGTACAGACGGGGTTTCACCATGTTGGCCAGGATGGTCTCGATCTC
This sequence comes from Pan troglodytes, assembly GCF_028858775.2. Lineage (NCBI taxonomy): Eukaryota > Metazoa > Chordata > Mammalia > Primates > Hominidae > Pan > Pan troglodytes. The sequence goes on along the minus strand of NC_072414.2, from coordinate 90,812,445 downwards.
CTGACCTCATGATCCACCTGCCTCGGCCGCCCAAAGTGCTGGGATTACAGGCGTGAGTCACCGTGCCAGGCCAAAATTTAAGTTTTTTAAGGTCCTTGTATTCTACAGGACAGGCATCCAGATATCAGCTTTAGACTTTGTTAAATTATGCATATATGGCAAAATTTCAAGAGTAACTATTTTTTTTTGTTGTTTTGTTTTTTCAATTTTGTGTTCTCTTTTTTTTTTCATGTAATTGTTTTATTATACTTTAAGTTCTGGGGTACATGTGCAGAACGTGCAGGTTTGTTACATAGGTATACACGTGCCATGGTGGTTTGCTGCACCCATCAACCCATCATCTATATTAGGTATTTCTCCTAATGCTATCCCTCTCCCACCCCCCACCCCCTGACAGGCCCCGGTGTGTGATGCCCACCCCCACCCCCACCCCCGTGTCCATGTGTTCTCATTGTTTAACTCCCAGTATGAGTGAGAACATGCAGTGTTTGATTTTCTGTATCTGTGTATTTCTAGTTCTAGATCCTTGAGGAGTCGCTACACTGTCTTCCACAATTGTTGAACTAGTTTACACTCCCACCAACAGTGTAAAAGTATTCCTATTTCTCCGAATCCTCTCCAGCATCTGTTGTTTCCTGACTTTTTAATGATCACCATTCTAACTGGCATGAGATGATATCTCATTTTGGTTTTGGTTCGCATTTCTCTAATGACCAGTGATGAGCTTTTTTATATGTTTCTTGGCCACATAAATGTCTTCTTTTGAGAAGTGTCTGTTGATATCCTTCGCCCACTTTTTGATGGGGTTGTTTTTTTCTTGTTGATGGGGTTTTTTTTTTCTTGTAAATTTAAGTTCCTCGTAGATTCTGGATATTAGCCCTTTGTCAGGTGGGTAGATTGCAAAAACGTTCTCCCATTCTGTAGGTTGCTTGTTCACTCTGATGATAGTTTCTTTTGCTATGCTGAATCTCTTTAGTTTAATTAGATCCCATTTGTCAATTTTGGCTTTTGTTGCCATTGCTTTTGGTGTTTTAGTCATGAAGTCTTTGCTCATGCCTATGTTCTGAGTGGTATTGTCTAGGTTTTCTTCTAGGGTTCTTACAGTTTTAGGTCTTACGTTTCTTACGTTTAAGTGTTTAATCCATCTTGAATTAATTTTTGTATAAGGTGTAAGGAAGGGTTCCAGTTTCAGCTTTCTGCATATGGCTAGCCAGTTTTCCCAACACCATTTATTAAATAGGGAATCCTTTCCTCATTGCTTGTTTTTGTCAGGTTTGTCAAAGATCAGATGGTTGTAGATGTGTGCTGTTATTTCTGAGGCCTCCGTTCTGTTCCATTGGTTTATATATCTGTTTTGGTACCAGTACCTTGCTGTTTTTGTTACTGCAGCCTTGTAGTACAGTTGGAAGTCAGGTAATGTGATGCCTCCAGCTTTGTTCTTTTTGCTTAGGATTGTCTTGGCTATGCAGGCTCTTTTTTGGTTCCATATGAAATTTAAAGTAGTTTTTGCAATTCTGTGAAGAAAGTCATTGCTAGCTTGATGGGGATGGCATTGAATCTGTAAATTACCTTGGGCAGTATGGCCATTTTCACGATATTGATTCTTCCTACCCATGAGCATGGAATGTTCTTCCATTTGTTTGTGTCCTCTTATTTCCTTGAGCAGTGGTTTGACGTTCTCCTTGAAGAGGTCCTTCACATCCCTTGTAAGTTGTATTCCTAAGTATTTTATTCTCTTTGTAGCAATTGTGAATGGGAGTTCACTCATGATTTGGCTCTCTGTTTGTCTGTTATTGGTGTATAGGAATGCTTGTAAATTTTGCACATTGATTTTGTATCCTGAGACTTTGCTGAAATTGCTTATCACCTTGAGATTTTGGGCTGAGACGATGGGGTTTTCTAAATATACAATCATTTCATCTGCAAACAGAGACAATTTGACTTCTTCTCTTCCTATTTGAATACCTTTATTTCTTTGTCTTGCCTGACTGCCCTGGCCAGAACTTCCAATACTGTGTTGAATAGGAGTGGTCAGAGAGGGCATCCTTGTCTCGTGCTGGTTTTCAAAGGGAATTTCCAGTTTTTGCCCATTCAGTATGATATTGGCTGTGGGTTTGTCATAAATAGCTCTTACTATTTTGAGATACATTCCGTCAGTACCTAGTTTATTGAGAGTTTTTAGCATGAAGGGTGTTGAATTTCGTCAAAGGCCTCTTCTGCATCTATTGAGATAATTGTGGTTTTTGTCTTTGGTTCTGTTTATGTGATGGCTTACATTTATTGATTTGCATATGTTGAACCAGCCTTGCATCCCAGGGATGAAGCTGACTTGATTGTAGTATATAAGCTTTTTGATGTGCTGCTGGATTCAGTTTGCCATTATTTTATTGAGGATTTTTGCATCAATGTTCATCAGGGATATTGGCCTGAAATTCTTTTTTTGTTGTTTGCCAGGTTTTTGGTATCGGGATGATGCTCACCTCCTAAAATGAGTTAGGGAGGATTCCCTCTTTATCTATTGTTTGGAATAGTTTCAGAAGTAGAATTCGGCCATGAATCCATCTGGCCCTGGACTTTTTTTAGTTGGTAAGCTATTAATTAGTGCCTCAACTGCAGAACTTGTTATTGGTCTATTTAGGGATTCGACTTCTTCCTGGTTTAATCTTGGGAGGGTGTATGTGTCCAGGGATTTATCCATTTCTTCTATATTTTCTAGTTTATTTGTGTAGAGGCATTTATAGTATTCTCTGATGGTAGTTCGTATTTCTGTGGGATCGGTGGTGATATCCCCTTTCTCATTTTTTATTGCATCCATTTGATTCTTCTCTCTTTTCTTCTTTACTAGTCTGGCTAGCATATTATCTATTTTGTTGATCTTTTCAAAAAACCAGCTCCTGGATTCATTGATTTTTTTGAAGGGTTTTTTCATGCCTCTATCTCCTTCAGTTCTACTCTGATCTTAGTTATTTCTTGTCTTCCGCTAGCTTTTGAATTTGTTCTTGCTTCCCTAGTTCTTTTAATTGTGATGTTAGGGTGTTGATTTTAGATCTTTACTGCTTTCTCTTGTAGGCATTTAATGCTATAAACTTCCCTCTACACACTGCTTTAAATGTGTCCCAGAGATTCTGGTACGTTGTATCTTCGTTCTCATTGGTTTCAAAGAACATCTTTATTTCTGCCTCAATTTCGTTATTTACCCAGTAGTCATTCAGGAGCAGGTTGTTCAGTTTCCATGTAGTTGTGCGGTTTTGAGTGAGTTTCTTAATCCTGAGTTCTAATTTGATTGCATTGTGGTCTGAGAGACTGTTCATTATGATTTCCATTCTTTTGCATTTGCTGAGGAGTGTTTTACTTCCAATTATGTGGTCAGTTTTAGAATAAGTGTGATGTGGTGCTGAGAAGAATGTATATTCTGTTTATTTGGGGTGGAGAGTTCTGTAGATGTCTCTTAGGTCTGCTTGGTCCAGAGCTGAATTCAAGTCCTAGATATCCTTGTTAATTTTCTGTCTCATTGATCTGTTTAATATTGACAGTGGGGTGTTAAAGTCTCCCACTATTATTGTGTGGGAGTCCAAGTCTCTTTGTAGGTCTCCAAGAACTTGCTTTATGAATCTGGGTGCTCCTGTATTGGGTGCATATGTATTTAGGATGGTTAGCTCTTCTCGTTGCATTGATCCCTTTACCATTATGTAGTGCCCTTCTTTGTCTCTCTTGATCTTTGTTGGTTTAAAGTCTGTTTTATCAGAGACTAGGATTGTAACTGCTGCTTTTTTTTTTTCTTTCCATTTGCTTGGTAAATATTCCTCCGTCCCTTTATTTTGAGCCTATGTGTGTCTTTGCACATGAGACACCAATGGATCTTGACTCTTTATCCAATTTGCCACTCTGTGTATTTTAATTGGGGCATTTAGCCCGTTTACATTTAAGGTTAATATTGTTATGTGTGAATTTGATCCTGTCATTATGATACTTGCTGGTTATTTTGCCCGTTAGTTGATGCAGTTTCTTCATATCATGAGTAGTGTTTACAATTTGGTATGGTTTCGCAGTGGCTGTTACCGGTGGTTCCTTTCCATATTTGGTGCTTCCTTCAGGAGCTCTTGTAAGGCAGGCCTGGTGGTGACAGAATCTCTCAGCATTTGCTTGTCTGTAAAGGATTTTATTTCTCCTTTGCTTATGAAGCTTAGTTTGGCTGGATATGAAATTCTGGGTTGAAAATTCTTTTCTTTAAGAATGTTGAATATTGGCCCCCACTCTCTTCTGGCTTGTAGGGGTTCTGCTGAGAGATTCGCTATTAGTCTGATAGGGTTCCCTTTGTGGGTAACCCGACCTTTCTCTCTGGGTGCCCTTAACATTTTTTCCTTCATTTCAACCTTGGTGAATCTGACAATTATGTGTCTTGGGGTTGCTCTTCTCAAGGAGTATCTTTGTGGTGTTCTCTATATTTTCTGAATTTGAATGTTGGCATGCCTTGCTAGGTTGGGAAAGTTCTGCTGGATAATACCCTGAATAGTGTTTTCCAACTTGGTTCCATTCTCCCTGTCACTTTTCAGGTACACCAATCAAACGTAGATTTGTTCTTTTCACATAGTCCCATATTTCTTGGAGGCTTTGTTCGTTTCTTTTCACTCTTTTTTCTCTAATCTTGTCTTCTCACTTTATTTCATTGAGTTGATCTTCAATCTCTGATATCCTTTCTTCCACTTGATCGATTCAGCTATTGATACTTGTGTATGCTTCTTGAAGTTCTTGTGCTCTGTTTTCAGCTCCATCAGGTCAATTATGTTTTTCTCTAAACTGGTTATTCTAGTTAGCAATTCGTCTAACCTTTTTTCAAGGTTCTTAGCTTCCTTACATTGGGTTAGAACATGCTTCTTTAGCTCAGAGGAGTTTGTTATTATCCACCTTGTGAAGCCTACTTCTGTCAATTCGTCAAACTCATTCTCCATCCAGTTTTGTTCCCTTGCTGGCAAGGAGCTGTGATCCTTTTGAGGTGAAGAGACATTCTGGTTTTTGGAATTTTCAGCCTTTTTGCACTGATTTCGCCCCATGTTCATGGATTTATCTACCTTTGGTCTCTGATGTTGGTGGCCTTCAAATGGGCTTTCTGTGTCTGGACGTCCTTTTTGTTGATGTTGATGCTATTTCTTTCTGTTTGTCAGTTTTCCTTCTAACAGTCAGGGCCCTCTACTGCAGGTCTGCTGGAGTTTGCCGGAGGTTCACTGTAGACCCTGTTTTTCTGGGTATTGTTGGTAGAGGCTGCAGGACAGCAAAGATTGCCGCCTGAAGCTTCGTCCTAGAGGAGCACCTGCCAGATGCCAGCCAGAGCTCTCCTATATGAGGTGTCTGTCGGCCCCTACTGGGAGGTATCTCCCAGTCAGGATACATGGGTGTCAGGGGCCCACTTGAGGTAGTCTGTCCCTTATCAGAGATCAGACACTGCTGGGAGATCCGCTCCTCTCTTCAGAGCTGTCAGGCAGGAACATTGAAGTCTGCTGAAGCTGCGCCCACAGCTGCCCCTTCCCCCAGGTGCTCTGTCCCAGGGAGATGGGGGTTTTAGCTATATGTCCCTGACTGGGGCTGCTGCCTTTTTTTCAGAGATGCCCTTCCCAGAGAGGAGGGATCTAGAGAGGCAGTCTGGCCGCAGTGGCCTTGCTGAGCTGTGATGAGCTGTGCCCAGTTTGAACTTCCCGGTGGCTTTGTTTACACTGTTAGGGTAAAACTACCTACTTAAGCCTCAGCAATGGTGGACGCCCCTCCCCCCCACCAAGCTCAAGGGTCCTAGGTCGACCTCAGACTGCTGTGCTGCAGTGAGAATTTCAAGCCAGTGGATCTTAGCTTGCTGGGCTCTGTGGGAGAGTGGGACCCACTGAGTCAGACCACTTGGCTCCGTGGCTGCAACCCTCTTTCCAGGGGAGTGAACGATTCTGTCTCGCTGGTGTTGCAGGTGCCACTGGGGTATGAAAAAAAATAAACTCCTGCAGCTAGCTTGGTGTCTGCCCAAACCCCCGTCCAGTTTTGAGCTTGAAACCCAGGGCCCTGGTGGCCTAGGCACCGGAGGGAATCTCCTGGTCTGCCAGTTGCGAAGACCATAGGAAAAGCGCAGTATCTGGGCTGGAGTGCACTGTTCCTCCTAGTACAGTCTCTCACAGCTTCCCTTGGCGGGGAGAGGGGAATCCCTTGACCCCTTGTGCCTCCCAGGTGAGACAACGCCCCACCCTGCTTCAGCTCACCCTCTGTGGGCTGCACCCACTGTCCAGCCAGTCCCAATGAGATGAACTGGGTACCTCAGTTGGAAATGCAGAAATCACCTGCCTTCTGGTTGATCTCGTTGGGAGCTGCAGACTGGAGCTGCTCCTATTTGGCTATCTTCAAGAGTAACTATTAAAGAGTAGAAGTATAGAGTATGTGGTTTCAATAAAATTACAAAACAGATAAGTAAACAAACAAAGCTTCAGTCATAGAGACCAAAAATCACCCCATAGAACAAGGTGGGTAAAGGCACCACTGCCATCCCTGCTGAACACTAGGCACTGTAGTTGTCCCCATGCCACTGGATACTGCACCCACGACAACCCCACCACCACCCCTGCCCACCTCAGGCTTTACTTCTGCCCTGGGAAGCTTGGTGTTGTTGCTTCTATCAGAAACATTTGCTCCTGATGGAATGTTGAGGGTGAGTGCATCATATTGGCTGAGCCTAAGTCATGTGACCCTGTCCTGGCTGCAGGAGAGACTCTCTGGCCTTTTCAGCAGGTGTAGTGAGAGCCAGATGCTACCACCAACACTCCAGTATCAGGGGTGTCCCCAAGCAGAGAGGAAGGCCAAAGAAATAACAAATGTCCATATGAATATCAAAAATTAAATTGGCTCTTTTTTCTTTTTTTGAGATGGAGTCTCACTCTGTCACCCAGGCTGGAGTGCAGTGGCACAATCTTGGCTCATTGCAACCTCCGCCTCCCGGGTTTAAGCAATTCTGCTGTCTCAGCCTCCCAATTAGCTGGGACTATAGGTGCACGCCACCACACCCAGCTAATTTTTCTATTATTAGTAGAAACGAGGTTTCATCATATTGGCCAGGCTGGTCTCCATCTCCTGACCTCTTGATCCACCTGCCTCAGCCTCCCAAAGTGCTGGGATTACAGGTGTAAGCCACCATGCCCAGCCTAAATTAGCTCTTTTAAGTCTGACATATTTATCCATTCCTGATGTGGAGCACAAAGACTATTATTATGTTAGTCTCTTCGTCTTCCATTTCCACCCCAACTGGGTGTACTGCATACAATTTTGACACTAATTATCTGGAGTTAGCACAGACCCCATAGGCTAAGAGCAAAGTTCTCCATGAAGTTGTCCCCACTTTAGATGCCAGCCACACTTCAAGGGGTCACCAGATCCACCTGTACTTCTGGCCAAATGGCTATTAATTTAGGAGTTCTTAAAACCCCAGGTTCAGTGATTCACCAGAACTACTTACAGAACTCAGGAATGTGCTATACTTACACTGCAGTTTCATTATGAAGGGTGAGGTCTGGGAGGATCCCAAATCCATGCCCTCTCACTATGGTGTTGGCACGTTACCCTCCTGGCACATCCAGACACTCATCAAGAAGCTCTACTTAGCTTTGGTATCCAGAGTTTTTATTGGAGATTCCTTATGTAGACATGACTGATTACATCAATGGTCATATGATTAAACTCAATCTTCAGTCCACCTCCCCTTTTTGAAGATCTGGTACCAGAAAGTCTAACTCTCTGATCACTTGATTGTTTTTTTCTGGTGGCCAGATCCCATCCTGAAGCTATTTAGGGGCCCAGATGAGTCACCTCATTCCCATGAAAGACACTTCTATCACTTATGAAATTCTAAGGGTTTTTGAAGCTCTGTGCCTGGAACTAGGGACACAGGCTAAGTATACTCTCTCTTATACCACAGTTCCCTATAGCGATTCCTGTTTAGGGAGAGGACATGGTCCATAAACAAAATAATTACAACACAAAGCAGATTCTAAGAAGAGCTGCACGCTGCACTGTAGGCATCTGAGGAAGAAAAGACATTAATTTCATTCTGAAAAACATATGGAAGAAAGCAACATAATGAGGAAGCTCAAGCAAAGTTGAAAAGAAACTGTACCCTGGAGGGAGGGTAGCTGGGAAGGCTGCCTGGTGGAAGCAGCAGTGAAGGCTAACTTCTTCTGGAAAGCTGGAATAAATTCTCAAAGTGACTTTTTATGCAGAGTAGTTCATTGAATTCTTCCTGCTTTCCAGAGGCATTGAAATTGTTCCCATTTTGCAGATGAGGAAGGGGGTGCTCAGAGAGGTTGCACATCTGGCCTGAGGGCACATGCCACAAAGTGGTGGTGCCTGAATTCCAACCTCAGTTGGTCCTGGTGAGGGAAGGCCAGGTTCAGCCCACTTGCGCTCTTCTCCTGGGGTCAGGAAACATTTAGTTCAGAGGAAGAGGATCACTTCTAGCACAAGAGTGGGTTTTTTGTTTGTTTGTTTGTTTTGAGATGGAGTCTTGTTCTGTCGCCCGGTCTGGAGTGTGGTGGCACCATCTTGGCTCACTGAAACTTCCACCTCCCGGGTTCAAGCAATTCTCTTGCCTCAGCCTCCTGAGTAGCTGGGATTACAGGCACCTGTCATCACGCCACCTAATTTTTGTATTTTTAGTAGAGATGAGGTTTCACCATGTTGGCCAGGCTGGTCTCAAACCCCTAACCTCAGGTGATCCTCCCGCCTTGGCCTCCCAAAGTGCTAGGATTACAGGTGTGAGCCACTGCACCCAGCCAGTGGGTTTAAAATGTAGTAGAACTCGATAGAAGAACCCGAGGACTTGAGGGTGAGCGAAGTGAGGATAGTCACCCTAATGCCTCAGCCCTATATCCATCTCTTCATGGCTGTCCCTGTGCCGTGAGTTCATATTTGCCCCTCCTCAAGCTCTGCGTCCAGTGCCTTAGACATAGACTGCATTATAGGCTGCTCAATCTTCTTGCTCACCATAGGGCCGTGTGCGTGGTGACCAGAACAGAAGCCCCAGTAACAGCAGATGACCCGCAAGGAGCACTACCAGGAATGGCATCTGGAAGCAGCAGTTTCCTAGGCTGGCAGGCCCACGTCCAGGGTTCCGGTACCCTCTGCCAGTCGAGTTTGTCTTCTCCACTGTCCTTGCTATCAGTCTCTAGCTTTCATTTTCCCCTTCTTGGTGGTATTTTCGTCTGGGCAGAGTCCATTGCAACCTCTTTAGAAGCTCTCTTCACTATCAAACTGCAGGACCACTGTCCCTTCCTGGGCTATCCTGGGTCACTTCAGGTCCTCCACTAACATGTCTGTAGACTCCACTGGGATTCTGGTTTGGGACCTCATTGGTAGTACCCACTGAAAGTGCCAGCATACAGCCAAAAGTGTCCATAGTAGGTATAATCACCTAAGTGGCTGTATTAAGGTAATGTTCATGGACGTTCATTTGACCCATTACAGGGGTATAGAAATAGACTTAGATGGGCTGAATAATGAACAAAAGGGCACATGGCATCTTGAGTCAATACAAGCATCTCACTGTCTCTAGGGACCTGCGTAACATATCCCCATCTCCACCAAGGGCCCGGCTATGTGTTCACTAGATACATGAATGAATAGCTTTCTTTTCTATTCTCCTGCATTCTCCCAGCAAAAGTCAATTTTATCAATATCAAGAGCATTACCAAGCAATGTTTAAAGAGTACTTACTCCAGGCCGAGCATGGTGGCTCAGGCCTGTAATCCCAGCACTTTGGGAGGCCACGGTGGGTGGTTCACAAGGTCAGGAGATCGAGACCATCTTGGCTAACATGGTGAAACTCTGTCTCTGCTAAAATACAAAAAAATTAGCCGGGCGTGGTGGTGGGCGCCTGTAGTCCCAGCTACTTGGGAGGCTGAGGTAGGAGAATGGTGTGAACCCGGGAAGCAGATCTTGCAGTGAGCTGCGCCACTGCACTCCAGCCTGGGCGACAGAGTGAGACTCAAAATAGAAAAAAAAAAAAAAAAAAAAGACTACTTACTCCACTGCCAGGCATTATAAATGGGAACTCATGGAATTATAGATAGTAAGGAAAAAAATGTTCAATTTTACACCAGCAGCATTTTGCCTCTAAGAGAGGTGAGCTTTTAACAAATAACTCAAATGCATTTTTATTGTGGTTGCTCATGAATGGGAAAAGGATATTTTGAAAAGAAGAAAAATACAGACAGATTATTATACATGCTAAAAGTTCACAAGGAAAAGAGGCAGTTCCTACAAACTCCCAGAAAAGCGACTTAATGCTGTTTGCAGTATGTGCCAAAATATTTAACATTGAGCCAGACTAGGACGGGCACTCTTCCCTTCTTAGTCTCAAGTTTTACATAGTGACCTATGCAGTAGTTACATCATTATTCCCTGGTTTCTGGATACTCTAATTTTGGAGCCACTACCACCTCATATTCATTCAAAAGAAATTACATGCTTAGCTCTTAAGTGCCTCAGCCTGGTGAGTCAGCAAATAAAGCAAGGGTTTTTGAAAACACACCCCAGGTCAGTTGGGCCAAGACATTACGTAACTGCCCTTAAAATACAGCCTAGGCAGCCAAGAGGTCAGGGCTCTTCTCATATTTGATAAACTTGACATGCAGAATAATTTCTCTTTGCCCCAGAGATGAGGTGGCCTGGTGCCTTTCTTACATGTTGCTTTAAATAATAATAATAATAATAATAATAATAATGAATAAAGAGCCGTGAATCAGAACAGTCAAAGAATTTCTAAGCTGAACGGTGCTTTAGGATGAAAGCTGAGTCCTGTTCAGGGATAGGGAAGTAACTGCAAACCTTTCCAAGTGAAAGAAAATTGTTTCTCTTGATTCTTCTTCTTATTTTTTTTCCCAAGAGAACCTTTATTCTTCCCACCAAATCCCAGGACAAAACCTTTTTCCAACCTAGGTAAATACAAACATATATATGACAGACATTTTTCCAATTAGTCCAGAGTGGGTTTGTTTTGTTTTCTTGACTAAAATGAGAAAGCCTCAGGCTGGGTGTGGTGGCTCACGCCTATAATCCCAGCACTTTGGGAGGCTGAGGCAGGTGGATCACTTGAGGCCAGGAGTTTGAGACCAGCCTGGCCAACAGGGTGAGACCCTGCCTCTGCTAAAAACACAAAAAATCAGCTGGGTGTGGTGGCTGGTGCCTATAATCCCAGCTACTCAGGAGGCTAAGGGATGAGAATTACTCAAACCCGGGAGGCGGAGGTTGCAGTGAGCCAAGATCATGCCACCGCACTCCAGCCTGGGCAACAGAGCAAGACACTGTCTCAAAAAAAAAAAAAAAAAAAAAAAAAAAAAAGCCTCAGATAAAAATAACCAGAGTGAGGAGGAAGGGAGACCTCAGACGTCTCTCTAGTTTACACAGACCTCACCTATGATAGCCCCCAGCTCAGCGCCAACCATGTCCTGGGCACCTGCTTCAATGGGTTATCTGAACATTTGCCTCCACGGTTGGATAACCCAAATGCACTTTGCCATGACGTCTTACACCTCCTTTTCTCAGTCTGGTGACTGTAGTGTGAGCCCCACCTTGTTAGTGGGAAGAGAAGTAACCAAGTGGTGATACACAGTTCACGCTGGCCTTGGAACAGCGTGAAATAGGACTGTCCTTGCATTCTCACTTCGAAATGACACAAGAATCCACAAGAATATGGGGACTGTGTGAGTCCATGGCAAAGAGCCTGTGCTCTGGGCAGAAGGCTTTGCTCTCATAGCCCCAGTCGCCTGCACAAGGGGCCGCACTCAGGGAGCTCCCAAGGATCGAGGCGAGTGCAGATGGAATCCACACCTTGGTGGAGGAGACCCCACGGTCCACGTGCATGGAGGGTGTCTGCTGTGGCTTCACAGTCCTCCCCACAAACACTGTGCTCCTAGTAAATGCTCAAGGAAACATATTTTTTCTGCTTATTTGGAGAAAAGTTTGCTATTCACAGACAAGTGAGTCATATGTTTAGTTCTAGCTAAACCCCAAATCCATTCCCACGTTGACAGGGAGACAAGCCAGAAAAACCAGACCAAGATGATAGATCTTTCAGAATGACCCCCACATTTTTCCGGGATGTTACTGTGGGTCCCCCTACTTCCTACATGGCCCCCAGCAAGTCTAGAGTCCTCACCCTTTTCCAGGGTGCTAAACAGAGCAGCCTCTCCAGCTTGTTTGCTGTTTATTTTTTTAGAGAAACTTTTTATTTAAAAATACGTTTATATGTACAGAAAAGTTGTGAAGATAGCACAGAATATATATTCCTCAATTCTTCCCATTATTAACCTTGTACGTTAGTATGGTGTATTTGTCACAGTGACGGAACCAGTAGGAATATATTACCTTTACATAAAGTCCATAGTCTATTTGGGTTCCCTCAGTTTCCCCTAATGCCTCTCTTCTGTCCCAGAATCTCAGCCAGAACACCACATTCATAAGTCCTCGAGTCTCCGTAGGCTTGTCTTGGCTGTGGCCATTTCTCAGACTTTCCTAATTTTGTTTGTTGTTGTTTTTTTTTTTTTTTTTTTTTGAGATGGAGTCTCGCTCTGTTGCCCAGGCTGGAGTGCAGTGGCGCGATCTTGGCCCACTGCAAGCTCTGCCTCCCGGGTTCGTGCCATTCTCCTGCCTCAGCCTCCCGAGTAGCTGGGACTACAGGCGCCCGCCACCACGCCCGGCTAACTTTTTGTATTTTTAGTGGAGACGGGGTTTCACCGTGTTAGCCAGGATGGTCTCGATCTCCTGACCTCGTGATCCGCCCGCCTCGGCCTCCCAAAGTGCTGGGATTACAGGCGGGAGCCACCGCGCCCGGCCAGACTTTCCTAGTTTTTGATGACGTTGATGGTTTTGAAGAGTCTGGCCAGGAATTGATAGTTTGTTCCTCAATTGGGACTTTTCTGCTGCTTTTCTCATGATCAGACTGAGGTTAGGGGGAGGAAGACAGAGGTAAAGTGTCACTTTCATCCTGTCAGATCAAGGGCACACAGTATCAATGTGACAGCACTGTCCATGATGACCTTGATCTTACTTGGTGGAGAGAGTGTTTTTCAGGCCTCTCTACCATACAGTTACTTTTTTTTTTTTTTTTTCCTTTTCCAGATGGAGTCTCTCTGTGTCACTGAGGCTAGTGTGCAGTGGGGGTGATCTTGGCTCAGTGCAAGCTCTGCCCCCCAGGTTCGAGCAATTCTCCTGGCTCAGCCTCCTGAACAGCTGGGACTACAGGCACATGCCACCACGCCTGGCTAATTTTTGTATTTTTAGTAGCGACGGGGTTTCACTCTGTTGGCCAGGCTGGTCTCAAACTCCTGACCTCAGGTGATCCGTCCACCTCGGCTTCCCAAAGTGCTGGGATTACAGGCGTGAGCCACTGCACCTGGCCACCATACAGTTACTTTTTGTCCCCACTTCTATCCTGTTCTCTTTGGAAGGAAGGAAGTATACGCAGCCCACACTCGAGTGGGGGAGTTCCTCTCTGCTTCAGGGCAGAGGAGTTACATCAGTTACTGGGAGTGCAAGTGCATGAGAGAGCTGAGTCCTCCTCCTGGACCCACTTACTTACTTGTTTACTTATGTATGTAGTCATTTCATTAGATCAGGATGGACTCATGAATATTTATTTCTCATATTTTGGCCTATGGCTTGTTTCCTTTTGAAAGTCTGTCTCCTGAAACCTTTACCTCCTCCCTCCTCCCTTTACTATCCTAGGACAATGCCTCCCTGATCGTTCAGGTTTCTCTGCTCCAAGGGAAATGGCACGAGTCCACACACTGTTTTTATGGCTGTGTGTTTAGCTGTATTGAAAGTTAGACTAAGTTGGACACTTTTCATTTATTTATTCTTTATTTTCATAAGTTTTTGGGGAACAGGTGGTATTTGGTCACATGAGTAAGTTCTTTAGTGGTGATTTGTGAGATTTTGGTGCAGCATCACCCAAGCAGTATACATGAACCCAATTTGTAGTCTTTCATCCCTCACCCGCTTCCCACCCTTTCCCATCGAGTCCCCAGTATCCATTCTATCATTCTTATGCCTTTGCATCCTCATAGCTTAGCTCCCACTTATGAGTGAGGACATATGGTGTTTGGTTTTCCATTCCTGAGTTACTTCACTTAGAATAATAGTCTCCGAGGCAGGCAGATCAGAAGGTCAGGAGTTCGAGACCAGCCTGGTCAATATGGTAAAACCCCATCTCTACTAAAAATACAAAAGTTAGCCGGGTGTGGTGGCACTCACCTGTAGTCCCAGTTACTCTGGTGGCTGAGGCAGAAGAATCGCTTGAACCCGGCAGGCAGAGTTGCAGTGAGCCAAGATTGTGCCACGGCACTCCAGCCTAGGTGACAGAGTGAGACTCTGTCTCCAAAAAAAAAAAAAAATGAATAGTCTCCAATCCCATCCAGGTTGCTATAAGTGCCATTAATACATTTCTTTTTATGGCTGAGTAGAATTCCATCCTATCTATATACTGCGGTTTCTTTATCCACTCATTGATTGATGGGAATTTGGGCTGGTTTCACATTTCTGCAATTGAAAATTGTTGGGCACTTATTAACCACACTACTTACATATAGAAGTCTGTGCTTTGTTGCTATGTGCATGTCCTCCTGTTCTTGTTCTCATCGCCTACCATATTTTATTGATGCAAAGAGCCAGGTGTTTTTTGTTTTTTTTTTTGTTTTAATTTTGGCATCCTGAAATCAGATGAATCTCACAGGCAGCTGCATCTTATGCTTTGTCATAGTTGAGCAGTACTTTTACTGTCTTGCTGGTTCGTACAGTAATGCTCGATGTTCCATCTCTGGAACTTAGATTTGATGAAATCCATCACATCCTTCCTGGGTTACGCACTCTGTCAGCATGGGAAACATTCTGACCTGTTTATCTTGTTTCACAGAATCCAGACCAGAATCTTGAGGGCATTAGGGCTATATTTGTGCTGCCATAAATGTGATAAATATATATCCTGCAGCCAGGCATGGTGGCTCACACCTGTAATCCCAGCAGTTTGGGAGGCCAAGGTGGGCAGATCACGAGGTCAAGAGATCGAGACCATCCTGGCCAACATGGTAAAACCCCATCTCTACTAAAAACACAAAAATTAATTGGGCATGATGGCACGTGCCTGTAGTCCCAGCTACTCGGGAGGCTGAGGCAGGAGAATCGCTTGAACCCAGGAGGCAGAGGTTGCAGTGAACCGAGATCGTGCCACCGCACTCCAGCCTGGTGACAGAGCAAGACTCTGCCTCAAAAAAAAAAAAAAGAAAAAGAAAATATATATATATATATATATATATATATATATATATATATATAAATCTCCTGCAACACACACAGCCTAATGCCAGAGAAAAAGACACAAATAAGTGGGGCCCTGGAAATCAGGCAGGTTACTTAGGGCAGCAGAATGTCTAATTTGGTCTGGGATTCAGAAGACAAGTCTTAGTTCTTTTCCATTCTAAACAGTTTTTTTTGGGGAAGAAACATAAAAAAGGGAAGTCTACTGGGCAAACCTTTTCTCATCTCCATCCTCACATCCACTTCCATGGTACAAATCTTGAAAAATGTCAGCATTACATTACAGATGCCAAATCTGGGATTCCAAAATCCAGTAGGCCTGCCTGGGCTTGCAGGCTGTGAGCCAGTTTGAGATGCCATTAATTAGGTCCCTGGACTCTACACTGACATCTGTAATCACAGGTGATTACTCCATACCCCAGACCAGCCTTGGGAAGTTGCACCTTTCAGGGGTGCCCCGACTCTCCCAGTTTCAGGTTCCATTCTGGGCCCCAGTGCTCACACACAGTGCCTTCTCTTTCATCAGGGAAGCATGTGTTCTGCTGTGTTTCCTCTCTTGCAGGCATTTGCAAAACTATCTTGACAGGGACTAATGAACCCAAAAGATCTCTGGAGGTGAAATTTCAGGCACCGGGTCCCCCAGAGATGGGGAAATGGGGAGCCACAAGATGCCTTTTGGGTAGCAGCCCTCAGCCAACAGCCTGCTGGGCTCACCCTATTTTTTGCCCACTTGTAAGACTATTCTGACCTTTACCTCCCTTGGTAGCTGTGTTCTAGAGCTCACAATGTGGAGTCAGAAAGTCGTGTAGCAATTAGGTATTAAGCATTCAATGAACCATGGTCAATAAATAAGACATAATAGATGTAAACATTCATGCTCCTAATAACAGTGCTTCTAAAATATGTGCAGCAAAAACTAATAGAACTTTAAGGAGAATAGATAAATTCACAGTTAATAGTCAACGATTTCAGTTCCCCTCTCAGTAATGGACAGAACACATAGACCAAAAAGGATACAGCAGACTTTAACAACCCTACCAACCTACCAGACCTCATTGACATTTGTAGAACACTCCACCCAGCATGGAACACACTTTCATATGTGCATATGGAGTGTTTGCCAAGACAGACTATACCCTGGGCCATAAAACAAGTCTGAATAAATTCAAAAGGATTCAGGTCACATAAAGTGTGTTCTCTGGCCACAGTGGATTTTAATTAGAAATCAATAACAGACATCTGGAAATTTCCTAAATTTTGGAAACCAAGCAAGATACTTCTAAATAAGCCAGAGATGAAAGGAGACATAAAAAGGAAATTAGCAAGCATTTTGAAATGAATGAAAATTAAAACATATCAGAGGGAAATTTATGGCACTAAACAATATTATAGCAGAAGAAAGTTCTCAAATCAGTGACTTTGATTTCTATCTTAAGATACTAACGAAGAACAAATTAAGCAGAAGAAAGGTAATAGTAAAGATGAAAGCAGAAATCAATGAAGTAGCAGAAATATAATAGAAATCAAACCAAAACCCAAAAGTTAATATTTTGAGAAAATTAATAAAATTGATAAACCTTCATTTAGATTGATCAAGAAAAAAAATAAAAGGAGAGAAAGAGACCATTCCTATTAACTTTTAAATTTATTTACTGTGGCCTGGCCTCCAGGCCTGGTTCCAAACTTAAACTACTCTTATCAAAGTCACTACAGACTTCTTTTTTTTTTTTTGCCATTTTACTCGACCTCTCTGGGGTCCTAATAATCCTTATGGTGGATACAGTATTGTTGTACCCATCATACAGGTGAGGAGCATGAGGCCCAAGTTGACCAGGCCCTCCTTATTTCTCCTCTTGTTAACTTGAAAGGTTGCTGTGATAATTCAGTGAAATAAAATAATAATCTGTAAAAATTTATTATCTTCACTAAAATTTTCATATCTTTACTCATGTCTCTGAGATGCAGCAAGTAAACATAATCTACTCATGAGCTTCCCTTACCAAGACCATGCCCTCCTCCAGCCAGCTCACCGTGCTTAGGCCTCAGCCACCAGAAAATTCTGGAGTGGCCACTGCCCCTCCTTGCCTCTTCTGTTCCTAGGAAAACATCTATGTTTTGATCTGGGTTTTTGCAATACAGCATTTATATGGGAATAATTGCCATCCATAATGACTTCTCTTCAGGACACCTCAAGTCCTGAGACATTTTCAGCAAACCAGCAGCTTAAATACTGTTAGGCTTCAGATTTTATTGTTGTGATATGAGAAAATGACTTTTAGATTGTGATTCCATAGAACTCTAGAAGGCTTTCAGATATGGAAAAGAGTACGCTTAGTTAAAATCCCAACTTAATTATTATCCCTGAGGGATGTTAGCCTGAGCTAAATGATTTACTACGGATTTAGTCTTCGTTCAGAGCAAACTTTTTAGTCAGGTTAAAAAATGTTGGTGATGGTGAAAGCCATAATTTTCTTAACATTATGGTAAAATATGTATAACATTGATGTATAACAATAACATTGATGTATAACATTAAATTTACCATTTTAACCCTTTTAAGTGTACAAGTAAGTGGCATTAAGTACATTCACATTGTCGTACAACTATCATTACTATCGTGTCTAGAACTTTCCATCGTCCCACACTAACACTCTGTATTCATTAACAATAACCCTCCATGCCTTCCTTCCCCCAACGTCTGGTAATCACTGTATGTTCTTTCTCTTAAGAATTTGGCTATTCTAGATACTTCATGTAAGTGAAATCACACATTTGTCTTTTTTTTAAATCTGGCTCATTTCACCAAACATCTTTTCTTTTCAATTTTTTTCTTAATACATAATAGTTGTACATATTTACTTATTTATTTTAAGACAGAGTCTCGCTCTGTCGCCCAGGCTGGAGTGCAGTAGCGTGATCTTGTCTCACTGCAACCTCCGCCTCCTGGGTTAAAGCGATTCTCCTGCCTCAGCCTCCCAAGTAGCTGGGAATACAGGCACGCACCACTACGCCTGGCTAATTTTTGTATTTTTAGTAGAGATGGAGTTTCACCACGTTGGCTGGGCTGGTCTCAAACTCCTGACATCAAGTGATCCGCCCGTCTCGGCCTCCCAAAGTGCTGGGATTACAGGCATGAGCGACCATGCCCAGGCCAATTGTACATATTTATGGGGCACAAGTGATATTTAGACACATACATACACAACATTTGATGATTAAATCAGGGTAATTAGGATATCCATCACCTCAAACACTTATTTCTTTGTGCTGAGGACGTTCTAAATCTCTTCAAGCTATTTTGAAATGTACAATAAATTAATGTTAACTATTGTCACCCTACTATGCTGTTGAACACTGGAACTTATTCCTTCTAACTGCATTTTTGTATACAATAGCCAACCTCTTTTCATACTTCCCTCCCCTTCATCCCTTCCCACCTTCTGGTAATCATCATTCTACTCTCTACCTCCATGACATCAACTTTTTTAGCTTTCATATATGAGTGAAAATATGTAATGTTTGTGTGTCTGTGCCTGGCTTATTTCACTTAACATAATGACCTCCAGTTCTATCCATGTTGCTACAAATGACAGGATTCCATTCTTTTTATGGCTGAACAATATTCCATTGTGTATGATTACCATATTTTCTGTGTCCATTCATTCATTCATGGGCACTTAGGTTGATTTCATATCCTGGCTATTATGAATAATGCTGCAAAAGACATGGGAAGGCAGATATCTTTCTGATATACTGATTTCCTTTATTTTGATATATACCCAGCAGTCAGATTTCTGGATAATATGGTACATCTCTTTTTAGTTGTTGTCGTTGTTGTTGTTTTTGTTTGAGGTGGAGTTTCGCTCTTGTTGCCCAGGCTGGAATGAAGTGGTGCGATCTTGGCTCACTGCAGCCTCCGCCTCCCAGGGTTCAAGCAATTCTCCTGCCTCAGCCTCCCGAGTAGCTGGGACTACAGATGTGTGCCATGATGCCAGCTAATTTTTATATTTTTAGTGGAGATGGGGTTTCACCATGTTGGCCAGGCTGGTCTTGAACTCTGAACTTCAGGTGATCCACCTGCCTTGGCCTCCCAAAGTGCTGGGATTACAGGCATGAGCCACCGCGCCCGGCCCCTCATTAATTTTTTAGAATAGTTGAGTAGAATTGGTATCGGCTCATTAAGTGTTTGGTAGAATTCAGCAGTGAAGCCATCAGGTTCTGGGCTTTTCTTTGTCGGGAGACTTTTTATTACTGATTCAACCTGTTACTCATTATTGATCTGTTTAGGTTTTTTATTTCTTCATGGTTAAATCTTGGTAGGTTGTATGTGTCCAGAAATTTATTTTATTTTTATTTTATTTTATTTTTGAGACAGGGTCTCATGCGGTCACCCAGGCTGGAGTGCAGTGCTGTGATCTTGGCTTACTGCAGTCTCAACCTTCTGGGCTCAAGCAATCCTCCTACCTCAGCCTCTTGAGTAGCTGGGATTACAGGCGTGCACCAGCAGGCCTAGCTAATTTTTGTATTCTTTTAGTACAGACGGGTTCGTGCCATGTTGTCCTGGTCTTGAACTCCTGGGTTCAAGTGATCTGCCCACCTTGGCCTCCCAAAGTGGTGGGATTACAGCCATGAGCCACTGTGCCCAGCCTATTTCTTCTATATTTTCCAATTTGTTGGTTTATAGTTGTTCATTATGTGTCTGATGATCCTTTGTATTTCTGGGGTATCGATTTTAATGTCTCCTTTTTCATATCAAATTTTATGTATTTGGGTCTTCTCTTTTTTCTTAGTCTAGCTAAAGGCTTGTTGATTGTTTGTTCCCAAAACCACCTGTTCATATCAGCAATCTTTTGTATTGCTTTTTTAGTTTCAATTTTTATTTATTTCTGCTCTGATCTTTATTATTTCTTTCCTCCTACTAATGTGTGGCTTGGTTGGTTAGTGCCAGTTCCTTTAGGTGCATCATTAGGCTGTTTATTTGAAGTCTTTCTATCTTTTTGACGAAAGCATTTATTGCTATAATCTTCCCTCTTAGAACAGTTTTTGCTGTATCCCATAGGTTTTGATATATTGTGTTTCCACTGCCATTTGTCTCAAATTTTTAAATTTTCTTTTTAATTTCTTCACTGGCTCATTCATTGTCCAGGAGCATGCTGTTTAATTTCATGAGTTTGTGCAGTTTCCAACATTCCTTCTGTTACTGATTTCTAGTTTTAGTCCATTGTGGTCAGAAAAGATACTTGATATAATTTTAATTTTTCAAAATTTGTTACTTGTTTTGTGACCTAACATTTGGACTATTCTGGAGAATGATCCATGTGCTGTTGAGAAAAACGTGTATTCTGCAGCTGTTGGATGGAGTGTTCTGTAAACGTCTGTTCCTTCCATTGGGTCTAGAGTGCAGTTTAACTGTAATGTTTCTTTGTTGATTTTCTGTCTGGATGATTTGTCCATTGCTGAAAGTGGAGTATCAAAGTTTCCTGCTATTATTGGTTGCAGTTAATCTCTCCCTTTAGGTCTATTAATATTTGTTTTATATATTCAGGTGCTCTGGTGTCAGGTGCATATACATTTATAATAGCTATATCCTCTTGCTTTATTGATCCCTTTGTCATTATATGATGTTCTTCTGTGTCCTTTTTTTCACCATTCTTGACTTAAAGTCCATTTTATCTGATATAAGTATAGCTACTCCTGCTGTTTTTTGGTTTCTGTTTGCATGGAATATCTTTTGTCAACCCTTCACTTTTAGTCTGTGCATATCTTTTTAGGTAAAGTGAGTCTCTTGTAGACAACGTATAGTTGGATCTTGTTTTTATTTTTTCAAAATCCATTCAGCTACACTGCACTTTTTTTTTTTTTTTTTTTTTTTTTTTTTTTTTTTGAGACGGAGTCTCACTCTGTCACCCAGGCTGGAGTGCAGTGGTGCACGGTCTCTGCTCACTGCAAGCTCCGCCTCCTGGGTTCACGCCATTCTCCTGCCTCAGCCTCCCGAGTAGCTGGGACTACAGGTGCCTGCCACCATGCCCTGCTAATTTTTTGTATTTTTAGTAGAGATGGGGGGGTTTCACTGTGTTAGCCAGGATGGTCTTGATCTCCTGACCTCGTGACCCACCCACCATGGCCTCCCAAAGGGCTGGGATTACAGGCGTGAGCCACCGTGCCCGGCCCACTGCACCTTTTAATTGGATAATTTAATCCATTCCACTCAAGGTTATGATTGACGGGCAGGTGTTTACTACTGCCATTGTGTCCACTCAAGGCTATGATTGACGGGCAGGTGTTTACTACTGCCATTGTGTCCACTCAAGGCTATGATTGACGGGCAGGTGTTTACTACTGCCATTGTGTCCACTCAAGGCTATGATTGACGGGCAGGTGTTTACTACTGCCATTGTGTCCACTCAAGGTTATGATTGACGGGCAGGTGTTTACTACTGCCATTGTGTCCACTCAAGGTTATGATTGACGGGCAGGTGTTTACTACTGCCATTGTGTCCACTCAAGGTTATGATTGACGGGCAGGTGTTTACTACTGCCATTGTGTCCACTCAAGGTTATGATTGACGGGAGGTGTTTACTACTGCCATTGTGTCCACTCAAGGCTATGATTGACGGGCAGGTGTTTACTACTGCCATTGTGTCCACTCAAGGCTATGATTGACGGGCAGGTGTTTACTACTGCCATTGTGTCCACTCAAGGCTATGATTGACGGGCAGGTGTTTACTACTGCCATTGTGTCCACTCAAGGCTATGATTGACGGGCAGGTGTTTACTACTGCCATTGTGTCCACTCAAGGCTATGATTGACGGGCAGGTGTTTACTACTGCCATTGTGTCCACTCAAGGCTATGATTGACGGGCAGGTGTTTACTACTGCCATTGTGTCCACTCAAGGCTATGATTGACGGGCAGGTGTTTACTACTGCCATTGTGTCCACTCAAGGCTATGATTGACGGGCAGGTGTTTACTACTGCCATTGTGTCCACTCAAGGCTATGATTGACGGGCAGGTGTTTACTACTGCCATTGTGTCCACTCAAGGCTATGATTGACGGGCAGGTGTTTACTACTGCCATTGTGTCCACTCAAGGCTATGATTGACGGGCAGGTGTTTACTACTGCCATTGTGTCCACTCAAGGCTATGATTGACGGGCAGGTGTTTACTACTGCCATTGTGTCCACTCAAGGCTATGATTGACGGGCAGGTGTTTACTACTGCCATTGTGTCCACTCAAGGCTATGATTGACGGGCAGGTGTTTACTACTGCCATTGTGTCCACTCAAGGCTATGATTGACGGGCAGGTGTTTACTACTGCCATTGTGTCCACTCAAGGCTATGATTGACGGGCAGGTGTTTACTACTGCCATTGTGATACTTATTTTCTGGTTGCTTTGTAGATCCCTTCTTCCTTTTTTCCTCTCTTACTATCTTTATTTGTGGTTAAGTGATTTTCTCTAGTAGAATGTTTTTATTCCATGCTATTTATTTATTTATTTATTTAGAGACGGAGTTTTGCTCTTGTCGCCCAGGCTGGAGTGGGATGGCGGATCTCAGTTCACTGCAACCTCTGCCTCCCAGGTTCAAGTGATTCTCCTGCCTTAGCATCCCAAGTAGCTGGGATTATAGGCATTTGCCACCATGTCTGGCTAATTTTTGTATTTTTAGTAGAGATGGGGTTTTGCCATGTTAGTCATGCTGGTGTCGAACTCCTGACCTCAAGTGATCCACTCACCTCGGCCTCCCAAAGTGCTGGGATTACAGGTGTGAACCACCATGCCTGGCCCATGCTATTTATTTTTAGTGTATCTCTAATAGGTTTTTCTTTTGTGATTACCATGAGGCTTATAAAAAATTTGATAGTTATAATTTATTTTTAAATGATAACAACTGAACATGGATTGCAAAGAAAAGTATCAAAAACTCTACAATTTAACACCAACCTTCACCCTCATTTTTGACTTTTTAGTGTTTCACTTTTATCTTTTTATGTTGCCTATCTCTCAACCAACTGTAGTAATGATTTTTTATAGTTTTGTCTTTTAGTCTCACACTTAAGACGTACATGATTCACTTAACACCATTACCGTATTAGAGTATTCTGAATGTGTTTTCTTACTTGTGCCAGTGAGTTTAATACCTTCAGAAGTTTTCTTGTTACATGTTAGTATCTGTTTCTTTCAAGTTGAACTCTTTAGATTTGTAAGACAGGTCTGGCATTGATTTCCTCAGCTTTTGTCTGGGAAAGTCTTTATTTCTTCTTCATGTTTGAAGGATAGCTTTGCTGGGTACAGTATTGTTGTTGGTGGGTTTTTTTTTCTTCACACTTTGGATTTTTCTTTTCTTTTCTTTTTTTTGAAACAGAGTCTAGCTCTGCCACCCAGGCTGGAGCACAGTGGTACTATTTGGGCTCACTGCAACCTCCACCTCCCAGGTTCAAGTGATTCTCCTGCCTCAGCCTCCCAAGTAGCTGGGATTACAGACAGGTGCTGCTGTGTGCATTTGCCTCTCCGGTAGGAACTGTGGCTCTCTTCTTTGGCCCCTTGCCACTTTGTGAGCTCCTTGAGGGCAAAGTCCAGGCCACGGAAGACCCCTGGAAGTAGACCCCAAGGACTGGGTTTTCAGGGACTCTTGGTGCCCTCCCCACCCCCCCCAATCAACTGAGGCAAGTCCACCTGCCGCTTTCCGCAGGAGCTCTCCAAGCTGGGCCTGGGGAATGAAACAGTGGTGCAGCTGCGGACTCTGGAGCTGCCTGTAGATTACAGGGAGGCTAAGCGGAGGGTCACTGGAATCTGGGAAGATCATCAGCCGCAAGTAAGTGATGGCCAGAGGCAGTGGGGCATGGGACTGGCGATGTGGAGCTGGAGCCTGTGAACCCCCGGGTCCTGGTTCTAGGGTTGATGGTTGAGGGGCACCCCGTCCCCAGGCCCCACCAGTCATGCAAGGTCCCAGCTGATTGTGTAAAGTTCTGGGTGTGTTTGTAAAAGTTTAAGCCAAAATATGGATTAGATCTTAATAGAAAATCTGGAGAGAAAGGAGGAGGAAAAGGAAGTATCATTCCCAGCCAGGACTCAAAAATAGTTTCCACCTAAGGGAGAGGCCCTTGGGTTGGGCCCCACCCATACCCATGAGGGGCAGGTAGGTTTGAAGGTGGACGTGAGGCAAGGACCTCTGTGCCCAGGGAGCGATTGGGAGGGTGGCCAGCCTAGGGGAGGCCCATCTTCATAGCACGAGCCCATTTTATCTGGACATAATTACTGTATAAAAAACAGATACAACCCCCCCCCCCAAAAAACCCCAAACAAGGACCAGATGATGAGGTTAAAAAAACATACACTATCAAGCCATTCAGACAATGCCCCAGATGTTTTGATAACATACTTGGGCAGCTATTTTTCAAAAAGGAAAAATAATCAGCTTGAATAAATTCTAAGAAGATTTCACTGGATGGCCACTAACTTCCTTTATTAAAGTTTCATTTAAAAAAAGATGCAGGAGGCGGGCACGGTGGCTCCCACCGGTAATCCCAGCACTTTGGGAGGCTGAGGCAGGCGGATCACTTAAGGTCAGGAGTTTGAGACCAGCCTGGCCAACATGGTGAAATCCTGTCTCTACTACAAATACATAAATTAGCTGGGCGTGGTGCACCTGGAGTCCCCGCTACTCGGGAGGCTGAGGCAGGATAATCACTTGAACCCAGGAGGCAGAGGTTGCAGTGAGCTGAGATGGTGCCATTGCACTCCAGCCTGGGTGATACAGCCAGACTCTGTCTCATAAAAATAAATAAATACATAAATAAAATATAAAAAAGATTCAGGATTCCACCAAAACACGAAGCCTCTGCTGTGGTAGCCTCACCACTTACCAGCTTGCCTCTCCTCCCTCCAACCCTCCCCCTACAAAAAGAGAATACATTACCCTGTAAGAATAATTTGAAGTAAAAAGTATTTAAATGTAAATGCAGCATGAGTTTTTATCCAGCTAAAAGAATCCAGCTGTTTTTCTTTCCAGCCATATTAATTAGGAGACACTGGTGGGGGATCCTGGGGTTTCCCAGTGGATTTGGGGTTTGAGATGTTTTGCATGGAGCCGGGCTCTCAAAAGGAGTGGCCCTTCTGCACATTTGGTGAGCAGGGTGGGCCTCGTTTTCCTGGGTTCTCTCTGCTGTTATCTGTTCACACAGCTCGTCGTGCATGTGGGCATGGACACCGCCGCCAAGGCGATCATTCTGGAACAGTCTGGCAAGAACCAAGGCTACCGGGACGCCGACATCCGCGGCTTCTGGCCCGAGGGCGGCGTGTGCCTACCTGGCAGCCCAGACGTGCTGGAGTCAGGGGTCTGCATGAAGGCAGTCTGCAAGCGCGTAGCTGTGGAGGGTGTCGACGTGATCTTTTCCCGAGATGCAGGCAGGTATGCTCTGTGGGTGTCAGGACTCTGAGCAGGTAGGAGAGAAGCAATGGCCGTCAGCGTCCCCCCGACCTCCAAGAAGCCATCCTGTATCGTCCAGCTGGCCAGTTGGCCATGCGGTGCCGCCCCCAGATTGCCCCTCTTTGCTGTGTGCAGGCCAGCACAGTTGCTCACACCTTGCCTGAGGTCTCGTTTGTGAGACCTCCCTGTGGAAACACGGTCTTTGGTGTGTTGATCTAGGAAAATAGATGGGAAGGCAGACTTCAAGAGCCACTAACATTTCGTGAATGTTTTCTGATTTTGATTTTTGGGGTGACCGAAGTTGTGAGTTAACTGTGTTGATGTAGCCCCAGATAAAGATTGATTTACCTTTGTTTCTCCAAACTCCGATCCCCAGTAGGTGGTTTCCCCTTTCCCCAAGGAATGAATGAGTAAGTGACTCAACGAAGACATGAATGAGAGGGATTCACTGGGATGCAGGTGCTGTGGACTGGTTTGTGGAATATCTGACCCCTTTCTGCCTTGGCCACTTGCCGGTGATGAGGCCATGAGGCCAAGAGCCAGCTCTCCCCAGCTCATCCCGGCACCATGTTCTTTCTGAGGTGAAACAACACAAGTCTCCCTTGGGTGGCAGTGCTCCCTCCTCAGGCTTTGTGGGTGTTGCATTGCCACTTCTGCGTATGTTTCACTGAGGTTAGAGGCTGGTCCGAGAATTAATGTGGCATTTCCTGTGGTTGCAGATACGTCTGTGATTATACCTATTACCTGTCTCTGCATCATGGAAAGGGCTGTGCGGCACTCATCCATGTCCCTCCACTATCACGCGGGCTCCCGGCCAGCCTGCTGGGAAGAGCCTTGAGAGTCATCATCCAGGAAATGCTGGAAGAGGTGGGAAAGCCCAAGCACAAAGCCCAGTTCAAAGAAAACTCAACCATGGTCCTTCCAGCCAAAGGGAACTGACCGGGGGATTGCTCCTTTAGAGAAAATTAAATGTTTCAATCCTGTATGTAGCACTCATCTGTGCATTGAGAAACTTTTTCAAAAATTGCTTGTAAGATAAAGAGGGTGGAAAACTCTGAATTAGCCCAACAAAATCACAAAGCGTTATTTCATTGTCAGGAGAAAACACTGAAAGGTGGACATTTCACAGGGGATGAACTAGCTTCAGTTATGGTTTTCATGACAATAAAATGAAATCTGAGTCATGTTTTCTTCCAAAAATCTACACAGTGGGTCTGTGTGATCCTGCCCAGACTGTGGGGACCACAGACCTGTTTTGGAGATGCTTACAGAAGCACAGAGACAGCCGCTGCTCCAGGGGCCCCATTCCTGGCCTTTGAGCTTGTGTGTCCAGGTCCTGGGTAGCCTCGAAGCCACCGAGGCTCTACTGTATGATTTCTCTGTCTCTGTGTTTGCCCCTTTTACTACTTACTCATTTTAATAATTTTCGAGCATACAGTTCAGTAGTATACAGTACATTTCCTTGTTGTACAACCATCACCACCATCCATCTCCAGAACTTTCTCCTCATCCCAAACTGAAACTCTGTACCTATTAACTCCCTATTCCTCCTTCCTCCCAGCCCTTGGTGCCCACCACTCCACCCTCCATCCCTATGAATCTGACTGTAGGTAGCTCATATGAGGGAGTCATGCGGCACTGGTCCTTTTACATCTGGCTTATTATTTCAGCCTCATGTCCTCCAGGTTCATCCACGTTGTAGCATGGGACAGGATTTCATTCTGTTGAAGGCTGAATAATGTTCCAGTGTATGTATGGACCACATTTCATCCATTCACCTGTAGATGAACACTTAGGTTACTTGCTCCTTTTGGTTCTTGCAAATCATGCTGCTACAAACACTG
Organism: Pan troglodytes; assembly: GCF_028858775.2. Classification (NCBI taxonomy): domain Eukaryota; kingdom Metazoa; phylum Chordata; class Mammalia; order Primates; family Hominidae; genus Pan; species Pan troglodytes. Next base: position 90,784,842 of record NC_072414.2, on the reverse strand, counting down.
GCGTGCAAACATGTATCCCAGTCCTTGCTTTCAGGTCAATATCCAGAGGTGAATTCCTGGATTCAATGCTAATTCTGTGTTTAATTTTTTAGGAACTGCCATTTTGTTTTGCACAGGGGCTGCATCATTTTACAGTCACACTGGTAGTGTTTGGTTTGAAGGCGCAGGTTAATTCGCCATGGTGTCTTCCCTTTTTGAAAGCAGAATCTCCTTCTGTTTCATGTTTGTTTTGCTTTTATGACACAGCACCGGGTCTGGTGCCAAGCTTCTCCCAGCAAGATTCTACCTGTTCAGTGTTTTCAAGGGGCAGATTTCCTGTGGGAGTCCCATCGGTAACATCGCTTTTTTTTTTGGAGGGAGTGAGTGAAGGTAGGTAAGCTCTGGGAAATTTCGTTACGTTGGTGTGCTTACGACTACCATTTTTCACTTGACTACATTTAAAAAATTCATCAGTTAGTGTTTGGATTCATTCACTATTAAGAAAAGCATTTGCAGCTTCCTAACAAAGGAACCAGGCCAGGCGCAGTGGCTCACACCTATAATCCCAGCACTTTGGGAGGCTGAGGTGGGCGGATCACTTGAGGCCAGGAGTTCAGGACCAGCCTGACCAACATGTGAAACCCAGTCTCTACTACAATTACAAAAACATGAGCCGGGTGTGGTGGTGGGTGCCTATAATCCCAGCTACTTGGGAGGCCGAGGCAGGGGAATCGCTTGAACCCAGGAGGCGGAGGTTGCAGTGAGCCGAGATTGCATTATTGCACTCCAGCCTGGTCAATAAGAGCAAAACTGTGTCTCAAAAAAAAAACAAACAAAACAAAAACCCACAAAAAAAACCAAAGGAAGCAGTCAAGGCCGCCAGCACGCTTTTTGCATTTGGAGTAGCCTTTAGGGGACTCCCTTTGCAAGTACACCTGGATCATTTGCTAGAAAACAGATCAAAGCCCACATATTGGGGGATGGGGGGAGGTGGTGCAGGGCGGTGTGCAGAGGTCTGGCTGTGTGGTTGCTAATGTGGAGATCTGCCTGTGCTATGCGCAATTCTGTCCCAGGGCACTGGCAAGCAAGGGGCCCCCAGGACTGGGCTCCAGTGTTATATTTCAGACTGCCTGGCAGCATGCCATAACATTTTTAAAATTTTTAGATATTATCCAGTTGGGAGGCCCAGAGCTCCCTCTTCAAGAACTTCCCCATCATTTCCCCCCACTGTGGCCTCTGAAGTTCTCCAGGGAGAACCCCAGAGGTCTCATTCACACCTGGGCTGTGTACTTCACCCAGCATCCCTTGTCAGTATGCACAGAGCCTGCTTAGTTCTGGCAGTGCTGAAGCCAGATTGAGAACCACAGCAGAAAAGGCTGAGTCCTGAGTTGGTAGCTGGCGGGGAGGTTTGGCGGGGCGTGGGGGGGGGGGGGGTCTTGAGCATGCCTGTATGTTTGCTCATCTGTAAGAGTAACTAAAATCCTTCCTTTGCAGGGTGATTGTGAACATCTGGTGAGAGAATGGATGTGAAGGTCTTTTAGTAACATTAGAACACTACAAAAATCACACATCTGAGTGAGTATGGACTCATACCTGGACTTGGGGGTTAAATGCAGAAATAGCTCTTGAGGGCTTGCAGTCTTAAGAAATGGCATGGAGGGGAAAGGTTCTAATGCTTCTAAAGACCCAGCACCTTCATCCTTAGATATTGCTGCTCCTTCTGGCTGGGCAGGCCAAGTGCAGACTGCACTGTGGCAACCTGGAAGGGCAGCATCTACCTGACCAGGAAAGGAGGCGGCCCTGTTGGGCTTTCCAGCCTCAGAATTGAGACCTCATCATCAGTCACCTAATGAAGATCCCCTGAGTGCCAGGCACTCGGTGACAACACTGAGCAGTAACTCTGAAGCAATGCCAAGCTTGAGTACCCTCTTTTTTTGAGACAGAGTCCTACTCTGTCACCCAGGCTGCAGTACAGTGGCACAATCTTGGCTCACTGCAGCTTCCGCCTCCTGAGTTCAAGCGATTCTCCTGCCTCACTCTCCCAAGTAGCTGGGATTACAGGCACCCGCCACCATGTCCCACTAATTTTTTGTATTTTTAGTAGAGATGGGGTTTTACCATGTTAGCCAGGCTGGTCTTGAACTCCTGACCTCATGTGATCCACCCACCTCAGCCTCCCAAAGTGCTGGGATTACATGCGTGAGCCACCGCACCCCAGCTGAGAGTCCCCTTTCAGGAAGGCCTTTGCTTTTAGGTGCAAACACTTCTGAGGCTCAACAGGTCTGAAGTAACCATGATCTTCGGTTTACTTCTCCTACCTATACATTGCTGGACAGCTCTTCTTCTACTGGCCCGATTTTGCTATTGGAGCATAATTTCCCATGATAAAGTTGAAGGAAATGACCAGCTTCTCTGCCTGATGTGTCTATGAATCCTTAGTCTGATTCTAGAACACACCTTGCCATACATGCCATTTCCCCTGACAAAAATAATGTTTACATTGTAGGGTCCCTAGGGGCAGACAGAGATCACTGAGCAGCAGCTAGAAAGTAACTAAGACTTTGGAGCTCCTCCAGTGACCCACATTCTGCGTGAGGCCCACTGGGTTCTCACCAGCACCCCCCGAGGTGGGCATGTCAGCTGTGAAAGACCAAAAAGCACATGGGAAATGTGTGAAGAACTGCAGTCCTCTGCCTTGGGGTCATGCAGATCAGACTTGCCTTGGCCTGACTGTTGTTAGTGGAAGGTATAGGAAAAAAAGTCTACAAATCAGTCGGAACTGCAGTACAGAGTTCCGTAATTTATGTTTTCAAATTTCTTTCCGATGATTTAATGGAGGGAGAAACAGATAGCTTCCCTGTCGTCTTCACTGGCAATCTGCATGCTGAGAAAGCTCAGCTGTCAGAGAAGAAGCAGTGCTTTTCTGGAGAACGCTTCCAGGCAACATGCGTGAACACACGTGCCCCACATAGCTCAGCTTCCCTGCCGCCAAAGTGTAGTGATGCTTCCAGGAGGGACAAAACCAAACCAGAGACAGAAATGCATACAGAATTATTTTATTTAACTTAAACCATGTAGTACTTTACTAGAAAAAAGCAGAGTAAGAGAAACTAACGTTGCCTTAGCTTCAGCCATTCAAAATAGACAGTTTCTTTTTTCCATTATGTAAAGAATCCAGAGTATATCGCAATAACAGGAATAAATTCTTACAACAGAATATACAAAAACATTTTGAAATTTTTTTCATCTACTGATTTTTTATATAAACAGGATTTTTTAGGAATAATTTATACACAGAAAGTCATTTTATGTAACAAATTGGCCATGTTATTACCTTTTTTTTTACTTAAAAAAAATTTTTTTTAACAAGAAAACTCAGAAAATGCATTATTTGCGGTGCATCCATTCCATCCCGCCTTCTGGTTTGATTTTTTTTATCCCAGACAAAGGGATACCCAGAGGTAGACAAACTCTGGCAAACCTCTCACCTCAACCTCACTGGCTTAGAAAGCAGACAGGTGTTTTCACCGGGCATCTCTTCCACCGGTGGGTGTGTGTGCAACGCCAAACATCCAAATGAAAAGTTGAAAACAAAACCCAAATAATTTCCAGATCTTTCTCCTTTGTAGCGCAAAAACCCCAGGTGTTTCCCACGATAGAGATATTGTGGAGTTGGGGAGACATGGCCAACAATCCACTGGAGTTAGAGGAAGTGGAGTCAACTTTAAAACTAATTTTTGTGTATGTTATAGTTTTTATTAAAAATTCTTTTCTGTATTGGAAATACGTATCTTCGGGGTTCTGCCTTAAATAGGGTCTCTTCTGTGTTCTAACAAAGCAGTAATCAATCATGATACGAGGCATGTAAGCAAATGGCCTGTGTGCCCCATAGCTGTCATCGTTTATGTGATCACTGTGTATGCTGTAATCATCATGAAAACCATTGGCTGTGCAGTCAAGTCTTCCCATGTCCATGGCACTGTGCTGACAATGACGGCAGCCAGACCAATCAAGCCAGATGCTGAACAGTGCCATGCACTGCTGGGCTCCAACACCTCGGCTGTTTCCATGGCCAATGAGGTTCTTTCCATCTGTTAAAGTAGGTACACTCCAAAGGGAAATGACCAGTAAAAAATGATCCCCTTCCCAACCAGAGGGTTCTGGAAGACCAAGATACTGAAGATACAGAACTACTTTTTAAATCATCATCATTCCTTTGTTATAAACTAGGGCAAAAAGCATGGGGGGAAAAGAGGGTGAACCACGGCTGGGGTCAGGGAAAAATCCTTTTTTGGCATACTGTAAAGCTAGCTAGTAAACAGGTGTCCTAAAAAAAGAAAAAAATGGATCACAAACACACATTTGCACACACAGAGAAAAAAAGTGTCTTTAAATTATTTTCGGCAATTATAAACTACAAACATTTTATAAAATTATTCTGTTCTTACAAAAATGCAATGAAACATTTAATTAGTTCTTGTAAACCAGATCTTCGTCAACTGACTACCCGTAATCTACTGGACTTAAGAGCCCTATTGAAAACGCTAATGAGTGACTAGTTAAAACAATGTTGACCAGAAAGATGTGGACACACACACGTGGGACATAAAAATGAGTGATCGTTATGTTCTCGCAGAAACAAAACCCTAAAGTCATGCCCCAGAACTGACAACTGACGAGTGCGATGTAGTTTGTGTTCTTGAACAATTCGCCTTAACTCCGAAATCAGTTTCCAGAGTAGGATGTTAGGTTTCTTTGTTGAAACCAAATGCCCACGGATGACTGCTGAGCCTCGATGTGGTCTGATAGCTTCAAAAACAATTAAGTTCAAAACCTTGCCCACATTCCTTCCAAGCCCTGCACCCTGCTGCTCGTAACTCTTCTCTGTGCCAGGATCCCTGTGACAATGGTTCCGTACCCACCACCCGGTCATTCCACCATCAAGGAGCGCTCACTTCTCCAAATGACGCAACCAGTCATCTAAGATGAAGGCCAAAAATGAAACCCTCTGACCTGTCCAAGGTCTGTATCTTCAGCATCTCTGGCAACAGAGGTTCAGTCTAAATAACATCCTCTCTTGAAGTTCTCATTTGTACCACCAGCTACTTCAGAGTGAAGAAAGAAAGTGTCTTTCATCACTGGTTCTTAAGGAGTGGATCTCTGGTCCACATCTCCCAATGCTGCTTAGCCCAGGAAATGAAGACAGCTGACAACACAGAGGAACATTAATGAAAAGAACAAACCCCAGACTTGAAATGCATAACTGGGACTGCTGGAATGGGCCAAGGCATACCACGGCGGGTCACTGTCACCAGGAGGGCGCCTGTGTTTTAGAAGGGAGTGGCCAACACTGGCCACCCTGGGAGGACCCAACGTGACAGCTAAGGACGCTGGACAAGCATCCTAGCCTTCTCACCCATCTGATCTCAGTGTGATCTTGCCACAGAGCCACTTGCAAGCCATTCGGCCGCCAGCCTGCAGAGGTGCACTGCTGTGGGAAAAGCTTTGGTGGAACAAGCTGGCCTAGAATCTGGTGCCAGAGAATAGTTGGCTCATAAATCTTTTATTCCAAAGCACCCCAGTGTGCACCGAGCATCTTGCCATTTGGTAGTTCCACGGTGACCGCTCTATTTTACGAAGCCACTTTTCCTACCATTGAAGCGTGACTCCGCATCTTCAGAAACAGGCCAGGAGAGGCCAGGTCGGCCACGAACACGGTCTTCCATCTTCCGAGGAGGAGGCTCGTTCCAAAGGTATGTCAAACGTCATGACATCCCACGAAGGAGACCTGGGTCTCAAGTTCAACAGTGTCTCCAGTACACACCAGCTCCTGCTGCCTCAGGGAAGGGCTGTGTGGGAGAATGTCTTAATGCTCACATCAATTCCATGATGTGCCTCAGTGGTTCATATGACTTCAAGCAGTGTGAGCTGCTGGCAGGAGGAGGTTGCATGGAAAATGCCACAACTCAGCTTAAGATTATTTGGAACACACAGAGAAAAATCAAGAGGCAGAGAAATCAGCATGAAGTTAGGCTAGAACTGTGGATAGATGATGCCTTGGTATAGTCAAGGTGGGTGGGTTGGTCCAGTAAAATGACTGCACCATCACACAAGCCAAGTTTTCTCTTTTATTGAGGTGTTTCTGAAGCATTTGCTATGATGGGCACTACACTGTTAGTGTTTTCTACTTAAAAGCTACCTACATAAAACAAAAATGACATCAGTAACTCAGACAGTTTAAACAAAACCCTTATAACCAGCTGAATGATCTGTAGAAATCCAGTTGTGGAAACCGGTAGGTATGTGCATGAGAGGAGAGGCCATTATTCCAAGGGGTCACCTACAGTGTGGAAGAAAACCCTGATCAAACAGTATTTCTCAATGACCTTAAGATCCCCGGGGTCTTGGGAGAGATGGGTCGCGTTCCGGCAGGAGGCTCCTGAGCGCCTTCACTTAGTGCTGGAATTGCCGAGGAGCCATCCACGCTTAGGCAAAGCTGCCCGCCACGCTTCCCAGCGACATCATCAGTGCCTGTAAGAGCAGCTGCTGGAAGAGGGGAGCGAGCCGTCTGTCCTGTGAGCAGCAGGACCAGGGAGATGGAGGTACAGCCCTGGCGGGGGAGGGGTGACGCCACGAGGCTTGGCGCCGACCACTGGGCTTTCCAGCCTGAAGGTTTGGTACATCTCTGTCTACCCCTAGGGGAGGAGGTGAGGGAGAAGTTGAGAGGGCAGCCTGGAGGGAGAGGGGACTCTGCTCCCGCGTGTGTTCTATCAGGGACTGGCTGTGAGGTCAGGAGCCTCTGCATTCTGGCGCACAGGCTGGGTGAATCTTGCTCTCCAGCTGCTGCTGCACCTGCACCTTTGTGCTCAATGAATGCAGCAACCATGGCCGCACGGTCCTGCCTCAGCGCAAGCCTCCTGCAGGGATGGAGCAGCAGCAAGGGGAGCAACCCCAATGCCCCACGCCTTTACCCAGGGGATTCGCACAGAGATGGTGCTGCCTGGACACCTTCCTCTCCTCAGAACCTGAGGAACCACTGCTCTCTTAAGGACGAAATGTGCTGGTCATTCCATCTGCAGAGAAGCAGTTTGTTCCAAAGACAACCAGCCAGGGACAGCCTGGTGGCTGCCCCAGGTGTGCTCTGGTGCCCTCGTTGGCCTCACAGGGCCACCTGGCTAGGAGGAGGAGAAATCTAACACCTTGGTGGAAACCAAGATAGAAAACGAAACAAAAAAAGCAACACAAAACAGGACATCTCAGAAAAAGGCAAGCTGTCTGAAATGAGCAGAGAGGTGAGTTAGTGTTGCTTTGACCCCGGAATCCAGCCTGGCTTCCCCCTGCATCGCCTGGGTGTGGCGCCTGTGGCGTGGATGAGGTTACCGGTATCAACGGCCTATTGTCAGGTGCTGAGAAAGGTGAGATGTATTCTTTTGTCTATATACACATATAAAAAATAAGAGTGAGGTAGATAAATGTTTGGGGGGAAAAAAACCCAAAAAATCAAGAACTGTCCCATCACTCTCACACACACACCCCCCACACATACACACACACACCCTTTCCTTGAAATTTAAATTCATAATGGGGCTTTTCTACAGTGATTGAAACTGGTAATTTATCACAAAATAAATTAAAAGAAAACTCCTACATATACTTTTTTTTTTTTTTTTTAAAGGGAACACGCTATGGGATAGAGACTAGAGAAAGCAGTGGGACAAACTGCTGACCGGCAAAAAAGCCGTATAAACTTTCTTTTCTGTGTTGAATCTTCAGTCACAACGAGCAATCACCGTATCCCAGCTTTGTTCTTACTCCTAAACATTTCTATCCCAGAAGCAATTCTTGTGCTGTCATCTCTCTGGTGAGAAGTGCTAAAAATGAAACAAAACAAGACCCCTGGGCCCCAAGGACCTGGATTCCTGGCCGAGGGAAAGTGGGCCAGCACCACAGCCCTGGTCCCCCAGCAAGAAGCAAAGGGGCTCTTGGGCCACCGTGGCGTCTGTGCTGCCTCCACCTAGCACTCCAGCCGGCACAGCCCTGAGGGTGCCGCCCTGGGCCAGCCTGGATCCTGGGGTCCCACTCAACGCCAGTGCGAAGGAGTTCCCTTGGGATGTTCTGGTTCCAAAGACAGGTCAGTCGGTCCAGTGAGGGTGGTGGCGAGGGCCACAGCAGGCCCTGCCGGACCACGCTCTGCTGCTCCCTTGGACTCAGCAGCTGTTTTTCGTGGGATGGAAGGATTAAATAGCCATTAAGAAAAATAGTAATCCAAATGCCTAGTGTCTGCGGTTAACACTGCTGTTGTACCCAAGAATTAAAAAAATATATATATGTGTGTCACAACCTAAGCAAAGGCAAGGGAAAGAGAGGGTGAGGCTTCTCAACCACGGTAAGTGGAAACACTGAACAAAGACGTGTGAAATATTTAACCTTTGTTTTTCTGACCTGAGTTTGTATCATGTCTTGCACTGTAACAGGCTCCAATGCTGTGAGGGCAGGCTGGGGAGAGGAGCGCGGCCCTCTCAGGATGGGTGCCCGGCCGCCTTTCTGCCTCGTGCCCACAGAGCCTACGGGTTAGAAAACAACTAAAGGGGCAGGTGGGAGCAGGGATGGGGGATGTATTTATAAAAAGGCATCCAACAGTTCATGGCAAATTATGTGATTGAAGTATCCATTACCGGGAAAAGAGGAAGAAAGTCACGCACTCTAGTACAAAGCATAGGAAGTTTCTTGGAGTGAGCAGAAAGGGGAGAGGGTGGACCTGAAGGTTTTCATAGATTAAATCCACAAAGATCAAGAACAAAAAAAATAGCAGCTTTTTTTTTTCTGTACAGACGTATAGATGAATATCTGAACCGTAAAAAAGTTATAAAAGTGACATTAAAGACGATGTGTATGCAAATGTTTCATGGTCTAACATAGAACTGTAAGACCCATGAAGAAGTCCTAGGAACAGAGAAAATGTCAACAAAGCTTAGAATGCTTGAATCCATTGACTGCTTTTCTTCTTACTGCTGTTGTGGTGTTTGAATTTCTTTCCTTGCAAACCTGCATCAACAGTGGGGCTGAGTCCCTGGAAACCCCTTCCCATCTGTGTCCTTGGGGGTGGGCGGGGGAGCTGGGGCTGGGAGAGAAGCAGGCATGGGGCCCCCTTGACTCAAAGCCTGTCGGCCAGGCTGCTTCGGGGCCCATGGCCACCAGATGCTTGGGGGTTGGGCAGGGGGTGGGGAGGCAGGGAAGCCGGTTCAGCTTCTCCCCACCTTCACTGAGAAAGTCCTATTGTGTCCAGTTCCCCCAAATAATAACCTAGTCAGAAGCACTGAGACCTGTGGCCTTGAGCAGCACAGCAGGGGCAGTCGGACGGACGGACGGAGTGTGTCGCCAGCGTGTCTCTCAAATGGAGCAACCAGACAAGCTCACCCATGCCTCCGGACACGAGGAATCAGCGCCGGGCCGATGAGGGAGAAAGTTCAGGATTTTGGCAAAATTAGGCAGCGTTAAAATGGTAACAGCCTTGGATGAACGATGGCCCTTTGTAAATTTCATGTCCCTAGAAAGGTGAAAGATAAAGGTAAAAATTTCCATCTCCACGTGTTTTTTTGTAATGACCTACGGTGTCAGGCGGGTGTGTACAGTGGTTGGATGGGGCCACAGGGACAGCCACTTCCTCAAACTGATAAAAAGGGCTTCCCAGCTGGACTTGTGGCAATTATTTTTCCATTATGAAGCAGAGAGAAGAAAGGGAGAGAGAACAGGGAAGGACAGGGACAGAGTGAGGAGACTGGTTCTCAAGTGCTCTGTTGCTATTAAGTGTTGTCATTAAGGTTCTTAAAGGCCCATGCCAGTTAAGGGTTTGGGCAGGGAATAAAAAGCTGCTTGCATATTGAAAAAAGGAACATCCCAAATGTGTTTTACTGCAGAGAAGCTGTCTCCCGCGGGCAGCAAGGGCAGTTCTGAAGATCCACTGAGGTACAGGAGGCTCGTGAATAGATTGTTAAAACTCTCTCCCCCCCCACCCCGCTGCGCGTGCGCACACGTTACTGTTTGCACAGATTCAGGATCCAGGGATCAGCAGGTCGAAGACTGGGGCAGCGGCAAGGCCCGCTCGTTCTTGCGGCCCCCGTTCATGTGTGCGTACGGCTGTCTCTCGTCGAAGCTGGCGCGGAGGACCAGCACCCCAGGGCCGGGGCCGTTCTCGGCCTTGTGTCCTGAGTGTCTGTCGGGCAGTGGCAGGGAGGCCGAGGGGTCCAGGGGGACGCTCTCCATGTTCTCTGGCTCCAGGTCCAGCTCCTCCGGCTCGGGCAGCTTGTTCTCCTCGCTGTAGTAGAAGGAGACCTCCCGGAAGCCAGGCTCCATCTCCTCTTTGATGCTGCTGATGATCTCCAGGAAGGAAGGCCTCATCTTGGGGTTATACTGCCAGCACATGCGCATCAGTTCAAACCTGCAGCCAAGACACACGGGAGGGGGGTCCAAACTGGGAGGGCGCACGTGGCCAGGAGGCTTCATGGGCCACCTGCAGTGGTTTCCCGCATACGAGCGTACGGCGGGAGCACTGAACACAGCCCTGCTGCCCCTCTCCGTCCCTGGCTTTCTGCCTGGATGGCCAAGTGGCCTTCAGAGTCTCCTGTTTTACCTCGTACGGTTCCATTCTCTTCCCCCAGAACCACCACGGTACAAAACCCAAACTCTCCTTTCCCAAGAAGGACTAATCCAGGTCCACACTGTCCATCATCATGACAGCTGTTATCTATGGTGTCAGTGCTAAGAAACAAAAATAACCAGTTTTCTATCTGAGGCATCTCATGCAGGCACTGCTGAAACATCCTTTCCAGAATTAGCAGGAAACCCCTGGTTTCTCACCAGGAAGGCTGATGAGTGACCGCAGCTTCCCCAACAGTGCTCTCTCTCCGGTTCCCACCTGTGCTATTTCTAAGCTTCCTCCTGGTGCAGGGCTACCCCTGGCAGACAACCAAAGGAAGAAGGCACCATGAGGCCAGGCTTGCAACACGAAGAAATGCACACTCCGAGTCTGCTGTCTCCATCTAGCACGTGCTCGCTCCAGCCCTGCACAAGCAAGCCCCAGCCGATAAACCAGGCTGTTCTGGACCAAACAAGAGGCCCCGTGTAGACCTGAAGCCAGATTCCAACCAGCCAGCAAGGAAAGCCCTGGGCACGAGTCCACTCCACACGCAAGGGACAGGCAGAACAGGATGACGCTTGTGCTGTGTCTCGGTCGCATCGGCTGGGCTCCGACAGCACCTGGGCTGCAAATATCTGTGAGGACCTCAGAGTCGCATGGAGCAAAGGGAGTCCTGCCGGCTGCAGCCGGGGCTCCCCAAGAAAACAGCCGGCTGCACGTGGACAAGGAAAGCCGGCTGCCCTGACCCAGGAAAGGCCCGGGCTTTGACAAGCTTCCAGAATGCAGAGAAACCCAGCTAAACAGACTTTTGGGGCAAAAAGCAGCTGGCTACCGTCCAGGGCTGGCCATAGTTCTGAGGAGTGACCGCCAACAGCCCTCTCTTACATGAGCGTGAAACCAAAGTGCCTTCCTTTCCACCTCTGTTCTCACCAGGAAGTTATCCTCTTTATTTTAAAATTCTGGCTAAAGAGATGCTTTTCCGTAAAAGTGGCCACACAGAACTCTCCACATCTAGGAAACTCAAAGCACCCAGTGGCATCTAGCCTCCTGTCAGGGTGGCTACTTGACCACAGACTACCTGCCCGTGTCTGGCCTTCAGGGAACATTCCAAGGGGAGGCCCCTGATGTAAGAGAAGCCACTGGGCCTGGAAGCTGGCCTGCCAAGAGAAGGGCTCCTATGGCCACCCGGCAGCTTCCTTCAGGTGGAGATGGTGCAACCTTGACGGAGGGTGGGCCTGGGTGTGAGGGAGAGCCATCCAGAATTCACTAGAATTCAGCGTTCTAGCGCCCGGGGGCCTGCGTCTCCACAGGGCCTAACCCGGGGCTGCCCGCCTCTACATCAGCTGCACTGGCATGGGGCCACGCTCCCTCATTTCCATGTGGGCTGCAGCTGCTTTCCAGCTACAACTACCAGCTGAGGACATTAGGACAGAGACTGTGGCCTGCAAGTCTAAAAATGTGTATTTACCACGTCGCCCTTTAAAGAAGGAAGGGTGCAGGTTCCTGTTCTGGGGAGAAAGGAATTAGACAAAATATGGAGGCCCCCACAGGATGCTGCTTAGATTGGGAGAGTTCCATGTGGCCACTTTTATGGAAAAATATCTCTGTAGCCAGAATTTTAAAAGTCTACCCCATGGTAGAATGCCATGTGCACACTAGGTGCCAGGCAGTGAGGCAGTTATGTGTGTGAACTGCTGAAGTCCTCACGAGTTTGTGAAGCAGGTGCTACTGACTATAATATACCCCCATGTTACAGATGAGGGAACAGAAGCACGAAGATACTAAATAATTTGTCCAAGATTACAAAATTCATGAGGGTGGAGCTGGGATGGAGTTCTCTGCGCAACAGAATGACTACACTTTGATCACCAAGGATCCTGGAAAAAGGAATTTTTCTCAACCTAAATAAGAGTAACCCTGGGGCCACCAGGAGACCCTCCCTCACCTAACTAACTGTCCAAGGAACAGTCACAGATGTCACAGGGATGTGGTTTGCATTGATAAAAACTGACAGCTTGATGACAAATAAGCCTGCCTTTCCAAACTCCCCATCACTTCCTAAGAAAAATGATTGGGGTTAAAAAAATTAAAATAGGCCATAACGACATGAAATGCATCTCCGTGCCTGGGCTGTGAATTCCTCTCCAGCTGACTTACCCCTGGGCAGAAGCGTAACTGGGCCAAGAGCATGAGATGTGCTTGGCTCTGTGCCCTGTGGCCGGGGACCGAGGAGGTGCCACAGGAGAGCAGCGAGGCAGTGACATCAGAACAAACAAGCCATGTGACGCCTCTTTTAAACCATTCCAGACTAACAACCCTTCCAGTGCTGCCCATGAAAGGAAGTCTTTTTTGCTCTGTGGGATTCAAGACCTTGTTTACTACTTCCACACACACAAAAAATCTCCATTAGACTCTAGAAGGATGTGTGAGCTGATAAAACTCATCTTTTAAAAAGCACAATTTTTTTTTTTTTTTTTTAACCACAGGTCAGTTCTGGGGAGTCTGGCGCCATCCTTCTTGAATGCTCTCCCCTTTGGGGGACACATACCCAGCCCTTCTCCTGGAACAGGGACAAGACTCAAATGGAATTCCTGCCCTGCTGGGAAGCAGCTTCCTGGGGGCCAGCTGTGCCCCACCCCGGAGGCTGGGTGACAGTCAGCAGGGTGAGCACACGGAGGTGCCTCCGTATTCTCACTTCACTCTTGGCCCTGATGTCCTGAACTGGACAGGCTGTGACCTGTGTGGGATGTCAGCAGGCCACGAGGCACCCGCACATTCCCACACGCTGCCGGGAATCAGCACGGCCCCAGCCCGGTGCCGACGCTCACCGGATTTCCAGAGGACCTGCGGGGCTGAATGTGTCTCTCTCCTGGCAGCTCTCAACAGTAAGGGTCGTCTTAGGAACCACGCCTCAGCCAGGAGCGGCTGTGGACATGGGGTCTGTGTGCCTCAGTGAGCTTACTGGGGCTGAGCAGGAGCGCCCTTCCTGTCTGTTTGGGTCCCACTCAAGCACTCGATTCCCGCAGAACCAAACCAGGATTCCAGCGATGGGAAAAACTGTACTGGAAAACTACAAAAAACATCAGATTTCACTAAGTTTGTTTCAGACTCATCTACGAGTTGATAATGCTCCAGGCTAAAAGTTCAGATCCCCTCCTGAATCCTGTAGACCAAAGACTTCTCTGGCAACAGTCTGGACACGTGGAGCTGTGGAAGTGTTAGCAGCAGAACAAATGGCTTCCTAGCCCAAGTCTTCCACGGCTGCGTTCACACCTCTGCCCTGGCCCTTATCCCGCAGCAGCCGGGACCTTTTACGTCACTACGTTTCCTGAAAGCCAGGGCCACTCCTGGCTCATCTGTGTGACCTCAGGGTCAGCACGCACCCAGAGGGGCTCAACAGTATCTGTGGCATAAATACTGAGATCTGGGCTGAAATAAGGCTGAGGATGGGCTTTGTCATCAATCTAAAGTACAGACCCAGCAGGGAACCACAACCCAAATCTGATGTTGTGACACCTGCTAAGCTAATTCACACTGAGTCATGGCGTTGGGACTCAGACCTCGACACCTTGTGGCTTGGGGACCACGGAGTCCTTCCTCTGAAGCCGGAACACTCGGTGACACTGAGGGGTGAGAATCTGGCTACTTCCTGATGGTGAGCTCCAGTCCACCTGCAGCCACTGAGCTCCTTCAGCCCCTAATGTCACCAGATAGTGCCTGTTCAGATCTCAGAACCACACAACTCACACACTTTCTCACCTGGGACCCGGCAGAGGTTTCAAGGCAACTCCCAAGGGCTCAGGGACTCTCCTCTCTGGGATAAACAGAGGCCATTCTTTCATGTCTTGTAACAACAGAACTCCCATGCTAGAACCCTCCTTTCTCAGGTAAGCTCATCAGTCAACTCAGAAGGACAACCTGACACTCCCTATGAAACCAAGTTGCCTCCTTTCATTCTACTCTTTTCTTGGAGAAAAAATTTCTCAGGAGAAAACATTTTCTTAGAAGGGAGAAAAATTCTCGATGGCAAAGCAGAAATGCCTCCTGAACTAAACATTGAATGTCAGAGTAACCGCTCTGAGTAAATTTCCTTGTCACTCTATGCTGAGAACAGGAAGTGCCCTGCGTTTCCCATGGCAGGGGCTGCGTCCCAGGCAGTTTACATTAATAGTAAAAGCCCAGTCACCTGGAGGTGGACCAAGTAAGAATCCCACAAGTCTCTTGTAGATAAACGTTTACCCGAGTCAAAGAGAAAGCACAAAACAATACCGCTCTCCCTCACCCACCCTAAACCACAGGAGCAGAACTCACACCTACTTTCATGGGCTGTTTCTAAGCTTGCTAAAATACCACCAGTTCTAGTATTAGCCTAGATTCTGGCACTGTACCTTTATGCAGATTCAGTGGTCATCAGACCTCATACTCCATGGCTTATATTCAGATTTGAAAGCAT
Source organism: Pan troglodytes (assembly GCF_028858775.2). Lineage (NCBI taxonomy): Eukaryota > Metazoa > Chordata > Mammalia > Primates > Hominidae > Pan > Pan troglodytes. The sequence continues at coordinate 90,769,774 of NC_072414.2, read as the reverse complement.
GATTTTTCTCATAATGGCTGGCAAGAAAACAGTGGCTGCACTGCTCAAAGTGTGGAGCAGATGGTCACCTGTGAGGGGCAGTGTGTGTGTGTGTGTGTGTGTGTGTGTGTTGGTGGGGTACTGGGGGGTAGCCAGGCTCCCGGATCCCCAGTGGTCCTCTCCCCTGTGTCCTGGAGCTCACATCCCCACGTGATTGACTCCCACATGGTGTAACCCGAAGGAGAAGGTGAGAGCCTCAGAGTGTGACTTCTGAGGTTTGGTCAGACAGGACGTCGTGCCTTCTGCTCAGGTCCTGGATCTTTTACTCTAGGGCACAGCAGGCAAACTATGTACCTGTGGGTAAAATCTGGCCTGCTGCCTAGTTTTCCAAGGTCTATGAGCTAAGAATGGTTTTCATGTAAATGGCTAAAAGAAATTCAAAATAAGAATATTTTGTGACAACACAGAGATGATGTGGAATTCAAATTCCAGTATGCAAAAATAAAGCTGTAGTGGAACACAGCCACGCTAGCTTTGACGCCTACAGCTGTGTTTGCTCCACAACGGCAGAGTCCAGTAGTCACAGTCAAGGTCGTATGGGCCCACAGAGCCAAAAACATTTTTTAGCCGGCCTTTTAGAGAAAGAGTGTGCCGAACTCTGCACTCAGAGAAGCCAGCTACACATCCTGAGACACTCGGGCAGTGCTACGGAGAGGCCCACGTAGAACAGGGCGATTCATGCAGGGCATACTACCTATGCAGCAACACCTTGGAAGTGGGTCTGCCTGCCCCAGGCAAGCCTTCAGATGACTGCAGCCCCGGCGGACAGCTGGGCTGCAACCACGAGAAGGGCTCCAAGCCAGAGCCAGCCAGCTATGCCGCTCCTGTGTTCCTCACCTTCAGAAACCTCTGAGAGATAATACATGTTTACTGTTGCTCTTAACTAGTAGGTTTTGGGTAGTTTGTTATACTGCGATAAAAAACTAACACAGAAGGGGAGAAGAAGAATTTCTATACTGGGCAAGAAAAGGTACTAAGTGGTCTTTCGAGTCTCTTCCACGTTTGGATTGTGGAGTTCTGAAGAGGCCATGCTGGGAAGTTTCCTTGATGAGGGCTCCAGGAAACCCAGTGCCACTGCATCTGTAGGTGCCACCCTCAGAGAAGAGGAGCCTCCCATCACTGGCCCAGGCCCAGGGCACCAGCCGACTTTCTGGTTCTGGCTCTGCCTTGATGGGACAATGGGAACCCCCACATGTGCTAGCTGTGCGAGGGTGATGCCTTCACTCTGGCTTTCCCTGGCATCCTTCCTGCAGCCACCTTTCCGAATTCCACACAAAGTGTCCATTGCCTGGGATACACTTCAGCTGAACCTATGTTCGGAAGCAGCAGCTAATGAGCATGACGCCCAGCCAACGTACTCCCAAAGCACAGGGGTGTGTATCCAGTCTTCCCCACCCCATGCCCTCCGTTGGCCAGCCATTTACAAGGAGCTTAGGGATTCAGTATTTGTAGCAACACTCAAAGTGCTTTGAAAAAAAAATAGCACCTTGATTGTTTGATTAAGGACAATGATTTCTGAGACTATGGAATTCTAAGATGCCCCCCAATATCGCTGCCCCTGGTGTAAATATCCCATATAATCCCCTCACTTGAGTACGGGTGGGACTTGTGAACATAAGAGGATACTTCACTCCTCTCATCAGGATTCTCATCAATTGACTGTGAATCACTTAAAAGGGAGAGAGTATCCTGGGTACATCTGACTTTATCAGGTAAAAAACCAGTGGAAGCAGTAGAGAGCTGTCCTCTTATCAGTCTTGAAGAAATAGGCTGCCGTTATGAGAGGGCCTATGGAGGGTGTATATGGCAAGGACTGTGAGTGGCCTTGGCCTCCAAGAGTTGAAAGCAGTCCCCAGCTGACAGGTGCCAAGAATATGGGGACCTCAGTCCTGCAAGTGCAGAACCCTGAAGGAGCCTGAAGATGTCCCTGAGCCTCAGGTGAGACTGCAGCCCCACTGACATCTTGATTTCTGCCTCCTGTGACTCTGAGCTGAGAGCAAAAACACCTGCATCTGGATTCCTGGCCCACAGACACTGTAGGAGACCAAATGAGCAAAACTTTTGTGGCTGCTGGAGCCCTCATTCCCTCCTGTCCACCTGACACATGTCTGGTTCATATCTATCTATTATCCCGCCACTGTGGGCCCAGCCTGAGTCTGTGCTGGCTCCAGGGGGGTGGATGGGTGAGAGACAGGAGCTGGGTGCCTTCATGCAGACCTAACAGCCCAGCAATTCCTCAGGATCCTTTCCAAAATGAAGCCAAACCTGTCCTGAAAAGCATTTCTGGAAATCTCCTGAATTGGTCTTGAGATACTAGTGGGAGCCCACCTTCCTGTTCAGCTATGGAGATCCAGATCAATCTCTGAAGCCTGCCTTAAAGTGCATGTCAAAAGCAAGGCCATTGCTCCCAACCTGTACCTGTTGTGCACCTGATGACTGAACTAGAACACCTTCACCCCCTCCTCAAACTCGTTCCAGGAAGGACAATGAGGCCTCCCTGCTCCAGTAGCTCTGACCTCCACTGAGCCACAGAACAGCACTGTCCACGGACACAGGGCAAGTCCTCCACCAAAAGGGGGGCTTCTCCAGGGAGCGCTGAGCAGTGAGGCCTCACAAACACTGTAAGGCGTCACAGACTCTCTCTCGTCATCTGACAAAACTTAGGACTAAAAGCTGCAAAGTGTTTTTTCAAAATAAGTGGGGTTGCCAGGTGCGATGGCTCATGCCTGTAATCCCAGCACTTTGGGAGGCTGAGGCGGGGAGATCATCTGAGGTCAGGAGTTCAAGACCAGCCTGGCCAATATGGTAAAACCCCATCTCTACTAAAAATTAGCTGGGAGTGGTGGTGGGTGCCTGTAATCCTAGCTATTTGGGAGGTTGAGGCAGGAGAATTGCTTGAACCCTGGAGGCAGAGGTTGCAGTGAGCCAAGATCACGCCAATGCACTCCAGCCTGGGCGACAGAGCGAGACTCCATCTCAAAAAAAAAAAAAAAAAAAAAAAACCAAACAAAAAAAAACGTGCAGTGAGAAGACAAATTCACCAGCACTGGCATCCTTCTGTCGGCAGGGATGTCAGCTCACACACGCTCCAGGTCCACACTGGTCAGCAGATGAAGCTCCGGAGAGCATGTTACTTAGATGGTTTATGACTTTCGTAAACACTTAACAGAGAAGACAGGTGGGGCAGGGTCCAGAAGACACCAAGCTGACCCTACGTGGTGCATGCCGGAGTCCTGGCCATGCAGCTCTGTGCACACTCACTGCGGCGGCTCCCTCAGGCCTGCCACAGGTGGGGCGGGGGGCTCTTGAATTCGACTTCAGAGTAGTATGTGTTGTGTTGTTGCCTTCTTTAAAAAGAAACAAAAACCTCACACAGAGAGGATGAGTAAGGATGGATTACTCTGGCCAAACATTTCACAGAGACATTTGGCCTGAGAAACTACAGTGTGAACTGCAAATCGGAACGAAAGCATTACGGAATATGGGGTAGAATTAAGGTACCCACGGAAAGGCACAGGTCGACCAACCCACTCAGCTCCTTCCACAAGGACAAACCTCTTAGCCATGCCTCGCAAGGGAGGCGCAGGACCAGAGAGAATGGCTTTAATCTCCTCATCTCCTGTGACCCAAGAAAACAGGTATTTGAGACATCAGAAGAGCACGGAGGGCCCAGAAAGTACGTACAGCATGTCGGGACAGTTGTCTGGCTTGTCCAGAAGGCCGCCCTCCATGACGAAGCGAAGGACTTGCTCGTTGGACAAGCCCTGGTAGGGCTGCTCGGCCAGTGTGGCGATCTCCCAGAGGACGACCCCGAAGGACCTACAGGGAGAAAAAGACTGTGAGGAGCTTGGAAAGGGCTGGACTGAACAATGCTGCCCCCTCCTTTCCAGCACTTCTTACATCCCGAGCAGATAAACTGTCCTTGCTATGGTGACAGTGCTTGTCAGACAGCGAGCCAGGCCCCGGGCTAAGTGCGGGATATCATCCTCCCTCTGTTGCTGCTAATGTTCCCCGTAGACTCAATTCAGCCCCGGTGGTGGAGCTAAGGAAGGTGGTGAGGGCGCTTCCGGCATCCCTTGCACGGTCAGGAAGCCCCTGATCTGCGCTTTGAACGCAGAGCATACTGGGTTCAGCATCTACCTAGTCCCGGCCATTTATGTGGCAAGGCGGTATCACCTAACCTGGCTTTGACCCAAAAAGAATGACATTCTTGTCCAAGCCCCAGCCTGGACATTGACTTAGTAGCCTCAAATGAGGCCTGGGACAGTCAAGCTTTACCAAGCTCCTCAGGTGATTTTTACAATCAGACAATTTTGGAAACCTCTACCCAAGTGGTTCTCACTGCTGGCTGCACAGGAGAATCTCCTGGGGAGGTTTTTAAACAGAGGACTGGGCACCCAATAGAAACTCCGATTTGATTGGTCTGGGGTGAGGGCCTGGGTCCTGGAATGTTTAAAAGATCTATAGGGATCTTGAGGTCCAGTCGGGCCAAGGGAGAAGAGAACTCCTGCTGCTCCCCTACCCACAACAGAGCTGGGGAGCTGCTGGCCTGCAGGGCCTCTGTGTCACAGGTGGGGGGACCAGGGTGGGCTGCACTGGCTGGGAGGGGGTATCATGGACAAAGAATCCTTAAGCAGAGAAGTTGGCTGAGGAATAACTTTGTAGTGAGCAATTCTGCCATATGCATGCAGCTTTGCCAGTTTAGAAGATCAAACCACTGGAAAACAAAACAGAGAGTACACACACAACTTTCAGACAGAATGTTAAAAAAGACAATGCTGGAATCTGCAAAACAAATGTGCCCTCCCAGGGCAAATCTCCGTAATTCACAAATTCTCCCTGACCTGTGTGCCTTTCCATGTGGTTCACTTTGGTGGAGTAAAATAGGCTACTCATCACCAAGTAGGGGCGGGAGCAAGGTGGGGAGCAGGGATTCTAGCTGGACCTGTCCTGGGCTGCAGGTGCTGGTCAAGCCACATGGAAAAACCTGGGGCAGGAGATTTCCAACCAAGAGCTCTTGGGACCTTGACCTTGTGCCCAAGCCCACAGTGCTCCTGACTGTATGAGAATGTTTTATTTGCTGCTTCAGCTACTTTCGGTGAATCAAAGATTTTTGTACAAATTGATACTAAAAGTAGATGTTAGACAGAAATAGAATCTTAGCAATCAGAGGACAGACCAACCCAAGGTCCTTTTTAATTACAAGTGACCAAGAAATGCTGTCGTCTTCATGTTGTACAAGAGACCCAGAGGCCAAAAGCGCAGTTTAGCGAGGCCTGGGCCCAGGGGAGAAGGGGCTCTCCATCAGCTTTGTGCGGGAAGCTCTGCCTTCCACAACCAGCCCAGCCATACAGGCAGCATGCCTCAGATGCCAGTGGCAGTAGTACCCACACATCTGAAATGCAGCTTGGTACAAGAAATGACTAGCTCTCCAACAACAAAAAATTAAAAATAAAATAAAAAAGAAGAAATGACTAGCTCTCTGCTTTTGCTGACTGCAGGCTGGTCTGGGAAATGGCCTGAGGATGTGGCTCCCTCCCAGACCCACTTCTCCTCTTGCCCCACGTGCCTTTCCTGGCTGTGTCAGCGGCTTGCGGGCAGCCAGTTCTCACGGCACGGCTCCCACCCTGGCCCTCCCGGCCCAACAGCTCCATTCCAAGTTCCCAGTTACTGAGCTACCCACAAACTCACTGCGTCTCCCACTGAACTCTGATTTGTGCCCTGTTCTTCCTCCGGCTTCCCTGCAGCTGATGCCCATTCCACCCGAGCAGTCTGCCTGCTGTCACCCATGCCCTCGGCCTCCTCGGAGTCCCACTGCGACCTGTCCACGCAGGCTCACATCTGTCCAAGGTCTGGCACCCTCCTTCCGTCCCTCAGAGCTCCCTGAGTGTGCAGGATCCTGCTTGCCTGGCCCGCCACCACCTCTCTTCTTTGGTTACAGCATCTTGCTCAATGCAGCTGTCTACTCCAGCTAACAAGAACTTCAAGCACCGCTCTAATCACCCTCTGGTTCAGAAACCTTAACAGGGCTTAAAGAATTAGTCCAGGATGCCTAATACAACAGCTGAGGCCTGTCTTGATCTCTCTGCAGCCTAAGTCCCCCAAGGAAACCTCACCAACCCCACCTGCAGCAGGTGCTCCCTACTGCCATGCCTGCCCAGCATTCCCACTGCCAGGAACCCCCAACCCCTGCCCCGCCCCGCCCCCTAGTGCTCTTTTTGTGACAATCCATACTTAGGGTGCCGCCTACACAACTTCATCTCTTCTGTGAAGGCTTCTGCAACCCCAAACTGTCAGAATTGCCTCCTCTTCTCCACAAGAGTTTATCCTTCCAGGACCAGGACGACGACGTTGTTGTCGCTGTCATCGTCATCATCGTCATCATCATCATCCCTGCATCTTCCACACCCCCAAGAGCCTTACCATCACACACAGGCAACAATACAGGAGGCAGCAGACCTAGCTCTCCACAAACGCTTGTCGACTTGAACTGCAAAGCCTATCTCCTGAGCAACTCTTGTCTGAGGTCAACATCACCTGCCACTGAGGGCCACCGAGTGCTGGAGTCAGTCGTCCTTCGCAGCTTAACGTGACAACTGCAAGGTGTGGACACTGAACCATCTCTACACAATACCAGTTGCCACAGGAGCCAATTAAACATCTAGTCAGGCACCGCAGACTTCTCTAGACAGACCTTGCCTTACAGATGGAGCAACCGAAGGCCAGAGAAGCTCTGAGGTTTAACCAAGGCCACACAGCCAGTCAGAAGCACTGAGAAATATGCAACACCTCTGTGTTTTTCAAAGCCGGTATTTTACTATGTGGTGTTGGCTCTTCATGACTTCATATAAAATCAAGTCTTCCATTTCATGGACAGATTTAATCTTCAAACATTAGATAAATGTCTCTGTGTAAAGCCCTTTCTAATTAGGAACCTTGACGTTGTTTCCCCAGGGGGCAGACCGGCGGCTGTGAGTGCCCCCGCAATGCCCGTGCTGGCTGGAGGCAGCATTCAGTAACTATACTTCCCCACACCAGGAGGGGATGGTAGCAATGGCCCACTCACCAGCAAATTAAAACCTACAGAGAAATCCACATTCCCCACAGATGGTAATTAGCCATGAAAGAAGCAAATAACCTTGGCTATTTGTGACTATTTGGAAAGCTTCTTAATAAAAAATAAAGATTATGTGTTGGGTGATCCAGATGCTCGGGAAGAAGGCACAGCTCTAGGCTGTGGGGTGCAGCTCCCCAGTCCTTCGTCTGGTTTCCTCCATGCCTAGAGGGCACCCTTGTCATTTCAGAGGGACGTGGTGCTACAGGGAGCTGCAGGGAGAGCAGCCACAGTGCCCAAGGGCCTGGGAATGAAGTCCTGGCAGACAGCAGGAAACCTGGAGGTGTTCTGGCTAGAAAACACACACCTCCTTCGATGACTCCTAGACCTGCCTTATCAAGAACAGAGCAAGGTACGCAATTGTGCTACAGAGAGAAGGTCCAGTGGGTGTCACACAGAGGCTGACGCAGCAGAACACGGAAGATTGGCTAAGAGCAAGGATGTCTAAAGCGTGAGGCTGGCCTGCCTTTGTGAGGCAGTGAACATGGAGTCCCTGGAAGGAAACCTCTTAGCAGAAGCTCAACCAGCAGCTGTCAAAGATCTGCAGGTGCACTGGGGACTGGGCCTGACTGCAGGGATACATCCCAATCCTAAAATTCTGGGGTCTCTTCTACAAAGTCAAATACAATTCTTAGTGTTTCTTTCTAGATTTTTAACTATTTAGGAATCATTGCTTCGTGCTGTTGATACAATCTAAGATCATTTCCATTCTTTTGAGAGGGACAGCTTTAGTTTAGAGCCTGGACAGCTGAGAAACCTGCTCCAACGCCCTAGCCTTCCTGACCTGTGCTATCCTCAAAGCCTGTGTTAAAAAGCAAACAAAACCTGAAGCGCTGTCAGTGCCTGAGCATTTCATGGAATGAATACCAAATGCCTATTCATGTTTATATGTATCTTTTCGTATTGGTTCACAGTAGTTATGTAGCCAAATGGACAGAATTGGCAATGAACACACTCTAGGTCCCTTTGTTGTTGCTTGTGCAGTAACTGCTCGTCAGAATTTGGGTAAAAATTGCCTGAGAGATATGAACAACACTTTATCCTTCTATTCTGCTTCTGTTCTCCCCGGCTGTATAGTTTTCTATTTCATTATACTACAAGCTGACCTCCAAGCTCCTGGAGGCACGAAGCCTAGAATAAACAGATGCATGCACATACCCAGGCTTGCTCTCTCCTCACCATCCCAATCTCTAAACACCATGCAGAGCACTTTGATTTGACAGTGAAGAGATAACCATCTTGGACAAGCTGATTGCAAAACAGATCTCATACTTGAGCTTAAGAAGCAATCATGCTTTGCCGGGTCATATTCAAATGCTATTTCCAATTTGCACCTGTCTTCAAAATAAGATCCAAGGCCCCTGAACTGTGAAAGGTTTACGAGGTTAAAAAAAAAATGTCAGTCACTATTGAAATAGTTCCTCTATGCGGTCATCCAGACTGTTGGAGTAAACAACTGCCATTTCTGTAACACAACAGCAACGGGATCCCCCCAGAGGAAAGCCAAGACACTAGCTGACATTCTAGAAGGTGCCTGTGCCAGGGCCTCAGCCTGCCAATAACCTCAGTTGTATTTCAGAACCTGACTGCCTCTCTGCAATGTTGCCAAGGAACTGCAATAAACAATACTACTGAGAGGCCTCTGATCCCTCGGCCGATGGGCTTCCACTGGTAGACACTGTTTATGATTAAGGGAGACGTTTTGCTTCCCATAACCATCCCTGGGTCCACAACGGTGGATGCCCACTGAAAGACAGACAGCAGATGGGACCAGCAGGAAAACACAATCAGGACTCATAAGCTTTGGGTCTAAATAAAGCACTGTCTGCAATCTGAGGGTTAGATTAGGTGAGGCAGACACACAGACAGTATCTGTTTATTGAGAAAGAGGAAAAGAGAAAGAAGGCAGGCAGGGGAGAAACAAAAAGAGGTGACGGCTTCTGGCACATCCCAGCTCCTGGAAACATAATCGGTATCTGCTGAAGGCGGAAAGAATGTTGGTCCCACAAATTCTTTAAAATCCCACAAATGCCCTTCTGCCCTTAGCTAGCCCACTGACAACAGGAACACCTCAATGATGAAGAAGTGTGGCTCACACAACACTGAGCTACAGCTGGCAACAGGTAACAATGAACAGAGAAAGATAAAGCCCTAGAGACTGAGCTGGTGGAAAGTGCGGAGGCCGGGGGCTCCAGGCTGGCAATGCAGTAAAGGTTCTCATACCAGACGTCCGAGTAAGTGGTGAAGACTCCATCCTTGAGGGACTCGGGAGACATCCAGCGCACGGGCAGCAGCCCTTTCCCTCCTTTCCGGTAATAGTCTGTCTCATAGATATCTCGCGTCATACCAAAATCTGTAAGGGAAGAGAGGGCGCAGAGTCACACGCTGGAGCAGGCACCACTGCTGTCACAGCAGAGGACCTTACACTCATTATGTGGGGAGAGACGCAAGGCAAGACACAGACACGTCCCACTTTAAGGTGGCCAAATATTAGGGTTTGCAATTTTATAAGGTGGAGACAGTAAGGGATGATTAATCACATGATGAGAAAATACCAAGCAATCTCCACTTTTAATATATTTACAATTTGATTCCCTTAAGAAGTTAATTCCCTTATTGCATTTAAATGAGAGGCAGGCTGAGTGCAGTGACTCAATGCCTGTAATCCCAGCACTTTGGGAGGCCACGACAGGAAGATCGCCTGCGCCCAGGAATTCAAGATCAGCCTGGGCAACATAGCAAGACCCTGTCTGTATAAAAAAATTTAAAAATTAGCCAGTTGTGAGTGGTGGTGTGCGCCTGTGTTCCTAGGTACTTGGGAGGCTAAGGTGGAAGAATCACTTGAGCCCTGGAGGTTGAGGCTGCAGTGAGCCACGATCACAACACTGCACTCCAGCTTGGGTGACAGAGTGAGACCCTGTCTTGAGAATAAAAATAAGAAAAAAGGAAGCGGTGTAAAAATTAGAGTCCCACAATTGAAGAAAATATATAGTACTGCAGAGACCACTGGTCATTTACACATGGTTTGAAAACCTGACCAAATAAACAGGAGAGTACAGATGCTTACTTAACTTGGTAGCACTGCCCCACCACTGGAGAAAAGTAAATAATTTCACTGCTTAATCAGGGGGAAAATATTCAGGGTAACAATTCATGATGACAAAAGTACCCAGTAAGATGCCGAAGAGATGCTATTTACGAGGCCCCTGAAGCTATTACTCAATACTGTTTTTCAACATAATCCTCCCACTCATTTTTGAAAATTTCTTCCATTTTCCATGTCTCCAGAAGATGCCACATAATTATGTTTGATGGCAGGCTCGCTTTATAATCCTAAATTATTGCTGCTTTGTCAGATTTTGATTTTGCACTCAATCATACAATCTTTTCTTAAGTGGACTCTTCCGTTCTCCTTCCCAGGAGAAAGGGCTGCTCCACTTTAAAATGCTCATGTATGTCTCTAACTCATGCCACAAAGAGGTAAGGCTACAAAAGCAAACACAAAGAGAACAAAGTTCCTTGGACTTGAACCAACATAATTTACTTGTGCTATGCTAAGAGCCCTCAAACTGCCTCTGGTAAAATTACTTGTCATATTTGTCATCCATGAGACGCTGGGCACTGGGAAAACATCTTGAACCCTTGTGAAGAATAAAAATGAAGTGTGAAAGTGTTATCTGTGAATTAATCCAGGGACATGCAAATAGGGGATGCGCCTTTACTTGCACAAGGTGGAAAAGAAGGAATCCTATTAACAAACACAAACGACCTTCCTCAGCACAAATGAAAAACTTGAAATTCCAGAAAGAAAAAACCATGATTACAAAAAAAATCACTATAAATATGCCACATGGTTGAACAGCAAACGTGATCCCTGCTGATTTGGATTTAAAATGGCAATTGGCACAAAAAACACCTCTCCCAGGGTGACGCGCAGTGGGGAGAAACTGAGTTCCCCCCATGTGCCCGGAGGGTGGGAGTAAGACACAGACAGGAACTGCCATCTGGAGAGGCCCTGCCCCGTGCCAGGCACGTGCTGCTGCTTTCCTGCACCAAGTCCTTCTCATAACCCCATGGGGTCTGTTACATTATCACCCTATTTCCGAGGTGAGGAAACTGAGGCTCCCGGATGTAAGGCACCTGGCCCAAGTCTCTCATCCATGAGCGGCAGAACTGGCCCACCTCAGGCCCACCTGGCTCCCCCCTGCACTGGGAAAGGGGAGCTGGCTGGCATTTCCATGGGGACAATGTGAGTTCTACAGAGAGGGAAGGAGAAATGAGCTGGGTGCACCAAGGAAGCCCAGCCAGGGACGCGGGCGGCTCTTTCCTGGGAGCCCTGAGGCAGGACGGCCTCTTGGGACTTCTTTGCCTCTCTGAGGGCTGCCCAGCTTCACAGAGCACCAAACGTGAGGATGTCTCAACGTGCCAAACCTAGGGACACACTGGTGGACCCTGAATGAGGAACTCTGATGACGGAGGGATGTGGGCTCTGGGATATGGTTCCATTTCAATACCTCTAGCTCCTACAGAGTAAAAAGAAAGACACTCACCCCTACTTTAGAAACCATTCTCAGCTGGCTGTGGTGGCTCACGCCTGTAATCTCAGCACTTTGGGAGGCCAAGGTGCGTGGATCACCTGAGGTCAGGAGTTCAAGACCATCCTGGCTAACATGATGAAAACCTGTTTCTACTAAAAATACAAAAAATCAGCTGGGTGTGGTGGCACGCGCCTGTAATCCCAACTAGTCAGGAGGCTGAGGCAGGAGAATCGCTTGAACCTGGGAGGTGGAGGTTGTGGTGAGCCAAGATTGTGCCACTGCACTCCAGCTTGGAAAACAAGAGCAAAACTCCATCTCAAAAAAAGAAACCGTTCTCTAAAAGATTCTCATTGTTCACCAAAGGGGCTAAAACATTTCATTAAAACATCACTACTAAAGGAAAAAAATATGTTACTAAAGGAAGGTGAACACTTCCAGAAAAGGCAGTTCAAGAACTAGACACAGAGGTCCATTTGAAATAGCTTCTTTTGGGTGTTAAATCTCCCCTGCAGTTTCTCAGGATAAATATTTGGTATTTTTCTAAACTATCATTGTATCATAGTGGGAAGATGAGAATCCTGGTAAAAGCAGGTGGTTTCCTGAGCAGCCCTGATGTTATGTGTGTTTTTATCAGGCAGATTAAAAGACCGAGGTAAAAACACAAACCTAAAGGCTGAAGTGGGTTTTAACCATTGCTCAGAAATTCAATCCAACCCTTTTTTCTGGTGTGACAGTGGGTGGTGGCAACAAGGGAGTCTAACCAGTAGGCTGGTGAGCTAAGAGCAGGACAGTAAGTGTTGTGAGAGAGTGGTCGAGAGCTTGGAGGCTGGCCAGCCCCAGCCGTGAAACCCAGTGAGCAGTGATCGTCCCTCACCTAAGGGACTGCCATGCCAGCTCCTGCCACTGCTCCTGCTCCGTGCAGAGGCTTCGTCATTAGGGCAGCTTGCCTCTTAGAAACCAATGTGGGTCCCTGGAAGGGGAGCAATGCTCCTTAAAAGCTAGGAAAATTGGAGGGATGAATGCAAGGCTGGACAGTGAGTTTTATTCCCAAGTCAAAATCTCCTGAAGACATTGTCTTAATTACTTCTGTAACCAATGCTAAGAGGTGTTCTACCAAGAAATGCCTCAAACGTCTGGAGAGCCAGCCTCAGGGACCGTGCCCAGTACCTGAACCACCATGTCCATGAGCTATCAGCATTGAGACCGACCGTGCCAGGTTTGTGACCATCAACTGGAGACAATCACATCATTCCCAAGAAGAAGTCCGTGCACTCAAGGGACACACTAGAAAACCTCTCCGGGGGCAGACTAATGCTAACAAGGTCCTCAAAACACCTGAGTTTAGTTCTTGCCCAGACCTGGAAAGCTAAGGACACACCTCCGATTTTGACTGTGAAATCTTCGGCTACCATGCAATTCCGGGCAGCAAGGTCTCTGTGGACGAACTTATTGGCGTTGAGGTATGCCATGCCGTCTGCAATCTCTCCGGCCATCTGAATCATCTTGCTCAGGCTTGGAGGTGCTAGGACTGGATTATTCTGTTGGAGATTTAAAAAAATTCACATGAGAATTTTGGATTTTTTTTTCCATGCCAATTTCTTTCGAGGTTTGCATATCATCTTTGTTCAATCTGGGCACCGTGGGTTGTTTATGCTAAGAAACCAGGACTTGCTCGGAAGGAACAAACCATCATGGAGAGCATGGCACCTGCTTGCTCCCCGCAAGCTTATTTGCACTTGTTCCCTGACCACATCAGAGCTGGTGAGGGAAACACCAATTTGCACTCTTTAGGACCAACATTTTCTATTCTGGGTAGGGCAACATTTTTTTAAAGTGAAACAAGCCATTTTTGGTAGTAAGGATTCTCAGTCACTCAAATTCCTATTTGTTTATATGTTCCTTTTATTTCCATCACCAAAGTACAGGTAAGAGGAAGGAGAGCACGTTACAAAGGCTGTGTGGAAGTAAGCAAATGTGTTTCCAAATGGACATGGTATATTTTATTTCCCATAAAAGCATCGTTATAAATTATTTAATCCTTTTCTTTCCCTTCAACCTTCTTCTAAAATACAAAAATACCAGGATTACTGTTTTCACCTTACAATGTGGCATTATTATTTTCTGTGGGCATTACGGAAGACAAGTCCTTGGCAACTGAAGTCCAGCTGAAACTTGTCTTGGAGGAAACCAGGAATAAGTAACAGGGATAAGCATTCCTCTTTGCAGAGGACAGCAACATGCTGGCTTTGGAATTAAAAAGAATTACCCTTAAATAATACATCCATTTAGAAAAAAGTTTTATATAAAACACATGCCCAAGTCTCTCCATCCTAAAACAATCACTAGTCCCTAATTTTAACGTTACCTTTTACTTTTGCATATACAAGTGCAACAGACTCTACCTTGGTTTTCTTGACCACAAAGCATCTCACATAGCACTGCAAAGCCATAGGGCTCTGACAGGTCCCACACTTGCAGGCCAGCCACCAGCTGAGCATGCCCAGGCTTTTCCACATGGGGTATCACAGTGGTTTCACCGATGAGAAGATGACCTGGGGCCACGCACAGAAAGTGCCCAGTGGTGCGTGGCACATAGTCAATGCCCAGTGGATGCTGGCTGCTGCCCTGTGAGGTGCTAGTTTCTACTGAAAGCTAGTATTTGGAATCAGTATAACAACTCCTCGGTACTTCTGGGTTGGTTCTCTACACTTGGTGACACAAACCTTTGAATTCTGAACAGGCTGTCAAAGCTGTCTCTTGGTGACTTAAAACACTTATCACGTGGTTATCTGGGGAAGCAACATTAAGTCACTGGGGGTAAGTCCAAATCACTACTTTTCAGGGCTTTAGATACGTGTGATGCATGAGCAAATATGCACATGAAATGTAAAGTTTATGCTCACAATTCTTAAATATTACAGTATGACCTATATGTGTTATGAAGTGGTCATTTATAATTGCCGTGAACAACAGAATCAACAAAAGCACTCAACTTTAAGCATGGAGAAAGATAGAGGGCTGAAATTTTGTCAGTTCATGGTGTTACACTGCCATTCTTTCCTTTAATTTGGTTAGAGCTATTTAAGACAAGTATACATATACACCTACTCGTAGTGAGATATGTAAGTGAAACTTGGTCGGGGGAGCAGGTTGAATATAATGAAACTGCAGGGTAAGTGCGCACACTTTAATACTTGACATGAGCTAGAAAGAAAAAGTTTAAATCTGACCAATCTAAAGGTGAATTTTAGTTCTGAAAGGGACTTCAGTAATCTTGTCCTACCCTCTTATTTTATATTGAGGACACTGAGGCCTAGGAACCTGCAGCGGCTGTCTGAGGACCACAGGCAGCCAGCCGCAGAGCCAGGACCAAGGCCATGTGTTCTGAATTTTTATTCTGTGCCTGAAACTGGGGAGGAAGGGAGTGAGTTTCGGACTTTTCAGAGGTGCCTCAATCGATGCTGGCAAGAAATACTCTGCCAGATCTCCAGTCACCTATTTCATCAAGCTTTTCTCCTTCATGCTGTTTTGTGTATTAAAGTGAACCAAGGGCCAGGCGCAGCGGCTCACACCTGTAATCCCAGCACTTTGGGAGGCTGAGGTGGGTGGATCACCTGAGGTCAGGAGTTCAAGACCAGCCTGGCCAACATGGTGAAACCCCGTCTCTACTAAAAATACAAAAATTAGGTAGGCATGGTGGTGCACACCTGTAATCCCAGCTACTTGGGAGACTGAGGCAGGAGAATCGCTTGAACCCAGGTGGTGGAGGTTGCAGTGAGCTGAGATCATGCCACTGCACCCCAGCCTGGGCAACAGAGCAAAACTCCATCTCGAAAGAAAGAGAGTGAGAGAGACACAGAGAGGGCCAGAGAAAGTAAGTGAGTGAACCAGGAAGAGGCACTAACACCCAGGGGTGCTGGGGACCAATGCTTGGCAGAACAGAGGGTGGGAGTTTTGTAAACCATCCTGCTTGAAGCCCCAGTCCACACTTGGCCCCAAACACCATGTGCTGTAAATAAATGAAGTCATATGTGAACAGGTGTTTGGAACTAAAATTAAGAAACTGTCACTTGGGAGATGATTAAGTTGCCGATTCAAAGAACATTAAAAAAAAAAAAATTAAGCCCAAATGAAGAACGGCAAAAGAATTTCTAAAGGGGCTGAGAAGGGGAAGTTACTGCTTCTAAGGAATAAAAGCAGACACACTGCTTACCCAGTAAGTAGCAAAGTAAGGGTCAAAGACTTCAGACCCACGGAGGCAACCAAATGAAAACTCAGTTCTTGCTGGCTTTATTTCTCAGCATTTATCTCCCAGTTTATTTGTAGAATTAATTACTCAAAAGTCAGGCCCGCATATGTTAAAAAGCTGGCCTGTGGGTTAATACTACAGAGGCGGGAGACACCACGGTGACTTTTAATGAAAAATTGCATAGGACTTTAGCAGGTTTAGAATTGGAAGCTCATAACCCAAAGTGAAATTTTTAGGAAACTAAGCAGAAATCCTGCAGCTGAGGTGGGATCATTCATTCAAAAGCGCAAGCAGGACACTGACTCTGGATCAATCCTGAAACGTGGACGTAGAGTCTGAGGAAACCAGATTCCCAGTGGCAAAGACAAGGACGGCCAACAATGCCGGGGAAGGGGACTGTGTGTGGGGAGGGGTTTATGAATGAGTGCACATCTTGCGCACAGAGCTGGGTGGGAAATCACCCAGCAACTTCCCAGATGCAAGGGCAAGAATCCAGGCAGCTTAACCTTGAACTGTAACACACATTTATTGACAGAGTGCCTGCCACAAATGCGGCCCTGAGCCACACACTTGGACTGAGATGAAAAGCTAAACACAACGGGGTGGAGGGGGGACACACTCCAACAACAGCACAACACAACATAACGAGAGAGAACACATACGAGGATGTGAGTCAAGCGCATCGAGAAGTTAGCAGAGGAGATAGCTACTGGAGTGGGGCAGGAAAGCTTCGGGGAGGGAGTGGCGCTGGCCTGGCTTGGCAGGTGGACACTGATGTGGGGAGGGGACTGGGGGTGGAGGAAATGCAGGAACAAAGGCACAGAGGGGCTTAGCAGAGGGGATCCAAGGAACAGGAAATTCCCCTCACGAAGATCAGAGTCTGACTCTAGTTGGGGAAATCCTTTGCATAAATGACCTACAACTGAGCATGCAGTAAGAAACACTGGATGCTGGAAAGTAAACTGATTTAAAGACGCAGCATTTCCTTGCAGGGAGATTGTAAAGGAAAAGAGAGCAGGCCAGGCAACATGCAATACCGGTGGAAATGAAAACTGACCTCCATTTCTGGCCTCAGAGACCGGAGATAACTTTTGAGATCGCCCCGTGTCATCAGTTCCATGATGACCAGTGTTGGCTGGCCTTGGGACACCACACCCAGCAATCGCACCTGGGAGGAATAAAAAAGAGAAAGACTCAGAGGGTCAGGGTGGCCCTTGCTGGTGCCTGTGTTGTCTGGAACTGTCTCTGTGGTGCTGCGGCCGGGTCTGAGCACAGGGGTCTGAAGGTAACGGTGAGGTAATGGGGTAACTATCCAGAAGGCAAAGGCAAGACACCAAACCCACGGGTACATGCAGCCAAGAACATGCTGGGAGGCTTGTGTGATACCCTCTCCCTGTGCTGCATTTTGGCTTTTCAGGAACTTTCTCTTACCACATGGTGACAATTGAACTCCTTCATCACAGAAGCTTCGTTGAGAAACTCAATCCTTTCACGCATGCTTGCGGCCTCGTTCACTGTTTTAATGGCCACTCTGGTTTCAGGTTCATCTTTCACCACACCCTTGGCAACTCCTTCATAGACCATCCCAAACGACCCCTGCCCAAGTTCCCGGCTCATGGTGATCTTCTCCCGAGCCACCTCCCACTCATCGGGAACGTACACTGGAGAAGAAACCGTAATTAAAGCAGGTACAGAAACAAGCCCTTAGACAAAACGTGCTTTGGGGGAACTCTAAGCCAAAGAATATAAGATGCTGCTTCCTTAAACCCACAGAGGAGAATACCAGGAGGCGATGGCATGGCTTGCTGTCAACTTTCCACATGCTATAGATTTGAGTAAGAAAACTGTATAGTCAGTACTAGTATTTCAGATCTCTGAGGATTTCAAGATAATTTGAGGATACTAACAGATAGAAGGACCAGAACAAAGCAAGGAAGTCTAGTATAGGAAAGAAAGCAGTTGTTTTTTAAAAATTTCTTTTCATCACATAAAAATACATTTTTGAAAAAAACAAATTAACCACAGGGGATTGAGAAACTGAATGAAATGGTCAAGCAGGACTTTACCCATCTTCACCAACAGATTAAAATGCAAATGTAGAAAGGAGGAGAGTAGTAGGGAGAGGGAAGAGTTCTTATGCTGGGTTGGGAAGAAGGCCAGAGTCACATATGAGAGGTGGTGATGGTGCATGTGAGGTCCTACTTCTTGGATGAATCCATAAGAGGTGTCAGGGTCCTCAACACAGATGCTATGCCTGGGCTATCTAACATGGCAGCTGGTCCCTACATGGGACTCCTGAGCATTCCATGTGGCTAGTCCAATTTGAGACATGCACATGGGATTTCAAAGATTAGACAAAAAAAAAAAAAAAAGTGAAATATTTAGGTAACTTTAATACTGACTCCATGTTAAAATGGATATTTTGGATATACTGGGTTACATGAAACGTATTATTGGAACTAAAAAACATTATTAAAATGCATTTGATCTGTTTCTTTTTACTTTTAAAAAATACGGCTACTAGAAAATTTGCGGTTACAAAGCTGAACTGCATTATTGGTAGGATTACTCTAGTCCAAGTGTCCCCCAGCCTTGGCTTTGATGGCTGGATCCCTGATGAGGCGCAGAAGCAACTGAGCTCTGAGACTGAAGGAGAGACCTGGTGGTGCCCAGTGTGGACAGGCAATTAGGCAGCAGACGAGCAGAGGCGTTTCCAGGGCTCTGGCCTGGGCTCTGTGAACTCAGGGACCTTGACCAATGGGTAGAGATTTGGGAGGAATGCACAGTAGATACCAAGCCTGAATAGGATTTCTTCTCCAGTTTCTGTTTCTGTTTAGATTCGATCTGGCTTAAGAAAATAAATGGGCCGTGTGCGGTGGCTCATGCCTGTAATCGTAGGCCAAGATGGGAGGATCGCTTGAGCCCAGGAATTTGAGACCAGCCTGGGCAACATGGCAAAACACTGTCTCTATTAAAAAATTAGCCAGGTGTGATGGCACACACCTGGAATCCCAGCTACTCAGGGGGCTGAGGCAGGAGAATCGCCTGAGCCCCGGAGGTTGAGGCTACAGGGAGCTGAGACTGCACCACTGCACTCCAGCCTGGGCAACAGAGTGAGAATCTGTCTCAAAAAAATGAATGAATGAATGAATAAATATTTCTATGCAGGAAGGAAGGCAAAACAAAGAGAAAGAAAGGAAAAAGGTTGGAAAGAAAGAAAACAAAACCAAACAGAGGCTCAATTCTACACCTCCAAATGGGTAGGGTAAAAATGAAAATAAAATCAACCTGTTCCATAAGATCCATACGAAATGTCAGTAATTCCTCTGATGCTGTGTGGTAATGTCCTTGCCTGACGGGACCTGCCACCAGGCTCTACCACACACTGACTGTGGGAAGGAGGTGGTCCTGGCTCAGAAAGGAGGTGGAGAAGGTGCCTGTTTTTGCTTTCATGCTTTCAGATGCTGACCCTGGGCCTGTGGCTGGATGTGAGAGGCTGACAGCTGTATCCTAACATCTCCATATCCCAACTATCGACCTTTAAGTGATGTCCCAAAGGAGAGATGTTTATTATAAATTAGGCCCAGGAGGGGCACCATCAATTGAGACCTCTGAGGGGTGTCCAATATGAACTTCATTAATAATCTTGTTTTCTTTCCTACACATTTTTGTATTTCATAGTACATATGTTTCAAGGGTTTCACGAATGGAACTCTGCCCTCCAGCTGGCACAGGTGGCTTGCACCCCTGAAGAAGAGGCGGGTGCTTGTCAGGGGAGAGTAAGTATGCAAGACAACCCAGGAGACAAGGCTCTTCACAATGCGCCTCAGAAAGTGTAAAGAGTTCACTGTCTCCAGCCATTTATTTCTGAGAATCCAGGCTTGCTTTTAATCAGAATTAACTGTTTAGCCTGCCATAAAACATGGAGTTGAAACCAATCACATTCATTTCCTGGGAGGTCCCTGAAGTCAATACGCTCAATCCTTTTCTCTAAATTCAACCCAACGGCTCCGACTTTAAGCAGCCGTCCCCCCAGTGCCACCAGCCAGGAGCGGTTTCTGTGCACAATGTTATCAGCACTTTCCTGTAGGGGATTTTCAATGTACTCTGGACAATGGTGACATGCAGATTATAGCTTTGGGAAAAAGAAGTTTTTAAAGCACTTTTGAACTGCAATGTCATTTTTTTGCCCCTCGAGGAAACTGGCTATAAGGTGCTTGTCAAAGGCCGAATAAATTAAGTTCAAATAAGGTGACACTGTTCCCACCTGTCGACCTGGGTGGCAATAAGTTTGTTTTTGTTGTAATGAAGTACCAAGACATATCATGAAAACATTCTAGAAGGACACAAAATGTGAATTCAAGTCATGAGAGCCATGAGAATCTGAATTTGTTGTATTGATGCTTTCTCTTCCTGGACACTTCACAGTCAAAAGCTACACACACCAACCTCTAGTGCCGCATTTCAAAGCAGAATAGCTTCTCTGGTAGAGTCACAGTCCACCCTCACAGAGGGGGAAAGTGGTCTTGCCTTGTTCTTATCAATTCCATTATCTGGGATGACTCCCTTCCTTACTGATTTTCTTTTTAGAAGCCATTATTCTTACAAACAATGCATATCTATCTTCTTGCTGGATTTTAACAGCCAGTCTCGCTCTACAGGCTGTAGTGCAGTGGTGGGATTCTAGCTCACTGCAGCTCTTGGGCTCAGGTAATCCTTTCACCTCAGTCTCCCGAGTAGCTGGGACTACAGGTGCATTCGACCACATCTGGCTTTTTTTTTTTTTAAGGGAAAGATCCTCTCCACAAGTAACAACTCTTGTAAGTGTGGTGTGCATCCGTCCAGAATGTTCTCTCTGCCTTATATACACACACTACAGAAGTATGTATATATATATTACTATTAAAAAACCAACTTTGTGAGACCTTTAGGTAGACAGAAATAATGTCATTATTCTGCACCTGATTCCCATTCAGAGGAGGCTGCTTTTGATTGACTTTACTATAAACTGAATTAGAAATTATTAAAGAAACAATAGTAAAACCCTACATAGTATAACGGTGTTTTCACATTATTAAAGTATTTTCTTATGTTTTATTTGATCACAATAATTAGAATAATCATGTCTCTTTATTTCACATCCCCTGCATCTACTTTCACTTCTCCCGAGGCAAGAAGACAGCAAACACTTTTTCTAAACGTACTCACTCAACATCATGCACTTATTTATTCATTTGATGAATCCGGTCCAGCCCCTCCTGAGGGCTGTTTCCTTGCCTGCCCGGGGGACCTCACAGCCCTTTCCACAGTGATTCCATTCTCCTCCTGACTTCTCAACTGTCTAACTATGTGAGCCTGCACAAGTTTTTTCCCAGAGTTCATTTCCTCACCTGCAGATGGGCATTAAGAAAACTCACATTGCAGGGGTTTAAGAAACAAATGGGATGGTGTTTGTAAAAGCCCCTAGCAAAGTGCCAGTTAAGGGTCCTAGGTATCACTGGACTCAGTGACCAACCCCTCACCCTAATCCGACTCACTCAAAAGGTCTGGATATAAAAATGCTAGAAAGAAAAGAGCAAAAAAGGAAATAACCATTGAGGATCACCCAACTTCCATGTCAGACCTTCCCAGCCACTTAACTGAATGGCCCTCATTAGTTATTACCAAGGGGAATGTGAATGAGCCACGAGCGTATGACCCTAGTCGGAAGGGAATGACAGAAAAATTCCATGATAAAAAAAAAGCAGAGCTGTAATTCATCAAAGACAATTATAATGAGATGATACTCAAGCTGAAACTAGTTTAAAAGGACTGTTTTGTCAGCTGCAGCATATCCTCTGACTAGATGTTAACAATTAAAAAGCTGTTTTCATTCTAGCATAACATCTCAAGCAATTAAATAAATTGATTACTGCGCTGGCCACATTCATCTCTAAAGCCTGTGTTTCCTTGGGGCACCCCATACAGTCCCACAAGTTTTGACATATTCACTGAACTGCTAAAAACTTTGATTAAAAAAGAAAGAAAGAAATATTAATGAAGACAGATCCTAGGCCAAAGGTAGCTCAAAATAATGCAAACCTCCTTCCTTTCCCAAATTAGCAACCCTCCTGAAAGCTCCCGATCTACCTGCCCTGCACGCTGGCAGTGCTGGTGGCCCGGACTCTTACCATCAGCAGCGCTGAAGTACTCCGGGTTCACAGAGGCATACAGCACTCCATTCCCCAGCCTGCTGTTATTTCTGTCAAAAAGATTAAATTCACGTTAACAAAACCCCACCTCCATACATTCCTGTATATACTTTCATCTTCGCTACAACAGTTTCATTTATCCTCTCTCACACGGTATCAGAACAGAATGGGGAGAGCTTACTGTTTACAGCAGCTCTTGTCTACACTCCCAATTCAGGCCTGGGTGAGCCAGCAGACATTTGCTAACACATCTTCTGGCTTCCTCAGTAGCCTGAGATTAGCGCTTTGTAAGAAACATCTGTTTCTTTACTTCATTGGAAATAAAAAGGCTTATTTGATTGGGAAGGCTAGCGCATCGCGTTTGGAAAAGTATGCACCAAGCAGCAGTATCTGTATACCAGAAAAGCCAGCCAGGGGAAGGTCTGTACCATAGAAAAATTATTTTGGCTGTTGTTAAAATCATTAGAAAAGGTTCTCTTTTCCTGGAAGAACATTTGATGGGAAAATCAGGTTTTCCAGTCCATAAAATATTTCCTTGAAATCTTCAAAAATATCACCTTCACTCACATTCAAATCATCAAACCGCTCAGCCACAGAAAGTGTCATAACTTTGCACATCACTGACCTCTTTCTATGGAAGACGTACAGCATAATCACCAACCCTCCCACGATCAACAGGACAGCGACGGGCAGAGCGATGATCAGATGGATGAAGTTTTCATATCCTGCTGCAGCAAAGAGGAGGAAACGACAAAATATCAGCAGGTGAACAATCTGCTCATTTCATTTCTTCACATTCAGTCGTTCAGTCAGAAGTATGAAAAAAATACCTGTATATTCGTTTACTCCCCATCATACAGTAAGAATTCCTGAAGGTAAATGGTGTCAGAAATAGAACATGGCAAACAAACAATTATTTGAAAAAAGAGTAAATATGTGCAGACTGAGGCATATACTCATTTTTTAAAGTACAGTATATTCCGGTGTAATAGTTTCAATGATAGACTGAAGAAAAATAATCTTTGTATGCAGTTTAATGACTGTTAGTGAAAATGCATACATTTGACACTAATTTCCCACATCCCACAGAATGTTCCAGGGTTTGGTCCATGTCCCCGGTACCCAGCCTAGCATCTGCCATACAAGAGTTGGTTCTGTTGGTAAGCGGTCTTTGTGATCTCACACCTGTAAAAGGACTCAAATGCTTGCAGCAGCAAGCATTCTATTTCTAATAAATAGAATGAAAATTTCTATTCATTTTCATAAAATGAATAGAAATTCTTACATCTATGTACAGTCTACATCTATGTATAGGTCAAGTCCTGCTGGCCTCAATCTTTGAGATAGTTCCATAGACAATTTAAAATAAACACACACACACATGCACACACTGGACGGCACCCCTTTCCAATGCCGCTGCAGACATTTGAGTCCTGTTACAAGTCTAAGACCACAGAAGCCACTGATCATCAGAACCAGCACTTGTATGGCAGATGCTAGGCTGGGCACCAGGCACATGGACCCATACCCTGGAACATTCTGTGGGACATGGGAAATTAGTGTCAACAGGTAGCATGACAACTAGAAAAGTGGACTTCACATATGGCAACAATTCAGAGAGGAAGGGAGAGGAGAGAAGGGAGTCGAGGGCACCTCCCCAAGGGAAAACTTCTTTATGATATGCTTTCCTTGGGGGGTGTGGGGAAATGGCTTTCCTAGAAAATGATGATACTGGAGAGAAGTCAGGGCCAGCTCACAAGGGACCCAGCCCAAGCTAAGCAGTTTCACCCTCATTCTGCAGATTAAAAGGAGTCAGCGAAAGCTTTCAGGCCCAGCAATGAACTGATCAGATTCGAGTTCCAGGGAAATGGCTGTGCTGAAGACAGACGGAGGGACCTGGCAGTAAGAGAAGGCACTGTCATGTCTTGGAGAATTGGGGGGACACGCCATGTCTCCAGGGCATGCTCTGCATTACCCAGTTCAGACCTACAAAGAAGTCACTGATCCTTGTCTTTACACCAGGCAGACTCACAGAGATGATCTGGCTTGGTAAGTCATGGCCCCAGGATGAGGCTCATACAGTATGACAGCTCATACCATCCCCCCAGGGCGAGTGCCCTGGAGTCTGAGCTGTGGCGGTGCTGGTGGTGACAGAGGGCTGGATTCCAGAGACATTTAAGAGGCAGAATCCATGAGGCTTGGGTTGGAATGAAAAAGGGGTGGCTGGACAGAAAGAAGAGTGAAGGATGCTGTGAGGTTCCTGGCTTGGGTAACAAATGGATTACAAGGCCACTGACTGAGCTAAGGAGCAAAGGACAGAAGAGGCCTTTCAAGGGCAACAACTGTGATTTTGGTTTTGGCACAAGGAATCTGAGACCTCTCTGAGACATCCAAATACAGATGTCTATGTGGAAATGGGCCTGGAATCACTGGGGATCAAGTAAACATTAATCGTAAGTCCCCTATCAATGATTATTTTGCCATGAAAAACTGTGATCATGGTTACTCTTTAAAGACTACTACAGCTATTTTAATTTTTAAAATTAGAAGTATTTTAATCAAAGAAAAAAGATATTTTTATTGATATTATATCTCTCAAAATGGATGCAGGCTCCAGCATTTTGCAATTCCTAAAAACACTCAGAGGTGATCATTACCAACGGAAAGCTGGCAGATTTTTCTTTCTTCCCCCGAGGCCCTTATAGCACTGTTTATATCACTTATACTACTGGTCAGGCTGTACTGTGTTCTTTTTGAGTTTCACATTTCAACAGGGACATGGAGAAAATGGAACACATCCAGAGAATAACAAAAATGATTAAATGGCTAGGAAATTGGTGTATGATATTGGGCTACAAGAAAAGGCCAAAAGACCTGAGATTATTTCATCTGGAAAAGAGAAGTCTGAGGAGTAATTTAATAGTATTCAGGCACACAAGGAGTTCCTAAAAGGAAGGCAGTTGCCTGAAAGCTTCCAAACCTTCCATCTCCTCTGAGGATTAAATAAGAGGAAATGAGACTAAACTGTAGCAGGACAGAGTCTTGTCTGACATAAGGAAAAATTTCTCAACAGTAAGGCCAGCACGCAGATCCAATTTCCCTGCAGTATGTGATAACATCTGCTGGAAAAATTCTATCAGAAGGACTCCCGATTTCCCACTGGCATCCTGGCACTTACAAGGTTAAAAATGGAGCAGCAAAGGCAGACAGGAACATGTCATGTCACCAAAACAAGCTGAGTTCACTCAACCCCAGAAGCCAAGGTTGCTGTTTCACAGATCACAGACCCCCAAACTAGGATCTGTTTCCAGGAGATGGAGGGGAGGAAAAAGAGGAGGGAAGGAGGCTGGGGAGAGAAAGAGAGAAAGCAAGCAAGCCACTGCTCTGGACAAGGCTGCAGGAATATTATGAAGGTTCTAGGCGCTGCAAAGGTGGCACAGACTAACTGGTGAGACTAGGTTAACTGGACTAGATGGGAGAATTCAGACTATTTTAATTGACAAAATTATCTGCCTAAACATCCATTTACCCCTAAAAATCTGAACCCAGGAACAGTGCCAGGCACATAAAATGTTGGCTCAAGATTTGCAGTTCTATTCACCCCATCCTGCTTTTGCTGTCTGTATTAGGATTTTCAGATATCACAAACAGATTAGAATATCTGGTGCTGACCAGGTGACTACTGGAGATCTTTTTTTTTTTAAATTAATTAATTTTAATATACAAATAAAAATTGTATATTTATCATGTACAACATATTGTTTTGAAATATGCATACATTGTACAACAGCTGAATGAGCCTAATTAACATATGTATTACATCACATTTTTTTGTGTGGTGAGAACACTTAAAATCTATTGTCTCAGCAATTTTTAAGAATACATCATTATTGCTGTCATCATGTTGTACAATATATCTATTGAACTTATTCCTCCTATCTAACTGAAATTTTGTATCCTTTGACTAACATCTCCCCAAATCTGCTCCCTCACCCTCAGCCCCTGGTAACCTCCATTCTACTCTCCATGAGCTTAACTTCTTAGATTCCGCGTTATCAGAAAGATCATGTGGTATTTCTCCTTCTGTGTCTGGCTTATTTAACTTAACATCATGTCCTCCAGGTTCATCCAGGTTGCCACAAACGACATTTTTCTTTTCTAATTTATGGTAGAATAGTATTCTATAATGTATATGTACCAGGTTTTCTTTATCCATTCATATACATAGTGATGGACATCAGGTGGATTCCATGTCCTGGCCACTGTGAATAGTGCTGCAGTGAACATGGGAGTGCAGAGAGCTGTTTGACATACCTATTTCACTGCCTTTGGAAATATACTAGAAGTGAGATTGCTGGACCTATTGAGTGCGCTGTTTTTTGTTTTTTTTCCTTTTTTCTTGAGATGGAGTTCTGCTCTGTCACCCAGGCTGGAGTGCAGTGACATATCTTGGCTCACTGCAACCTCTGCCTCCCAGGTTCAAGAAAGTCTCTTGCCTCAACCTCCCAAGTAGCTGGGATTACAGGCGTGTACCACTACCCCCAACTAATTTTTGTATTTTTAGTAGAGACGGGGTTTCACCCATGTTGGCCAGGCTAGTCTCAAACTGCTGACCTCAAGAGATCCACCCACCTTGGCCTCCCAAAGTGCTAGGATTACAGGCGTGAGCCACTGCACCCAGTGGAGTGCATGTTTTAACCTAACTCCAGATGTGAGTAGCAGAAATGTGGACACCAGGAAAGATCAGCCCACTAGACCCAAAAGTGTTACCACTAAGCGAGGCTGCATTGCTGTTTTATGTGTTATGCCAAATTTGATCCCATTCCAGGAACATGAAATAATCTTAAAAACTGGGTTTGAAATAACAGAAACTCAATACAGAAATAATTTCACCAAAATACTAAGTTTTGTGGGTCAAACAAGTATGTGGCCCTTGTTGCGCTTATACATCTTATAACTTGTTTTAAAATCTGAAGTCATCACACAGAACAGCCTAAGAATTCTGTCTTGTTAATGACTTGAGCATAAACTCACATTCCTCAGTCTCTGTACCAAAGGGTGAGCACCGTACATTTCCAATGCATGTGGGGGCTTTAAAAGGACAGTGGAGGGTCTGCGATGCTACCGTGGAGATTCCTGCCTTGTAGCAGGCTGAACCAGATGACCTCTGGAGTTCCTTATACCCCTTAGGATTTCAAGCCCTGAATCCGAGCCCTATCTAGCTTTACTGACCAAGTAGGAGGTGGAATGGTCAATTCAATGCTTTATAAAATGTCTTTTGTTTAAAAAAAAAAAAAAAAAAAGTCTTTGAATATAAGCCAGGTTGGAAGCAACGGTCTCCTCTGGCTCTCCAGTGGTTACACCACCTCAAAAGAGAGGCTCGGATCCTCTCCCTTCCTGCCACATGAGGTAGGAGCCCAAAGCTCGGCATCTGCCCTGCCCAACCTTTCACACACAGTGCCAGTATGTGCCGGCACCTTAGCATGACCCTTCTGGAAGCTGGCCAACTCCATTTTAACAGAAAATAAGACAGCCATGAACACTCGGGCTGTCCTAATCCTGGACCACCCTGCTTTCAGTTTTACCACGTTTCTTCTCCCTCCACAAGCCTTACTTTTGGCCTGGACATAGAAGAACACAGGATCTGTCCACGACCCATTCCCAGAGAGAGATGTGGCCTGAATCCGGGCTGTGTAGTTCCCCGGGTTTAGCCGGTTTAGCTTGGCCCCTCCATACTTCCTGTATTCCTGTCTGGACACACATTCTCGCTGATCCTGGGGAAATAAAACATACATGTCAATTTCCCATGAATGCAGGAGAAATCTGGGGCCTGCCAACTAAACTCACCACACTGGGGACTCCAGCTGCCTGATCTGACCTCCCACCTAACAGTGATCCTGAGTGTCAGTAAAGACGAAGAAATCAAATCTTAAAAGGTCGTCTTCAAGTAGCTTTAAGCACACCCAAAAGCTTTAACCAAACATTTTTGTAACCAAGAACTCCAGAAGGATTAAAAGTTATTAGAACTGACCTGGCCTATGCCACAAGGTTATCTTACACAATGAAATCGTTTCTTGAGGGCAAAAAGCAGCCTAGCTCTTTGCACACTATGCAGTACTCCTTGGAGAGTACAGAGTGCGTAGAAAGACCCAAATCCTCACCAACTTGGCATGGATTTTATTGTTTTAAGTCCTATGCTAACCAGGAGGTAACCTGTGCAGTCAGGTAGCATATGCTGTCAATGGATGGAAGTACATGCAGGCATGGGCCACCGCCCCAGTCCTACCTCAACTTGTGATCCGTATTTTATTTCATACATTAGAATCAATCCATTGGGATTCTCAGGTTCCGGCCACTTTAAAAAGATGGAGTTTTCAGGCCTTGGCTCCCAGGTCACTGGCCCAGGAATGTCATCTGCTCCTTCTGTACAATTTAAACAGGTGACAAAGTTGGATTTGGGTTCCCAGGGAGGGAGGCCAACACTGGGCTGACCTGAGAATAACCCCCCCATCCACACGGGCAGGACAGTGGAGATCAGCCACGTACACTGAGAATAACCCCCCCATCCATGCGGGCAGGACTCTGGAGATCAGCCACGTACACTGCCCCTGAGCGGGCTGCTCACACAGTGGAGGGTTCAGAATACACCAACCACACAACTTGGACGTCTCAAGATGCCACAAGATCCTCCTTTCTCCCCAGTCCCTCAACAAAAAAAGCCTGCTGCCAAGCACAGCAGGAAAATCTTGGCAACCTAAGTAACTTTCTTCTACCCTGTGCCTACCACTTGAAAAAAGAAAGCTTTGTGAAGCCATCAAACACAAGCAGCCCTGGAAAGATGCTGAGTAAGCAGAAGCAGGACACGGGGCCTGCCGGCTGTGACAGGGACCCTCCGTGGCCCGCGGCTACACGCAGCAACTGCAATTTTTATGCAGGCATGAAGGATGGCCCTGAGCCCGGCCTGTGAGGAAGCTGCTGGGAGGCTGATGCTAAGAGCAGGGCAAGCCCTCCCTGCCGGCATCAACTCCTCCAGCGGCTGACTGACCTTGCGGTGGTTCCTTTCTTGCTTTTGCTTCTTGAAGCAGTGAACAAAGTGGTGATAAGCAAAGGTCACGAAAGTTACAGCTGGAAAAGGCACTTGAGGGGTTAGCTGGCTATGTCTCTCCTAGGAGGGCTAAGGAAACTGAGGCAGGGAGCCTGACGCCTGCCTCAAGGCACGCTACAATGGACTTCAGTGCCAGAACTGCACCCAGGAGGACCCCACGCCCCAGACTCCCGTCACCTCCGTGCTCTTTCTACCACCTGAGGCCTCCTAAAGGACAGGGCAGTTCTTGTTCTGTCTTTGAAGGCACCCACCTTCAAAGACAGATGAATGCCCGAGTGACAG
The DNA here is from genome assembly GCF_028858775.2 of Pan troglodytes. Lineage (NCBI taxonomy): Eukaryota > Metazoa > Chordata > Mammalia > Primates > Hominidae > Pan > Pan troglodytes. The sequence goes on along the minus strand of NC_072414.2, from coordinate 90,740,256 downwards.
GCAGTGTCTAACAACAAGGGAAAGCCAAAGACTAAATAAGCAAGACCAGAGGCTACTCCAGGAGTTGATCTCAAGGGGCAATGTTTACTCTGGATCAAGGCAACTAACTGGAGACATCTCTGGATATGTGAGACCTCAGGAGGGGGCAACCCGATTTGTGCGCAAGAGGGGCAAAGGACAGCGGGAATGCACGATGTGCACCAAGTAGCAGGTGGAGGGTGGACCCTGCAGAGAGCTCCCTGCTCCCAGCATGTTCTATGGAGAGACCAAGCTGGGAGTGGTGTCACTAGGAGAGCGTGGGCTCTGTTCCCTGGGCAGCTGGTCTACACGCCACCTGCCAATGACTGCACGTTATTTAGCAGGCAGGCCTGAGTCTAAGGGTCATGGCCCTGGGTGTCAGACCCTGTGTCCATAAAACACATCTTCTCCACTAGGTTGTGAGGAAGGTGGCAATGGGGCCAGCTGGATCATACTGTACCTGCGGGCATAGTCCTTGCAAAGACAAAGTTGGAGGCGCTGCAGCCCAGCTTCTCAGCCTCGTGGTTGCAGCTGTGGATATCGATGCGGTACAATGTGAAAGGCCGAAGGTTAGAAATCACAGTTCTCTCCTTGTTATCCACTCTGCTCTCAAAGAAAGGGTACTCTGTCTCCAGCTCTTCCGGGTCGGTGATGTTGTAGGTGTCTGCGGCCGTGGTGTTCCTGCTTCGGCTGGACATGGTGGTGTTGGCCACTTGCATGACATCTCTCCGCTTCCTTTCAGGTCTGCAAGGAGGAGAGAAATGTGGCTTTTAAGTACTTTTACCTCTTTTGTCTTTTCTATGACTTGAGTAAGAGTAACAGAAGAATCTTAACCGTGGAATAGAAGGAGCTATTGAGCCCCCTTAGGTAAGAACTCATGAATAACACAGGGATGTCCTTCCTCATTATCTTGCTTTCTCTACTCTGCAAGTGTCAGAATGGGCACACAAACTCTCACCCCCACCCCCCGGCTCTCAGAGTGGTTCTTCGATTTTACCTAGAGGCAAATAGTGTCTCTGCCACTCTTGGCCAGGCAGTCCTGGCTGTGTCATCAGAACACTCAGGCCATCTGGTCACAGACCTTATGGTTAAGCCTTAAAGGTGGCAAACCTATCAGCTGTGGTTAAGATTTATTAGGGCAGGAGGGGAGAGGTGAGGTGTGTGGCAGAGGCCCCAGAGACCTGGGGCAGAGGGATATGAAAGCCTGTGGTGGTGGCTCCTTGGATGTGCTCTGACTGTGGAAATAAAGATGCCTGGAGTCTAGCAGCAAGCAGTTCCACGGACCCCAGGGCTCTTCTTGGGGGCTCCTGCTGCGGGCCCACCCCCAACCCCAAGCGTCTGTGCTTGCTACACTCTGCGGGTCCCTGGAGCCCACCCAGGCTTCCTCCCACTCAGCAGTGAGCACCTGTGGCCTCACCAAGGTCCTGCCCATGAGAGAGCAGAGTCCTTGTCATGGATTTGAATGGGGTTTGGAACAACCGAAAAGCAAAAGGGAGTGCATAAAGTCATCACAAAAAGGACATTCTCACCGAAAAGGGCAGATGAGGCATGAGGGTGCGACCCTCTAATTGCTGCTTTGGTCAAATATGAAAAAATGGGCTTTGTGGCTCCCCCTAGAAACCTTAAAACAGAATTCTAATGTTTACAGGAACCAACAAAAACAAACAGAATACGAGAGGAGCACCCAGATGGAGAAAGGGCAACCCTCAGGTCAGCCACGGACGAATGGTGAGAAAACAGGGCTGAGGCCTTCGGCTGGGGTCACTGGTCTTAGGAACAGGCAAAAGGCAGGGGGCAAATGGGATGAATTCTATCTGCCCAGGGAAATGAGAAAGTCCAGAACGTGGGAAGCTTATCAGTGCCATGGAGGGGAGACAGCGGCAGCAGCAGCAGAGAGGGAAAGCTCATGCAGGGAACGGAACAGCCCAGAAGCCACTTGCAGGTTCGGCTGACGCTCGGCAGGCTTCTGGCTGGTCCTTAGGTCAGAACCTGGAAGGGGAGAGCAGGGGGCTTTGGGAAAGGGCCTCTGAGGCTCCCCAGTCTTCTCAGCCCATGGATTCCCCTGAGGAAAACACGGTCCTTCTTTGTGTAGTGGCACAGGGGGGTCCTACCAAAGGCATGAACTGCCCAACACAGATATGCTCGTTCCAACAAGCAGCAAACCACAAGGTCAGGGCGTGTACATTTGCTTTCACAATACTGGGGGAGGAAGGGTAAGGACATGAGGCTGATCATCCACAATCCTCACACTCTGCAAACCAACCAACTAGCTAACCAAGCTTCCCGGAAGGGAAAAACACAAGAAACCACATTTACTGTCAGGGAAATCTTTGTCAACACATCATCAACAAATTTCCTGCCTACCTTCAAAACCAACACAACATACACTTGTGTCTGTCAGAAGTTGCTTAGGTTTGATGCACCGCAAAATAATTCTGTCAAAACCCCTCTCCCAGCTCAGCCCACCCCCATTTAACTGGGATTACTTCATGAAGTATACTCAGTAGTTTACTTGTTTATCAACATCACACTTTTAGGGACTGCACAGCTCTCAATGCTGATGACATCAAGGCAGTGACAAGAGGAGGGAGGTGACACAGAACATTATCTGGAAGGCAGGAACAGGGGAAGCACAATGGCCCATACATCATTTTTTTGGTAAACAACTACATTTCCAAATCGTACGCCCAAAAGCAAACATTACTGCCAACTTTCCCCACTCCATCCCATGATACAACCTAGCCCTATTGGAAAACCTTTTCCTTTCCAACATCTGTCAACATTTTAGCTAGTTAAACCAAACTATGTGATTTACAAAATAAAGACAGTAGTCAAAGAAAGGCATTTACTGCGAATATTGACTTCAGAAACTAGTAAGTTTTACAAACTCTAGCTTCCACTGTACTTCAAAACATACAGGATATTCTGGACAATTTATAAGGAACTAAATCTTACTTAACTGGTTTTATCCCACAAATACATTGTTCTCAGAATGAACTGAAAGAAATCAAATCCATTTTCGGACAATCCAGTTGTAAAACAGAAAGCCAGCCTCTGTGATTCAGTCATTCTCTCTGCTGGACACTCCTTTACCTGCACTCTGCCAGAACTCAGTAGGAGGCAAAAAAACAAACATTAACTTCTTAAAAATTATGGCCTCTCACCACGGACAAAATATTGTCTTTATATACATCCATGAAAACAGAGAATCACAAGTTGGACTTGTCTTAGGAGAGAGAAAGGAAGGACTCGGGGGACAGATAAACACACTTCTCCAGTAGAACACAGGAAACTTGTTTTGAACCCAACACCACCAATGCTGTGCATTAATAACATGTCAATCACAGCTCTGCCTTCACGTCACTTCACCTTGTGCTCCACATCTGATGAGAAAAAAACAGGTCTTGCCTCATAACTACAACTGAAAGCAAGGGGCCTTTCAGCAAAATCTTTCCAAAACCTTGACTCACAACCCAAACCTCCTGCTGGTTGGTGGAACAAGACAGCAACGTAACCAAGGGCCCATGATAGAGAAAAACAAACTTCCCGCCCAGCCTGCTTTGGGACACTCTAAATCCATCCTTCCGTGTGGCGGCCAGCAGGAGCTGCCACGAGCTAAGCCTCTGCTGGTCTAGGTGGAAAGGACCACGAGAAGCAACGCAATGGAGGAGAAGAGGGGGAAAAGAGTCGGTGTGTGGGAATGAGGACCAGGTCCCAAACGGATTCTTAATTAATTAGGATGTCGGAGAAGTCACCAAACCTCATTGAGTTCCAGTTTCCAAACCTCTTTGCAATCTTTCTAGTCCTCAAACTTTCTGCTTTCTAGGAACCACCAGTGATACAAAGATATCCTGGATAAGAAAATGGCCTTGGGCACTGAACCTCAAGGTTCACACTCAAAGCCCTGCCACCCACCAGCAGGCAGAAGACTCCCCCAGCAGGGCAGGCTAGGAGAGGCCATGAGGGCCTCGCAGGCCCTTCTCGCAGCTCTGGTGTTTTTTTTTCTTGAGATGGAGTCTCGCTCTGTTGTCCAGGCTGGAGTGCAACGGTGCGATCTCAGCTCACTGCAACCTCCACCTCCCAGGTTCAAGCGATTATCCTGCCTCAGCTTCCCAAGTAGCTGGGATTACAGGTGTGCACCACCACGCTTGGCTAATTTTTTGTATCTTTAGTAGAGACACGGTTTCACCATGATGCCAGGCTGGTCTTGAACGCCTGATCTTGTGATCCACCCACCTCAGCCTCCCAAAGTGCTGGGATTACAGGTGTGAGCCACCTCGCCTGGCTGCTCTGGTGGTTTTAACTTCGAGAGAGGAGGGGAGGAGAAAAAAGCCACCAAGCAATGAAGAGGCGCACTCTCAAAAGGAAACAATGCCTCCAGTTCTAACCAGTCTTTATTTCCCACTTTACTGATTTCTCGAAGTGAGACAGCTATTTCAACCATTTTGCAAATATCAAAAAGGTCACTTGGCAGAAAAAAAAATCACTTTAAAAACCATTTGTTGTTACAGCCTACGAAAGCCTGTAAGAGCAGAGGCACTGTGGAATAAATAGCAGCTACAGGCTCCTCTCAGGGTCGGGGGCAGTGAGGGGAAGGGAACGTGCTGGGTGGGGTGCTGGCAGCGGGGGCTGTGGGGACTGCGGATGGGCACCTCATGGGTGCCATGCTGATTTAAATCCAACTCCTTGGCCTAGTTTTCAGGCATGAGGTCGTTTCCAAAATCTGCACTATAATCTTACAGGAAGAGGGGGCCAGGGAGCACCACTGTGCTTCCATCTCCTTTCCCACACACTACTGGGCTAATCCTTTTTTGAAAGGAAAAAAAAATTGTTCAACATTTTTTATTGTGTTAAAATAAAATTTTAAAACAAAACAAAATATATGTAAGATAAAAAGTTGCCATTTTAATCATTTTAAGGGTACAATTCAGTGGCATTAATTGCATTCACAGAATGGTACAGCTATCATCATTATCTATTTCCAAAAATTTTCATCACTCCAAATAGAAAACCTATCGATTATGGAATAATTCCCATTCCCCTCCACACTCTATCCCCATCCCCTAAATTCAAATCTACTTTCTGTCACCATACATTTGCCCATTCCATATATTTCACACAACATACAATCATACACTATCTGTCCTTTTGTGTCTGGCCTTGTTTCACTTGGCATGGTGTCTTTAAGGTTCATCTGTGTTGTGACATGGATCAAAATTTCCTCCCTTTTCATGGCTGAATAATATCCCACTGTATGGTTCGAGCCCATTTTATTGAGCCACTGACCTGTTGATGTACACTGGGTTGTTTCCAGATTTGGCTACTATGAACAGTCCTGCTATGAACGTTTACTTTCCTCTGCTTTTGTCCCCACTCCCCAGAAACCAAGACCACAGCAGAGGAGCAGAGTCCCTGGGGCAGGGGCTGTGTTGCTTTGAAAGGCAGAGTAACCACGGAATAAACAGCCAATGCAGGCTGTCACCCTACACTACTTCCCAAACTTACTTGTAAAGGATGCCTGTGGCACCTGGCTATGTTTTGAAGTCAGGCCCTTTCCAACACAGACTCTGACTTTTTTCCCTCTTGCTTCACTCCTCCTCTGTGAGGCTGAGAGAGGCAGTAGAGAGAATTGGGAAGGGCAGAGATGGACCCAAATCCTGGCCTTTCCTCTCACCAGGCAGCAGCTGTCAATACTCTTTGAGTTTCCCCTCCCTGCCTCTACCACAGGGTGCCCACCTGCTCTCTGTGGGGGGTTGTGGCTGAGACAGCAGTACCTGTCACACCGGTGGCCCCAGCAACCCAAGCCCTGGTCCTTGTTCCCTTCAGGGCTGACTGGCTTCCGCAGGGACTCACTTCACCGAACCTGTCATCTTTTTCGGCTCCATCTCAGTGGCTACTGTATTGTACCCCCCAGCTGCTGACTTACACACTACCTGGTGGGGAGAAAGGCAACAGAACCGGCCTGAGCAGTGGGTTTTGCCAACTGAAATTTCACATGAGCTGGGTACCTGGGCACGAAGATGGAGTTGTGCAGGAAATTCTCAAAGACTTTGCGGTATTCAGCCTCCTCCTTCTCGGCCTGCTTCTCAGCTTCAGTTTTGGGGCAGGCGCAGCAAGGCCCTTTCTCCCCACCACACACCTCAGTCTTGGGGTTCTCTGTGACCTCCTCAATGTCGATGGTGCCGTCGGCATACTTCCTGATGGGGATTTTGTCTTCTCGGAAAAGAAAAGCCAAAACAAGAGTGGGAATGAAAGCCGTTATACATGCTTGTAAGGAAAAATAATAGCTCTCAGTACCTTTAATCAAGAAGATAGCTGGTCTCGGCCAGATGTGGTGGCTCAAGGCTATAATCCCAGCACTTTGGGAGGCCGAGGCGGGCGAATCACCTGAGGTTAGGAGTTTCAGACCAGCCTGGGCAACATGGTGAAACCCCGTCTCTACTAAAAATACAAAAATTAGCCGGGCATGGTGGTGCATGCCTGTAATCCCAGCTACTCGGAAGGCTGAGGAATGAGAAATGCTTGAACCTGGGAGGCAGAAATTGCAGTGAGCCATGATCGTGCCACTGCACTCCAGCCTGGGCAACAGAGTGAGACTCTCTCTCAAAAAAAAAAAAAAACCAGAAGATAGCTGGTTTCCAATGGAGAACTACACTGTTATCTGATACGTGTAATATTAGGGCTCAGGCACATTAAAACCACAGGAATGGACGGTCACACCCTCCGTCCAGGCCGCTGCTGCACCCTTACCTTTGGAGCAGTAATTGTGCCGGTAAAGGTAGCCGTCCTGAGGCTGCCGCTGCCAGCGCACAATGTAGTAACTCAGGTTGCCGTTGGGCAGAGAGGGAGGGTTCCACTTCACGATTAACTGAGAAGAGGAGTTCGATGCTGAAAGAACGTCCAAGGGAATGGAAGGAACTGGAGAGGGGAACAAAGAACATTCTAGAAAATGAAATGAACTTAAAGAGTCAGGCTATCAGATACTCTGGCAAGCCAACAGGAAACTGCCAGTTTGACCTGGATAAGAAAATAACAATGAACAATGAAATACAAAGTGAAAAGTGAACCTTATTTTGAAATAGTACTACTTTAAATGCCATCATTTCCCTTTATAATCTATTTCCTCCGGTAATCTCTGTGAAAACAAACATTACTGAGTTGTAAATGGAAAAAGGCTGCGGGGGCACAAGCAGGGTTAGAAGAGACAATATGAAAATCTACAGCTAATTCAAACACCTGGTATTTCTCATTTATTACAACTGCCATTCTCCACAGTGCTGAACTCCGGCAATTTCGACAACTGGTAAAACAGGCTGACTTGGATTTCATCTGAGATTTTGAATCTCTGATAAAAATGTCATGAAGCCAAATGGAAAGAGGAAGTGGAAAGGGGGCTGGAGAGTCTGTGTGTGTGAGTGTGCGTGCCCATGTCACAGCTGTGTGTAAGAGGGATGGGGGAGAGGCAATGCAAAGAACATGGAAGTCCACCATTTCCACAGGCATCCTTCAGTACAATGACTGAGGCATGACTCTGAAAAGCAGTTTAGAACTGCAAACGCATGGAAGCCTCATTTCGAGCAAAGGACTCTGTCACCAGCAGAATGAATGCCGATTATAGGCAAAGCATAGTTATCTGATCAAGCTTTACTTATGCTGACCCCTGAACCGAAACCCAGAGCTGAAGTGTGCATAAAGATCAAATGCATCCCAGAACCACTGAAATCTTGTCCTTACTGGGTCACAAAAAAGCATCAATGTTGACGGTTTTTCCAAAGCGCAGGAGACACCTTCACTGGATATCACTTAAGCAATATGTTTGCCTAAGCCATTTTTAAAACTTGAAAAGGGCGGACAGCTTGAGGGTGCTCCAGGTTATACGATACACACAAGGTTCTGAACATCTTTAAGGGATGATACTTTGGAAAAAGGTTATGACTAATACTGGCATTTTCAGAGAAAACACAACCACTTGATGCTCGGCCACTTTAGGGTTTCCAAAAATAAGTACTTCAAAAACAAACAGCTCATTCCTAGATACATTCTTACGACAGGTGTCACCAAACAGCAGAGGCAGAGGACCAAGTTCTTGTCTGTCTCTGCTGCGTGTAAGGACAGAGGACAAAACGTAGTGAACTGACTCATTGGTACAGTGCCTGGTTTCCATCTTTGCGGAAAGGAAACAGGTTTCTTGAGAATCTGTCACAATAAGCAGATATTCCTATGTTTCCCAAACACTACAGTGAATTGCTGAGCAGGGGTTACTTCCATATTTTAAGATGAAAAACTTATTCTGTTGCACTGAACCTCTGCTACACCAACCCACACGCAGGATCAGAAGCCTGTGCCAATTTTGTTTTAATAAGCACTTTACCCAGTGACATGACTGTGGCCACTTACAGGGTCATGGAAATGGGGTAGGAGGGGAGGAAGAAGCAGGCGTGCACAGCAAAAGGTTTTCCCCACCAGCATTTTCTTCTCACCCTCCTCTCTGCCATTTAAACTGATTTTGTGCTCGCTTATGGGTATTTAAAAACACCTTACCCACTAAAATAATGGCTATTATCAAAGAATGTGTATCAGTGCTATAGAGTCAATGTCTGTGTCCCCTACCAAAATTCACATGTCAAAATCCTAACCCCTAAGGGGATGGAATTAGGAGGCATGGCCTTTGGGAGGTGATTGGGTCATGGGGGTGAAGCCCTCATGAATGGAATCCAGGCCCTTCTATGAGAGGCCCTGGAGAGTGCTCCCGCATCCCTGCCACCATGCAAGGACACAATGAAAAGACAGCCATCTATGAGCCAGGGAGTGGGCCCTCACCAGACACCAAATCTGCCAGCGCCTTGATCTTGCACTTTGTGGCTTCTGGAACCGTGAGAAATACATTTCTATTGCTTATAAGCCACCCAGGCTACACTGTTTTTTTTGTGATAGAAGCTCCAACACACTAAAACAATCAGTGTCTTTAAAACTGAAGTGGATTTTCCTACTTCTAAACTAGTTTTTATATACTGGAAACTATTAACGTTTGCTTTTACTGTTTCCAGATCTGGAGTTGAGAAATGAGATGGTTTAGAACCTAAAGATAAAGGAAGGAGGAACCTCATCATCACTGAATACTTTGAATATCCACAACATACTACATCTGCAGGCTTTCAACTTTTGTTGACCTCTTTGGAACTCTATAGGCTCCAGAATGAAGATGGAAAACCAGTGAGCTACATGAATTAAGTGGAACACAGATCAGCATGGTTTCAGTTCCTGGAGGATTGAACATCAAAATAAACAAGAAACAAGGGCAGCTGAAGACGGCTGTTTCCAGGCTGGGCCTTCCAGTGAAACCAGCCCAGCACCCTGGAGGACCTGGGCTCATAGGCACAAAGCAGGAGATGATGGAAGATAGTACCGAGGCCAGAAAATGGCACAGAAGAGCCTAATGTGTTAGCAGTGTGGAAATGAATATGACACAGTATTACCTATTGACAAGAAAGACAACAGGCATAGCTCACTGCTAACCCTACAATGACACCTGGTACAAGCAAGGCCAGTGAGCTTGTGAAGAAGCGTGGATGCTGGGGGCTTGTCTAGGCATGGATACCTGAAGCATTGGTGCGAATGTACAAGATCTCACTCTTGGCCCCACGGATATGGTCATTCTCCACCATGGTGAGGGTCACAGCCTTGACGTAAACGGCGTACTGAGTCCAGGGCTTCAGCCCATGTAGTAAGATGCCGGGCTCCACGTCCTTGTTGGGCGGGAGGTCCACGTCCACCATGTTCCAGCTGTTGGAGCCGCAGGCGTCCTGCCCATCATACTCCGTGACATTCTTAAAGGGTCTGAAAGACAATTAAGTTCAGAGAAAGTTCGGGGCTCTGACATCAAAACCCTCAAAAATCTTCCCCAGAGGCCCAGCATGTCACACTTTCTATAATGGGAGGTCTAAATAAACAAATAACCAATTAGACTTTTATAGAAGAAGAAATGAAGTGACTGGACTCTGGGCTTCCCCAGTCGGGCATTATAGAATTGAATGGTCTGCCTCAGGAAGAGCCACTTCAACAGTTACTGGGATTCAATAGTTACTACTCCTTAAGAACATATGCAAAAACTATTTTTCTCTTTTCTGATTGCAGCATTTTTTCATCATTAAGAAAAAAACAAGCATAGTCAGTTAATGCAAATATCAGATATTGAAAGAAGGTAACTGTTGGAGAAAAATGACTTTCCTACAGACAAACAGAAGTAGCTTCTAAAATTCAAATTGCTCATAAACAATTCTGATGCTTAAGCATCTTATAATATTCAAATATTTAGTTTCCAGATTGCCTTAGAAACCAGCATCAAGTCCTCAGTGAAATTACCAGCTGACACTGCCAAAGCATTGGTGTGACTATCAAAGAGAATACAGTACTTTGCACAGATGCATGGTTGGGTAGATATTTTATATTTATCAGCTAAAAGGGCTGGACAGCTGCTGGCCGCTGGCTTCTGAAACATACATGAACAAAACACTGTCTGCTGTCATGGGATGGGAGATCATGAGGGGCTCCCCTGTGTACAAACTCTGAAAGCCTAGTAATCCTAAGTACCCAATTTCTCATTCATAGGACCCCAGCTCTGGCAGGAGGAAAGAGTACAAGATGCTGTCATAAGGTGCCTCTGGTTGCTGCTCTTTGGAAGCCACACATCTGGGAAAGAGAACTATGGGATTAACATGGGACCTGGGTAAGGGGGATGGCTAAGTAGACCGGGGTAGCCACCTGGATACAGGAGGCAAAGGAAGGAAGAGGGAGATCAAAGAGGGCTGCAGTCAGGAGGAATAAGCCTCGGCTGCTTAGATGGGTGAATGTCACGTGATCACACAGGAAAAGCTCCCAACAGAGTCTAGGAGAAGTCACAAAAGGCTCAAGACATGAAGGTTGTTCTCTCTCCACTTTTCTTCGCTTGTTTGGAAGGCTCATGACCTAGAGCAGAGGGCCACAGCTTGGGAGAGGCACACAGAGAGAGAGACAGGAATAAGATGATACAAAAGAGCCACGTGCCTGCAGGGTGTTCCTGGAGTAGGCCTAGTGGGTAAGGAGGCTGAAACGATATTTCAGTGAAGTCCCCCATCATTGTTTATGAGTCTGGACTGACCTAATTCTGGAAATAACAACCTTTCCCCACTTTGGGTTTATTTTATTCAAACATCTCTAATCACTCACTAAAGAATGACAGGCCTCGAGCTAACACTTTCCCAATCATGGCTGTCACTGGCTGTGACTGACATCACAGGGACAGCCCGAGAGGGTGTATGAGGATGAAGTAGGGATGCTTGGCGTGGCTCTCCCTGGGGACTCTGCTGACCCCCTGTATTCAGCCAGCCCATTCAAGGATCAAAAGACTGGCCTCTCCCATTCGTAGCCCTGTCAACAGAATGGCATCACCCAAAGCAGAAACTCACGCTTCCTTGTAGTAAACGGTGAAGCTGATGAGATCCCTGTAGTCAGGGGGCCGGTACCGGTGCCAGGTTATGATGATGCGATTCTTCGACGTGGTGGTGGAGGTGAAATGCAGGACGTCACTTTCACCTGGGGCAAAGAGTACATCCGTGAGTGACAGAGATTCACGTGTCTCTGAAAAGCACCTGTCTTGCTTGGCACTGCTTCCCCCTTCCCCAAAGCTGGCTGTATATGCTAAGTTCCCTTCTGGGCTTCCTCAGTGGCTTTCTCGTTTTCCACTAAGAAATCATACATTTCACTATGCAGAGCTCCAAGGGCTCCATCCTTTGTTTTAGGTCAATCAGTTACGCTGGCTACTTGCCCAGGGACTTGGACATGAACCTGGGTTTCCTAACCTGAAAACAAGGGGCGACTTCAGTGAACGAGGTGAACTTATCTTTCTTCTCCATCCCTAAGATCCTGGCTATGAAACGGGGCCTGGTAGGGTGAAGGTGAGCCTTTAGGCTGCCCTGAAACTTCTTAGAGAGACGATGACACTTGTTCTGCAGTTGTGGATATCTGCCTGTTCCTGTACAACCACCAAAGACAGGTAAGAGACTACAGGTGTGCCACAGAAAGGAACTTTTCTTGGTCCAAACTTGGTATCAAACTGGAAGGACACAGGAACTCCTGTGAGGCCTCCAGCTAGGACTGACAAACAACGGGAGGCTGGATTAAGCACTGACAAGAAGATCTCACTTGGCCAAGCCTAACGTGCTCTATGGGAAGTAGCCCGGCTGGCGGGTATGGCAGGGAAGCTGTGCCAAGTGTCTCTCTTATTCCTTGGACCAAATTCAAACTACGATAAGGACCAGGGAAAGACTGATGACTGCCCACCCTCATGGAGACCCAGAGCTCTCTGACGAATTGTCCTTTCGCCCTCTTATCTGCCTGAATCCCACTACACACTCAAGAGGTGAAGCAGAGGGACTGAAGACAGCAAAAGAGCTAAGAAGTCTTTAGGACAAAATGTGCGCAACTGAGATCGGGAAATGTCACAGTTCCTGCTGAAGTGTTATTTAGAGAGGAAACCATGATTTTGCTTTCAAAAGAAAATAAATGGCTACTATGTATTATGATCTGACAGGTCAGACTGGCTGACTCTAAGGAGACAAGCACTCTGAAATACTCTGATACATCCGATTTTACTATGATCTGAACAGGGAGCAAGGCAGGGGCTTTGCAGGGATAGAGTGGGCAGGGGGCGGGAGGCGGCGCTGGTGGTCAGCCTGCTGTTCAGCCCTAGGTCAGTCAGCGTGCTTCCCTCTAAGATCCCCGAGAGCAACAAGTGTCGCCAGGTAAATCCAGACACCAGCAAAACAAGCCAAAGCCAAACACGCATCAGTTCTGATTTGCCTCCCCGCATGTGTGTCTGTGTGCACACACACACAAATCACCCTTCATCATACAAATTACTTTTTTTTCTAATACCCTTCCCTTATTAAAAGCCAAAGGTGAAAAGACGATTTACTTTTATAACCCTATCCAGCCAAAGAGAGCCACACCATTCTCAGCAGCCGTATTCTACACAGGGTTAGATGAGAAAGGCACTGCGTATCTCTGATATGAGACCTTAAAGTTTTATAACCAGTACAAGGCTGTAATTATATTGTTCTCAATTTAAAAAGCAATATCAACTCAGGGCTGCAGGCTCACTCCATCTTTTTCATGTTGGGGTGGGAGAAACAAGGCGGCCGAGTGTAAGGGACAGGAAACCCGTGGCCCACAGGGGCTGTGCTTAGGGCAGAGCCCCCTCCACCCCACAGGCCTGTGCTTCCCTTCCTTGGGAGCAGGAGGGTAGAGCTCACAGGGCTGGAGCACACTGGCTCTTCCCTGAAAAATAATCGGACAGGGCATGGTGGCTCACGCCTGTAATCCCAGCACTTTGGGAGGCTGAGGCACGTGGATCATTTGAGGTCAGGAGTTTGAGACCAGCCTGGCCAACATGATGAAATCCCGTCTCTACTAAAAATCCAAAAATTAGCTGGGCATGGTGGCGGGTGCCTGTAATCTCAGCTACTCGGGAGGCTGAGGCATGAGAATCGCTTGAACCGAGGTGGAGGTTACAGTGAGCCAAGATCATGCCACTGCACCCCAGCCTGGGTGACAGAGTGAGACTCCATCTCAAAAAAAAAAAAAAAAAAAAGAAAAGAAAAGAAAAAAGAAAGAGAAATATCTAACTGTGCACCTGTGTATAAAAGGACATTTAACTGTGCATTCTGTAAGCAGCACTTTAAAGTTTGAGAACCTACTTATAAGTGTTTCACACACTCACAGAGATGTACAGAATTTATAAATATGAATACATCACAGATCTGCCCACTACTGATTGTGATGACATATAAGCAGGAGCAAAGTGCTAGTTAAGATGGTCTAGTGGTCCCCCATGTGAAACCAGGAGGGGCGGCAGAGGAAAGCTGCCATCACACATGGGAGGAGGGTCTGCTGTTATCATGATGGTTGGGCCCACGGGGTTTTGGATGCTGTCACTCACAGGAGGCTCTCTCCCCGTTGTTCCTGGTGTTTATGTCCCCTTTGCTTTGGCGCCCTTTAGTCCCCGTCACTTCCTCCATGCGGTAAATTTCGGAAACACATAATTTGGGATTGAAAGCAAAGTACATTTTCCCTGCTTTGATGGTCAGGTTGCGGTGGTCCCAGTCCCATAGTTGCTGCAAGTTCTGGTTGTCGAGGACGTAGAAGGAGTAATTCCTAGAAGCACAGAAATCGATGTTAGCGCACCTGCCCTTGGCCACAGTCCCCTCTAGCCTGCTGGCCACGTAACACAGGTCCTCTTTGCCACCTGCTCCACAATACATTTCCTTTGCCAATAAGAGATTTAGTTATTAACACTATAGGAGAACAGACAGTTGATGTTAACAATGGCAACAACATGATTCAAGGATAACATATCAAAATCGGTAAGATGCTAATTAATTTTATGACCACTATTACCATCAAATAATGCTTCTTGTACCAGAGGATGTTACTAGAATCATTCCCAAGAAATGCCTTTGGTTATTTTTCTCAGCCAAGTATGTACAACGTGCTTCAAAGCAGTCCATGAGAGAACAGACATGCTCTGCTACCCAATCGGAACAGCGTACACTTTGCTCTAAAGTCTCCCATTATCCATGGAAGTAAATCCTGCCCAATCAGCAGCATGATGGGATAGGAGACAGCGTGAGACAGGGAGACAAGCTTGTGGGGGGTCAACCCTGGGCCTTCTCCCTCCCCCATTCGTCTTTCATTCTGAGAAGCCCCAGCTCCAGTCCCTGGAGGTGTGGGGGAGGAGGAAGAGCCACTAACAGGCAGTGCCCTCGGGCCTCTCATCCAGGCAAGAGGACTCGGAGTCCAACACAGTGGTTCTCCAAGTTCAGCGTGCACAAAGCTTGTTTGCAAAGTGCTGGGCCCCACCCCCAGAGCTTCTGATTCAGCTGGGGTGGGCAAAGAATCTGCATTTATCACAAATGCCAGGTGGTGCTGACCCCTGCTGTGGTCCCTGGACCACACGTGGAGAACCAGCAATCTAGGAGAGGCTGAGTTCCAGTGAGGTGGTGGAGGACCAAAGCCCACCAACCCAGACGTGGCTTCTGCCCCAAAGGGTGTGCACACGAGTAGCAGATCCAACCAGCACAGGAAGCCGTTCTATCTGGCTACCCAGGTGGCAGGACAAGTCCATCCCTGGAGAGGCAAGAAAGCAGACAGCTACGGCTTGGGTCTAGAGAAAGATCCCCGCAGTGGGCCTTTCTCTCTGGCTTCCCCAGGAAGGCAGCAGACAATGCCAGGGTTGACTTCTGAGTCCTCTGTGCTGATGGGCCTGATCCCCATGGACCGTGAATCCTTCTTCTCCTCTTCCTGCTCTGCTTCTTACTAAGTTTGGGAATCAGTGCAGTACTTTGAGTGACTTCTAAGATCCACTCACAGATCTAATGTATAAACACACAAAGGAGAAAGGACCCCAGCCCTCCCTGCAGAGCCAGCGTAGCCAGGACAAAACAGAACCCCTAAGGCTTCGTCTGCCCTGGAGGCTATGTCCATTGGGGATCTCTCTGCATCTGGTGAGGGTCTTCATTTACACCCAAACCAGGACCTCTAACCAGCTGGTCAATCCTCAGCCTGATTCTCATTTACAGTAAAGCACAAATTATGGTTACAATGCTGCCAAGCAGCCCTGTGACATTTTCCTGAACATTCACAAAGGGAGGTCAGGCCAGGAAGGAGTTCAGAGACTGGGACCCAGGACCAGAAATGCCATGAATGAGCTGCACAGCCATGCGCCGATCCCTTAGTGCTATCTGTAGCCCTGTTTACTCACTCGTAGGACAACAAGGGGAATGCACAGGTGACATCTAAGCTCCCTGTCTACTTTAAGAACGCCCAGAAGGAGTCACAGAGCCACCACGGAATCTGCCTCACAAGCCTGAAGCCCAACCCTTTCCTGAGCACTGGGCTCTCTGTCCACACAAGTGCTGGGGGTGGAGGTCGGAGTCCTGCCAGCACAGGGGCGCAGTGAGCACACAAGTGAGTCGAAAGACAGAGCCTCTGAAGCTAAGTCAGGCTCCTCACAAGCCCATCTTCAGGCCTCTGGACACATTAGTGGCCACCAAATCGGTGGCAAAAACTTGCAAGTCAACAATTCTTTCCTTTCAGTAAGGGCTCCCTCCTGAACACACAGCTATCCTGGAAAAGCAGCATAAGACATTGTCCAAATGATCCCAGATCTGGTCAATGCAACACAAGGTGTGTTTCCTGGGGAGCAGTGCCAGGATATGGCCCAGCTGGCGCTACTGTTGCTGGGGGTAGACCCCATCCATACCTGCTGTTTCTCACTACCAGGCTGCAGGTGACACTGCTGGAGGTCAGAGGGGCTCCATGCAGTCATACAACGGAAGGAGGGATGGAGTGGAAATGGATGTGTCCTATCATAAGCCCATTCTTGCTCATGGGTTTCTCCAGCTCCAAAGGAGACTGCAGCAATGCACCCCCAAATGTCAGGCTGCTTCCGGGTACCTGAGTTAGTTACAGGACAAAATCTCCTTGTTGATGAAGAAACCTCTGGGCTGCCGGTAAGGACCAATTAATCAGGCCAAACTTCCATCTACACCCAGAACCAGGCCTGTTTTCGTAAACTAATTTCACTAGCAGGGAACGGAACCACACCAAAAATACCTTCTGAACAAAACATTCTTCTCCCCCACGGGAGGAAGCATGAATTATAAACCAGGAATTTGACAAATGAATGGCAGGCACACTGAAATTCTGTGTATTTGACTAATCACTTTGAAAAGCAAGATTATCTTTTTACAGTAAACACAAACATTTTTTACTATCATTGAAGAGGCTGGGAGCCAGGATACCAATATCAATAAAACCCAGGCATTATGGAGCCTGTGGAAGCTAAAGAAAAATAAAAATAAAACCCTTGTCAAAATAATAATCAAGCCATTCATGAGCTGCCTGTCAATACCATGCTTGTTTTTCGAGCCACAGCTTGGGGCAAGGCTCCCCGCTAAATTCCTTCCATGATTAGGTGAGAATTAAGAGAAGGTAAAAGGCAGAGACCTGTCTGCACATGTTTAAAATACGCATACGCTGAAGTTATCATTGTTTCCTGAAGAAAAAGATTACTTAAGTAAATTACTCAGTAAATGTGATTTCCTAATTGTTTCTTAGCTTACTGCCTTTACATTCAGAGAATGCTGTTAAAAATTAGGTTTTTTTTTTTTTTCCCCTTGAGACAGGGTCTCACTCTGTAATCCAGGTTGGGATGCAGTGGTGCAACGACAGAGCACTGCAGCCTCAACTTCCCAGGCTCAAGCTACCCACCTACCTCAGCCTCCCAAGTAGCTGGGACCATAGGTATGCCCCACCATGCTTGGTTAATTTTTCTTTTCTTTTTTTTTTTTTTAAGTGCTGGTATCTCACCATGTTGCCCTGGCTGGTCTCAAACTCCTGGGCTCAAGCAATGCCTTGCCATGGTCTTCCAAAGTGCTGGGATTACAGGTGTGAGCCACCACACCTGACCAGTTACTTATTTTTCTTTAGCTTCCATATGCTCTATGATATCCAGATTTTATTAATATTGGTATCCTGGTTCTCAGCCTTCTCTATGTTGTAAAAAATGTTTGTTTCTACACTTGGGTAGGCCCTATCTCCCAATCTGTAGACCACACAGGATGGGAACAGTTGGTTATCTTCCTGAGGACATCTCTATGTTATCTCTATCGATATTTGAGTGGTGAAGACAGCCCCAGGTACACGGTTCAGAGCACTCCATCTGGGAATCCAAAGGTCAGGTCTGAGCCTCATCTCCAGCATTTACTGAGGAACACCTCTGGGCAAAAGATTTATTCAGCTCTCCCAGGCTGGAGTCTCTCAGCTATAAACTGGGGGTGTCTTCCTTGCTTTTCTGGCCGAGGCCAGTTGGAAGAATTGGATGGGCTAAACATAAAAGGATACCGTGAGCTTTTAATCACCCCACAAAAGTGCAGGATGACCTGTGCTACTCTCTGAAGTGTGAAAGTCCCCTGGAACAAAGTCTCAGAACAGGAAGGTCCTGTGCCCTGATAAATGGAGCTGAACCCGAGATCTCCAGCCTACAGAGGTAGGAAGGGACAGTTTCCCCATTTTCAGTGCTTGCTGACATACTGAAAACAATTCTGCAATTATACAACCAATCATTCCAGTTCCTTTCTTCGAGGAGAAAATTGCCTCTTCACGGCTGTCTCTAGGGGGCATCAGAACCCAGGACACAGGCTGTCATCAGCAACAGAGCCATCTGCAACTGATAGGAGTATTTGGCCTTTTTTGCCTTTCTGCAGATGCTCCCACCAATCCATCTGCAAACGGGCTGGTTTATATCATGTCCACTCTCCCCCACATCCAATATTTACATCAACCTTAGGGGTTCAGCAAGGGTGGATATGTCTATCTAGGTGGAACCAGGCACCATACAGATATTCAGAAAATGTTTCCTTTTGTTTTTTTAGGTGTTTCTTAAAAATAGCTTTACTTCTGAAGTATAACCCGCCTATTAAATATTCACCCATCAGGCCGGGCACAGTGGCTCACACCTGTAATCCCAGCACTTTCAGAGGCCGAGGCAGGCAGATCACGAGGTCAGAAGATCGAGACCATCCTGGCTAACATGGTGAAACCCTGTCTCTACTAAAAATACAAAAAAATTAGCCGGGCGTGGTGGTGAACGCCTGTAGTCCCAGCTACTCGGGAGGCTGAGGCAGGGGAATGGTGTGAACCCAGAGGCGGAGCTTGCAGTGAGCCGAGATAGCGCCACTGCACTGCAGCCTGGGCGACAGAGCGAGACTCCGTCTCAAAAAAAAAAAAAAAAAAATTCACCCATCGTTCCATGAGCTTCCGTAAATTTACACAACTGTCCAACCACCACCGCTACTCAGTTCCAGAACACTTCCATCATTGAAGAGTTCCCTCATTCCCATTGGTGGTCAATCTCCACCTCTTCCTTGCAGCCATCCCTGGTCTGCTTTCTGTCTCTATAGTTTTGCCTTTTCTGCAAATTACATACGAATGAGTCATATAATATGTAGTCTTTTGTGTCTGGATTTTTTCTTTTCACTTAGCCTAATGTTTCAGAGGTTCACCCATGTTGTAACACGTGTCATACTTCACGTCTTTTTATTGTTGAGTAGTCAGTTGTCCTTTGTGCCACATTTCATTTATCCATTTATCTTTCTATCCACTCATCTGCTGATGAACATCTGAATGGTTTCCAGTGGGTCTTTCTTTTGGGCTGGGGGTCGGGGGAGTCCCGGGAGGCTATTATGAGTAATACTGCTACCAACATTCATACACAAGTCTTGTGTGGGCATGTTTTCATTTCTCTTGGGTGGATCCCGGAATTGCTAGGTCACAGGGTTGAGTGTATATTTTCCAAAAGTCCCAGGGAAATGTGAAAAAGCGGCCATGTTTCAGCCTGACCTTTGAGCTCCAAGAAGGTATTACAAAGCACTGCGTGTTGCAAAGTCGAGTGGCAGGAACAAAAGCATAGAAATGCCCATCCGCGAATTTCAATTCTTTTAACTCACCACCCTCCATCTACTTTTTCCTTCTTCTTTTCAAGGCAACAATCCTTGGTAGCACCAAAGAATGTGAAACTTTAACTCCTTATTTATCTGATGCCATCAGGAAACAAGGTTGTCCAAACAAGGGGATTTTCCAGATAGTGAAAATATTCTCTTACTCAAGAGCTTAAAAATTAGCTATTTTATAAAAATTGTGTACATGTGGATTACAAAACCCGTTTCCTTTGTAAACAGCAGAGCGGTCTTGATTTTCTTAATGTCTAAGGTCATTACTCTAGAAATACACCCTATGGTGTCCTTGAGGAAACCATGGCTATGGCTTTTGTAACTGGGTTACAAAATCAGCTCACGCCGAGTGCGATATAAAAGGCAACAGGCTCTGAGTGAGGAATAAGAGCTCTACTCTAGGTAAAATGCTTGAATTTTCTGTTCTGGATGGCTCAGGAGACTTTTTGAGGGGGATCTCAGTGACATTTTGGAAAGCCAAGGTTGTCAGAGTTGAAGGATCTCTGTACCTTGAATTGTTCTGTTCTCCATCAAAAACAAAAGGCTACAGAACAGAACTTTCATCCTATTGAACCAAATGGAAACATTTATGTTATCACTGGCTATAAAAAGAAGTTCAAGAAGGCCGGGCGTGGTGGCTCAAGCCTGTAATCCCAGCACACTGGGAGGCTGAGGCGGGCGGATCACAAGGTCAGGAGTTTGAGACCAGCCTGAACAACACGGTGAAAGTCCGTCCCTACTAAAAGTACAAAAATAAGCCGGGCGTGGTGGTGTGTGCCAGTAATCCCAGCTATTCAGGAGGCTGAGGCAGGAGAATCGCTTGAACCCAGGAGGCAGAGGGTGCAGTGAGCCGAGACAGCGCCACTACACTCCAGCCTGGGCGACACAGCAAGATTCCATCTCAAAAAAAAAAAAAAAAAAAAGTTCAAGAAAATAGTGTGACACGTGTTAACAACATGGGTGAACCTCTCAAACATCAGGCAGCAGAGTGAGCGGAAAATATTTAGGAAAAAAACCGTCAAAGTGCTTTGTGATATGCACATGGGAAGAAATGAAGGGATAAAGCAGTGGTTTCCAATCTTTGCTGCCTGCTGAAGTGCCTAGGGATCTTTAGACAAGCACTGATTCCTGGATCCTAACTCCAAACGCTCCTATTGAATTGGGGTGGGGGTGCAACTTGGACATCAGGATTTCTCAACTCCACCCCTGCCCCCACCCCCAATGATTCCATAATGTGTAGCAAAGTTTGAGAAACACTGAGATAAAAGCTATCTTGGCTTAAACCAAAAGCACACCGAAATAAAAATTTCAGACAGCTCTGCTAACACTCCTCTATTCAAAAGCCTTGAATACGTTCCATGGTCTTCCTAAATTATAACCCTTTATACCTGCGTGCAAAACATCTTACGTAACTCTAGTACCACCCACCTCTCCAGTGTTAGTTGCCCAACAGGCCCCAGGATGCCCCAACTCGTTGCCTTTGCTCCTGCCACCCTACCTTGAATTGCCTTTCTTCACTTCAATCCTCTGCTTTCCCCAAGTTTTTCCCGAAAGCCTTCAAGGCCCATCTCAAATGCCACCTCTTGTCAGAAGCCTGTCTGATCTTCTCAGGTATCTGGCTCTTCTCCATGCCTAGGGCACATTTCTTTCTTTCCCTTGTATCACTGTGCGAGTTCTGCTTTGCACTGCTGATGTTTATCTGACTATCGTATCCCGTCCTTCTCTTTCTCGCTCTGACTCTTCCCTTCTTGCAGAAGTGAGGGCAGCTAGTGAAGGGGCCAGATCTAACTCTGTCCCTGAGTCTAAGGAGAAATGAACAGCTGAGGTGTTGCTAGCGGTCTCAACACCTGAAGCAAACAGAGCTCTTGGGGAGCTCATCATCGTGAGGATGGGCTATACCTTTGTGGTCATGGGCCAGGGAGACAGGATGAGAGAAAACTTCCCATCGGGAGGTAAAAGATTCTTAAGAGCCCAAGCTCAAGAAAGAGCCTCTTAGAAGCTGCACGCAGGAATGAAAGGCTGGAGCCAGCATCCTTGGAGCTGCAGGACTACTGGGGAGCAGCAGCAGCAGGGAAAACCCAAGGCCCACTTGCCCTCCCCTGCATCTAAAATGGTTAAGAGCAGGCCAGGGGCCCAGGCTTACCTGGAAAGCCTCCCAAACAGCTGAGCACGCAACCTTAAAAAGATTTTGCTGATGCTTCAGGTTTTATGCAAGTTTCAGATAATGAGAAAGACATCATAAATATTCTTGCAAATAAAAATCAGGCTTTAATTTCTAACTACATTTAAGTGCACAATACTTAGTTAACACTCCATGAAAAGGTAACCACATAATAATTCCTAATGGAAATTAATTAAACTCTCCTCTCAGCATTCACCTCTATGTCTATCATTTGCTTAGTCTAGAAAAAAAAAGTATATCATTAAGCAACAAGAAAATTGGACAGCTACTGATCTGCTGAAGAAGAGCTCACAGACACCCGAGATTCCAGAAACATAAACCTACTTAGAAAAAAAAAAAAAAAAGAAAGAAAAATTCATTTTAAAATTTAATACAAGAAACAATAATCATCACCTTAAACTGGCAGGGCCTCAGCTTGCCAGGTAAGTGACTGAGGAGTCTGGGGCTGGGTGCAGCGGCAGCCTCCTTCGATTTGCAATGAGAAAGAAGTTTTTTAAGGATTGGTGTTCCCCAGTGGGGAGGGCACTGTGCTTTTCAAGGATGGAATGAAGAGCTGCCCGCTCTCGTTAGCTCTATCAGATGATGGAATTTTAAGAATTTAAGACTGACCAAGAGTTAGTCTGAGAAAAACAGGGAGGCTGTAAAGAAACCCTTATGCAGTAACTTTATCCAGTTGGGGCAGATAAATCAGCAAAGACAACCTTTCCCATGACCTTCTCGCCTCTTCTTTTCCTAAATTATTTTCCCAAATTCTCTTTAGAAGGAATTCACTCTTTAATTGATAACTCCTTTTATTTTGAAGCATTCACTTAAAGCCTGGCAAGAGTCGTATTTAAAAGGGAGAGTTTAAAGAGAAAAGTACATATGCAAAGGTACACACAGGCTGACGGCTGGAAAGCAATTGTGCATGCAATAAGCACTGGCTTTTATCCTCCAGTGAAAAGCCCACAGTTATTTTAAAACCCCTATCACAAAGCAGGCCTGTGCCAAGGCAAAAACTCTATCAATGGTGCAAATCCTGTAAACTAATCAATAAAAAGAATCTCGTGAATCCGGGTTTCTTTCTAACAAAACGAACCGCCCATGCTCCTCCAACGCTCTCACTTCCAATATCTTAAAAGACGGAGCAGTTGTGCGTAGTAGAGTACAGCATCCTGAGGCAGATGAGGGTCGCGCGAACAATGATTTCACAGGGAGGTGAGCACTCCAGACCAACTGCTGTCACTCTTGGCAGAAAAGCCCTAAGTGCACCCCTGTCTGCCGTCTCACTGGTCACAGTCAGACACGCAACCCTTGACTGATGAGGCAAAATCCAGTAAGGGTGAAAACATCTCTGTTTTCCAAAACAGCAACCTCCTAAGAATGGAGAATCAGGACTCTACCCAAGACCTACTCGAGCAGCACAGGCCATACTGCGGCTTCCTCCTTTCTTCTATTTAACAAGGCAGGGAGGGCTCTTACCTCAGCAACACAGTTTCATAAGCACGCTGCTTATTTTGTAATAGAACGTCAGCTCACGAAATTTGGGGCACTTACCCTTCTAGCTGCTCCTCTCCTAAGATGAGGCGAAGGTTTTTTAGGAAGGACAAGGAGACCAAGGCATGAGAATGGCGGATCTTCACGTAGCCCGTCACCACCTCGATGAGCCCCATGAAGTTCTCCAGCTCTGAAGCAATGTTATCTACATGGAAAGGGGATTGTGTCACTGTGTGCTCACTTGGTGTAAGGGTGACATACTTGGATTCTTACAAACACAAGTGAGAACAATTCAACGGCAGGTGCCCCCTGAGATGCTCCCAGCACAGGACTGGCCGCTCCCTGACAAAAACACACTTCCCTGGGTTGACTCTCAACAACGACTCCTGGAACGAGGCCTCCCAGGCAGGGGAAGCCAAGTTTCTAGGAGGCTGGGGGGTACTGCAGCTCCCAAGCTGATTAACAAAACATAAAATCATAAATACCAGACTGCCAATTAGCTAAGGCTGACGAATGTAGGGAACGTCTTTTAACATGCTCTGTGAACAGACAGGATGGCCTCCACAGTACAAGGGCATGACTAAATCAACATCTTCTCCATCTCATTAGGAACTGCCTTTGCTGTCTTTCTAATTCCTAAGATACAGGGATCTATATTGAAAGGTTCCATTTTACTAAGACTCGAAGAAAATACACCAAAATGTTAACAATGGCTATCTATGAGGGATTTTTAAAAATTCATTTCTGCATTGCTAAGTTTTCTATACTATTTATGTATTGCTTTTATAACTAGAAAATAGTTGGAAAAATAGTTGCTAATAAAGATGTACAAACATAATATGCAAACAACAGGTTTCATCTTGTTTAGTCTACCTTTTTCTCATAGTAAACAAAAACCAATTTTCAGTTCAACTAATGCTAAAATTATAATAAACACTATAATGAACTGGGTGTGGTTCAATTAATGGGATTTTACTGTGCATAATTTATGAAGACATATTTAATAAAATGCTCTATTTTGCTCTGAGTTGATACAAATAAAATAATAAGGGTACTAAAGGATAAAGCCCTACATCTAATTTAATTTAATAGCTTTCCAAGAAAAATTAAAGGGAAATTCAAGTTGGAAAGATGAGCGGTTGCGTGCAGTTGATGTTTTAAGGAAGAGATCCTGAATTTTAAACGTGGGGCAGGAAGCATGCCTTAGTCAAGATCAGGAAATTTCCCCTCTAATGAGATGTCCCATCATCCTAAATCCAATCTGTTTCCTGCAATGGACATAAACCGGAAGACACATTTCATCATCATGCATCAATATGTACCAATTCCTTCATAAATGATACTTCTCCATGGGTTTAATTCACAGATTAAATTTTTATCTTCAGGACAGGAAGATAAAAAAGTTTAGGCACTCAAAAGGTACGTTCTAGGGATAAGCAAATTAAAAGTAAATGAGGAAATGCAGACACAACCAAAAGAATTAAACTTCAGAAGTACCATGAGAGTAGCAAGCCCTAGTTGTGGGGAACAGAGTTATCTCCATCACGGAGGGCTGGGAGTGGGTGTATTGTGAACAGCAACAAGGGATATCAACGAATTCAGAAGAACTAAGCACAAACCTGTTTCTGTCCTTTCTAAACCTTAAGAATACAGTCTACTCATTTAACAAATATTAAGGAAAACACATTCTCAAAATACATTATTTTTCCTCTCAAACTGTGAAAAAAAAAAAATTCTTCATAAAAGGATTTCCCCCCAAAATTCCTTTCAACTTCAAAGCCATTTTACGATATTTATTCTAGCTTATAAAACTATCAGTACCTTCACCAAGTGGTCCCAGTGGCAGAGAATTTAAGGCACCATTACTAGAAGCCCTTGGCAATGAAAAATCAGAAGTGAAAAGATTTTTAAAATTATCCAGACATGGTAGTGTGTGCCTGTAGTCCCAGCAACGTGGGAGGCTGAGCAGAAGGATTGTTTGAGACTAGGAGTTCCAGGTTACAGTGAGCTATGATTATGCCATTGCACTCCAGCCTGGGTGATACAGTGAGACCCTGTCTCAAAACAAAACCAAAAAACAAACACACAAAAAACCAAAGAAGTGGAGAGATCATAGGCTAAGTCAGTGGGAAATCCTTTGCACAAATCCAACTTAGAAGCAACTTACCAGAAATGCCATCTACTGCAAATAAAGGTCATTGTACAGGGGTGAGACCGAAACTTTATGTACACAATGACACACACTTGTATCCTTTTGTCTCTCACAAGTAAATTTGGAAATCTAGCATTCTTTTGGACTTCATAAAATTGTAACGTGATATCACTAAACTTCCCTTTGCTCAGTCTTCTCAGTAAATTCAAGTAACCAAAACTCTTTAGACTTGAAAGATGTGTGGATTTGGCTACAGCTGGAGTCTGCTGGAGTCTGCTGAGTCACACGTCTGATCCAATGGTCTCTTCTGGGGTTTGTATGTGTCAGGGCTTGCCTCTCCTATGCAAGATGTGACTAACAAAAAGATGAGCGATGACCCTCTTTACAGGAATAAACGACGTGCCAATGGCTAAAAGACAGAGTGCCTTTCAATCTGTTTTTTATCTTTCAGGGAAACTCAAAGAAGAGACGTCATGCATGAGGCTTACACACCATGTTGTTTATCTAAGCCCATATTTTAGTGGTGACTCAGGGATGGGAGCATGAAAAGCATCAACAAAAGAAAACCATGAGATCTAGCTGTTTTTCCAGGGGGATGGAATACTTACTCCCCCGTCGGATGTTAATGAGCAAATTGCCCTTGAAGATGGTGCATCCTTGGAGCATCTGAGCAGAAGTAACAGAATCAATGGTCTTTGTTTTCTTTTCTTCCTCACAGACCTTCGGGCAAGGACCTTCACAAGGGATGCAGTACATGCTGTTGAAGAAGAAAAAAAAAATCAAAAACACACATAATTGAGTCTGTCTTCTTGTATTAAAAAAACCATAAGGATACGCTTTTCATTGTTATTACAGCATGCATTAGAAAAAGCAACTGTTTTGAAGTGTTCATGTGGTCACATGGTATCTCACCCCCAAGCCCACCCAAGATAAGCCACTCACATTGCAAGCAAAAGGAGAAACAGCCTACAAAGGAAGAGCGTGTTGCTTGCTTCCAGACAAAATAAATGCTGCATCCTCAAGGCATTTGTGTGTCATAGGCTGTTGACTGGTGAGCCAGCTGGTTCCATGTGGGAGAGACAGTGTTGCAGAAAGGAAGCTCTGGGGGTTCTGGAGGAAAACAGAGCTGCTTTCTGATACTGTGACCCTGGCCTGTGTACCTGGAGGAGTCGCTAGGAGAGAAGGCAGGGACAGCAAAGGGAGTGCAGTGTCTCTGCCTAACAGTAGTCTAGCTACTGCAGTCAGTGTTTTGGCAAAGCCCAGTGAGGGATACCAAAAGGCATGTGGTATAGCACAGATCCATTATTTTCTTGCTAAAGCACAACCGAAATTATTTCTTGACGGTGTTTTGCAGAAACTTGTAAATTGATCCAAATGTTGCTTTTGCTGCATACACAATAAAAGCAAGGGGTTTCCATTACTTTGTAATGAGCTCTTGTTTCAAATACTATCCTGAACATGCCACGAACCACCAAGAGTCAGGGACAAGTAAGACTGGCACTTTTCCTGCTTACCTACCATTATTTAGGAAATAGCAGACAAAATGCTAACCCAGCAGCTGAACCTTTGGGATCTATAGTTATATATAGAACAAGGGTCAGAAAGTTGGACTGATTTCCAAACAAGACAAATAATACGAACTTATGCGATGTGTGTGTAATAGGATGGTAAGCTGGGGAGCCATTATATGTACATTATTGTTCTTAAATCATCTCTCAAATTTCGTGAAGTAAAAACATTCAAGAAAAACAATGTAAATTATAGCTCTTTTTATTAATGTCCCTTCCCCCTACCCATGAAGGTTATTTTGTATCTAAGACAAAGATGCAGGGTTCTGTTTTGTTTCAAAGCTAACAGGTAAACAAAACTTCTCTGGTATTTTCCTATTGTGTGTTTGGGAGAATGGGGGTCATGGCTTCCCCAAGGGTCCTACAGGAACTGGACCCACCCAGAGATGGGGAGAGTCCTTCCTCTACCATTGCATTCAACATTCTCATTTCCAGCCTGGGTAGAGGCTTCCTTCAGCACTTTTTTACTTGGCCTTCTGTTGTTTCTAATTTATCTACATAACCTATAAACTTTCCATTTAAAAAAAACATTTTATTTAAAAATAATTATAGAGTCACAAAAAGCTGCAAAGATTTATGACAAAGTTACAGAGAGATCCCACATAGCCTTCATCCAACTTCCTCCAATGTTTACTACATCTTACATGATATAAGTATCAAACCTGGAAATTAACTGTGTATGTGTGTGTGTCTGTGTGTGTGTGTGGTGCTGTGTCACTGATCACTTGTGTAGATTTGTGTAATCACAACTACAATCAAGATATAGAACTGTTCCATCACCACCAAGCTCTCCCTAATGCCACCTGTTCATACTCACTGCCCTGCCCAACCTAGTCCCCAATGTCCCTAACACCTGGCAACCACTAATCTATTTTCCATGTCTACAATTTGTCTTTTTTTTTTTTTTTTTTTTTTTTTGAGACAGAGTCTCACTCTGTCGCCCAGGCTACAGTGCAGCGGCATGATCTCAGCTCACTGCAACCTCCACCTCCTGGGTTCAAGTGATTCTCCTGCCTCAGCCTCCTGAGTAGCTGGAATTACAGGCACCCATCACCACGCCTGGCTAATTTTTGTATTTTTAGTAGAGATGGGGTTTCACCATGTTGGCCTCCTGACCTCAAGCAATCTGCCTGCCTCAGCCTCCCAAGGTGCTGAGATAGGTATGAGCCACTGTGTCTGGCCAAACTTTGTAATTTTAGTAGAGACACGGTTTCACCATGTTGGCCAGGCTGGTCTCAAACTCTTGACCTCAGGTGATCCACCCAACTCAGCCTCCCAAAGTGCTGGGATCACAGGCGTGAGCTGCCGTGCCTGGCTATAATCTGTCATTTTGAGGATGTTGCATAAATGGAATTATACAGTATGTGATCTTTTGAGGTTGGCTTTTTCACAGAGCATAATGTCCTTGAGATTCATCCAAGTAGTGTACTTCAATGGTTTGTTCCGTTTTATTGCTGAGTAATAATATTCCATGGTGTGGATGTCCCACAGTTTAACTAACTACCTGTCATAGGACATCTGAGTAATTTCCAATTTGGGGTTATTACAAATAAAGCTGCTATGGACAATGGTGTACATATTTTTGTGTTGACATAAATTTCATTTCTCTGTGATAAATATCCAGGGTTACAACTGCTGGGTTGGAACATAAGTGTATGTTTAGTTTCTCTCCATCTTTCACTCAAATAGAAAAATCTGAAGCTGGGTACAGTGGCTCACATCTGTAATCCCAGCACTTTGGGAGGCTGAGGCAGGAGGATCACTTGAGCCCAGGAGTTTGAGGCTGCAGTGAGTTATGATTGTGCCACTGCACTCCAGCCTGGGTGACACAGCCAGAGTCTATCAAAGAGAAAAGAAAAGAAAAAAAAAAAATGGAACCAATCATCTTTGGTAAAAAGTCTAGGAGTCATCAAGCACTTAAAAAATGTTTTTCTAAGGAAGTGTTTCGATAACATGTTTATAGATTAAGCTTCCTCAAATCCATTATGGTATAGAGAAGGTATAAACAAGATGAAAAAAATAAATATTTCAAAGTAATTGTTAAATAAGCCTCAAAGGCTGAGAGAAGGGAATTTATTATTCTTTTTGGTGTTTTATTTTTAAACAAAAAGGTAGATGTATAGTTTTTAATGGACTGTAAGAATGAATAGGGGAAATAATGGCTCAATTCTCTGAAGAGTGCACTAGAGCGGAAGAAACGACACTGTCAAATGGACAGCATTCCCACTTTGCCACAACTCTGGTGGCTGCAGAACGACTGAAGGCCTCCAAATGTCATTAAGAAAATGTATTCACAAAACAAAGACGACAGCACACTGAGTTCATGGACAAGCTACCACTCCCCTAACCCCACCCCAAGGAGGAAGGTGACGTCTGAATAGTGTCTGAGCCTCAACTTGGTTCCAGGCACTGCCCCTGGGCCCGAGGTGTGCACCAGTAAAAGCCCTTTTACACTCGAAGGCTGCCAACAAAATGTGAGTACAATGTGGTAGACTGATTTTGGATGTAATATGTATCCTCTACAGCTCATTGAAGTCCTTGGCCTATTTATCATTTTAAAGTATTCAGAGTAATTTTCTTCTTCTTGTTACTATCCTAATGGTTATACGAATTATAAGAGGCAGAAAGTTGCTCTACATCTAATACTATAAAAGAATGTATTATCTTTGATTTGAAGGTAAGCCTACAGTAGAAGCTGCGTCTCCAAATAATACACTAGAAAAAGAATCCCCTTTATAAACACTTCCTCAATGTACTTCATAAGCTGCAGCAAAAATTATATTTAAAATTAACACCTACTTTTCTAACGATATTTTTATATTTGTAGAATAGATTTTGACAGACTCAGAAAGACAGGCCCCCTGGTGCTAATCATGAAGGAGGCATTTAGTCCACTAAAACAGAACTTTCCCAAAAGTTCTTTTTTTTGAGACAGAGTCTCTGTTGCCTGTGCTGGAGTGCAGTGAGGCGATTTTGGCTTATTTCGGCCTTGACCTCAAGGGCTCAGGTGATCCTCCCACTTGCAACTCCCAAGGAGCTGAGACTACAGGTGTGTGCCACCACGCCAAACTAATTTTTTTTTAATCTTTCGTACAGATGGGGTTTGCATGTTGCCCAGGCTGGTCTTGAACCCATGGCCTCAAGGGATCTGCCCACCTTGGCCTCCCAAAGTGTTGGGATTACAGGCGTGAGCCCCTAAAAGTTCTTTACTCTGCTCCAGGAAAGGGAATAGCAACCCCAAATCTCCAATCTTCTTTTGCTTTCAAAGTTATAGTTATCACATTTTTAAACAATGCTAACATCTTATTTTCAAAAGCATAAACCAATGACAAATTTATAGAAGTCCAGTTGACATGTACAAAAGGGCATATGGCATTTGTTATAACGAACTTCTTTTTTTTTTTTTTTTTTTGGAGACAGAGTGAGACTCTGTCTCCCAGGATGGAAGGAAGTAGTGTGATCTTGGCTCACTGCAACCTCTGCCTCCCAGGTTCAAGCAATTCTCCTGCCTCGGAGTAGCTAGGACTACAGGTGCTAATTTTTGTATTTTTAGTAGAGACAGGGTTTCATCACGTTGGCCAGGCTGGTCTCAAACTCTGACCTCAAGTGATCCAAGCACCTCAGCCTCCCAAAGTATTGGGATTACAGGTGTGAGCCACGTGCCCGGCCATAAGGAACTTCTTTGCTTCCCAAGTGAAGTCTCAAAGTTCAGGAAGGAAAATGAAGGACATGATGAGCACTGAGGGAGGGTCAAGGTAGAGGGGGATGAGAGGAAGGAAGTGCTGATGGAAAAATGTCCCTTATTTTAAGCTACTGCCTACTCTGAGCTGCTGCTAGCTCTTGCACTAAGATGTTTGGGTCCGCTTGCTGGTCTCAAGGATGGTGGGTGGGGCTTAGCATGTCTTTTCTTTTGCACTTCCAAAGCCTCACCTGGCTAGCAGCACCCAGACTAGGAAAATCCAAAACTACAGTTCCCTGTCTCTTAGATGGCAGCTTGGCAAGTACCCAGAGAGACCATGAACTCTGGGTATCGAAACCATCAAGCAAGTACTTAATTTCAAATGGCCAGGCAGTATGCACTTAAAATATAAAACAAACTGGTGAGGGGGGCGGTAAGCCATGCCAATTGTTCCTAGAATCTCACCAAACATTTAAGGTAAGCCAGCCCTCTCAAAATGACCCACCTCAGTGAACTTCCTGAGGGCTGCACCCGGATGAAACAACCGACAGGGTCTACCTTTGTGTGCTAGGGTGGCGGGTGAGGTGGGGCGGGTAGTGACCACACGTGTGGCCGCGACTGACCTCTGGCTGCCGTTGCGGATGAAGCCCGAGGGGCACTCCTGCATGCACTCGCCGTCGTGGATCACAAACCCCTCGGAGTCGCTGCTCTCGGCGCTGAGGATGTTGGCGCAGAAGTCACGGTCCACACAGCGCCAGCCCTCAAACCTGTAGGTGTTGGGCGGGCAGGCAGGCACACAGACACCGGCATAGTAGTAGTGGCGGCAAGCTACACAGGCCGTGTCGTTGTCAGGCGCGCTGCAGCTGCCCAGGCACTCGGGGTGGCAGCACTCGTTGTTCTCGGTGCACGCCCGCTTCCCACACGTGCTCGGGCACACTGTGGAGAGAGAGGAGAGACGGAGATGAGACCGGGCAGGGGAGGCACCGCCTTCTCTGGGCCTGGCCAGCATCCTTCTGGGTCATTCACTGCTACCACCAGCACCAGATCACTCATTGAGGAGACAATGCAAAAACACACTACGAAATCCTCTCCCCCACCACTGTCCTTTCATCCCACTTAGACCTGCAGAGAGTCGATATCTTTAAAGTTCAGTCTCTCCTAGGAACTCCTTGTTTGGTCTGGGACAAACCATTAGCTTCTGTGATCTTGATCCTCTCTCTTCCCATCTGTAAAATGAGGGGGATAATACCCACATTTCAAGGCTGCCTCAGGCGTGGGTCAGCCAGTGGAAGCCCTACAGGAACTCTATGGTTTATCAGTAATTTAAAAGGCATTGTGCTCTGCTCACTTTCCATTTCAAATATGTTCCTTACTGAAAACTCTTTTAAAGCCTTAGTGTGCAGAAATGCTTATTTTGAAAATGATTAAACTACACTATAGTAAAGATGATACCATTCAAAATGACTTCAGGGAAATTTCTGTTGCCTTAGATATCAAAGGTTTTACCTCAAATAAGCCAAAGCTGTTAGATGACCAAGAAGTCACCATGTCTGAGGGTCATTCTTAAGTCCAAGAACATAGGTGTGTTACAGGAAAGGAGTCCTGATCCAGACCCCAAGAGAGGGTTCTTAGATCTTACGCAAGAATAATTCAGGGTGAGTCTGTAAACTGAAAGCAAGTTGATTAGGAAAGTAAAGGAACAGAAGAATGGCTACTCCATAGACAGAGCAGCCTGGAAGGCTGCTGGTTGCCCATTTTTATGACACGCTAAACAAGGGGTGGATTATTCATACCTCTCCATTTTAGACCATATAGGGTAACTTCCTGATGTTGCTATGACATGTAAACACTCATGGCGCTGGTGGGAGTGCAGCAGTGAGGACGACCACAGGTCACTCTCGTTACCATCTTGGTTTTGGTGGGTTTGCACCGGCTTCTTTAACTGCATCTGCTAGATCAGCAAGGTCTTTATGACCTGTATTTTGTGCTGACCTTTAACCTCATCCTGTGACTCAGAATGTCTTAACTGTCTGGGAATTCGGCCTCATTTTACCTAGCTCCTATTCAAGATGCAGTTGCTCTGGTTTCAATGCCTCTGACAAGTGGGTGAGTAGTATCTCCGAGCCCACAGAACCATAGGATATTAGAAGCCACCTCCGCTAAGCCTCTTCGTGTGCTAAAGTGAAATCAGTATCTAATAACCACAGATCCATGGTGTACATCCCAAATGCATGAGCTGGCATTTATTTCCATAACAATGCAGTCGTGATCACACTCTGTGGGCTGTCAGCCTTACTTGTAAATTAAGTATAAATCAACAAAATATGAAACCTGGTTTGCATTATACATTTCCTACTTTATCCTCAAATTGGAAAACAATACAAAATTATTTAAATGTGTATCTTTTTGACTCTGACATGCAATATTGAGGAGATTCTAGAATTTGTTTTTTCTTGTAATAAAAATACATGATTAAAAAATCAGAGATCACAAACAAGTAAAGAAAATATAGAGAACAAGTCAGTCCACCTACCCACAAGTGACCCCTTTATTAATATCTTCACGCAGACCTTCCCTGGTCCTTTCTTATGTATGTGCGTGGACATATAAATACAAGTATCTACAAAAAAGACAAGCCATTCTGAAAGCTTTCTTTTGGCATAAAAGATTGTGAATTCCACAAACATTTAACAGCAGTATTACACTCCATTGTGGAATGTATCATAACTTACACCTGTCCCCAATTATAAGATATTTTCTTTACTTTTTATTATTGCAATCGGCAAAGCAATCTTCATGAGCACCCTTAACATTTCATTAGGATCAATTTCCAGAATTCATCTTGTTGGGTTAAACTGTCCTCTAGAAAGTTTGTACCGGTTTACACACCCACTAGTTGCCTCCAAGAGTTCCTATTTCACTGCAAATAGGTGAACTTGAAAAGAGATATCAGAACTTGGACATGCAAATGAATAGCGTCACCTCTGAAGAAAACTGTCATGATACTGTCAAGCTTGAAATACTTTTGCAACTTTCTCTTTTGAAGTCATCCTTTGACAGAAACAACAGGTTGCCTTCCATTATTTATTCTTCTTGTCATTTTCAGTAATTTTTAGTTGATAATATGGCCATCCAGTTACAGACTACATCTCCCAGCCTTCCTTGTAGCTGGAGGTGGCCATATGACTTAAGTTCTGGCCAGTGAGATATAAACAAACGTTGTGACTGGAACTTTCTGGAAGACTCCTGAGCACAAAGAGGGCATGGCCATCCTCCTCCTTGCTGGCTGGAATGCAGTAGTAATGCTTGGAGCTCAAGTACCAACCTTGGACCACAAGGCGAAACATCAAGAATGGTGAAGCGAGATAAAAGGAACTTAATCCCTTATGAGAGTGGGGCCGCTAGGCTAACCCTGGACTGCTTACTCCAGACTTCTTTAGATGTGAGAGACATACACTTTTATCTTGTTTCAATGACTGCTATTCATATATGCAACTGAACTAATCCCAACTGAGACATGTCTTCAGAGCTCTCTCTAAAGTGAAGAAGAAACCCATTCCTGTCCGTTTATGCCATTTTGTTGATAAGGATTGGCTCTCAATGACTCCAGGCTATTTCCAAAAACTAATCTAACCCACAAGTAATAAGGAGTTACCCATCTCTGATCACACCAAAAAAGTATGCATTTTATGAGTTCCTAAAATGTTGGGATATATATGCTGTCTACCAAGGTGACTTTCTTGAAGAGGATAACACAAATTTGAATTTACAAACCTAGCATATTTTCTGTAAACACACACACACACACACACACACACT
Organism: Pan troglodytes; assembly: GCF_028858775.2. Taxonomy (NCBI): domain Eukaryota; kingdom Metazoa; phylum Chordata; class Mammalia; order Primates; family Hominidae; genus Pan; species Pan troglodytes. The sequence goes on along the minus strand of NC_072414.2, from coordinate 90,705,815 downwards.
CTCTCTCTCTCTCTCTCTCTATCATCAAACCCCCACTTGAAGACAGTTAATAATTTCAAATATATCCATTACAGAGGTCACTTCAAGGTCCAAGATCTAAAGAAACACTGAAATTGGGTATTCCAATTTCATGTTTTTAAACTGGTCACAACAGAATATAATTCCATCTATTCTTCATTTATTCATTTAGCAGCTATTTAATGTGTGCTGCACCTGTGTGCCAGACAGATGCACGCAGGATCAGCGACAATCCTGTCCCCAGGGAACGGACGACACAGCAAGTACGGGAGTGAGTGGAGCTGCCTGGTGTTTCCTGGGCTTCTGGGTGCCGGGGACGGTTTTGTGGAGTTGAAAGTGGAAAGATGAGCAAGGGAGGAATAAAGAACATGGCATGTAAATGCAATCACATGTAAATGCTTGTAAAAGCAACGAGGTCACTATGGGTGCAAGGGCTGGGTGTTAATGAAGAAGGCCAGGGACCACTGCTCGGGGAGGCACTGAAGGCCTGTCCAAGAGGGTTTAGCCCAACTGTGGATAATATGAAACCATGGAAAGTTTTCGGCAAGGGAACAACATGGCCAGATCTTCGTATCAGAAAGGTTACCTGGCCGCAGTGCAAGGGACATGATGATCAGAGAGGGTAGGGCTGAAAGAAGAGAGGGACCAGGCTGGAAGAGAGCAGACTCCCAGCCTATGTTATTCCCACAAAATTCACGTCGTATAATAGATCTGTGAGGTTCAATAAAACTGGTTACAGAAACAACACTCACATTCCCGCTCGCCAGGCGTGTGCCAGCAGTATTAAGCATACACCCATCTCGGAGCACCGAGGCTGCTCTTCAGACATCACCATCACCATGCTTTGTCATTAGAGGAAGGAAACTCTGAGAATCTTACCATCATCATCAGACACTAACTGGGGGGACCAACATCTACTTGCAGAATCCCTTTCCCTGACAATTTAAAGAAAACATTATATAAAATGATGTGTAACAGACATTAAGATCAAGTAGCTATTAATGCAGTAGTAATAACTCAAGAACGTTGAAAAGAACAGAAAAATGTCCCTCTGCACTTGCTTGCAAATAGTTATACCTAAATATCAATATCGGGATTTTCCAGGATGAGAAAGAAAGAAAAAAAAACTTGACAAAGTACTTGTAGATATATTCCGCATTTCCCACACATCTGAGCAGTGGTCCCCCGAAACTTCCCAAAGGAGTGAGTGAAATTAGACCATCCAGTCAGTCAGTTCGTGCCACAACCGATACACAGGCTGGGGAAGTCAGGTGTGTTTCGGTGGTGGCAGCTATTTCTGAAGGAACTTCAGTAAAACCAACCAGGAAAAATCATTTTCTTTATATACAGAGCAGCTTCTTAAAGGGATCACAAATCAAGGGGTTCCTTCATGTTAAATGATGCACACTATGCATAAGCACATGCTCTAGGCGGGGGCAGCAATGGAATGTGATGGGGAGAAGAGGGGAAGGTCAAAAGGAAAGTTGCTCTGTTTGTTAGAGGACAAACTGCATAAATAAGCATTGCTGCAGAGACGGACACCATGCTCCCCTCACTGAAGCGCAACCTGAAAGGATTCTAGGAGGCAAGCAAGAGAACGTGAGCAAGTGTGGGATTAGGGAGTCCTGGAGCCAGCCCCAGAGCCCGCTGTAAATTTTGTCTCATCTCAATGTATATAAATATTATTAGTGTTCAGGACCATTAAGGGAGTTCTTGAAAAGCCCCGGGCAGTGCGTCTCGCCAGCAGATGGATGGCTGTTCCATGTGAGCGCCAAAACTGAGAATTTCATCTAGTACTACCCAATTTCCAATTACGGCGCGATGGGGGAAAGGAAGGGACCCTCTTCTCTGGCTTCCATGAATGAACACACTGAGTGCGATTAAAGGCATTTCAGCTTTTAAAAATAGGAGGAAAATAGAAGCTGCTATAAACTAACAAATATACAGAGAAAAAAGCAAACTGATTTTGCCCATGAGATCCTTCTATTCCTTGGAATTCTTACAGTGACCAACAATAAAAACAAAGTCCCATCTAAACTGTTGGAAAAGCTAACATGTCCCATATCCACCACTAAAAGGATTGGTTCAGGTTTGCAATCACATAAAAACGAGGCACTGCACTTAAAAGCTCGTTCTCTTCATTTTTTTTCCTTGGGGGAAGAGGAAAAAGAGTCACACACATCAGCCTTTCACTCTCTCCTTCTCCAGAGTCCTTGAATGTATCAAATTATTTCTAGAGTTTTGAAAAAACCATTTGTTTTTGTTCTTGCCAGAGTTTTTTTTTTAAAATAATCATTAGTTCAGTTCAGAGAAACCATTTTTAAAAGCACACCATAGGCTGGGCGTGGTGGCTCACGCCTGTGATCCCAGCACTTTGGGAGGCCTAGGCGGGCATATCAACTGAGGTCAGGAGTTCAAGACCAGCCTGCCCAACATGGCGAAACCCCATCTCTTACTAAAAATACAAAAATTAGCCAGGTGTGGTGGCACGTGCCTGTAATCCCAGCTACTTGGGAGGCTGAGGCAGGAGAATCGTTTGAACCCAGGAGGCGGAGGTTGCAGTGAGCCAAGATTGCACCATTTTACTCCAGCCTGAGGGACAAGAACAAAACTCCATCTCCAAAAAAAAAATAGGAGACTCAACCTCTTCACAAGGAACAAAACATGAAAGAGGGGCCACCTGGCCATACAATATTTCACAATGCAAGCAATTTTATCCCCAATCATTTCTAAAGGAAAGAACTTATTCTGTAGATGTTCAAATAAGGTAAAGCTTCTGAATCAAAATACGGAAGAGTTTAGGGCCATCTCAGCTGTTTCTGGGTTGCCCTAAGGTACACACCACTGTTCCATATAAATGCAGGGAGGCTTTCCCTAGCAGTCATGCATCCTCATGCAGGAGGATTAACCGCTCCTAACTTCACGAAAGTGAGCTTCAACCTCCAAAGTGCATCAGAGAGACACATGGTCCAAAGAGATTTTATGATTCTCTTGCCTTGCCAGGAGAGGAACTGACCATGAGACAACACGGGGAGGAGAAGGAAAGGGAGAGGGGTGAGGGCAAGCGAGGGGCTCTAGGTGAACTGACATGCAGCGTCCTGCCCCAGCCCGAACAGAAGTCCACCCAGGACGTGGGCATTCTTCTCCAGAAAGGACTTAGCTCAGCTGAGCGAATGAGAAAGGCTTCTTTTGATTTTAGCAGTCAGGCCTCAGGTAGGTTACACCCTATAGACATGGCAGGTTCGGGGACTCAGCCCAGCCCTCCCAGGGCTCACAGCCTGAGGACAAGCAGTGGGAATATGAGCCAGTAGCAAGCAAAGGGTAGCTTAGGGCTGCCTGCCAGGGGAAGGGACTTCCAGGCCAAAGCTGGACAAGTGAGTAGGAGCTAGCAGGTGCATAGGGATGCTGGCAGAGCCAACAGAGAGTGCAGGCCAAGAGAAGCAAAGGTAACAAAGACAACCTCAGCACGACTGAAGGATGGAAGCACTGGAGACAGAGGGGAGGGGAGACTGGGAGGAAAGATGGTGTGCCCTGAGGTAGGGAGAGCCTGGAACAGCCTTTTAATCCAGCAATAGGAGTTTGGACTACTCTTAAGAGGAAAAATACTATTTTAAGCAGGAGGCACATGATCAGATGTGCATTCTAGCCTCAGTAGCCCAGATCAAGAGGACAGCAGTGCAGATGAGGAAAAGCAGGGTAGATTCAAGATATGTCCAGGACCATCTGGAAGGGTACAGAATTTCTTTTTTTTTTTTTTTTTTTTGAGACGGAGTGTCGCTCTGTCGCCCAGGCTGGAGTGCAGTGGCTCAATCTCAGCTCACTGCAAGCTCCAGCTCCGCCTTCCGGATTCTTGCCATTCTCCTGTAGCTGGGACTACAGGCGCCCGCCACCATGCCCAGCTACTTTTTTGTATTTTTAGCAGAGACAGGGTTTCACCGTGTTACCCAGGATGGTCTCAATCTCCTGACCTCGTGATCCTCCTGCCTTGGCCTCCCAAAGTGCTGGGATTACAGGTGTGAGCCACCAGGCCTGGCCGGGTACAGAACTTTTCTTTTGAGGGGTACAGAATGATCAGCTCAGTCTGGGACGTGTTGTTTTTGTGTACACATCCAAACGGAAATGCCTGGCGTGCAGTTTGTGTGGATGCAATCAGGCGTGATCTGAGCTGGAAACATCCTGGGGTGTGGTCAGCAGATGGATGGAGAAGGAAGGGACAGTGGGTTGGGTGTGGGGGAGGTCTGAGGATGCCCGGGGGACCCAGGAGAGATCACAGCACACACCGTGGCCAAGGCTGCCACCGTTCACAGGGGCCTAGCAGCCCCCCAGTGGAGTCTTCACTCCTTTAGAATACCCCCATTCCTTGAAAAGAAATGTGCTCGAGGGGATTACAGTATATTCATCTGTGAATTCCCAGACCCATGTTTCACCCTTCTCTGTCCTCAAGTCTAGGTAACAATAATAATGTATGTGTGGAATTATCTGGAGCCTCATGAACATGGTACCAAGGGCCTAAAGGCAAAGAGTTTTCAACCAAGGGGTGGTTCTTGCTGCCTTCTGTCTGGTCTTCAAACTAACCAGAGTGACAATAAAAAGAGCCCCTCCCTCAGGGTCTGCTTAGGAAGCCTGTGTGCCCTGCTGCTTTTCCAGGGAGGCAGAGGCAGCCCGGCAAACACTTTCGACAGAAAGGATATCTTTATTTCCAGCACCCATGAATGACTGCAGAGGGACTCAGGGAACCCACGGCTGGCACAGGAGGAGGACAGCCTAGCCGGGGCAGGCGCTGAGTCCACTCAGCTGACAGGTGTGCCACCATGCTCTCGCCTCGTAAAATAATCTTCACTCAATCCTCGCTTCTGTCCTCTCACACACACTACTCCCCACCCCTATCACCCCAGGGAAGAAGAGAGTGACGGTGAGCACAGGCTTCTCAGGCTGAGAGAGCCACCGTATTACACCTTGGCTATTAGTTTGAAGTTCTTTAAACAAGTCTGCTAGGTTGGAAAAGGAAGCTTAGTTGAAAATGCTTAGACCCACGAGGTAAAACCAAATGCTGCACATACACACAGTAAAGACATATTTTCTCAAAATGAAGACAAGAGGATTCTGTCAAGCTTCTGGTCATCCTAAGGAATGGTTGAAGAAAAACCCCACTGAGCCACTGCCTAGAGATTCCAGGAAGAGTTTAAAACAACTTCCAAACAGGTTTCTGCCTGGAGCTGCAGCCATTATGTGGAATCAGCTACGCACAGCAAAAGAAAGTTCAAGTGGCAAGCGCTGTGTCTTAAACGTTCACAAAAGAAAATCACATCGGCAACATTTCTCAATGCCAAAAAGAAACAACCTCTTGTTCTAGAGAAAATATCCCACTATAGTAGTTAGACCCAGAAGAAACACTTTATGGTCAGAATGGAAGATACCACAATGTGTCTGTCTGAACCTAAATAAAAAGGTTTTCAAGAGAACCAGCACTTTGGGGGTGCACCCAGGAGCACACAGAAAGGTACACCTGAGCAGAATTCTCAGTGTGCACAGCAGGGCTGGTTAGTCACGGGGCTGGACACCTTTCTGAACCTGTTAAGATAGCAGGCCTGAAAGCTCTCATTTTCTCCCAAGTCCAGTGTGTACAAGGAGATCTTGCAGTCTTTGAAAGGGGTTGAGACTCCATTTTGAGTCTGCTGTCTTCCTAACAGGAAGAAGCCTAGACAAGGGTGAACTTCCTAACGTACTAGGGTATACAGAAGGGGCAAGGAGTTACATATTTTCACCCCTCATCACTGTCCCTATTCACTCTCTTCTTCTACCTTCCCATCCCTCTGAGGTGACACTGGGTTGCAGGACTGCTTTATGGCATGCAAAGGCAGGCAAGAAGCTCCTAGGGCCATGACATCCACCTGGCCCAGTTTACAAGCAACAAGCACTTATGCAGTCCTTTATCCCTTTCATCCAATCACAGATCCTTAGATTTGAAGAGAAATTTAGTCCTCCACTGCATACTGATCTGAAACACTTCTTTACAAAAACCTGGGTGACCCTTCAAACAAAGTCCAAGGGAGCTCATTACTTTCCAGGAAGTGCTACTCCACTGCCAGATGGCACCCATCTTGATGAACTTCCTCCATACACATATTAAAAATGCGCTTTCCTGTACTGGACCCTCCCCAGCCCTCATGCAGGTGTCTGACACGCAGGGGAAGTGAGTGCTGCTTTGTACAGGTCAGACTTTCAAACAATATTCCAAGATGACGGTCACGGCTTCCCTCTGAACATCTTACTCAGTCACCACTCACGCAACACGCCCTAGACCTATTCTACCAGTACAGAGGCAGTCTGAACAGTGTGGAAATGCTCTTTTTTGCCCAAAGCAGCTTGCTTGCCGTTTCTCTGTGTGATCTTAAGAATAACTATCATCAAACATAGCTGGCTCACTCTGAGCTTCTAGTCACCTGAAGTTCCAGGTCTTCTTGTTCACAAAAACTATTCATATCTCTACTATATAAATGTAATTTATACTGGAGATTCTGAATACAGGACTTTGTATTAATATACAGTTAATATTCACTAAATATATTCCATGCGCCTTACAACACATTAAGCATCTCACATACATTTCTGCATTTAATTTAATCCCCCTAATGATCACAAGGGGGCAGTATCATTACCCTCATTTGTACATGACCAAATGGTCGCACCAAGAGCACACAGCTGTTACACTGCAAACCTGGGCTTGGAACCCAGATCCTCCTGACTGTTGATTGCAGCCTCTTCCCCCACCGTGTTTATGGTGGTATGTGGTTGCAGCATGTTTCTATTGTCTAAAAGGAAGGGCCGGCCAGGCACAGTGGCTCACGCCTGTAATCCCAGCACTTTGGAAGGCCGAGACAGGTGGATCACCTGAGGTCAAGAGTTCAAGACTAGCCTGGTCAACACGGTGAAAGCCCATCTCTACTAAAAATACAAAAATTAGCTAGGTGTGGTGGTGGGCACACCTGTAGTCCTAGCTACTCGGGAGGCCGAGGCAGGAGAATTGCTTGAACCTGGGAGGCGGAGGTTGCAGTGAGCTGAGATCGTGCCACTGCACTCCAGCCTGGGTGACAGAGTGAGACTCCATTTCAAAAATAAATAAATAAATAAATGAATATTTTAAAAATAATAAAAGGAAGGGGCCATGGGAGTTTATCTCATGCTACTTTTCCATTTGAGCATGTATCCATCAGGAAGAAATACAGCACCCTTTTCTCCGCCACACTAAGAGGTGTATCACTTAGACTGAAGGACAAAACCCAGGAAACATGACACTCTGGAAAAGGGTCAGGCATCCAGGTGATGCTAAGGAGATAACACGTACCCACTAAGGCCTTCTTTATTTATTGAGTTCCAGCAAATGGAACTTTTTTTTTTCTCTGCAGAAGTGTGCAAGCAGTTTCCAGTCTTGCTGAGCTACATGAATTGATGAAGAAAATACACTCCCATTATCTAATCTCATTAGTAAGACTTGTTTGGGTGGAACTGGCTCTGTGGGTCACTGAGTCTTTCTGGGTCTTGTTGTTCTGTCTCCTGATAGCACAGTCACTTATATATGGTTATATTTGCCCTACAGAACATGCTGCAGTAACTGCCTCTGATGAGAGGAGCTTCTGCTTCAGTTGTTGCAATTGAGCAGTGACCCTTGCTGATAAACCTGTGGATTTTGGTATCTGTGGGAGGTCCCAGAACAAACCCCCCATGGGCATCAAGGGAAAACTGTCTATGGTACCACTGTGATGTCTTATAGGCGATGTCAAGCTTGTGAAATTAAAGAACAAACTCTGTTGTGGAGAAGAAGAAAAAACTTAGTTCTATGCCGTCCCCTTGGTGGTGCATATAATCAAGGCTCACAGAAATATCCAAGTTCCAAGTAGATTCTCACTGTCTGGGACAGAAGGCATGCCACAAGGTTTGGCTGCTGAATGTATCTGTGAACACTTAATTAATGAGCAAAAGAAATAATTGCCTGACAGTGCCCACTGGATCATTTAAGTCTCCGGAACCAACACGCAACGCTGGGCAGAGTATTGAGAAAAAAGAAAAACAAACACACACCACAAAAAGGGCAAGCAAGAAACCAGAAGGAGGAAAGTTATAAATAGCATCATTATTAAATAGAGGTTTTGAGAGCTAATTAGTAAGGGTAAAGAGAGAGAAGTCATCAATGCAAAGAATTAACACAAAGGCTGAGAAGGAGGCTCAAGAATCATCCTCTAGCTGGGCTGTTGGGATGGTATAGGTTATAGGATGTTTCCCCTTCCTTCACACATTTTTTACAATAGCTTTATTGAGATCTAATTCACATACCCTATAACTCACCCATTTAGAGTGTACAATTTGGTAGCTTTTAGTATATTTAGAGAGTTGTACAAACACCACCACAATTAATCTTAACAGTATTTTCATCACCCCAAGGAAAAACCCAATACCCATTAGCCATGCTTCCCACGCCCCTTTCCCAGGCAATCACTGTTACACTTTCCGTCTCTACAGATTTGCCTATTCTGGATATTTTACATGAATGGAATCAGACAACAGGTAGTGTCTTTTGTGACTGGCTTCTTTTACTTAGCATAGGTAATGTTTTCAATATTTATCTCTGGTGTGGCATATATCAGTACTTCATTCCTTTTTATTTTCATTCATAAATTTTGACTTTCATGATTCATATCACAGGAAGATTAGCCCTGTAACCTTTCTATGAACGTGCAGTGATAAAATCACAGGTACACTGGTCACAGGTTGGTGGAGAGAGGCCCAGCTGGACCTCAGAATCTATCTGCATTCTAGATTCATTCTAAAGGAAAAACGATTTGGTAACGCTATCAAATCGACTAAATTGTGCCATTCTTTGATACCAGGAAAAAAGAGTTAGAGACATCCAATCTGTCAGGGAATGTTCACCCCCGTGTGCCTCCCCTCTGCTCCGAGTCAGCAGGACACGTGCTCTAATGATGGAGAATAAAACAATGGAATGAGCCTCATCTTTACAGAAATGCCTGGCAGAGGAACTGGATGCTGTAGCACAGAAAGCCTCCTTAGATGGCAGCAAGGGAAAAAAGCAAAGGAATAAAGTCCAATATTAAGAAGGGGCTGGGGGCGGAATTTGACCTTCTACTTCTTTTACTATCACTGTATTTTTATAAAATATTCTTTTAAAAAATATTCTAGTGTACTCTGAAATCATCCCCAAATTCTTTCTTTTAAACTCATATCCAAAGCCTACTTATAAATTTGGGCAAGAGAGATAAGTTATAATGGTAACAACAAAAAATCAAGGACAAAGGCAACGAAGAACACTGTGGAATCCAGGCTGGACCGGCCCTGCTTCTTCGGCGTTCTGGGGCGAGGTCATCATGGGCCGGGTTTCTTCACGCATGGACATACAGTGTCTCTCTCACAACCCACATCCCCCCTACTTTTTTTTTCTTTGAGACAGAGTCTTGCTCTGGCGCCCAGGCTAGAGTGCAATGGCACAATTTCGGCTCACTGCAACCTCCACCTCCCGGGTTCAAGCAATTCTCCTGCCTCAGCTTCCCGAGTAGCTGGGATTATAGGCGCCCACCACCATGCCCGGCTAATTTTTTGTATTTTTAGTAGAGACGGGGTTGGTTTCGCCGTGTTAGCCGGGATAGTCTCGCTCTCCTGACCTTGTGATCCACCTGACTCGGCCTCCCAAGGTGCTGGGATTACAGGTCTGAGCCACCGTGCCTGGCCTTTTTTGTTTGTTTGTTTGGTGTTTTTTTTTTTGTTTTTGTTTTTTGTTTTTGAGTCTTTCACAAATAAGGAGAGAGAAATCACTGCAGAATGGGTGACTATTTTGCAACTCTTCCCCAGTACTGTGAGCAACAGGCATGTGTACGTAAAGACACCCATCACTTAATACTGCCTGTCACAGATGCTTAAATGGACAGGGTGGAAAAAAATATTCTTTTCACACACTTAAAAGTTACTTCAAGTTATTTTAAATTTGGAACTGTTTGTATATTCCTTATAAGTTTATAAAACTCACACTGTCCCTCCATGACTAACGAAAGTGGAATTGAGAGAGTATTCTATATTTGTAACTTGACTGGTTGTTCATGCTTACAGCCCTATTTCCATTCTCTGTTACTGTACACAGAGTTATGTGAGGTATTGTGGGCTCCTAAATGTTGCTGATTTCCTAACAAGGCAGGCCTGTGTCCCGTAGGGACAAACTGGGGACTGTTTTGACCAAGTGGAGGCCAAGCTCAGAGGGAGAGGCCTCCAGCTTTGTCGTTTTGGCTGCATCTCCTAAAACCAGTGTTAGAGCCCACTTCTGGGCAATTACATGGCTTACTGGTGTTGACCAAGGTATCAATGCTACCGATACACTGCCTATTAGACATACCTTAGACGCTCAATGCCACACAGCTGTGGCTGCAAATGTCACTTCTGCCTATTTTGGTAAAAACTGTTAGTCCAAAAGGTGCAATGTTTCAACAACCTACGCAAAAGCCCCTGCCACACACATAATCATTTATGTCAACATAACTTAAACGACTAAACTGAAGACAGCCACTTGTAGGGAAACTACTATTTAGAGAAGAGTATGCAATGTTTCTGATAAAATTTTGTCAACAACAGCAGAACTGTTTACCAGGAAACTGTGATAAATGTACGAGGTACCTGGGGAGGTAGATTTTTTTGCACTACCTGTGGAACTTAGATTTTTACCTGCACACCTGTACAGGTAAATCACAGTGAAGCCTCTTCACAGGTGCTGAGTAAATTGAACAAGAACAGCTCCTCCAACGCTACCTCCTTAGGAGGATACACACCTATTCAGTGACCTCACAATTTTGCACAATCACTTGTGAAAGTCTCTTTTTAAAAATGCTTCTAGAGGCCACAGCACATTCTCTGACAGAACCTCAAGAGTAGCAAATTTTTTGGGGAAAAAAAAAAAGGCTGCTAGTGCCATTTTTCTTTCTTTCCTAATGCCAGAAGCAGAAACAGGTATCTCATTTGAATTCTATGGCTGTTGGTGAGGCTGGATTATCTTTTCCACACATCTCCTGGCCATCTGCATTACCTCTGGCGTTAACTTCTCTTCGTGTCCTGGGTCCATTTTCTTCCTTGGATCTTAAGTTTGTATTATATATTTAAATTTGAGCTCTTAAAGAAGTACATGCTTTTTAAACACAGCATTGTGCCTTTAACACTTTTGTTTTAGATGGCTTGGTGATAAAATGCCTTTATGTGTAAGTCAGTCTCTCTCTCTCCCTCTGGGTCCCTCTCCCTGTCATAATTAAATCTGCCAAGAAGCATGGACAGCAACAGCTACAGATCAGTAACCTTGAAACTTGTTTATTTCTTATCTTTCCAGCTTCTCTGGTCACCTCTCCTTTGATCTGGTTACTTTCTGATGGCACACTTTTGGACTTGTAAACATTTATTATAGAGTACACATTATGCTTAAATGCTACACTACTCTTTTCCATCATCAAATCTGATTGCTTGCCCTATCTCCTGAAGTTAAAGTACCTTTTACATTGTGCAGAAATCACAAAAGATCAACTAGACTTTCAAAGTAAACTCTTATCCAGGATGGAGAGCAGAACAGAGTATCCCAGATAATCATACATTCTTGTTAACAGAATTACCACATAAGCCTCATGAGAACCAGTTTTTTGGGCGAACTGTACCAAAGAACACTCCCACCTTCAAAAATACATGGAACTTATATTTAATCTATCTGGTGATTCAAAAGTGCCTCGGAAAAACACATACAAATGTAAAACTATCATCTTTGGAATGTTCTCGCAAAGACTACTACTAAAAACAAAAACAAAACACTTGCCATTCCCACAGAATTCTGTTGGCTCATATTTTATTTTGCTTAGTTTTTATTTTTGTGGGTGGTAGAGGTGGTGGTAGTGGGGCTGTGCACTTGATACAAGTATACCAGCCTTGCCAGAATGCATTAGAAGTGCTAAAACCCCATCTTGGCAGTACAAATCCAATCATATTGGCAACTCTCATTTCCTCAGTTTCAACTAGGGAAAAAATCTGACCCCATACTTTATAAAACGTGGATGAAGGATTTCAAAGTTCAAGACTCTCTCTCTTTTTTTTTTTTTTTTTTTAACTCTTAATAGTTTTCTTTTTTTGTAGATGACAGGTAAAATTGGGTTCAAATGAAGAACACAGGCATCCCATGAGTAAAATCCTAGTTGAAAGAGTGAATTTCATCTGTAAATGCCCAATGGAGATGGCCTTCCAGCAACCTTCTGCTTTTTCCAATTAATTAGGAAACATCTGGGAGTAAATTCTTATTTGATCCCCAAACCATTAAATATCTACTATTATTTCCTGGTTTTAGGTATTCGGCTCATTCCAGACTATCATGCAAATTATAAAGTGAATTATTTTGCTGCTGGCCCACCCAACATCACTTACAGTTTTAGGAAAGCTGGAACATGAAGCCAATGATGACAAAGCCTACTGTTACTAAAAAGTAGCGTGGAAAATTCAAGGGCTTTCCCTTCAGACGTGATGCGTGTGAGGCCTGTCATCCATCCTATGCCCCGGCAAACTATCTGACCACTCTGGGCCAAACTGAAGGAGGTCACGCTTAGAGAGTCCTAGCACCGTGCTCCCAGATCCAGTGGGCTTCTCCTCTCTTCCTGCTGGGGAAGCCTTCACCCCACCCCACAGCCTCATCTTTTAATTGCCTCCCAAACATTAGCTGATTTTCAGGGATCAAAGGAATTTGCTTTGAAAGATGAAGGAACTTAACACTTAGAATAACTATAAAATCAAAACAAGCAGGGCAGCTCTACAGTGGAAAGCACATGTGATCTTTCATTCCATCCTTGGTCTGAACACTAAAGCCATTCGCAAAAAAAAAAAGTTCATACACATAACTGCCCATGCATCCACATGCTTTGCAGACACGAGAATGTGTGAAGTTTACTTGCTCAGTGAAGGGATCAGTAGACAGCAACTTGTACAACACATGACTGTACTTCCCAAATTAACTTCTTAACCCTTTCCCTGAACACCGTAAAAACCCAAACTGGCCAAGTCACCTTAAAAAAAAAAAAAAAAAGAAAAAAAAGAAAAGAAAGAAAGAAACCAAAAGGAATCTCAAGCATAAATCTCTTCTTCAAAAATCTTATCCAACATTCTGGACTTGAATAATCTGAAAACAAAGATCTGAAAATGTTTAATTTTTTTTTTTTTTTGGCCTTCTTCAGAGAAATAAGCTTTGTGGGAACTTCGAGATTCATGTCAAAACAACTGCTGTCTCCCGAAATCCCGGAGCATCCTCGACCCGGAGCCGAGGGCCTGGGCAGGCCAGAGGGCAGAAGCTGCAGTGCTGCAAACTGGTGTGCAGCATCCCTGAGGATGTGTTTGTGTTTCACTCACAGAGAACAAGTACTGGCAAGTGACAAAAAAAGAACATGTTTTGCAAACAATCAGTGTGACCTGAAACCCAGGGTAAAGGCTGAAGTCAGCATTTGTTCACTGCGGCACGAGCCAGGCTCTGCAATGCTTGTTAAATGGAGTGTTCTGGAGAAGAGAACGGCTTCTCAGTTTCCCCCAGTCACCCAGAGGACCTGGGAAGGGAGGGAAAAAGGAGGGCCGACTCCCCGCCCCCAAGCTAGCTGTATCAGTTTGTTCTGCTTCACTGCAGAGCTGGAGCCAGGGAGCATCTCTGAAATTAGATGAATGCCCCATGGAAGGGGTCTTCGAATTCTGGAGCTGAAAGCAACTCAAGATCATGACATCCAGTCAAATGTCTTCATTTGGCAGATAAAGTGAAGACCAGAGAACCAAAGCTATGAAAGCCACACCACTCACAAGAGTTGGGCTAAACACCCAGGTCCCCAGCCTCTGAGCCCACGGCTCTTGTCACATCACGATGTCCCCAGCTCCCCTACTTCACCGAAAAGATCTCTCAATCTTTAAAGCATATGACCCCTTTTGACAAACAACCCGCAAATTTTCTTTAACACTGTTGGAAATGTTGAAATGGACTGCCCTCCTCCAATTTCCAATTCTGAAACTGCCTATTGAAAACGTTTTTCTCCCAACTGCACTTGTTTCCCACCCTGCCAAACAGACTTCTGCTAGTCTAAGTAAAGCCTATGAAGTGCTTTTCCCCAACTGCACTCTCCTTACTCCTATCTAAATAAGCAGCACCCAAACTTCTCCTTAAGTCCACTTTTTTCTTCTGCTTCACAGATGGGAAGACTTGCTCTTCCTAAATTACCACTCTCACCCCATGCAAGAGCTCTGCCGGGCCACCAGATACATTTTGAACCTGTTACTTCCATCCTCCTGCCCGCCCTGTCCACATCACATGCCCATAACTCCTCCCTCCCTCAACCCCCATCCTTTGAAATTTCTAAACCCCCGGCAGAGGAAGCGCCGCAGGGCTCTTAATAAGCTCAGTCATGCTCGAAATATCTGTTTCACCCACGAGGTGTGGTAGGCAGCAGTTCTGACCGGAGCATACATTTAGGGAAAAGATTATCTACTTCCAAGACTCAGTATTTGGAATTCCTAAAAATGCCACTTATTCATTTTCATTAACATACCTGTGAACTTGCAACCATTTTGAGGGTTGAAAGGATACCATGTGTAATATCCAGCATCCACCTACACATGTAACTGCAGCAGGTTAAGAAATCGCCCTTTCTGTTGCTGTGGCCACAGAAGATATTGCATATTGCAACTCTCTTTGCCCTGGAACTTGCAAAACTTACAGGAAATCTTCCACCACCTACATAGAAAATCCACTGCCAGAAAAATGAAGTGTAAACACTTTATATTAAATTAGCCAGAGGCTTAAAGAAATCACATCCCAATCCAATATTTTCAAATTCTGGCTCACTTTCAAGTTTTATGGTGCACAGAGGAGCAGAGGCACAGCGGACACATGACTGCCCTCTGCAGAATGTTTTGTTTTTTCAATGAAGAGAAATAATCTACAAATTAGTATACAACTCAAGCTACCTAGAGAAAGCAGCCAGCGATCTTGCTTCCTTTATGTGGGGTTTCTTGTCCATATCTTTACACTGGACTAGGATGGCCATCAAAAATACAAATCTATTTACCTAAAGAGAAATCTTGAAGCTGATCCTAAACTTATTGGAGATTTTTCTGAAAAAAAAGTATCAGTGAAAATACAGAAAGAATAGGAAAAAGTGGAAAATGTTGATGTGCCTCAGGTTATTACGTATAACGTGCATCAATAAGTCTTGTGAGATATCCCATGTAAAAAAACTTACCAGCTGCTAACATTGTCATTTACCCCAACCCCTCCCACTGGAGCAGCTTTACCTTCAGGGTGCACATCCCCTGAAGTGGCCCCTTGACATCCTTGGCTTGCCTTCAGGGAGGAGGACATGATGACGCGGGGTAGCATTCCTCTGTACACAGTGTCAAAAATATATTAAAAAGCAAACAAAACTACCAGTCCAGAAGCTATGCTGGCAAAATTTAAAGCAAAAAATTTAGAAACAGCCTACGTCCATTTATATGCCAGCCTGGCTGCATTTTTAAGGGCACAAGTCATGTCTGTCTGTCTGTTTTGTTTTTTTTTTTAAATTGGTTTTAGGGAAAGTCAATGTTTAAAATTTTAAGATGCTTAAGTTCATCCTCTGCTTAGGAGGCAGAGCATGGGGATGGCAGGCTGTGCCCATGCAAGAACAGGGACTCTCGGGTTAGAATGAAGTAAGCTTCTATCCCAGCTTTGTCATTTATTGGCTGCTGTGTATCAGAGGGACTTGTTTTCCTCAGTATACACATAAAACAAATTTCACCTGTGCTACTGGTATAAGATGAAATGTGGCAAACCACGGAACTATATTGAGTATGTCTCCTGGCGGATCTTAGGTACTCTTTGAACATTAGCTACTATTATTATTTGATCCCTAGACTGAACTTCTAGTCCTGACTCTGCTAATTCTGCCTGCTCAGCTGAAGTGTACATGGGGTAGGAGAGATGTCCAGTCTCGCATTATGACCCGCTGGTCTCTCATCCTTGGAGGTGTCCAGTGGATTATAACGTGCTGGGAAGTGGGTAAATGGGGAGACCCCAAGCCATGTCTCTGATCAGTTCATATACTAGGAATCCACAGATTTAATTTCCAGGGGAGGGCTATGTGGCAAAGAAAGAAAAAAAATCATAAGACAAGATTCTAAAATATTTCAAATTTCACCTCTGCTCAAATGAAAATATTACAAATTCTAGTTTTTCAGCACTGTTCTTCAATCCATTCGCTCAAAAACAATCTTCATTTAGTGCAGGTTGGACATGGGTTTACCCAAGACATCATTTGAAGGCCCAGTATAGTTCAGATGCTATTGTGAAGGGTCTTCAGGATGCAGGTACCCACTGGGGTGATGGAGGTAGGGTGGGGGCTGAGGCTGCCAAGAAAGCTTTCAACTTCCACTAGGAAGGAGTTCCTTTTAGACAGGGAAAAAAGTTTCCCATGCTTCCAATGACTTTACTTGGCTCTTCAACAAACAAACAAACTCCCAATACAACGTGCTCCTAAAGAACTTTATTCAACTTTTACACAGTGATATGGTTTGGCTCTGTGTCCCCACTCAAATCTCATCTTGTAGCTCCTATAATTCCCACATGTTGTGGGAGGGACCCGCTGGGAGCTAACTGAATCATGGGGTGGGTTTTTCCCTTGCTGTTATTAGTTAATATGTCTCACAAGATCTGATGGTTTTTAAAATGGAAGTTCACATGCACAAGCTCTTCTTCTCTTGGCTGCTGCCATGTGAGATGTACCTTTCACTTTCTGCCATGATTTTGAGGCCTCTCCAGTCACATGAAACTGTGAGTCCAATAAACTTCTTTCTTTTGTAAATTGCCCAGTCTTGAGTATGTCTTTATCAGCAGTGTGAAAACGGACTAATACACCCAGATTAGATGAAAACTCTCTGGACGTAGCGAAGGGATCCAGAAGCTCCTTCCTCTGTGGTAAGGAAAAGACTTCCTACAACCAATAAAGAAACAGGTGAAGAAGCAAGTCCCTTGTTATTAATTACTGGGCTGAGATGGAGGTGAGTGAGAGGTAAATACCATTATGATACCAAATTTTAGGATAGGCATCCTGAAATGCTCTAACAAATGGACGATGCTAAACAATTCTATTCAACAAGGTTCTGCACCTAGTTCCTACTCTCTGGTTCAATCAGAGGTTACTCGAAGTTACGGGTTCACCAGAACAACTTGGAGGCTTGCTTGAGAGCTGGGTCTAAATATCTGCCATTATGACTTCCCAGGTCAAAGGAATCTCTTCCTGGATCAGTGGGCTGGATATCTGAGTTGCAAGCAAGAACATACGCAGGCTGTTTTCTGATTGAAAAGAGCACTGGCTTTGTGCATGCGTGCCCTGGGCCAGCTCCTGGGCATGGAGGTGGCAAGGACAGCCAACTGGCTGGTGCAGCCGTCAGACTGCCCAGTTCTCATGCCTCCCGCACCTCCACTATCTAAGACCAACTGCTCTGCTTCACAAAAAATCATCCTGGTGCCGGTGCCATGGGAACATTCCTTCACCCTTGCTCCATCACTCAAGGCCATTGCAACGGAAGGGAGTATGTCAGGAGTACATTGCCCACCTGCTTTTCTCAGATTTCCCCTCTCTGACCCTGTATCAAGGAAGTTGCATTCATTCATCCATTTGGCAAAGATTTCTGTAATTTCCTGGTACGGGCACTCTTGAGCTTCTGGGATGCGGCTGTGTCTGCCTGTACTCCAGGTTCAGAACACAGAAGCGCTGACAGTACTAAATCATGATGGGGATACACAAACACACACACACGCACATCTTTTCTCTCCTAGCCCCTGCTCCAACCACACTGGCTGTTTTCTTTTCCTTGGAAGGAAGCAGACCACTTCTTGACTCTGGGCCTTCACACACGCTGCTCCACCTGCCTGGCTTATGCCTCCTTGCACTCTGGACCTGCCTAGAGATGCCTTAATGACCTGCCTGCTGGATGTCATCATTCCCAACAGGTCTCTCCTGACCGCCCTCTCTGGGTAGGTGCCATTCCTGCAGCCGCATCATTTTATAACATCCTTCCCATCTCCTTCAAAGCACTGATCGTGTTTACAATCAAAGACTTATTTTTGTTTTTGGCCAGGGCCTAGGTGGAAGAGAGAATGAGGAGTTACTGTTTAATAGGTACAGCTTCAGTTGCGCGAGATGAAAAGAGTTCTGAAGATAAATGATGGTCATGGCTGCAAAACAATGTGAATGTTCTTACTGCCACTGAACTGTACACATAAAAACGGTTAGATGGTAAATTTTATGTTATGTGCGTTTTACCACAGTTTTAAAAAGACTTATTTTTAGGTTTACTGCCTGTCTCTCTTCCACTAGTGTACACTATACTAGGGCAGGAATCCTGTTTTTTTCACTGTGTTCCCGGGGCCATGCTCAGTATATACTTGTAATGCACACATTGTAAGCTCCTTGTGGGACACCATTCCTTATTTTTATTTGCCTCACGGCTCCTCCCAGAGAGCCTTACACACAGATAGAGACAGGTGTTAATTTAGCCCTGGACGACTACATAGGCAAACTTTCCAAAAGCAAAGCCCTTGAATTGTATATAAAATGGGGGGAGGCAGGTGTGCACATACAGACTTTAAGATGTCTCTTCTTTTGCCTTGGTTTACAAGAATCTCAAGGGAGTGCGGTGGCTCATGCCTGTAATCCCAGCACTTTGGGAGGGTGAGGCGCGCAGATCACCTGAGGATGGGAGTTCGAGACCACCCTGACCAACATGGAGAAACCCCATCTCTACTAAAAATACAAAATTAGCCGAGTGTGGTGGCACACGCCTGTAATCCCAGCTACTCGGGAGGCTGACGCAGGAGAATCGCTTGAACCCGAGAGGTAGAGGTTGTGGTGAGCTGGAGGTCGTGCCATTGCACTCCAGCCTGGGCAACAAGGGCGAAACTCCGTCTCAAAAAAAAAAAAAAAGAATCTCAAGGGAGCCAGGTTCCAGGAAGAATAATCTTCCTTCTCATGTGGTGTGGTCGTTGCCAATTTGACCATACAGGTCCTGTGTAATACCCATGCGGCATGTGGTGTTTTTTTTGTTGTTGTTGTTGTCTGTTTTTTTTTTTAATTGAAAGCTGTCTCGAAATCTCTTTGGAATTAGACAACATATAAATGGAAAGCAAGTAAGTCCAATAATAGAATGGAGTTTCCTGGCGGATAAGTACTTTCCTATGTTTCAACAGTCAACTGTTATTAAATAAATAGACGATGACAAGAATAATATGAAAAAATATTTCCTTGCCCCTTCCTCGAAAAAGAGAAAAGAAGGATAAAAATCTGAGAAACCACTTTTAGGAGATGAGCAGTAAAATGAACCAGAGTCCTCTGGCTGCATTTCTTTGCAGGTTTCCCCGGGAATAACCCAAAGAAATAATTTAACCTATGCATAAGCCCAGCTCTCTCACAGGTAACACTTGCTTCTGGGCAGACCAAAAACTTTTTAATGAAAATAATTCTCTCTCAAGGGTGTGAGATGAGTAAGAGCTGCAGGTACTAGCAGGGAAGGGAACAACGAATGTTTAGTAGTAGTAGGAAGGTACCTAACATTTACGGGGCACTCACTGCTACCCATGCTAAGCGCTTGGCATACACTGTCAGATTTCATCTGTGCAACAAGCCAAAGAGGGAGGGCCTGCTGTTCCCATCTTCAGAACCAGAGCCTGAGGCACAAAGAGAGAGTGTGTGTGGCTTCCCAGAGTCACACAGCTTGAAGAAGGCAGAGCTGGAATTCCAACCTGGGCGACCTGACTCCAGGGTCAGTGCTTCTAACCAACAGGCTACAGGACACCTGTATGCGCCACAGAGTTTTCTAGCGTAATTCTCGAAACTCGTAGGAGAAATCAGCATTATTTCCCCAGACTGAGGGTCTAAGAGGCTGTATCTTGCCAAGAAGACAGAACTCATGTACTGATTGCCAGGAGCTTGCATAAGGCTCATTTCCATGCCTTAAAGATCTGTCAGGGCCATTCTAAAGGACCAAAAAAAAAAAAAAAAAAAAAAAAAAAACCAACCAAACAAACAAAAAAAACAACCAACAGATTTGGCTTTTTTTTTTTTTTTTTTTTTTTTTTTGGAGACAAGGTCTTCCTCTGTTGTCCAGCCTGGAGTGCAGTGGTGCCATCATGGCTCACTGAAGCCTTGACCTCCATCTCAGCCTCCCAAGTATCTGGGACTACAGGTGTGCACCACCATGCTCTGATTTTTTTTTTTTTTTTTTTTTTTTTTTTTTTTTTTGGAGACAAGAGTTTCACTCATTCTTTTGCCCCAGCTGGAGTGCAGTGGTGAAATCTCAACTCACTGCAACCCCCAACTCCCGGGTTCAAACACTTCTCTGAGTAGCTGGGATTACAGGCGTGCACCACCACAACCATCTAATTTTTGTATTTTTAGCAGAGATGGGGTTTCGCCACGTTGGCCAGGCTAGTCTCGAACTCCCGACCTCAAGCGATCTGCCCACCCTGGCCTCCCAAAGTGCTGACATTAGAGACACGAGCCACTGCGCCTGGCCTGGATTTGGCTATTTTAAAAAGTGGAAACTTTACTGCTATGCTTAACTTAACTTCAAAATATTTCTCAATTATTCCTACTTTAAAAATACTACAATTCACACAGTTGATAAAGCACAGAATTAGCACCACATCAAACATAGTGTTTAATCACAATCGCTTTAAAAATATATAAAGTCAAAAAGCTTTTAAGTTCTTATTAAATATTTGTTCATTTAACACTTGGTCTACCCGTTTGTAAGGCATGTCAGGCAATTGTGAGGGCTAAGAGACATACACAAGGCGCACAGTCAGATGCAGGTGATGAGATGTACACACAGATAGTAATTCGAGGTAAGGATTCACGTCATAAAAGATACCTAACGGGAGGACAAGAACACTTCCAGCCAAGAGGCCCACACGATGGCAAGGCATGTGCAAGGCAGGAGTGTGCAAGCAGTGACTTTAGAACTAGGCAAAGGAGCCGTGGGGACTCAAGACTGGCAAGTGGTAGGGGTGGGGCTTCTCGAATTTATGTATTTCAACAGAAAATTATAAATCACTACTCATATTAATATATAACTTAAAATTCTTAAAAATTATCTCAGTGCTTTTTGCCTTTAAGAAATATTTTAATTAAACAAACCCAATTTGTTTTAAAACTTCACAGAACGAGGTCCAGAAAGTGGCTTTTGTTGCTGCGCAAAGTTGATGCCTACGGATCATCTATTCCTAAAGTTGTTTAGAATGGGTTATTTCTCTCTCTCTCTCTCTCTCTCTCTCCCCCCCTTTCTCTCCTGGCACAAGGAAGTTTTACACCATCTACAATCCCTCCCTTAGATTAAGAAAAATAAACCTCCACTGTGAGAGGCGCCATTGGTGTCTGCCTCCTTGTCTTCCAGTCACAAATGGAGAGGCGGGCTGAAGAACAGCTTCACTGCTCAGGATGTCATGAATTTAAAAAAGTGTAGCAATGGTGCTTGGCCAGACAGAGTGGAAAACAAAGCCTCAGTCATTTGTTTAAACAAATTCACAAAAACAAAAACACTTCCTCCACGTACCCGTACCCAGTGAATTCTAAAAAGGATCACACATTTAGTATGATTTTTAAAACTTTCACTTTCACACATTAAAAACAACATGATGGGAGCAAACAAGCGGACATCACCCCTCACTCGTGCTTATCTATTTCTGGTTTCATTAAGCTGCCGAAACGACCGCCAGCGCTTCCTCTCATCCCAACAGGAAAATTTCATGGCTCCTGAAGGCCTGAGTCAGACTGGAAAGCTCATGAATATTCTGATTTTCTGGAGCTGATGCAAGGACGTCACTATAATTGATGACCAGGCAGAGCTATCTACTACACGTTTGAACCACTCCTCTGAAATAATTTATCAGAAGTTAGATTTTCGTTTCTAAAGCTATTAATAACAAGAGTCTGTTTCTGATTTTTAAGATGAAGTTGAATCTTTCAAGCCATTCTGCTTTTCAATAAATTCCCTCTATTTGCAGAGGCCCGCATTAATATACTCCTTGCTTTACTGCATTTTAATAAAGGTGATGAGAAAATAAACCGAAGAGAACCTGAAGCTTCCCACACGCAATGGGAAGAAAGCAGCGTGCTGCAGATTTAAATCAGGATCTGCATTTACTGGGTACACGGAAGTGAAGAGAGTACGTGCATCTGTGTGGTGGCGGCGGGGGACAGAGACAGAGGCGTCTTCCTGTGGACGGCAGGAGCGTCCTGGGCTGTTCCGCTGAGATTTGGACTCTGAGTCATGGGGTGGTCGCGTGGAACAGTAAGACCGAGTTCAACTGAGAACGCCCGCACGTATCCTATGTTAATTTTTCTTTTGCAAACACATTTGCATCTTTCACTTTCATTTTAAACTGCGCCCCGTGCATATGTGCACTACCAACCCATCCGGGTGACGGGCAAGTTTTATCTACTCTGGGAGCCTCCTCCTGCCTGCGAGGCAAGTGGCGACCCCAGAGCGGGAGGTGGGAGCCTCCCCTTTTCTTACGGTTCTCGGGCCGCAGATTTTCCATCAACACTCAATTACGTTTAAAGATACACTAGGGTGTGTACTGAGATAGTTCAAAATGATTTCCTTCCAACATAAAATGGATCGTGAACCACGGGAATCCTGAGCCCTCCCCTTCCCAGCGAGGCAGCATGACTGGTGCTGTGAGACGGATCCACCAGTGATCGAAACCGCGTTCTGCTGGGGAAATTGAGATTTGGACCACGTGGTCAAGGAGAAATGAAGAACCTTTTATGCGTTTCCAAATATCAAAATTAAAGAATTAAAAGAAAAAAAAACCCCAAGGAGTTCATATCTTCCCGAACCACAAAGCCACGCCCGGGCCCCACTCCCTTTTCCATCCACTTTAGCACATCCCGAAGTCCAGCGTGGCCTGGGACCACGTGAGGGACGGTGGGCGTGGCCGGGGCGCAGTCACGTGGCCGCTATGCACGCCGAGCCCCACCTCCAGCCAGCCCCTCCTTGGCGGCTGCCGGAGCCCAGCCAGCGATCCAGGCGGCGTTTCCAAACCCAGATCCACGCCTGTACCTGCAATGACTTACAGGATATTTTAGGAATTAGTCCAACATATCCTTTGGGATATCCTTTGGGGTCTATAAGTAATACTCAAATAGATTTTACCTATCTCGCTGTATTCTGCAGCCAACTTTAAAACATTCATCTGGAAACTGCAAACACAAAATAACTCTTAGTGCATGATATTGTGAATTCTGTGCCCGTCTCACCTTCAAAAGCTATATAGTATATACTCAGTACACAAACTAACTCAGAATCATGTATCCTACTGTAAGGAGTCCTCTTTGGTCCAGCAAGCATGTGTGATCTGATACCTAGCCTACTGAGATGCCTACGATTCTTTTCTTCACATCTCCCAAATATAACAGCTACATTTCAGACTCCTAAAATTTAATTTGGAATGAGTTACAAATATCAGTGAGGAAAAACGAGGGCCACAGGAAGCTTAGTATAGCTTGCATGTTCTTGTCTGAGGGCCATAATAAAATTACAGACTGGGATGGATTGCATGATATTTAAAAAATTCAGCCATTCGGTTTCATCAAACAGAAGCATGAGATTTGATAAAATGTTACACTTGAGGAGTATAACTCTTTTTTATTTTAAAAATAATAGAAAAGACCACATAGAGTAAAATCAAAGAATACAATAGACAATTTTTTAAAACTTTCTTTTGGATAAAGAGTTATTTTTAGGCTGAGCGCTGTGGCTCCCGCCTGTAATCACAGCCCTTTGGGAGGCCGACTGGAGAAGATAGCTTGAGGCCAGGAGTTCAAGAGGGACCTGGGCAACACAGACCCCATCTCTACGAAAAATTAAAAAATTAGCTGGGCATGGTGGCACACGCCTGTAGTGGCAGTTACTCAGGAGGCTGAGGTGGGAGCATTAACTTAAACCTGGGAGGTTGAGGCTCCAGCTCCAGTGAGCTATGAGAGCAACACTGCACTCCAGCCTGGGTGACAGGCCAAGATGTCTCAAACAACAAGTGATTTTAGTATTTCAGTGATGGAAAATTCTGAATAATGATTTCTTCATACCAATTAGATTTGGGACTGCTGAAATTTAATTAAATAGGGGGCCTCCTCCAACTTGTTTGCCATGTTGGTAATGTTTGCCTATTTATTTGAGACAGTGTCTTGCTCTGTTGTCCAGGCTGGAGAGCAGGGGCATGATCACACCTCACTGCAGCTTTGACCTCCTGAACTCAGGTGATCCTCCCACCTCAGCCTCCCAAGTAAGTGGGACCACAGGTGCATGCTACCATGACAGGCTAATTTTTTTTTTTGTTTTTTGTAGTGATGTGGTTTCCCTATGTTGCCCAAGCTGGTCCCAAACTCCTGGCTCAAGCAATCCTCTTGCCTATGGCCTCCCAAAGTGCTGGGATAACAGGCATGAGGCACCACACCCAGCCACGTTTATTCTAAAAGAGGAAAGCAACACTTTGAACACTTCTTTTAATTACAGCTTTAAAAACTCAGAAATAAAATGTCACATGATAAATTAAATTCATGGTGTTGATGTAAACCTTCCCAACCCATCTAAAGCATCTGGGCTGTGCTTCAGAGTCAGTTCCCCAATAGCATTCTCTTGAGTATCAAAAACGAGAGATTTGCAGCCAGGACCAAAACTATGAGACTATTTTGGCAATTAACATCTCCTGTCATCTTCTTCACCTCCTTTGTAGGGAGAAAGGGCAAGAACATTTCAAATAACATTCATATGTGGGATTTCTTAAGCTTCTGCATATTTTTTCTTCTTCATGTGACTAGTAATTGTCCTCCCAAATAAAAGTGGACTTGCCACTGCTAGTTAAAAAGTTTATGTCCCTCATTGTTAAAAAATACATAAAATCCTGAGAGTAGAATCCAATTACTAAGTGTAGAAAACAGAAATAGAAAATCACCATTTGGCAAACATCACAGTAATGGATGTTAAAATTAGTGGGTGAAAGAATAATGAGGAACAGAATGTTTGTTTAGATAGTCTCAAGTATCTACCTCCAAAAGATTCTTCCTAATTACAAAGGGAAAAATAGTAATGATAATGGAGGAAGCCACAGAGACCACCTTAACTAAGGGATCAAAGCTAACAGCACCAAGAAAGGAAACATCACGCATCTCCTGACAGGATGCGCAAAGACATAAACAGCAGCACCTCTGTGATCTCCAAGTTAAAAATGTACCCCCCAAATTTAATCAGGAGGAAACATCCACAAACTCTAACAGAAAGATATTCTACAAAATAACTGACCCCATGTTCTCCAAAAGCGCGAACTTCGTGAATGACTAAAGAAAACCCAGGGAAACGTCCCAGAATTAGAAAAACTGAACACAATAAATGCCAGGTAGGATCGTCTCTTGGATCTGGAACAAAAAAAAAAAAGGGCCATCAGTGGGAAAATAGTGAAATCCGAATTCAGTCTGGAGATTATCAGCACTGGAGTATGGAGTGAACACTGTTTTGATAACTGTATTATGGTTATGTAAGATGTTAACATCTGTGGAAGCTGGGTGGAGGGTGTTCCAGAACTCCTGGTACTCTGTAACCTTTTATGCAAGTCTGAAATTATTTCAAATTTAAAAGTTAATAAACGTTTTTAAAAGTTGATAAAGCAAAAGAAAACAACTTACAGCATGATAATCAACTAAGTTGAGAAAAAGACCTTTGAACTATAAGGATACATGCAAATCAATAAATGACTGACAAACTCAAAAATCCCACCTCCAATGATACACTTAACTTTGCATTCCTTGCACTTGAACCAGAGTTACTAAAAGCCGTGCACCTCAAGATGATGTCACTGACAGCTTAATAAATAAGGTGAATCCCTAGTTTAGAGATATGACAACCCTCTACTTTTTACAGATGATTCCTAGAGAAATACTGTTGCTGGAGTTTATTCAGGCTGGTAGAGAACTGGGCATCCCAAGTTGAGGGCCCTTTCCATTCTGACATATTGCCTAGCATTTAATTTAGCTTAGATTTGTCTTCCAGCGAGGTGAAAGTGGGAAGTTAAGATGGTTGAAGGATGCAAAGAGGAACAGTCAACAAAATGCACGACAGAAAATTATGTGCGACTCTCCTGGATCCTTGTGACAACTCCTTGTCCTTTTTCTTCAAATGTAGTGAGAACTGTGTTTTTCTAACTTGCCCATATACCCTGCTCTATCATCTGCTACAGATAATATATGTTTCTGCTCTCTGCATGTTATACATAAAACAGATCAAATTCTTTCAACAGCAAAAATCTTTATTGCATTAGCAGCAATTTCCCAGCATCACAAGCCCTACAGTTTCCTGATCCACCACTATGTGGTAGGGAAGGCAATAAAAAGAGTTTGTCAGGGTTTCACCCAAATCTCATCTGAAAAGCTTGATCTACTTTTTTCCGGAGACCAGCCCCAAATGAAATGATCCTCATTGGGGAATAACAAAAAATTGAGGCCAAAAGTGAATGTGAAAAGCTACCATTTTTATTTTGTGTTCCCAGCATTATGGGATATGCAACAGAAGATGAGAATTCTGCTGTCAAGGAATGTACAAAATCCTTTTAGGTACATGTGCCCCATTTAGGCAGTATTACTGAAAGGAAAGGAGTGAGTGTACCATGGATTTGGTCCGTGCCTTGTACCAGGAGCCATGCTAAGGCTTCTCTGATTACATCCCCATAAGCTCCTTTTTACAGAAAGGAGACTAAGGTGCAAAGACTTGCTGACTTGACCAGCATCAGAGGCTCAGAGGTGGTAAAGACGGGACACAAACTCAGAATGTCTTCACCCCAGGATCTAGGCTCTATCAGACCATGCTGTCTCCCAAATGAAAACAAGTTTTGCTTGCAAAGGCTGCAACAACTAGGAAGTATGTAGTAGCGGGTGGAAAGCTAATGTCCCCTAGAAGCAGGGCCTAACCTGAGAACTGCAAGAGAGGCCATGGAGGTTGGGGTTATGAACACTAAGGAGCACAAGCGCTGCATGCAGAGGGTATAAGGGTCCTCCCTACGCGGGTCAGCATGGTGAAAGAGAAGGACTAGGAGAGCGGAGCTAATAGCAGGAGGGGAGAAGACCGATAACAAACTTCTTCAGAATGTCCCTGCATGTGTATTTATCTGAGAGGAAGGTGTAAGGAGGCCCTTCTAAAATACTATGTCATTGAACTAGGTGTGCCAAGGTCTTGTATACAGCACATCAAGGGGAAAGTGCATTCATTTGGAAGATTTGTTTTTTCACTACTGAGTTGGGCTTCGATGTGGGTAAATGAGTTACATTCATTTAAATTATTCCAGCAACTATCATAAGAGAGACAGACTGAGACGGAGAGATGTTCAGAGAAAGACAGAGACATAGATGGAGGGAGGGAGGGAGGGAAGAAAGAGAAAAAAAGAACAATCATGCAAAGGAATAAATTTATCACACATTGACACCTCACCTTTCCAGAACTCAACTATTCAGCAAATAAACATTTCTGGGGTAGTCAAGCACCAGGAAGAAGCTTGGTTTCACTTACTGCCTGTTTACTCTTAACACATAATTCTAACAAGCTTAGAAATCTGTTTTCAAAGCACTCACAGCAAAAAGGAAGCGGCAAATAATCACCTACAGAGGTGCTGATGGAGACGGCTTTCTCTTCTTTCTGAAATAAGTCTATTAAACAGAAATGGAGACATAAAAATGATAAAACCAAACCATAAGAACACAATAAGCACAAGAAACCTTCAGCAGAGGGCAAACTGCCTCCCACTCAGCCTTGAGGGTATCACTGTATTATGCATAATACAACAATTTATGCTCGCTGATGTCCTCAAGTTGGCCAGAAATGATTAAATTATATTCACTGTAGTAAGAAGCAAAGAAGTACAGAATACATGTTGGAAAGATTTCCAGCATGATAGTGCACAAAAACTGGTGCAGTAGTCTCAGTTCTCCCTAAGGCTTTAATGTATTTCATCATCTGGTCATTGCTCGATCTGACAAATATTTACTGAGCATATTGGAGAGACTTGCTGTGAGAGGCCTGGCTCCTGCTTTCACGGAGTTCAAAATCTGCTAAGAAGCTGAGATACTCAAGATCCACATTTCTACTAGGATGGTCTGTACAAGGGTTTGGATTGTTGTACTAAGTGCTGCGCACTGACTCCGAAAATCATGACTTATTTTTGGATATGAGCAACTGAAATTGGCCTAAATGTTAAGAAACGGTGTGCCATTTCAAAAGTCTTTGATCATACAGTTCAGAGTCAAGGATCAGTCAATACTTCAAGAAACTCCAGCCTGGCCAACATGGCGAAACCCCGTCTCTACTAAAAATACAAAAATTAGCCGGGTATGGTGGCACATGCCTGTAATTCCAGCTACTCGGGAGGCTGAGGCAGGAGAATTGCTTGAACCCGGGAGGTGAAGGTTGCAGTGAGCCGAGATCGCGTCACTGCACTCCAGCCTGGGTTACAGAGCAAGACTCCATCTCAAAAGAAAGAACTTCAAGAAACTACCCATGTGGTCATGAAACCAAGAACCAAGGCATGCTGCTTTGGCTGCACAAAAATATACAGTACAGAAGACCAAGAGAACCACAATTCCTGAATTTCTTTCTCTTTATTGAAGAAATTAATTCTAACACATACACCTTCTTATATTTAGGCTAGGACATCTTATAACTAAATCAATCTATACAGTTAATCATGCATTTAAGAATGTGATGTTTTTTAAAGTGATATTTATTAAAAGGAAAAATCCTGGCTATCTGGACACTGAGAAATGCACAAGCTTGCAAAAACCGTAATTTAATCAGAAAACCCAGATACAGTAAAGTTACTTTTCATTTTCTTTTTGTTTCAGAAACCTTGCAAGAAGTTCTTTCCCTTCTTGAGGGCAAAGCTTACAAACTGGAAAGTTTCATTTTAATGGGTTCTTTCTTGGGGCAAAAACATGCAACACCAAATATTCTAGAGTGTCTGACTGCAAAGATCGCAGATGCAGTAGTGCAAAGGAAAAGCAAACACTTTAAAATCAAGTATGTCTTAGTTCAAATCCTGTGTTTACCACCTGCGAAGTGTGTGAGGTAGACAATTTATTTTTCCAGGCTTCCATTTGTTCTTCCGTAAAACAATGTTGGTAGAATCTACCTCATCGGCTGTTGCAAAACTAAATGAAATGTGCTTTCAATACACTGGTCATAGTTATGCAGGTGGACATGCTGAATTTTTACACCGATCTCAATATACATGGGCTTTGTAACTGGAATGATAGCTCAGTGGCGCTCAAAGTGGATGTGTTTCTAAAAGTCCAAAAAAAGTTTGGACTTTTTTTTTTTTTTTTTCCTCCATTATGACATTTTACTTCTTGCTTAGATGAGAAGCTAACCACCCCCCCGGAGGCTGGGCTTCCTAATGAGCAGAATAAAGTTCTAAGGAACAACCACAACAGAACCAAAGGGTAGACTGAAAGTAGAATTCTGCCACTGAGGAGGCTTACTGGCCTTCCTGCCTTAAAAGCGTGAGCCACTCTGTGGCATGTTCAGACTCCTTCAAGCATAGCTGGTCCCAGATGTCAGACGAAGTTTGG
Source organism: Pan troglodytes (assembly GCF_028858775.2). Lineage (NCBI taxonomy): Eukaryota > Metazoa > Chordata > Mammalia > Primates > Hominidae > Pan > Pan troglodytes. The sequence goes on along the minus strand of NC_072414.2, from coordinate 90,676,107 downwards.
AAAGAGGAACTTTGGCTGTTCAAAAATAAAAGCGGGGTGCTGATAAGGATGACGATGCTACTAAAACAGAGTGAGAGATTTCTCCCCGCAAACCCTGGCCACGGAGTGCTGTGCTGGTTTGCTGCGCTGAACAATGGAGGAGGAAGCCCAGGCGAGACCTCGTCCACGTTTATCAGCATCCTGAAAGGTGGAGTCTGTGCCTCTGAAGCCAGAGTTCTCTGAGCCTTTATATCTCGATTAAATGGCTGAGATTGTCCTTGTGTACTTGGGTGGATGGATGTTATTTCCAAAGCATGCAATTCATTTCAAGAGGGGAGAGGGAGGATTCAGTTGGAAATATTTTTCTATTCAAGAAGGAAAATTAAATATAACTGGAAATGTTTTCAGGAAAATGTTTTTATATTTCAATGTTTCCCCAGAGCACTGTGATCCCAATACATCACAGGACTGTGCTAGATTAAAAGGAATGAAGACAAAATGAATTTAAATAAAAACTGAAACTGACCAGCCAGGCTTTATGCTCCATATCTGAGGAAACAACGAAGAGGGGGGAAACTACAAATGAACCAAAAGAAGAAATAAAAATCAACTCAACTAAAATTTTAAACTCAAATGAGTGTTTCAATTTTGTTTTAGAATTTTTTCAATCTAGTTTATTTTCATAGCCACAAAAGCTTTTGAATAGCCATGAATTGATAGCCACGTGATTGACAGAACCATTAAGACTTTTTTGGTTGTTTTCTCTTAATCATTTTCCTTAACGCTTGAATCCGCTGATACTCAGTTACAGAAGACGACTTGCTTGTCTTATAGTTCTTAGGTCATTACAAGTACTTAGTATTTGCTAATAATCAACACCAACAGCTCCAGGAAATGTGTACAATTAGACAGCTGGTTTAACTGGTTGTGTTGCATTTTTTAAAATGTGCATACCACCCCCTTTATGAGCCCTAAATACGACAGGAAAAATGAAATGTACAGGTCTCAGTTATCCTTATCAAAATAAACACATATTTTTAAGAGGAAAGAATTCTGTCAGTTAATCCTGTGTTAGATCTGTGATGTCCAGTAGCCATTAGCCACATGTAGCTATTCAAATTTAAATTAAAACTTTAAAAAAATCCAAAATCCAGTTCCTCAGTAGCACTAGCCACATTTCAAGTGCTCCACAGCCACATGTGGCTAGCGGCTCCTGTACTGGACAGGGCATCCACAGAACAGTCCATCATGGTGGAAACTTCCACTGGACAGTGCTAGACTAGATGGAAGAACGGAACTGTGAGCTTTGGGTATTTACATTTATTTTTAAAGACGCAGGCTGGGCGTGGTGGCTCACGCCTGTAACCCCAGCACTTTGGAAAGCCGAGGTGGGTGGATCACTTGAGGTCAGGAGTTCAAGACCAGCCTGGCCAGCATGGCAAAACCCCGTCTCTACTGAAAATACAAAAATTAGCCGGGTGTGGTGGCACATGCCTGTAATCTCAGCTACTCAGGAAGCTGAGGCAGAAGAATTGCTTGAACCTGGGAGGTGGAGGTTGCAATGAGCCGAGATCGCACTACTGCACTCCAGCTTGGGCGAAAGGGTGAGACTCTGTCTCAATTAAAAAAAAATAAAAATAAAAAATAAAGATGTACACAAAGCAGTTTAATTGTGGGGTCACTTTATAGAAACTTCTTTAAAGCATCAGCTTTCCAACTGCACATAACTGTTTCCCCTAAGCAACTTCCAAGGCACAAACCCAGTATACATTCTCTCCTAAGCATTATCTCAGTTGTACATTTGATTGTAAAATATCTTTCTTCCTTAAAAAAAAAAAAAATCTCTCACCCAAAACTTAAAAGAAAGGGGTCATTTACAGGAGAAAGGGCAAATCATTATTTTTAGATGGAAAGACCTCCCTAAGTCAACATTTAAATATTAAAACATATAGCAGGTAGTACCAAAGGGTTTCTCCTTCATCACAGTTGTATTCCTTTACTGTCGAAATTCTCTGCCCAACAGTCAGCTCTGTGTGAGCTGAAAGCAAGTGTTCTGTTTGCTATTGCACACCCATTACAAGCACAGTGCCTGCCTGGGACAAAACAGATGCTTAAATTTTTGTGGAATGATTGAATGAAACTTAAGAAGAATGGTATTTTGCTAAAGAACAGCAAACATCCTTTTAGAGCCTGGTTCCAATTCTTTATATTTGGATAGCAATCCACCCTTTATTTTCAAATGCAAACTTAAAATAACTTAGCAGACTGATTCATGCAAGTATGCATGCTACAGCTCAGTATCTTTAATACTCAGCAAAAGGCATACAGCATCTATGTCATAGTAAAATATGAGCTAACATTTATTGCAGTTAAACACCAGGCCCAACGCTAAGTGTTTTACATATGCTATTGCATCTGCCCCTCACTCTGATAGTCTCTCTGCTACCAGGAGGAGGAAACCAAAGCTTAGGGGAAATTAAGTGACTGGCTCAAGCCACAGGGCTAGAGATGTATAGTCAGAAAAGCTCCCCTGGTGAAGACTATGGACCATGCCCGTCATATAGCCCGACTGGACAATTCCTGCTTTAATCAGGAAGGCTACGATCGTCCTCGTCTACAAGGACCTGCCTCCAAGGAGGGGCATGGCTCTGGATCTTTGCAGCCCCAGAGCTTAGTTGAGCACCTGCCCTGCAGGCCTCCCACATATTTTTGTGGAGAAAGACTCAGCAGTCCTAATGGCTTAAGGCTACTCAGACTTGGAGAAGGCCCCTTCTACAGAAGCAGGCACAGCTCAGCACACCCCGTCTCCCTCTAAACCGAGGCTGCGGGGAAATCACTGTGACCTTGCCACTATACAGCAGCTTCATGCTTTGGCCACCGTGTTGCAGCCTCTACGGCCACTCTGCTCTAGTAACTGGCCTCCTTCTGCAAACTGACCAGCTGCACCAGCATCGCGGGGCTGGCAGCACTTCCATTATTCTTTTTCTTGCTATTCAGACTTTCAACCTAGTAACTCCACTGTTGTAAAAACACAGTGCTTTAGCAAGAACCTGTTGTGCTCCAAGTACTGGTCAGACAACTGCCTTTAAGGGGCTCACTTTCCTATTTGGCCCAATTCCCTCAGATTAGGGTTTCCAGAAGTCTGACCTATAAGCATTCATTTTGATAAAAACCACTACTGACAAAGCAACAGGTTCTAAACGTATACATTAAAGAGCTAATTTTTTGTTGAATCAATATTTGTCGAGGGCTTGCCAAGCGGGGGTACAAAAGTATAATAAAGGACATCAATCCATGTGGGGGAAAGGTAAACAAATACTAATCAAGTCCCTAGTGATTCTGCATAATTCTCTGTAATTCTTTCTGCAGTCCTATAGCGTAGATAACATCTCCATCTATGGATGATAAAAAGCACTGCTTGTAATAACTCACTTCCTAAGTACCTGCAAGGCACGAATTCAGGGCCAGGCACAGTTAATCCTCATAACTCCCTCAAGGAAAAGGTATTACTACTTCCTTCTCCAGAAAGACAGGCTCGGGGCGTCTGTCTGGGTCCGAGGTGCCCACGCTGGCTGAGAGCGCTGAAGGGGAGTCAGACACACAGGCCTGCCTGGCTCCGCAGACCATGGTGCCATTAAATGAGACTGTCCTCACTCTCATGGGGGGACACAGAGAAAGCTCCCCACCCCAACCACAGGAGGAAAAGATGACTGTGGGAGAACACATCACCATACAGCATCAGTGTCCCATTAGCGCGGAAGGCAAGATTGACAGGAAAAACAAACAAGGAAATAGTACCGTGGGATGCGCGGGGGCTGTATGAAGGTGGTTCTAGAAAATGGGGTGGCCTGGCACAGGGGCAGCCATTCCAGAACTAGGAAGGCAGGGTAAGGTACTCCACATGTGTTGGGGGGGGCAGGGGTGGAGGGAGTGAGAGGGGAAGAAAGGCCAAGGCAGGCTAAAGTCAGATCGTGTAGAACCCAAAGCCAGGCCAGGGTACTTGTACTGCCTCATGCAGGAAAGGGGGAACCAGAACACTGGGGCAGGGATTAAAGTAGTGACGGGAGATTCACTGGGTGTCACTCAAAGCTTGTCTCAAGTCACAGGGCTCTTCTATTCCCCCGACTTATCTGAACAGGAGAAATCCACTTGGCTCCCAGACCCGCCTGCCCTGGCATTCTCCCACAGGGAAACATGCTTTGGTTGTTCAGACGTGACTTACTGGCACTTAGAGGCCGTTGGCATGGAAAAAATGAACAGGCTGACCTGGCCAGAAAGGAGCAGGTGATGCAGAAACCCAGCAAAAGATGAATTCACCCTGCCACCCTGAGTAAATTACAAAGCTCACATGAAGGGCCACAGAAGAAAGAATGGGAGAGATGATTTACCAGACAGAGAAGGGAAAGTCTCAGCCCTAGGCACCTCATGAGCCCAGGAGAGTGCCAGGCAAAATCCCTAAGGCACTTCACTGAGTCCTACAACCTCGCATAGACATCACTGTGCTCATCTCAGGCAGGGGACACCCAGGCTCACTGTGGCGAAAGCACCTGGCCCAGATGAGTAAGGGAGAGAAGCCGGAGCACACATCACTGGAGCACACTTTATTACAGTGTCTTTCTGCCTTCAATCACTTGCCCAGTTTTGTAACTTCATAAGAGAGTCATGATGCCCAGAACCTCATGGCCCCGAGGCAAAACTCTGCACCAGCTCTGACACTCTCCTTAACCTGCTGTCACCACACGATACACAAGAACCATTCCTCTCAAATCACGAAACAAAGGTTAAACATATTCCACCAATAATACCACGATATGCATTAATTCCATCAGTGTGGAAAACTATTCCTTGTGGGAGAGGGCGCACAGACAGACAACTGGAAGAGAAAAAACAGAGAGAAATCCAAGTCAGATGTTGTGCCTAACGTGAGGCAGGACTTTTCCTGGGATTTCAGTAGGTCTGGAGGCTGCTCTGGCACATCCTGGCCACCCAGGCCACGCCTTACATTTCTATTTGCAATGCACCTTCCCCTCCTCCTTCACTCCCCGCATTTCTCCCCGAGTGCCCCATCACTGAAAAAGTGCAGAGGCCGCAGGGGCTGAGACGGGGCGCAGGGCACCGACCCTTTCAAGCGGCCACGGCTTTGCAACGTGTTCCTGAAATTCCTACAAACCAAAAAGCAATTCAGAATCTCAGGAGGGAGGCTTATCCTCCACTCCGCAAACCAGACCCTCAAGATCATCTTTTTTATGCTGAAAAGGCTTTTCACAAAATATTCCAAACCATCTTCATAGATTATTTTTCCTTTCTTTTAAAAAACTAAGCAAGACTGGATGTCATTTAGAATACCGACTTCTAAAAAAGGGCATTTTTGAACTGAATGCCACATGCTGTATTTTGCCATTTTGCCTGCGCTTCCTGCTTGGAGCCTGTGACACAGAGAAGCCTCAGACACTGGAGCTGCTCCGGGCCACGCAAACTCCGCTCCGCATCTTCCAGGCAGCCCTGTCGCAAATAATTCATGTCCACTACGCCCCTATCACACTGAATACAACCACATTGTACTGCTGGAAATGGGAAACCTGATTCAGATCACAGGAGAAGGTAGAAAAACATTTGGTTCAACACAATACTGCCCCCCTTCTTTTTTTTTAAAGGGAGGAAACATATTTCAAACCTAGGAATAGGGAAAGGATTCAAGACCCATCGTGGAATAAAACACAGAATTTAAAATAGCATCCGATGTGACCCAAACCAGCAACAATAACGAGAAAACCACCCAGTCCTTCCAGAGATGCACCTTGTTTCTGCTGCAGTGTTGCTAATCAAAATCGATCTGCCCATCCAAGCAATTTAAAGAGGAAGGGCGGCATTTGTAGAAAATGGTACATGTTGATAAAGCATGACCTGTCCCACATGGAGAGCAATAAAAGGAAAACAAGCCTGAGAACAGTATGCTGTGCTCACCAGGAGACGGAAGAGAAAAAAGCCAGAATAAGGGCAGGGATGCCGGGGGAAGGGAGGACGGGGTGTCAAAGGCCTGCAGGATTTTTGTAAACAGCAGCCCGTAATGGCCACGGTGAGAGAGAAGGGAAAACAGACATGGAGGAAAACGTGTTTACAACTGCAGCGACGGCGGGAGGCGGAGGGAGGGATTCCCCGACTCTGCACTCTGCGCTCGGCCCGCTTCGCTCCGGTGGGGCCCCGGGGCTGGGATGTGCTTTGGCTCCTCCACCCTCCACCCGCTTTCTTAGTGGGGGGGAACACATCTTGTTTATGGGGAAGGTTACTCCTCCTCTGCTCTGGTGATCGCGTCCCTAATACTCCTGCTGCATCCTTGCGGGATGCCCACTTGACTGACAGACACTCCAGCCAGTCGCTGCCCGGGCCCCGCGGAAAGGTGGAATTTCCCAACGCAGCGATTGGCCGGCGGGGAGGGTGGGCCCTGGTGATTGGCGTGTTATTCGGAGTGGAAAGTAGTAAACAACCTTGGTCCACGGCGGCGGCGCGGGCGCGGGGTGCCCGCTCCCTGTTCCCTCGCCCGGGGCGGGGTGGGGCGCGCGCGCCAGACAAAAGGAGCCTCAGCCCCACGGAGGGGAGAGCAGGAAGGGCGCACACCACAGCCGGCGAGCGAGCGTCCCCCGGAGCCCCTGCGCCAGAACTGCTGACTTGCAGCTTCACATCATTTTTGTTCTGTGGAAAACCGCAAAGGTTTTGTTTCCATAATTCGGCTCCTCTTCTTCGTCTTAGGTTTTAGAAAGTCTCCAAAGAGAATGGCGATTTAGCTTCTCCTCTTTCCTGCCCTCCACCCCAACCCTCCACCTTTTAAGATTAATTTTTAGTTCTGTCTTTGCAGAAGTTGTTTTAAATCCCTGTACTAAAAATTGTTGCTTTATTCACAAAATACGCCATTAAGGGCACACGGGTGAATCAGATGCCCCGTTAGTCCCTTTCCTTGCAAGTTCCTGGAGCTGTGATCTCACTCGGAGGGGCTGAGTTTGACAGCATGCATAAAAAGAAACATGATGATATTAGGCTCACTTGACAAGAAATAAGCAGTTACACCTTGCCTTTTCCACACAGGATGTAGTTCACCCAGGCTATCATCGAACATTGCTAAGTTCCCTTCTGGTTGGTCTTGACTCACAACCCATTCCTCATTCTGGCCTCTCCATCCGCACAGGACCCCCAGCCAGGGGAAACTTCCCAGCTTCCAGCGGGAAGTGCTGCTTCCCCAAATTGGGCAGCACCTGGGGCTGCCTCTAGATGCATAATCACCTCAGAGGTCCTGAGCCAGATTCCAGAGATTCTTTCTGAGATTCTGGCAAGGCCCCGGGGTACTGATGGAGGACTGGGAAGGTAGGAGAAGGCAACGGGGAGGGGGAGGCTGGACACAGGAGGGATCTCCACTTCATTTATGTGCTTCGCTCTGATGGTAAGTCACGTTGTCACTCTTGGCCAGACAGCCAGACTGTCCAAGCTTAAAACGTAAACAAAAGCTCCTTGCAGGAAGCAACAGGGTGCAAACTTGCCACCTGGGGGGCCTCTCTGCCACCCCTTGGCCAGCCCTCTCCTTAGCATCTGGCCCCACCCCGGCCCTGCCCGCCTGGCATGTAAAGCACCCCCTCCTCTCCAAGCATCCGTTCCTCAGCCGCTGTGTTCCTGTCGCAGGTCCCTGGATGGGCCACACACAAACCTTCACTCAGCTTATTCTTTCTAGGCCTTACCCTGCCTGCCCGGGAGAGGCCACTGTTCTCCACGGCTTCCCTTGCCCTGGCCATCCCACTTCCTGCAGGAGTGCTCCGAAATCGGTTTCGGTAGCACTGTGTTAAGGTTGCAGATGGTGTTTTCAACACTGTACTCCGACTCTACTTGCAGGTTTCTCCACCTCAGTAGATCCTGAGCATACCAGGGCAAGGTGTTATATTCTAATTTGTGTCTCCAGTGGAGACACAGGTCCACAATATGCACTCAATCAAGTCTTGCCAAACATTTGCAGCACTCAGTTCTCGTCTTCTCCAACACTCACACCTGCTTCTGCTGCCCCCAAGTCAAGTACCCCTACCTAGTTTCTTGCTAACATGTTAACATGGTACCACCCCACCAAGTGCCAAGCCCTTGTCCATCACTCAGTGGTTCCCTGTACACATGCAGTCACTTGTAACGTATGCTGCTTCCTCTGCCAGTTATGCTTTTCTGACTTCTCTTCTTGGCAAATTCCTATTCTGTCTAAAAATCACTTCTTCCCTTGGCAACATGCCACAAGTTCCACCTGACTCCTCTGTGCTCCCAGAGCACCTCAGAGAGGCCTCGTTGCAACTCTGCCATCTTCCGAGGACATGGCTACAGAGCCACAGCTGGCATGGTTTGCTGGAAGAACCAAGAGCTGAAAGGCAGATTTACCAGGTGGTGCCCCCCCAGGTGTCTGCAGAACCCACATATTCCAGTCTCCAGACCATGGAAGCAGTGCTGTTTCCAGCTTGTCTCTGCCACAGGGTCCTTCTCTGCTCTCTCAGCCTGAAGGCCTCCTCTGTGTCTGTGAGTGGCTGGCTCCTTCTCAACCTTCATTCAGGTCTCCGCTCAAACACCATCCCCACCACCATGCCCACCTTCCAGCTACTATCACACAGACCTTCATTTTCTTCATGAGGTGATTCTGAAGAGAAAATAAGCTTGGGAGCTATCACCCTAACTTACTTATTCCCTCAGTGATGGAATTTTGGGGACATTTTCATCTTTTGCCATTTGAAACACTACAATGAACAACTTTGCACAACTGTCATTTCACATGTGTGCAAGTGTATGGGGTAAATGCCCCCTCTAAAATTGGTGGGTCAAAGAATACGTGTTTATAACCTGAGAGATATTGCCAAATTCTCCTCTATAGATGTGCTATTCTGCAGTCCTCCCAGCCATGTGGGGTTGTTTTCCAAAGAGTGTGTTATCAAATATTTTGGATTTTTTCCAATATGAGAAGTGAAAAAATGGTATCTTGGTGTAGTTTTAATTTGCATTTCTCGTATGAGTGAAATCAAACTTTTTTTCTATGCTTAGCTATTTGTGTTTCTTCTTCTGTGAGCTATCTGCTCAATACTTCATCCCAAATCCTATTGAACTGTTAGCCTCTTCCTTAACAATTTCTAGGAGCTCTGTTTTACTTTGTTTTTTAAACAAGGGAGATTAGCTCTTTGTGATAGAAGTTTCAGATATTTTTCTCAGTTTGGCATCTGTCTTTGCTTATGGTTTTTGGCCATGCAGAAAGTTTTTTTGTAATTTAAATTCAATTTTTATGAATGTTTTCTTTTCTGGCTTCTGGATTTTGAGTTGAAACTAGAAAGGCTTTCTCTGCTCCAAGGTTATAAAAAGGAACTCGCTATGTGTTCTTCCAGGACTTTCATAGTTTTGTTTACATTTTTACCTTGGATTCACTTGGAGTCTAGCCTGGTACATGGTATAATGTATGAACCTAATTTACTTTCTTTTCCAGAGAAAAGAAACATGGCATGATTGGGCCATAATTTACATGCCCCAATCCAGTAAATCAAGAGTTTATCTTAGTCCCAATGATTTGTGAAGCTACCTTTATCGAATAACTAAATTTCCACAGGTACTTGCATCTACATTTGGACTTTCTATTCTGTTCCATTGGTCTGTCTCTTCATCTATTGGTATCTCACTATTTTAATTATTTAGGCACTACGGAAGTTTTTAATACCTGGTAAGGACTCCTTGCTCTTGTTCAGTTTTTTTGTTTGTTTTTGTTTTAATGATAACCTCAGAATCTAACTAAAAGAAAAAACATCGGTTGTATTTGGATTTATATTAAATTGAAAAACTTAGGGAGAACTGACATCTTGCCATCTTGCTAATGATGATTATTCCTGTCTAATAAATATGGTATGTCTTTCCATTTATTCCAGTTGTCTTCTGTATCTTTTAATAGTATGGTTATCTTAAGGTGTTTTCTCTTTTTATTTTAATTGGATGTAGAATCTTCAGTAATATCATCTAGCAAGTTATTTGCATATTGTACAGTTGTATGATGATAAATTTGTATGTTATTTCTGGCAGAAGATGTTCTATTCTGTGCCTTTAGAAGGACACAATGGGATGGGGGGGAATCAAAGGGTGATAGTCTTAACAATAAATAGAGGTTGAGATCCTAATCAAGAATCAAAGCAATACATTCTGAGTTGGCATTCACAAATGAGTAAGTCAAATGGTGTGGGGCATAATGCTGGGGTGGCCAAGGAAGAATTCTGCCCAACAGAGGATGATGTTCCTTAAGCTTCCAACACAGCAGGTTCCGAGAGGTTAGGAAAAATAAGCAAGGGAAAGAAACAAGGACTGATCTAACAATGACGGAAGCTGACTCCATGCCTTAGTGGATGCTTGCGGAGGATGGCACTATCTTGGCTGGGCTGACTGTATTAGCAATGCATGTATCTAAATCAGCTCTAAAACCCATAGAGAGACTGGCACTTTAGTGTGAACACGTAAACTGTGGGTGATGGGCTATCTTTCACATAAGTTGTGATCACTGCAGGGCTCTGCTGGTATTTTACAAGTCAAAAACAAGTTTCCTCTTCCACAGCCATATGTTTGAAAGATACGTCCCTTTAAGAATAATCAAACTCTCACCCAAAACATGTATTTTTCAAACCTAGAGGTTCCAACTTGAAATATTGGACCACAGGGATACTCAGCTCAGATCCTCTTTCAGAAAGGACTTGCTGTCCAGCTCCAGAGTGTCACTAGCAGATGCCCTCCAGCTGCTAGCTCTTCTAGGGTCCACTTCAACTTTTGGCCTGGGTCACACTCTTCCTAGGCAGCTCCTGGCCAGTAACTGAGCCCAGCAATGGTCCCAGGGCCCGGTTATATCCATCTAACAGGGGGCTCTGCAAATGAGCTCCCAGAGGGCTGGCAGAGTGTCTGTCCTATCAGAGTCCTGGTCAAACCGCTCCCCACACCCATCATCTTCTCCCTCTCTTCCTTTCATTGGTGTTATCCTCAGTAAACCTTTCACATCCCTAACTTCATCTCAGTCTGTCTCCTAAAAAACTCAAATAGCAACGAAAATGTTTAGCAAATTTTGGGAGAGTAAAGGGGGGAATAAACATTCCCACATAATGTAGATCCAGACGATTCTGGAACTAGAAGTAGAAAGGCCTCATCACACAAGCCAACTAAAATGCACCTCAAAGGTTAATGTCATCGAATTTCAAAAGTCCTTGAAACTTCCATGGTTATAAACGAGCATTTCCTGCATGCTGGACTCTTCATCGTTGGTCTGGATTAATCCTCACTTCCATTCTAGGTGGTGGGTACAAGCACTTCCATTTTATAGACAAGGAAAACCTGATGTAAGTAAGTGGTAGAAAGCAGATTCAAATGCAGGCAGGACTACCTGGCTCCAAAGCCTTTTCCTTTCCAGATGGTACACTGCCCACATCTCTTAGTTTATCGGCACAGGGTCAAGAAGCTGGTGAGGGTATGGACTGACATGGCATCTACGGAGGTTTCCATACTTATACCAAGACGCCCCCCTGTAAAGAGTGGACTGTCCGGTAGCCGGGCAAGGTGGCTCCTACCTTAATCCCAGCACTTTGGGAGTCCAAGGCAGGAGGATCACTTGAGGTCAGGAGTTCGAGACCAGCCTAGCCAACATGGTAAAACCCTGTCTTTACTAAAAATGCAAATAATAGCCAGGCATGGTGGTACGCGCCTGAAATCCCAGCTACTTGGGAAACTGAGGGATGAGAATCACTTGAACCCAGGAGGTAGAGGTTGCAGTGAGCCGAGATCACGCTACTGCACTCTGACCTGGGTGAGGGAGTGAGAATTTGTGTCCAAAAAAAAAAAAAAAGAGTGAACTGTTCTGCCTTTGTCTGATGAAGGAATATAATAATTGGCAGCCATATACTATATTCCCAGGTCAAGGAATTCCTGGGTCATTTTCAGCAAGCCTAAAACAAGGTGTTCACACATTTATTTAAAAATATCCCAACAAAGTGTTGCAAAATTTCCCTTGATTGCAATGATTCTTTAAGCTGTTAACATTAATCTTGGGTGGATGCAGGAGTTGTCCACTGGCTTTCCAAAAGGCATCCAATGCCTTTAAGGCAGCATAAGAGAAACACTGCCCCTCTCGATGAACTGGGTCCCTGAGTCTGGCAGTACTGCCCTGTTCTCCACTGTGTCACCTATACAGGGACCCCTGAGAAGACCAGTGTGCATGAACCAGAGACTGGACAGTGCCTCTGTTACCATCACCGTGTGGTATCATGAAGAGGTAACCATCCCAAAGTCACCCAACTTGTCAGCAGAACTACTGGGAAAAGAGCTTAACTTTTCCTGTACTTAAATTCTTCCATATGTAGTTGGAGTTACAGGCCCCAAAGTAAAGATCTATTAAGCTTGCCTATATTGCTCCTAAATTCTCTACTCGTCTGTTCATTATTTCCAAATTTAATAAGGCCATACTGTTGTGTCTTCATCCTGGTCAATGCATCCAATGATACCTTGATAACTTTATCAGAGCAGTAGCTAGCAGAAGCACAGAGGCATGGAGGATGTTAAAACTGCTCAACACCACAGTACAAATGCATTGTCAGCTTATGTAGGAGTCTGCTTTTTATGCAGGCTTATGCAACTGGTGTAATTTTAAAATTTTATAAGCCATTTGAAAGAGCAACTTTGATATTAATGAAATGGGGAGAAATGTACATACAGTCAAAGAAAAGTGTCTTTCCTTTAGCTGATGTCAGAGACTCCCTAGAAATGAAAAATTATTACTGCCTTTTAGAAAAACAAAGGTTAAATGAAAATAGCACTGGCAGGAGTCATATCACAACAGCAAAATATAACAGGGCCAGGCAAACCAAGGATATTGTTGCAAATGCAGAGCCTTAATCAGGCTCATATCTCGAACCTTTTATTTTGTAAAGCTGCCAATTTTATAGTACAAAAATTTTAGTTAGGGCACCTTTAAGATTCACTGCATCTACTATGAGAAGAGAGAATGTCTTAGAAGAGTTTTTAAAAATACTACTTTGAAACACTTATGGGCAAACAAGAATTGGAACACTAATCACTGTAACTTCCCCACCAGGATCACTAGGTAAGACATTCAGAGAACTGGTGGAAGCAAGTGATGATTCAGACGCAGTAGTAGAACAGAAGATTGCCAATCAACTGCAAACAAAGTGCCGCACAGGCTCATCTCAACTGACAGCAATGGTAGAGAGAGAAGAGAGAAAGAAGAGAGAGAAGAGAGGAGAAACGAGAGAAGAGGAGAGAGGAGAGAGGAGAAACGAGAGAAGAGGAGAGGAGGGGGAGGAGGAGGAAGGAGGAGGAACGAGGAGGAGGGAGGAGGAGGGAGGAGGAGAAGGAAGGAGGAGGAGGGAGGAGGAGGGGGCAGGAGAAGGAAGGAGGGGAGAAGGAGGAGGGAGGGGAGGAAGAGGGAGGGGGAGGAGGAGGGAGGGGAGGAGGAGGAGAGAGAAGAATATGAGAAGGGAAGTTGTGAGAGACACAGCCCGACTGACTCAGATTCCAAATTACATATGCACAAAGCCCCTCAAAGGTTATCATGCCCTATCTGATCCAGGGTAAATGAAAACTGAATTCTGAGGCGCAATTCACAAGGAAAGTCAGAGTGTCTACACTGTTAATAACATACATTGAATAAAGTATTAGAAACATATTTACTCTTCTCCCTACTCTCGGTGCTACTGACCATCTACTGAATACAAGGTACAAGAAGAGTTTGCTAAGTTTTGGGTACTGCCCAGGTCTTTCCATGGCTAACAAGGCAGAAACACTCATGTAAACTCCTTGGTGGGCCTGGTATGTTGTGTGTGGAGAGGGTGCCTGATGATGTCTTTGAACTTCACTTTTTGGTTTCTCAGCTATCTCAGAGGTCTGGCTGTAGAATTACTAATATTTTAAACAATGCAAATGTAATTATAGTTGAAGCATACTCTTTAACAGAAGGAGGGAAAGATTGGCATTTAGAAGCTTCATTAAACTTTTGGCCCTTTCAAGGCTAAATGAATCTTAGGGAAGAAATTAAAAGTTCCCATTGATGCACTTAAAAAAAGATTTCTTGCAATTAACAGATCTAAATCTATGAAAAAGGGAGCATTTATGGTAATTTCCATAATCTCTCACTTTCTCTAGATATTTCAAATCAAATTGTAATAATTATAAAATCCCTCCTTCTCTCTAAATACACACACAAATATAGTTAATCAGCAAAACTTTCTAATCTCAAGGAAATGTCAGTTACATTTACACAAGCATAACTAGTTTAAGCAATTTATTTGTAAGTAGACATGCCTCCTAGATTAGGAAAAAATTGTATTTAGCTGTATGGCATGACACGCCCCTACCCCAAACCGTAAATAGTTTTTTTTGGCAGGGAGTCAGCAGAAGAGCTATAAAAACATCTTCGGGGTATAGAAAGATGTTCAGGACTCAGAATATTCCTTTTCTCATGGTTCTCTTATCCCAACATATAAATTGTGACAATTTGTTTAAAAGGTTGAACTAAATTATGATATTCTCTGTCTTCCAAATTTATTTAGACTTGGTATCCTGTTCTTTCTCTGGAATTTCCTTTGCTTTTCTTTTTGTCAGTAAGCTAAATTACTTCTCCTCCCACATGCATAAAAGCATTAATTTATAAAACACATAGCCATATGTCATATCTCATGTAATTCTATTTTACATTCCACTGCCGCCCAGACTTATCTAACATGAACAAATAGATATTATTTACTGTAGTCAGAACGAGAATTATCTAATGCCACTTACATAGCCATAAATTGATTTTTGATTAATGTTTAAGCAAAAAGCAAACAAGCCCATCTGCTCTGAAAACAAACAAACAAAAGGAAGCAGCAAACACATAGTTCACAGGAATTTCTGCAGTATTACTATGTTTCAGCGGCTGGTGAGGATGGAATTTTTTCATTGCTATTGTGAAAATATACTGCTTGACAAGAAGAGAACTGCATATATAGATACAGCTTCTTCTCTAGCAACTGTTAATTTAATAGACTACTACTTATGGTGAAACAAAAAACAATCCCACTCTGAAGAAAGCACTGAAGACCTATAACCAGCAGTGAATTTCTTCCGTATTGCTCAGTGGAAACAAAAGAAAGCTCAAATGGGTGAGTTTTTCTTCTTTCAGGGTTGCTTTCTCTATGGATCAAGGTAAGAAGGAAGAAAAGCTAGGTCTCCTATCTATCTCACACAGCAGATTTTAAAATATTTTAAAAATATTTTTAAATACTTTCAATTTTTTAATATTTTAAAAACTTTTAAAACTAACTACTGTATCGTGTACCTATGAAATTTTGTTTTCAGTGCAATTCAAAATTGCTAAGACAAACCAATAAGAGAAGTAGAAGCACGACCAGAAGGCCCTGTCCTGTTTATTGGTATCATCTCTGAGGCT
Source organism: Pan troglodytes (assembly GCF_028858775.2). NCBI lineage: Eukaryota > Metazoa > Chordata > Mammalia > Primates > Hominidae > Pan > Pan troglodytes. The sequence goes on along the minus strand of NC_072414.2, from coordinate 90,660,668 downwards.
TCCTCAGTATCTTGCACAGTATCTGTCAGTTGACAGCTCTAATCCGTTTAGAGTTAATTTGTTCTGCGTCTATTATGCAGGTAAGAGAAAAAAACTGCTGCATTAGGTGGGAATTTCACTAATACCAATGAATTTCCAATATTCTAACTTTCTGGGGAAAAAAGATGCCAAAAAGAGTGAATGCATTTTCAACAAAAACAGCATGTTAGGATTGTAGCACAGCAGGTTGAAGGATGAAAGAATGTAAGAGCAATTTCACAGCAACCAAAATGACACAAGGACACACATGCCGGTGAGCAAACGAGGCACAACTTAACGACGCAAGAGGAAGTAGTTTAACTTGCAACTTTCAAAATTAAATTCTAACCGTGGTAATATAAAGACAGCTTTACATCCCATTCACCACGTTACACATATTGCCATTTATTTGCTAACAGCAAAAATTCAAATGAGTGTACTTGAGTCTCTAAATATTTTCTACAAACGCTCACCCCCAGACTAAGACAGACACTGCCAAAGTGAACGAGTCACTGCATGGCTAGATTTCCATGTTGAAAATCTTAGGCTCATAGCAGAATACTTGCACAAATCCTACTGCATCTCCTTAAAAATCACTCCACAAGTTGCATCCTAAGAGTTCTTGTCAAAATTGTTCTTTAAAGCATTACACACATATGCACACTGGCCTAGAGAACAAGGATCTTTGTCTTTCTTTGCCAAAAGACAGTGTTTCCCCAGGCCTGTTTTAGCCTTCGACTGATGGTTCTGATTTTGGTTCAGAAAAATAATTGCATGACTGTCCTAAAGTGGAAAGAGAAAAACCTCAAAAATTGTTAACACATCAATTACATCAACCTTTTCTAATTACAACTCTGCATTTCATTATTCTGCAGGCAAAATGAGTACCTTAAGTCTGGAGCCCCAGGTAAACAAAGCCTTTCCCTGTCCTCATTTCAAAACTTTGTTTTTATAAGCATTCCCCGTCCCCTAAACTGAACTACAGCAGCACAATGATCCTGTTGTGAGCACTGCCTTGACCTCTATAGGACAACAGATTGTTGTTCACTTAGCCCCTCAGAGTTAAATCAGTTTTAATACAGAAGTTTCTGTCTTATCAAAGGAAGTAAAGAAGTAAAAACAAAAAATGAACGTATATAAGCAGATTTTTGAGCTTCGATTGTAGAGAAATGGTAGTTATGTGGCTTGCCAAGAAAGTGCATCACCTACTTCTGCTTCTGGGGACAGAGGTGAAGGGGTCTGTTCTGGAATTTTCTAAGGAGGCCATCTTCGTTATTACATCAGGGAAGTTTCTAGTCAAAACGTTATTCCTGTCTACAGGGAAAAACAAAAGCAAAACACAAAAGAACACTGCTTCTAATGGCATCATAGCAAGGAGTTTATCTAGAAAGATGATGCCAGCAGTCACCTCTTTTCCAGGAAGACAGAAACAAAAACCGTTCTCCTCGAGAGGCCAACAGTGTAGAAGCCCCTTTTCCAGAACTTTCCAAGGAGCAGGTGAACTTCTTTGTAAGTGTATCAGCACAGGGGAGAGTGGTGCTCCATGTTCCAAGGAAGAAAAGCAACCCACAGCTCCTCCTGCCCGTGCAGCAGATGACCAGAAAGACGAGAAAGGGAAACAAACTCCCATTCATGGTGAGGCTGCTTGTTTCTCAAACACACTTTTCCAATGCCTCCACAAGTTGTTTGTTTCTGTATTTTGAAAGCACTCAACATGCAGAGTATTTGCTAACCACAGGCAGAGTACCCAGTCAGGACGTACCAACTCAAACTCCTCCCTGGGGCAGGCAAGGATAAACAGGGAACAGGTAAGAGAGGCCTGCAAAGCCAGGTGGACAGAGACCACATGTGACCCCAAACAGAAACAGGCTGCTGGAAACTAACTCTCTCTCTCTCTAGCTGATACTTATTCAGCACTTACTGTATGTCAGGTACTATTCTAAAAACTTTACGTGTAGTAACTCAGTTTTCACACAGATGCAATTATTTTCCATACTTTAGAGATGAGAACATTGAGGCATAGAGAGGTTAAGTAATTTGAGCAAGGAAGCACAGCCAGTAAATGGCAGGCCAAGGATTTGAACCCAATCAGTATTTTTTTTGTAGCTCATCTCAATGGAGTTAGTTGGAGTCTCGTCAGCACTTCCTCGTACAGGGCTCCACTTTACTGATTTCTATCAACCACAGGACATACTTTTCTTTTTTCTTCGTAGCCTGAAGAAGAAATGCACTAGGTAACTTCAATATGATGGCAGTAAGATTGTTTTTCAACACATACACACACACTTTCAAAAACAACTTAGAGACCAGATGCGGTGGCTCACGCCTGTAATCCCAGCACTACGGGAGGCTATAAGCAAGAGGAAGTCAAGACCAGCCGGGACGGCCAGGCGCAGTGACTCACGCCTGTAATCCCAGCACTTTGGGAGGCCGAGGCGGGCGGATCACCTGAGGTCAGGAGTTTGAGACCAGCCTGGCCAACATGGTGAAACCCCGTCTCTACTAAAAATACAAAAGTTAGCCAGGCGTGGTGGCACGCAGCTGTAATCCCAGCTAGTCTACTCGGGAGGTGGAGGCAGGAGAATTGCTGGAACCTGGGAGGCAGAGGCTGCAGTGAGCTGAGATTGCACCACTGCACTCCAGCCTCGGTGACAGAGCAAGACTCCACCTCAAAAAAAAAAAAAAACAACCCTGCCTGGACAACAAAATGAGACCCCATCTCTATAAATAATTAGCCAGTTGTGGTGGCATACACCTGTAGTCCCCAGCCACTTGGGAGGCTGAGGCAGGAGGACGGCATGAACCCGGGAGTTGGAGGTTGCAGTGAGCCACGACTGCACTACTGCGCTCCAGCCGGGGTGACAGAGTGAGACTCCATCTTAACAACTTAGTGGTAAAGCAGGCCTCCAGTACGCTTTCTCCTCCCTGTCTTTTCTTTTTTTCTGAAGATTACTACTTACTCACCGTTCCCCATTGGTTTAGATGATAACAGAAGAAACAGGACACTATAAAAACCTTATTTTGCACCACAGAAAGCAAGAGGTGAAGGCAGTCGGGTTTGATAACAGTGCGCACTGTTTTTGCGGTATCTTTCATCACGAGGCTCTCACATCATGTGCTCTGAGCTCATGTAACACACTCTGCTGGAATGCCCCCATTCAAGAGGGGAGAGAGCCCGTGACAGTCCTCCCTGCACTCACTGTGCTAGCAAAGATGTCCGGGAAGGACAGAAAAGAATGTAATGTGCAATTAAAACAAGGGAGAGTGATTAATGGAGGCAAAAATTAATCACAAGGGCAGTGTCAAAGTTTGGTGGGACAACTGCATGTTCAGAAGACACCTGAAAAAGGTAATCCCATGATAAATAACATGGTAAAAAGCTTAGATTGTGCCATTAAGTTTTCTTAATATTACGGATAAAATGACAACAGGCACATTATTTTCTTTCCCAGGTGAAATGAAGAACCAAGGATCATCTGAGCAAAGACTCAAGGACCATTTGAACAAAGACATCCACATCTATACCACAGATGACTTGGCATCTATGGAGGAGTGGAGGTGAGCACCACTCTACCATGTAGAGGAAGCGGCCACCGTGGAGGCTGGGCTTGTGGAGATTCCTTCTGGATGCCCTCAGATCTGTCATTAATGGGGACAAAGCAGTATCAACGGACTGCTCTATCTCATCTACCACTACCAGCTCCACCATCCAGGGTACTGTTCTTGCCACTACATCTACAAAGAAGAGGAATGCAATCTTGCAGTTAGAAAAGGCTGTCTCGCTGAACATTTATTCTCATTCCTCTACCCAAAACTAATGAAAATGTGAAGTCTGAGTGGTGTCTGAACCTAATATTTTCGTGTCCGAGGCACACAAGGTTGAGCTGCCACTTCTAGCCAGCTGAACCACCCAGTGTGAGCACATATGTGGCTGGGAGGGTGGGTGGTGATGGTGGTGGTAGGGACGTGGGGGAGACTTCTAATGAGAGGCAGTAGAGAGTAGGGTCTAAGAGTAGGTACTCTAGAGTCACACTGATTTCGGTTCAAACCCCAGGTCTGCCATTTACTAGCTGCACTTCCTTGGCCAAATTACTTAACCTTTCTGTGCCTCAATTTTTTGTCTCTAAAGTGGGGATAAATAGTTGTATCTGTGGGACAACTGAGTATATGGCAAGTGTTTAGAATAGTACCTGGCATAGAGTGAGGGCTGAATGAGTGTCAGCTCCAGCTGTCATCTAGGTGTAAGCTCACTGGCAGCAGGTGCAAGATTCTTTTGGATGGCTAACAAGCTACAGCTTTGGCTGACAGTGCTGTTTGTGAAACCCAGTGGCCTCTTCACTCCATAGTCAGCCTTCCAGTGCTCCTGCCCTTGGTGGCCTTGGCAGGAGCCTGGGGTTGAGTGGGGACTCAGACAACTGAAGCTCTCCCAGCAAAAGCAGGATCCCCACGTCTCCCATTGACACTAAAAAACAAATTCTTGAATTTTTCCCGGGTCTGCTGAGTGATCACAAGAGGACAGCTGGGGCAGGATGACAGAGCCTCAGCAGTGACAGGGAAGCCTGCATACTTCCCTCATGCTCAGAGTGCCTTTTGGCCACGGGCTTATTTCAGCTGTCTTTTGTTCCATTTCTGAGGCTCTAAAGGGATGCTCTGGGAACTGGGATCTAGGAATAAATCAAGATGAGTGAGGCAAGGTTAATACCCTGATTAGATCAGCCTGGCCCAACGCCCTTTGACCTTAGAGTACTGGAAAAGTCTTGACAGGCAAGGGCATGAGAAGGCCATGTGCTCCAGGAGCACTGTCTTCAAAGAGGAGCCTTCCTGGGGTAAACAGGCGGCATCTACCTTCTAAATAACAGGTTTAAAATTCAAGAAAGCAAACAGCATTCCCTAACTATCAATATTCCAGTAAGTCCTAGAATAGTTTTAGTTTTTAACATCCCAGATAGCATTTTCAATTGTAAAGCCTGGAATGAGAGGCAGAGGATTTTCAGGGTCACGTGCTATTCTTTATTGGTTTACATGCAGGATGCAGATGTCATTTTAATTTTTATCTTTCTAAACATAGTTAGTTTGGCCACCATCCCTGCTGAAGACCACAGTTTGTCCAAAGAACATGGTTAACTGAAATACACAGATAATCACAGAAATTACTTTTAGCCAACGATGTCAACTTTGTCCCACTGGTGGAAGAAAATTAAAAAGCTGAAATTAGAAAATCTAAGTTTTTTTCTCATAAAGGTGAACCCCAAACCTGTCCAATAATACTCTACTAAATAAAGTCTGTTAGTAAAGAAGATGAAAAAAATCAGTACCTAAAAGACTCTCAGGCCATGAAAATGATTTTGTAAATTCTCAAATGGGCTTTGCAAGCCAACAGATCCAAATCGCAACTGTGGTCAAGGCATTCTGCAGAGTCTCAATGCTAGGTGAAGAAGGCATCTTGGGAACCAGCAGACTGCCACTCGATTTCAACATTGAAAAGATATCTCCATTCTTTGAAAGTCACTTTCAGCCACCCAGAAAGTTACCTGGAGAAAAGTATGGTGAATGAAACTGTTTAGAGTTTGAGAAGGAGCAGGTCTTTCCTATGTAAAAATTCCAATGAATAACTGACAATAAGATAGAAAATTGCCATTAAAGCATGGCAGTAATAATTATTGTAGAGAAGCTCCACCAAAGCATGACAAGATCAGTGAGTGACAATGTGATGAGAAACAGGACCTCGGCCAGTTGTGGTTGGGAGGCTGAGGTGGGAGGCCAGGAGTTCGAGACCAGACTGGGCAACATAGTGAGTTTCTACAAAAAATTTAAAAATTGGTGAAGGCCAGGCATGGTAGCTCATGCCTGTGATCCCAGCACTTTGGGAGGCCGAGGTGGGCGGATCAGGAGGTCAGGAGATCAAGACCATCCTGGCCAACATGTGAAACCCCGTCTCTACTAAAAATACAAAAATTAGCTGGGTGTGGTGGTGCCTGCCTGTAATCCCAGCTACTTGGGAGGAGGCTGAGGCAGGAGAACTGCTTGAACCAGGGAGTTGGAGGTTGCAGTGAGCCGAGATTGCGCCATTGCACTCCAGTCTGGCGACTGAGCGAGATTCCGCCCAAACAAACAAACAAAAAAAACTTTTGGGGCGCTAATTAGTGGTGGTGCACACTAGCTACCTGGGAAACTGAGATGGGAGGATTGCTCAAACCCAGAAGTCTGAGGCTGCACTCCCCTGCCTGGGCAACAGAGCAAGACTGTCTCAAAAAAAAAAAAAAAAAAAGAAAAAAAAAGAAATATGAAAAAAGAGAAACAAGACATCTGCATACTGTGAGTATCAGCCCCTAAGATATTAGTAACAACGGGAAAAGCAGAAAATTTACACTGGAGAAACCTGGCAGGCACCACCTCAATCAAGTGTTCAAGGCTAAGAGATCATCAGTGATAAGATGCTGACATCACACAGATGTGACGCACTGAGATGCAATGTCAATCTTGTAGTAGTCTTCCCCAAAATGTATAAAAATGAGTTTAATGATGAGAAACATTAGAACCAATTTGGAGCATTCTATGCAACAACCTGTCCATACTCTTCCAAAGTATCAAGGTCATGAAAAACAAGCAAAGATAGACACATTTTTACAGACTGGAGAAGACTAGATATAGTAAGTAAACACAATGAAGGATGTTGGGACTGAAAAAGGATATTAGTGGGAAAACTGGTGAAATTCAAATAGTCCATGGTTAACAGTATTGTGTCATTGTTAATTTCTTGGCTGTGAGAACTGGTGTATAGATTATGTAAAATGCTAACGTTAGGGAAAACTGGGTGATATTTTGCAAACCTTTTTTTTTTTTTTTTTTTTTTTTTAAAGAGACAGGGTCTTAATCTGTCTCCAAGACTGTTGTGCAGTGAGTGGCATGATCATAGTTCACTGCAGCCTGGAACTCCTGGCTCATGAGATCCTCCCACCTCAGCCTCCCAAGTAGCTGAGACTACAGGCACGTGCCACCACTGCTGGCTACTTAATTTCTTTTTTTTTGTAGAGATAGTCTCACAGCTTGGTCTCAAACTCCTGGCTTTAAGAGATTTGTCTTGGTTTCCCAGAGCACTGGGATTATAGGTATAAGCCACCATGCCTGGATGCTTTTTCAACTTTTTTGTAAGTCTAAAATTATTTCAAAATAAAAAGCTGAGAGAGAGAGAGAAAAAAAAAACACATCAGTTCAGTTTCTCCCCGGCCAGTGGGGTCATCCTCACTACAAAGTTGCTGGTTTGGGCTCTAGCTCTGCGGATTTTCCTCACTGGACGAATTTCATAATCGTCGCTACCACTGATATTACACAATTGAGATTCTAACTGAATGGAGAGTGATGGAAGAACATGAATGAAGAAGTCATGCTGACATTGGGGAAAGAGAACTTACTGACAATTTTTAAAATGTTAAATATTTTACATTATCTTCACAATCCCTGTACCCCCAACCCCTTCCACAGCAAATCTCCCTCAACAATACTTCAGTAATCTGGCTAGAGTCCAAAACAAATACTTCTTATTCAGAACTTGGCTTTGAAGAAAATGCAGCCCTAACAAAATTTTAAGTAAGTTACTGAAGGATGCAGAGGCTTCATTTTACAGGAGTTAGTTCCAGAGGTGATTTTGGGACCGGAATTATTCCCAGACCCCCAACCGCATCTAAAGCTGCCAGGAGGGTCTGGCTTTTGATTCCTCTGACTCCTTTCCAGACTAAATCAACGTCACTTGGTTCCAACAACTGCAGCTCTTCCCCACTCTTTGACCTGCTGTGCCTAAAATTTAACTTTCCCAAATTGAGGAGGGTTCATCCTCCTTGCCTGGGTCAATCCTTGGGGTGGACAAAAGGTATTAAGACAACTATGGAAGCCTATCCACTCTGTCGAGAGAAACAATTATTCCTAAAGAAAATCTCTACTTAAAGCCACGATGAAAGTCACTCTCCTCTTCATCCCCCAACAACTTGCTTTGAAAGGGTAAGAAGGGAAAGAAGATGAGTGCTTCCACTTTGCTGGTAGGGGTGAATGGTAAGTAGTCCTACCTGCACTCTTTCCATCTAGTCCCCTGCACATAATAGCAACAATTGTGCTAGTTGTATCCTACAGTTGTTGTAGCCTCTTAGCAGAGCCTTCAAATCCTGGTGTGTGGGTGTAGGTCTGTGTGGGAAGGTGTGTGGGTGTAGGGGTGGGGGTGTGTGGGTGTAGGGGTGTGTGTGTGTGTGTGTGTGTGTGTGTGTGTGTGTGTGTGTGTAGGCGGGTGTTCTCTTGCCCTGGCCATCCAAAAAGCCTAAGTTACTACTGACAAAGGATCCTATTCCTTTTCACTCAATATAAGCCTATAAGACATCTCAACACTCGCCATCTTACAAACATAGACAAGCATCTGGGTGTCTGGGCGTGCCCTGGACCCAAAAAATCCCTAACCAAAACTGTTAGCTCTGACAACGGTTTAAGCAGAAGTAATAGTATACACCTCTGAAGGCAGAGGTTTGGTTTTTATTGCTAGGTTCATTCCTGCTCGTTTATAAGGATGCCCTAAATGCCATCTCCCAATTAAAACCCTTCCATGTCCAGGGGCAAAGGATGCTCTGGGTCCTCAATGCTTGAGCCTACTGAACCATCCAGGACCACTTCGCTTGGCTCGTCTAGTGATGCAGAGCTGTTACATGGTTCTGCAAAGGATTCTCAGAGAGATTCCCACCTCACAGTCACTGCTTTGCTTTCAGATATTTCTGGTAACCCCCAGAGTTCAGTGTCTTTCTAGCTTGATTTGTCCCAACAGAATGGAGCCTTATTGAACCTATGGATCAATTCTGGTGAAGTGTCAAATAAGGCAAAATAAAACAGAAGTAAGTGTGAAGGCAAGAGTTTTTACCAGAATCTGACCCTTTTGTGAGATAACTCACGGGACGGAAAGCTCTGATGATATTGCTGAAGCTGGAGTGTTTAATGGCCTCCATTTTCTCAAGAGCATTTTCCCCGTAAACAAAGATGACAACTGTTACAGCCAGAGAAAGTGACAGCTTCTGAGGTTTCCACCATAAACACTTGCTGAGGCTCCACTGATGCCAGGCACCATGGTGATGCTGGTGATCTAAAGACAAGAGTCAGGCTTAAAAGCTTTGCAAACTCTTTCCCAAAAAAGGTACAGTCTAGGCAAAGTTCAAGCTGTAAACTTGTAATTTCAACATCAGCTGTTACATGCTCCAGCAATAGAATGGATTAATTTCTTGGGGACAGAGGAGAGGATATTAAGGGTAAAGAAGGATTTTAATTAGGAGATGACATCTGGCAAGTCCTCATAAACCCAGCAGCACAGAGCTGGCCACATAAATCAAACCCTTGTATTCAGGGTCCATACTATTACTCAACAAGGGTAATTCGAGTAATTACCAGAGTTATCATGATCCAACACATAAGTTCATTTGAGGACCCTGACTATGCAAGCATGAATATTTTTTTGGCTGCCTCTAGATAGCATGTTTATGAAAAACAGGTTAAGTTACTGGCTCCAAATTACTTTTTAATAAAAAAGCAAACAATAAAAGCTTAAGCTTTTAAGATTTTTCTTTTTTGTTTTTAACCTGGAAAATAAATCTCCCTGTCAAAAGCATGCAAAATGAATGATTTATGTGATATAAGCTTGGGTATCTGTGTTATTATTACATGACATTTCCTAACAGCTTATAATTGCCTTAAAGATTGTTTTGGAAAGGTTATACCTTCTCCCTATTCCCATTCCCTTTAAATAAACCCTTGTGTAATCTCTGGAAATTTTTAGACTACAACTATCAATGGGCCATTCAAAAATGGAGCCATTGTCAAGTCACCCACATGAAATAGTGAAGGTTTACAACCAAAAGAGAATCGCTCACTTCCACAAAATAGCTGATGGAAATACTGTACTCCGGGGGCTTACGTGGAACAAACATTAGGAAGGTGTCTACCTGCAAACCCGCTCTAAGGCTGGACCAAACCAGGGGGTCCAGGTCAATCACAAGTACTGAATCAACCAGGAAAGTCCACAGAATACTGAGAGCCATCATTGACACCACTTTAGAATTTAACTGTTCCAAACCCTTTGTTTGGCAGATGGGGAAAGGAGAGGTAGAGGGAGATCAGATGAGTCAATACAAGAATCTCGGCTGATTGGCTGGTTTTTCTAATATGGTTCATTCACCACATCATGTTATTCTATTGAAGTTCAGGAGAGGGTACCAGGGGATACCTCAACCCAAAAATGACTTCTTCACAGTTTTAAGTCTAGGGGGAAGGGCCCATAATGTAGTCCTCACCACTTTTTCCTAGGAATGGCTAGCATCAGACATGACCTAAATCTGTAGAGCTAGTTCAACATTCAGGTTACCAAACAAAGTCATGAAAGAATGTAATTACTATCACAGACATAGACTGTCTAGGTTCTAAAGCAATTAAGCTGGTAACGTACTATTTACAATAAAAAAAATTGGTTTCACAAACCTGTAACAGAGACCAGGTAAATGTGCCAGAAATTCATGGCATACCTTGTATCAATTTTTATGTAGACACAGCAAGCACAGTTTTGGAAGATAATTCCTATATTCCAACTTAGCATAAGGTAATTAACTGTGTCTTAAAAGAGGAAAAGAAAGGAGCCTAGAGCTTTATTAGGTGTCCCACCTAACTTAAATTTGTTTTTCTAGAAAAAAACGAGGTACTCAAGAAAGGCAATCAAGATCTACATACTTAATTCACATTCACAGAAACTTGTGAATATATCTGTAAAAGGATTATCATTAATCCTTCAAGCTCCTAGAGTAGGAATACAATACCCGGGCAGCGGTTCAAGAAATCTAACTCGTGAGAAGGTTACACATCTCAGGGGTAATCTAATAATGTAAACTTTTACAAACTTTCCTTCCTGGTCTCTTGCCTTCAGTAGGTCATTCATTTAAAAACATAATGAGCTTCTGGAATACGCTGGGGACCCTGTGGGGAATAAGGCACTTGTGATTCCTGCACCCAAGAGTGTAGCTGGGGCTACAGGAATGTTTTAAGACACCTCTTAACTGTTTAACCTCTAGTGTTTTAAGACATAATTCCTGCCCTCCTGGAGTTTACAGTCTCCTTGGGCACACAGAATCTGTGCATAATAATAGAATTACATAGAAATAGAGGGACAGAAGACAAAAACAATGTGAGTTTGGGGCAAAAGGAAGAATTTCTTGGAGTCTAAAGAAAAGGATCCAGACCCAAGAAGCAGAGGAACGAAGGCTATTTCCAGTGTTGAGGCGTCCCAAACATGGCACTCTGACATGCTGAAGCAGCCTCAAGGTCCCTGACCCCCCTTCCTCATCCTTTGTCTCTCGCAAAGCACAGGACAAGGCTGTTCTCTGAAGTTCCCTTATCCACCTAGAAACCAGATCCCCAAAGAGGAACACAACGGCCTGCCATTGCACCCCGCCATCCACCAGCTCAAGACTGAGGAATGCAACCATACCCAGACAGACTTTTTCACAAGATAATTTCTGCCTCTGGAGCGTGTTCAAATTCTAAAGAGCATCATTTACAAGTAAATTGCTGTCTCAGGGAAATATTCATTTTCCCTGAAAATCATTTACTCCTACACCCCCAATACCTTCTCACCAATAAATAAAGCATTTAAGGATCAACCATCTGGCCATTTTCTTGAGTTTTCATATTTTGTATGACTCCCATGCACACATATAATAAATTTGTTAGGTTTTTCTCTTATTAATCTATCTTTTGTTTTAGGAGTATTGGCATGACCTTTTATGATCATGGGGAAGGAAGGGATCCACCCTCCACCGTCAAAGAGAAGAGAACCAGAGTCATCAAGATCGGAATGTGGATGGCACAAGCCAGGGCAAGAGGGTGAAGATTTCACACAGGGTGGGAAGCTGGGCGTGAGGTTCTACAACAGATAACAGTGGGCTATATTCATGCTAGAGCAGGGTCTATGCAAGGAGTATGCCACTGGCAGGTGGGTGGTGAGATGGATTCTGGTGGAGAGAAAGTGAAAATGGGTGCAAGAAATTCATTTTAGAACACGTTGAAATCCTAGGGTCAGATGTGGGTGAAATAAATGGAAAAGAAAGCATTTAAGTAGAAAGGAATTAGGAAAATTTGGTCATAGATATAGTTTGAATGTTTGTTCCCTCCAAATCTCATGTTGAAATGTGATTCCCATTGTTGGAGGTGGGGCCTGGTGGGAGGTGTTTGGGTCATGGGGTGGATCCCTTATGAAGGGCTTGGTGCCCTCCCCACAGTAAAGAGTGAGTTCTCACTCTGTTAGTTATCTACCAGGAGATCTGGCGTCTCTCTTTCTCTTCTTGCCATGATACAACTGCTCCCCCCTTCACCTTCTGCCATGAGTAAAAGCTCCCTGAGGCCTCCTAGAAAATGATCAGATCCTGGCCGGGCGTGGTGGTTCACGCCTGTAATCCCAGCACTTTCAGAAGCCAGGGTGGGGGGATCATCTGAGGTCAGGAGTTCAAGATCAGCCTGGCCAACATGGCAAAACCCCATCTTTACTAAAAATACAAAAATTAGCTGGGTGTGGTGGCGCACACCTGTAATCCCAGCTACTTGGGAGGCTGACGCAGGAGAATTGCTTGAACCCAAAAGTGGGAGGTTGCAGTGAGCCAAGATGGCGCCACTGTACTCCAGCCTGGGTGACAGAATGAGACTCCGTCTAAAAAAAAAAAATGATGATGATCACATGTTGGAACCATGCTTGAACAGCCTGAAGAACCATGAGCCGGGAAAAAAAAAGCTAACCCTCTTTTCTTTATAAATTACCCAGTCTTGGGTATTCCTATGGACTACAATAGTCACTGATGACAGATTTCAAGATTTTCGGCTTAGGCTAGTAAACAAACTGTAGAGTCCAGAAAGCAGGTTTGTTTTTCAAAGTATGTTTTGTTTTTCACACCCTGAGTGTGAGATGATGGGAGGCTTCCCCAATGCAAGTGTCTGGTAGAAATGAAAACACATGGCAAAGGAGAAGAAAGCTCAGGGAAAAGGATGGTCCAGACAGAACCTATCTGTGTGGCTGTGATGGATAAAGCCATAAAGAAGATGAGTTCTCTGAGAACTCCCACCCCATTTAGAAAGGAAAAGGGCAGGAACACTGCTCTAGAAATCTAGAAGACAGTCCAGGTAGACAGGAAAGTTTCTCTAAGGCAGTGAAGCTTAAGCTGAGCTCGAAGGGTCTGCTGAAGGAAGAAGAAAGAGATTCCAGGTTGGGACGCAGCAGGGACAAACAACAAGACTTCAGTGGATAGGCTGCTCCATCCCTGTTGTCTCAGTATTAGAAAACCGTATTTTAACATACAAATGGCGGACATTTGATAATCAGTTTGTTACAACTATATGGAACTGCCCCCTAAATTCAATTATACTTTGCCTTTCACACTCTCATTTTCATAATTAAATAGTTTTACAATAAAAAACAAGGTACACGGAGAAAAGCAAGGTTATCAGGTTTCACCAAAACATAGCAGTGGTCAATTCTAGTCCATTTCTGAGATGACCTGGTCTCTGGCATTTGCACATTAAAATTATTTTTAGGCAATGAATGCCAGTATTAGAGTCACCCATTTTTAAGGTCATAATTGCTGCATATAAAAAGATTTAGAGTTACAGACTGTCCCCAAACAGCAGGAGCCCTCGTGGCCTGCCTCTCCTGGATCCGAGAGCCACAGTGTTCTCCTGCTTCTATTTAGAGTATCATGAATGCTAAATAGAAATGTTAAAAATTATTCCACAAAACGAAGCAAAGCAGACATCATCCCCCACAGACCCGCACTCTGAAGTGGTTCACCACTCTTTTGGCTTGCAAATGCATTCTTAGAAGTAGACTCCTTGTTTGTCATCTGAACCCCCAAACATCTTAATTACATATTTGTATAACACCCGGATAAAGGGGGAAAGAAACCAAACCTCAAGTTTTTTTTTTTTAAAGTAATAGCAGCTTTCACTCTGGAAAAAAACATCAGAGCAATTCCATCGCAGCAGTACTTTGGTTACTTAGCATCATGTCATCTCAGACATGTGTAACACGAAAGGTGTGAAGGGGAAAAGGACATCAGAAACGGCTGCAGCAACAAGGAATCTAGCAAAAATAGTCTTCTGCCATTCTACATGCCAGATGTGGTAAGAAGCTCTTTCAGCCGGACTTGGTAAAATGCCTTGTTTGAATGGAAGTCTGAATTGGCGGTTATTTTTAAATTAATAAAGTTTTTCTATTTGGAAGGACTTCTAATAACACAGAGCAGTATCCTAAGAAGCCCTTGGGGACTTTTTTAATGAATTAGAATAATGTGCAATTAGACCGACAGTTGTAACTGAGTGCTTCGGAGGGCTTGAAAGTAGTTGTTCTCAAGTAGTTCACGTAGCATCAAGTTCACAGAAAGGATTCTAAGGCACTGAATTGCTCGACTTTACAATGCACTGGGATATAAATGAACAAATGCACTCCACAGTACATATTAGGCATTCTCTAGGCTTAAAAAACCCAAAAACTCCAAAATAGGAAAAAAAAAAAAAAACCACGCTCAGCAAATATATTAGGATAAATATGTATCAGAAAAATATTCGTTTCAGGATTCCTTTAAATAGTAAGTCCGCCTCATGGCTGTGTGTCTTCACAGATCATTAATTTCTTGGCAAAGAAGTTGGGGTGCAGAGACCCTGTGGCCACAGCACTGGAACTGAAGGTCAGTGGGAACATGATGAGAGGGGTTTTGAAAAGTCTGCGCTCGTTTGAAAACATTCTGACTATGCCTTTTCTCTCTCCACGGTTTCCCAAGGCCACTACTCTATCTTCCTCTGTTTGAATCCAAACAGAAGTACAAGAAGTCAGATCCACAAATGAGTCATTTTATCTTGCCCTGCCTCTCTGTGCAGCCAATGGCCAACCATCCTATGGATGGACAGTCACAGGGGTCCAACCAAGGTGTCTTATACGAGCAGGCAGAGGGCTTGCAGTGGCTTTTTGTAGGTTTTTGGCTGGAGCTGAACTAACTGCAAACTGAAAAAAAAGTTCCCAACAGCAGCCCTTCCTGAAGCTGACGGTCTGACTGTGGAAGTTAAGCCCGAGTATTTAGGATGCTGGGAAGACATGAGAACTAACTTATGTCCTTTGTTTTCTTCCTAAGCAAACTGGGCAGTCTTGTTCATGCAAAACCACTATGGAGTGATCACTGTAACAGGCACGCTGGACTAGAGGGTGAATGCCCCCAGCGGGAATCTCTCCCTAAAGCCTTGCTTTTTCACATCACGCCACCTCCCCTCTTCCAAATTTTGGAGGCTTACTACCAATAGGAACTCACTATCTGACTGATTAATCAGCTTTCAGTAGACAGGAGCGGGACAGGTGTGGGAGAAAACATGTCTTTCCAACTCCCATTCTCCACTGCAGAATACCACAATAAGAAATCTTAGGCCGCTCATGCCTGTAATCCCAGCACTTTGGGAGGCCGAGGCAGGTGGATCATGACGTCAGGAGTTTGAGACCAGCCTAACCAACATGGTGAAACCCCATCTCTACTAAAAATACAAAAATTAGCCGGGTGTGGTGGCGTGCGCATGTAATCCCAGCTACTCAGGAGGATGAGGCAGGAGAATCGCTTGAACCCGGAAGACAGAGGTTGCAGTGAGCTGAGATTGTGCCACTGCACTTCCGATTGTTAACTAGCAGTTTAAATGACCACATTTAATCAGCTAAGTGAGAGTTGGTTTAAAAGGCCAATTACAAAAGAAGTGGTAAATGGCCTTTTAAACCAATTCATAGTATCTCCAAATGCCTTGGTTTACCAAGTCTGAGGGTTTCCTAGAACTCTCCTTATAAGCATTAGAATGAAATCTAGTCCTGGCTCTTTTCCCATAACCACTTCCTCTTTGGTTCATTAAGAATGTAAACATTACTTAAATAGAGCAAAGCTCCCTGAGCTAAGGGGTCTTCATGGTATACATTCAAATGGCATGTGAACGAGGTTACAGGGCATAGTGCAGAATCCCTCCTCGGATTCCAAGGTGGCTAAAAATGCCCATGTCAGTGGATTTGCCTGTTTTCCAAGTCATTTGCTCTGAAACTCCTAAATACAAATATGAAAACAACAGCATGAGACTTCATTGTCATGTTTATTTGTTATTCATTCTCTGATTCGGGGTTGGGGGGCAGGGGAAGGATTAGACACAATTTTAAGCCAACCAGCCTCTAAACAGAAATATGGTTTATTCTCGGTACTCAAATTCAAATCTTAGTAACATAGCAATTACATTTTAAAATAAACTATCTCCTTGTGCTTGCTTCTAAGGAGAGTGTTTAGTGGGATATGAAAAGAGTCTAATCCTAGGCAGCCGTATGGCCAGACCAATTATAAACCCCGTAGACTTTTCACACGTCACAGAGAGCAAACTGCTCCAGGAGCAGCTCTTAATACTTTATTGCCTATTCAGGTGCACCCGCACTTTTAAGATATACTTGTCAGCAACAAAATACAGCACTTCCTTCTGTCTTTATCACACTGGTTGCCAGACAACTGCACAGAGCTAAAGTAGGTAATGTTACAGTAAACAGCTCCCTAAAACATTTACATATGTCATTGATAAACAATAGAAAATTTAAAAGAGATACAAATGTACTCTTGGAACCTTAAATCTTCTTCCCACTGAGGCCTAAGAACTTAAAATCTTCATACACCTGGCAGAGAAAAAGGAAACAAATTCCAAAGGAAGTCTAGATTTATAGCCTAAATATGTCTTCCTCTAGAATATTTAATACACTTAAGCTTTAGTCATTCTATACATTTTGAAAATGCTCTTCAACGATAAATTACTGTCGTTGCATTTTTCATTGCAGTTCACTTAAATATCATTTTGCTTTCAGGAAAACAATTATAGGACAGTAAATCATTTTTACATTGCATTCCAAAAATATTTAAGTTGCAACATGGACAATGTGTAGAATCACAAGAAAAATATAGCTTATATATTCTATCATTCAGTCTTCTACAGCAAACGTTAAATCCCTGAAGAAAGTCCTACCGTTAGTTTGGTTTTTAAATATTTAGATTATTTCAGCGTATGCACATAAGTATTAGTGCAACAAATATTTACTGAACTCCTGCAATATGCAGTTATCCAGATTTGGGGTAGAAATTTGGGAATCCCCCTGATTTCAAGATATCAACCACTACTACCATAATTACCTGCTTCATGGGCATTTATCATGGCAGGCCCCAGCCTAAGAACTCTACACACACAGACTATACCATTTCATCCCCACAACTTTCCTGAGAGGTGGAGATCATCATTCTGATTGAAAAGTATGGAAAGGTCACCAAGGCCACATGGCTGGTGACACTGGAGGATCTGCCCAACATTCACACCCATAGGGGTGATCAGTATAGCATGCCCTCCATATCTGAGGGCTCCACACCCATGGATTCAACCAACTGCAGATCAAAAATATTCAGGAAAAAAAATAGGATGCTTGTGTATTAAACATGTATGGACTTTTCTCCTTGTCATTATTCCCTAATAATACATGGTAACAACTATTTACATTGTATTAGGTGTTATAAGTAATCTACAGATGGTCTAACGTAGTGGTCCCCAACCTTTTTGGCACCAGGGATCGGTTTCGTAGAAGACAATTTTTCCACAGATGGGTGGGGGAGAGGGATGGTTTTGGGATGAAACTGTTCCACCTCAGATCATCAGGCATTACTGAGATTCCCTGCATGTTCAGTTCACAATAGGCTTCTCACTCCTGTGAGAATCTAGTACCTCTGCTGATCTGACAGGAGGCGGAGCTCATGCAGTTAATGCTAGTTGGCCTGCCACTCACCTCCTGCTGTGCAGCCTGGTTCCTAACAGGCCATGGACCGGGACTGGTCTGTGGCCCAGGGGTTGGGGATCCCTGGTTTAAAGTATATGGAAAGATGAGCATGGGTTATACACAAGTATCACACCATTTTATAAAAGGGATTTGAGCATCTGTGGATTTTGCTATCTGTTGGGGTGGTCTCAGATTTTGGTATCTGTTGGGAGGTACCAGTTTTCTCAGGGAAAACTGTATATGGTGCCACTAATATGGTGACACTGTATATGGTGCCACTGTATATGGTCTTCTAAGCTATGCCAAGTTTGTAAAATTAAAGAACAAAACAGCCGGGCATGGTGGCTCATGCCTGTAATCCCAGCACTTTGGGAGGTCAAGGCAGGTGGATCACTTGAGGTCAGGAGTTCGATCTGACCTCCTGGCCAACATGGTGCAACTCCGATTCTACTAAAAATACAAAAATTAGCCAGGTGTGATGGCGCGTGCCTGTAATCCCAGCTACTAGGGAGGCTGAGGCAGGAGAATCGCTTGAACCCAGAAGGCAGAGGTTGCAGTGAGCCGAGATTGTGCCAGTACACTCCAGCATGGGTGACAGAGCGAGAATCCGTTTCAAAAAAAAAAAAAAAGAAGAAAAAAAGTTAAAAAATAAAGAACGAAACAGCGTAATACATGATCAAGTCTTAGGAGAGTGACTGCAGACTACAACTGCAACAGAGTGTTTAGGAAAAAATAGATGTTAGCTAGGGAGTGATGATCAAGGAAAAAGCATGGGAAAGAATGCCGAGCAAGTGGGAGAACACATGAGTAACAGCAGTGGGGTGGGAGACAAGGGCCCAGCCTTTTGGCAGAACCTTCAGAAAACCAGTCTAATGGCCCATGCCTCTGGAAAGCAGCAAGAAGATAAGCTAAGGCGTCCTGGGGGAAAGCTGAGTCTAATGGTTAGGACTTCACATCACAGAGAACAGGGAGCCACCGTGGTATTTTGAACATATGAGTACCTTACCTAAACGAGTTATTTAGATAAACAGAAGTCTGACAATAATTTACAGGATGTATTGGAGGGAAGGAAAAGCTGAAGGTGAGACCGAACCATGAGGCTGCACCAGAGAAAAGGCACTGGGACTGAAAGAGCAGAGGAAAACATAAAGGGCATTTCAGAAGAGTGAAAGAGATAGGGAGGAAAGTTCCTGAGTCCTGCCTAATTATGTGAGCCGTTCAATACTCACCAGCAAGTGAGGAGAGGAACCAGGTGGCCGTGCACACAGGGATGTGCATTTGCTCTCTTCGACCTGGGGAGAACGGGCAGCCCTGTCAATATTCTCCACTCCTGTATAGGCTGCTGTCAACCAGTCAGCGCCGAGAATGACAATACTTCCATGTTACCCTCCCTAGTTCCGAGTGCTGGCTATACGACAAACATATTTTTAATGAGAAAAACTATTTTTGTTTCAGTTTTGTTTGAACCACATCATTCACAAATGACTGAGTATAAGAAACAACACAATTCCAAAAATAATGTTGCTTAATTTTAGGATGTCTAGTCTTTTTTTCCCCCTCTTTCTCTCTCAGAATATGCCTGAAAATAGTGGTTAGCCAAGTTTTTGTTTGTTTTTGTGGTGGCTGTTTTGTTTATTTAAACCAGGGTGAGAAATATTTTCTGGGAGTTTTAACTACTGGATCACAAACAGAAAATGGGGGTGGCAGCTATGCAAAAACCCCTATGATCATGAAACCAAGAAGTTATGGTTACTAAGCACTGTGAATTTAACAGGAGCTTAAAATCATGGCTCTGACACCTGGAAAGATGCCACTGGGCTTAGACCAGCCCTGTGCAGCTCACAACTTCAACTGGAATCAAACCTGACCATATCCCCACTTCTCACTTAAAAAGAAATGGTTTTGGCCATACTGGTAGAGCAAAAACAGAAAATAGACTCTGAATTAGTCTTTATGCTTTGCAAAAAGGTACTAACTTGTTAAGATGCATCCTCCATGTCTAACTAAGCCTGGTCTAATAACTGTTTTGCATCTGTCCTCTAGCAGTCTGCTGCTGATTGGTGGTGGGAGGGGAAGAGGGAAACAGCTTAAACCATTACTCCTGTTTTGTGGGCATTTGAAGTAGCTGCCAGGCACATGACACCACTGCTCCAATTGGTTCAGAGTGACATCACTTCATGATTCAACTTTGTTTGCATTTCGGCTTCCTCCTTTCCAGGGGCTTCTCAACTTCACCCTGCCAAGTCACTTTCAAACAGAAAGAGAGAGGAACAGCACATCTTATGTAGTCATGAAGTGTCAAATGTCCTTTGTGTTTCTTAGCCCAGTTTATGAGAGGAGACCTGGAGAAATAAAGGTTTCAATCAACACCACAATGGTGTATGACTTTCTTCACAGCATGAGGCGGGGGGAACGGGAAGAAAAGCAAAAGGTGGCTGCTAAGCTTTGAGTAAGTTAAAACTGATGGACTTCAATAAAAATCCTCAAAGTTTGTTTTCAAGTGGGAAAACTCTAAAATAGAAACCACATGCAATACTATGCTGGAGTCTCATTTAAATCATTCACGCTTCTAAGACTCAGAGAATGTTTCTAATTTAGTCAAACACTACCCTCTCTTTCTCCAAAATAATTATTCTTAATTTATTTCACCTAACTTCTGTTTTTTACATCTTAGCAATGTGACCACCAGAAGCTGGAGCAACTGCTTTCTGATTCAGAAAATAAAAGTTTATTCTGATTTTTATTTCTGTCTTCCATATAGTCAGTTACCAGGGAACTCACAAAATTTGGAGAGTTCGAGCACGATTAATTTTGTGTGTTCAGCTCAAAGGAAAAAGCTTCCTCATAGGAGAAATGCATGAATGGATGAGCGAATGAATAACAGGCTTTATAACCCAACCAACCAGAAGCCGAGGGGCTCACTATATTAAATTATACCAGCTCTCAATACAATGGGTCAAAATGTATTTTATTTTAAATTCTAAGTTAGGCTCCAAACTTTACATTGGGACCTTGTAAGACAAGATCTTTTATCATGCTAGACTTTTATTATCCCCTAGGAAATGTAGTGACATTAACCAAACACACAAAGCCATCTCAAGCCTAAAAATGCCTATTACTCCAATCCTGTACTCACTTGCTCCCTGCCAGAGACAACACAAAGAGATGAGTATACACACTCAGGAAAACTTCGCCCGGGCCTTCGAGGTAGAGCCAGGACTGTGCACCACTCGAGATGATTTGAAAACCTGTAGGAAGGTTGTATCTCAGTGCCACTTGCTTTGAGGAGACTCACTGGGTAACTGTTTGAGGGTGGCTCTAACGCTCTGCAACAGTCCCTGCAGGGACAAAGATAATTTTCCGTCTTTCTGAAGGCCTAACATCTCTTTTCTTGTAATCTCACTGACTTGCCTTGCCTAGACTCACCAGTCAATTATTATTTATCATTTACAGAGTAGCTCATATTGACAACATACCTACAAGTATTTTAGCACTTCATACACCTTTTATGGTATAAGTACCTGTGGAAGGGAAAGGGAAATGAGTTGGCCTGGAGTGGGAATTAAGAAGCCATCATGAATATACGTGTGCCTGTGTGTGTGTGTGTGCACACATACACCCGTGTGTCTCTCCACGTCTGAGGCCAGCAGCTAATTCCTGCTCACCTTTCAACACTTCTAGTCTTGGCTCCTGAGCCCCAGGTACACTATTCCTGAAGATCCTTGCAGATATCAATCATCCCAAGAATGGGCTAGTGGTTTCAGGGTTTCATGAATAAAGCTGTCCCATTCTCATCACTAATCAAGGTAAGAGAGTTACATCTTATTTCTCTGCCTTGGTTTCATCATCTATGGAAGAGCAGTCGTACTGGATCTAGAAACATGCATTTTAGTGCATCATGCACATTTAACGCCTCCCTTACGCATCACTCAACTGACTGGCAAGCCACCCCTTCCCCTTCCACTCTCTTCCAAAAATGCTTACGAACTTGAAATCCAGCAAAAAAGGGGCCACAGTGACTACGTACTCATGATTCTGTTTTACTCTTCTAAATTCACGGTCTACTTACTATTAACTTATATACACGTTAATATTTAAGTTCCAGATCCAAGGGAGGTAAGAAGCAGCTAATTCTAGGGAGGCAGGGCTAGAGAGAGTGATGGTAAAATCAGTTTAAAAAGAGGGGTTGGGGGGCGTGTTTAAAATAAAAGACAACTATAAAAAATCAACAGAGGAAGGGAAAAACCAGAAGCGCACAGGCCATTTAGCGCAATGTAGCGCGTCTCACACCAGAAGTTGTTTACACACTCTTGGACGCCTGAGTTCTCCTTGATTTTTGTTTTTCTTCATTTTATCTATCTTCGTTTATCCATCTTCTAGTTCATCTACTTAACCTTCTTATAACTCAGTGCTGCCAAGTGGTTTCGGCATCAGCGTTTACATAAAAAACACATTGCAAGCAAACTGCATTACTCTAGCTGTTATACACCAAAAAGAAAAGACACATTTAACATATAAATATGTGTTCACATACCAAGTGAAGACCAACTTATGTTGTGGTACTTCCGTGAACTGGGGCCTTGCAATACTTAAAGAAAAAATTCAATTGTGATGTCAAAGAGAGGTGTTCCGTAATTCAAACATACTCAGGCCTTCGAGGTCAGTTTATTCACATTCTGAGCAGTGGTTTAGTTTTAGCAAAATATTACCCATGACATTAAATTAATATTTGGGTTTGAATCTTTTTGTTTTATATGCACTTAATGTGTAAAATCATTTAACTTACAGTTGTAAAAGATCTGCAAGCGTAAAAAATTGACACCTAGGCCTTATAAGGCTGTAGGTATTTAAGTATCTTTATACCAAGTAATTTATAATGACACTGAGGGTATGTGAATTTATCTTTTGCTTTTAAAAGGTGTCTCGATTACCTTAGATGAAAAACTGCCTTGCCCACCTGGGAGCATCATTATCTTATCATAGAATGAAGTTACTTTCACAGTGATGACCCTGAGTATTGAGAAAAAGTTGGATTATGATCATTATATTCTTTTTAATGCAAGCAATGTAAAATGTCCTTTAGAAATGTTTCCTTTAAAAATTATTTAAATTGTATTGCTTAAAAAATATGACTCTTTCAATTCAGTTATCACTTAAGGTTTCCTGGAATATTCTGCTGTTTAGAACATATTTGTAGGATATGAAATTACCTACGTATGTGACTCTTATAAGACCAGAGAAAAAGGCTAGAATTATACATATATGAAAATAGCGTCAGCAATTCCACAAGGCCATCAACTTGGGGTATGAAGTGTCCGTGAAGGACTAATGATGGCTGAACTTCAACCACACTCTGAACAGCATAAAAATGAGAAAACTGTACTCCTTGATCTTTAGTTCTCAAAGTGTGGTTTGTGGATGCCTAAGGATTCTGCAGCTTTTTCAGGGGGTCTATGAGATTAAACTATTTTCATACACTACTAAGACACTGTTTACCTTTTTAACTCTTATTGTCTCATGAATGTGTGCCGTGGAAGTTTCCAGAAGCTGTGTGATATTGGCAGCAGAATGAACATAGAAGCAGGTATGATCATCCAATTGCCTTCTATTAAGCCAGAGATTAAACACATAAAACAATGCCACTCTATTCACATACTGGGGTGGGATGTAGTTTTTATCCAACATAAAAGTACGTTAACGCGTATTAAGTTTTGTTACTGTTTCTGAATCAATAAATCTTTTTAAAGTTATTAATTTTAATTTTTCATACAGCAAGTATAAACGAAAGCTTATTGGCGTTTGTCCTAGCCTGTCTGGGCACCTGTAACAAAACACCTTAAACTAGGTAGCTTTTAAACAACAGAAACTTATTCCTTACAGTTCTAGAGTCTGGGAAGTCCAAGATCAAGGCACTGGCAGATTCAGTGTCTTGTGAGGGCTCCACTTTCTGGTTCACGGAGGGCACCTTCTAGCAGAAGGGGCAAAGCAGCTCTCTTTTATAAAGGCACAATCTCATTCATAAAGGTCCCCCACCCTCACGATTTAATCCCTTCCTAAAGGCCCCAGCTCCTAATATCATCACATGGTGATTAGGTTGCAACGTATAGATTACTGGGGCAACATAAACATGTAGACAGTGGCAGGGTTTTACATTTTTAACAGTGTGAAGGGGTCCAGAGACCACTGAATTTGAAAACCCCTGGATGATTTCATTTTTCTCGACAGGGAAGCTACAAGTAGATGAGTGCCAAATGTTTCTCTCCATTCCTGGCCTGTCCCCTGAGCCCTACGCTGCTGTGTTCAACTCCATCTTAGCTTGCCCCCCTGGATGTCTAAGAGGCATTTCTGACCTGAGAGATGCAAGACAGAGCTCCTGCCCCATCTGTCTTCTCCACCACACACTTCCCAAACTACGCTGCCCCTCCCTCCCCACTGCTTTGCAGCTCAGGAATGGAAGCCTCCACCCCCTGTTCTGTCCAAGCCAAAATGTCTCAGAGGTAACTTTCACTCTCCCAGTCTCCATTCCCTTCAGGCTATATTTTACAAGTCTTCAAATATTCCTAAATCTATCCACTACAAATTGCTATCACTCTGGTCCAGTGGTTCTCAACAGGGTACAATTTTGGTGTCCCCACCCCCTAATCCCAGGTTAACATCTGTCAATGTCTAGATACATTTTTGATTGTCATGACTAGGGGGCAGGGTGGGTGGGCTTCTGGTATCTAGCAGGTAGAGACTAGGGAAGCTGCTGAACATTTTGCAATACACAGGACAGCCCCCCACAACTAATTATCTCACCCAAAATGCCAATAGTGCCAATGCTGAGAAACCTGGCACTGGTTCAGGAATGCACCCCTACCCCCCGCCCTGCCACTCCCCAACTAATTATCTCACCCAAAATGTCAATACTGCCAATGCTGAGAAACCCAGCACTGGTTCAAGCCACCAATATCTCTCATATGCACGGTCCCAGCAGCTTCCTAAGCGGTCTCCCTGCTTTTTCCACTATTCCTCCTTCTCCCCTTCTCCACCCAGCAGCTAGACTGACTGTTGCAGAAATCAGTGCGCCACTCTTGTGCTTCTCACTCATCCCCAACTTCCACTGTGTATTGAGTAAATTCTCACTCTTGCCATGGCCTACAGACCCTCTCTGCTCTGGTCCCATCTAATACTGTGACCCATCTTATAACTCGACGCTATGAAATCAATTGTGTCTCACCCCCGGCCACCTCCCACCTCCACCCCGCCAATTCATATGTAGGAACTCTAACCCCTCATGTGACTCTGTTGAAGATAGGGCCGTTAAGGAGACAATTAAGATCAAATGAGGTCATAAGGGTGAGACCCTGAATACAATTGGATTAATGTCCTTAATCAGTGAAGAGACACCACAGCTTGCTCTCTCCCGCCACTATGTGAGGACACAGTGAGAAGGCAGCTGTTTGCAAACCAGGAAGAGAGTCCTCACTAGAACCAGACCTTGCTGACACCTGACCTTGGACTTTCAGCATCCAGAACCATGAGAATATGCTTCTCCAACCATGACGCTGGAGAGAAGAGGTGAAGTAGGCAGAGGCAAGACTGGGAAAGTAGGGCTGGGGTGGTCAGAAAGGGCAAATCACGAAATGTCTGGTGTGAAAGGAGAAAGGGATCTCCCCAGAGCTTGAGTATGGAAGACTATTCAACTTCAGAAATGAACACAGAGAGGGAGAGGGAATGCTGCAATGTCTATTGTTTAAGCCACCCAGGCTACGGTAATTTGTCAAAGCAGCCTGAGCTGACAATCACTCTCAGTTTCCCTCATCTTCCAAGTTCCAACCTTGCTGGTCATCAGTATGTGCCCATGTGACAGCTTTTTCTTCTTATCCTTTCTCCTGAACTTCCCATGGCTGGACCTTCCAATCTCCCTTAGTCTAAATGCCACCTTTTCACAGAGGCCTCAATGACTACCCAGCCTAATACAGCACCCCTCAACCACACCTGGCCCCCAACCCAGCACTCCTGCATTGTGATGACAGTACTGTTTTGTGTTTTCTTCTTAGATACTCATCACTAGCTTATTATTCTCTTTACTGTGCATCCTACCATCCCCACCCCAGTATTATTATTATTATTATTATTATTATTTTTGAGACAGATTCTCGCTCTGCTGCCCAGTCTGGAGTGCAGTGGCATGATCTCCACTCACTGCAACCTCTGCCTCCCGGGTTCAAGCGATTCTCCTGCTTCAGCCTCCCGAGTAGCTGGGATTACAAGCATGGGCCACCACGCCCAGCTAATTTTGTATTTTTAGTAGAGACGGGGTTTCACCATGTTGGCCAGGCTGTTCTTGAACTTGTGACCTCAGGTGATCCGCCTGTCTTGGCCTCCCAAAGTGCTGGGATTACAGGCGTGAGCCACCACACGCAGCATTGAAGAAAGCTTTTCTGTCTTGATCACTGCTGGAGCAGACAGAGCACCACAGCTGCCTAATGTTTGTTAAATTAATAAATAAGTGAATGAACCTGCCTTTGAGGATCTCAGATCCATACAACTGGGCATTTATAGCCATTCTCTGAGTCAGGCAGCTTTCTGGAGCCACATGGTTATGAGAATGTGCCTTGCCCCAAGATTGATCTCCCTCTCCCACCTCCCCAAAGAAAGCTGCCATGTTTGTGGCAATCTCATATTCCTCTGGGAACCACATGGGACAGGAAGGAGTAATTAACTGCAATATCCACAGTGAGTAGCTATTCATATTCTTACACTCCAGGGAGCATCAAGTCTTAAGGTTACATTAAAACACAGGCACAAGGGAAGTCCCCAGTGTTTATTATCTGCAGCTACAGAGTGGGTAAGGATGAGATCTGGTCACTTCAATGGAATTTACAGGCAACTTCTCAAGAGCCCAACTTTGAACTGCCCAAAGAAAACACAGGCAAGTCCTACTGGCACAAGAGAATGGGGTGGGCTGATGGGGAGTGATGGCCGGCTAGGGTTGACATTTGTTTTTTCCACCATATTCAACACAGGCGGGTGCTTTCGAATTACTGGCTCCCTGAAAAGGGGGATCTGGACACATATGGCAATGCGATGAATGATGATTCCTGGAAAGAAAAATGTTTAATGAAACAAGAAACTCACAATTTCCTGAGACCTGATATGCACAAGGTACTGGGCAGATCTTGTAGTTATTGATAGGAATTTCAGAGAAAGGCCTGATGAGGCAAAGCTGGCTGCTGGAACCTCAAAGAGACAGGAAAACAAGGATGAGATCCATGATTAGGGCCACTGTGAAGACTCCAGAAGCTTCTGAGGTTCGAGAGAAGAGGTGAAGTAGGCAGAGGCAAGACTGGGAAAGTAGGGTGGCTGGGGTGGCCTGAAAGGGCAGATCACAAAATGGCTGGTGTCAAAGGAGAAAGGGACCTCCCCACAGCTTGAGCATGGAAGACTGTTGAGCTTCAGAAATGAACACAGGGAAGGAAAAGGAATGCTGCAAATATTTTACCATATTGACTTTTAATTAGTTGGGAATCAGTGTAACAGGTCTAGACCTCATCCAGGGTGGAGGCAGCATGTGGGCAATGGTACCAAGAAAGCATCAGAAAGAAGAAGGGCTTGGAAGGCAACTACAGAACAGGCTGCCCCACACCAAACTTAGGTAGAATAAGACCCACTTCCATTGTTCCTTCTCTAGCCAAAGCTAGAGAAGCTCTGAATTTCTCTGCATTTCGAAAACACTCCAACACACAGAGTCACACAAAACTCTCCTTTGGACCAGATGGGCCCTATCCTACGCACTGAGAGATTTGGAGTGAATGGGACAAGAGGTAAGCCCAGTCTCTTTCCTCCCTCCCTCATCACCCCCCACACCCAACCTCTTCCAAAAACATCAAATATTTTCTTCCATAAATAATTGCAATAGGATGCCATAGCTTTTCCCAAACAAACAATAGCCTGATTGTGCCCTGTTTGCATGGGCCCAGCTCGGCATACACAAAGGCCTGCTTTCATGCGCCAGGCCTCTCCCCACTGTAGAAGGATGGGCATATTTCGCCCTCCTCACTTCTTCAACAACTTCACTGAGGCAATTCCATTCGGAAAGGAGCAACAGGAAGGGGTTGTTACCACCAGGAATAGGAGCAACTCCCATTAAAAAGACAGCCATTGTTCCCCAGGTTTTCTGTTGCCTTTCGACCTCATCCAGAAAGTTCTTTCACCAGAAGAGAGCTGGTTTGCCCCAAGATCCAAATGACAACATCTTATGCTGGTGATTTCTTTTAAACTTTTTATTAAATTTCGAATATGATTTTAAATTGTAATCACTGACTGAAAATATTCCTGTTTTTATGTCATGTATCTTCTTAACAGTATCAGAATAGAGCTAAAACAAACGCATAAATTTTTGTACTACTAATTATTTTTCTGGTAAGAAAAAAAGCTGAACTAAAATATTAAACTAACAACTTTATAACTGCTACTCTGAAAAAATATCCTTTTGTGTTTAAAAACATGAAGTATTAAGTTTCCTTTCAGAATGTAAGTTTGATTTTCCCCCACAGATATAAGGAAGCATCGTAGCAAGTCTTCTTCCTGTTTCCAGTAATTCGGAATGGCCATTCTCCCAGGTAGAGCCACGCTTATATCAGATACAAAGAGGTTTCTTCTCCCCATTTTTGGTCTTCCATTCATTTCTCTTTCACTCTTCTAATTTAAGTGAAATGGAATTCCAAATGGCCAAGACACTAATAAGCTCTCTGAAAGCCATCTTGAGAGCATATACATTTTTGTTTTTAAAACCATATAAACAGGCTGGGCACAGCGGCTCACACGTGTAATCCCAGCACTTTGGAAGGCCAAGGTGGGAGGATCACTTGAGGCCAGAAGTCTGAGACTAACCCCAGCAACACGGTGAGACCCCCATCTCTACAAAAAATTTAAAAATTAGCTGGGCATAGTGGCACATACCTGTAGTAGTCCCAGCTACTCAGGAGGTTGAGGATCGCTTGAGCCCAGGAGTTTGAGGTTGCAGTGAGCTATGATGGTGCCACTGCACTCCAGCCTGGGCAACAGAGCAAGACCCTGTGGCTATATCCATCCATCCATCCAACCATCCATCCATCCATCCAACCATCCATCCATCCATCCATCCATCCAAATCATATAAGGGCACCGAAAGCAGTGCTACACAGGGCATTAAAAAAAGCCTTCACTGCCTGGTAAGTGTTGCTCCAAAGTGATGTATCATTCATGCCAGGAAGAGTAACTTAAATTGAA
Source organism: Pan troglodytes (assembly GCF_028858775.2). Lineage (NCBI taxonomy): Eukaryota > Metazoa > Chordata > Mammalia > Primates > Hominidae > Pan > Pan troglodytes. The sequence continues at coordinate 90,631,528 of NC_072414.2, read as the reverse complement.
ATGTATTTTAAAGTTGAATCTTGGTTTTGCGACAGGATCTAATGACGCAAGCAACCCACGATGATGTGCTCCATTTGCTATATATGGTTAATAACCCAGTGCTCAATGAGGAGACACTGGGTTATTAACCATGTCACATACCTCAATTATCCCACAATTTACAAAACATTCAAGAGAAGCTTTTGCATTTGCTTGTGCTTCAGCACTGAAAGTAAAAAACATGAACTGAGGTAGGCCAGAACCTATTCCGGACCTCATCTCTACTGGATTAAGCTACTGTTGTTGACAGTCATTGTTATTTTCTCCAATTATTAATACAATTACAATGGTGGAAAACATGTAGATGTATTAACGGAAGGGGTTCGTGTGTCTTCAGCCCACTTCATCCAAGAAGGCAACTCTTGATAGTCAGGCTCCTCTCCACCTTTCTCAAGTCTTAGCATTCGGACATAAGGAATGGACTGGGGCCGCTCTGCATCCAGTAAATTGCCTTCATCCTCACCTATTCTGGGTACTGTATGTGACAATCTCAAAGTATTTTAAGATGTAGGGTTTACTGCTATTCAGGTACGGTGAGGCCAACAGTTAAAAGACAATTGCCACTGAAAAAGTCTGTTACTCACAGTCCCCAAGAAGAGGGAGTGCACCATGCCGAGGGGCCACACGGAGAAGAACCAAGGTTGGTCCTGAGGCAGAGGGAATGGTAGGAAAACATGGAGGAGAGCCTTTATTGTGGTTTCCTTGGGAAGGAATAAATCACACAAGGTAAGCAGGTTTAGGACTAGCTGGCTGGAGTAATTCTGACAGGCTCTGGGGTGTAGGGGCTGTCTCTTGCCTGGTATCTGGCCCTAGGGTGATTAAGGTAGGGCAATATTGGCCTGGAGTATGAAATCCCAATAAAGGTGGTAAGGGGCGTGGCCTTTGGATTGGTTATTTTGCATATGAGTGAGGGGCGTGGCCTCTGGATTGGTTATTTTGCATATGAGCATTGTACTCATTCACTACCTGGAACTGGCTAACCCTAGGGGGGCTGGTCTCTTCAGGGTCAGCAAGGCCCCAAGATGTCAAAGCATCAGAAGTATGGAAAATAAAAAGGCTTGATTAATACAGAAAGGTAACATAAGTCAATTAGATCAAAACTGCCAAGGCCCCGGGAAGTAAGCCTCGCCCCAGCCAAGGGAGATGACAAGAAGCTTCCAATTCACCAGCACTATCGGAGAAGCCACTTAAACCACTGTCTTTCGACAGAAAACTGCAACAGCCTAAGAGACAGGAAGCGGGTTTGTGGACTTAATGATAACGATGGTCTCTGGTCAACAACAGTACATTTCACAGCACGTGTGAAGGCAGCTCCTCTGGAGTCAAGCCAACTTGGAGTTATCTAATGACAAGCCCAAGGACAATGCCCCAAGCAGGGACCCTGACAGTATATTAATACGTAAGAAATTCCAAGATAAAAGTTGGGGGCAAGAGCAAATTAGTTAGATAAAATACGACATAAAAAGGTCACGTTTGGAAGGATGGCCATAATATTATACAACGAAATTTTTAAAAGCTTTTTCGGCCGGGCATGGTGGTTCACACGCCTGTAATCCCAGCACTTTGGGAGGCTGAGGTGGGAGGATCACCTGAGGTCAGCAGTTTGAGACCAGCCTGGCCAATATGGCAAAACCCCATCTCTACTAAAAATAAAAAAAAATTAGCCGGGCATGGTGGCAGGCGTCTGTAATCCCAGCTACTGGGGAGGCTGAGACAGGACAAATGCTTGAAACCAGGAGGCGGAGATTGCAGTGAACTGAGATCGCACCACTGTACTCTAGCCTGGGCGACAGAGTAAGACTCTGCCTTGAAAAAAAAAAAAAAAAGCTTTTTCAAGAACAACAACAATGTAAAAATAATACAGTGGTGACACAGCTCACAGCTGGAAGGGCACAAGAAAGAGTTCAAGGAACTTTCCTGCCTCCAGTCATTGAGTCAGCTGTCCAAGAGAGCTTCAGGACGATAACACAATCTTCAGCCGCATCCCAAGAGCCATGGCTCCCAGAGTTAGGGTGCTAAACGGTCCTGGTATGATTTCTACTGGTCATGTCTCTCAAGGAGGGCTTTTTAAATCTCAACGATGTGGTTTCGAAGGCTATTAAACTATACTTTATCAAATGGAGACTTAAAACTCTGAAACAAAGAACAGGTAAAAGAACTAGAAATATTTTATCTGGAGAAGGAAATATTCAGAGGGCACAGAAAAGATGTCCTCAAGTATTCAAAAGGGTAATTACCTTGAGATAGTTGACTTATTTCTTTTTTTTTTTTTTTTTTGAGACAGAGTCTGGCTCTGTCACCCAGGCTGGAGTGCAGTGGCGCGATCTCTCACTGCAAGCTCCGCCTCCCGGGCTCATGCCATTCTCCTGCCTCAGCCTCCGGAGTAGCTGGGACTACAGGCGCCCGCCAACACGCCCAGAGAATTTTCTGTATTTTTAGTGGACACGGGATTTCACCGTGTTAGTCAGGATGGTCTCGATCTCCTGACCTCGTGATCCGCCCGCCTCCGCCTCCCAAAGTGCTGGGATTACAGGCGTCACCCACCGCGCCCAGCTGATAGTTGACTTATTTCTTATGGTTCACAGAATACAAATAGACCCAACACATACAAGTTATAAGGAAGGAGAGTTTTCTTTGTTTACATAGAGAAATAACTTTTTTTTTTTTTTTTTGAGATGGAGTTTCGCTCTGTCACCCAGGCTGGAGTGCAGTGGCGTGATCTCGGCTAACTGCAAGCTCTGCCTCCTGGGTTCAAGCCATTCTCCTGCCTCAGCCTCCCGAGCAGCTGGGACTACAGGCGTCTGCCACCATGCCTGGCTAATTTTTTTTGTGTGTGTGTATTTTTAGTGGAGACGGGGTTTCACCGTGTTAGCCAGGATGGTCTCGATCTCCTGACCTTGTGATCCGCCCATCTCGGCCTCCCAAAGTGCAAGGATTACATGCATGAGCCATGGCTCACCGCAACCTCCAACTCCTGGGTTCAAGTGATTCTCCTGCCTCAGCCTCTCGAGTAGCTGGTATTATAGGCATGTGCCACCACATCTGGTTAATTTTTGTATTTTTAGTAGAGACGGGGTTTCTCCATGTTGGTCAGGCTGGTTTCCAACTCCTGACCTCAGGTGATCCGGCCGCCTCAGCCTCTCAAAGTGCTGGGATTACAGGCGTGAGCCACCGCGCCCAGCCAGAGAAAGAATTTTCTAACATTCTAGGTTGTCTACTGACAATATGAAAGCAAATGAGTATGACTGTGACTCAATGAAACTTTATGTGCAACAACAGGTATGGCAGGCCAGATGTGGCAGCATGGGCTGTAGTTTGCCAACTCCTGAATTACACTTAAGAAAATCATTTAGAGGCTGGGCGTGGTGGCTCACGCCTGTAATCCCAGCGCTTTGGGAGGCCGAGGCGGGCGGATCACGAGGTCAGGAGATCGAGACCATCCTGGCTAACACGGTGAAACCCCGTCTCTACTAAAAATACGAAAAATAAGCCGGGCGTGGTGGCGGGCGCCTGTAGTCCCAGCTACTTGGGAGGCTGAGGCAGAAGAATGGCGTGAACCCGGGAGGCGGAGCCTGCAGTGAGCAGAGATCGCGCCACTGCACTCCAGCCTGGGCTACAGAGACTCCGTCTCAAAAAAAAAAAAAAAAGAAAAGAAAAGAAAATCATTTAGAATCTGATTTTACAAGAGAGTTACTTGCCTGTAAGTATGGTACAAAGAGAAAGACATATACACACATCAACATTCAGTAAGTATTGCTTTCCTCAAGATTAATTTATCCAAAGAGACCAAAATAAAACATTTTAAAATTATTTTTACCTTAAATAGCAGGGTTTTAATTTGGGGGTGGAGTGTGGAATTTAATCTAAAATATGTGAATGCTAGCTTCACTAGACACAGTAACTGGACAAACAGGCTGAAGCACAGAGTGGATGTAATGCAGATACCAAGCAAACCACCAGCACAGCTACGGACGAAAGCAGAGAACAGTACACCAGTCAAGTTTCTCAGAGATGCAAGAGGAAAACCACCCACCACCCCTTCCGCCAGCCAGCCCCACACCATGCCTTTCTACAAAGCTGGACACCCTGGGCCCCACCTCCCAAAGCTGGGTGTGTAGCAGCCTTCACTGTAACCACCAGAATGGTTCAGCATTGCTCCCATGACCCACCTTCACTTACTTCATCCCAGCTTCCCTAAAGCGGGAGTCTGTCTGGGTCAGTTTGCTGTCTCTACTGAGCTCATGCCAAACCCCGTGGCTATCCCATATACACCTCTCCTTTCCCCACCTAGACCCCAGGGTGCGGGGAGTGGGCTTTCATTCTATCATCAGAACACAATACGTGGAACGTGACTTTAGCAACTAGGATGGAGAGTGGGAAACCCTCTGGAACCACGTTCCTCCAAAGCAGCTGTGTACCCTGCAGGCACTCACTGAGGGCTGAAAAGACACTCCTGGATCTCACAGCACAGTCCTTGTGCAGCACTTTACGTTGGAAAACAGAACCAACAAACATTTTCCTGAAGTATTCCTCAAAACCCAAACCAGTCTTCTCTGGGGCTGAACCCAGAAACTCTTCAAGACTATTTACACAGGATTTATAATCTGGTGTCTACTCAGCGGTTTTATAAAAACATGGAGGGAAAAATGCCAACGCGCTGCCAGTTCACTGTGGTGGTTCACGTTTCTTGCCCGGTAGACCAGGCAATGTTCCCAATGCCCAGAGCCCTGGCACCAGGCAAGCCTCTCATGCCAGCGGAACTTGGGAGGCTGCAGAACTCACACTGACTCCATGGCGTCTCTCCCAGACTCACCTTCGCAGAAGCAAGCCCTTGCAGGCTCTCAAGACCCAGAACTAATAGAATCCAATCCTGGTTGCCTTGGGAAAAGTGAATCCAAGCTTCTAACAGGAGGTCCTCAAGCCACCCAGTACCCTGAAGTACTGCTAGCCAGGCAGCAAATCTCTGTGCCACCCATAGGCTACCTCCATCCTCAGTACATGCAGGAAAGAGTCAGGGTCAGGGCAGGGTGCCCCCGGAGTGTCAAAGGGCCTCAGACAGAGTCCTGGAATATATAGACCTCGTGAGGGTTTTCTTTTCTACACTAGAACAATATTGCAGCTACCTGGCACCTTGAGGGCCTGGAACATTCAGGATAGGTAAATGTCTTGAGCGGCTTCTTATTTTAACTGTTGATAAGAATCTTTTACATAGGGCACAGTGGCTCATGCCTGTAATCCCAGCACTTTGGGAGGCTGAGGCAGGAGGATCACTTGAGATAGGAGTTCAAGATCAGCCTGGGCAATAGAGTAAGACTCTGTCTCTATAAAAATAAAATACAAATAAAAATTAGCCAGACGTGGTGGTGCACACCTGTAGTCCTAGCTACTCGGGAGGCTGAGACAGGACGATTTCTTGAGCCCAGGACTTTGAGCTTGCAGTGGGCTATGACCGCACCACTGCACTCCAGTGTAGGCAATAAGGCAAGACCCTGTCTCTTCAAAAAGAAAAAAAAAAAAAAAATCTTTCAAGAACATACCTGCCCTAGAGTCCCTGCAAGCACCTAGGTTCCACACGACTATAGGCACCTCAAGGGTGAGGGCCTTGTCATATTCATCACTATGGCTCCAGCACCGAAAATCCTAACAGTCTACAGTGTGTTCTCAATGAATGTATATATTAAACTTATTTGCTTTTAAGCCCCTATATGCCACTGGTGACACAGGTACACACAGTAATCTCAAGGGGCTGATGATCATTCTTATATCACAGTTCAATGCAAAATCACTGCATAGCCAATATTAAAAAACAAAGTGAAACAATTATTCACAATTTATCCCAAAGCTGGAAACATTTTTGAAGAGGATAAAGATACTGACAAATAATACGGAACTCTTTCAACTTTAGGTTTCAAAATTAATGAAGAGCTATTTCACTGTAGTTATTTACTTCGGTGGCTAACATCTCCCAGTATCTTATTATTTTCAACTTATTTTTAAGATGAATATATCTTATACCACCAAATGCTTTACCTTTGGTTATTCTGAGCTCCTCAAGGAGAATACCCTAACATCATTCTTCCCCATGCCAGGCTATCCCACGTACCTTTCCCAAACAATTCCCAAACAACATGGATGTGGTATCTGTGTGTCCTCACAACTTCATTACTGCACAGAAATAGTACCTCACCACCAAAAAATCATGTTCATTGGAACTGTTCTTAGAAAAAATTCCAATCATAAGGCAATGTTTTATAATGAGAGTTTATGGATCAGATATTCTGACTAAATTCACCAAAATGATTTCAGAAGGAAAATTACTATTATCTTACAGCTGCTATTGTTTCCTCTAAACTTATACTATGTCAGACAGAAAATCCGACTGCTTGAAAGAAGGACCCATAAACGGCAAGGAGACAGGGTATACACTAATGACAACAAAGCTATGACAGAAGTGAAGGGGCTTCCACATACACAGTGTTTCACTATGGCCCAGGCCCTGCTGTACACTCCTCACAGGGATTAGTTCATTTAAACCTCACAGCACAACAACCCCTCACTATGAATGCCATCTTACAGAGAGTGAAACAGAGGCATGGGTCTCAAAAACGGCAGCACAAGGATGAAACCCCATCTGGCTGCTGAGTGGATGTTTTGGTCCTTATCCTATCTCAGAGAATGCATTCAAACCTAAAACTATGCCAGGAGTCTAAATTTAACTCAAACAAGCTGAAGAAAACCAAAACGTCTCAGATATCACAAAGCAGTGCATTTATTGCATAATGTTGCACAACAAGGAAAGTTTCTAGAAAGCTGCCCGAACTTACATGGTTACTACCAACATCCAAGCAAAAGAAAGTCCCAAAGGACAAAGAACGTGTCCCACGTGTACACGATCTGGTTCATCTATTCATATATCCAGGATGCAGCCTGTGCTCAGCGCCCTACTTACAGGAATCTGAGCTTTACGATTAGTATGATTTTAGCTGCTAAAAATGTGACACCTACCTCTAAGTCATTTGGATTTATAAAAATCCCACCATGCTACAATTAAGAAAGCATTTCACTGAGCAACTGTAAGCCAGGTACAGGGTGTGAGCTGAAGAATGTCCCAGGTGAGTGAGGCCGTTCTAATTTCAACACCTAAAGAACAGGTCACATCAGACGTTATAAATTCTCCAATTTTCTTTTCTTTTTTTTCTTTTGAGATGGGGTTTCACCATGTTGCCCAGGTTGGTCTTGAACTCCTGACCTCAAGTGATCTACCCACCTCGGCCTCCCAACGTGCTGGGATTACAGGTGTGAGCCACCGCGCCTGACCAATTCTCCAATTTTCATGACATTAATGATCACGTTAGGCTTAGCGTCAGCTGTGCCCTAAAGCTCTCACATCAATGTTTTATGGATGTATGGGCCTAACACTGGTATACAGATACCCTTCGCTATATCTCTCTTACTAATGCCAGAGAACGGGTGTTTCTTGCCACAGTGCCACTCCTGGCTGTCCAGCACATGTTCACAAGGACTAGGGAAAAGGGATCTCTCCCTGGCAGTCAGCTTCTCTTTTCACAGTGTTGAAAACTCTGTGAGATAATTTCCTTAGGCGTCCTGGTAACACCTATTAGAAAGTGTTTATTTAATATTTATTCCCACAAATACCAATGAGAGAGAGAGTCTCCTACTATTCAACAGTTTTTTGTTTTTTTTTTAATCAAGAAATAGTTGAAAAGGATGGGAGTGAAGGCACTTTAAGCCCACAGATGCCAGCAGAGGTGGGACATGACAAGTGAGGCTGGGGGGCTGGCCCCAAACTGGTCCCTCCCAAGTCAGCTTGGACACCACACAGCACTTCGTGCGCCCTCGGCTGGCTTAGCACATGGACAAGGCATTGCCGCTGGAGTCCCACCTTCTTAGAGACTCCTGAAAAGGAGCTCCACGCCACCCCCCACACCTCGCCCTGTGCCACTCTTCCACTTGTCCTGTCCACTCTGGACATAGAGCCTTCACGGTAAACCAGTAATAGGAAGTCAACTACTTTGTGGAATTTTGTGAGCCCAGGTGAGTGAGGCCGTTCTAATTTCAACATCTACAGAAGTTATCAAGTTTCAGGTTTGATAACCTAGCAAGTTATCAGACCTGAGAGCAAGGGGCCTGGCAACAAACTCTCAACCTTTCAGGCAAGTCAGTCAGAAGTGTGGGCACCCCATACCTGCTACTCGCATCTGCAGCGAGGGCAGACTCGTGGGACTGAACCCGCATCCCTGTGGAGTCTGTGCTAACTCCAGGTGGTGAGTGTCAGAACTGCACTGAATTGTAAGGCCCCCAGTTGGTGTCTGGAGAGTTACAGAACTGGTTGTTGGTATGGAAAAACCCCACACGTTTGGCGTCAGAAATGTTATGAGTAGCAACAGTTCAGAGTCCTTTATGTGTGTTTACAAAAGCAATAATTTATGGCATGGACTTATCAGAACTACTTTACGATTTTATTTTAGTTTCTTTTAAGGACCAAGATTAAAGATTTAATTAGTTAAACAAGACAACCAAAACAAATACTTCCTCCTGACCTTGAGTTATCACAGACTGCTACCCAAGGGGCAATTGAAACAGAAAGGGTGGCCTGCATTTCAGAAGGGCTGGAGGGGACAACGGGCAGTGTGCTCTCAGGTGCTCTGAATCACACACACACACACACACCATACACACACAGGCACCCTTTTAGAACAGATAATTATGAAAGCACATTAAAACGCAGCATGCCATTTGGAAGTCTGGTCTTGCTGCTCTGCCCAAACACAGGGTACACACTTCAGGGAAAACAATCCTAGAGAAACAGTAGCTCTGTGAAAAATGAGAAATGTAAAATGTTTCGGCCAAACATAAAGAAAAAAAAATCAGCGTGTGGGATGGGGAGGAGAATAAGACCTATCAGAATTCTTTTTGCTTAGCTGGCCAACTCTGGCAGCATAAAGTTTAAATGCAAGTATCTTCAAATTAAATCGCACCTGCATGTATATAAGACTCCCCTGTAATGCTCCGATAACATCTCAAGATTGAGGTCATCTAAATTCAAACCTTAAATATAAAACCACTCCCAAAAGAGAATGCCTTTGAATATAATGGCAGTTTCAAACTTTGGCAAATAATTATCCTGTACTTCTTATCTGTGAGAATCTATCATTTATTTTAAAAATTCTCTGCAGCGGCCGGGAGTGGCAGCTCATGCCTGTAATCCCAGCACTTTGGGAGGCCAAGGCAGGAGGATCACCTGAGGTCAGGAGTTCGAGACCAGCCTGGCCAACATGGTGAAACCCTGTCTCTACTAAAAATTCAAAAAATTAGCCAGGCGTGGTGGTGCACGCCTGCAGTTCCAGCTACTCGGGAGGCTGAGGCAGGAGAATTGCTTGAACTGGGGATGTGGAGGTTGCAGTGAGCCGAGATTGCACAATTGCACTCCAGCAAAACTCCATCTTAAAAAACAATAATTATCTGCAGCTCCCTGTATCTTCCAGTAAACGGATTAGCAGGTATTTTCTGAGTGTCCATGATGACGGTCTTAGCACTCTCCTTCCTGCCTAAGGAGTCACAATCGCATTCACAATCAAATGCAGGTGCTGTGTGTGCGCTGCTCTCTTCCTCCCATAGCCCCATTTCACTTTCTCTGGAGTGCATCCCCATCCTCTCAAAGCAGAATCAACAAGCAAACCACTGTCCTTCTTTCAAAAAACAAAAACAACAAAAACAAAAGTCATGTGTTTATTTCTTCCCCTCTACTTGTGCCTCCTAAATTCCTTGCCTTAGTCCCAAATCAGTCCTCCAAACGCGGGCTACTTGTAACATTATTCAGAAGTGGAAGATGACCTTGCAAAATGGCATGATAATGCCCCAACTAGATATTTCATGGCATTCTAAAACTACATAAAAGCAAGATTTCTTAACATTCCTCTAAATAAATAATAGCGTAATAAATATATGAAACAGGCTATGCATTTCCTCAGTGTTCTTCCATTCCCTCCAGTGACCACACATGTGTACTGCATGGTGAGCCCATGACTGCGGAATAGAAATACAGTCATGAGGCAGCTAACAGCGTTTCAAAGATGAAGTGCATATACGATAGTGGTCCTGTAAGGATAGAATATAGCTAGAAAATTCCTATTGCCTAGTGACATTGCAACCATGGTAAGATGTACATGTTCCTCATATGTTTGTGGGGATGCTGGTGCAAACAAGCCCGTGCTGCCAGCTGTATAAAAGTACAGCACGTACAACAGTGCACAGTACATAATATGTGATAATGATAATAAGTGACTATGTTATTGGTTTATGTATTTACTATACTTTTTATAGTTATTTAACAGTGTACACCTTCTACTTATTAAAAAAGTTAACTGGGGCCAGGCGCCGTGGCTCATGCCTGTAATCCCAGTGCTTTGGGAGGCCGAGGCGGGTGGATCACTTAAGGTCAGGAGTTTGAGATCAGCCTGGGCAACATGGTGAAACCTCATCTCTACTACAAACACAAAAATTACTCGGGCATGGTGGTGTGTGCGTCTAGTCCCGGCTACTCAGGAGGCTGAGGTAAGAGGATCGCTTGAGCCTTGGCGGTCGAGGCTGCAGTGAGCTGTGATTGCACCACTGTACTCCAGCCTGGGGGACAGAGCAAGACCCTATCTCATAAATAAATAAATAAATAAATAAATAAATAAATAAATAAAATAAATGTAATATTCACTAAGTGTAGCCTAAGTGTACAGTATTTATCCAGGCCTTCACAATTACTCACCACTGACTCACTGACTCACCCAGAGCAACTTCTGGTCCTGCAAGCCTGACTCCTAGTAAGTGCCCTATACAGGTGTACCATTTTTTTATCTTTTACACTCTATTTTTTACTGCACCTTATCTATGCTTAGATACAGAAATACTTACCACTGTGTTACCATTGCCTACAGTGTTCAGAACAGCAACATGCTCCACAGGTTTGCAGCCTACGAGCAACAGGCTATACCATGGACCCTAGGTGTGTAGTAGGCTGTATCAACTAAGTTTGTGAAAGTACGCTCTATCATGCTGGCATAGTGATAAAATCCAATTACCTAACAATGCATTTCTCAGAACATATCCCTGTCATTAAGCAACATATGACTGTCTATTGCTGAGAGCTGTACATTTTTAATTACCTTCATGTTACTGAATCCAGCTTTAAAAAAACAGCAGGAAACCATTTTTTCACTGTGTTTCAAGTCAGCTACAATTTAAATATCATTAGTTCGGTGTCAACCTAAAATGGAAACAATTACCAGTAGAACATTACATATTACGTTTACTTTTCATTTTTGGTAGCACAATTCCTATCTAGGAAAACATAATAAGTTTCCTGTAGGAAAAGTAAGATAAAGGAATTAAGAATTCTTAGGGGTCTCACTCACTTAAGACCGCTAATATATGAGAAAAAATGTCTTGTGCTTTGAGAAGTAAGCTTCAATTACCTGGGAAATCAACTCAAGCAAAAAACTCTTTCAATGATGCTAGACAAATAAAATGCACAGGTAGATGTTTGCACGTCCACAGAAATTGCAGCCACAATCAGATGCATTCTTCAGATGTGAATTCGTGCATACAAGCAACCCCTGTCTTTCGCAGAGTTAAGTTCAAATCCTGTACACACTTTGTTCCACAAAACTGCTGTTGGCTTGCATCTCTTTTGTCACCTTTCTCCATCCTTAAGTCTTCCAAGGTTCTCTCAGGGCCAAGACTGTAGGGTTCAATGACCTTCCCTGGTCAGCTGTAAAACTAGGGCTAGCACCTTCAGAATCCGCCAGCCACACCCTGCTCCAGCTCACCACCATGAGTTTTCTCTAATCAGCCTCCAAAGTCCAAGCCATCGCTACATCTCAGAGTTGACGTACAACATGTGCCTTTATTTTATACTCTCAAGATGCTGGATATAGTAGTTATTATCCAGAAAGAATGACTTCACAATCAGGATCCAAGACTGGCTATAAACAGTGATCGAATCCTCAACTCATTCCCTCTCGCACCTACAGGAAGGTATTAACAACTGATCCTCCCTTTCATTTTTAGAGTAACAAACCCAGCTTGTACTACCCATGCCTACAACAGCCCAGATGTGGCACTCAAGGTTGAAAACGGGCCACAACTTGGTAACGGGACACACATGACCCCATGCAGGAGAACAGCCAGGGCCATGAGGAAAGGGACTTTGGTGCACAATGGCAGGTACCTATGCCCTTGCTGGGACATCGGGCATCAGGGTCATTACCAGATGTGTTTACAAAACACCAAAACATGGACAGCAAAAGTAAGATGTTCAGTCCATTGGCTTGCAGTGTTTCAGAGTCCCTGCTTGCTGCTAGCCATGGGGGTGGGGGCTGGGAGTCATCCTGTTTAAAAGCTGGAGTGAAAACCCAGTGTGGTCGTCTCTGTTCTCAATGTCTACCTTGGAAGAGGGAGTTCTTAACCTCTGTGGCAGAGCAACCTGAAAACAGAATTATACTCCATATACATAGCTGCAATGCCTCATGCGGAATGCTCTTCCCAAAAACGTGCTCAAGGATACAAACCCAGGCTGTCCAATTTGGGGAAATCATTGTTTGAGGGTGGCACGGACAAGCAGTCGGCTTGGGGTTTGCTCCCTGTGCACAGCTCGATCATCAAGGAAAGGCCTCTTCCAGGCCTCAAAGCTCCCTTTGTGAGGAATGAGGCCCACTGTCGAGGCTCACACAGGCAGCTGTAACCAGGCTGCCCCTCTCTCTGGGTGTTTGTTTTGATAGAGGTTCATTTATGCCAGAGACAATGCCTGCTCTCTTTGTTCTGCCCCCAGCAGGAAGCAGTGCAGGGAGGGGGACCAGCATTGTCACACAGCTTCCAATTCAGGTTTTGGTGGCCACAACAATGGGGCCTCAAGGGCCACAAATAAAGAGCCACCCACGGGGAGCAGGGCGGAGAGACTGGCACATGTGGACCCCAGCACACCCCAGGTAGAAGTCACCTCCTAACAAGTGCTCAGGCTCACTATCAAGGGCTTTGAGGGCTCTGCGGTTGGGGAGAGGGAGGCCACCTCTTCTTAAGTGGTGCTGGGAGGGAGAAGTAAGCAAGGTCCCCAGGGATGACAAAGCCTTCCTACCTCTCCTACCATTTATCCCAACTAAAGGAGCAAACACTCAGAAAAGCAAGCAAAAAGAATGCACACACATGCTTCGTGTTCTAACTTACCAACAGTTGCACAAGGAAGAAAAAAAGTCTAATCTGAATTGCCAAAAATGAACAATATCCTTTAAAATGAAGCCTGGGCTGGATGGCTGCAAGTGAATGAAACGTATTACCCAACTGCTGCTGTAACACAAGCCCTCTCCTCCCCCTTCTGGGCCTCATTCATAAAAAGCCTGCTTTGCCCCAGCAGCTGCAGGAACCGGGACTGGATTTGTGTTTTGTGCCGGTGTTTTCCAAGACAGAGGGAAACAATTGAAACAGACAATCGCTCAGATACCAACACCAAGTTCGCCTCCCCTTGAGAAGTTTGCTGCAGTCTCCTGGTCTAATCCAAATAGGCGTTGGGAGGGCTGGGAGGGCATCCTGCAGAGCTGTTCAGTGGCGGTTCTAACGCTGACACCCAGCGTGTTATTAAAGGAATTCCCATCTGCTGAGTCACACTCCATATCTTTCACTCCCTGACATTTTATTTTTTTTTTAATCAAAGGTTGTTCTTTGTTGGTAAAACGGGGGTTGCCAAGTTAATTAAAGATTGCCAAATTGGGGTAGAGACAGCAACACAACTCCCAAAGAGGTAATTTTTCATTGTCCACTTTTAAATGGATATCACCATCTACAGACTTTATGCAGCCTGCTAGAAATCTTATGAGATAAGGAACAACTTCAATTCTTAATATATTTTTCTAATTTATGAATAAACCAACAACCAACATGCTTCATCCAGGCAGGATGAAGCACTGTCTCCCTCGCCCACACCCTTTTCCACAGCTGCCCTCCGGGCCCAGCATCTTTTATCACCTAGAAGGGCCAAGGAGGCTGGTGTGTGCAACTCAACAAGCTCTGTAAAACACAAAGTCCCTAGAAATCTCAGAAATCACCATGAGAAACGAGAGGCTACCAAACTTTTTAGACTCAGCAGCCTTCTTCAAAGCAGGGCCCAAATACAAGAGCATGTTCTAATTTACCAGGAATGGTTTTAATACAAGAATTACATAAGAACAGAGTGCAGGAAAGGAAGGGAGAAATAAAACCATTCTTGTTGCCCTAATACCAGAGCAGTCTTCCGGTGAATTGATACATAAATTCTCTCCAGAGACAAGATAATCCAAGCTATTAACTGTTCCCCTCTCAACTCTTGCAAAACACAAGGCTTCGAAACCTTGAAGGGGGGCAGGTGGAGGGGAAAGCCTGCTATATATTTCTAGAAAATACCAAATTTAACACCACGATCCCAGCCTGCTCATCACTGCTGGGGATCAGCCATTCTGGGAAGGTAACAGCAGCCCTCAGCACTCCCCCCTGCTAAGTAAACGCTCCTTTCTACCACACTCGGTCCCCCATGCCGGCCACCTCCCACCTCTGCCTGTGGACTGACAGCCGAGGAAACAAGAAAACAAGCTGGAGATACCAAATGAATCTTGCGAAATACATGGTATGTGATTAAATCACAATAACTCTAACCTCCTCAAAGGCAAACATATCAAGATAGCAAGCTGAGAGCAAAATAAGCAAGTCTTAACAGAAATGATGCCCAGCTTTCTAAAGGGATTACCCACACCTCCTAGAGGCTGTGCAGCCTGGAATCCAGGGTGGTTTGGGTTTGTTTTTTTTTTTTTTTTAACTTACTGCAGCCCTTCTAGCTATCCAATGAAAGCTCTTACAAAGAAACCTTCAGGTCTGCAGTTCTCTGTGGGTTTTCTATGAATATGAACGTACTTTACGGGTGGAGAAAACATATTCATGATCATGTTTGAGGGGCTCACGAAAGGGGGAGGCACATGAATTATATCATGAATACAGATATAATGAATACAGATTTAGTGAGATTTTAATACCTCAATATTCTCTGGTCCCACTCTTAAACATCGCCCTTCAATCATCAAAACATCTTAAATCCTGGGGTAGGGGCATAGTTACCCAAAGTTGTGGTACCTTCCCTAAAGAAAACTGAAATACATACCAGGACACACATAATTCTGACAAGTTTCTCCCTAACTGTGTGATCTTGGACAAGTTAGCTAACCTCTCTGTGCCTCAGTTTCTTCATTTATAACATGGCTCTAATAGCAGAACGAACCCTTGAGAGGCTGTTGCAACAGCTGGTACACAGTAAGTGCTCAATAAATATTCGTTGCTGTTATTAACATTGCCCCTATGCCATCTTACCCCCCATATAAGCTCTCTGCTAACTTTCCAACACAGAGAACAAAATCCAAATTCTTCACCATGGCTCCAGGGCCCATGTGATCTAATAGCCCTCTCTGCCTGTCACTCACCAGGCTCCAGCCACCCAACCTCATCTCATCCTCCTCATTGGACATCCCACGTGCATCCTGTGTGCACCAGACAGTCTTGCTGGTGCTTCCAGACTCGATGACTACTTCTCTCCACTGACCATCTCCACCATCCTGGTCTAAGGTTCATCTTCTCTGCCCTACACTGGGGCAACAGCCTACTCCCTACTAGTCTCTCTACTTCTGTCCTTGCCCTTACAGTCTCTCTTAACGCAGCTGCCAGCATGGTCCTGTTAACGTACACACCAGCTCCAAACTCTGCCATCTCCTTTCAGAGTCAAAGCCGAAGTCCTCACCGTGGCCTCCAGGGCCCTACATAACTGACTCAGTTTACCCCATCCCCCACCAAGATGCACCAAGCTCTCCAAGCTCCTCGCCTTTCCCCCCCTTTCCTTTACGTCTTCGTCCAAATGTCACCTCTCTAGAGACCTTCTCTGAATACCCTACGTAAAAAGGTACCCGGATACCTGCCTGGCACCCCGTACCCTGTACCCCACACCTAACACGTGACCCAGCCCTCCCATCCCCTTCCCTACTTTAATAAAAGCTCCATAGAGGCAGAGGCCTCATTTTGTCCACTGCTATAACCCTGACACCAGGAACAGTGCCTGGCACACAGCAGGTGCTCAATAATATTTGTGGAGCGAATAATCGATGCCATCATGGAAATCTTTCCCTCGCTGGGGCCTATCACCTCATGTTCCTCTCCACGTCTTCTCATGGCTGATTCACAGTGTCAGGGCAAATGTCCCCTCTTCAGAAAGGCCTTCTATGAGAATCCAACTTAAAGTCTCCATCACAATCAGTGAGTCTGTATTTTTTTCATAGCACTTACCACTGTCTGACATTATTTTCTGTCTACTTGTTTGTTGTCTGTTTCTACCACTAGAATGTTTCCATTTGTTTTCCATTTGGAGAATGGAGTTGGCTTTGTCTCTGTAACCCCAAGTAGCTACGTCAGCACAACAGAATGCTCATTCCGTATTTGTTGAATAAATGGCAATGTATATACTGACATTCTTTAAAAACTAAAAGCACACATCCAGAAGAGGAACCGGGAGGGCTCTGTCTTACCCCAGATGACACATACCCTGCAGGTGCATGTGCATGGAATGCCTTGGGCACCTGAAAACACCACCCCGCTCCCCCAACCCCAAATGAAGAGCTCTCCATCTGACCTGGGAGAAGCACTCAGAACCTAGACATGGCTCCGATGCAAAGAAAAACAATTTGAAGTTACTAAATAACAGCCCAACATCTGTCACCACATATGAACAACTCTATGCACAGGTAACGGTCCACTCGCCATGCTCACTGTCCAAACACCCGGGCATCAGGTTTACCTTCCCCCTGAGTGGGCTTTCGAGCAGTCATCACAGCTGCCTGGGAGACACAGCTCTAAAACGGGGCTCGGACTGCAGCCCAGGGGCCAACACTGAGCTCCCAAAGCTTTGGATGCATTTCCTACTCAGCATGGACATCAGGTGACTTCCTTAAGAGGAAAAATCACCCCGCAAGACTGCTGAGAAAGCAGGTGTGGCATTTATCAGTGCTGCTGTCATCCAAAGAGAAGCCAGGAACAACGAAATGTAACTCTGTGTACACAGAACTCTGCCACCCCACACAGGGCAGATGGGACAGCCATCAGAAACGCGGGGCATGGACCCAAACGCCAGCATAGCACCACACCCACAAATGAGGGGGGAACAAGCTCAGCACCCCAAGACATCCAAGCACCATGGCTTTTACAGCTAGATGCACTCTCCACAAGCCAACAGGAGTCGCGAGTGAGAGCCTTCGAACACATCCAGTGTGAACATGCATTCAGCAAACATTTCCTGAGCCCTGCTTTGTGCCAGGCTGTTCTCAGTGCTCAGGATACACAAGTAAGAAATAAATAAAAGATAAGGTTTCTGTCCTTGTAAAGCTTATATTCGTGTCCGTGTGTGCATGCCTGTGTGTATGTATAAGAATACATTCAATAGACACAATTATTAAGTAAATTAAGTCATATGTCAGAAAATAAGTGCTGTGGCAAAATCCAGATTAAAATCACCAATCACTAGTCAGGAGACCCCATCAGCTACGGAAAGACCATACAGGTAGTGTGCAGAGACACCAGAGAGGTCACCCTGTTTGATCGACAAAAGTATGCTCATTAGAAGGTAAACCACAGGACTATGGGGTCTTTATCTCTTTTTTCCCTGCAGGATTCTCAGCTCAAGAAGAGCACCTGGCACAGGTCAGGGACTCAGAAGCATTTGTTGAAGAAATGGAAGTGCTCACCCACTGAGTTCTTGCTTCTGCAGCATTCCTGGCAGGTAACCCTCTCGAGTTGGCTGAAATCTTTCCAAGAATGAAAAGCTGGGCTTTTACAACAAACTAACAAGCAAACCCCAACCAACCACCCCCACACACCCCCAGGCGCCTTTACTGTATTACTTTCTGGACCCTCTGAGACACACACAGTCTACTACTAACGCCAGCACATGCTGTGATGGGATTCCCCCAGCACAGTGCCCACACGATGCTGGGCCCACACAGCCTGTGACACCTGTTGGCCACTTCGCTCCCACGGAGAAGCCTCTTTCACGTTCATATGTGCTGGGGATCTGTGTCTGCTGAGAGCTGAGCTGCCTGCCTGGGATCAGCCAGATGGAGCAGGCAGAGACGGCACGGACCACACTCCAGAGGAACACGCCATGGATGGCTATATTGTTGATGTTTCAGATATCCAAAAAGTAAATTATAAATCTTAGCGGTGATTTAGCTATCCTATTTGCCAAAGGTAGTTTACACGGGTGTTTCAAATTACTTGGTAAGAAGGCACAGGTGACACGAAGGGGCCACCCACAAATATCTGGCATGTTCCATCTAGGTGCGACAGTTCTCAGGAAACAGCATTTGTAAAAACATGCTTATTAAAAAATTAGAGAGATTTTCTATAAGAAACACATAATAGGCGCAGTGGCTCATGCCTGTAATCCCAGCACGTTGGGAGGCCGAGACAGGCGGATCACGAGGTGAGGAGATCGAGACCATCCTGGCTAACACAGTGAAACCCTGTCTCTACTAAAAATACAAAAAAATTAGCCAGGCGTGGTTGCGGGCGCCTGTAGTCCCAGCTGCTCGGGAGGCTGAGGCAGGAGAATGGCATGAACCCAGGAGGCGGAGCTTGCAGTGAGCCGAGATCATGCCACTGCACTCCAGCCTGGGCAACAGAGTGAGACTCCATCTCAAAACAAAACAAAACAAAACAAAACAAAACAAAACAAAACACAAGAAAGAAACACATAATAATGCTAATCTAATCATTTGTGTATTTTTAAGTTTTTAACTTACTGATACATGTCAATGTGTTAAGACCAAAAAAATACATGAATTTAATTTAAGTCTAGACGGCAAAGTCAAATTAATGTAGTATACAATTTTCTTAATAAACTTTTCCTTTCCTACCCTCTTTCGCTCCACTTTTTTGAACTTTAAAGAAAAATTTGCCTTTTTGCTGCTTCCTAAACAATCTATGACTGCTACAATAGTCAATCTTTATTTTCCCACTTAGTTTGCTTATGGATGTGAGGGTTAAATGTTATGAACATAATTTCGTGCTTACAACATCAGCAAATCCGGCTTCTTCCTTGAGCTGATACACAGTGAGGTTAAGGTCAGGGAAACATCCGTGCCTTCTGGTCCAAGCTGAGAGAATTGCTAAGGTAAGCAATCAAAGCTTGGAAGGCTGGGGTTGGGGAGATGTCAAAGATGACACAATACGAATGCTAAAGTCTACAAAACAAGGTTGAAGACTCAAGTCCACAGCAGCAGTGGTTAAGGGGTGGGGGATTCTTGCTTGAAGACGACACCAGGCACATTTTCTAGTTAGAGAGCTTGCAGTGAATTCAGATCACTTGGTATTTCAAGTGTTTCCCAAACTACTGTAAATGAAGGGCTCTGAAATTATTCCATTTTGAAACTCATTACTGATTTTGTTACAACCAAATAGCAGCAAACATTTGTACAGCAGTTTCCAGTAGTTGTACATAAAAATGCTTTGGAACACATTACTTGGGAAATGGAACTTTACACAGACAAATCAGAATGCCACTTACCTAATGGAGACGGTTTGCTTACTAATTAATTCTCAAGTCCATTTTGTAAATAAAAACAGAAATGGGGCCATCCTGGAGAATCATGATGCTGTTAACTGAGCTACATGGAAGGCGCAGTTTTCCTCCTCTTATCACTGGTCTTTTCCTTCTCACACTAAGCAATCTGAGCACCACGGGGGGCAACACCTGCTCTCTAATACAGAAGAGATGGGTGTATACCTCCATTCTAATACAGAATGTCTCCATATACCCAGCCATTTCTAGGGAAAATCATCTCTGACAGCTGGCATGAAATCAATGTCCACCTGAAAAGTACCTTTGAGGGCCATCTAATAAAGGCCAAAACTATGGCCACAAATCTAAAACTGCGTAAGTCTAGACTGGCGTTTCTAAATAAGCTAGAGAAAAATACTCAATGTGCGACATCTTGTAAACTCACAGCTGCTGAAGAACAGTGTCTTTCAGTCACATAGCTGAACTGAATGCAGAGGACACTGCCATTTGTGACCAACATTTCCTTTCTAGGGAGGAATACCCAGGACACCTGTTACGGCTGCTACCTAAGTGCTAAGATAGGGCACCTCGCCACTGTGCCCCCTGCTTCATCTCAAAAACTAAAAATTTCCATCAAAAATTGCCCTCATTTTGTGCCTTTTTGCAAAAGTGAAGCTATCTAAATTCTAGCAAAGGAACGAACACAGGTATTTCAGAATACCCCACCTTTAAGGGTCTCAGAGATTCCAGGGTGTTCCCTCTTAGGATGGAGTTTTATCTTGGCTGAAATAAAAGGGTCTTAATAAAGTCTTTTTCCTGCAGACCTCTGGGTATAAATTATAGATTCATGTCAAAACAGTGAAAGGGATTTGAGGCAAAAGATATTTCTTTCATAAAATATTATGCATCAGAGTATACGTTCTATGCTATAAATATTTAGCAAGGGATGATGTGACATATTTACTAATATTTCTGTCAAAATAACAACATCTAAACTGTCACTTCAACAAGGAAGCTTCTCTTCCTGTTTTAGTATAGAGAAGCACTGGGATATCGTCTCTTTTCCTTTTAAAGAAAAATGTATTCTGACTGCTGGTAAAATCAGGAGTAACTTGAGTCTGTGACTTAAAGGGCAGAACTAAGCCCTATACTACAGTGATAACAGTAACAGGAACATCTGATCACATATAAGCTGGCTCCTCATAAACCCTGATACAACCTAAGGCCTCCATTTTCATTACACACGTTCAAAGATGCTTTTAAAATGGACTTGTTTATTAACAATACAAGATTTTTTTTAAGTACTTGTTTTCCTTTTCTAAAGGGGAGACTTCTCGCTATTTGCTAATTTTCACATCTGTCAATGCTGACAACAACTGGATCTGCTGAATAAAAATTTCTTCCTTTTGACAAAGAACCTTCAGTAAAATTGAACTCAATGGAACTTTATGATCGGGGCAAGAGAATTTGGAGCAACTTCACAGATTAGTAATATCTAACAGTGGCCAGGCCCTGGAGGTTCTCTTGCAGTGACCCTGGCGAATGGACCAGTCTTTGTATCAGCAGAGGACAGGCCAGAGCTTTTCAGGAGGAAGAAAAAAAACAACCCAACAAATCAATACAGCAATATACAATGGTAGACAAAGCTACACGCGTTTACAGAGTTTCAGCGCATAGAAACATCCAGTTCAGAAGCCTGTTAAACTTACATCTGTATTTGGAATCTCATGGGAGGCAACCCCTGGCAAAATATCAACTCTTATTGAACCAAAACAAAATCTGTGTAGGCACAGAATATCAGTACAAAATATCCAAAAACAAAAGCTCACTTTTCCAAAAGAAAAACGCTAAGTTCAAGGAAGCAGCCAATAAGTAAGAGAACTTTGGGCTTTTGACCTTCCCACCCTCCCATGCCACCTAGGAATATTCATTTTTAAAAGACTGAAGTTAAAATATATAATACATATATGAAAAGATCCCCTAATTTGGGCCAGCCATAATCATCTTAAAATGGTAACCTGGGTAACAACTACCCACCATAATTTATCCTTTGAAGATAACCACAGATTCATGGTTTTGATTTTAAAAGCTTCTTTCCAAACAAATAAATAGGTATCAAATCAAAAGGCACACTTTAAAAATAGGAAGATTTTGCTAATTTGTCTTCATTTGCAAAGATGAATCTTACTCTGAAACCTCATTTGAGAGTGCTCTAGTCTCTCAGGATGCATAGAAATGCCTTATAAATGCTAAGTCATATAATAATGGTTATGTATTTGGGTGTTAGTCATCTGCTCTTCTTGCTGAGATAAATAGCTACCATCTGAAGGTGAACACTTCACCTCCCCTACATTTACAATACTCTACCATCAAACTTTCATTTAGATTAGCAAATAAATGGGAGTTGATAAGAGAGCTGTCAGGCATACCTAACAAACCTGAAACCTAAGTGTTAGGAAAGTTATTCTGACTCAAGTATTCTACATACAATGAATTTGGGGACTTTTTAGGGTAATAGGGAAGGAAAAAAGATTTTTCTCTTAACTAGCTGCTGGGCCCCACAAACAGGGAGAATTGTCTAAACCTGAGCCACCATTCTGATCCTCAAACCCTGCCAGATGAGGACCTATAGCTAGATTGTGTACTGGAGGATATTAGAGCAGATTGCTCCTCTGCCAACTTCTCTCCTTCCTTCTTCTATTTCTTCCCTTTCAAACCAGACCACTGAAACTCTCAGTCTGTATTTATGTGAAATAACAGGAACGTTAAACATGCTACCTTCTATTTGTACAGAATTGCCATGCAACACAAAGAAGAATGATTATGCATTAGCTACGTCACATTTACCTGTGAAATTTATCTCATTGTAGTACTATAACTCTATTTACTAAAATATGTTCATCCTTCGATCACACAGTATTTTCACCAACTTAAAATTTTAAACGGAATCAGAAAATATACAGCCTTTCCTAATGGCCTTCTTAGGTTTTCAAGCTTCTCCCCACCTTCTACTTTTTTTCAGATGGTATAAGGACTTTTCATCTGTGATACCAATGGGTACTTTTGGTTGGAAAATCTTCCTCTGACACAGTCCACAAGTCACACATTACACACCTAAGTGGTCACAAACAGGATTTTAATCTATGTGAACAGATCACCAATCTTGGTTTCATCCTTTTATGAGTAAAATGTCATATAAAAATAAACTCCTTAATACATGTAATAAGTTACAAGTGAAGTAAAAACTAAATATTAGAGGAAAAGATCCAAATAAGTTAGTTGTTGCTTTTTTAAGTTTTTCAAGATACAGAATATCATTACAGCTGTTGCATTTGAAAGATGATGCAACAGACAAGGGCAACCACACCCCCAAGATCTTTGCAGCTCCACAAGAATAGGATTTAGACCCTTAAAGAATATGTCTTAACATTTATCAGTCAATAATGTATTAGGCATTTTTAAGTAATTTCTAACCAACAACCCATCATCATCACTGAATCATCTGAGCATGAACTAAGCTATGCAAACTTCTTTAAAGAAAGTCTGGGACAAGCTTCAATCTAATGAAGGCTTAGGAACAGCTTTACTTTGTGAACAACTACAGCTTGCTGGAGAAGAGGCATCTCACAATAGCACAAAAGAACACAAAAAAGAAAGTGATCTTTTTGATTAACCAACGTCACTTTCTGCTTTTGTTTTAGGCATTATAAGGTAAATGAACTAAAGGTAATCAAAGGATGAAGTTCTTCCTGCCCTAAATGAATGTGTGTTTAGTCCATTTACCTACTGAGTCAACATGGAAAGAAAAATAAGAAAGAAAACTAAATTTTGTAAGACAGAAGTTTTAATACATACTCAGTTCTAATGCCGTTAATTTTGTTTTCCTTCCGATTTCCTTAAGGGAAGACTCTGGTTGAGTCTTTCTCTGCTTTCCACATAGCCCCTCAAGGCACAGAGACAGAAGGGTCTGCTGTGGGAAGTGACCATGGAGCAGGTGCAGTGGCCCCTCTGAGGATAAAAACAACACGCCCAGAGGCTACAAAGCCAGCTAGTGACCCAGCCTTCACCACTCCCAGACTCCATCTCCCCTGCTCCCCGGCTATACCACAGGACCTCTGCAAGTGCAAACTGCATTTGAGATAAGCTTCCCCAGACATGCTTTCATGAGGAGCTTATGGCGTTTTCTGTGCTCACAAGCAGGGTCTGGCACTGCCCTATCAAGGGAATGATCACTTGTAAGAAGAGGGAGGACAAAACTATCCCTGATGGCTCTTTCACATGTTTCTTTTAAATAAAAAGAGTGATGATCTTTCTAGGCAAGGACACAAGTTGCCCAGGCCACCCCCTTTCCCACCTCATATGGCACATATAGTACCCCAAAATGCCAGGTAAGCTGGGCCACCTCACACACTGCAATGACCAAGCCCATCTCCTCCACTGTCCTCATCCTTCCTTCGAAATCACCTGTCCCGGCCTCTTTCCAAACCCAAGTGGAACAGAGCCACTTGAACCGAGCTTCCTTCACAGAAATCCTCCGGAGGCAAAATCCTAGAGCACAAACTACATAGAAACTGAACAGTTACTGTACATTTCCTTTGGCTAAGTCACAGACACTAAATGTTGGCAGACAGAGTACATCTGAAGCAAATCAGGGCCATTTTCAGGGCGGAGACTTGCTTTTATTCTCTGAGCTCCAGCAACCCCGCCTCTCTGACTTCTTCCTCCTGTGGTGCTTTTCCACCCAGATAACTCGTCCCCAAAGCT
The DNA here is from genome assembly GCF_028858775.2 of Pan troglodytes. Taxonomy (NCBI): domain Eukaryota; kingdom Metazoa; phylum Chordata; class Mammalia; order Primates; family Hominidae; genus Pan; species Pan troglodytes. Next base: position 90,607,101 of record NC_072414.2, on the reverse strand, counting down.
GAGGACCCTCCCAAGGCCATGAAAGGGCCCTGGGTTCACCTCCACCGTCACAGAGTTTAAGAACACATGCCCTGCATAGCCTATTTTGTTTGCTTGTTTCTTTATTAAACTATAAGAGCATCATCCAATTTGAAATGCCCCTCCTCCAAAGAAAAAGCTGCGTGGCCCAATGTTAAAGGTCTACTTCAGAAGTCACTGTTGCACATCATTATAATTAAGAAATGGCGTATCACCTTCTTTGTAAGGTATAACATTTTCAATGTTGCAATATAAGCTGACCACCTCCTCTAAGGAGAGGACTCGGAGTCAGGGGCAGGGAGGTGGTGAGCAAAGAAAGGGCAAAAACAAGACCTTGATCACAGAAGCAAGAATCTGACATTGGATTATTTTACAAACATACTACATACATAAGGAAAATGATGATGCTATAAATTAAAGTTGTGGTTTTCTACATTTTAAAAAAAGGCTAGCCGGCCGACCTTATCATCCCTGTCATTCCAATGGGAAAAAGCGTCATCAGCACGATTGTAGAAGCCTAGAACAATGTGTCCCTGTCAACTCAGTGAGGGTTTTCCTCTTTCAAAGATAAATCAAGATACCATAACCTAGGAATAATATAACTACTTACACACAGAGAACAAAGTTGGCAATCACGATCTGAGTTAAGTTTAAGGTATGTTTGTCTTTCCATTTTACAAGAAGGTAAATGAACAGGAAAGTGAGCTGGAACAAGTAAACTGAGCCATAAGCCTACGTGTGCTTTTTTGTAGAAGCACAGTCTAAATACACACACACACGCAAGCCACTGCAAAATGACTTTCTAAGTTAAAAGTCAGAGAAATCAATGTTTGACTGACTATGGAGCATAAAAATTCTTCATTTGCTTTCATCAGCTGAAAAAAAAATGCTAGAAATAACTACAGAGAAATGGTAAATAAAAAATGTAATGTACACAGTTTTGCTGAAAACCATGAAGATACCAGCAGAAGAAAAAATAAAATGAAGACGACAAATGTATTTCACACAAAGATGACCAGGGCTGTTTCTGCACAGCCTCCACCTGGAGCTGAATCACCGGCCAGAACAGGGATTAGGACAGGCCTCACTGGCCTCCCAGAGCTGTCAGACCTCAGCAGGGCGGGCGCATCCTTGGGTAGCCCAATCAAGGCTGAGCAGTATAGACCGTTTGCAAACTTGCGCAAACTGTGAAGTTATTTACATGCATTCAGGGAAAAGACTCCCCCAAACAGGGAAGCTTCTACCAAACAAATGCCTTAAAAATTATTTTATGAAAGAGATGTCTGTTATGTGTAAACAGACACTAATTGTTGCTGCACCTTGGGTAAGTGACAGGGCTCAGAGAACAGGAAGGAAGCCTGTGACTTAGCAGACAACAGGACAGTTCTTCCCTTTGACCTTCCACTGGTCCCAGATTATGACTCAGAGACTGTCTCCACTCTTTACCCAAGGGGAGATCCCTGCACCTCCTCCTCTAACATCCTACATCTTTAAAATGCTCCTCTGAATCCCAGAACTACAGAAACCACAGCACTCGTGCTGGTGAGCAGATTCCTAATTGCAGAAGATGCATACAACTTGATGCTTTCAGATTAGAGTCTACCCATTCCTACCATGCATTTGTTCCTACACAATAGCATACGGGCATGTGTAGGAGGTCACCCCACATTCTTTATTAACTTAGAGAAATCACTATTTACACACACACACACACACACACACACACACACACACACACAGAGAGAGAGAGAGAGAGAGAGAGATCCCTACCCACCATAGGAACGTGGCCTGAGGATCCAGAGGCAAATCTGCCATCAAGCGTGGTGAACAAACTAAAAACCCTACTTTCCCTTAAGCATCACCCCCATTTCTCTTTTGTCTCCCTTTCCCTCTCCAAATTCAATGTTCTCACACCACAAAGGGCCTCCAGGCACAGGAACAAAAACATATACGACTGATTCAAAAAGCAGACACATGTCCCTACCAGACACCTCCAGCTGAGTGTTCCAATTCTTTCCTTCTGAGTTGAGGATACTATTTGTTGGTGCAAAAGTAATTGCGGTAATAGAAGTTTCTGCAAAGTACTTCCAATGTGGAACCCACTTCAGTTAGAAATCTACCTAGGGTGAGAGGTCTCTGTTTTAAGGATCAATACTCTACATCTGCTTCCCAAAGGTCCAACATTTCTTGATAGCAAAGGTGGGGGGAGGGTTACAGAGCTTTTCATTTGGATTAGGAAGGGCAAACTCTGTGTCACCATTTTCCCTTTGCTCACGCTCCAACGCCTTCAGGATTTAGTCAGCCTGAAAGTTTCATAATTTAAGGTGGGTGGTTTTGTGAGCATGGGTTTCTGGGTTTGTTTGAAGGTGTTTTATCTGAGAGTGCTATGGGGGCACTTTCTATCCATGCCCCTAATATAGTCATGAACAAAAGTCAGGTTGGCACAGAGTGACTTTATTCTGCTCTGCAGGCCAGAAAGATTCAGGAGAGGACAAAAACAGAGACAGGTGTGCCCGGAGAATGCTGAAGTCCCACTTTTATGCCATGAATCCTTCCCAGGAGCCCAGAAAGAGAAGCTCTACTCAACTCCCTTGCCCGAGTCCCAGCCCCGAAGGAGGTCCAAGTCTCATGACCAATTACGAAGGGGTGCTGATGGAACCAGGGCGCTCTTGTGGATATTTAAACTACATTGCTGGCTCACAGAATGTCGTCACCAACCAGAAATAGTGCTATTTCAATCCGAAACCCAGGCTCTGAGCAATCCTCAAGTGGGTGAGAGAGGTAAGGAATGTCTAAGGATCAATTCTCCATGACTTGAGAAAAGGTTAGGACGGCAACAAAGTGGGGAAAGGCTTCACGTTCCACACAGGCTCTCTAGCTGCCCAGTTCTCTGTCCTACAGTCATGCAGGCACCTGCCTGATCATCTTGTGACCAGACACTGGCCCAGTTGTTGGCCAGAGCACAATGTCCTCCCCAAACTATTCTAAAAAAAAAATCCTATGAGTGAAAATGTACATGCAAACCTGGACTTTCTTCCCCCAATGCAACAACAACAACAACAAAAGACAGTGGTTTTTCACTGTATTAGAGGCAACAGAGAAATCCCCTGTGTTTCCAGGTTCCTTAGAATACTTGACTGAAATAGGCTTATAGATTTTGATTCATCCACATGTCTTCAAATAGGCAAAGGAGCACAAAGCAACCACTGAGCTGGAAGGCACTTGCCACACCCGAGGCCTGGCCATTCGCTGCAGCACGTGGCCTTCTTTCAATGGGGCCATCTGTCCCAGAAAGATCTAGAGGTGTTTTCTTCTTTGTTTAATAAAAAAAAAAATTAACTACCTGGTTAACAATTAAACCACTGAGTAAAGACAATTTGCAATGTGGCTAATCATTCTGACTCTCTATTAGATGAGCCAAGGAAACCACACTGTATGTACCCTCAGGTTTTCCTCCACCTTGTTCTAAGTGTCCTGGCTTCAAACAGGTGCTGACCCCAAATGACTGGAACCAACAAAACCTGCACTGAGGTCAACTGGTGGGGAAACTGAATACTCATCTGTAGACCTAGGCAACTTGCTTTCCACGTCTGAGATTAACAAGGCTGTACTCGCTGAAGCCTAGGAGTGCACGTGATTTCTGGGGTAGCCACAGACCAAGCCCTAAAAGGGAGGGTGAGAGAGGCAGAGTCTGCAGGGGAGGGGCAGCAGCTGAAAGGCTGAGCGCTGGGACCATCCATAATTGGATTAGACAGCCGCAACCAACTGACTCTTTCAGCAGACCGAGCCCACACTGTGCTCCAGCTAGTGGTCATGTAGGTGTGCTTTGTTTTAAGGAAACCCAATACCTACATTCCTGATTTACAATACAGATGCTTTATTGGGGCACCTCACATGGTCAGACCCTCCTGCCTCTCTTTCCTTTACTGCTTGAGGTGGGTGGGGATCACTTCCTGAGCTCCAAGGAAAAATAATACAGGCTAGAGAATATTTGCATCAATAGCACAATCACAGCAGGCTAGACTGCTTTACCAACACTATCGAATTCAATCTTCAAAGTACTTCCAAAGGCATTCCATTTATTCCCAATGTACTGGTGAGGACTCTGGAAAAGTTCCACAAAACCTTTGGGGCTAAAGTCCTCTGGATGCTAAAGCCTGTGGCCCTGGGGCCAATTAACACACCTCCTATAAGTATTAAAATCTAAATTTTGCTACCCTTCCTTATGAACATTATTTTTAACTCTGGATTACCTGGGACTGAAATCATTAGTGTTTTCTAGAGATTCTATTACTTGATATTCCCAAATACAGTGCACACACAACTACTTTCATATGCTACAAAGGGAAGAGGGAATTGTGACATCTGATAGAAGGATAAAGAAACTCAAGTCCAAAAGAACTGCAAGTATCTGACTGTGTACAATTAGTTCTTGGTACAAACTAGATATACAGTGTATTGTTTCCAAAAAGCATTCTGTATACAAGAAAAGTAGATTCAATTACCTAAATAACAAGATGACATTCTGATGATTTGGAGGTTAATTACTGTAAGGCACTAACCAATCAAGTCAAATTCCAGTTGCAAAATTGAATTTTAAAATTGTAATCATAAAATTACAAACTACTAGCAACTATTTCCCATGTTTAACAGCTTGCTCCCTTCTAAACACATACACATATATATATATACACATGAACTTCTGTGTGTTCATATTCTTTCTGGTTTAATTCAAGTTGTCGAAAATCTAGACATGTTGTAAATACAGTCATCCCTCAGTATCCAAGGGGGATTGGTTCCAGGACTCCCACGGATACAAAATCCTTGGATGCTCAAGTCTCTGCAATAAAATGGCAGCGCTTGCATATAACGTATGCACAGCGTCTCAGAGACTTTCAGCCATCTCTAGCTTACAATACCCAATACAAATGCTGTATAAAAAGTTGTTATACTAGTTTTTAAATTTGTTATCTTTATTGTTGTATTATAATTTTTTTTTACTGTTTTTCCCCCAAATATTCTTAATCTGTAGTTGGAGGAATCCGCAGATGTAGAACTGAAGGAGACAAAGGGCTGACTACCTGCAGTTTTACATAAGAGATTAGAATTACAATAACTCAGGTAAAGAATGTTCACAAACTGGACGCTAAACTAGGGCATATGGTCAAGTATGACTTAACCTAGACTAAATTGCTCAGCAGGAAAATGTGTATTTTGGCCAACTCTGACCACCTAGGTTGGTACACCTCATTCTGATATCAACCTAAGGGGTCAGAGTTGGCCAAAATAAAAATTCTACTAGCAGAAATTCTTCCTAGCAGTAAAAAGAAAAGGGAGATGCTCAGATATCCTGGACTCCCCAGAGGGGTAAGATTACCCCTAGGACTTCTCTGTTTACTGCCATGAGAAGAATATCAGCTTGCAGCACCATAATCCAGAGCTGAAAAAAGACTTTTTATACTTAAAAATAGGATTCAGGGGCCGGGCACGGTGGCTCACGCCTGTAATCCCAGCACTTTGAAACCAGCTTGGTCAACACGGTGAAACTCTGTCTCCACTAAAAATACAAAAATTACCCGGGTGTGGTTGCGGGTGCCTGCAATCCCAGCTACTTGGGAGGCTGAGGCAGGAGAATCGCTTGAACCCGGGAGGCAGAGGCTGCAGTGAGCTGAGACTGCACCATTGCACTCTAGCCTGGGCAACAGAGGGAGACTCTATCTCAAAAAAAAAAAAAAAAAAAAAAGTTCAGATGCCATAGTATTTGCAATAGACCCATCAAAAACTCTATGTGCATATAGCACATAAATAACTTCTAATCTAGCGTAGGAAGAAGGATAGCATGGTACTATATATAAACCCACTTTGTGACAGCAGCACTTTCTAGCAATAGCATCAGTATTCTCCACAAAATTTAGCAAGTGACACCTAATAAAAATAAAAGTTTACATATCTTGAGCATATATTAATAATTAGTAATAAACTAGCATAAACTAAAAAGTGAGTTCAATAAGTTGTATCTCTATATACTAGCAATGAGCAAAGAAATTAAATACTTAGGGTATAACTCTACCAAAACATACACAGGACTACAAAAACTACAAAATGCTAATGAAGTAAATCAAAGAAAAACTAAATAAATGGAGGGACATGCCATGCTCATGGAATGTAGTACATTTACACCACAGAATACCATTCAGCAATAAAAAGAAACAAACTATTGATAAACACAGCAACCTGAATGAATCTATAAGGAATTATGCTGATGGAAAAACTTCAGTTCCAAAAGGTTACATACTATGAGTCTATTTATAGAACATTCTTAAATGATAAAATTTTATATAGAGAGAACAGGTTAGTTTGTAACCAGGCATGAAGGAGAGAGGAGAGATAGAAGGGAAGTAGGTGTACCTTTGTGGTGATGACATATATCCTTACTATATTAACGTCAATATCCTAGCTGTGATACTGTACTAGTTTCACAAAATGTTACTATTGGAGGAAAATGGTACATGGAATTACTCTTTATTATTTCTTGAAACTGCATGTGAATCTACAAGTATTTCAAAATAGTTTTTTTAATGGGGGCGGGGGGAGGTCTCCCAACAACAAATAAATTAACTTGCCATCCTCCAGCAGCCTAGGCAGGCAGACAGCTTCTCGCAAATCACAGCATCATGATGTTGGGCCATCCAGATGTAGAACATATTCAGCCTGTGTGCTGCCACTTCATCAGGAAGTCACAGCTCCAAAAAGGTTAATTTTTAAGTCTCTATTTAGAAATCCTATCTTTAAGCCACATTGCTTTCTTAGCTCAAGGACTATTTCAGTTGTAACAGTTTAGGATTATATACTATGAAAACAATAAAAGGAGATCTTAAAATGAGCAATTACAGTAATTAGCACAAAAGAATTTCTAAGTCTATTATTGAGCAACTTTCTGAAGGAACAAGACTATTTTAAACTAAAAGAATGCATACCCAAGACATGTTTATTGCAGAGTTATTTGTAATACTAAAAAACTGGAAACAACTAAATGACTAATTTGGAGTGATTAAAGAAATCATGTCCATCATTCCAGCTTTATGCAATGGTTAAAAATGCATAAAGAGCAGGTCCGCAAGCACTGACAATAATTATAAGCAAGGTAAATTATTAAACTGAAAAAAGATACAGAACAATGCAAAAAGATAACCCCATTTAAGTATTTAAAATTATACAGTAGAACATATGCATATATAATATAAATAAATGAGAGAGTATTTTCAAAATTAGTTGTAATGAAGACTTCATGGGGAAGGGGATGGTGACATTTAAAATGTATTTTCATTGTAAAAAAAAAAAATCAGAATTTACAAATTTAGATTTCTATCAATCATGATTAAAATAAGATGTTTTCCACTTAATTCAACATGGTAAACAAAGCTGCTTCCTTTCATCCCAAAATGGACATATTCAGGTTTTTATCCAAATGTGTTACTGAGTTTTGTTTCTTCTTTAAAAGTGTCTAGATTAGGGACTCACAAATTCAATTCTTTCAAGGAATACTACATATTAACAGGAAAGTTATTTGCTCAAATAGGTTTGAGAAATGCTATTTAAAACATAAACAGGAGACCAAGGCAGGAGGATCACCGGAGTCAGGAGTTCACAAGCAGACAGGGCAACACAGCAAGACTCCATCTCAAAAAAAATCAATAGGAGGGAAATAAGTAATCAGCCTTTTGCTGGGCTATGAAAACATTTTAGGCCAGTGCATGAAAAGATGCTCAGAGGATTTCAGAGTTCGAGAATGTTGGACTACATTAACATTTAATGTAGTCTTGAACCTTAAGACTCTTAAACCTGGAATATCACAATGCTGTCCAAATTATCCATCAAGTCTACAAAGACAGGAAATAGACTGAATATAGCCCCAGTACCCCGGCACAGTAATAGCACATGGTACATAAGGAGCATGTGACATGCATATGCAAATAAGAGGTACAAAATATGCAAGGTAGATAAAGTTCTAAGTAGTTTACATATTTGCCCTATCTTGTTTATACTATTTACTAAAAAAGGCTAAATGTTATTAACTCATTATTTCTATTCAAAAAGCATTTGATAAATAGCAGAAATTCAGTCAAGTACTTACTACTTTACAAAAAGCTCAGGTAAATAAATATAAATGGAAAACTGAGAAACTAGGTTCCACTATAAGCAGAGTCTTCACCAGCTATGGGTAGCTCTAATGGAACAGTAAAATCTTCTAATGGATTTAAATACGATCTGATGTGCTACATTAGTAATTTAATTTGGAGGGACATTTATTTCTAGCAAAAGTGATCAGGCAAGTCCCTTCTACACCCTAACCCATTTCTTTTTTGCCCCCAATTTTAAACCTGCCTCACTATTAAAGCTTCAAGACAAACTCTACAATCATTTTATCAAGCTCCAAACAAGCTGCAGAAGTACTGAAATTGTTTTTAAATTATAAATCAATTTGGGAAGAAGTGACATTGATAATATTCCAGTTTCTCACCTAGAGAAAATGGCATTTCGCTTCATTTAAATCTCTTTTTCTTTATTTTGAAACAGGGTCTCGCTCTGTCATCCAGGCTGGAGTACAGTGGCACAAATGTGGCTCACTGTAGTCTTGACCTCCTAGGCTCAAGTAGTCCTTCCACCTCAGCCTCCTGAGAATTGGACATGACAATTGTATGCCACGACTCCCGGCTAATTTTTGTTTTGTTTTGTTTTTTTAAGAGACAAAGCTTGCCATGTTGCCCAGGCTGGTAAATCTTCTTTTCTACATTGTTCAGTAAGATTGTGTAGATTTTCTGTAAATACATCCTGCAAGTTTCCTATTAGAATTACTTCTTGTTATCTGGATTGTTTAATTAAAAAGAAATGCAGTTTTATTACTTCCAAAAACATTAAGCAATTCACTTATCTATCTAAACCGTAAGGAGATCCTTAAAGAGATAGACTGCCTAAAGTGAATAGTGAGGCATGATTTATAATTAGTATGTTAATTTCATCTGTAAATAGGAAACTATAAAACTTTTCAAGGTAGTTTAAAAAATTCCATCAAGTAGATTACATATTCACCTTACAATTTTATTTACTCTTTTTTTTTTTTGAGACAGAGTTTCATTCTTTTTGCCCAGGCTGGAGTGCAATGATGCAATCTTGGCTCTCCGCAACCTCCACCTCCCGGGTTCAAGCGATTCTCCTGCCTCAGCCTCCTGAGTAGCTGGGATTACAGGCATGCGCCACCACTGTGGCTAATTTTGTATTTTTAGTAGAGATGAGGTTTCTCCATGTTGGTCAGGCTGGTCTTGAACTCTCAACCTCAGGTGATCCACCCGCCTCAGCCTCCCAAAGTGCTGGGATTACAGATGTGAGCCACCACACCCGGCCTACTCTCTTAATTTAAACAACTATTAAATGAGACAATACACTGCAAAGCACTTAGAAAAGTGCCTGACACAGGAATAAGTTTTCTTTTTTCTTTTATTTATTTTTTATTATACTTTAAGTTTTCAATAAATGTGAATGTTTGTTATTACATAAATTTAAAAAAAAAATAGCCACCTGGCTCCATTCTTGGCCACAAACTCTGAAGAGGTGGAGTTAAAGTGTGTGAGGTATGTCGGATAACCTCCCATGCAAGTCACTACCACAGCTGACATCCCGGAGCCAGAGAACCTGATGAATGTCTTCAATGGTCACAGCTGAAAAGGGAACTAACTCCAGATCCCCAGGCTGACTTGCCCTCCGAGCCTGGAGGGCAAACTCTGCTATTAACTCTCTTTGCTTGGGTTCGCCTCTGTCATCTTCACCCCTGTGCCAACAGGATGTCTCCACAGATAGCCTGCTCTCGGGTGCCCTCTACTGGAGGGCTGTGGTTCCAGAGTTGCTCCAGCCTCGGACTCGGCTCCCCGCAGATGGAATGTCCTCCAGGGAGAGGCTCGAGTCAAGTGCTAATGTGTTGTCAACCTTTGACTCCAGAGAAGCGGATTATATGATGTAATGATAGTTCCGCATCAGAAAAGATTTTGAAACACGTAGCTCAAAACAGTAAAATTTCACAGTGATTATCTGAAACTGAAGTAGTCCAAACCGCTGACGGTGTAACCTGAGCAACTTGTTTTAACTCCTCTGAGGCTGTTTCCTCATCTGTACAGTGGGAATAGCAGTACTTACCTAACCAGGCTGAGGATTAAATGAATTAGTATCTGTAAAGTGCTTAGAATAGTACACAGCACAGAGCAGTGTTCTTAAATATTTCTTGAAAAAATTAATAAAGGAGAAGCCTACCTTAAACCTTCAGAGAAAATCTGAAGTCGAAATTTTTAAAAGCTAAATTTTAGAATCAATTGCATTTTAAAGTCATCATGAAACATGAGGTTGCTGCTACACAGTCACTTGTGCTGGATTATATAACAGGTGAAAACTTATTCTCTTGGGAATTTCCAGAACTCTGTGGCACAGCCAAAATACACCGACCTTGAATACACTGTTCTAGAACAAAGTGGATGTACTGAACACTGAATTGATGTTACTACTTCGTACCAAGCACACAGCACTGAATGCTCTCACGCTCAATTACCTGACAGTGATGCTAGTAAGAATAAAACATAATTTTTAATCTTATTTAAAGTGTAGTATGCACTCCCAGAGTACTTACAAGAAACTACTCTTCTGCTTTTCACGGATATCTATTCATAAGAAGTAAGACAGCTGGTTTTGGGGCTGGTGGTGGGTTTTTCCATTGTTTTCAAAAGACAGAGGGCTATGCATATGCTGACTTCCAAAGAGGCTATCATCAGTCACCGGAAATCCACAGAAAAGGTCACTGCCGGAGATCTGCCATGTGTGATCCACCCACTCTCACTTCAAGGCCACTAGCACCACTACCAGGCTGACGCAAGGCCCCTGGGAAGGTGGCCCAGTGCAGGACAGACACAAAAGGGACCACAGTCAAGGAGCAGCCTTACTTTCTCACCTCACCCAAGATACAGAGCTATGGGCCAAGGGAGGGTAAATCAGGATATGGCCACCCAGGCCAGGGCTGCCCCCACTCCTCAACCCTGCTCCCCTGGAGAAAGACCGTACTCTTGTCGAGGGCCCTGTGGGTGAGAAAGAGCTAGAGGGCCACTGTGACCACTGGGTTTCTGCACCATTTGGCTAATGAAAACCATGACCCTCTCTGGGTCTCAGTCTTCTCATCTGTGAGGTGGAGGGATAGGCAAAATGACATGAATAACAGAATGAGTGACTATAACCCAAGCCCACAGCTTAGTGTCAAGGATTGTGAGAACGAAGCAAAAGGCATCAAGCACTCTGAATTGTTCAAATAATGAAGATGATGCCCACAAAGACAGATAGAACATGCCTCACAGCTTCTCAGTTTTCCTACGACTGAGATAACCAGTCACCATGTGGCATGACTCCAAGGACCACGTACAGGCTTTGCATCTTCTGTGAAGGCTTCAGTTGCCCTTGGGGATACATCGCCAATCTGTCCACCAACACTCTCTCATGTTCTCAGGACATAATTACCTATTTCTGTTCTATCCTCACCCCCTAAAAGATTAGTCTAGAACCTGTTCTTATTAAGCTCTGCATTGTCATTGCTGAACACTCTGTCATGCAGTAGGTGCTCAATAAATACCTAACCCCCGTACACACATCAAAAACAAAAAAGCATCTACGGGTCTTTATACTGTAAGGTTTTACTTTCTTCTCCCCTACTTCCCTACTATTGGTCCCTCCATCTAGACCTTACCATCTGCAGTGGTCTACACTTGGGACCCTTACAGTAAACGTGTGCCACTTCTCTGAAAAGTCATGCAGCTGCTCCCAGCTCCGTCTCTGCATGACCAGGCAAGTGAGTGCAGACCTCATCTTACATCTGTGTGGTTCTCTTTTCTGTAGGCTGAAATGCTGCTCTCCCCATCAACTGTGAGGATGCACTTGCTGCCCTCTTGCCCACCATGGTATGGGGCCTGGAGAGCTACGTTTGTGTCTGCTCTGACTTTGGACAGCCCCCAGAGGGGTCATTCCTCGGCAGCTCATTCCATCACTGAGATGTGCTGAGATCCCAGAGCCGCCTGCACCCCTGAGGTTCCCCTTTGGTCATCATTCCTTGCTTGGACTTCTTTAGAAGTCTAGAGACTTCCGAGGTCGGTGAGCAGACTGTGTCCTTAACCAGCATTTTGTTTCTCAGGGCCTCCCCGGGCCCCTCACCACCTCCCTCTCAGACTCCCAAACCCTGGAACTGAATTCAAGGCAACCTTCTTCCCTCTTTGAAAGGTTTAACAAACAGCGTCTAAACTTTAACCTTGGCAAGTACATTAACCAAGTTCCAGGTCACATGAATTAACGGATGGCCCACTTAAAACAAACCACACTGAGTAGCTATGAGGAATGCCTCCACTGCGGCAAGTGCAAAATCCAAGTGAAGGCCCTGATCAGCAAATTGAGAGTGCTTCAGGACACCCGCCCCTCCTGCCTGGCCCCCTGCCGCTGCAGCAACACATGTGAACTGACACGGTATCTGAGCACACCCCTGAGCACACCCCGGGAAACAGACCGCAGCCCTCCCTGGCGCCCAGTGATTACAGGCCAAGGCTGAAAGCAGCAACAAGAACCAAGAAACAAAGCCTTCTGTGAAACCAGAAACCACACAAGGTCACAAAAACAGCAAGAACTTGTAAATCCTGAAAACCCTTCAGTGAGGAATTTTCCTAAGCACCTGTGTCCAGCTCTGAAACAACAGTGGCTTGACACATACCTGAGACGATGAGAGCACAAATCCAGCCGCCCCTCCGGAAAGACCATTCAAGGTCACGGGCGTTTTAAGATGTGGTTCTCTTTAGGGCTTATCTGTGGAAAAACATCCAAGGCACAGACCAAACAGCTGCTTTGAAAACACACTCAAGACAGGCCACATCCTTGCACACCGCTGAGGCCTCAGGTGAGAGGCGGTGGAGGTGAGCGCTGCCCAGCACTGATGTCTGGTAATGGCAGGTAGGGGAACTTCACGTGCACCTATGTTATTTCAGAGCCTGGGCTCAACAGGGAGGTAGGGGGAAGGAGGGAAGAGGCTCTTAAAAATAATGCTGACAAAATCAAGTACCAAGAACACAAGTGTCCTGATAACTAGTAAGTTTCTTTTTTAAAGAAATAAAATCTGGCTGGGCGCAGTGGCTCACACCTGTAATCCCAGCACTTTGGGAGGCCAAGGCGCGTGGATCATCTGAGGTCAGGAGTTCAAGACCGGTCTGGCCAACATGGCAAAACCCCATCTCTATTACCAATACAAAAAATCAGCCCGGCATGGTGGCACATGCCCATAGACCCTGTTACTCAGAAGGCCGAGGCAGGAGAATTGCTGGAACCCGGGAGGCGGAGTTTGCAGTGACCTGAGATCACACCACTGCACTCCAGCCTGGGCGACAGAGTGAGACTCCATCTCAAAAGAAATAAATAAATAAATAATAAAAAATAATTAAATTAAAATAAATAAATAGAAATTTCTCTTGCCCCTTCCACCCTCCCTTCGGGAGTTTAAGGAAAATCACCACAAAAGAGAAAACCAAAGTCAGTCAAAAGCTGCTTAAAGGATGTGCAATTACATGTGATTGAGAAAGTCTGTATGATTAAAGCCAGAAAGAAGGCTGCGTACTTGGCAAATACTAGGCACTGTATTTAGGCAAATATTCTTTCAACTATCAGTCTCTTCCTCCCACAACACACCTCCCTAATTTGCAAAGATTTGTTTAATAGACCAGTGGTTCTCAAAGTGTGGTCCCAGACCCCAAACAGGATCACATGGGAACTTGACAGAAATGCAAATTCTCATCATCCAACCAGCCTGAGACCTGCTGAATCGGAAACCCTGGGGTGGGGCCCAGCCCTGTGAGCTTTAACAAGCAACCCAGGGGATTCTGACCTGGGAGACCCACTGTCCTCTGCCTGGATCCTTCAGTGCGGACCAGGGACCCAGCACCAGCAGGGGCCACAGGCACAGAAGCCAGGTGTCGCTCTGATCCTTATAGCTGCAGAGGTGGCCAAAGACCCCTCCCCAGCTGCTTCCCCCACAAGTGGGGGCTTGGGACACATCCCAGGTGGCATAGCTGTGGTGGTGGCAGTGGTAGGAGGCCCAGGTTGAGACATGAGGGGAAGAACAATGTCTAAGGCAACGGTCCCTGAACTTGTTTGCACAAGGTACTCACCCAGAAGCCTCGAAAACACGGATGCCCAGTCCCACCCCTGGAAACGGTGATTCAGTTGGTCTAGAGGTGGGGGTGGCAGCCTGGCTTTGGAATCGTCAAAGCTCCCCAGGTGATAATAATGTGCAAACAAGTTTAGATCTGCCTACAGTCTTGTGACTGTTAAAACAGAGATGGGGCAGGACACAAAAGGCACCTTCCATGTGGAGGTGGAGGGGAGTGAGGCAATGGTCCCGCTTGCTACAGCAGGGAGGACTTGGCCTGACCCAGCTGGGGGTCATCCATTTTTGAGTGCTCCAGGGGCCTGGAACCAGCAAGGGCTTGATGCACATGGACTCAGGTATTATAACCTATTTTCCCTCTAAGGACTCTGGGACTAAGGCAGGTTATAATTAACCTCCAAGTCAGACAACCTCCAGTGGAGCCAGGACTCAAACCTGGGACTGCCCAGCTGGAGAAGGAGTCTGGTTCCAGGTTCCTGAGCTACGTAACTAGTAAGTGAGACCCTACCTCCAGTTCCCTGATGTAATATCCAATAATGAGCCGAGTACTACTCATCTTCCTTTTAAATTTAATTGTGGGAAAATATCCATAACAAAATTTACCGTTTTAACCATTTTTAAGTACAGAGTGCAGCAATGTTAAGTAAGTTCACACTGTTGTACAACATCACTGCCAGCCACCTCCAGAACTTCTTCCATCTTGCAAAAGTGAAACCATCACTCCACTCCCTTCCCCAAACCGCCCCCCACCCCCCACCACCGCAGTCATCATTCTGTTTTCTGTCTCTGAATGCGACTACTCCAGGGAACCTCATCTAAATGAAATCACAGAGTATTTGTCCTTTTGTGACTGGCTGATTTCACTTGGCATCATGTCCTCAAGGTTCATTCACGCTGTTGCATGTGTCAGAATGTCCTTCCTTTTTAGGACTGAATAATATTCTATATTTCTTCTTAAAGAAACAATTCTCAACTTTAAAATCTAAACTCTATAGTCAAACCCTGCATTTTCCATGCCTAAAAGCATAGACACTGCAGTCCCTGTGCAATCAATGGTAAACACATCCTTCAGTCTTTTGTGGGGAAATTTGCAATATGTTCTCCATTTTTTATCTGTCTTGTATTTTGGCCTCTAATTCAGACCAGAAGAATCTACTTTACAACTGAATCACAAGGGATCCGAGATGGGTGCTGTAGCCAACGTGACTTAACAGGCAGCATTTCTAAGCACAGGAGAGAGAGAACTTGATCTGATTTGAAGGGATTCAGGAAAGGCTCATAAAGCTTCAGTGAATGTCCCCCGCTTCTAAGATCCTCTTCTTTTTGTCACAGCATGATGTCTAAACCCACAGCATAGTTCTTCAGCTATTTCTGAATTGCTGAGATTAACCAAAAACCAATCCCAAAGAGATAAAAATAATTGATTCAAACTGAGTATACAATAAAGGGGATTTATTTCCTTAAAACTGGAAAAAATACAAAAATAGGGTAGGTTTCAGGCACAGTTTATTCTGGGCTACTACTGCGGTTGTCAGTGATTGTACCAATCCTGTCTCTCACCCCACAATGGCTTTGTCCTTAGGCTGGCTTCCCCCCGGATCACAAGATGTCGTCAGACACCTACTGGAGCTATGTGGATCCTTATTCACACTCAGAGAGAGCACTGCTTCCCAGAGCCACCAAACCACAGTTCTGAGCAGCGTTCTAAGGGACCAACCTGAACTGTGGCCAGGAAATGCCTCCCTGCTGATTACAGTGTGGGGTACAGTCCATCTTTTAGGGAGGGGAGGACGCTCTAATGCTAGTTGGGGTTAATTTCACTCAAAATGTGTGGCTGCTATGCAGTGCAGATAAGAGTGGTCCCCAGAACAAAATCTGGGCGCTGTGAGCAAAAGGAAATGGTTGCTGATCCATGTACCCCAAGGCACCCCATGGCTCGAGTAATGCTCCATGTTAATCCTTGTGCTAAAACTGCACATACTTCTTGAGAATGCCTTGTTTGGAGTAGTAAGCAATCTAGCATTTTAACTTTTTTCCCTCTCAAGGAATTGATTTGTCCCTTGTGATCCCATTAATGTTTGCAGATGCCTTGATCTTCATTAATTATGTGAATTTTTGTAAAGCTGAACATTGAAGCCAACAGCAGCCATACTTTTCTTTTAGGAAAATGGCAGCCACTCTGAGCCTCGAGGTTTACACAGCCCCCAACACTCTCTGGATGGGACTGTACATGCAGCATGGGGGTCATCTGAGCCACCAGCTACTCATCTTGTATAGAAACAAAACAAAAAAGAACTGAGTACAGTAACCAAGGAAGAAAATCATAAAAGTTCACACGCTGGAAACAACTTTCTAATTCTCTTATCTATACTTGGCCACAGATGAGCTAAGAATCATCACCAGTAGTTAACTCAAGAGAGGCATGCAAATATGTGGTAAGATGCTATAATTTTGAGGTTAGAAAATAAATCCACGTATTTATAACTTAAACAGTGATTTGAATCAAGGAGTATTAATGACTGTACCCTTAGAAAAAGAATGATTCTAACCACTTACCCTTCAGCACCCAACCCCTATCAAAAGCAAACATATTCTGTGATAACAAACATCATAATATCATCTTTATTTGTCTGCCCTGGAAAAAACACCAAATCATGACTGGTGTTCCTGTTATTGATTCCTCCCCAACAAGAAAAAAAAAAAAAAAAAGTGACCTTTTGGCTAGGCACAGTGGCTAGTGCCTATAATCTCACCTCTTCAAAAGTAAAAAAAAGTTAAAAAAAAAAACTTAGCTGGGCGTGGTGGTGCACATATACAGTTCTAGCTGCTAGAGAGGCTGAGGGAGGACTGTTTGAGACCAGGAGTTTGAGGCTTCAGTGAGCTATGATTGTGCCACTGTGCTCCAGCCTGGCCAACAGAGACCTAATTCTTAAAATAACAATAATAATAATAATAATTTTTAAGTGGCCTCTTGAATGAAGTCTTCCTTCATGTTTATTTTTTACAAACCTTTCTTAGGTTCAGAACAGCTTGTTCAATATTGATTCCATAGAACAGAGCCGACCACACTATGAGAACTCAATTTGAAAACAACAGTGTATCAAAAATATCAGTGATTTTCAAAAAGTTCCTCTTTTCCAGACTAGAAATTATTAATCAAAAAATTATGAAGTAGTTTTTAGTAAAGTTGGTATTTCACCAATTTTGTTAAGTCAGAAAACTCCTTATAAACACCTGTTTCATGTTTTCAGAAATTTTCAAATGATTCCACAGTTGCTACATGGTCAAGAAAGAAAAACTTCATGCTTTTACTTCAATTAGAATTCTCTGTTCGCAGTTTGGGGGTCTCACTGGCCAGTGTGTGTATGAGAACTTGAGGGATGTATGCACTTTAGAGCTCAGCTGTGCAAGCTGGGCTTTCCTTACCTACGCTGCTATAAACATACTGCTAGAGGAGGGACATTGAAGCTACTCTCATGCTGCTACAAGATTAAATGCCTCCCTACCTATTTAAAAAAAAAAAAGTCAGTGGAGAAGAAGGAAGGAAGGAGGGAGGGAAGGAAACTCAGCTTGAACGTCAGTAACTTGATAAGCTGCTGCTGATAAAGAACACCCTGGACTTTGCAGCAACTGCCAATAACCAAACCAATAAGCAAACAATCCAAACTTAACCGTCACCTTAAATTTTTTTCCCTTTTCATGTTTCATTTGAACATGAAAATGTTCAAATCTCCTCCATACGTTGTTATTCATAAGTGAGCTGCAGGGGGAAACCCAAGCCTAGATGTAAGATACACTCTTTTCAACATGCATGCAGGCCTCCCCAGTGATGTCTCTGGAGGCATATTCTGACCAGATCAACTGCCTCACCTGCGGCATCGCCGTTTACTGGGTCTCACTATATATAAATAACTTCTCTGCTTACTCACTAAAGCCTTGTGCAGGTCCCTCTTACCTCCTCAAATACGTCCACATGTGTAAGCACACATATCTGCACATCGGTTTGCTTTATTCACAGGAATCTGAGAACCCCTACGCAACGGCAGTGAGGAAGGGGAGAGAGGGTGGAATGGGTACCAGAAGGGAAATAGGAAGACAATGTACAGGAAAACAACAACAACAACAAAAATCCTAAGGAGTTGTGTTCTCCAAAGAACTAAATGTAAATGGTCCCAGCACACATTAGAAAAACAGGAGCAGCAGGGGGTATGTGTTAGTCATCTTTCTGAGCTCCACGTGGGTGCTTGGATGGAGGGATGAATGATGAATGGAATACACAAATAGTGCCACAGCTGACTCCCCCTCCGTGAAGACCCCATTAGATTCCAAGGTGCACTTCCTCATGCAACAACAATCCAACTCTCACCAACAATCCTCATTCGAAGTTTCATCCACAGAACAAAGTTCTCAGTAGCAATTCTCCACCTTTAAATGTTCAAAAGTACTGCCATGGGGACTAAGAAGACACAACTGGGACCTTTTTATTGACTGTTGATCTAAAGTTTTAGGGATCAGAAGTCTCTGAGAATGTGGTGACTTTTGGGGACCCTTCTACCAAGAAAAATGCATACAGACGAATTTTGACACAATTTTGACATAGTGGACACTCAGGATTCCATGTTGGAAAGGAATTCGAACTTAGATCCCTGCCGGCAAGTAGAACCAGGACACGGCCGGGAGCGGGAGGGACCTGAGAGACAGTGATTGCTGCCTGTTGACAGCTAACGGCCAACTTACACAGATTCCCCACACCCTAAAACCATCCCTGGTCTTCCCTGTCAAAAGGTTCTCAGCTTAAAAATCTATGCCTACACCTATGTCTTCCCCTTTATTTTTTATTGATGTGTGATATTTGTACATATTTATGGGGTTAATATGATATTTTGAAACATGTATGCAATGTATAATGATCAGAATAATTAGGATATCCATCATTTCAAACATGTATCCTTTCTATGTGTTGGGAACATTTCTAACCTTCTAGCTATTTGGAAATATACAGTAAATTACTGTTAACGATAGTCACCCTATTAGAATGTATTCCCTCTATCTAACTGAATGTTTGTACTCATTCTCTACCCCTCTTCATCGCCCCCTTTCCCAGTCTCTGGTAACCATCACTCTACTCTCTACCTCCAAGAGATCAACTTTTTTTGCTCCCACGTATACGTGAGAACACGCAATATCTGTCTTTGCCTTCCTCTAACTTTTAATCCCAGCAGAGAGACATTCATTCAGCGCATGGTCACACTCATTATCATCTGGAAGTCAGAGTGACATGGTGGACACCCAGGATTCCACACTGGAAAGAATCCCAATTTAGATCCCCGTCAGAGAGCAAAACCAGGGCAGAGCCAGGAGGGGAAGAGACTTGAGAGGCAGCAAGTGCTGACTGTTGACAGCTAATGGCCAACTCAGGAGATCTACAGAGAACAAGGAAGCAACCGAAGACCACAGAGAGGCTAAGACAAAGACGGGAGATTAACACTCACCGGAATAATCCAGCAGACGGAAGGGGATGGAAAATCTCAAATCCTGCTTTAAAGAAATTTTGCCTGGAAAAACCTTTGAGCATGTGCCATGTACAAGTTTAAATAAGCAAGACAAACAGCTATGGCTAATAAGTGTAAAAGCAGTGCTACTGATAAGAAAATAGAAGAGAATGACAAATTCCCAGGCAAAATGAGATACAGAAAATAACCATGTCAACAATGTACAACGGAACTGTCGATAAGTCCCCTCCATATCCTGGTCTAATTAAACCCTTTCTCACAAATGCCAGCAATCAATAACAAATTATTTCTTATTCAATGTGGACTTCAGTTTTAATTACTAGCAGTACAACACGCTGTGATTCTGAGAGCATCTGATCTGCTTGAATATACTTCTTACCAAGTCTAAAAGAATGACATGATGACATAGTGTCTTCTTTCCTTTCCTCACCTGTAGCACTGTTGTTGGACCGAGGCCTTAGAAGGCCCCCTGGGAGCAGCTGATGCAGACAGCTTTATGAGTTCTTACAGAAAAAGAACAAAAGGAAGTTAGCAGACAAGGTGAGAATGAGTTAACTTCCATTCATTTTTTAACACCTTATACCCCTTAGAGCAAAAATAGGTGAGTTTGGAAATGCTTTAAAGGCCTTAAGCGACTTAAGCAACAAAACACAATGCCTATCCCTTCATGGACAAATTAGCCACAAGGTACATACCACAAAGGTACAGAAATGTTACTCTTTGATGCTATTTGCTTACAAAGAAGATCAAGAATCCTCCTGTCTAAAAATGTTCAAGCACTGAAAGAAATACATATTTATACACTTAAAACTGTTGCTGATTATTTTGATTTAGAGATTTTATGTCAAAGAGTTAAAATAACAGGTCAAATAAATTATTTTTGCATCAAATATTAAGTGGATTTGCATTTCACACTGTCTAGATGTATTAATATGGAAGCTCTGGGAGACCAGGGTTGTGAGGTTTTTTTGTTGTTGTTGTGGTTTTTTTTTTTTTTTTTGAGACGGAATCTCGCTCTGTCACCCAGGTTGGAGTGCAGTGGTGTGATCTCCGCTCACTGCAACCTCCGCCTCCTGGGCTCACGCCATTCTCCTGCCTCAGCCTCCCGAGTAGCTGGGACTACAGGCGCCCGGCACCGCGCCCGGCTTTTTTTTTTTTTTTTTTTTTTTTTGTATTTTTAGTAGAGACGGGGTTTCACCGTGTTAGCCAGGATGGTCTCGATCTCCTGACCTCGTGATCTGCCCACCTCAGCCTCCCAAAGTGCTGGGATTACAGGCATGAGCCACCATGCCCAGTTGTGGGCATTTTTTTTTTTTTGAGATGGAATCTCGCTTTGTCACCCAGGCTGGAGTGCAGTGGTGCGATCTCGGCTCCCTGCAACCTCCAACTCTCTGGTTAAAGTGATTCTCCTGCCTCAGCCTCCCAAGTAGCTGAAATTATAGGCACGCACCACCACGCCCAGCTAGTTTTTGTATTTTTAGTAAAGATGGGGTTTCACCATGTTGGCCAGGATGGTCTCGATCTCCTGACAGCATGATCCACCCGCCTCAGCCTCCCAAAGTACTGGGATTATAGGTGTAAGCCACCGCGCCCGGCCAGGTTGTGCACTTTTACTTTAAAATTTGACACCTCTTGCACAATGCCACAGTGTAGAAAGGGCATCCGACGAATACTTTCCTTGGAAGGACTACATATCAACTAAAATCAAAGATACAAAAAAAATCTCGGTGCCCAATTTCCTGAACACACAAGCTCATCCAAGGTCCTGAAGGTGTACATGAGAACAGAACTGTGGAGAAAGGCTTTTTAGTTGGCAGCCAGCACAGGAGTCTACTGTTTCCTCTAGCAAGTTAGCTTACTAACTTGCAAAGTCTGTCTGTCTTCCTATGGATCTGAATTTCACCTATGCTTCACCTCATGGCTAGAGGCACACACCACTCAGCTGTGGTCTGCAGACTGAGGAACCCTGGGACCTTCTATTATTTTGCCACATTCTCAGGAAAACATCACCCCACACACAAACACGCAAGTATTCAAACAATGCCAGGGATCTGACTTGGGAGGTAAGACGCTTGGGAGGTGGAGACACAGTGTTCCCCACCTCTCCCCTGTCCTACCGGCACCAGCAGGAGGTGGAAGCCCTATCCTGCCAGGGACACCATATCCACTGCCAGATGAAACAACATGGGTTCAAGTGGAAAGTTTTTTGTTCGTGCGCTCTATTCCTTTAACATCCTATTTTAACTAAAAACCATATGTTTTAATATATTAATTCTACCGTTTCAAAAAACTCAAGGTAAATCTACCTACAAGATTCGCTGCACTTGCAAACTGCAGATTATCAACAATAAGAAATATTTTCTGGGTTATTCAAAACATTGATAAAGCTCTTTCATCATTTTTTTAAAGAAGCTTTTAAAGGGGAAAATGAACTTTGCTTTTGGCCTCAGTTTTCCAAAATATGATGAAGAGGTGGAAAACAGCACAAACCAAGCCCCACCGGGTAATTACAGTTATGCCTCATGTATCAAAATGCCCTTCCATCCTTCATAGCAGGAGCAACCCTGACAGAAGTGTCAGTGCTCCCTGAATCCAAACTGCAGCACAGAATGAGAGCCTGCCTGGAAAAGAAGAATGGAACAGAAATACTCAAACTCAGAAAAGACATTTCATCCCACCTATGAAAAATTTAAATACTGAGGTCACTCATCCCCCAGTACGCTTACTGAGAGATTACATGAAAAACCTAACCAATGCATGTAAAAAGTAACTAAAAATAATGATCTAGAGAGTACAACAAAAAGAAATACAGATGGAAAAAAATAAATGTATTCTAATGAACCATGTGGAAATCCTATCTGGATTTCTAAAAGTTCAGAAGGTACCACTGGGCGAGTAGGCAATTAACGGGCGGAAAGGAAGGGGGAAAGGCACCCTTGGTCTCTACACTGAGCCTGGTCCCTACGCTGACACCACGCAGCCCTGGAATAATGTAGCTGGCTAGATGAGCTGGAGTTTTTCTACAAACAGAATCATAAATTTGTTACTTGCTTAAATAACCTCCTGTGGAGATTTTCACAATAACCTGAATTAACAAAATAACATTAATTCTGACTTAGGACAGAATTATGGTTACAAGATGATCATGACAAAACAGTTGAAGGTGGTGCTGTTTCTGCTGTCTCCAAGAATAAATCAACACGCTTGCGTCCCACCACTCACAACTACTGCATCAACTTTGGCAGAGGTTAACATTATCAAGTTTTTACAAAAGGACTAAAAAGGGACCACAGGGATATAAAGAGGGGTATGTATGGACCCCCAGAGAGTTAATCAATCAATAAATACATTATCCAATCCCCAACTCAACTACTCAAATCATGCAGCTATATTAAAAATACGAAGAATATTAAGGATGACCCTTGCAGTATAAAATGTAATGATTATTTTTATCTTTCAATGAATCAAAGTTCTCACCGTCACACCATTCATAAAATTAGAATTTTCAGAATACCTACTTTAAAGTATAAATCCATTAAGCGAAAAATGGAGGAAAAGTGAAAGGTGGGAATCAGAAAAGAGACAAAAGAGACAGGCGCTCAGCAAAACCAGGTGGGAGACGAAAGGGATTTCTGGGGATTTGAAAAACCTTATGGATTTATATTCGTCACTTGGATAATTGACAGTTTATTATTACTGAATTTACTTAAGCTTTAGAATTCATGAATTAGGGGAATTCTGATTCAATGAAAAACCTTTCAGAGACACCCTAATGACTGAAGAATGAAGCACACTTGATGGCCTTGAACTGCTCCGTACCTGCCTGGGGTCCCGGCTCACCCTTCATCCACGCCCTTCCCCATGACAGGCTGCCTCCAAGTCCTGCAGTCTGTAGAGAACACCTTCCTCCTCCTGCCCTAACCCAGGTCCCCATGGTACCTTGGTAAGGGGTTGCACCACTGCCACTGCACAGAACCAGACACCCTCTCCCTTGCGTGGCATCAGCATGCCCACCATGGGATACTCATCACTAGCAGGACAACACTGACCCATCTGCCCTCTCCCTGCTGGACCATGGACATCTTAAGGCCAAACACAGCTGACTCCAGGTGCACACTGGCTGAGAAGGAGTGGGTTGTGCAATCATGGGGGAGAATTTCTACAACCCTAGGGTCCTGCAAAGAATGCAGCCATTCTAAATGAAACATAAGATCAGCTGGTAAGTTTTGAATATTTTTCTTTTTAAAGAGCTTTCACTTCTATTATTGGGATGTATTCTCAACATACTTCTAAATAATTATTGTTGGCATGGCCAGGCAAGGTGGCTCATGTCTGTAATCCCAGCACTTTGGGAGGCTGAAGCGGGCAGATCACTTGATGCCAGGAGTTCGAGACGAGCCTAGCCAACATGGCAACACTCCATCTCTACAAAAACAAAAAAGAGAAAAGAAAAAAAAATTAGCCAGGTGTGGTGGCTCACACCTGTGGCCCCAGCTACTTGGGAGGCTGAGGCACAAGAATCACCTGAACCTGGGAGGCAGAGGTTGCAGTGAACCAAGACTGCACCCCAGCCTGGGCAACACAGCGAGACTGTCTCAAAAAAAAGGTGTTGGCATGATCATTGGGTGAGAGAGAGAGATATACATTAACTTTACATCCATCTCAGAACAAAGATTGAGGTGTCTGAAGCCCTGAAGTTAGGCAATGAAAAGCAAATCTTCTGGATACAACTGGATACAATGGACTATTATTCACCCATAAAAAGGGATGAAGTACTGATACATTACAACATGGATGAACCTTAAAAATATTATGCTAAGTGAAAGAAGCCAGACACAAAAGGTCACATATTACATAACTGCATTTATATGCACTATGCAAAATAGGTGAATCCATAGAAACAGAATGCAGACTGGTGGTTGCCAGGAGCTGAGCGGAAAGGGGAATGGGGATTAACTGCTTAAGGGGTACAGGCTTTCCTTGCGGCATGACAAATGTATTTTGGAACTAGATAGAGATGGCAATTGCACAACAGTATGAATATACTAAATGTCACTGAGTTGTTCACCTTTAAATGGACAATTTTATGTCATATGAATTTTACCTCTATAAAAATTTTTTTTAAACAAATCTCCCACCATATATACCAAAGAGGAAGTCTAAAACAGACTCCTGTTTTCTCTGAAAACACATGGGCACTCAGTGGAGCTGGAAATAGAACAGTATAAAAGAATTATTCGAAGACGAAGAACTTACTGGTTATTAGAAAAAAACTACAAATTGTTTAAATTGGTTTAATATTTTCTATTATTTAATTATCTCTGAAAATGCTTCACAGTATTTATAAAATGTCCTCTTTTCTGTGCTAGAAGCCTCTATTTGTAATGAACTCTACTTTCCCTTATTTGGTAAAAGATCCCAGCATTCTTCCATATGTAATTCCTCTGGTGCAAACACTATACCAACATTCTGTGTGTGTTACTCAGGAAGGTTAATTATTTTAGCACATAATTTTTATTTCTATAAGTTCCCCTCTTTCTTGTCTTGTGATAAACCTAGTGTAACAAAAAAAAAAAAAACACAATAACAAAAAAAATCCTGCCAAAGCCTGTTTGTGAATATTACTCCATTGCATTATAAATTACAAGATTTTCTGTGACTTTTTCTGGTTAATAAGGAGAAAAGTTATATCCCAGTAAAGACACGAAAGCTTCAGGTAATTAAAAGCTCTACTAAGTAATGAAAAGCTAATCCTGTAGTGAGGAGGTGTGGGCTGAAAGAAGATGGGGTGTTAAATATGCAAACTAAATGTCTATTTATTGCTAATACAGCCCTCACAAGAACAAATCAGATGCCATGACAAGTGTTCTTATCAACAACATTTGTTTTCTTCAGGAGAATTGAAAAGCTAAAACATGCACGTCTGCCTGGCCACACACAAAGCACAGCCCCCTCCTAAGAACCCAGAATGGGAAAGAAAGCTCTAGAAGCAAAGTACATGGCCACTGAAAGCCACATACATGCTAATGAGGTCACGCTGGGCAAGGTGACATCGCAGCTGCAGAGCCCTGTTAGAAGTATGTGACATCTACAAGCACACCTGGACAACCCACGCATTTGGAAGTAGGCTTTATTCGGTCAGGAGTCTCTAAACGACTTTCCAGTCTAAGCATTCAAAATGAAGGCACAAAAGAGGCTAAAACCACTTAACCCAGTTGTAACAAGGGAATTTGTACCAGAATTTAAGATTACAACCTGGATGAGATCAAAACCCTTAGGCTTCCAAAGGGACTTCACAACCTTTCCAGGGTTCTGTGGATGCTACCTGTTAACACGGTTTACAATGCCTCACCAATAAGGAGAGATGGGTGGGGAGGTGAACAAGGCTACCCAGTCCATGCCAAGACAAGGACACATTCTTTGTTCTCAAAAAGAAAAAAAAAAATCTGGAGTCCCAGCCACGTCAGTTGTACCACGGTGACTGTTGCTAAAATCAAACAAGCAAACAAACTAAGGCCCTCCAGGTCATTTGCAACCCTCAATTCATTTCCTGAAGTACAACACCAAAAATTAACAAAAGGAAAGTGGAAGGACCTGAACACATGAAGAAAAACAAAGCCAGACTGGAACAAAACATTTCCCTAACTAGGTTATGTAAGACGAGCACCATAGAATATGTCAACATGAAATAAGAGCTTATCAAAATGGCATTTACACACACTGCATTGGTTTTAATTTTCTCTCAAAGTTGTCTTTTCCTTTTAAATTTAGTTGACAAGTTAGAGTACATGTGATCTCTGTAACAGAAAAACTAAACATTGAAATATATGTTGTGGAGGAATTTTTTTTTTTTTTTTTTGAGATGGAACCTCGCTCTGTCGCCAGGCTGGAGTGCAGTGGTGCGACCTCAGCTCACTGCAACTTCCGCCTCCCAGGTTCAAGCAATTCTCCTGTGTCAGCCTCCTGAGTAGCTGGGACTACAGGCACCTGCCACCACACCCAGCTAATTTTTGTATTTTTAGTAGAGATGGGGTTTCACCATGTTGGCCAGGATGGTCTTGATCTCTTGACCTTGTGATCGGCCCGACTCAGCCTCCTAAAGTGCTGGGATTACAGACATGAGCCACCGTGCCCAGCCTGTTTTGCTTTTGTTTTAGTTTTAGTTTTGTTTTGTTTTGAGACAGAGTTTCACTCACTGCCCAGGCTGGAGCATAATGATGTAATCTCGGTTCACTGCAACCTCCGCCTCCCGGGTTCAAGCAATTCTCCTGCCTCAGCCTCCCGAGTAACTGGGATTACAGGCACGTGCCACCACGCCCAGCTAACTTTTGTATTTTCAGTAGAGACGGGGTTTCACCATGTTGGCCAGGCTGGTCTGAAACTCCTGACCTCAGGTGATCTGTCTGCCTTGGCCTCCCAAAGTGCTGGGATTAGAGGCATGAGCTACTATGCCTGGCCGGAATATATGTATTTTTGAAATATTTTTTCATTTAAAATTTTTTGTGGAATAAGTAATAGAATCACAAGGTTCACAAATCAAAATGAAGTCTGAGGCAGGCGATCACTTGAGCCCAGGAGTTTGAGGCTGCGATGGGCTATGCTCGTGCCAGTGCACTCCAGCCTGGGCAACAGAGCCAGACTCCATCTCAAAAAAAAAGAAAAGAAAAATCAAATGATATAACAACTTTTATTCATTTCTTATATATTCCTCCAATGCTTTTTATGCAAATATAATGGTCACTCTACATGTGCAGGATTACATATCATTCAGACCAAGTGAGCTACATCATCACAAAGATGGGAAAATGTACCCTGAGGTATCCAAACGAACATCATACAGGCCCCCAAACAGGGAACAAATGCTAGGCAGGCAAGATCGACTGATATAACAGGTAAAGAGCAATCAAGGGCAGTGTAGTTAAGATGTATGATTTGTCTGTTTCTCCCACTAAACAGTGAGCCCTCTGCAGCCAGAAACAGTGGCTTGCTCATCACTGTACCCCTCCATACCTAGAAGGGTTGTCTGGCACTTGAAAGGTGGCCAACAAATGTTTGTGGAATAAGTGCATCAACCAATATTCCATCATGGAGGACCTAGGGACTGAATGGGACCTGAAAGGATGGAGGAATATGGAGATACTTACAGAGGCAAAGACTGTCCTGGCAGGGACAACAGTTCAAGCTCACGGGTAAGACCACTAAGCCACTGGATGGAAATGTGGTTGGAGTCTGCCTCAAACCTCAGCGGAAAGGGGCAAGTTCCTGCAAAGATGCATGCATTCACATGGCCTTTCCTGCCTGGAGGTGACAGTGAGTGGTAGTACCTGCACACAGGGCTCTGGCAGACTCAACCAGGTAGCCAGTCTCAGACAAACTGTGGAGGCAAATTATGAAGGTTTGATCCCTGGCCCTGTCCTCTGTGACTGGTCCATGAAGTCACTTTTCCTGCCTGGTGTGAATGCTTCCCCGTCCATGTCCATCCTCGCTTCCTTCCAGGACTCTGTAGCACTTTCCCCTTTCTCAGTGTGGCTAGGCATTGTTTTCTCCCTCCCTCTCTGCCACTGCAACTCATGTAGGACTCAGCAAAAGCTTGAGACGTATGCAGTGACAGTACTGTCATGTCTCTGTGACACCCCAAGCCATCAGAGACAACGCCAGCCAACAACAGATGTGCACATACCCAGGTGCTCCACAGTGCCCCTGCAGACTCTCCTACTGGAGAACACTCTGGAACTCAGAGCCAGGGTTGCCTAAGACAGAGAGCTGCAGAGACCAGCAGTAGGACAGGCAGGTCACCTGTCCACTGGCACAGAGGCCAGGTGGTGTTTAGGCCCCGACTCTACCAAGAGGACAACAATCTACAAAGCTCTGTGCTAAACTCATCTCCAGTTTATTTTACATTTGGCAAGACGAAACTGTTCAGTATATATGTCACTTTGAAATGCTTTCATAAATTAGACATCGAAAAGCAAACAACACGGCCAAGAAGAGCTGAGCGACAGCTCCTTTCCCATTTTTATCACTGTGGTATTATTTGGTCTGTATCGAAGGATGGGTAATCAGAAAACATAAGCCTTCTTACATAATACTCTCCAAACTGGACAGTGACTTGGAGTTCCCAAAACACAATCTCCATCCTAAAACCTCCTACATGGAACTGAAGAGCTGGACTAGACACATTCCAATCACTACAAGTGGTGCCAGTCTGGCCTTCTTCTCCTGCCCGAGACAACCCCTGGCAGACGCCCTGTTGCAAGAGCCAACATGCACACACGCCTGCAATGCCGCAGCGACATGCACTCAGCTCAGCTGGAGACACACAAGTACCCATGTAAATGGTCAAAATGTTCAAGTCTCACAGTAAATAAAGGCACTTGTATTACAGCTATCGTTATAAAAATCTGTAACACTTCAAGAGACCATTATGGAGCTATTAAAAAGATTTTGCATTCAGTTTTCAAGATGACTTAGGCAGAATGCCACCACTATAGTAATTACTTTATTTATCACTATGTAAACGGATTTTTTTTTTTTTTGAGGCAGTCTCTCTCTGTTGCTCAGGCTGGAGTGCAATGACAGTCTTGGCTCACTATGACCTCCGCATCCCAGGTTCAAGCCATTCTCCTGCCCTCAGCCTCCCAAGTGGCTGGGATTACAGATGTGCACCACCATGCCCAGCTAGTTTTTGCGTTTTTTTTTTTTTTTTTTTTTTTTTAAGTAGAGACAGGAGTTTCACCATGTTGGCCAGGATGGTCTCAAATTCCTGACCTCAGGTGATCCACTCACCGTGGCCTCCCAAAGTGCTGGGATTACAGGCGTGAGCCACCGCGCCCAGCCGGATGCTCAATTTAAAAAGAGAAACACGATTCATTTAAAAAGAGAAAAATGGTGTTCTCACACAATAACCAAGCAAAATGTGGCAGCAAAGGCAGTGGCTCTGTCTGCAAATACTGGTCATCTTGAATTAGAAGTCTCACGGTACCATGGGACAGGCAGCTGAACTGTTTGAGAAATTAAAAACTGGCAAAATAAAGTAATTCTGCAAGACACATTGTGGCTGAACCTCAGATGGCCACACAGACACCTCTTTCATTAGCAGGTTCGGGCACTTTACCTTTCAGTCCTGATACACATAGATATCTTAAACCAACTATGTGCCCCATGAACTAAAAATGCCTTGAAAATATTCAACTCTATCTGACATATTGCCCCAGGTCCCTACAAAACTTGAAAATAAATTTTATTTTATTCAGTACAGAAGTGGTTAAGAAATCTTCTGACATACATGCATAGCAACAATTTCCAGGTCCTTACTTGTGCTGGCAATTTTGCAAGGACATGAAGCTATTTCTAGAGTATCTCACTGCAGTAATACATGTGTTCATCAAACAGACCCCCTGGTGGGCCCTTCTTCTGTAATGCAGGGGAAGGTACTTCAATGTCGGACCAAGTCAGAGAAGTGCTTCGGTACTAACATCCTGACTTCCTGAGAAATGAGAGAACACACTAAATAATTCCAAAGACAGGACTGTTATTAAAACACAGGTTTAACCTAACACTACTGTCCTTTCTGGGGCACTCTGGATAAACAGACTGTGAACATCAGACAGAAACACCTGCACTGAGATACAGATGGCAATACCCTCAAATTTGGGCCAAGCTGGCTAGGCATTTTGTCCCAAGTTTTCCAGCTGTGGAGTGAAGAAGTGCCCCCTGCCCCTGTGCGTGTGTACATACTTACAGGCATACAATTGATGTCATTAACATTGATGGAATGTATGATTTGCTATACTGAGTGATGGAGACAGAGGATGAGGACTCTAAGAAACAGTCCTTCCTGTAAGAGAAACATGCTATATTATGCTTCCTTTATATAAGTATCCTACTTTCTTATAGTTGAGGGCAATCCAGCCCCGCTGATGCAGCACCACTCTCAGAACTGTTTCCAAATGCAGACATGCACATCTTTTTTCTACCTCCTTCTCACAATACAGCAAAGAAAAATGTACACAAATACAGTCTTTATGGGGAAGACAGTGGCCTGAATAAACATACTTGGTCCTGCCTCCCTCACAGTCCCCTCTCTGAAGTAACAAGGACAGTAATCGAATGAGCTTACAGGTAGTGCATGGGATGAGAGTGAGGGCCTTCTGAGGCCCTCAGGATCTCCCAAATCTCCAAAACAGAGAGCGGGTACAGTTCTCCATGGTCAGTGTAACTGAGAGTCCATCCACAGGGAAGAAGGCCCTGCACCCTGCTCATCCTGCTGTCCCAGGTGAAACCAGAGGGAAGGGGGGCTTCCATGGAAGGTGGAACTGTTCCCAAGCCTTATGTTGTCAGAAGAGACTGGGAACAGAGCAACTCAGCGGCACAGTATCTGTTTCCTGGCTTATCATCTACCATCTGCTGGTCTGCCATTCCTTGAGTGACACTAACCCATGACTTGTGTGACGGCTGAGGGCAGCCATCGGCAAGCAAAGAAAAACCATGACCCACTGAGGACGACGCAGGAGCCTGAGGGAGGGTGACCAAGCTCAGCTGCAACAGGTGGCACCAGCTGAAACAGAACTAATCGAACCAAGAAAGGAGAACTAGACGGGAAGAGGAGTCTAAGAGCATATGTGGAGACACAACTGGAGTATAACAACTTTCAGGAATTAAAAAAAAAAAAAACTTTAAAATTTTAAATTGAACAGAAAAGATCTATTGCTCTAGAGTATCAGATTCTGGAGGATTAAGAAGAAGAAATGCGAGCGCCCAAGAGCAAGGAATAAGAATCTACTAGAATCCATGAGTGAAAAGACAGAGAACACATCCAGGAGACAGAGAACGTCATGGGAACGGCAGAAATTGCGGAAATGCAAACCCTGGTGGAAGAATTAGTAATTTAATGCTGGTACCTATTTCAGGAGAAAAATAAAGATTTTCAAACTGTTAGGCACCGGTAGCTTTGAAAATAACACACTTTTCAAATTAGCAAAGGACTTGTTCAATTAACATGGGAATTGAGAATAACAGAAAGTAAAATAAATGGCAACCACTGAATAAGATGAAAGCAATAAAGCAAAATGTATGCATTATCACAGTAAAGAAAGACAAGGCAGAACGTCCCTAATAGAGAACAAAAATGTCTCACTGGGTTTTAAAAGTCCAGCTCTATTTAAAAACAAACAATTGAACAAGAGTCTACCAAGCAAAGTCAAGTAAAAAGAAAGCAAAGCTGGCAATAGTAAAATCAAACCAAGAACTCAAGGCCATTAAGCGTTAAACTGGACAGAGAGGGATATTGCATGTGATAAATATGTAATCCCTGAAAAATAAAAAAATTACACATATTGATGCATCAAGCAAAACGGCAGATAAATACACTAAGCATTTCTCTTGGAAATATGAAAAGTTTAAAAATTATAAAAGGGGCCCGGTGTGGTGGCTCACACCTGTAATCCCAGCACTTTGGGAGGCCAAGGCAGGCAGATCATTTGAGGTCAGGAGTTTGAGACCAGCCTGGCCAATATAGTGAGACCTCATCTCTACTAAAAATATGAAAATTAGCCAGGCGCAGTGGCATGTGCCTATAATCCCAGCTACTCAGGAGGCTGAGGCAGGAGAACCACTTGAATCCAGGAGACAGAGGCTGCAGTGAGCCAAGATCACGCCACTGCACTACACAGCCTGGGCGACAGAGTGAAACTCCGTCTCAAAAAAAAAAAAAAAATTATAAAAGAACATCATTAACTGTCAATTTGACAACTGAAAATATACATGAATTTGGAAGATCTGACTATAATGCAATCAGTAAGTTTGATTTACTAAATATAGAAAATAAAACCTTTGCATTTTACCAAGGGCATAATTTTTTAATGTCCACAAAGCAATTAAAACTTAATCATGTACTTGGACGCAAGTAAACGTTAATAAATCCCCTCAGATACCTCAGAGCTGCATTCATAAATCATATAAACAATATCAAAAGGTAAGCAAAAGAAAAATTCAAGGACAGACATACTTCTAAGTAATGTCAGAATCAAAGATCAAATAAATATTTTAATTACAAACCATCTAGAAAACAACAAAAAGGAGATCAACTGTCTAAAACCAAAAATACGTAACAAAAGCAATTTTCAAAGAAAATTTATAGCCTTAAATGCCATTATTTTAAGAAGACTAAAAAGCAAATGAGACAGGCATTCAACTTAATAAACTTAAAGGAAGGAAAAAGTGAGTAAAAATTAAATACTGAGATGAAATTAAAAGCAGGATAAATATAAAATTAATATACCTAGTTTTTTGAAGACAATAAAATATATAAACTTCTAATAAACTTGATTAAGGGGGAAAAAAGCAAAAAAAGAGCAAAAATATGTGTTAGTAATGAGAAAGGGTTATGATTACCAGAGAAATGATAACAATATTACAAATAACTGTGCGATAAACTCAAATTGTAGATAAATTCTTTCCCAGCAAGTAGAAAATATCAAAATCCAGAGAAAAGGCTTAAAAGCTGAACAGAACAACTATAATATATTCTGAAAAACTAAAAAATTTGTTTTAAAATGTTCTGGGATGGGACTACAGCGGATGCCTATGAAGTTTTCCAGTTAATTTTACTCTAACTTAAAAAAAAAAAACAGGTTATTTCCTATATTATGTAAATGCTTCTAGACGCTGGGAAAGGGTGAAATTCTTCTTAAATTATTTAAAAAACATAATCCTAATATCAATACCTGATAGAATGCAAACAAGGAAAAAAACTAAAGACCCCTATCTGTAGGGCTTTGTAGGCTACAGTCACAATTTTTAAAAAAATATTAGCAAATCAAATAGCAACATATCCAAAGAATACCACACCATAACAAATGAGTGCTTATTCCAGGAATGCAAAGATGATTCAATATTGGGAAATCTAATCAACGTAATTTATTACACCACCAAATAAAAGCAAAAGCTCACAATTATATCATGCCAAAAAGGCATTTCATAAAATTCATCAGCCTCTTCCGATAAAAATTAAAACATGAATGAGTATACACAACTTAAATATGATAAACTATATTTACCAAAACTTAACATATTCCTTGTTAAAACACATTTTTACTTAAATCAGGAACAAGGCAGTAATGCCTTTTTTTTTTTTTTTTTTTTTTTTGCAATGGAGTTTTGCTCTGTCATTCAGGCTGGAGGGCAGTGGCACGCTGTAGGCTCACTGCAACCTCCGCCTCCCGGGTTCAAGCAATTCTCCTGCCTCAGCCTCCACTACCACCACGCCCAGCTAATTTTTGTATTTTTAGTAGAGACAGGGTTTTGCCATGTTGGTCAGGCTGGTCTCAAACTCCTCACATCAGGTGATCCACCCACTTCAGCCTCCCAAATTGCTGGGATTACAGGCATGAGCCACCATGCCCAGCCAGCAATACACTTTTCTATAGTACCAGCAAAGATGGATGTATACACATACACGAGTCAATTTACTGTAATCCTGTTTCATTAGTGAAACACAGAGAAAGAAAAAACAAGAAACCACATGACTGTCCATCAACAGATGATGGCTCGACTAAACTATGAATCATCCATTTTGTGAACTGCTGAAATTTTAACTCGTTTCAAACTCCGCAGCAACTGACCTAAATTGATATCCATACACCGAGAAAAAGTAAAAATGTTACGGAAGACTATATAGAGGCTATTCACTATACTAATAGCATGATCGCATTTTTATAAAAACCCAAAACTATACTGCATATATGCATATATTTTTCCTAAAGAAGATTAACGAGGACACACAATTTTCTATATATATCTTTTATTTTACACTAGCATCACTTTTCGTTTTTATTAAAGAGAATTTTAAAGAGACCAGATATACACATATATATCTGTTTTGATAACACAAAGCACCTTCTAGGCACACAATATTTAGAAAAGAAATTCTCTGCGTATTGTTTCTTGGGAAGGTAGGAAGGGTGAGCACTGCAGCAGCTATCCTCAGGTCAACCTAGGTGTGAATCCTGACCTCATTGAGTAGCAAGTTCTTTAGTCTCTAGGAGCCTCTGTTCCTTCATCTGTAAAATGGGGATAATTTCTCCCACCTCTCATTAGCCTGTTATGAGGATTAAATGTTTACACCTAACCTGCAAATCAGTCATTACTAGCATTCTTTTATTCCAAGCTCATTCCTCTCAAAAACAAAGACAGAAAGAAGGAACCAAAACTTCCCTCCCTGTGGTTTCCAAGAGCTGCCTGGCAGTGCCTAACCATGGCTGTGCTGCTTCGGAACGCAGCAAAGGTTCAGTGGGGACTCCTGTTCAGTGTTCCTAGAGCTGCCAGCGTGAGTCAAAGGTGAGCTGAAAACGCTGGTGGTCCTCAGTTTTCATGTTGGGAGTTTATCACAACCACAACACCAACCTTCAGCTTCTCAACTGGTACTTAAAAAGCAGCAACTCACTCAAATACTCACAGGCAGATTCCTGGCAGGAGCAGGGGATTTCCTGGAGATCGCTTAAGACGCTTTTGGACAATGAGAAAAGGACAAAGGAAGCACTAGTAGAGCCCTCTACTTCCAAATTCTCAGGTTCCCCTCCAAGACAGAAATGCAGAAAGAAAACATCAGGGAGAGCCACAGATACTGCAGCCTAGCTCCCTGGATTAATTAAGGCTCATTAAAAGCAGAAAAGAAAAACGAAAGGGAAAACTTGGATACCTGGTTACCTCCCGATCCTGATACTGATCCCATTCTGTAAGCTATTATTAATAACAAAATATGAAGAAGAAAAAAATTATCAACAGGAAAGGGAGTTAAATTGTGGTTTAAATATACATTTAAATTTTCTGAAAAAGGAAAACAAGGCTTCCCTGAGAAATGAGCTGGCTGGAAGGAAGGCTGGAGCCCTGCAGTATCAAGAAGCAGATCTGTCCCAGAGGAGGGAGGGCACAGAAAATTCCTGCAACAAAGACTTTTCAAGAGTGAAAAGGAAAAAGCATCTCAGCTTAAACTGAAAGTATCCTTTCTCTGTTATAGAAGGAACTCACATACAAGAGAGACCTCCCAACTCACATCTTTGTATCTCACATTTTCCAAGATACTTGTTTCATGATCCAAATAATATCATAAAAAGTAATAAAACCATCTGTAAGAAACATTAATTCGCCATGGTTTGGCTAACAGAATTCTTCACCATCTCCTCCCAGATGATAAAGTTAAAAGCTAAATGAAATGAGTCAAAAGCTTCTTTTGTGTAAAATCCAATTAACTTTATAAATATACTCTCAGGAGGAAAAAAAACCCACATCTCCTTTAAGAGCAGGAATTTATATCAAAATTTATATAATTATCGGCCAGGCACAGTGGCTCACATCTGTAATCCTAGCACTTTGAGAAGCCAAGGCAGGTGGATCGCTTAAGGCCAGGAGTTCGAGACAAGCCTGGACAACATAGAATGACCCCGTCTCTACAAAAAAATACAAAAAAAAAAAAAAAGCCAGGTATGGTGGTGCATACTTGTGGTCCCAGCTATTTGGGGGGCTCAGGCGGGAGGATTGCTTGAGCAGAGGAGGTCAAGGCTGCAGTGAGCCGAGATCGTGCCACTGCACGCCAGCCTGAGACCCTCTTTAAAAAAAAAAAAAAAAAAAAGGCTGGACGTACTGACTCACACCTGTAATCCCAGCACTTTGGGAGGCCGAGGCAGGTGATCACGAGGTCAGGAGATCGAGACCATCCTGGCTAACATGGTGAAACCCTGTCTCTACTAAATACACAAACAAATTAGGTGTGGTGGCACGTGCCTGTAGTCCTAGCTACTTGGGAGGCTGAGGCAGGAGAATCGCTTGAACCCTGGAGGCGGAGGTTGCAGTGAGCCAAGATCATGCCACTGCACTCCAGCCTGGGCAACTAGAGCAAGACTCCATCTCAAAAAAAAAAAAAAGTATGATTTTCCAGCCCTAAACATATTCTTTATCTCATCTGAGTAACTTTGGCTACTATTTTAGGTTTTCCTTCTGCAATATTTGATATTGATTGAAATAATGCATTTTAACTAAAATTGAATTATGTATCACTTAATAATAACAAAGTCAATTTAATATTATACACATCATTAGTTTGAGCCATATTATTCACATCTCAGGTACATTTGGGGGAGAAGGCTCACATACTTTCTTTTTTTTTTCTTTGAGACGGAGTCTCGCTCTGTCGCCCAGGCTGGAGTGCAAGTGGCACAATCTCCGCTCACTGCAAGCTCCGCCTCCCGGGTTCATGCCATTCTCCTGCCTCAGCGTCCAGAGTAGCTGGGATTACAGGTGCCCGCCACCACGCCCAGCTAACTTTTTTTTTTGTATTTTTAGTAGAGACGGGGTTTCACCGCGTTAGGATGGTCTCGATCTCCTGGCCTTGTGATCCACCCGCCTCGGCCTCCCAAAGTGCTGGGATTACAGGCGGGAGCCACAGTGCCCATCCAAGGCTCACATATTTTCGTTAATAAACACTCTATTCTTCAAAAGTGAATTTTGATGAAAACGACTCCCCAGACAGCAGGACCCATTATCCAGGATGGCCACATGCCCTGAGCTCTCACAGTTCTGATTTTATAGAAAAATGACCCGGTGTGGGCTCAGAAAACAGTCGTAAATGTCAACAGTTTACACACGAATGTTTTGTGGAAAGCGTCTGCTTGTCATTGGCTAATATAGAGGCAGGAAGGTCTGGAAGGATAAATGAGCAACTGCCAGGTATCTGAGCAACTGTCTAAAAGGTCTGGGGCCACCTCAACTCAGCACGCAAAGAACCAATACTGTCTACAAGTCTGCACAGAGGAACCCTAGGAAGACAGCCTGATGCCCTAATTCCCGTGTAAACAAATACTGACACAGACTCACAAAATACATGTATAATACAAACAGTGAAGAGTCTGTATTATGTAAGTTGTTTATACAGAAGACTGACTTGGGCTGGGGAAGGGAAAGGGTGGGAGACGTCCACACAAACCACAGCATATATCCAAACAATTATGTTATTTGTTCTTCCCTTATTTTTCTTATTCGTGGGGAGTTTCTCCCAAAGACAATGTGAACATTTCACAAATAGGCTTTAGAAGCATGGGTCCGAGTCTCAACAGGTAAGCTGTTTGGAAAGCAACTTGGCCATATGGGTCAAGAGCTTTAAACTGATACCTTTCCACAGAAATCCTATTTCAAGGGATGTACTGTAGGGAGATAATTTGAAATAAAGGACAAAGACTAAGGTACAACAGAGTTTGCTGCAGCCTTCTTTACTTATAATTATAAAAAACTGGGACCAATGCAAATGCCCAACATTGGGGAAACTTTAAGAACGTTATGGTTCCTTCATCGCATGTCACTTTACACTACCATTAAAATCAGGGTTACAGCCTTTTGAGAGTTGAGGGGAGAGGATCGCTTGAAGCCAGACATTCAAGACAGACACCTGGGCAACACGGCGAGGCATCACTTCTACAAAAAACTTTTTTTTTTTTAGAAATTAGCTGGGCGTGGTGATGCACACCTGTAATCCTAGTTAATCAGAAGGTTAAGGTGGGAAGAGCACTTAAGCCAGGAGCTCAAGGCTTCAGTGAGTTACGATGGTACCACTGCACCCCAGCCTGGGTGACAGAGCAAGAACACGGCTCTTAAAAGAAAAAATTAAGCTAATAAGGAGTATATGTCACTGAAAGGCTTTTAAATGCTAGGAAATAAACATGTAACGATCAGAGGCTCAACTACACTAAAATGTGTTTGTTTTAAACATCTAGAAGAAGGCCGGGCATGATGGCTCACGCCTGTAATCCCAGCACTTTGGGAGGCCGAGGTGGGTGGATCACTTGAGGCCAGGAGTTTGAGATGAGCCTGGGCAACATGATGAAACCCTGTCTCTACAAAAAAAAAAACACAAAAATTAGCTGGCCATGGTGGTGTACACCTGTAGTCCCAGCTACTCAGGAGGCTGAGGTGAAGAGGATCACCTGAGCCTGAGTAGGTAGAGGCTGCAGTGAGTAGTGATCACGCCATTGCACTCCAACCTGGGTGACAGTAAGATCCCATCTCAAAAACAAACAAAAAACTAGAAGAAAATACACTTAACTGTTCTCAGAATGCTGGAGTTATAGGTGGCTACTTTTCTGAGTTTTTCCAAATTCTTAAGCTTAGAGACAAATTTTTAACCCTGAATAGTTTTAGGCAATTATTTTCTTTAAGAGACAGGGTCTCCCAATGTTGCCCAGGCTAGGCTTGAACTCCTGGCCTCAAGCAATCCTCCCTCCACAGCCTCCTGAGGAGCTGGGATTACAGGCATGAGCCACTTTGCCCAGCAGTTTTGGGCAATTTTTATGAACAGAACAAAATGAAACCAAGGATGACAGAATACCATACTAGGCTCAGAAGATTTGGACTGTGGTTCCAACTCTGCCCTTGGACAAATCCCTAAACATCTCAGAGCATCAGTTTTGCACCTGGACGACGAGAAGCTGGACTAGATAAACCAGGGGCCCTCCTAGGCCAAGGGCCCTTGATCAGGGAGGCCAGCCCCCTTGCCTGTGACCCACAAAGTCTCAGGGCACAGGGAAACAGGGAGAAGGGCAAAACTGCCCAGGCCAAGGGACCCCCCAACAAGAGAGCACAGCCAGGTGCCCCAGTGTCACCTGATGTGAGGCCTTTCTCAGCTCTTTCAGTCCTGCCTGCACCTTAGACTTCCAGATGCTCTATATACTGAGGGAATGGACTCTTCAGGTAAGAGGTTGAGAATGACAAAAGAGAAAGGTAAGAACTGTCACTGGAATCAAAATGGTATTGCTATATGCAATTCCCTCTCACAGCTTCATATCCCTTAGAGGTAAGGAAAAGGAAGAAGAAAGGATGGTCCTTCTGGGATAGAAGTCGAGCAAATATCTTTGTTCACTAAGAAATAAGGAGAACAAAATACCCAAGTAGAACAGACTCTTTTTTTAAGCAAAAAAAAAAAAAAAAAAAGCCTAAAAATATTTTAAAAGTCTAAAACGATAAAATTATTTTTTCAGGTGGCACCATGAACGTTATGGTTAAGTAGTCTAACCAGAAAAATGAGAAGTGTCCCACCATGCTGTCACCTGCCTAAGCAGCCTAGCAGCAGCCAAATCGAATCTCTTAGGCAAAGTATGGGATGATAGGATTACAGAATTAATTTTCCTGTAAGGCATAATTGTTACTGACTTCATGTCATTACAATGTCAGCTCATCTGGTAGACGATTGCTATTACATTCTAATTACAAAAACACACAAACAATTTGTAACCATTCATTATTAAATAACAAGTGAGGCCATGATAGCTAATGGAAACTTAGAAAAATGAAAATTAAAGGCAAACTGGACAATAAGTGCTTAATAAATTAATCAATTAGTCTTGATGAAATTTCTCAATTGCGTTACCAGGTAACCAGCCCTCAGATTACCTGGTAAACATACTTCTAAGAGCCATGTCGTTTAAACTTGATTAAATGTCAGAATGACCCAAATCACTTTGGGTCACCAAGACCAAAGAGAAATACAAATATTTAAGATACAGCTTTACCTTTTTACCTTGGCACTAAAAAGAGCAGCATATCCCCTTGGCTGTCTAACAACAAGGTAAGCACAGAAACAAGAATTTTAAAAATAGGCAAATTAAAGGGTATTTATGTAATAAAAGGATTTATTCTGTTAAAAAAAAAAAGGATTTATTAAATTCTACTGCAACTATGCTAAGCCTACCTAAATGAAATTTTTTAAACAAGGAAAGAAATAGGCAATAGTGTCCTCCAAGAACAACAAAACTTGAATAATGGGCAATTGACAGGCCCTTAAATAATGCACAGGGGAGGTCTCATGGAAAGAAAAGAGATGATTCCCACCCTGACCACAGCACACAACCCCTTTAAGATACTCCACGTGCAATATGTGAGTGTCCAGTGGAGTCTAAATGTGGCTGACACAGTACCTCCTCCTGGCTCTTAATTCTAACAACTTCTGGAATAACCACTGTAGCTACTGAAAATCAAGTCCTAAGGGTAGAGCAAGAATGGCTCAAGAATAAACGCAATTAACTAAATGTTTGCAGTGAAGATACCAACTTACATATATCCATTGCCAATGGACTAACTACTTACATGGCAAAAAGTGTTCACATACTCTGAAAGCTGACAAAGGCCAGTGAGTTCTACAAGTGAATATTATAAGTCATAGAAGCGATTTGTTTTAGATCCTACAGTTTTCCAATTTTCCAGTTTCCTACAGTTTTCCAATTTTCCAATTCTGGAGTGCAAGTCAATAGAAAACGACGATTTGCACACTCATTTCCACTTTACACATAATTGCTAAAGAATGCACCTAATGAGTAAAGAAATTAAAAGGTGTGAAAGTGTACACGGACTGCATGTGGTGGCTCACGCCTGTAATCCCAGCACTTTGGGAGGCTGGGGAAGGAGGATCACTTGAGGCCAGGAGTTTGAGACCAGCCTGGGCAACACAGCAAGACCCCCATCTCTACAAAAATAATAATAATAATAAATTTGCTGGGCAAGGTGGCTTATGCCTGTAGTTCCAGCTACTCAGGAGGCTGAAAAAGGAGGATCCCTTGAACCCAGGTGTTTGAGGTCCCAGCGAGCTATGACTACACCACTGCACTCCAAAGTGGATGACACAGCAAGATCCTGTCTCTAAAAAATTAATCAATTAATACTTAATTAAAAGTTGTGCATGCAGAAGTAAATATGAAAGCATTATATTTGTCACATGAGAAACATTTCTCTGATAGAAATAAGACAATCAGAAATAAAAATTAAGGGAAGCATTTTTAGTTTTGGAATTATTCAAAAGGTAATTTATCTCTTTATCTTCATTTATCTCTTCCAAATATATTACCGAAATCTTTGGCCTAACTAATCCACACCCCTCCCCCAACACACACATGAAATATATGTAAATCAGTTGGCTACTTATACTAATGCTATAGGTGATATTTTTAAGAGTCGGTAAGTATTTTTAACAGTCATTTCCCAACAAATTAGTGATACTCAGTACATTATAATACATTCAAACCAAATTTGGTCATAGTATCATCTCTCTCTAGCTCTTGAGAAATACAGCAGAACTTTATAGACTCTCCAAAAAGTCCCGACCACAGAGTGTCAACCCACCATTTAACTCACTGTCCAGAGGCTTTTTAAAAAATCTCCAAATCTCCTTCGAATCCACTAATCTCTTCAGGACCACCCGACACAGTTCTCATGCTCACATCCCTCTGCTTATAAGATTTAGTCGTCAGAGGGAATCTAAGATGCAAAATAACCTATATTCAATTAATCGACTTGGCACCAAAAATAACTTACCCTGATTTATTACAAATTGAGTAGTGCCAGGGCACAGTGGCTGTAATCCCAGCACTTTGGGAGGCCGAGGCGGGCGGATCACCAGGTCAGGAGTTCGAGACCAGCCAGGCCAACATAGTGAAACCCTGTCTCTACTAAAAATACAGAAAATTAGCTGGGTGTGGCGGTGGGTGCCTGTAATTCCAGGTACTCAGGAGGCTGAGGCAGGAGAATCACTTGAACCCGGGAGGTGGAGGTTGCAGTGAGCCGAGACCGTGCCATTGCACTCCAGCCTGGGTGACAAGAGTGAAACTCTGTCTCAAAAACAACAACAACAACAACAAAAACAATGACAAATTGAGTAGTGTAAGTGTATAAATGAATGGGAACTGATAGAGCTATAGTTTGAAGAGCAAATTGCTGGAGTTGCCAGCTTGATTTTACATTACACTGCACTTACATTTTCTCCTGAACATTTGGCACTAGAGAGTTAAATAACTGATAGCTTAAAAAAATTAATCACAGCGATCCACGCACCTGGTGAATTACGAGTTCATCCATCAAGAGAGCATAGGTTCAACTCAAGAGATATGATGTAAGAACAACACAGCTCCAAAGCCATGTGTCAGAGTTTCTTTGCCAACCATAATTAGTGAAATTACTGACACCATTCAAGTGCCAAGAGGTTCAAAGAAATAACTAACAACACACACCCATTTAGCCCTTTGAATTCTTTACCACATGCACCTGGGGGCCTCAACTCTCAAATTAAAAGGCAAAACACAACAACCAAAAAAGCAAGTTCTTTTGAAACCCAAGGGGAAATTTGATCAGCAGACCTTGTGACTTGAACAATGATAAGGAAAAGGAGACCAAAGGAGAACAAGCTCATGTTGTCTGGAAATATTCCTTTCTGCAAACTAAGAAAATATCTAGTTTTGCCTCCACTGGTGTAGATGATTTTAGAAGCACTCAGGACTGTGGGGAAGACACTCATGGAGCAGGGGCTGCCGGGATGACTTATCTGAGAGGCGCCCTGACAGTGTACAAGGTGAGCTAAGTTACACTAAAAGGACATCTATCCAGGAGGCATGCACTCACACCTTTTGTTTGGTTTTCCGGCAAGTCTGCAAGAATGCCATCCAAGAGACCAACCTAGAGAGAGTTCCAGAGAACCCTGCACCTGAGGAGATAGCACTAAGTTTTGATACATAATGCAAGCACAGGCTTTTAAAAACGATACAAAGATGTACACTGAGGTGTGTCACTCCCATACCTGTTCCGACCTAGATGTTTCCCCACCTACCCCGGTGAATCATCGTGTTTTTCAGTTACTTGGTTTCCCTTCTAGTGTCAGTCTGCACAAATACAAGCAGATGCAAACATGCAGTCTTATTTACCCTCCTTAACTTTACAAAAAAGAAGCCTGCCTTGCCTTCTCCACCTAATATACTGGAGATCTATTCACACGGGGCACAGGGCATACTTGTGGTTTCTCTCAGCAGCAGAGCATTCCATTTTGTGCATATATCTTAGTGTATTAACCAGTCTCCCACTGAAGAACACGTGGGTTATTTCTAACGTATTACTATCAAAAACAATGCTGCAATTTGTATGTGGGCAGGTGTATTGGTAAGATAAATTCCTAGAAGTAGAATTTCTGGGTCAAAGGTAACACGCATTTATAACGCCAATTTGCCTTCCATAAAGGTTGTACCGTTTTACACTCTCAACAGCAATGTGTAAGAGTTCTTGTCTCCCTGGAGTCTTGACAAGAGACTGTTGACAAATGTGTAGATTTCAGGGCAGCTTTAAGCCTCGGAACAGGAAAGAGAAAACGGAAGTTTCTCCAAAGATGAATTTGAAAAGCTGTCAGGAGTTT
The DNA here is from genome assembly GCF_028858775.2 of Pan troglodytes. Classification (NCBI taxonomy): domain Eukaryota; kingdom Metazoa; phylum Chordata; class Mammalia; order Primates; family Hominidae; genus Pan; species Pan troglodytes. The sequence goes on along the minus strand of NC_072414.2, from coordinate 90,563,138 downwards.
CAGCCATCTTTCATAAAGAAATCTTCAATTCCTCAAAGATTTTTTTTTTCACTCCTTTATCCTCAGGACATCATAACAAAACCACAGAGGTGTCCTGTTCCTGCCCTACCAGGGCCCCATTCAGGCCAGTTCTGATGTCCTCTCTTATTTCAAGTGAGAGGCAAGAAAGACAGGAGAAGGAACCCAGGAGACAGGGCTCTGCCACTTAGGAGCTCCTGACTGGGCCACCGGCTTTCTGTCTCTGCACCACCCAGCTTCCTCACCTGTAACAGGTAGTCAGCGATGACACACAACCACATGGGGCCACTAGTGGGGAAGTGCTTAGTGCAGCTAGTGACACAAGGCACATCCTCCAGGAAAGAGTAACTGCTGTCATTTTATAATAAAGGCATGGCCATCATTTTGTAATACCAAGAGTGTAACAAAGTATAACTTAACTCCTGTAATTCAGTAGAAAGCTCAATCAAGTAAATGGATACACAGATACTGTTGCTTTACTTGAGAAGCATGACTTCCTTCTCCCTATATTAGCTAATAGTAATAGAAAAAGAAGTGACCATTCAAACAAATGCAACCATCCCTTAAAACATGAAGTTCATGTTCAATTTTACTAGGCTAAAAAAGTCATAAGAGAGTTACTCCCAGACCTCCAGGTCAGAGGACAAGGCTACGATTCAATCCTGGCTCCTCTCGGAGGCAGCAGAACAGGAGGAAAGGAGCCCAGCACTAGTCCTCCTCCTGAGGGACTCTGGGAATGTTTCCTGGCCTCTCCAGGGCTTAGGGTCCTCATCCATCAAATGAGGAGAATGGTAGTTTCTTCTCATAAGGTTTGATAAGGATCAAACAAGGAAAGCGTATACAAAGTTCATCACAAACGCCAAAAGAAAAAAAAAAACAGAGCAGTTTGCATTACTGTCATGTTTAAGGGGCCATCTGTCCTTCCTCTTACCATCCAAAGCTAATCCCTCCATCTGTGCTTTGGCCTGTCCTCAGACCTCTGGGTCCTTACTGGAGCTCTCCCCTTCTGTCTCATGGATCCACCCTTCCCTCTCAGCAGAGTCCCTTCCATGGACTTTTAGCCCCCCTCTATCTCTGTTGGGGAAAACAAGATCCACATTCCACCTCTGCTCCTCCCTGGCTGCCATCCCACCTCCCCTGTGCACAGCCATGCTTCTCTACTTCTTCAGTTCCTCCCCTCCCCACAGTCTTCCTCCCTCTCCAGAGCTGCTTCCAGCCATCACTTCATTCATCAGCTCTCAGGTGAGGTCCTCAAAGGCCTCCCTCTTGCAAGACCCAGTGGAGGTCTTCACTTCTCACTCTGCTTGGCTTCTTAGTGGCTTTCAGCATGTTGTTCTCCTTAAAACCCTCCTCTCTCCCTGGAAGCCTGGCCATCACACTCGCAGGCTTTCCTCGCTGTGCCGGAACCACCTGGGTCCCCTTTACAGCTCATGATCCTCTACCTGGCCCTTGAACGCTGACGTCCCTTTAAGCTCCATCCCCAGAATTATCTCATGGGTGTTTCTACTTTCCAGGACCACCTAAACCAAATCACTGCTGGGAATTCCTTCTCGGCACCAGTCCACATTTCCAAATGCCTGCTTGACTCAGAAGTGTCTCAAACCCAGTATCTGCAAAAATCAAACTCATGCTCACAGTCCCCACCTGATCTTCCTCCAGCATCTCCTAGCTCAGTAATGGGCATTGCCATAGTTGTCATCCAAGCCAGAATCCTGGACATTATCTTTGACATCCTGCTCACAAGCCCACCCCCAACACAGGCCTGGCCAATTTTACTTCCTACTCTCTCTGCAGTCAACTTATCTCCACCACTAGTCCAAGTTCACTTTGCCTTTTGCATTGCCTACTCCAATTGCTTCCTGATTGGCTTCCTCCCTAATCTATTCTTCACACTGTGGCCAGGATGAATTTTTTAATGGAAATATGACACACACCCCACCTCTGTTTAATGTTCTACACTAATCTCCCACTGATCCTTTGGTGAAGACAAAACCCTCAACATGGCTTCGGGGGCCCCATGTGGCCCGCCTCCAGGTTCCCCACCTTTCCACCCCAAACCCTTTCCACATTATTTCTTTTCCTTCTTGGTCTCATGGCATCATGTCTGGCCTTTGTGGGATTCAGTACACATACAATGTTCTATTTGTTTGTGGCTGGGGTGATTAGGGTGTCTCCGACAGTTAGTCGAACAGTTGTATAGAGATGCCACTCTACACAAATGACTCCAGGGTGCCTAGTGGCATTTACTAGGTATTCACGTAATGAATGAACAAGGAGATGAGTGACTCACTGGCCCAACCCTACTCCAAATGACATGAAAATTCGTTACCTCAAAGGTACATTGTAAGAACTTGGTAGTATACCTGTGTCATGGAAACACAGTTTATTGTGTTTCCATTTCTAAATCTTATCCACAACAAATTGTTTTTTAAAAGTAATGAATTTCCATCTTACTTCCCGTATGTTTAAATCCATCTAATTTGTACTTTATTTTCAAAAGTTAGAACACATTAGGGCTAGTCACTGGTAGAAAAGGAAGTAAAAGAAAAAAATAACGAACAAAACCTATTTACTATGATATCATGATTACCACAACACACTGTTTCCTTAAGGGATTTACACTGCACTCGCTGGAGTGCAATGACACAATCTTGGCTCACTGCAACCTCCTCCTCCCAGGTTCAAGTGATTCTCCTGTCTCAGCCTCCCGAGAAGCTGGGATTACAAGCACCCACCACCAAGCCTGGCTAATTCTTGTATTTTTAGTAGAGACGGGGTTTCACCATGTTGGTGTCAAACTTCTGACCTCAGGTGATCCACCCGCCTCAGCTTCCCAAAGTGCTAGGATTACAGGTGTAAGCCACCACGTCCGGCCCATTGTGAGTGCAATTAGATGCAGGCAAGCCAATGTTTGTAACAAGTAAAAACAATTTCACTTTGAAACAGTCCAAAATGATCAGTACTACTTTTTGGTTTTTAAATATAAAATTTAAAATGTGAACTTCAGCAAATTGTATGCTAACAACATAACACAGGAGTTCTTACCTTCTGGCTGGGACTGTTTCAGATCAAGCCACACTAGCCTAGGGTTAACTCTACAGAATTATTTTAATCCCTTTGGAAAGTGTTACAAACACTGCCACTGTGTCAGAGCTCCTCCACCCGCGTTAAGATGCTCCAGGAGCAGCCCCAGCCCTCGTCCACCTTGCCCCCCGCCACAAGCATCTCCACACCTCAGGCAGACCAAGCCTCTCACCACTCCTGCTGGCTATACGAATGATCAATAGCAGCACTAGTTATGTGGGGTTTATTTTCAAATTTTATTAAATTCATCATTTATCCATGAACTGATCTGTTTTAGATCTGGCTTCATGCTGTCCATACTCCAGGCCTAGGCTAACCTTGAACAGATATTTAACAGGATATGCTGTGAGAAGGCTGGATACACTCCTCCGGAGTAAGATCTGATGTTTAAAGAGGTTCTCCCCCAACCCAGCTGAATGTCAGGTGAACCATTTCAGAATACAGCTAGGGAAGAAAGCACTAATAGCCTTGGCTTAGCAGGGACAGACCAATTCTTAAAGGGCTAAGTCAAGTTCCCTTGCCTCACACTGACTTAACTTTGACCTCCCACTCTGTTCAGCTACTACCACAAACTAGGCACCTCAATCCTTTCAAGCATACTGCAGGTCTTTCTTGAATACATGTGCACATGTATACAGGTGTGCATATACGAACACAAACAAATTACATAGAAATCTAGACATACAACTGCCTACAGTTTTATTACTAACCACATGAAAATCCCCATGGAGGAGGAGAAAAACAGAGACATGCCTTTAAATTTATTAAAAGTTTTACACCAAGACTTGATTTTATGTCTTCATGACAATTCTTTGCATACAGTATCTCCTGAGAAAACCCAACAACTCTCTGCAAGACTCTCTAGTTTGCAAACGACTCTACAGAAGAAGAAACGCGGGAGTACGGAGCAGTGCTGGACTAGCTCTGTTCTTCACCCTTGTTCCCCGACGTGCAGAAATGCAGCACCTGAGAGTCCATCAAGGACCTGGAAAGACTTCGCAATTTATTCTCAGAGAGGGGATTGTGTTTTTGCTAAGAGGATGCTATTTTCCAACATGACCCCTCTGGGTGTCTGGTAAAAGGCAATACAATACACAGCCTCCCACTACCTGTTGAAGAAGAAAAAGCACAAATCAGGCAGCGAGACCAAATGGCAAAACTATTTCCAAAAAAGGAAGTATCTTACCTAACCCTAAAAGAAAGCCACTTCTATACGTAGCATCTAAAAGTTTCTGGAAGTGATACAAACTAAAAAGCCAAGAGTTTTTCAGCTTGCATAGGTATCTTGTTACCAAAAAAAAAAAAAAAAAAAAAAAAAAAAAAAAAGCTCAGGAAAACTATATAAAGCCGTATCAACAGAACTGCAACGGAGACAGCTTAATGGAAAGGAAAATGGAGATGTCAACACGAGAGTGTCTGCTAATAATTTACCCAAGAGAGTCATTCTAAAAGACAAAGTTTAGAAACATGAAGTCAACCCACAATTTACACAGCGTAAAGCTTTTTAAAAAATAAAATGTTAAACATTATCACTCTTTGTATTTCTATTCAGAAAGAATTTTTTTTAAACCACAAATACACTCAACTGAGATTTGCCGACCAGCAAAGCTATCCTTGAGGAATACTACACTTTTGACAAAGTGGAGTTTCCCTAGAAAATTAAATTTCACTAAATCTCTTTTAAAAGCCAGTCCAGATACATAAGAGAAAGTAGGGGAATAGGGTTGTGGGGATGCCAAGGAATGGGGAGAAGCATTTCCTAAGCCAGCCACCTTGTTTAAACTGTGTGGATTCTAGAATGTTTTTAACATGTGCAGCTCGAATGGAAGCTACGCAGCACAGAGATTTTAGGATCTTCCTTTATCCTGCCTTCAAAATACTACTAACCAAATCTGTGCCCTACAGATATGGTAAGCCGCATATTTATTGTTAATAAAACATTTCCCCTTGCTGTATTTTTCCCCCTCAAAAAGAGAAATCCTACTTCTCTCAGACACATCGATTTCTTGTATCACACGTAACTAACCACAAAAGCCTTTTCAGCTTTTACTGTGATTTGGCAGCAAGGCTGCAGCAAATTCTGAAACTTGGGTTTCGATGGGTGTGCTTCAAGACTCTGTTTGGGTTTCTTGTTTATTGTTTTGCCTTCTTAAAAGCTTCAGATCCTTGACCTGTTAAATGCTTTTTCAGCCTGCATTTACTCTTAGTCCCATTTATCATCTTAGAGAATGGCCATGATATTCTCTAAGGGAAAAACTGGCAGAGAAGAGTTAATAAAGCCCCAAGAGTGGCACAGTGGATTAGCCATGCACAGAGGTGTGTAAATCAGAGCAAAACCACGTGGCAAGCAAAACAAATGAAGGAATGCTAAGGCATTTTAAAACATCAAGATTACTAACCCAAAACTTTCAGCCTTAATGCTTTTATTTTCCGAAGTAAATAATGGATTATAATATTTTAAGTAGAAAATGGCACTATCTACGCATGCTCTGAAATTTATTCCCTAGGCGTGAGCAGTCATCAACACGCAGAGTTCTTCACAGAACGGTGAAATCTTGCCCCTCCATAAATGTACACTGGAGAGGAGACTAAGACCTACGCTGGGCACCTTCACAGGAATCCTGTTCAGATCACATTTCCCATCCTAAGTTTAATATTTTCTTACAGCAGGCCAGGCGCGGTGGCTCAGGCCTGCAATCCCAGCCCCTTCGGAAGCCAAGGTGGGCAGACTGCTTGAGCTCAGGAATTCGAGAACAGCCTGGGCAACATGGTGAAACCCCATCTCTACTAAAAATATGAAAATTAGCCACATGTGGTGGCGTGCACCTGCAGTTCCAGCTACTCGGGAGGCTTGAACCTGGGAGGCAGAGGTTGCAGTGAGCCAAGATAGCGCCACTGCACTCCAGCCAGGACAACAGAGACTCTTAGTTTCAAAAAAAATTTTTTTTCTTTTTAGCAAAGGTACCATTTTTCACAGGCTATTTTCTACTTTCATAATCATCTCATAAAGGCAGTATAGGTTCAAAAGGCAAATTTTTAGGAGACAACCTGATCAGCCACCAAGAATCGTTTTTGATTTGGTATCACAAGACATAACATTTGATCAGTTTGCAATTTTGTTTGGGATAAATATCCACAGTGATACTTTGACTCTGAAAACACATCAAAGTGCCGCTTTGGGGGAGATCACGAAAACACAGCACGCAGGCCTAAGAGTTGCTAGGAAGGCTATGACAGACGGGACAGCAGCAGGTTCTCTCTCAAGACTAGGCCGTCAACAGAGCATGCAGAGAAAGAGGCACAGAGGCTGTTGCTTCACAAAACTGAGGACGGTCAGGATCAGCCACCACCACTTCCTGGATGTTTCTGCATAGTTCCCAAGTCAAGCATTAACCAAGGTCAATTCTGTCTAAAATGCACGAAAAGCCCAGCTCCTGCACAGCACAGCCACAGCATAAAAATAGTGAACACACTGTTTCCACACTCACTTATAACCAATGTTTTTAAAGCAATGCAAACTCTGAAGTTGTGAAGCAAGGCAAGATGTCACTCAGACCTCTTGAGTTTTGTTCTTACTTCCTGTTGTTTCTTTGTGTTTTGGTATGTAAGAGTATACATCTTAGAGTCTGGAGGGTATGACAGTACAAGTGTAGCCACTCAGGGTGAGAAAACATGTGCAAAAGCATTTTGACGAACATTCTATTGTCCTGAATGTAAACTGGAGTTAATTATACCTACCTTTCATGGCTGCGGGAAGAATCCAGTGAGTACACTGGGGAAATGAGCGGCAAACTGTGAAATGGGATAGTCAAGAGAATGCTGGGCATTACCAAGTATTCAAGTACAGAGTTGAATTTCCAGTTATTTTGGTCTTTTATAACCTTAATAGAGAAATTCACCTGAAAATGAGATCTGAGATTTAGCCACACAAATCCTAAATGGGGGGGAATCTGAGCCTCAGACAGACACAACTGCGTAGTAATACACAAGTCAGGACTAAAATCCTGTGGGATAATTTTATCTTGTTTTGGGGCAGAGTCTCACTCTGTTGCCCAGGCTGGGGTGCACTGGTGTGCTCACAGCTCACTTCAGCCTCGAACTCCTGGGCTCAAGTGATGTTCCTGTCTCGGTCTCTCAAAGCACTTGGATTATAGGCAAGAGCCAACCTGCCCAGGTCCCACTGCTCACTTTAAAGCCCACTCATTTAGAAGAAAGATCTTCAAGCTAGGCAAGGTGGTGTGTGCCTGACACCAACAGTCCCAGCTAACTGGGAGGCTGAGTCGGAAGGATCCCTTGAGTCCAGCAGTTTGAGTTCAGCCGGGGCAAACTAGTGAGACTCTATCTCCTGGCCTTACAACGGGACCAAACTGTAGAATAAACCATGTTTTACCCCGGTAAAGGGTAACCTGTTGCCTATCATAAGGCTCTCTGAATAAGTTTAGATATAAGCAGGCCCATCTGTCATAGGATTTTAATCTAGATACAGGAGCATGACCAAGCTATATAGAAAAACCTGCAGCAACAACCGCACCCAGCGGAAACAGCCTGCCTAGAGCCACCATCCACCTCAGAGCAGCAGACCTTCATACACAAGGCAGTGGGAATGGCTGCGGGACCAGGAATCACTTTTGCTCCTAGAGCAGACATCAAAGGCCTGAGTCGGCTTTGACCTGTCAGTGCAGCACGAAGGGCACAAACCCAGAGGGCTGACTGGAGACCCTGAGCAAGAGAGAGAGAGGCACAGAAGACAACAGAACTTTCCACCCCTTCCCCCTCCACACCTCCTCAAGGTCTCTTTCTCCCTCCACTCCACATCATCATCTCAGCAGGCTCCAGCTATTACAAATACATGATGAAAAAAAGCTTTTCTCAAACCTGCTTTGCTTCGCCCTAAGATATTGTGGGGACGGGGCAAAGAGGGAGAAGAAAAATGAGAACAAGGTAACTTTTTGAAGTCTTTTTTAAATTAAAATTTTAAAAAAATTCCAATTGAGAAACATACCTGAGAACAATTCAGAATTTATTTGACAGGGCTCAAACTTGGGAGTTCTGTGACTCAGCCCACTCTTTTGGGTAAGTCCTACCCAAAACAGTATTTCTAGCTCCTATCAGCTTACTCCACTGCTCTCAGGCCAGAGGCAAGTCATGTTCTTGGCAGAACAAACGCAAGGGTTCCAAATCCTCGCTCGGTTCCTAATCTCCACATTGAAAGACAATGAGGAGCCAACTGGTCACCAAAATGTCACCAGCCAAACACTTCAACATGCTGCCCCAGAGAGAATGCCACGCTGGGGTTCCCAAGACGGTGGATGGCACAGAGCAGCTGCCGCCTGTTCCCATCCTCATTGTTTACCACTGTGTAAGTCAGATGAGTGCAGGAAGTAATTAAACACAAGAAATCACTGCAGGTACCATGTGCACACACAAAAAGCCATTCCATTTTAAGTCCCTGTAGAGGGGGTGTCCCTCTCAAAACACTCGACTCCCCAAAAGACTATCTTCAGGGGCTGGGTCGTTTCCAGAAAATCGACTGACTTTGAATACATCTTAGTTCTACGAGTCTTGGCAATTCACAGATGCCTCTAAAACAAAAAGACTGTTACCATGTTGGGGTGTGGTGAATTGTTTTTCTCTTTGAAAATACTCCCACCAGCCAGGCTCGGTGGCTCACGCCTGTAATCCTAGCACTTTGGGAGCCCGAGATAGGCGGATTGCCTGAGCTTAAGAGTTCAAGACCAGCCTGGGCAACATGGTGAAACGCCGTCTCTACTAAAATACAAAAAATCAGCCAGGCGAGGTGGCAGATGCCTGTAATCCCAGCTAATCAGGAGGCCGAGGCATGAGAATTGCTTGAACCCGGGAGGCAGAGGTTGCAGTAAGCTGAGATCATGCCACTCCACTCCAGCCTGGACAATAAAGTGAAACTCTGTCTCAAAAAAAAAAAAGAAAAAAGAAAATATTCCTACTAATTAGGAAAATATATGCAGCCCCCTTGCAAAGCTTTTAAAAGGAAGGAGTGCCTTTTTAAATGTGGCCTCCAATTTCACGAAGTTACGATATCACCCTGTAAACAGACAGCATCTAATGCTGACTGCCTACCACCCCCCATAAAACTGAAAGAGAAGAAAGCCTTATCCATGTCTCACCAATAACTGTTTATCCAGTGAGTTATAAAAGAAGCCACTGGGTTTTTATTATCCAAGCTTTTAGGACAGTTCAAGTTCAATACACACAATGTTTCATTCATGCTGTTAAACTGATAATATTAACCTTTCTTGCTGAGATGCATTAAAAATTCTGGCTTTTCAGAGCAAATGTAATTAGTTCACATTAGTAACTTCACCAGCAGCAGCGACAGAAGCAAAGTGAACTAACAGGATATGGATTAATGTAATCAAAATATCATCTCCCATCATCGCCACTCTTTAGGCAGCTGGCTACACTTCCTCTCTTGGTTGGATTTTTTTTCTTTTTAATAAAAATGATACATCAATGAAATGGATGCATAACTACTTGTAATCCCCCCTCAGGGCAGTACTGTACAGGAAACCATATTGGTGAGTGATCCCAAAAGTTTTAATTTGATGTGTCTGCTTAATACAATTTTGACAACTGAGCAATGGCACAAGGCTCTTTCAGGGCACAGAGCTTTGGGAGGAGGCAGGAGGAGCCTTGGAGGAAAGGAAGGAGAAGCCAGAAGCAGTACATGGCTTCTAGAGCACCACTGTAAGTATCCCATGAAGATAAAAAGTATCTCCCTCTCTAAATACTGTATCACTAAGAGAAATAAATCAAAGTGGTGTGTTTGCTCTTTGAAGTAGCTCCAATGCGCTCACACATCAAAATATATTTCTGCAACCCTGTACTGCCCAGCCATAGTGGGTGTTTGCTATTTTGCGACCCTCTTTCTTGAATATCCACATTTTCTCCTAAGGGACCACCTTGTCCTCCTTCTTCCTTACTGAGGCCGGGAACCTCATGGCCTGGGCTGGCACATCAGAGCATCTTTCTCTGGAACACACTGGTGGAGGGCAGTGGCCTAGCACTATCACGGCTAGAGACCTCTCGAAACAGGTCTGTGCCACTGGAACAGATTGCTCGCCCTTGGGTACTGAACCTGAAGGTGGGGATGCAGGGTTAAAGTTGTAACAACCCTTTTGCTACCACATGGATCCTTAGAATGAAGACAATATGCAGGTGGGCAGAGTCACGGGGAGCCCCCAGTGGACTTCCTGAAGCCACTCTTAGACTCTTCCATTAAGTGGACCCACAGTGCTCTTTTCTGCTTGAGCCAATTGAAACGGGCTTTCTTCCCTGGGAAATGAAAGTCAAGGTACTTCACACAACACATTTTTGACAGGGACATAAAACCCTACCTGGACTGAAACGAGGGGTGGTCACCTCTCCCCAGGCTGCAAAACCCCAGACATGGGACAAGTCAGTTAACAGCACTTACACCTTCCCCAGCTTCGGAACTTGTGGGTGAACCCCGGCCACAATCTAATCAGCGCTGCCATTAGGACCTTTCAGGGTCTCACACAGCACCAGGAAGCAGAAATAAGAAGGATACCGCTACCCGTACTTGTTTTAATGCAAGAAACTGAAAGTAGAGTGATAGAGTCCTTCTTTAGGGCCAGTGTTTACATACAGGCTGCATAGAAACCCGAACCTACAATTCGTCTTGGCATAGAAGGGAAATACCCAATTGACAACAACATAAAAACTTTTAAAAAAGCAAAAATCACACGTAGAAGAAAAGTTATTTCATAGCTCCCCCAAAGACATTATAAATAGGAAGTCACCAAATGAATTCAGTTCCCCAAACTCAGGGAAGCCTCCAAAGGTTACACAATCGGCCTCCTGGCAACATTAAAACACAAAGGGCAGTTAATGTTCAGAATGGTAGTCACCAATTAGTCCAAAACACACACTTACTTAGCAAGCACATACCTCTGCTTAAGCTTTGAGCTGCTCTGTTAGCATTTGGCTAAGCCTGAAGTGACACAGGTTCGGGGTCAGTGACTTTACTGCGAAGTTAATGTCACCTTTATGAAACCTCCATGGGTATAAACTCTGTAAGCCATTCTGGGCAGTGCTGGGTACAACCAAAAGGCATAAACATGCTATTTTCTCTCCGTATGTTTTCATTTGAAGAAAAAAAAATAGGCATGAGAAATATTAAGACTTAACCAAGGCTGACTTACTCTGAAGTAAAAAAGGATGCATTTGTAGCCAACCATTTTAATTTTTTTTAAAAACACGGAAAAAAACATTGGCATGTCCTATGGCTTCAGGTTAATACTACTGAGCAGAATGCCCAAACGAGAATACCTGGTATTATGCCCAGTTATAAAGCCTGAGCGATCTTCCCATTAAGTGACACCACTGTTGGAAAATACAAAACCCTGAGAAATTACAGTGCAACAACAATTTCAAATGAAAATAATCATCTAGTTTTGATTTATACGATGCGCGCTCTTTTACATCTAAGAACTGCAGCAGATACGGTCAGCATCTGAGGGTCCTACCAGGCAGGCTAATGTTACCTATGGCTCGGAACACTCATCAATCGCCACTACAGTGTGTTTGCAAAGGACTTCCGGGGTATGTAATATCAGCTCCTGTTATGGCCCTGGCTGTTAGTAGATCAAATGTACTAAATTATCTAGATATAAGACTTTTGAGAAAGGGGATGGAAGAGATGATTAGGGGCAAACAAAACAAATCCCTGGGCTTTGCCTCCCGAAGACACCTTTCAGTAGATTACTTGGGATCCCAAGCATGTGATTTCAGAAACAGAAGTCGCTTGCAAACAGTCCCATGTTCCACCTAGATCTTGTTAAGACCTTACAGTGGGGGGAGGTCTACCACTTCTCATCTTCATCAGGTAGTCAGACAGCAAACTGATTCTACAAATCAGCTTAATGATTTTGGAGGGCTCTTCGCTCAAATGACTATGCTGGGGGCCATGCAATAGCAGGGGAGGCTCCCCGGAGAGGGAATTCCCGGGAGATCCTCTGGCCTCGTCTGGACCACATGGGGGTTTGGAAGGGGGAAAAAAAAAAACAAAACGTTCTCAGCCAGGTACAGTGGCTCATGTCTGTAATCCTAGCGCTTTGGGAGACTGAGGTGGGAGGATAACTTGAGCCCAAGACCCCATCTCTATGAAAAATTAGCCAGGCATGGTGGTATGCACCTGTAGTCCCAACCACGCAGGAGGCTGAGGCAGAAGGATCACTTGAGCCCAGAGGCAGGAGGCTGAGGCTGCAATAAGCCATGATTGCCTCTACTGCACTCCAGCCTGGGCAACAGAGCAAGACTGTCCCAAAAAAGCCCAGGAAGAACCTGAGCCCTTCAAAACAACCCCTTTTATTGGAGACTCGGAGGAGCCTTCAGACCCAATCCTCGGATCACTGTGGTGGTTCCATCGCCACCAAGGTCTGCTGAAGCTTCCCTGCATGGGATACGCCAGGTGTTCACCCACACGTAGATATCTTTCTGTGTAGCAGCTACTCCTTATAGAATCTAAAAGACAAACATGTATCCTTGAAAAATGGGCTCGTGTGAGGGGTGCTCCTTTCTTTTAACTCCCTACAACCAACCTCTTCCCTTGGGAGTCGTCCCACTGACCCCTCCCAAAGGGGTGGCCCCCTTCCCAGTGATCCCTCCCCACTGGGATAACTCCCAAAACAGGTGTCCCAGGATCTCCCTCTCTGCAGCCAGGTCAGTGTTTCCAAAAACCTCCTAGACCAGCTCACTCCCCTTGCTCATGCCACAAGCACCTAAACTCAACAACTCAACAGCACAAACATTCTCCCCTGTCAAACTCCTACCCTTTGTTTTTTCCTATCCTAGTTAATGGCAAGGGTGGTCATCTTCTCCAGTCAGTCTCCAGTCATCCGTAAGCTCATTGCTTTTCCTCTACCTGCCCCAACTTCATCCTTCACCAAGTCTTGCTGTATCTATCTCCAAAAGGCCTCCGACCCCCTTCCCCATGCTCACTCCATAGCAATGGCATCTGCCTCCACCCACGGCTCTGCCAGCTTCCCTCCTTCCCCAGACAGCTGCCAGAGACCCTTCAGGAAACACAAATCTGCTCGTGGCACTGCCCTGCTTCACCGTCACTGCCTGTAAAGTCAGGTCCAGTATCCTAGGGAAGGCAGACAGGGCCACAACTGGTTTCCGCCAGCATTCTCACCTTCATTCTTAGAGGACATCTGCCTGAATTGACTTATCCTTATACTCAGCCTTTATTCACCTACCCCACAATCTCTGGTACTTGGCAAACTCCTCTGCATCCTGCGAGGCCCTGCTCCTAGGCAAGTCTTCCCCTGCCCCCTCCACACCAATCTACCCCTTCTCCTGCCTCCTGTGGCACTTTGCACAAAGCTCTAATAAGATATGCACCACACTCCCATTTGGTTGGTTTCCATGTCAGCCTCCCCACAGGGAGATTTCCCCAGAAGTGTGGCTGTGTCTATTCATCTTCAGATCCCCAAAGCTGAGCTCAGTAGTTGCAGAGGCGGAAATCAGCAAATGTTTGCTGAATACGAATGCTGCACGCCCAACACCCAGAGCTTGGGGGTGAAGACTGTCTCTGTGAGAGGAATCCAACTGGTCTCAAGCTACACACTTGGCCAAGTCAGGCTCTCCCAATGCAAGCAACTCCAGTCAACACTCAGCACCAACCACCACTACTGCAGGCAAACATGCTGTCAACTGTCACTGCTAACCACATTTTCCAATGGTTTGCTTCCTGGCCTAGACCAACCGGCTCACGGCTATTTACAAGCCTCCAACCTGTATGCCTCTAACCAGAGAAGAGCTAACACAGCTTTTAATTATGACCCTGGGGTTCAGTAGCGTGAAGGGGGCAGCACCAAGCCCAAAGGGTGCACTGTCCTCTCACGTGTCCACACGACATTCAGGGAAATGGGATACGCTTTGTGCCAACACCCACCCCTCCCTAGAAGAGGCACTAAATCCAGCCACAGAGCTGAAGAGCACTACCTGCAGTTTCGATACACAGATAAGTAAGAGCAGTTATCAACGATGATTCATCTTTCATCATAACCCATCTTTTGGAAAGTTCACTGAGAGACAGAAACGAGGAGGAGAATGAACCAAAGTCAAATGAGGGGAAAATGGAACCCTTTTAAAAATGCTATTCATTCTTAGGGGTTAATAATTACATGGATAGATGATTTACGCAGAGGAGAAAAATGCAGCCAAGCAGTGAGCCCCTAATAAGTATTCGGGATTTGACCAAAACGTTCCTTCAGTTGCTATTAACTATAACACTGAAGAAAGGATTCACACATCCCATGACATCTATTTTTATAGCACAGGGCCCAGAGTTAGCCATATCACTTTTAATGACTTGAGATTCCAGAAGAATTATCACTATGGTAACATTTCAAAATGGCCATCGAAGTTACCAGGCACCAGGCCACAACAGTTTGGATCTCATAGGGCCTTTTAGAACAGACCAAGTTATTTTCAAAATTCATCTAATTGATTCCACATTCCTAACACAGCCTTGCTGGAAGTTAGCTAATGGGGTTATTGACAAGGATGAGTTAACAGAAAGAGCACTCAAATGTTATCTGTTTCCACTCCGAGTCAAGCTCTTCTAATCATAAGCCACCAGAAAATAATTCATTGGTGACTACAATGATGTGATAATATTCTTTAATATTTTTGTAAGCATTCAAGGAAAAATATGAAAAAAAAATACGGGAAGGTATCAAGTTTGCCATTATTTTTGTTACTTTAATAACTGACTTGAAATTATTTTACAAATAAAAAGTTGATAAAAATTACTCAAGATACAGATCTCGAATATTTAAAAATGCTTACAGATGAACAATGAAACACATCATGCTATTGGGAACATACACTCAAATTCTTAAATTCTTCCCAGTCCTCAGGGGGTAGCCATGAAGGAGGGAAACAAGTGACTCTCTTCCATCCTCATTTTCACAGGAAAACAGGAGGCTGACCTCAGAGGCCAACTCTATGTGCACTAAGTATGGGGCACTCAGCTGAGAGCCAACAGAGTCAAAATCAGGGTGAAAAGGACCTTAATAACATCCTTTTTAAGCCGCTAGCTGCTACCCACTGGTAGTTCTCAAAATCAGTTTAAGGCATCTCTTACCAACATTAGAATAGAAGAAAGTATCATGCTACTACATGAATAGAAAGGGTGAGTGCTGTGTCAGACAAGAAGTGATTTCAAAACACTTACTTTAGTTATATACTTATTCTGTCCTGGGATCATGGTGTATATCTATGTTTTACTGTGGGTCTCGTTAAAAAAAAAAAAAATTGAAAATCACAGATGTAGTATATCACCTTTCTTTCCAAGAGAGGTGAGGTGACCTGCCCAAAGTAATTAAGCAGTGGTACACTCAGACATTAGAATTTGGATCCGCCTCATTTTTAAACATTCTTTCATCAACAGAAAACTCAACACAGACATCCAGTGGGATGAATTTAGAAACAGAACCATATTTGATAAATTAAGGGAGCCACTGACACAAATTCTGCTTTTAACTGTGCCTTTAGACCAGATGCCCTTTAAATAGGCCCTTGTGATCCCATAACTCTTTAATTACAATATCATGGACCTGCAGACAGGGTGTTACAAGTGAGAACTGTGCTTTCCAAGGGTTATGCAGGGCAAACCTTATCCAGGCCTGCCAGAAGCACATGGCATTTTCAAGGCCATTTACTAAGGAAAGACACACTCACACATGTCGTGCCAAGGGCATTCTATGCCAGACCCCAGCCAGGACCTACTGTTAGGGCTCTTCAAGAGGATGAAGGCGAATCCTAGGCCTCTATTCCCGTGAAGGCCCAGCTCTTACTGGGAAGGGCAGGGAGGCCCCCAGATACTGTCTCCAGGGAACGGGACAGTTCACCAAGACCACACACACAGCCTGCTCTCACTGAAGGACAATAAGATGTGGAAAAGTTCACTTGAAAAAAAAAAAAAGCACATTAGGGTTTTTCTTAATGCACAGTACAATGAAGAAAACAGAAAACAGATCAGAACCCTATTGTCCAGATAACACCTACTGACCTCTGAAAAGAATAGAAGAAATAAAAGCACATGGTTAAAAAACTCCAAACAGTGCAAAAATAATACAAGATTACCTGTGGGGGTCACCAAGCACTTCCGGTTCCTTTCCATGAAAAATAAGTGCTTATTGCTTTCTGGGATTCCTTCTCAAAAACTTCTTAATGATTGAACCAGCATTCACCAGCATACATGCTCTTTTTAAATTAAGCCCTGAAGAATCACAGTACATATAATGCTCTACACCTTTTTCCACTTAATTTATCTCAGAACAAAGATCT
This sequence comes from Pan troglodytes, assembly GCF_028858775.2. Lineage (NCBI taxonomy): Eukaryota > Metazoa > Chordata > Mammalia > Primates > Hominidae > Pan > Pan troglodytes. Next base: position 90,546,674 of record NC_072414.2, on the reverse strand, counting down.
AACCTTTCAAAGAACAGCTGTTGTAGTGAGAATTCCACTCTTTGGAAATGTATAAATCAGACACAAATTCAAAATGCAGTATTTTTTGTGTCAGCCTTGTAATCCTTTAACAGTGAGTCCTATGGGAATTTAAAAATTACGATAGTATCAGCTAATATTTCATTGAGGCATTGTGCCATGTCTGGCCCTGGACTAACCCCTTTTCTTTACCTCTCACAACGACCTTAGAAGGAAGCTGAGTGTCCTCAGTCGTGTAGCTGAGAGGCCTTAGGAAGGTAAATTCTCTTCACCAACGTGCAGAGCCAAGAGGTAGCACAGCCAAGATTTTAAGCCAGATCTGTCTGATTCTACTACCACCCACTACAAAGAGCTTTCTTGTCATAGGATAAAGGTGCTGGCTTCTCCACCAGAGGAAAGGAAGCCACTTAAAAACTTACAGAGAGGGTGATCACCAAAGGCCACCAGCTGGCCTCGGGAGAGTGCAGAATGCACTCCCAGAGCTAGGATGAAGAAGCGATGGAGGCCTGACCCCGCCCAGGCGGCCCTGGGCATCAGCATAGGCACCTCACTGGGTTCACAATGGCTCAGAACATGCTCACCTGCTTGAGCTCAGCCTCTTGAACGTTGCTGCTAATAGCCGCTCTTCAAGCACATGTCATGAGACCTATTCAAATGCAACTGAGTGGGACCCTGAAACTGGGGCTGGCAATGGTGGGAGCACTAAGTCAGGCCCTCTCGCTGGGAGGTGATGTGAAGAGGGCCACTTCTCATCCCTGCTCTGCTGTCCCCTTAACCGGGGTCTTGAGCAGTGGAGGAGGAGCTCAGGCCCCTCCAGTCAAAGACAGTCCAGGCTGAGTCTAGACAACCCAACCATTCTCATCCCCACCCAGCCCGGCCAGCCTTTCACAGACAGGCACCGGGATCATGATGGCCAGCGGCAACAACAGGCGTGATTTCTCCTAGGACACATCACTTTTCACCAAGAAGCCCGTCTTGAATAGCTGGGGGTGTGTTTACAGATCCAGGAAAGCTCAGAACAAAAATACTTAGTTAAAAAGCAAGTTAAAAAATGCATCTTCAGGGCAACCCGCTCGGGTCCCTTTCCATGCTGTGGAAGCTTTGTTCTTTCACTCTTCACAATAAATCTTGCTGCTGCTCGCTTAAAAAAAAAAAAAAATGCATCTTCAGTGAGTACAGTGGCTACCTCGTGTTCCTTTTTTATTTGATGGGAAATAAAGGGGAAGAGAGATTTACTTTGAGTCGGCAGGCCAGATCTGCAACAGGGACTGGAGAACTTTCCAGGCCCAGCAGCCCCGGCCTGGCCCGCATTCCTTCGGGGTGACAGCGCACCAGGGCCGGCCGGCGGTTTCCCCAGTCCTTCTGCCGCCGCCACACAGTGACTAAGCCCACAGGAATCCCAGCGGGTGCTGGACCCACCCGGAGGACAAGCAGGCCGAGAGGAAAGCCTGTGGCTGCCCCGACCAGCAGAAGAAGACCTGCTCTCTGCCCTCCAGCCCCTGGGTATACTGCAGGAGAAGCTGGGGAGGCTGTCCAAGGCAGGAGCAGCCCCACCTGAGCTCAGGTGACAGCCCATCTCACTTGCAAGGCCTTGCAGAGACACCCAAGCCCCATACTCAGGACTGACTTTGCTGAGGAATCAGAGAGCAGAGTTTCAGGGTGCACCTTTATCTCCCTGAGAAAGACTCCCAGTAAAAGTCGGTTGTTTGCCCAAAGGAGGCAGAATTAAACTACGGGCAGGCAACCACAAGTTTGCTTTGACAAATAAAATAAGAAAAAAAAAATGTAAAGCTACACTGGCCCAATCACTTTCCAAGAGCCTAATTCATGGTAAATTCAGCAGTCCAAGATCTGATTTTGATAAATCACTTTCTGACTCTTCATATATTTTACTCTCTGTACGACTGTTATTTTTATTTTGCAAAAGAATTAAAAGTTTACTGGAAACCACATACCTTTCTTCCTTTACGACAACCTGTCATTCATCACAGCTAAAACATCCACCCATTAAATGATATTTTTACAAGATTAAAGAATGGTTTTAAAAAGAAAGAAATCTCCTTAGTTAAAAATGAACCAAACAAAGGCACCTAATCACTGATCAGCATCAAAGTTTTGTTCCACACATGAAAATAATTCATCAGGCCAGGTGTGGCGGCTCACACCTAGAATCCCAGCACTTTGGGAGGCCAAGGTGGGTGGATCACCTGAGGTCAGGAGTTCGAGACCTGCCTGGCCAACATGGTGAAACCCCATCTCTACTAAAAATACAAAAAATTAGCCGGGCATGGTGGCAGGTGCCTGTAATCCCAGCTACTCAGTAGGCTGAGGCAGGAGAATTGCCTGAACCCGGGAGGCGGAAGTTGCAGTGAGCCAAGATCACACCATTGCACTCCAGCCGGGGTGACAAGAGCAAGACTCTATCTCAAAAAAAAAAAAAAAAAAAAATCATCAATGTAAAAATGAATTCTGCCTAAGGAGGGGAATTTAAAAAGTCAGAGAAAAGCAAGGTATTAAAATTCAGAAACAAGCTGTTTTATAATTAAGCATCTGCAATTTAACTATACTATGTCACTCTGATTTTCATCTTTCCTTTCTCATAAGAGTCATAGATGTTCTCCGCTCATATAAAGGTGGTAGGAAGGGAGGGAGGGCGCCATGCTAACAGAACCCACATCATGTTTACTAAGAACTAGGCAGATGTGGACAAAAACTCCAAAGATTTAAAAGTTTCTTGACTAGAGCAAGACATCTTCAAGAACTCATCCAACATGGTGCCTAGCCTTCTTCAGAGCAAGACAAGCCACTAAGTCATCCCTGGGTGTGTGTTCAGCAGCAGCCCACTAGGAAGTATTAGGTGAGCTACGATGGGAGAGTAATGGGCAGGAAAATCATAGGAAAGCAGGTCTGGATTTGGGCTGGCTGCTTAGCTGCATGGCACCTTGCACAAGTTATAATCAGGTCTCTTGCCTCCATTTCCTCTTCCACAAAAAATGGAACAGTAATATCCATATCCACCCTACAGACTGTGCAAAGATTAAAGAATACTGGCGAGGTGCCTGGCACCTAGTCATTGTTCAGTGAATGCCAGGCATGATCACGAACACAGTCCTTGCTAAGAGGGTGATATGATTTGGCTGTGTCCCCGCCCAAATCTCAACTTGAATTGTATCTCCCAGAATTTTCATGTGTTATGGGAAGGACCCAGGTGAGGTAATTGAATCATGAGGGCTGGTCTTTCCCGTGCTATTCTCATGATAGTGAATAAGTCTCACGAGATCTGATGGGTTTATCAGGGTTTCCACTTTTGCTTCTTCCACATTTTCTCTTGCTGCCACCATGTAAGAAGTACCTTTTGCCTCCTGCCATGATTCTGAGGCCTCCCCAGCCATGTGGAATTGTAAGTCCAATTAAAACCTCTTTTTCTTCACAGTCTTGGGTACGTCTTTATCAGCAGCATGAAAACAGACTAATACAGAGGGTAATCACCACAGGAATCCAGACGGGGAGTGGGGTCAGTTCACTGGTACAAAGATCTTGATCAAAAGAACTCATTTCCCACCTGATCCCTATTCACTCCAGGGTCCACATCTAGGAGTCCCAAAGACCGACATGCATGGGTTGGGTCAACAGGCTGCCTGGAGGTTTACCTCATTCCAGGAGTTGGAGAAGCACTGTGGGAGGAACTGGGGTTCAAATCTGCAAACCTCCAAAACATAGGAGGGATCTTCTAAAAGTTTCTGAGAGTTCTAACCACAGATTAGGGGAAAAAAAAGATGCCCTTTCATCAACATGGGATGAAATGCTAGGATTTAGACATGGTTTTTTTGTGTGTTTTTGTTTTTGTTTTTTTCCAATTCAGAAAACACTAAATCATGTAAAAATCTTAAGAGGAGATACAGATTCTGACCTAATAAGATGCTACAGCTCTGATTCCACCATCAGAATACCTTTAGGTTGGCACCACTTGCAATGTATTAGTGCAGCAAACTGCACGAATCCCCTCATTAGATCCAGGGCCCCTGAGAGTAGAAAGGGGAGTGGGGCAGTAAATGGCCAGGGAACAGGAGACAGTGGGCTGGAGGGTGTCCCAGGTTCTAACCCCAGCTGGGCCTTCAGAGCCCTGGTGTGGTCTGGGCTAACCTCTCAATCCTTTTCCAAGTCTTAAGTTTCCTTCCAACTCACTGTGATTCTTCCAGAGAATTAAACAGGGCAGGTGAAATTATTTCCTAGAAAATGCCCATGGAGTACAGAGGTTCTCACTGAACTTCTCTATTCCAGGGCCGATGCCTTTGTTTTAATGGCAGCGCATCATCGAATAACCAAATCCACAGGTACTGCACAGGTCTGAAGGATCCGGCTCTGAGGGATACCGAGGCATCCGGGGCTCCCTCTGTCTTCTTTCTGTGTACACAAGGTACCTTCAGTGACTGCAAGGAAAATCCTCTTGCTTTCTACATCAGAGCACGTTCCATAAGGGCAAAGTGCTCCAGTCATCACCTCCTGTTTTCTCTAGCCAGACCTGCTCTGAGCTGGAGACCCACTGCAGGCAAGCAAACTTTTAGACACAAGAAAAAATGACAACGTGTCTATTACAGAGGTCTCAGCTTAATCAGAAAATGGCACTGTGGGCCAGAGAAAAGCTGACGGTGATGGCTCCTACCCCAGTGCAATAGGCAGATCCATGAGAGCTCTCACTGGGGCTGCTGGAGAACTGGCTGCTCTCTCCCACTTTAGCAACCCCTGCTTCGTAACTGTCTGTGCCAGAAAGCCACAGTGAGCCCCCAGTGGCCCCTGTATTACCCACCCAGAGAGACAACCTCTCCCCTCCATGAAACTCATTTCTGGGACCCACACCTAAACTTTAACACAAATCAGAAAAGTTGAGACTCCTTAAAAATGCGTTTTGCAAGCTCACAGGTTCTTGGTTCATAAGTGATACTATGGAACAATCTGGTTGGGAAGGGTGGCACACAATAGAAAAAGTTAATGATTATCTGGTGTAGTCTGCTTTAGTCTGTGAGTTCAAAAGTCTCCTCATTTACAATAACCTTAAAGGATAACAAAATAAAGTCCTAGAAGAAATGTAAATTTAATTATTTCCATTTTCTCAAAATATTAATTGCTGATACAATTAAATGGATTGGCCTAAACTGCTCCAAAGCTTTTCCTATCTGCTAATTAAATTTGCCCTCGCTGCCATAATACAAATTCTGGGAAACCTTCTGGCTTCTGGGCACACTATGTAGGATGAGAGGATCAAATCCATTCAGTCCTAATCTACTGCCCCACTTAATAAACAAAAAATGTTAAGAACATGCATTTTAAAAAAAATCTAAATGCCTTCATAATATAGATATAGCAAGTCTTCCCATAATGCTAATGAAGGCTTCTCACAAGAGTTTAATGAGCTGGTATCCAGTATCTTCCAGGCCCGGGGATGTTAGCTTCTCCTCCCTTAGTACAGAGGTTGCTCAGACAGCAATCAGCATCATGATCCATACTAAATGCAACGGCCCTACTCTATCTTTATAGTCTGTAATCCAAGTCACTCTATTAACAGGCAGAAAAATCCCAGCTAGCTTCAAAACTCCCTCATCTTTCCATTATTTCAAATGACAACCTTTTCCCACTACTTTATCTTTGCATTAAGTACCAGGAGCTGAAAGATGCAATCAATTTAATATTGCCCTCTGCCCATTTACATGACTTATTTGTTTCGGCAGATCTTCTTTGCCACAAATCCTTCATCTGCCCATTCGTGTCTGCATACTTAACATAGATTTAATATTTCTCCAGGCCAAAGATCATATGCAGAGTTTTTCTTTGACTGGAGGACAGAAGAGACAAGGAGAGAAGGAGAACGTCTGGAATTCCTTTGTTCTTGGAGACAACTCCAGAGAACAATTCTCAATAAGAAAAGTTATAAAAAGCTTCAATCAGCACCCTCACGTTTCTGATTTAAAGTTGGGGTGGGGGGGCGTGGAATAAAGAGAGAGGGAACTAAACATGTACGAAACTCATTCTAGCGTGAGACGTTGTCAGATACTTTGCTGACATTTTATCATAAAACTCTCTCTCGGTGGCCACGGGTTACAGCAGGGAACCTAAAACCTAGACTTGGGACCCCAAGTCCTCGCTTCACAAAAATCATGACATGGGTGTTGACCCAGTTTCTGTTCAGCCACAAAGAAACTCATTCAAGTCCTTCAAGAGGAAGAATGCCACCTTCAACTCCACACCTCCAGCACCAGGCGGAGATGCTCCTGATTCCACTGAGAATCCTCCTGCCCACACAGGCAGGAAACTCGGGGCACTCAGTGCCTGCTCTCTCACCCACTGCATGCCCACAGACCTCTGCAAAGGCAGCTTCTTTATTCCCCCAATCCTGAACATCTGGTAAGTGCTAAGGCCTCAGAGGGGGCTTCTTAAACAGGCATAAAGTAGAAACTACCAGCTTTCCACCACTCCTACCCCATCCATCAGAAAACAGAGCCACCAGCCTTCCAGGGTAGGGTTCATCAAGCCTTTTCCTCCCCATGGAACTAAGCTGTACACAGTAGTCAGAGATAAATAATGTCTAAGCCAAACCGGCTTGAGGGCACATATGGAGGTGGGGGGCAGAGGGACACTGGCCTGGGACCTAAACCACCATTCAGACCTCATCTTTACAAAATAATATACTCCACATTCCAAATGCCTGGCAAAGTTTTGCATTACAACTCATTCACGAGTCGAGGGCCTTGTATACAGTGCTCGGCAAACAGTACTGAGCAAGTGTGGACATTTCTCATGAAAGGCCTCGATTTCAACCAGACCCAAATATTCTTTTAATCCAAAGTTCCAAATGTGGAACTTACCCTCCTCTGAGCTCCTAGCACTTGTTGCCTCTATTTCTCTTCTGGCAAAAGTCGTAGAGTGTCTCGTCACACAGCATAAGTTGTCTCTCTCTTTTAAATGTCAAGTGTTTTTATCTTATCTCACAACAGAATCCTAGTTTGTCTCATCTCATACTGCCTAGCATGAGACTTGCACAAAACGGGGGCACCTTAATTGTGCAGCTGAGGGACACGATGGAAACTCTGGCCAAGGAACTAGCAAGGAAACCTGCAAAGACACATCCAGACCTAACCTAGGTGCGACTTATAACTCAAACCTCTTCCCCAGTCTCCCTCTCTATGGGAGTGATATGTACACAATGTGTTCGCTTCCACTTCCTTAATGATGGTGGACTGACATGAATAAGAATGATGGGGAGGACCATAGGACCCCAAATAATTCACAAGTCAGCAAAGTGAAGAACTCACCTAGGCCATACATGTGCACACATTCTCTAGCACACACACTTACTCTCAAACTCTACTGTTATTTAGTTTGTTTATTCATTCCAGCTAGAACCAGGGACCAATTTGGTCATCCAAAAATGTTTTATAAATCTCTTTATAAAACTGCTGCACCTCTCAGGGCCAGCACTAGAGCAAGGCAAGATTGGTGTCCAGGATACAAAATGTAAACAGGTGCTCCCTCTCATGGTGCACTACCCTGAGAGAAGACCTCTTTTGTCTCTGGTCTCTGGTCCAAGATTTCTCACTCTGGTCCAAGATGCCACCACTGCTGCCACTGCCACTGCCACTGCCATCGCCGCCACCTCCTCCTTCCCTTCCTCCTCCCCCAAGAGAACTATGAGGACCAAACCACTCAGACACTCAGTGGGGTCAAGCCCACATGGGAGATGGATTTTTACACAGTGTCTCCTCCACAGGCTTCCCATTAGCTGTGAGGTTGGAGAATCAAACATTATAAACAAAGCATGAGTCCTAACCCACAAGTGGTTTCTCAACTGTTTGGGGAGAGAGATGAATGAGGAGTAAACAAGGTCCTCTGAACCTACTGATAAAAAGGACAGAGAAACCATCATCACTGACCAAATAACCCAGCAACGGATGAGCACAAAAGCAACCTGGAAGCAAGAGTCCTCAGTAAGGAAGATTTGGGGGGCTTCATGGGAGATCAAGTGGGTGACGGTTAAGGAGAAACCACGAAGAGCGTGGCCTCAGCAGGTAACGTCTGCTCCAGCTAGAGCTCACCATGCATGCACACCAAACCCAGATGCTGAAAACCAAAAAATACAGCAGAACGCACCCAACTCCCAAACCACTGAGAAAGTATTTTAATTTTGCTTTGATCACTCCAGCTGCGCTTCAGAGTCCCCAGCATTTCAGCAGCATCATAGAAGAAGACATCAATCACTGGCCATGGCACAAGGAAACTCCTGCTTGGCTATCGGGCTGCTCAGATTCTGGATGAGGGAAAGCTTACTTTAGTGGAAAAGAATGACTTAAATGAATTTAAATTCATTCCACATAATCGAGTTACATCAGCATTTCTCATATGCACTTATGAATAATTCACTTTGGTAACAGCAAAAGCCAGACCAGAGAAAGTCACTTCAAAGATCTAAGACTTAACATCAATCCTACCTGAATTTCCTGCTCTCAACTCCTTCCCTAACCACTTTATTTCCTTCTGCCCTATCACTGAGGTGCTTTGCCAGCCTCCTGTCCTACATCCGTTATCCCTCAGTAAGCTCTCTGGAACTTTCCAATTGCAGCCACCTCCTAATGTCCACAGCCTCCTCTTCTAGATCTAGTTTTGTAGGCAGTCCCTAAGGGTAGGGCCCATCCTAAAGAGTTCGACTGCTTCATACCATTCCAAGTCTAGAACATGTCCTCAGTCTCTCGTAGTGTTTACTGAAAGCCACGGCCAACAGATCTATCTGAGGTCCCCAACAACCTTGTCTTCAACACTGAATCTCAGAGCTGGAAGGAAAGTCAGTAGAAGAGGCCAGATCGTGCTTTCTGCAATAGACAATGGCGCTTAAGTGTACACAATTTTCATGCAAATTCCCCCGATCATGAAGCTGGGCTGCTCCCTATACTTCTTGTCATTTGATTATCCAGGCCACCTGCCTCTCCAGCCCAGCTTTATAATGGTAAGGCACTGATGAGTTTGCATTTATTTAGATACACTGGAGGGATTTTGCGACTGGAGTTACAGGAGGCTGAGGAGCTGGCATCTGAAAGTCCGTGCTTCACGCTTTTCAAATGCACTATGTATAACCAAGCTCGTTTCCAAAAACAGAATCTGAACTAGCTCATAATAAACCATTCACCTTTTATTTTTTGCTGAAGGGGTCAGAGCATCATCCCAATTACCATTTCTCTCTAATGACCACTTACTCCCTTCTTACACATTTTCATCAGCTCTTTATTCTACACTGAGTATTTCCAAGAATTAGGATAACACTACTGCCCAATAAGATAGAGTTGGGGTTACCCAAATAAGCAACAGAAGCTTTCCAGTGGGACCGAGTCAAGTCAAGGGTCTCAAGTCCCCCCACCCTAAAGCACTGAACATGAAGTTCAGGGAGCCTGTGTCTGAGGCCTAAGCACTTGCCCTGCATCACAATGAGCAGAAGACACAGGAGGCACGACAGCCGTCATCACTGCACAGCCACCAGTACACCTCGAAGCCAATTAATCCTGCAAAACAAATTCCTCTCAAAATGGCAGTCTGTTAGGTCAAGTTTGGCTGTTTTATTAATTGCCTATCAACAGAAACAGCTTTGCTAGGCACACCCAGAAGTTCATCTCTCCTAATCACCCACCTTTGGCACCCAGTGACTTTTCCAAGGAGGATCTTTTTCCCCCCTCAGCAAACAAGAAATATTTGGTGAGCTAAAGAAGCATTCTTCTGAGAAAATTATACATTCTCAGAATTCCATTCATAAACGACTACTGGTCACAAAAGAATGGCCAGGGATAAGGCAGGGGTGGGAAGAGGAAGGGCAGGAGATCCAACGGATGGTGCTGCCTGGACAGTCCCTGAAGTGATAAAGAGTTAGAACCAGATACACACTTCTGCATTCAGCTGCTGTCTTTCCTTGTGAGTGGAAAAACACACTCAGTACATTCTCTGCAACCCTGCTTAAAACCTCTTCTAAAGCTTCTTTGACACAGTTATTCAAAAGCTTCTAAAAGTAGTATCGACGTATTACAAAATAATCCAATCATTTCAAGTTCACTGAGGAAGAGAACAAAAAATATATCCTTACATCCTATCTGAAGAATAGTCTAAGCACCTAATAATATCATCTACTTAGCAAAGCAGAAGGGGCCATTCAGAGGTCAAGAAATAGGAACGGAAACGTTGTACTAGGTTACCACCCCAGGAACAAAGCTGGTCTTTTCTAGGACCCAAGGATCTGACTAGTTTCCATTTGTCTCTGCATTACAACTAATACCTCTGGGAGGTGGGGGTGGGGGTGATCCTAATTCAAACAGTAAGGCTGCCCAGGAAATATTTCTAATAATATCAACCTTCGTCTTTCCTTTTTTGTACTGTAGGCTCTTTGTCTCCTGATCTTCTTTTATTTTGTTCCCCCTTTTTACTACTAAGCCCAACTCCTGGTCTCAGCAGCTGCTAAAACACGTCCAAGCACTTTGCATCTATCCGGAAATCCAGAATGGCAGCCTGGGTTCACAGATCTGCTGCCAAGGGCAGATGTATGCGCACTGCAGCTGGGCCCTCCTCCCCAGGGGCCCCGTGGGCACAAGCAGCTCAGGGTGGGCCAGCGAGCCTCAGTCACACTGGCTGCCCTCAGCCCCACCTTCTGCATGAAGGGTGGCTAAGCTCCATGGGCCACTCTGCATTAACCCCAGGAACGGCAACCTCACTAACTTCATCCAGGCCCCTTCATTAGGGCTTGCAAAAACAAATCAGATGCAGCTACACGTTGGGGCAGTGGGTGCAGCCTCTCTAAACAAGGCCATGGGTATCAAGCAACCGACAGTCCCTAAATACGCTGCCTCTGTTCCCATCCCACATGGATTCTGGGAAAAATGGCAGGAAGAAAGAAGAGAGGACTGGGCGCTTGTTTGTGACCAAGGCAAAGAAACAAAAAGCGACTTCTGTTCGATAATGAGATGAAACACAAGCCCGGCTTCGGGCAGAGGCCTGGCATTCCTGCACAACATTTTCCCACCCACCTGATCCCCTTGAACGGAAGGAAGACCTAAGGGAGGACAGAGAGCCAGTGTTTGTTTCCTGCAATGGGGGTGAGAGGAGGAAAATGAAACTAAACACAACAGGAGAAGAGGCTGGGTGGGAGAATAAAGTGGTATGCACATACACAAACACACACGCACACGTGCACGTGTGCACACATACACCTAGCGTTACCAAAGAAGAGGATAAACAGGCACATGCTTCATCCTGGAGCAGATGGTTGGCTACCTATGCGAGACCTAAAGTTGTCATAAAAATGCACATCTTTGTAATCTTTACCAATAACTGTGCCCACTCTAACCACTTTAATGTTATCCATGCAAACAGACAGAGGCATTTAAAAAATATGGTATTTAATGATTTAATGTCAGTATCATACAAGAATCTATGGATATTTCTTAAATGCTCCCAAATACCAAACTTGCAAACAAAATAAATTCAGCTTTGGAACCAAATAAATAGAGTTTACATATGACTAGGGGGACTCCACTGGTACTCCGATATAGACATATGTACCTCGCTGAATGTTCTTTAAAGATACAGTTTATCTGGACAGACACAAGAATTTGAACAGTACGAATCAAATTAGCAAGAACCACACCTACAGTATGGCCCGCTATTTACAATAATTGAAATTCTACAATTTAGAAAAGCAATACAGAAGGACCATTTAGTTATGGTAGTGAACATACAGAGTCAACACAGCTTAAGACTCAGAATTTTAGATGGTCTCAGAATGCAACTCTTAGATAGTTTAATTAAAAAAAAAAAATAGCAGCAGCTGCCACCATTTACCAAAAACCTATGTGCTTGGAAACATGTTAGATGCTTTTCAAATACTGTCCTATTCCTGTCTCACTGAAGGAAGGTGAGGTCTGGCAGCTGTGTCCTAGCACCACATACCTGAGGCAAACAGATGGCACTATCTCAAGGCATCAACGGTCCTTAAACCTTTGCATATGATACCACTTGTCCACACAGGAACGTAGTTTAAAAGAAATACATCCTATTCTGTACAAAACGATGTATTCTTGCAGATCTCGCTGTTAATATGCCATGGGGAAAACAAGCAGGGGAAAGCTGTACATCCGCGTGTGCAGCCACCTAAACATCCTGAAGACCAGTCACACTGAGAGTGAGGGCAGGCACAGGATGGTAGCTTCTGCCCCCACGGACTCCACAATATTGTGAGGAACAGATGCTCAGGGATATCAGGGGTGAGGCCTGGCCAGCCCCATGACATCCTGAAAACCTAACAGCGGCCAAGCTGACCCCGCAGAAGAAGTGATCTAACCTGGATGGTCACCCTTCCCTGCCTAAGACTCACCCTTTCCACCGGCCCCAGAAGCCCTTATTCCTCCTTGACTTGAAAAGACAACTGTCCCCCATAAGCCCTCACACCTCCTACCAAGCTCCAAGGACTGTTCTGTTCTTCTGCCTACTCCCGCAATGCAGTTCAAACGTTTACCAGGGCTCTGCAGTGAGCTACTTTTCCAAAGACAGAAAAGCAAGGCTATGTGCAATCAGACGAAACTCCAGCTCTCATTGTAACATCCAGCTTAAAGCCATATGTTAGCCAGTGGCAGGTACACACTAGAACCCAGAATGGTCTAGATTTTGGGTTTCTACTTGGGGTTCCTTCTTCCATATAAATGATCTCTAAATTTCTTAAACCCTGATTCCCAAGTTATACATGATGATCAGTGTGCCATTTGATGAGTTATGAACATTTTAAATGCTGCATACCTTGCCTGTATATACTAGGATCAAAGAGGAGAGAGAGAGAGACAGAGAGAGAGACCAAGCAACACGAACACACAGGCAGATCAGGAAGCAAGAAATCTTCTCAGAGCAGACCACGGAAACCCTCAGTAACTTACTCAATTTTAGAGTTTGAGGAAATGGCACAGGTAGTCCAATGCAAGCCCCCCGAGTTCAAAGAAAGGAAATGGAAGTACAGGGCAGACAGGTGACGTGGCAACCGTCCCTAGGAAAGGCACTGCTGGACCCAGCTGTCCCTGTCCCTCACCAGCCTCACATGCCCAAGTCCCATGTACCCCTGGGGCTGCCATGCTGGCTGCTGAGCCATGGGCGCTGGTTTGCAGGTGAACTTCTTCGAGGAAAGCAGCTTCTTATCCCCCAGAAGTTCTGCCAATCATCTGTGCACTTTGGTTCTTACTTAAAATGTGATTTAAACAGCCTGCTCTACTTAATACTGCCTGTGCCACAGACAGAAAAATCCCATCTCCCACCCACCAGCCTCCCTGGAACAAACACCTTGGCTGTCTCTCGCTACCTCCAAGTCAGGGGAACATTCCAACTAGGATGGTGCTCAGAGACCCCACCTTTTATAGCCAGAGTCCCTGATTCACACCATATGCCCAAAGGAGGCGTGTTTCTAAGTGATGCTTCCAACTTCACCACCAGCCAAACTTAACTTTTGAACCACCCTATACACGCAAGTTGAGCAAGGCAATTCAGGACAAGATTAACCACGGGCCCACACGCTCCACGTCATCCCCACTCTGCCGAGAATGTCACACTGGCATACACATGAGGAAAGCAAGACAGAGGTATTAACGCAACAAAGAAAGAGGCTTTTCAAGCACAGGAAGAAACCAGAACAATTGTACAAATAGGTTTAACTGGTGAGAGCTGAAGGGGCTCCAGATATTTTCCAAATACTTGGCATGCAAAAATCACCACAAGTCAGTGATTCTGAAAGCTTTTTGGTCTCTTAGACGAGATCCCTATTAAAAACTTCTGAAGGAGGCCCAGGATGGTGACACCATCACTACATGACAATTAGCCAAAAGCAAAGTCTTTGAGGCACAAGGCACACGCCCCAAGAAATGAGGTGGGCTAAGCCAGGTCCCAGGGAACCTGCACACAAACTGCTTCACCATCTCGGCAACAAGCGTCGGCAATCAGGCAGAAGAGAATGTGAGCTCCACGCCTGACTATAAAAGGCATAGCAATGAGGCCTGGGGGCATGTGACCCCCTTCTAAATAAAGATCACCCCCACACTGGGAGCAGCTGACCAGAGCAGAGGCCTTCCAGGGCAACCGAGACAAGTTCCTACCAACAACACAAAGCCAGATGCCCCTCTCCTGGCTGCCTTCTCCTCCAGGGTCCACAAGCCCCTCCCAAGAGTCCACCTGAAAATGCAAGCCTGTGTCATGATCGTCTTAGCAGTCTGGGGAACAGTGGCCTGCAGAAGACCAGCAGCAGACCACACAGTGCTTAACAGAAACATCTCAGCTCTTCACAAGTAGCTTAAGTTTAAAAAAAAAAATGTTAAGATGAAATACTGCACATCACATGAGTGAAGTCTCACTACAAAGACAATGTGCCCCTCTTCCCCCCATCCAGCAGGTGACTTACACATTCTTTTTTTATTATTATTTTCCTTTCTCAAAGCTAGCCATAAAACTTAGTTACGAAATCTTTTTTTTTTTTTTCTCAGACAGGATTTCATTATGTCGCCCAGGCTGAAGTGCAGTGGCACAACCACGGCTCACTGTAACCTCCATCTCCCCAGGCTCAGGCGGATCCTCCCATCTCAGCCTCCCAAAGTGCTGGGACTATAGGCACGTGCCTCCACAACCAGCTAATTATTTAAATTTTTTTATATGAACAAGGTCTCACCATGTTGCCCAGGCCAGTCTTGAGCTCCTGGACTCAAGCGATCCTCCTGCCTCAGCCTCCCCAAATGCTAGGATTACAGGTGTTAGCCACTGCGCCCAGCCTTCAATTTACACATTCTTAAACAGGTCCTCCACTTTGATCTAGCAGGTCAGCCACACCAACCTATAGAGGAAAACGAGGGAAGGAGAGCGCCTCTACTCCGCAAGACAACACTGCCCTTGTGAGCAGTGGCTGACAAACAAGGATGTAAGAACGTGGCGGGGGAAAAATGTAGACTTTTTTTTTTTTTTACTACAACCTGCCTTCATTTTAAGTCAGTGAGACGCCATCAGTGAGATGGCAGTAAAATGTTTTCCTTTTGTCAATAAAAACAGCCATTTACGGCCTTCTCGAAGGCTCCAATCTGTTATTTTCCTGGTTTCTCATTTTGAGGGCAATAGGAAATGCAACAAACTCCAGGACTGCTGCTCCCAGTCAATGCCCTTTTAATTGAAGTAAGGCTGCCCCACCAGCTAAGCCAGCTTCCAACACAGCCCGGCCCTGCCTTCCTGGATTTCCTGGCAAAGCCCAGGCCTTCTCACACGCACTCAGGGTGATCTGAGTAGACCACAGGCTGTTCATCCCAATGGGTTAAAAAGTACTTGGAGACTTAGTTGCAGTAAGGTCTTAGGTTTTGTTGGGGTTTTTTTGTGGGAAAATGAAGGTATCTGCACCTGAAATGAAATACCAGAAAGCCTCCACGGCAAGCAAACAACAGGCACTTAGGCAAATTCAGCAGGAAGTAAGAAAACCACAGGCACTCAGGAGGATTCACCTCCATCCCTCCCAGGGCAGAACTGGCCTTCAGCAAAACTGCCTTACAAAGTCATGAATGGCTTCACGCGCCAAGCTTCAACCTTTCAGATGATTTTCATACTTCTCCATCATCTTTGGCCTGGAATCATCCCCACAATGGCAGGAAAGAAAAGAGCTACCCACCATAGTGGTCCTCTCTGCCAACTAAGAGTTGCAGATGATTCTGGTCAGTACTCCTCAGCAGCAATGACAGCAACAATGACACAGTAAACATCTGCATTTCATAATCCTGGCACAACTGGCTCACCGAAGACTGCCAGGATACGCTACTCTCTGCTCAAGGGGAAAATGTATCTTCCGAACAATAAATCCTTCACTAAGCAGATGCAGTGCTTGCCCTTGGGGTGACAGCATACAGTGGAGGATACACCCAGAATTTACAGTGGGGCAAAAAGTGTCCCATCAGGTGCTGGGAGACAGGCCTCCCGAAATCTGCAGAGCCTTTACATCCTTGAGAGGAAAAGGCAAGGCTAGAGTTCGGCCGGGTGAGCCGTGCCGGCTGGTCAGCACGGGAGAGCACCACTGGGGCCAAAGACACAGCAGGCAGGCGGGAGGGAGTGGCACATGGAGTGTGGCATGTTGTCACGGGGTAGCTGTTGACCACTCAGGAGCTTCACACTGTACCACATGCCTATCCTATAGGGACTTGCTACAGGATTTCAGGTAGGGGAGCTCATCAGTCCAAAGTGCACACTAGATGGCCGGGCGCAGTGGCTCATGCCTGTAATCCCAGCACATTGGGAGGCCAAGACCAGTGGATCGCCTGAGGTCGGGAGTTCGAGACCAGCCTGGTTAACATGGTGCAACCTCGTCTCTACTAAAAATACAAAAATTAGCTGGGTGTGGTGGCGCGGGCCTGTAATCCCAGCTACTCAGGAGGCTGAGGCAGTAGAATCACTTGAACCTGGGAGCCCGGAGGTTGCAATGAGCCAAGATCGCACCACTGCACTCCAGCCTGGGTGACAGAGTAAGACTCTTTCTCCAAAAAACAAAAAGTGCATACTGAAAAGCTCCCCAGTGCTCGGTGGAGCCACAGGACACAATAGCAGGAGAGAGGCTATGTCACTGCTGTAAGGGGGAGGAGCAGAGGAACACAGCTGAAGCAGCATTTCCATTCCATTCAGGAGGGAAAGGGCCTGGTATCCAACTGGAGAAGGAAGTGTCCAAAGGACATCCACATTCCTGACATAAGAACCAGGGGAACAAAAGTGTGGCCCACTTAAGAAGGAATAGAAAAGAAAAAAAATAGGCAAAAGTGAGGAAACAGGGAAGACCATCAGAGGCTGTAGTGAAATGCTCGTGGTGGTCTGATATGAATGACAGGTCCTGGGCTCAAAAGGGTTCTGCGCTGGATATGAATGACAGGTCCTGGGCTCAAAAGGGTTCTGGGCTGGAGATACTTGGAAGTTTAGGTGGAGACAGGAGGCAATGCAGTTACCAGTGGATGAGATGAGAACAAGGAAAGTGAAAAGAGAGCCCAGGACAGAACTCCAGCCATGCTATGATCTGAATGTTTATGTCCCCTCAAAATTCTTATGTTGA
Source organism: Pan troglodytes (assembly GCF_028858775.2). Taxonomy (NCBI): domain Eukaryota; kingdom Metazoa; phylum Chordata; class Mammalia; order Primates; family Hominidae; genus Pan; species Pan troglodytes. Next base: position 90,529,543 of record NC_072414.2, on the reverse strand, counting down.
AACCTAATCCCCAGTATGATGGCTCTGGGAGGTGATTAGGCCATGAGGGTGGAGCCCTCACAAATGGGATTAGTGCCCTTATAAAAAAGACGCCAGAAAAAAAATCCCTCGCCCCTTCCAACATGTGAAGACAGTGAAAAGGTGCTTCTGTGAACCAGAGTGTGGGCCCTCCCCAGACAGTTAATCTGGTAAGCACCTTGAACTTGGACTTCCAGCCTCCAGAACTGTGAGCAGTATTTCTGTTGTGTGTAAGCCACTCAGGGTATGGGATTTTGTTACAGCAGCCTGAATGGACTATGTCAGGAGACCACCGTTAAAAGCCAGACTGAGGGAAGGGAGACAGAGAAGCGGCACCTGTGGGGGTAGGAAGAGACTCATAAGAGGGTGGCGTTGGAAGACAAGGAAGAAGAATCAACCACACCACATGTCAGGGGGTGCCACACAACTATGTTCTTACTGAAAGGAAACCACTGTACACAGTTCTTTAAGGGTCAATCGCTCTTTAGGAATGACTCAAAAATGTATAAAATCCACTCCTAAATCCAAAAAGAACCGAGAAATACAGAAGTGTGCAGAGAACCCACAGAGGGATCACGTCCATAGAGGGAGTAGAGTCTACTACGCTGCCAGGCACTGCAGAGTCACGGCACAGAAGGAGTTTAAAGGACAGTGCCAAGTGAAAACCGCGCATCAGCACGACAAAATCGAGTAGGCTCAACGATTTCACACACACCCTTGACATGTTTCTCCAGATGTTCTCCTTAGTTCTACAGCCAGCCAACAGAAGATTACCTGAATGGGATTCTTCTGTGCTTAATGTTTTCGAATGGCCATCTTAATGCTTATGTTGAACTCAAGGTAGCCATTCTGCCTGGACTCAATGCCCTTCACGGAGCTCCCCAAATGATTCCTAAGGGTTCTGGCTGGAGAGGTGCATGCGGGGCTATGAGCGCTGCAGTGACCACTCAGCCAAAAAGATGATGAGGGGAAGAACTCCTGGTGTTAAATGCTCTAAAGCAGCTTACCAACACAGAATGCAAGCCACACCTGTAATTTCAAATTTTCAAGTAGCCACATTAAGAATTAAAAAGAGTCGGGCACGGTGGCTCACACCTGTAATCCTAACACTTTGGGAGGCTGAGGCGGGCGGATCACCTGAGGTCAGGAGTTTGAGACCAGCCTGGCCAACATGGTGGTGAAACCCCGTCTCCAGTTAAAATACAAAAATTAGACGGGCATGGTGGCACATGCTTGTAATTCCAGCTACTTGGGAGGCTGAGGCAGGAGAATCGCTTGAACCCAGGAGACGGAGGTTGCAGTGAGCCGAGATCGCGCCGCTGCACTCCAGCCTGGGTGACGAGAGCAAAACTCCGCCTCAAAAAAAAAAAAAAAGTATAAAAAGGAAACAGGCAGGTGAAATTTAAGAACACATTTTACTTAATCTAATATATCCAAAATGTTATATTTCAACATGTTATCAACATAGAAATTATTAATGAAATGGTGTACAGAGTTTTTGCTATACTATGTCTTGGAAATCTAGTGTATATTTTACACCTAAAGCAGTCCCAATTCGGACAAGCCACAGTTCAAGTACTCAATAAGCCATGTGGCCTACTCAATAAGCGGCTACCACACTGGACAATGCAGATCTAAACGGAATCTACGCAAACCAAGAGGAAGTTCTGATTCAACTAGAAAATCTCCAAGAAATATGCCCATGCCTGAGTTTTCAGGAGAAGGGGAAGGGAAGTCAATTTCCCGGAAAGCAGTTATCAATTTTATATAAGTACTCCATTGTGAAATCACAAGGAACATCAGCAGGGCTGGGATGGTCAAGGAGAAGGCTGCAGGGCGTGGCCTTGGGGAAGCAGGTGACCAACCAACAGGTGATATCAAGGCTCTGTCTGTCACCAGCAGAGCCCACCTTCTAACCATCGTTACATTTTCACGGTGCTTTTCCTTCCTCCTTTTCATCTCCCAACAGCCCTATGAGGAAGGCAGGCTTTACCCCATTCCACATATGAAGAAACCAAGGCCCAGGCAATTTAAATAACTTGCTCATTTCTAGTCGCCACTCTTAGACTTGGACCCAGAATGCAGGCCTCACCCCTACCCCAGGGGTCTTCAATCAGTAGCTCATCAGAAACAGCCAAAAACCCATGGCAAGACCAAAGTAACGACCTACCCAGTTCGTGAACAACTCTCCACTTAATGGCGTTCCATATGGCACCTCCCTTCTCTAAAGAGCTTATGAGTTTTCAAAACATCCTCATGCCCATATATGATCACCACTAAGGGATGTACTGGACTGCCCTAGAAATATCCTAAAAAAGCCCAACTACAGCCCAGAAGGGCTGGCCCATCCAAGGTCATTCCTGGCCCTCATCACCCCATTCAACATCTCTTTTCTACTCCATGCTGCCTCCCTTGATAACACCTTTTACTTTTCAGATAAAATTTTTAAATGTCAAGGTTATTTAAAAAATATATTTTGTTGTTTTCTCAAACCAGTGGGTAACTTCATGATAGGGCAGTTTTAATCAACCGCACAAGTGACTTTAGCGTACGATCTCCCTCCAACTCCAGCCAACCTTAAAGTGGCCTGACTGCATTCTCAGAGCTCTACAAGGTACTGGCTGCAGCCAGTGGGACCCCTGCCCTCACTAATCAATGTTCACATACGCACTGATCCAATTCTGCAGAATAGAAAAGCGTGTGGCAGATCAGGGTACACAGATCCTTTTCCTGCCTCAGGCCTGGCTGAACGGGAACTGAAGTAAGGGCTTCCTGTGAGGTCTGTCCTTTATTTACTTTACACACTTCACCCCTGTGGGGTCTCGCCTTTTATTTATTTTAGGCAAGTCTAACAATTTGGGGTTTCTTGGTTCTTCATAACTAGAGAACATGGGTTCCTTGCATCTTTAACTGGGCCAACACTTAAATAATAGCTATTTATAGCTAACACACTGACTTCAAACCAGTGAGGAAAAGCTTCCTAGCCAATATACGTAACTATTGCTGAATGCAATAAGGTGAAGGCTCAGAGTCACATTTTAATACCAAACAGCCTGGTTCTTAAGGAACTGATCACATGAAGGCAAGAGCTCAGTTATTCTCAAGGGAAAATAAGCATATTGCAGATAAATATACAAGAAGCTTCAAAATACCACCATCTGACCCCCAGAACAGTAAATACTTTCCAAAGTTCCTTCACTCGTGAAATCTTAAGATTTTCACAACTGTTCAGTAAACAGGTATAAAAGAACGAAAACAGAATCCCAGAGGTTTAAAAATGCACCCTGCTACACAGCTACCTGCAAGTACAGCCTGAACCTGGGACTTGCAGAAATGGGTCCAGAGGTCTCCCACCTGGGCCAGGTGCTCTGTCATAACCAGGACACCTGAGTATCATAACATCATCACTAGGACCTAAGGACCACTTTCACAGGATATGAGTTAGTGCTTTACCTTCCCTTTATTTAACCATATTCCAAGTCCATTCAAACTAAGGAAGTCCTGCAGAACAAAAAATATCACTTTGCACAAAGGATGAAAGAGCTGACACATAAGCAGCCCCCAGCTGCCAAGGCTCAGGGACTTCCAAACACACCAGGTCACCTTTCTCATCAGGAATTCAAAGCTGAAGGTCAGCAAGTGTCTAGCCCAGGAGTGTGCTGGATTATTTCTAACATGTGATTTGAACAGTCTTGACAGCAGCCATGATGGCCTCCAGCCACGCCACAGTCCCGCAATCCAAGAGTCCCAGATGCAAAGGAAAGCCAACCAAGACCCCCGCTGGGAACCACTTCCGCACAGCAGGCGTGCCACGTCCTAAATGCAACACGACTGCACCCTGCCCAGCGGAACTCGTGCATTCAGAAGAGAAGGGAGGTCAAGGAGGAGGAGAGGAGAGAGAGAGGCAGACAGAAAGCAGCAGTCAGCATCATTCTTACTTTTCTGGCAGCGGTTTGTGGTCCAGCAGCGGTAGTTGTACTCATTGTTGATGGTGGTCTTCTCACACATCGGCTTCTCCTCCATGGTCCCTGGACACAGGTCCCCACATTCCTTTGGGGGCTTATTCCCCACAATGTAGTTATTGGACACCGCATCCAGGATCAGGGACCAGTCCACAGTGGAGAGGTAACAGAGGTCAGCATTTTTCTCAATCCTGATGGCCCCCCGAGTAATGTTCCTCAGGTTGTAAAGCCCAATATCCTTGAGATTGGTCATCTCGAAGATGACCAGGGCGTAGTTGTAGAAGAGTTTCCAGCCGCGGATGACCGTGAGGTTGGGGAAGAGGTCTCCGAGGCTCTCGAGGCCAGCCACTCGGAACAGCAGCAAGTACTCGGTAATGACCGTGAGCTTGGGGAAGCGGTAGCTGCGGTAGTCCTCGGCCTTGGAGATGAGCAGGATGTGGAGGTAGCCCTCGATCACCGTGCAGTTCTCCAGGCGCTTCAGCTGCTGATAGTCGTTGCGGATGTCGATGCCTGGCCCGCAGACTGAAGGGAGACAAGAGGGTAAACGTCTCAGTTAGAAGGAAATAATTTTTAAACTATTTTCCAAACAATAATACAGTTGGTTTTCAGGAATCCTGTATTATTATTAAAGAAATGAGGTTCAATTGTTCACTGCAGAGCTGTGGGTTGCAGACTGACAGTTTAGGTGGCTAACCAGTTAGCTGGCATTTATACAGTGCCAACACTGGACCAGACGCTGTGCAACACACTCCGACCGACCATGGGAGAGGCCATCCCCATTAACCGTGCAAACTAAAGCTTACAGCCCAGAGGCACGCAGAGGCGAAAGTGAAATCTGCAACCCAGGCCAGCCGGACTCCACCACCGCACACTCCTGGTCCGTTCTGCAGAGAGTCAGTTGCCAAGGCCTGAACAACAGCTCAGCAGCCAAGTATCAATAACTTACTACTGCACCCTGCCTGAAGGACACAGGGCAATCAGTCTACTCTACACTGGAGAACCGTCACTGTGACTTGTAAAGTGGGGACTAAAAACGCATGCTTCCATGCTTCCCACTACCATTTGACATAAGCCGAGTAGACTGTGTTCTCTCCACACGTGCATTAATGTAGACATAAAGGATAACCTAACAGAAGATTAAAAACGTGATTTTTTTTATGAATAAAAGCAGCATAAACTCCAACTTTAAGTTTTATTGATCAAGAAAGCATGCTTCCTACAGAGTTTAGAGGTAATAACCAAAAAAAAAAAAAAAAAACCCAGTAAAAATCATCAACGATCTCAACATTCCACGATAAACAATGTTAACACTATCTATGCCAATTATCCACTCTCTATAAATGAAGGTAAGTGAAATCAGACAAAAATGACATTTGTAAACACACTTCCTTCACTTAATATTTTACTAAGTCAATACATGTCCTTCTACATCACCATTTTAAGGGGACAGTAGTTCCAGAGTATGAATACACACCATGAGGGTTGTTTTTTTTTTTAACCAATCCCTTATTGTTGGACATTTAGGTTAGCTCCTGTTTTGCACATTATAAACAACACTCCAGTGAACATTATTGGCAGATACCCAAGACTATTTTCTTAGGATAAATCCCTAGAAGTGGAAGTGCTGGGCCAACGCATTTGCAGATTTTAAAGGCTTTTCATAAAATGGCCTCAATACTGGATGACTTATTTTCTAAATTCTAAGCACAGACACACACCAAGAAAACTCTTTGTGATAACCTTTTTTGGGATTTAATAATCCCAAGTACACTATTAAAGCTTCTCAGATAGAGTGAAGTTTTCTGACTGATGTAATTAATTTGGGAAGCACCCAACATGTATGATACCACGAGAAATGCCAACAGGCAGTGCCCTGCCCTCTGAGGAGGCTCATGGTGAAGGCAAAGAGCTAAGACCCATGAGGAACAACTGTCACATGAGGCAGGTGGTCAGTGGTGTGCACACAGCTAGTCCACTCTAGATGTGAATGGAATTAAGCAGGACAGACAAGAGGTGGTGTCCAAGCTTTGTGCCACCGTGCTAAGGGGAGCTCTGCACACAGGCCGGCTCCCAAAGGGTGCCTAGGATTTAAAGCTCGGTAAATATCCCACAGGCCAGAGACAATGCAGAACAAGGTATGCCCATGTGCCAGCAGATCTGATGGTCAGGGTGAAGAGGGGAGCAGGTGAGGAAATGAATTTGATAGCACCCAAGTCATAAAGGATCACATGTGGGGATAAGAACTTTCATCTCAGAGAAATAAAGCCCCCACAAGGCTCCTGAGTGGGAGAGAAGCCCATGTGAGGCCTTTTGCAGGATTAATCTGGTGGCCCAGTGCAGGACGGAATAAGTGAACAGACGAGGGAGAGAAGAAAAGTCCCACTGGGCATTACATTACAATCAAAGACAGAAACTGAGCAGAGATAGCGAAGAGAAGAGGAAGTGGAGGGACCCAAGGGCTGAGGAGTGGGCAAAGCTTGAGAACTTAGAATGTGAAACTTCATATCATCTAATTCTTCTGTTTTACCAAAGAGAAAATGACACCCCTAAGACAGAGAAAAGAATAGCAGAAACCAGCACTTGGCAAACACCCATTTTAAAGGTGACAAAACAGATTTGGGGAAGTCAAGTCACTTATACACAGTCACATACGTTAGATTTCAGCCCCTACATAGCAAAACTTGACACAAGGCTTGTCAATAGTCCCACCTCTCAGCACCCTCACCTCCTGGTTACCTTTAACCCACTCCGACTGAGCTTCTGTCCCCATTATGACACCGAATAGCTCCTAGCAGAGCCCTCAGTGACACTGTCGAAGTGTCACTTGACCTTCCAGTCACCTGGCATTGCCTCCTCCTCTCGGCTTCCCTGATTCCACACTGCTCTGCCTTCTACCTTACCTCTAAATGTTGATTGCTATCCTCAACCTTTTCCTCTGTCACCTCATCCAGACAAGTGGCTTCCTGTGCCACTCATACTCTAGATATGATCAAATTCATGTCACTGGCCCAGACTCTTCTGAGCTCTAACGTATACATCCATCTGAGTATATCCATTGAGGTGTCAAACAACTCACTCATCCCCCCACATAATCCACCTTCCAAGCTTGTAAACTGCAGCACTCTCATTCTCTGAGTTGCTCACGTTAAGAATCAAAGAGTCATTCCTGATTCTTCTCTCCTCTCACACCTCACATATCTAGTCCAGCAACAGACCTCAGGGCTTCCGCTCCCAAGCCTATGAGAATCTTGGTTGCTCTTCCCACAATGCTGCCCCACGTCATTCCTCCCTGTGCAGCACACTGTTCCTCAACAACCCTACACACTTCCCTCCCAAGGTACACCACCATCTGCAGGACACCGCTCTGGCCCTTCTTTTCATGGTCTCTCTCACCACAGCTCCAGTTGGTTCACAATTATATCACCAGTGCCTAAAACAGTACTTGGTGTGCAGCGGACACATGACATGGGACACACGCAGAATGAGTGAATTTCATCATTCTTTCAATGTCTGTGTGTCTCCACTACTTTAGCTCTGATCTGAGCCACTATCAACTCCAGCTTGGCCTAAAGCAACACATTCCCCATGATCCAGCCTCCTCACGGTCCGTCCCTGTCCCAACACCATCTGACAAGACTCCACAGGACTCACCAACCTCCAACACACCGAGCTCCTCCTCTGTGATACCCTGCCGCCCACAGTGCTTCTGCTCCTTCAGGAGGCTGCCCCATTCTCTAGCCATCTGGGTCTCCACTCAAACGTCACCTCCTCAGAGCTCTGCCTAAACACCTTAGCTTCAACTATTCCCCCAACTGTCCCCCAACTCCTCCCTCCCTCCCCTACCTCTCATTTCTCTTCTCGCTTCTCTAAAAAGTCATTATATATATTTTTAATAATCTTGTGCATGAAACAAAGTTTGTGTACAACGAACCATTTTATTACCCTTTGTGGAGGTGTCTGAGGGAATCTGGGCATGTGTGGAAAAGACACATCACAGCTGAAGGGGGCCGGGAGGGTCTTTTTTCCCTTGGGGACACTAAATTAACTGTGTGTCGTGTGCCTGAGTTTTGAAAAGTGACCCATCACATGAGGTCAGGTGTGGAATTTTCCACTTGTGGTGTCATGTCAGTGCTCCAAAAGCTGAAACTTTTGAAGCATTCTGGATTTTGGATTTTTGGATTAGACAGGCTCAACCTGTATAAAGCGTTAGGCATCTATTTACTTGTTATTTCCAACAGATCACAAAATTCAGTACCTAGTGAAACAACATGAAGACAAAGACTGAAGCAAGTTGAACTTCATACTGCAATCAAAATGCAGACAGGACGAAAGAATCTGCTTCACTTTGCCATCTGGCCCCCCTTCCACAGTCAGTGTTGACCACTAGTTAACAGAGGCCACGCTACAGAGCTGGAACTGTGAATTTCCTTCAAATGAAAGAGCAGTCTCCATACTTGACACTTTTCCTCCCATTTATAGAAGAAAAGAGAAAAAAAGTAGGAAGAAGCTACCCACTTACTCTGGAAGAAAAGACAAGCCCAAACCACAGAGCACGGGGCAGGGCCTAGGAACCAGCTGTTTTGGAGCCTATGACGGACACCACTGGTCTTCAGGAGGTTTTGTGATAGAAACAGTGAAAAAGAAAACCAAGCTGGACCATGAATGATAGCAGCGTTCAGGAGGCGCAAGCCACAAACAGGAAAGAGAAGAAAACATGCTCCACTGGTGCCATGAAATAATTCATGCACTGAGGGAGTAAACAGTAAACACAGCACAGGAGGGAGAGACACACCCTTTGTGGCTACTCACCGATGATTAAAAGGAAAATGCAAAATACCCTTTCTCCCTTCTCAAAGCAACCGATATTGGCATGATCCAAAAACAAACCCAAAAACTTTTGGAATGTGAGATCCCAGGCAGCCCTGTAAAGAATAAGACAAGCAGGGAAGCAGAGAGAAAGGGTACAGCTGGAAAATGGGGACAGTGGGGCCTCAGCAAAGTCCCCAAAGCCAGAGAATGGCAACAGCAGAACCAAAACAGATGGGGGTGCTGGGAGTCAGGGAAGGGAGTTGGGAGGGGCAGGCAGGGGCTTGGTACCTGGGTAGAATTCACTTCTCCAAAGATGTCATTTTATTTATTTTTTATTGTTTTTTGAGACGTGGTCTCACTCTGTCACCCAGGCTAGAGTGCTGCCGCACAATCGTGGCTCAATGCAGCCTCGACCTCCTGGGCTCAAGCAATCCTTCCACCTCAGCTCCCAAGCAGCTGGGACCACAGGGGTACACCATAACACCTAGGTTTTGTTTTGTTTTTTAATTTTTTGGCAGAGAGAGGGTTTCCCTATGTTGCCCAGGTTGGTCTCCAATTCCTGGGCTCAAGCAATCCTCCAGCCTCAGCCTCCAGAAGTGCTGGGATTACCACCACACCTGGCCAAAAGATGCCATTTTAAAGAAAGCCTTAAAAGTCAGGCACAGTGGTTCATGCCTGTAGTCCCAGCACTCTGGTAGCCCAAGGCAGGTAGATCGCTTGAGGCCAAGAGTTTGAAACCCCATCTCTACTAAAAATACAAAAATTAGCCAGGCGTGGTGGTGCACGCCTGTAATCCCAGCTACTTGGGTGGCTGAGGCCCAAGAATCACTTGAACCCACGAGGCAGACGTTGCAACAAGATCACACCACTGCACTCCAGCCTGGGAGACACAGAGCAAGATTCTGTCTCAAAAAACAATAATAAAATTAAATTAAATTTTAAAATAAAGTCTTTCAGCTGAAATGAGTACTGTTAACAAAATACTCTTAGGTATTTGCTAAAGATCAAGAGGCAGAATGTCTGCTCTAACAACTTAGGTGAATGGTATATACAAGCTATATATATTTTGAAAATAAATCCCTAAGAACTAAATGTTAATATGAGAAGGGCTAAAGAAAAGCATTTGGCTGAGAAAACGCCCCAAAGCTGTGTAGCTAAGTATTTGGAAGAGCTACACGAGAACTGTAAATTATGTCTTAGACACAACCTTGAGGTCCTAGGAAAAAAAAAAAACGGCGTGACTCCCATGAGCCCAGAGTGCCATTTACCAGCTCCTGCTCTCAGGCAGACACACCTCACCTCTAAACCTCATCTTCCTCACCTGCAAAATGGGCTGTCACTACCTACCCTATAGAAGCTGGCATAAGAATCAGGCAAGTGCTTTTGTGTTACTGCAAACAGTAATACCTTTTAGCAGCTGTTATTAAGTAAACATTAATGGAAATACTGATCTATTTTGTTGCCCCAATGTAAGTATTACTAACATACAACAAAGGAGGGTGGCATGAATTAGCAAAAACACTGATTATCCTTCTGTCAACAATTCCATTAAAGAATGTTATAGTTATCCATTTAGTTAAAATGGGTAACTACTTGATCAACTCTTCTTTAAAAATATGGGATAGGTTGGCCGGGTGAAGCGGCTCACGCCTGTAATACCAGCACTGTGGGAGGCCGAGGCGGTAGGATCACGGGTCAGAAGATCAAGACCATCCTGGCTAACACGGTGAAACCCCATCTCTACTAAAAATACAAAAACAAAATTAGCTGGGCGTGGTGGCGGGCACCTGTAGTCCCAGCTACTTGGGAGGCTGAGGCGGGAGAATGGCATGAACCTGGGAGGCGGAGCTTGCAGTGAGCTGAGATCACGCCACTGCACTCCAGCCTGGGCGACAGAACGAGACTCCATCTCAAAAAAAAAAAAAAAAAAAAAAATGGGATAGGCTTAGCTTATAGTTGGAAATAAAAGACATCAGGAAACATAATTAGCCTTCTTTTACTACAGGTCTACAGGCACACTGTGAAGGTAAAGCACATTAGTGAACCAATCATCATCTTTAACTCTAATGGTAAAATCCAACATAACAAAACCTTTGGGCTTATGTGAGAAGTCGGTTGTGTCTCAGTAAGCGGCATACTATAATAGTTCTTTACTCCTCTTAAAATGAATTCTTTGGAACCAATAACTTAGTACAACAAAAACCCTCTCTAGACACTATCACTCTGTGAAAGTCAAAATGATTTAAGAGGTTAGGAGAGGATTAGTGTATCACTGAATTTTGCACAAGGAAGGCAGAACAACCATCTCTCTAGCAAGTGGCAAATTAAATGAAAAAAAAGTTGTAATAGCGCAATAGACAGAACCCTGGGAACATAAAGACAAGGCCCCACGACTCCCTATCTCCGAGGAGGTCAGGAAGACTTCTCAGCAGAGAGGACCCTGAAAGATGAGCAGGGTCTTGCCAGGAAGAGTGGGAGGCAGGGTACTCGAAGCAGAGGCAGGAGCACACCCTGGGAGGCAGCTGGAGCTGATGCCTGGTGGCAGCTGGGGGAATCCCAGGGGTGCAGCCCGTGTGGCGGGGAGAACAACAAAGGCAATGGGACAGATGCTAGACTGAGACAAGCGTGTGGGAGCTCAACTTCCCTTTGCTTGTAGGAGGAGTGTTCAAAGTCCTCAACATGCATCAGGACCACTTGAAGGAACTGTTAAAACGCAAGAGGTGAGGCCCCAAAATTTGTTTCTAATATGCACCCAGGTGATGCTGATGCTGCTGGCCTAAGCACCACCCTGTGAGACCCACTGCCCTAGGAAAGAATTGAATAACCCACCACACCACCTGTCACTACCCTCCCTACCCACCTTAGCTGCAGTGTGGCGCAGGTAAAGCCTGTGCACCTGTTACTTCTCAAATTGACATTCTCTCTCTCAGAAAACCCCCAAGAAGCCCGTAGAAACTACGAAACAAAGCAAAGCGAAGAAAAATGGGGTGGAGACAGACTCTCCCTAGTACATGATCCTCCCATGCTGTGCCCTTCAAGGTCTGAGCACCCCCTCCTTGCGCTCAGAGAAGAGAGAGCATGGGTTTCTTTAGGCCTCATTCCTAATTGAAAAATCAGAGATCAGAAAAGAGGGAAAAAGACAATGTTATGATAACAAACACTACTGACACTTCAGTTTATTACAGTAGAATTTTCTGTGTAAGTGTAAACCGACACAATTCATGTTAAGCCCTTTATCTTCACGTGTCAATCAGAACATGTTTACATTGTATATATACATTCCCATTTCACACAGACAGCAATCCTGGCCACCTAACACATTCAATAACTGAAGGCAATGATAAGAATGTAAGAGATTTCCATTACAGAGGAAACTCTGAGAACAGAAATTAGAAACCGAGTGTAATTTGAATGTGAACTGTTTTACTGCCGCAGAGCCACCCACACATCATGCATATCAACAAAATAAATGCACACATCAAGGGCAGTCCTGAAGGCTCAGAACGTTAAAACCAGAGTGCTACATACAGCAAAGAACTTACTAAGATGGGTGAGATGTTTCTATCCTGCCACGCCAGTTAAGACAGGGAAACTTTAACCGGAATTCAAAGACTAAAGGGAACACAAGCCCCAGTGTCCCCTCCACTGAAAGCATCTGTAGCCAAACAGATTGGCGCAGAATTGGTGCAGAGGTGTATTTGTAACAACTGTTTTCCCGGATCTTCATAAAAACAACTTTATCTGCTCTGACAGTTACTCCAAAGGCCTTTCTCATCTTAAAATATCCCAAAGCCCAATATTCTAAGTCTCCGTATTTCAAAAAACACCCTTAGAAGAGCCTCTAATCCTTTCTAATTATCCACAGTTCCCATGGGTGGCTGGCTTCTCGATGAAGCAGGACACCAGGAGATAGAGTCCCTCGGAGCCAGAGATCTTTGCCTCACCATGAGGCCTTCCGAGGGGCAGCACCTGCCTAGTCCCACACCCTGTCCTCACTACCACCTAGCACCCACTGTGCATGAGACAGCACCCTAAACCTCCGAAGGACAGACTGTAGAGCCAGTGGATGGTGCTGTGAGGTACAGCCAAGCTGGGGCAAGGCCCATGCTGAGCAGGCACCTGCAAAAACCAAGTTCCTTCTGCCTTCCTTTCCCTCTCTCTCGTGACTTTCAACTTTCTGCTCAGAACCAGGCAAATGTCCTAAATAAAAGTCGGCCCTGTGTCCCCTGTCCTCTCACTGGCTTCATTTTGTAGAACACATTACATCATTCCAGTTACAGTTCACATCCTCATTTCAAAAGCATTTTACCTTGCCCTACAATGCTCCAGTTTCCTTAAGTGACCTGTACTCTTTTCAATTAGCCAGTTATCTAAGTCTAGCTGATAACAGTGTAGAAATCCCACTCATCTGTTCCCCTACCCTGCAGTGTGATTCTTCATGGATGTGGTGTCAAAACAGAAGCTTCTTGAAATACTGAGGCTTTCTATCTGATCTGGGGACTTTCCTAGCAAGGAAAAGGACTGGGCTAGTATTCAGAGACCAGCTACCTCTTGGATCCATCACCAACCACCCACCACATGGCCAGAGGTCAGTCCCTGCGTCACTCTAGTTCATGCACAGAAAGGAAATCCTCTCACATGCAACAACCTGGATGAAGCTTGAGGACATTATGCTAAGTGAAATAAGGCAGTCACAAAAGGAGAAATCCTGCGGATTCTGCTCATAGGTACTCAAAGTAGTCAGACTCACGGAGACAGCAGAAAGTGGTTGCCCGTGGCTGTGGTAGGAGAGAATGGGAGTTATTAATGGGTACAGAGTTTCCGTTTTTCAAGATGAAAAGTGTTCTAGAGATTGATTGGACAGCAGTGTAAAGGTACTTAAACTGAACACTTTAAAATGTTAAGATGGGAGGCCGGTGGGCGTGGTGGCTCACACCTGTGATCCCAGCACTTTGGGAGGCCGAGGCAGGCGGATCACGAGGTCAGGAGTTCAAGATCAGCCAGGCCAACATGGTGAAACCCCACCTCTACTAAAAATACAAAAATTAGCCAGGCATGGTGCCTGGCGCCTGTAATCCCAAGTACTCGGGAGGCTGAGGCAGGAGAATCACTTCAACCTGGGAGGCAGAGGTTGCAGTGAGCCAAGATCGCACCACGGCACTCCAGCCTGGGCGACAGAGCAAGACTCCATCTCTTAAAAAAAAAAAAAAAAAAAGGGAGGCCAGGCGCGGCGGCTCATGCCTGTAATCTCAGCACTTTGGGAGGCCGAAGCAGGGGGATCACTTGAGGCCAGGAATTCAAGACCGGCCTGGCCAACATGGCGAAACCCCATCTCTACTAACAATACAAAAGTTAGCCAGGCATGGTGGCGGGCGCGTGTAATTCCAGCTACTCGGGTGGCTGAGGCATGAGAATCGCCTGAACCCAGGAGGCAGAGGTTGCAGTGAGCAGAGATCGCGCCACCACACTCCAGCCTGGGTGACAGAATGAGAACCTGTCTCAATCAAAAAAAGTTAAGATGGTAAGTTTTATGTCATATGTATTTCACCACAATTTAAGTATAGAGGGAAAGTTCTGCCACATTTTAACACAAGTGCAAGTGGACAGCTCAGGGGAGACCACACAGCCCGTCCACCACCGAGAACCAAGGGGAACCCAGATGGAAGGAAAGCAGGTTTGGCCACAGCTCTGCTGCAGATACAGCACACACAGGCCAGGCCTTTAAAGATGCCACCCATAGCAGGTGTGGCTGTGGGCCTGCATCCAGCACAGTCAGATTCGTCAGGACACAAACAGAAGGGTCCCCCAGGAGTGCTGCACTGACTCCCCAGGGAAATGGGCTCTGGGCACACAGCCACAAGCAGGCAGAGGTGGCGGAGCAGGTGGATGCCCGCATGCAACCTCTGTATTGAGTGGGCAAGAGCTAAAACACTGTATGCAACCAACCACTCTGCAAACTGAACAGTGGCAGGTTCTCACTATCTGATGTTTCAAGGGCAGAAGCTATAACCGACTGCGTTGATTTTCTAACTTTGAGTGTTTGGCACATCTGTACCCCAACACAGTTCTTCCTTTGTAAAATGCAGCAGGGTTACTATGAGGGTCCATCACGGCTCCAGCCTGTCCCAGCAAGCCCCTGCCTTCCCTTCAATGATCACTCCCACTCTTGCCAAAGCCTTTGTATCTGCTACAACTTCTGCATTTACTCTTCTGCTCTAACACCTCCAGATTCACCTCTTCCCCCAAAGGAGTACTTTTTCCACTGCACGCTCATCCGAGCATCCGGAGGACAATCCGCATCCCTGACTTCTTCACTGAGGCATCCTACGATTTCCACTAAGACCAGGTACCCTCGGCATTTAGGATTTCTCCATCCACACCCACAGGAACCTCTGCCCACCAGCCCAGCCAGACAGCAGCCCCATGGAGGCCAATCCCATCATCAGCCAGGAGAGGATGTCTAAAACCAGTGCTCTTAGCTTCCCCAAAAAAATCACCTGAAGACCTTTCTCCTGAGCAGCTCAGTCCCACTCTGCTCCAGATGACAGCCAATCATAGCCCGACACTCAAGCCCCCTGGTAGTAACATTCTCTTATCTGCACTCTGGCAGTGGTATCAGCCAAAGGCAAAAACAGAAGAAAAACACTGCTACAAAGTGAAGCCCTGGGTCAGAAGCCGTAAACTACAATAACCTGGGTTTTGGGGATGTGCCCATTTTCTTGGCATAAGGATTTTTTCTTAATAGGTATATTCCAGGAACACATACTTGGTCTACAATGCATTGCTAAGATCTCTTTGTTGACAAGGTGAAGAAATAGGAACTACATCTGAATAGCTTAGTAAATGTTCAATTTACCCTACAAAGTGCTGATTAATGAACAGACCAAGGAAGGTCTCTAGTGGGAGGCCACAGGTCTCTTTCTGAGTACTGTATATTTCAACATTTTTATCAATTACTTGAACGATGGCACAGATAAAATGTTTACCTAATTCAAAGATGACAAGTTTCCAGGAGCAATGGCAAATACACTGGATGACAGAGTCAAGAGCTAAAAAGATCAACAGATTGGAATTGCAATAGAGAGGAAATAAATGCTATTTGGACACTTGGGTGCAAAAAAAGAAATGCACAAATGTAGGAGGTGTGAAAAAGACTTAGGAGATTTAATTGGATATAATTTCTGTATGTGACGATGTGATGTTGTGGCTGCCAAAAAAAAAAAAAAAGAAAAAGTCAGGCAGTCTTAGACTGTACCTAAGGGAGACTTAGTAAGGGGCCAGGGGAGAGACCCTGAAAACTTGGTTTCTGCCTCCACACATTAAGAGAGATAAGTCAGTGGAAGAACATCCAAGTGAGAGCGGGGACCAGAAGTTCCTTCTCATGGAGAACGGCTGCAGAAACCCAGCACACAAAGGTCTCCAGGGAGGGGGACTGGTCAGGCTCTTTATGACCCTGCTGGAGGAGAGAAAGAGAGAACTTAGATCAACACAGGGTGAGGGACTGTGGTTCCATATAAGAACAGACAGTAGGATTCACCTGAAACCAGACTGGACTGCCTAAAGAGGTAATGAAGATTTCTGTGGAGCTGCACATTTCTGAGATTGTGTAAGCCTGATGTGATTTACTATGAGAACTCTTTTGGGGTGTTATCTGCTCTGTTTTGCAGCTAAGGAAACTGATGGTTAACAATGAGCAAATGACCTACCTGGGATCACTCAGGTAATTTAGGGAGCAGAGCTGGGGCTTAAATTGAGATGACCTCACATGACTCTAGGGGTAGAAAATTCCACTTTGGAGGTATCTCTTAAGGCTGACAAGGATGCTACAGCCAGGTGCATATGATTGAAGAGGTGCTCTCTCACACACATCGTGCATGCTGACAGCCACCTCACCAGAGTGGGCACCTCTTTAAAGCCTCTGAGAGTAGAAACCTCTGTCAACCCCAATGCCTTGACCCGTCAAAGGAGGGCAACACAGGGAGCTCGTAAAAAGCTTTACAGAGCTTCACTCTGTATCTCATAACCCACATGTAAAGGAATGAAACTGACTTACTAGGGAAAATCCTATTATTTCAGACCTTATATTCCACTGAAAAGCATACACTGTTTGCACGAGTTAACTATACTGCAGAATATCAAATTCTTGTTTTTGTTCACAACCCATAGAGGGAGGAAAAAAAATAAAGACAGAAAACACAATCTAACCCAACTACATGAACTCCTCCTGCACATACAACATTTTCCTTAGAGGACAGAAATGGATCTCACAAATTTGGAACACAAGATTTCCACTTCATCAGGCAACTGCCACTCATCACAGCCTGTTTCTATTAAATCCCATTCCCTTCGTTATCTCCACACTTAGCTTTCCTTCCACGCACTGCTTACACACAGTTCAAACTTTCCCCAGCAAGCCACAGGAAAGTCGGCCTCCCCGACTTCGGCGCACCCATTCTTTATTCAGTGCTGATGCGCAGATCACACAAAGATCCCTTCATGCTAAGAAAGTTTCCACCCCACCAGAAAATCTATATTCTTCCATGGAAATTGAGAAGTACATTTTTTTCTCTTTTACAAGTTCCAGTTGAGAACAATATAATTCTCAAACAGATGGAGAGCTCAGACAAGCATGAGCAACCCTTGCCTTTAAAGCAAATCAGGCAGTGAAGTGTGAGAGGCCAAGTGTCAGTCACTGGCACCTGCATCCCCCCCACCCTGAGTCTGGCCCAGGAGGGCTGGAGGCTGAGGTCCAAAAAAAAAAAAAAAAATGGGGAAAGTCAGGTGGCCACAACCACCTCGCTCCAGGAAGGTGGGGATGTTCATACAGCCACACAGCAGTTCAAGTGGGGATCCCTAAGCCTTCCTATGGCTCATCTTCTCTGAAGGGTTGACAGGCATGCTAATGGATTGTCGTGGAGGATTAATGAGCCTGCCATGGGCCAGGAACACAAGAATGAATGGTGCAGTGACATCTTTGAGGAGCCGCCTCACCCCTTTAATAACCCTCCCATTTTGTTTCCCTGCACCCTTGCGCTTCAGCACGAACTCTGTTAATTTGCTTAAAAGTCAGCAGCATGTTACATCATGTAGACACGAACAATTATGCTTTAAAAAAAAAAATCCAGAGGAATAAAAGTATGCCAATTAAGTGCAAAGGGATCAATGTAAATGCTCCTTGCTACCAGATAAAGGACACATTTCCAAATGGTCACCAGAAACGAGGCAGGTGCTGCCAAGCAGCATGCTGACAAAGTCAGAAATGTCTCCCATTACTCCTCTTTAGGATAGCACAAGTACAGCCTTGATGAAGTCTACCCTTGACAGTGGGCAAAAACAGAAGACAGGAGGTCAGGCCAGGCACGGTGGCTCATGCCTGTAATCCCAGCACTTTGGGAGGCCGAGGCAGGTGCACTGCTTGAGGCCAGGAGTTCGAGACCAGCCTGACCAACATGGTAAAACCCCATCTCTACTAAAAATACAAAAATGAGCATGGCATGGTGGCACGCAGCTGAAGTCCCAGCTACTCAGAAGGCTGAAGCACAAGCATCACTTGAACCCGGGAGGCAGACGTTGCAGTTAGCCAAGATCATGCCATTGCACTCCAGCCTGGGTGACAGAGCAAAACTCCGTCTCAAAAAACAAACAAAACAGGAGGTCATTCGATCAGGGAAGAAAAACATCCCTGGGAGGTGGAGACGACCCAAAAGGCAGGCAAGCCGCTGTGCCCAGTGCACCAGGGAGGCAGAAAACCCCAGGCACCCACCAAGCAAGTCTACAGCGTCCTCTGCATTCTGCAGCAGGAGGCAGGGCTGCTGGACAGCAGCCCCATTCAGCAGCTTTGTGGACCAGTCTTCCCAGGCACCTGCTGTAGAACAAAGCTCAAGGTGTAAAGGAAAACAAAACCCAAAGTCTCAAATCCCCACAACAGGGTGGTAAATCTTGCCCCTCTACATGGAAATGGCACTACTCCAAGGCAAAGCAAATGCTCCCCTGCCCGTAGCCAACATCACCTCTATGCCTGCCTCATTCTGCTCATCCAGGACCCAGCTTCCAAGACCAAACAGGTCTCCCAGCCACAGCACAGCAGCCTATAGTTGCTGGATGGCACGGCAGGAAATAGCAAGGACGTTCATATGGGGTCAGGGGGGTGCTGCAAGCTCTCCCCACACAGCCCTGGGTTAGGGAACCATAGAGCATGCTCCACCAGCCCCTCCATGCTCTCTAGGCAACACCACGGGCAAATGGAACACGGGACAAACGGACATGGGACAAAGCCTTGGCAAAATGCAATCACGCTGGAGACTAAGGATCCAGGGTCTCCCACTGTTCCACCACTCACACCTCCCACCCAGGCTTACCCCACCCTGAGGCCCCTCGTATCTAGGGCGGGGGTGGCTACGTCTATATCCTCCCTACTGATGTCCCCATACCATCAAGCAGCTCTTACCAATGTATCAGGTGGTAAACAACAGACTCTCACTAACTCCATTTTTAAATGCTGGGGCATATGACCAAGGACATTATCTCAGGTAGTTGTTGCGGGAAAGAGCTTTTAGATAATGGCTTTGATTCCTTAAGGGTAGACCCCTATTTTGTTTGTATTGTTAATGAGAGCTTGGTACTAAACAGTTTCCAAATGTTACTGGAAAGTCCAAACTCACCATCATCTTACATAAGGTTTCCAGGGTATGGTAAATAAATACACTTCTGACAATTAGAGAAATGCAAACTAAGATATTTTTAGCTTGGCTGAGCATAGTGGCTCATGCCTGTAACCCCAGCACTTTGGGAGGCCGAAGGAGCAGCACTGCTTGAGCCCAAGAGTTCAAGGCTACAGTCAACTATGATGATGACACCACTGCATTCCAGCCTGAACAAGCAAGACCCTATCTCAATCAATCTTCTTTTTTTCTTTGGAGCCAGGGTCTCACGCTGTCACCCAGGCTAGAGGGCAGTGGCACGATCTCGGCTCACTGTAGCCTCAACTTCCTGGGCTCAAGTGATCCTCCCACATCAGCCTCCCAAGTAGCTGGGACCAAAAGCAAGCACCACCATGCCCAGCTAATTTTTTTGTATTTTTGGTAGAGATGGGGTTTCTCCATGTTGCCCAGGCTGATCTTGAACTCCTGAGCTCAAGTGATCTGCCCGCCTCGGACTCCCAAAGTGCTGGGATTACAGGCATGAGCCACTCTGTATCCGGCCAAAGAAAGAAATATTTTTACTTAACAGATTCACACACAAAAAAATTACCAATCTAATAACACCAAGCTTGAGTGAGGACATGGGGCAACAGGCACTCTCCTACTTTTGGGAGGAGCATATGTGTACAGCCATTTTGAAGGACAACATCTGCCAAAAAATACAAATGCCTATAACCTCTGAACAGTGACTCCTCTTCTAGAGATCCAACCCTCATGTCGGTGGGGCAAATAGATGTATGTCCCCACACGTACACCGCCTCATCCAGGTGGTCAAGGTTAACAACAATGGTGATAAGTCATGCTGACAAATCACTGAAGGGAGGGTGTTTCAGCTCTGTGGTCTTGCTCCCAAAAACCCATGGTCCCAGACTAACCATAAGAAAACCATGGGCCGGGCAGGGTGGCTCACGCCTGTAATCTTAGCACTTTGGGAGGCCGAGGTGGGCAATCACCTGAGGTCAGGAGTTCGAGACCAGCCTGCCCAACCTGGTGAAACCCCATCTTTACTAAAAATACAAAAATTAGCTGGGTGTGGTGGCAGGCACCTGTAATCCCAGCTACTCGGGAGGCTGAAGCAGGAGAATCGCTTGAACCTGGGAGGCAGAAGTTGCAGTGAGTCGAGGTTGCACCACTGCACTCCAGCTTGGGAGACGAGTGAGACTCTGTCTCAAAAAAAAAAAAAAAAAAAAAAAAAACCATGAGACAACTCCAAATTAAGGGGCAGTGTGCACAAAACCTGGCCAGTGTCCCTCGAAACTGTCAAAGTCACCAAGGACAAGGAAAGTCTGAGACCCTGTCACAGAGCAGAAGAGGCGAAGGAGACAGCTAAATGTAAAGTGCTGTGATGCGCTATTCTGCACAGGATCCTAGACCAGGAAAGGAACATTGGGCAAAACTGGTAAAATCCAAAGAAAGTCTTGAGTTTAGTTCACTGACAGTCATGGACTAATGCTGGTTCCTTAGCTGTGGCAAATTACCATGGTGACACAGAATGTTAACAGAGGGGAAGCTGTTAAGAGGTACATGGGAACTCTCTAGACTATCGCGGCAACTTTTCTGTAAATCTAAAACTATTCTAAAAGAAAAAGTTTATTTAAAGAAACAGTGAGTATGCATGAGCATGTAAGCCGCAGGACAACAGGGCTCTATTTAAATGTTTTTTTTAAAAAGTACCCTTACTGCTCTGTGGCTTGCTTCTGCCTGACCCGCCAACACCGCCCCATCCTGCCGCCCCCAGTTTCTTATGCAGGTGGACATAACCACATGGAAAAAATGCCTGGAAGGAGACATGCTGATGGGCCAGTAGTTCCTTCTGGGGAGTGAAGCAGACTGGGGAGAGCAGCAGGAAGAGGAGAGGGTGAGCTATATCACCTATCACCTTCTACTCTGTAACTGTGTATTGTTCTAATTTCCATAAGAAACATACATTCACATATTAATTGTATACTTAAAATCATTTTAAAAACAAAGATCATTCTGCTATAGGAAGAGAGCCAAAATTTATATAAATGAAAAACCACAAATTGCAAATCTGTGTTTAAACGATGGCTAAGAATAGCATTTTTGCTTGCATAGCGAGTATCTGCAAAGCTTACCCTTGGGAAGCAGGGTGGAAGAAGGAAGAGTCAGAGGAGAGGAGGAGGGGCCTGGCATGTTTACTCCTTACCTCCTGTTTTAATTGCCTACCATAAGCATGTGTTTTTGTTTTTGTTTTGGGATAGTGTCTTGCTCTGTCACCCAAGTTGGAGTACAGTGGCTCACTGCAGCCTTGACCTCTTAGGCTCAAGGGATCCTCCTGCCTCAGCCTCCTGAGTAGCTGGGACTACAGGTGCACACCACCATGCTTGGCTAATTTTTTAATTTTTTTGTAGAGATGGGGTGTCACTATGTTGTCCAGGCTGGTCTTGAACTCCTGGACTCAAGAAATCCTCCTGTCTTAGTCTCCCAAAGTGCTGGAATTATAGGCATGAGCCACCATGCCCAGCCAAGCATGTTTTTAGGTCATTATCATCATGAAAATGATCATAAACCCTCAAAGTTCATTCCTTACTTGCTGTATCTCCTTGACCCCCAAACCACACCCAAAGGAGCCCACATTTTGGAATTCTGCTTCTAGGGCTGTGATGGCACAGGATCCCTCTCATTTGCCCACAGCTTGAGGGCAGCGTGAGGACAGTGTGAGGGAGCAAGCACCCTCAGAGGTGGCCCCTGCCCTCACTCACACCGCTGGCTGAAACGCTGGTATCTCTCCATCGGACAGGATCTGTTCAACATCAATGCTGTTCTCCACTGGGGCATCCTGAGAGACCTATATAAGGGGGCAACTCACATCCATCTGTGATGGCAGCAAAGTGTGGCAAGAACCTAATGTGCCTTCTGAGTCATCTTTAAACTATGCAAGGTCCCTGCCTGCAATCAATATATTCTAATACTTTAGATTAATACTTTCTGATTAATCAATCTATGACAAACCCCTGGATCCTCAACAATGGCATCTAAAAAAAATGTAGTGCAACTGGCTGAGCACAGTGACTCACGCCTGTAATCCCAGCACTTTGGGAGGCCAAGGCAGGCAGATGGCTTGAGGTCAGGAATTTGAATAACATGATGAAACTTTGTCCCTACTAAAAATATAAAAATTAGCCGAGTGTGGTGGCAGACACCTGTAATCCCAGCTACTTGGGAGGCTGAGGCAGGAGAACTGCTTGAACCTGGGAGGCAGAGGTTGCAGTGAGCTGAGATCACGCCACTGCACCCCAGCCTGGGTGACAGAGCAAGACTCTGTCAAAAAAAAAAAAAAGTAGTGCAACTGTCCAAAGCTGCTTGTCCTTGAAAAGGACGCCAAAAACCAACCAACCAAGCAACCAAAAAAAATCTGCAAGATATATAGAGTGGGAAAACAGCACAATGAAGATGAAAAACTGCTATTTCATGCTGCTTTTAAGATCAAGTGATTTAATTTCACTAACATTGATTTTTGCAGAGTGATTTAATTTTGCTAACACTGACTGAGCTTCTGCTTACTGATGTTAACATCTGGGCAGCCAAAGTCGTCGCCCACCACACAGAGGAAGGAGGAGAAACACCAGGCCATCTGAGAACCCATCCACATGCATATACTGATGAATCAAAGCGTACTGCGTAAAAAGAGGCTTCCAAGATTAATCAAGGTTTATTTTTTAGGTCCTGAATCTCTCAGGATGTCTGATAAAAAGCTGGGCCCTTTCTCCAAAAAAAAATACACTTACAAAGAGCTTGCACGCCATTTCCAAAGGCCCTCTGAACCCCATCTATGGGGCCTTTTGAGTCACAGACCCTCATCAACTAGTCTTGAGCTATAAGCATCTGTGATACCATTTTACAGATTAAAAAAAAAAAATGAGGACTTAAGAGCAATTGGGTGACTTTCTCAAAATTCTCCCACCAGCTAATGGCAAGGTGGAGAGCTCTGGTCTCATGCTAAGCAGGATATTTCTAGAAAACATGAAGCACACTCAGCAGTGGTTAGCACAGACCCCCAACGAAAGCATTATAATGGCATTCCCACATGTGCCAAAGCTACGCAAAGGTATACACATGAAATAACAGTGCCATCACTCACTCTCACACACACACACACACACACACACACACAGGTGTGTGTTGTGTGGTGAGTCGAAGAGAGAAAGAAAGTTGGGAGCGGGGGAGAGAGTGTGTGTGGGGGGAAGTGAAAGGCAGAGAGAGGAGGGAGAGTGGGAGAAGAAGGAGAGTAGGAGAGAAGGGGCGGGGGAGAAAACAGGAGCGGGAGAGAAGGGGGTGGTGGGAGAACTATACTACTGACACTATGAACTTGGGCCAGGGCTGGCCAGGGCTGAATCCAAAACCCTGCCCCCTACCCGTGAAACAAGAATCTAGGTTCAGATCACCAGAGAGCACACTGAGAAGCCACCATGTCCTTCCTTCAGTAAGGTGCAGGCAGGCAGGGGGCCTCAATCACTGGGACTCAAACTCCCCGCCCATCAGCCTCTGTTCCATGCTACAAACCACAGAGCACAAGACACCGCTGCAGTTCAGGAGCAAAGCCCCAAGGTAAGTGGCACCAAGTATCCCATTTCCACAGCACTCCAGGACCACTACCAAACAGGGGCTGGCAATCAGGAGGAGCCCTGCTTCCAGCAAGGAGATAAGTAACTTCGGCCTTCCACTGGAGGCCAGAGATGGCAAAGACAAAAATCTGAAGATAAAAACAGGCAGAGAGCTCTACAGCTGGACACTTTTAAGAGCTTTATTTCTTGCCCCAACTTAACCATTAATTACACAATGACAACCTGGGGATGCTTTGGCTTCTATGCCAAGTCGTGGCTTCTAACACCACCACCTCTCTCTCCCCTGGTTACCACACAGCATCTCGCTGGGGGGTGGACCCTGGTCTAGCCCTCCATAATGCACCCTCCACCCTACTACCAAGGCGGACTTTCCAAACCACAAACCTGACAGTGCCCATTCTTCTGCATTAAGTCCTTCAAAACCTCCCTGTGCCTTCCAGAGAAAAATCCAACCTCCCTGAAATGGCCTAAGACTCTGTGATTTGACCTGTGTCAATACATCCACTCTCAGCTCCTGATATTCCTTTACCAAGGACAAGACGTGGAGCCAACTGAGGTTTCTAAACTCCAAGACACCGAGTACACATGCTTCCCAGCAGCTCCTTCCATCAAAACACCCATCTTCTCTAGGCCAGGCCTTTAACACTCGCCTGGGTGCAGACTCGCCCCTTCACCGCCACAGGACCCCGACTGCACTCATTTCTCTTAAGTTTAGGCACTCGTTTACCTACTGGACTGTGATCCCATGCGCAGCTGGAACTGCACTGTATTTACTATCCTTCACAAGGGCCAAACCAGCACAGGTCTGAGAAACAGCAGGTGCTTAGTAAACACTGGGCAAATGAATGACAAGGAAGTAATCAGTTGCTCTTGTTCACATGCTCCCTCTCTTCCTTCTCCTCCTCCTCCCAAAACCTTTAGGTTTTTTCACATGCTCCCTCTCCTCTCAAAACCTTCAGCTTTTAAGTGAATTCATACCCATAAAAATTTAAATAAGCCAGGCGCGGTGGCTCACGCCTATAATCCCAGCACTTTGGGAGGTTCAGGTGGAAGAACTGCTTGAGGCCAGGACTTCCAGACCAGCCTAGAAAATGTACCAAGACCGCATCTCTACAAAAATTTAAAAATTCGCCAGGAGTGATGGCGCAGGAACATAGTCCCATCTATTGAGGAAGCGTAGGTGGGAATATCGCATGAGCCTAGGAGGTTGAGGCTGCAGTGAACTATGCTCACATCACTGCACTCTAGCCTGGACAACAATGTGAGATCCTGTCTCTAAGAAAAAAAAAAAAAATTAAATACTTCATTGATATTTGCTAAAACTCAAAAGTCCCATCAAAACCATAATGAGATACCACCTCACATCCATTAGAATGGATAGCTACTATAAAAAATTTTTAAAAATAAATAAAAATAAACGTTGGCAAGGATGTGGAAAAATTGGAATTCTTATGCAGTCTACATGGAAAACAGTACAGTGGTTCCTCAAAAAATTAAAAATAGAACTGCCATATGATCCAGCAATTCCACTTCTGGGTATATACCCAAAAGAACTGAAAGACTTAAGGAAATATTTGCATATACATGATCACAGTCATATTATTCACAGTAGCCAAAGCGGGGGAGCAACTCAAGTGTCCATCGACAGACAAATGGATAAGCATATATACCACATGGTAATGGACATTATATAAATGTGTTATCACACATACATATATTATTAAATATTATTGGGCCTTAAAAAGGAAGGAGATTCTGGACACATGCTACAGCCTGAATGAACCTTGAGGACATTATGCTCATAAAATGGGCCAGTCACAAAAGGACAAATAGTGTACAAGTCCACTTACATGAGGTATCCAGATAGTCAAATTTACAGACAGAAAGTGGAATGGCGGTTGCCAAAGACTAGGGGGAAAAGGCAATGGGGAGTTGTTTGATGGACATGGAGTTTCAGTTTGGGAAGATGAACAAGTTCCGGAGATGGACAGTGGTGATGGTTGCACAACAATATGAATGTACTTAATGCCACTGAACTCGTACATTTAAAAAAAATTCTTTTAAGTAGCCTCAATAGCTGCTGTCTGACACCACCCTTTAAAGTTCAAAATGGTTTCAGACACTGACAGCTGCCACACCACCCAAGGAGGCTGCGGCTCCAAGGCTGGGTAATCAGGCTACCTGGGGTGGAGTGGTGAGCCGCTGATGCCTGGGACCTGCTGCTAGACCTGAATAGTGGAAGCATGCTGGTGTTCTTGCACACTCCTGTTCCATCTTCAACAATTATCTGGAGGAAGCACCACCAGGGGCCCAGCCCACAGAGGCATCTTTGGAGGGACCCTGGACAGACAATGAGCAGATATACACATGGTCTGAGCCAGTCGTGGAAAGAGCCACTGGGAAGATACTGAAGGGACACAGAGGAAGAGGTGCCCAGCTGGCTAACAGAGAGTAGAGTGGGCTGGAGGAGACTGATGGAAACCCACTGGGAAGCGGGTGCCCTAGATTATTATTAACCTCCCCAGACTAAGTAAGCAGAAGTTGGGGTCTGTCCTCTAGTAAGTTACAGCCCCAGTAAGAACCCACACAAAGCATCTAAGCATCCAGGCATCTAAAGAACTCAACATCTACCATCCAGCGTGTCCACCCACTTCCCAGGAAGTATGGTGACAGGGCTGCAAAGGCAAGCACAGCATCATTCTTCTTCAAAGCCAACAGTTCCAGCCGGGCATGGTGGCTCATGCCTGTAATCCCAGAACTTTGGGAGGCTGGAGGGAGAGGACTGCTTGAGTCCAGGAGTTTGAGTGCAGCCTGGGCAACATAGTGAGACTCCCATCTCTACAAAAAATGTTAAAAATTAGCCAGGCGTGATGGCACACATCTGTGACCCCAGCTACTCAGGAGGCTGAGGCAGGAGGATCCCTTGAGCCTGGGAGGTTGAGGCTGCAGTAAGCCATGACCATGCCACTGCATTCCAACTGGGGTTACAGAGCGAGACACTATCTCAAAAATTAAAAAAAAAAAAAAAAAAAAAGGAAAAGGAAGAAGAAATATATACATGGAGGGAGCCTACAGTGTGGGGTCAGACTCCTCACAAAGTTTCAAACATTCTGAAGCTCAGGGAGACGAAATAATTTGCCCCAAATCACACTCACTAAATATTAGCGCTGGATAGAATGCAAGCCCAGACTTCCTGAAGCCAAATCCCACATGCGCTCTCTCAGCACACAGAGGGTCTCCCGATGACTGCCTTTCTCCTTCTACTCTCTCATCCACAGCAACCCAGTGGCCAAATTTTGCTCCATTTGAAAAGGAAGGAAAGAAAGGTCCCTGTCCTCATCTGGATAAGCTTTAGTTATGTTTGTATAACATTCAGAAAAGGCCATAAAAGATCTTCACTGAGGGCTGTGCTAAGTATTAAGTGTTACTCAATAAACCACAGCATGGAGGTTGCCAACTGACGTTTAGCTATAACCTGGAAAGAGTACTGGCTGAATACATTTTTTTTTTTCCTATTTCAATTTCTAGGTATCATTTATATTCATCAGCCCCCACCCCCCACCTCCCCCATTAGCAAGCATAAAACAAACAAAAGAAAACCCACAGAGCTACAGTTGTAAGACACAACCAGAGTAGGTGGCATATTATGATAAACAAAGATGACAATAAAACATTTTTCCAGCTGTGATAAACATATTTAAGATCTATCATAGAGGCTGCCAGAGCTAAAACTGAAAACTATGAAAATTGCAAGTTGTTCATAACACAGAATTTATGTCTTAGAAGCTTTTATTTTTTAGGCAGAAGTTGTCTCACTAGGAGATCATTTCCTTACCTTTTTAAAATTTGAACTTTTAAAGCTGTGACATGTTGAGGCTGTCACACGTCCAAAGTGATTTAACAACTGGCTGAGGGATGGACTGAGGCTGAGCACGGGCACATGGTACAGCTCAGAGGCCCAGCTGGAGAAGACAATACCGCTCAGGGCAGCCCTACTAAGCCTCCAGGAGGATCCCAAAGATCTACGCCCGCCAGGTGATTAGGACACTCACATTTCATTACATCTCAAATACTGTGAACAAGGAATTCAATTAACAGCTGTCTCAGTGTCTTAGAGATGAGAAAAGATTAAGAAGAATGGTGAATTATGTCCAGATTTCCAAATATCCATGCCTTTGTGCCCTTTCTTGGCTTCTGAAACCATCTGTCTTCCTTTCCCAACTTAAAAAAGAAAAAACAAAAACTTTAAACAATAAACCTTGCCATCCAACTGTGACTGATGAGATGTAGTTGTGAAATGGGCTTGTCAGATGCACTTATATAAGAGGATACCGACTTGATTGCAATTCATAACATCTCTAACATCTGAAAAACTTCAACAATGATTTTCTCAATAAACAAAACTGTTGTGTATTACACTAAGCTGAGCTAAGATTACCTCATCCCTTAAAAACCAACGGCTGTAAACAAGTTGTAACACAACTGGGCAATGCCCACACAAGCAAAAGTCCCTTTGCAAAGCCCAGCAGACTTCCAGCAACTTCCTGGCCTTCCGAGCAGAAACAGCCCCAATGATGGGACTAAAGGAGGAGACCTCACAGAACTGGAGAACATCAGATCGTGAAAGACTCAGAACAGAACACTTTACTTTTAGAATCCTAAAATAAACACAGCCAGACCACTTGAGGAATCACGGAGGTGTATCCGTGAAAAGGCGCTATATCTGCTTTTTAAGTCACACACCCAAACTAGTCAGATCTCTCTTAAAACCCTTGAGATCAACCCTATTCCACCTCTTTTGATGAACACCTACCTATGCCATGCACTTTGTCAGATCCTATGGAAACAAAGAACATGTTGCCTGCCCTTAAAGAATCCCTATAACCACAGAAAGAGAAAGGGAGAGAAACCAGTAATCTCAGCACTGTGTGATCAGAATATCTAGCAGTGCACACGAGATACACTGTGACATAGGGAGGTCACTGATATGAGGGGTTCATCAACTCTAGGGAGGGAAGTGGTGCCCCGGAGCCTGCTCCAACTTAAATGCATAGCAAGAAAAGTATAACCACTGATCACATTTGAGACCCAAATAAGACAGTAGGTATGAA
The DNA here is from genome assembly GCF_028858775.2 of Pan troglodytes. Classification (NCBI taxonomy): domain Eukaryota; kingdom Metazoa; phylum Chordata; class Mammalia; order Primates; family Hominidae; genus Pan; species Pan troglodytes. The sequence goes on along the minus strand of NC_072414.2, from coordinate 90,500,357 downwards.
TATAAAAAGCCACCCAGGCCAGGTGTGGTGGCTCATGCCTGTAATCCTAGCACTTTGGGAGGCAGAGGCGGGTGGATCACCTAATCAGGAGTTCCAGACCAGCCTGGCCAACATGGTGAAACCCCATCTCTACTAAAAATATAAAAATTAGCCAGGCATGGTGGCACGTGCCTGTAATCCCAGCTACCTGGAAGGCTGAGGCAGGAGAATTGCTGGAACTCGGAAGGCAGAGGCTGCAGTGAGCCGAGATCAGGCCACTGCACTCCAGCCTGGATGACAGAGTAAGATTCTGTCTCCAAAAAAAAAGGCAACCCAGAGAAAGATACTAGTTTCTCTGTGCCTAAGGAAAATGTAAAAACGTAGACAAGCTCTTCAATTAAACCTCCACTATTTCTAAATCGACTACAGTATTTAAAGAGAAAGACTCCTTTTATAATTACATCTGACACTTCTCCCCATGAAAACATCTCGGAGCACAGATACGCTTCTTCAATGTGAAGGTTGGTCTCCATGGGCCCTAAAAGGAACACTAGCTCACCTTACAGGAACACCCTCAGCAAACATGAGAGGGACAGTCATCTTTCTCCTGGTACCTTCCCAGCTCCTCCTGGAAAACAACTCAGATAACCACAGGAGACCAAAGAGTCCTAATATGATTTAGGAGACGGAAGTTACTCAAAATCATTTCCAACAAGTTCACCACTGAACACTTCCTGTGACCAAATAACGGTGGCAGGTCCTGCCCTGAATGTTCCAACGGTTCTGCTCCATCCACCCTGCTGTTCACTCATCAGTCCTGCCCCTAGAAGACCCTATGCCTGAGGACCTAAGGGTGGTGAATTCCTTCCTAATCGCTCTCCACCCTACACAGAAAATCACTAAGCTCAAAAGAAAAAGTGTAAGGGCCCCATCCACATTCCAAATTGATTTCACATGACCCAACAGAAGTCATAGCATTTCTCCCCTCCACCCACCCATCCTGAAGAGTGACCATCTCCTTGGTCGCACATAGCAAACAAAAATTCAGATGACACCAGGGACAGACCCTAAATTCAAGTATTAGCCTGATGCAGGTCTAAAGCAGAGGTATGAACAGATTTTTTGACTCAAACCAACTGAACCAGACTCACCTTTACTAACTAATACACAGGGTAAAATTCCACTGAGTTTTTATGAAAGCCATGTCATAACTCCCCCAAGAATAGCCTTGAGGGTGGAGCATGAGCCCCCGACAGGGATGGCATCCAACCACCCCAGGCAGGAGGGTCTGCTGCCTCCATCCCTGCAGCCAGGAAGCATCAGATGCCATCCAAGCTGTCTTCTATGGCTCACATATCCAGCAAATTACAGCACTCCCTAAACTTAGAGGTTTATCCTTGAACTACTCCTTGGAATGAACCCAAATAGGTAAGCATTTTCTCCTCCATAAGGCTACCCATTACCTGCACCCATTGCACAAGACTGCAATCAATGAAAACCTCCTGAGAACTATCAGAATAGCTGGTGGTGAATGCAAAGACACAAGCAGAGAAGCAAGAACTAAACAACGAGGTGTATGTCATGCGCCAGGTAGACATGCGAAACAAGGTGCAGGCAGAAAGTAGTGCAGCCGCCCTCAAGATGTCACAATCGATCAGCAAAGCAGACTTGTAAAGAGACAGAATCCTAACATAACCAAAGTGCTACAGAGGCTTAAAGAAGCAGAGTTACGTATCACTTAATGACAGGGATGCATTCTAAGAAATGCACAGTTAGGTGATTTCATCATTGTGTGATCAGAGTATACTTACACCTCAATGGTATAGCCTACTACACACCTAGGCTATACAGTATAGCCTATTACTCCTAGGCTACCAACCTGCAAACCTGCAGTGCGTTACTGCACTGAATACTGCAGGCAGTTGTAACACCATGGTAAGTATGTGTGTATTTAAACATACCTAAACATAGAAAAGGTACAATAAAAATATAGTAAGAAGGATAAAAAAAAAAAAGTACATATGGCCAGGCTCACACCTATAATCTCAGCACTTCAGAGGCCAAGCACTTGCTTGACACCAAGAGTTCAAGAGCAGCCTAGGCAACATAGTGAGATTCCATTTCTACAAAAAATTAAAAAACAAAAATTAGCCAAGTGTGGTGGCATGAGCCTGTAGTTCTAGCTACTTGGGGAGGGTGACACAACAGAATCACTTGAGCCCAGGAGTTCAAGGCTGCAATGAGCTATAATCACGCCACTGCACTCCAGCTTGGGTGACAGAGCTAGACCCTGTCTCTTAAAAACGAAACAAAAGGCCAGGCGCGGTGGCTCACGCCTGTAATCCCAGCACTTTGGGAGGCCGAGGCGGGTGGATCACGAGGTCAGGAGATTGAGACCATCCTGGCTAACACGGTGCAACGCTGTCTCCACTAAAAATACAAAAAAATAGCCAGGCGTGGTGGCAGGCACCTGTAGTCCCAGCTACTCGGGAGGCTGAGGCAGGAGAATGGCGTGAACTTGGGAGGTGGAGGTTGCAGTGAGCCGAGACTGCACTACTGCACTCCAGCCTGGGCGACAGAGCGAGACTCTGTCTCAAAAAAAAAAAAGTATACATACGTATATGGGAGTACCACCACGAATAAAGCTTGCAGGACTGGAAGTTGCTCCCTCGGGTGAGTCAGTGAGTGGTGAGTGAATGTGAAGGCTGAGGACATTACTGTACACTACTGTAGACTTTATAAATACTGTATACCTAGGCCTCACTAAATTTATTTAAAAATTTCTTTCTTCAATAATAAATTAAACTTAGCTTAACCACAACTTTTTTTACTTTTACAAACTTTATTTTTCTTAAATTTTGGTTCTTGTATATATTTTCTTTATATTCTTATTCTATAAGCTTTTTTCTATTTTTAACTTTTTTTTTTTTAACTTTTTAAACTTTTTTGTTAAAAGCTAAGACACAAACACACACGTTAGCCTAGACCTACAAAGGGTCCGGATCATCCATGTCACTGTCTTCCACCTCCATATCCTGTCCCACTGGAAGTCTACAGGGGCAGTAACCCAGAGGGAGCCATCAGCTCCTATGATCACAATGCCTTCTTCTGGATACCTCCTGAAGGACCTGCCTGAGGCTATTTTACAATTAATTTTGTGTTTAATAAGCATAAGGAGTACACTCTAAAAGAACAATTAAAAGTACAGCATAGTAAATACATACACCAGTAACATGGTTGTTTATTATCAAGTATTAGGTACCGCACACAGTTGTATGCGCTGCACTTTCATCTGACTGGAAGCGCAGTGGGCTTAACACCAGCATCAACACAAACATGTGAGCAGTGCCTTGCACTGCAACAGACACGATATCCCTAGGGGACAGCACTGTTTTCAGCCCCATTATAATCTTATGGGACTACTGTTACAGACGAGGTCCACCATTGACCAAAACATTATGTGGAGCACGGCAATTAATTCTGGATTTGGATGGGGACACAAAATAAGCACAGCTCTGGCAGGTCTAATCAAGATTAAGAGAGAAAAGCAACTAAACCATCTGAGAAAACAGATACAGAGGGAATAACACCACACAGAAAATACTACATACAACTGAGCTATAATTTTTAATTGACTTGCTGGAAATTACTAAATTACTAAAATTGATTTAAAAAGAACCAGAAGGCCAGCATGGCGGCTCATGCCTGTAATCCCAACACTTTGGGAGGCCAAGGGAGGAGGGTTGCTTGATCCCAGGAGTTCAAAACCAGCATGGGAACATAGCGAGACTCTGTCTCTAAAAAACATTTTAAAATTAGCCAGGTATGGGTCCCAGCTACTCCAGAGGCTGAGGTGGGAGGCTTGCTGGAGCCCAGTGGGTTGGGGCTACAGTGAGCCATGACCGCACCACTGTACACCATCTGGGACAAGAGCGAGATCCTGTTTCAAAAAAAAAAAAAAAAAGAGCATCAGGGGAAAGAACCACAACCCTGGAACAGACCAACACCCATGGAAGACCTTTTTAAAGCTGTCACAAAACAAAAACTAACCATCTTTTTACGCCAGGCATGGTGGCTCACACCTGTTAATGCCACCACCTTGGGAGGCGAAGGCAGGTGGACCACTTGAGCCCAGTAATTCTAGACCAGCCTGGGCAACATGGCAAAACCCCATCTCTACAAAAACTACAAAAAAAAAAAAAAAAAAAAAAATTAGCCGGGTGTGGTGGCAAGCACCTGTGGTCCCGGCTACCAGGGAGGCTGAGGTGGGAGGATTGCTTGAGCCTGGGAGGTCAAGGCTGAAGTGGGCCAAGATTATGCCACTGCACTGAAGACTAAAAACAACACCACCAACAAAAAGAAACACAACAAAAACTATTTTTTTTTTTTTTTAAGTGTCAGCCTCCAGGCATTTAACAAGTGAGTTGTTCCAAACCTTCAAAGGACAGTTTATTGCCACACTATAAAAACTGTTACAGAGAAGGTAAAAAGGAAAAGTCATTAATTCATTTTACAAAACTAGTCTAGGCCTGACAGCAAAATCTGGAAAAGAACTCATCTAAAGAGAACTGTAAAGCTATCTCATTTAAAATAAGAGATTAAAAAATCTGAATATGTTAGCAAACCAAATTTAATTAGGAATTTAAACAGCCACCTACCGCAACCAAAAATAGTTTAACACGGGAATCTGAGGAGGGATTACTACTAGGTAATCTATTCCTACCTCAATTAACAGGTGTAACAACCACTTCTGAATCTAAATGAATGCCAAAATGACATCTGATGACATTCAACACCCATCCTTAATAAATCACCCAAGAAAACAAGACAGGCAATTCTTCAACATGATGAAAACCTCTTAAACCAAAAGATGCCTTACACATTGAGAAACAGAGGCATTATCATTAATATAGACAAAAAAGGACAAATATACCTGTAATCAACATGTAACAATTCTGGATGTGCAGGCTAATGCAGCAAGACCCTATGACCAACCATGCTTGGTTGGCCCCACCCCCATGCCCAACCCACTAACCCACTAGCCATTCATCTCCCACCTTCTAGCCAGCTGCATGCAACTCAGTTCTGGCCAAGGAGAAGCAGGGCCTACTGGCTGAGCAGCGCTTGCTGACCTGTCATTCTGCCTTTTTTGCCTTTTGTCTTCATTCCTTCTCAACTTCTTCCTGCCTGAAACAGACATAATTCCTGGAGGTCACCTTGTGTTCACGAGGACAAAAGCCACAGGCTAAGGATGAGCAAACAGAAGCCAGGAGCCCAGTCCTCACACCCTCTTTGAGCACCTCACAGCAGCCATAGACTCCTTCCCTCCAGACTGCCTGAACTTGAGAAAAGTCAGCCCCTGTCGGCCTACTCCCTTATTAGGCAGGCTTTCAGTTATTTTCAGCCATTTATATTCCTAAGTGACACACAACTGATGGTAAGTAAAGACGTATTATGTACCAGAAAAATGGAGACCAAATTATCCTTATTTGTCATCAATGATTCTCGGCACAAAAAAATTAGGAAGAGTCAACTGAAAGACTATTATAACGAATAAGAGCAATCAACAAATTGGGTAGGTACAAGATAAGTACAGAAAATACCAGAGCTTTCCTCACACACAACCAATAATCACCTAAAAGAAACAAGGAAGGTCAGGCATGGTGGCTCACGCCTGCAATGCCAGCACTTTGGGAGGTGAAGGTGGGAGGATCACTTGAGGTCATGAGTTTGAGACCAGCCTGGGCAACACAGCAAGATCCTGCCTCTAAAAGAAAAAGAAAAAATTTAGCCAGGCATGGTGGCGCATACCAGTAGTCCCAGCTACTCAGGAGGCTGAGGTGGAGGATTACTTGAGCCTAGGAGCTGAAGGCTGCAGTGAGTCACGACTGCACCACTGCACTCCAGCCTGGGTAACAGAGCAAGACCCTGTCTCAGGAATGAAAAAAAATTTAAAAATATAAAATAAACAATGGGGAATAAAGATTCCTTCTACATTAGCAACAAAAAGTGTTCATTAACCAGAAATAACCCAAAAGGAAAAGTATACAACCTCTATGACCTTCTGTGATTTCTTCATAGATAGATAATAGTTGAGTAAATGGAGAAACACGAAATGTCCCTGAATGAGTAATTCAAATATCTGGAAATGTTTTCTCCCAAACTGATTTATTAACAATCAAAACCTAATGAATTTGTGTTTTCTTTTTTGGAAGAGTAGCGGAGAAGAATTGCAAAAACAAAACAACATACACACACACAAAGTTCACCTGAAATAATGGTGCTTCAAATTTTTTTTTTTTTAACCTGAGTGGAGATTCTTCCTAGCAGATGTTAACATGTATAATGAAGCTACAGTGTTTAAGACAAAATGATTTTACCACAAACAAAAGGCAAATCAGTGGGAGAAGACAGCTTTAAAATAGAGTCTCGGCCAGGAGCGGTGGCTCACGCCTGTAATCCTAGCACTTTGGGAGGTCGAGGCAGGCGGATAGCAAGGTCAGGATTTCAAGACCAGCCTGGCCAACATAGTGAAACCCCATTTCTATTAAAAATACAAAAATTAGCCGGGCATGGTGGCACATGCCTGTAGTCCCAGCTACTCGAGAGGTTGAGGCAGAATTGCTTGAACCCGGGAGGTGGAGGTTGCAGTGAGCCGAGATGGCGCCACTGCACTCCAGCTTGGGCAACAGAGTGAGACTTTGTCTACAAAAAACACTAATAAAATAGAGTCTCTAGGCTAGGCGCAGTGGCTCACGTCTGTAATCCCAACACTTTGGGAAGGTGAGGTGGGCGGATCACCTGAGGCCAGGAGTTCAACACCAGCCAGGCCAACATGTGGAAACCCCATCTCTACTAAAAATACAATAAAAAAATAGCCAGGCGTGGTGGCACACGCCTGTAATCCCAGCTACTTAAGAGGCTGAGGCAGTAGAATCACTTGGACTGGGGAGGGGGAGGCTGCTTTGAACAGAGATCACACCTCTGCACTCCAGCCTGAGCAACAGAGCGAGACTCTCAAAAAAAAAAAAAAAAGAAAGAAAAGAAAAGAAAGAAAGAAAAAAAAGAAAAGATATTGTTACATAATCCAGTGAAGAAAAAAAACAGCACAATGTGGGGAAACTAAATTGTCAACAGGAGGAGGTATCTTACTTCACTTAACTACAAATACATTCTAGAAGTATTAAAGAATTAAAAGAAAAAGATAAACAAGGAATCAATATGCGTGATTAATCGATTTTGACTTGAGTATAAACTTACTAGGCAAGGGAAGATCATAATGAAGAGACTGCTGTTCTATATTAAATGATACAACTTTTTAAATGCTAAAATTGCAAAGCTCAATTTAGTGTTCAATTCTGGTGGAGTATGGATGACAGACACTGCTTCTGGAAGCTGAAACTAAGAATTTTCTGCAAAATATTTTGGCAATATTTATCTAGGATCATGCACACTTACACAATTCTTATTCCTTACTTTCCACTTTTAGGAATCTAGCCCAAAGAATTAATCAGAGTAGTGTATCAACAACAATACACAATAATTTTATCACATCATTTTTTAATGATCAAAATTATAAAATGGGCCAGGCACAGTGGCTCACACCTGTAATCCCAGCACTCTGGGAGACCAAGGTGGGCAGATCATTTGAGGTCAGGAGTTTGAGACCAGCCTGGCCAACATGGTGAAACCCCATTTCTACTAAAAATACAAAAATTTGCCAGGCATGGTGGCATGCACTTCTAGTCCCAAATACTAGGGAGGCTGAGGCAGAATAATTGCTTTAACCTGGGAGGCAGAGGTTGAAGTGAGCTGAGATTGCATCACTGCAGTCCACTCCAGCCTGGGCAACAGAGCAAGACTTTGTCTCAAAAAAAAAAAAAAAAAAAAATTGTAAAATACCTAAATTTAGCATTTATAGAATAATTTTAATTTTAATAATTTCATTAAAGACCTCATTCCAGGTGATAAAGATATAATGTTATGGGCAGAAATTCACAATATGTGTGTACATAGTATACTACTAATTTCATTTTTTTAAATATATAGATACACATATAAGTCTAGGGGGAAAATCTCAGGAAAATACAACAAAATATTAACAATGGTTACCTTGAGATTAAGGATAATTTTTATTTTCCTTTTATAGAGAGACAGAAAACTTATTTTCTAATTTTCTTCTCATAATCATCTATTACTATTATAATTTGAAAAAAGCAATACACATAATACTTGTAGTGTCTGGCGGCAGGCAAATGTGTCCCTAATCAAAGGTTCGCTGTTCGTCATAGCTGCACGTTATTTTTAAACAGGTCAAATATGTGAAGTCATTCTAGTGCTATGTGTACACGTGATTGCTGAATCAATGATAAGAGCCCTCTGAACACGCTCTGTAGACCTCATATAAAGGAGGCAATGGACTCTTCTGGAAAAGAAGTAACTGGAAGGACGAGGAAGCCTAGGGTGATGATATTGACGGTGATGTTGGAACTCTAAGGACCTCCATTTCTTTAATATACATTTATAGAACATTCACCATGTGCAGGTAGCAGGCATTCAAGAGTGAACACACAGTTCTTGCTTTCATGGAGCTAACAGTTTCTCCTCCAAAATTTTATGTAAAGCAACCATGACCACTGTAGTTTTTGCCTTTTGGGTATGTCTAACCGTGATGTGATAACAAATCCTGTTTCAACGCAACAATCAGATTTCCTGTATAGTAGTATTTTAAAATATGTCTGAAACCCACTCTCTCAAAAAGCTGAGACTTTATCGCTATGACTTTTAAAGACACAGATTCTCTAGAACCTATAGATAGCATTAACATTTCAACTATTCAGAGGCCACCACTCATTCACTCTGCCAATGAAACTTGTCGAAGTCCTTAAGACAGCTTCTCTAGACAAGAGAAACATGGCTGTACATTTTTTCCAAATCTTTTTCAGACAAACTACAACCACAGTGGAAAGTTCACTGGATGAGGAGAAAAAGGAACAGGGAAAAAGATGCTGGCCTCAGACATGCAAAATACAAAATACAGCGCCTGGCACAGACCTGGTGCTTATCAGGTATTTGCACAATAACTATTTTGCAGAATGAACAGCAGGCTTAAAAAAGTAGTTGCCCATCTGCTCATTCAGAGAACCCAGCTCCCAAGAGCACTACACCATCAGCAGAAATTGGAAAGATTCCTTCACCACCAAAGGTGAGGCCAGCAGTGTCTGTGACTGCAAAACATGTACCCAGCATGGGGGGATCCAGTGGTCACCGCCCCATTCAAGGCAAGCACAGGTGTTTTCAAATACGATCTGTAAGGCTACTAAGAGTTAAAGGTCTTTCTGCTTTACAAGCAAATGAAACAACTAAAAAGTCACTGCCCAGGGATTTGAGTCTTTTCTTTCCACTTCTATTATTGAGAGAGCCTCCAGAAGACTACAGCTAAGAGGGCTGTTCTTTTCCTACCAGAAGAGCAGCTGAGGAAAGGTAAAACAGAGCGAGAATGATCATCTATTTACTGTACAGCCGCTAGTCCGCCACTAAGAGAAGTATGCAAACAAGAGCCTCCAGAAGATGGCTATTCCACCAGTACATCAATTAACCAAATAGTGTAATGATACACACAATGTCACTGACATGCCAGTACATCAATCAGCTACAGAGTATAAAACCATGTGTGGTCCAAAAGGACCCTACAATAATCCCCAAGAATGCTACGTGGCACAGTAGCTCATGTCTATCAGCCCAACTACTTGGGAGGTTGAGGCAAGAGGATCACTTGAGCCCAGGAGTTCAAGGCTACAGTGAGCCATGATCACACCACTGCACTCCAGCCAGGATAATAAAGCAAGACCTCATTTTTTTAAAAAAAGTAAAATAAAATAAAAAGATGCTCCCATGTGACAGTCTTACAATGCAGGCTAGTGTCTCCAAAGAAGACTTACTGAGCTACACAGAGGAAGCTGGACATTAGGAATCCCACCCAGAAACATTTGTTAACCCTTACGAAATCACTGATTAAGTTTCACCGGATTCACTACTTCAACTTTCCAGGAACCCGTATTTAGGGGGGAAAAATCCATTCACCCCAAATGAAATGATTACTGGACCAAATTAGTTAACCCAATCAGAACTACTTGAGTGGCCAAGCCATTATCATCCTACAAAGCTGGAAAGGTTTTTGTATTTCTCAAAATCTTATGACTCTCATCACAAATGAGACCGGAAGAAATACAACGGTTAGCATGGAAGCATTTGAACTGTAGGCACTTTTGCTAACCTACACTTTTTTTTTTTTTTTTTTGAGATGGAGTCTTGCTCTATCACTCAGGCTGGAGTGCAATGGTGCCATCTTGTCTCACTGCAACCTCTGCCTCCCAGGTTCAAGTGATTCTCCCACCTCAGCCTCCCGAGTAGCTGGGACTACAGGCGCACACCACCACACGCGGCTAATTTTTGTATTTTTCGTAGAGATGGGGTTTCGCCATGCTCGCCAGGCTGGTCTCAAACTCCCGACCACAGGTGATCCGCCCGCCTCGGCCTCCCAAAGTGCCGGGATTACAGGCGTGAGCCATGGCACCCAGCCTTATCTACATTTTATTTCATGAAAAGAGTTGTGGGAAAATGTGAAGGCTGCCAGTCCATCATTTTCTTGGTTACTTTGGATCCTTCTCCTTTGTTGCAAAAATCACAAATATTCCCAATTCTTTTACAGGCAAAAATGAAACGTGTGCCCAAATATGTCCTTTAAAAATAAACATTAAACATTATGAGGGAAACAACTGGCATAGTGGAAAATGTCTGTGCACCCTGGCTAAGCAACTCACTATTGCTTGGATTATATTAATATACACACCATAAAGCTAAGGAAGAACTTAAATTTGAGCCTCTGCATTTCTGTGCTGAGTAAGCTGCAGTTCTTTCGACTTATCGCCTTCATAGTTGCCTGTCCAAACAAAAAGATCTCAAGAATTCCACTGAAATAGTCCAAACAAGAGCCTAAACTTACAAAGCTGTTTTTCAGAGCTCAATAGTACAACAACAGGAAGCAGAACTTCTGGGATGGGGATTTTGCTATTTATTTTTTCTTTCAATGGCCGCTTTTAAGCAAGAGAGAAAAAAGTCTACAGGCATTACAAATCCTGGAAGCTATGAATCAGGAAGTGGGAAATGGCTGATCCTGAAATGGCCAGCCTGAAAATCCTGGCTCTTTTATGTAGTCAAGTCTCTGAAGCCAGGAATTTCAGAAATCTTAGGCATTTTGCATTATTTTCTGAATCTTAAAAGAGCTGAGACTTGAGAGAAAAGAGAAGGGCCAGGATAAATGAACCAATAAGGAAGCCCCCAGTCTCCAGCTCCATGCCCCTACCACCACACAAATCTTGCCCCTATAATTACAAGCTCAGTTGGGACATGCTCCTTACAAATGGGGTTTTGTTTACAATGCTGCTAAGGAGAGGGGGGCGATAGCCCATGGTTTCTGCAGACAGAGCCTGCCCCAGGCTTCAGCTTTCTCATTCTTTCCCAATGTTGAATCTGGAATGGACTCGGGACCCTAAATATTTCACAACTCCAAACACCCTACAGTTGATTAAAAACAATGGTCACTTTTGTTTTCAGGAAAGACTATACCTGATTTTTGCTAAGTCTAAGTAAAATGCAAAGACCCATGCAATGAACCTGCATGAATGCTTTCAGACATGCAGATTCGGAGGGGGACACTGCTCTCTTTTGAGCAAATGGAGATCCAGTAACAGAGCGGGGCTCACTCTGCAATGGCTGCATTTGCATCAACGTGAGACACCAAACAAATGTCCGCACACAGGAGTCTACTATGTGGATCGAGGGAAAAGAGGGCACCTTTATCCTTCCAAATATGACAACTCAATAGAAAACTTCTCATTCCAAAGTCCTAAGCATCCCTACAACAGGAAGCTACTGGAGCTTGTGAAATATTTCCAGTTATTTTCTACAGAAATTAAACATATCAATTCTACCGGCAGGTCATGTGAGATGACAGGTTTAAAAATGTATGTTGATTGGGGGAGAAAAGCAAAGAAAAAAAATAGAAGAAAATAAAGTCATTTCCTGTGTCAGTTGTAATTTGGGAGGCTTTTTTCCAGTGTCCTTCTAAGTAAATCTGCCATAATCAAATGTAGTCAAATATAACTGCAATGTGCAAAAGCACAGTGATGACCTGAGAGGAAGATGCCACCCAGAACCCCTGGGACCAGCCTTCTATCTCTTCCATCAGACTTCCACTACTACCTCCCCAAAAAGGCTCAGGGTTATTTCATAAACACCAGTAGCCTCCCATGTATTTAACTTAGCACAAATAAGAGAACCAATATGTAAGGGATTTTTTTTGCTCTTAAGAACCAACCATTCCTCTTACCCCGGCCTTTACAGACCTGGAAAACCATCCCCGATTTGCCCCCAGCCTCATCCCCCACTACAACTTAAACAAACCTTCCTCTCCAGCCTTGCTTCCAGCCCCAAAATACATTTTTAAAGTTCTGATGCCAAGACCACCCCATCAAGTCTAGTATAATCCTTCTGATCATCTAAGTACCCTCCTCCAGGAGACCTCCAAGATCCCTCTGGGCAAAATGATCTCTTCCTCCAATTCCAGGGCTCTTTCCCAGTGTGCTCACTCTATCCTCACTCATAAAAGCATCTGGTTCCATTCCACAGCTGGGCACACCTTATCTTCTCAAGAGGCAATGTAAGCTCTTTTTAAAACAGGGGCTGCATTTTACACACCTCACATACCTCCTGCAGGTCCCCGAACATCCAAACACTCCAACTTTGTCTCTGTCTCCAAATCCTACAAAACCAAATTCTCTCTACCCAGCTCAGCTCAGCATCCCTGGGGCCCTGATCTACCTCATCTGCCTCCTCTGCTCTAGAGTAAAAGCAACACCAGTCACCCCTACTCTGCTGCCCACTGTAGCCGAATCCAAGCGGCACTCTCAGCCCATGCTCTTATCAGTGCACTGGGGGCCGGCCTAGCATCTACTAAGCACCAGAAATGCCCCTGTGAGCTTTGTGCAGCCCCCTTGCCAGGCAGACAGCCTCTGGGGCCAGGTTCGGCACGGGAAGCTAGAACACGGGGCTGACTGCACAGCCTGGGGCAGACACACCTCAGCTTCCACACCCACCTGACAAGGCTGCCCAGAGGATTGAGGGAAGTCAGTGTTTCACCCACTGCCCTAATGGGAAGACAGTGTTTCTCACCCACTGCTCAAGCCTGGAAGCAAAAGGTCCCAATGTTCCTACTCGATGACCCGCCCTGTCATGCCCTGTCCAGATATCTAACCCTCACCTTTCTCTGTCCATCAAGCAGTAAGAATTCATAGCAGCCAGCACATATGACCCTGAGGGCAACGTTCTAACAAAGCCAAAGAAAAGGTGGCACACTGGCCTTCAATTCAAAGCCCAGGGTGGCAAGAAAAGGGTCACTAGTTCCCTGAAAATAACTGGCATGCAAAATTCAAACAGGTAATTGGGGTGGAGTTCATGGAAAAGGGAAGAGAAAACCTCACATGGGTTTGTATACCCTTCATTTAAGCACACTGTCTTCAGGCAGCAGAGGTTTCAAGGTGCATGCTAAACACCCTTGCGCAGGTTTCAGAGCAGCAGATAAAAGGGGCTAACCAGGCTCTCAGGAAGCCCAATCCGCACACGCACGGAGCCGAGCCGGTGGAAACCATAAGCCTGTCTCATCTGCTTATGGTTGAACAGGAAGGCTTGATCGATACTGATTTTACAGTCATGGGAGTGACTCATCACGAAATTCTACCCAGCTTAAAGCTCAGCTGTGAACAGAAACAAAACAACATAATAGCAGGGTCAGATTTAAAATAGTAAGAATGACTGGTAAGCAGTTAATGCTTATAAACAATTAACAATCACCTTCCCAGCCGCCTGGATTTGCTGGGAGAGGAAAAACTACTGAGAGCTCGGAAGCGGGCGGCAGCGGTAAGTCTGTCTTCTGTGGCAGCCCCTTCCAGCTCGCCGATGCTGCTGTCAGCTTTACAAAACAGACCCTGGGCAGGGTCACGAGGAGCTGCTTTTCATAGAATCCCACACATCTGATGGGTGCGTGCTCACTGAGGAGGGGAGAGAGGAGGAATGTACTTACATGGAAGAGAGTTTTCAAAGAGTGAAATTTAAGCTCTCCTGGAGTATAACTTCCTCTATGTAGCTCCTGCAGAGTTTAAAATAAGCAACTTATCTGTCCTAAAATGAGAGAAATGGGGTCATATAAAATTTCTCAATAATTGAGTTCCTCTCAAACTGCAGTCACTTTAAGGAAAGCAATGGGGTGCTCAGAAGGCGCACTACACATTTCAGGCATTTGGTTACGGAGGCGAATGTGCTCAGCGCCATCCTGAAGACATGTACTTTCAAGTACTGGATTCTATGTAAATTTTAATGATCTGTAACCAACCCTCAGACCTGGCCAAGAACTTCCATAGAGAATCCTGGTCTGGAGATCCCTTCACTAGGGCACACTGCTCCACTGTTCTGAACTGCAAGACTGTGTCCCCTCCAATTCATATACTGAAGCCCCAACCCCCAGATACCTTCAGTGGTATCCGAAGGTGGGGCCTCAGGGAGGTAATCAGGTTTAGATGAGCTCCTGAGGGTAGAGCCCCCATAATGGCAACAACGCCCTTACATAGAGAGGAAGAGACCAGAGCCCCTCGCTCTCTCCACCCTGTGAGGACACATGACAAGACATTTGTCATCTGCAAGCCAAGAAATGGACCCTTAACAGAAACCAAATTCGGTCGGCACCTTGATCTCAGACTTCCAGCCTCCAGAACTGTGAGAAACATAAGTCTGTGGTTTTAGCCCTCAGTCTACAGTAACCTGTCACAGCAGTCTGAGCGACGACATCCATACAGCCCCGTAAGAGAACCAACCCAGGGACGAGCAACACCTCTCATCATCTGACACCACCTCCTGCCTGAAGACCAGGCAAAACAAGCACATACACAAACAAGCAAACTGGGAGGATGAGAGTGCTCATTCGGGTTTGCTTTGGAGGTCCAGAGAAAATGCAAGTCCAACTTCCAGGCACAGACCAGCTGCCCGCAGCAGGCTTCCTCCCATTGGTCTCAGACCAAGGTGAGCCACTCCCCCGGGCGGGACAGAGAAAGCTCCTCTGGAAGCCAGACAAGCTCGGCCACCTCGAAGTCTTCTTTGGAATCCAGCAGGTCCAGGCCTGAGCCCTGGCGCCTGTTTAAACCAAAGGATGACAACCAAGCAGAAAAAAACAGCCCCAGAGAGTATCTGCTGGAGAGGCGGACCTGGCCTTCGACACACAGCATGCGTGCCATGGTCTCTAGCAGCGCGTCCCTCCAAGCTTCCTGGCCTGTAAGGCGAAGCCTCTAGCCCTTTTCTACTTTTAGGATGCTCAGATTCTTGCCTGCAGAAGTCAATCCCTTTCTTTCAAGGGCTCCCCCGTCTGTAATGAGGGAGTCCATTTACAATAAAAAAAAAATTGAGCTGTCAAAACAAATGAAAAACTTCCAGTATAATCATAATCAGTGAGGGAATCAAACATCTAAACACATCTCTCTTCTGGAAAAAGAAAATGAAAAAGCAATTACACGTCACATGGCTGATTAGCAATAAATTTCATTTGTGACTACGGTGGCATGAGAGTTTGACTCCTGACTTGCTTTCCTCAAAAGAAAAAATTATCTGCAATACTGTCTCTTGATATAGAAAACAGACCCATTCCCTCTGACTCAGCTCAAACCTGCGTTTTTCAAGGCCTCTCCTGACCTCACAGTTCCCCCCCAGTGATCCTATGGTACCTAGGACCGCCATGGACAAGGACTGGTCTCCTTGAATTTGTCTCCCCAACTATTCCACACATATACTCGCATAAACAATTGAGAAATAAGCTTTTTAAAATTGTGGTAAAATATACACAACAAAGAATTTAACATTGTAACCCTTGTTAAGTGTACAGTTCACTGACACTGATTCACAATGTTGCTCAACCACCGTAACCATCCACCTCTACAACTTTTACATGTTCCCAAACTGAAACTCTGTACCCATTAAACACCAATTCCTCACTGCTCCCTCCCCGCAGCCTCTATTCACCGTCCCTCGCCATTCTACTTTCCGTCTCTATGAATGTGACTACGCTACATAGCTCATGTAAGGGTAACAATTATGCACTGTTTGTCCTTTCATGACTGGCTTCTTTCACTTCGCAGAGTGTCTTCAAGGTTCACAGACACTGCAGCACATCATAGAATTTCCTTCCTTTTTAAGGCTCAATGATATTCCATTGTATGGATAGACCACATTTTGTTTATCCACCCGTCTATGGATGGACCCTTGAGTTGCTTTCACTTTTTGGCTATTTTGAATTATTTGCTGCCATGAACATGGGTGTACAAATATCTGTTCAAGCCCCTGCTTTCACTTCTTTTGGGCATATACCCCAAAGTGGAATTGCTGGATCATATGGCAATTCTATGATGAATTTACTGAGGAAGCACCATATCATCTTCCACAATGGCTGTGCCATTTTAACAGTCTCACCAGTAAGGTACAAGGGTTCCAACATCTCCACATCCTGGCCTATGCTTGCTATCATCTGGTGTTTTTGGTAATAGCCATACTAATGAGTATGAAGTACCAATTGTGGGTCTGACTTACATTTCACCAATGACTAGTGACTTTCAACATCTTTTCATGTGCCTATTTGCCTCAAGTAGTAAGTTTTAAATCAAAAGAATTAACCCCTCCTCCTAAGAGACCTCTCATCACAGAAAGCAAACAGTAGTATCCTTACTTACTAGCATTGTTAAATCGGTTAGTCTGGGCTCAAAACACTTTTGTTTTCCTTGCAAATACCACCATAGACAATATTCGCTTAGCAAGACCATTCAAGTCCATCTACCAAGTTGCCTAAACAGGACTAACCTTGAATTCTGGTCTCAGGAAGACCTTGTGCGATCCACGGAGCAGAGCAAGAGAGCAGCTCCTTCTCGCACCATCCTGCATCAGGCAACACACTGCAGCTGGCTTCCCACCTGACTGAAGCCTTCTCCTGCTCTGGCAGCCGTGGGCCGCTCCAGCTGGGGATGCTCATCCTTGCAAGCAGCCATCCACGCACAAAGGGCACAGGTTCTCAGGGTTCTCCACATTCAATTTAAAATACCCTAATTTGTGTTGCAGATACTTAATCTAAGTGTTTTTCAGATCCCGTGCCCTAAATTTTGGCTGGAAACATAGTCCCACTCACATCCCTCATGCTCGTGACCAGGCTCTTCCCCAGGCCACATGACCCCCAATTACCTCCCCCTCCTTGAAGAAGGAAGAGACTGAAGGGCGAAGGGACATCCACAGTTCACACTGATAACGCAAATGATCCATCACCATGGCCTCAAAAGGGCCTTGGAATCCAAATGACCCACTTACTGGAGGAGGATGCTTCAAACGGAGGCAGATGCAGAGTCAGGAGGGAGACAGGGACAGAAAAGGAGGAAGCTGTGCTGCTATCCCCAGTGGAGCGCTTGTCAAACTCTCTTTACATGAAATGAAGCTGGGTTCCTGCCGGGCGCGGTGGCTCATGCCTTTAATCCCAGCACTTTGGGAGGCTGAGGTGGGCGGATCACAAGGTCAGGAGATCAAGACCATCCTGGCTAACACGGTGAAACCCCGTCTCTACTAAAAATACAAAAATTAGTGTGGCAGCAGACGCCTGTAGTCCCAGCTGCTGGGGAGGCTGAGGCAGGAGAATGGCGTGAACCCGGGAGGTGGAGCTTGCAGTGAGCCAAGATCGCGCCACCACACTCCAGCCTGGACGACAGAGCGAGATTCCATCCAAAAAAAAAAAAAAAAAAATGAAGCTGGTTCCTAATTCTGCAGTCAAAAAAAAACAGCAAGTGTAGCTAGGAGCAAAACATCAGAATCAATACACACCCAAAGGGTATTTTTTTTTTAAAGGAAGTAAATAACTTCTAATGCGTATTTCCTCTATCCTTAGCAACAACAGTATCAGCTAACTCCTAGTGTTTATAAGCCCTAGGTTCTAAGAAATGTGTATGTATTCACTCATGAAGTATTGGTAACCATCCTCCAAGATGGGTGACACTTTTTTTTTTTTTTTTTGACATGGAGTCTCACTCTCGCCCAGGCTGGAGTGCAGTGGCGCGATCTTGGCTCACCGCAACCTCCAACCTCCAACCTCCACCTCCCAGGTTCAAGTGATTCTCCTGCCTCAGCCTCCTGAGTAGCTGGGATTACAGGTGCATGCCACTATGCCTGGCTAATTTTTATATTTTTAGTAGAGACAGGGTTTCACCATGTTAGCCAGGCTGCTCTCGAACTCCTGATTTCAGGTGATCCGCTCACCTCGGCCTCCCAAAGTGCTGAGATTACAGGCATGAGCCACCGCATTCGGCCTGATGGGTGGCATTATCTTCCATTTTACAGATGAGGAAAGGAGAGCAGAGAGGGTAAATAACGTGCCCCGGTACAACGCATCAGTAGACTTCTAATTCTCCAACCCTCATCTCAGAAGGGAATGGTGTCATGAAACAAGACGGGGGGGGGAAGGGAGAAGGCCTGCTTTCTAGTCGAGAAAAGCGGAGACCGTCTGAAACTCTACTTGCTCCAACAGGTGAACACGATTGAAAATTCAGAATTCACTCTCCTAATAGCAGGAAAGTATTACAAAAGCCCACAGGCCAAATGATATCACCCTCCCAGGAAGTCTCGTGCAGTACTGTGTTTTTTAATGTTATTTGTCAAGTGAAAACAGTTACAGTGGCAGAACAGGCAGCACCCAGAGAGTGGCACTAATCGTGGGCTAAGGATGGGCAATTGCTTCTCATCAAGAACCACAATGTGTCCAGTCAATTTACAAACATAAATCAACACAAGTTCAAAAGCACCAGTGGCAAAGTCCAGGCCTGGATGTGAAGCTGGCACCCCTCTTTAAACAAACTGTTCCTCTTCACTTGCATGGTAAGGACTGGAAAGAGCCCTGCCGCGCTGGCCAGCTCTTCAGGGTAGCGGGGGCCACCGCCCTCTCCCAGCCTCGGGAAGCCCAAGGCCACTGCATCAGCCTGGCCCAGCCCAGAACCAGCCTCGGGCCCAGCCGGCCCAACTCAGAAAAAGGCAGGGGTCAGTCTCCAGCCTGGACTCCTCTAAAAATCAGAAAGCAGTGCCCCAGCAAACGAACAACAAGGGCGCTCACCTGAAACAGTTTCACCTTCATTTTTAGAGAGGAACACAATAGGAGGGCGTATTACTCCACGGGTTTTAACCCTAGCCCTTGATGCTACCAGGTATCCATGATGCCCCTAATAAAGGTGAGAGTTCCTCCACTTTTCTAACATCCAGCTATTCTTTAAAAAAGTTGAACACTGCAGTTTCCGGAGAACTTTGCTATGTGAATTGCCTCACTGCAGGTGTGCTCTCCCCTAGCTCTCTCCATTCCATGCCTTAAAAGTGCCAGGTGTCTCCTCGGGAGCTGCTCTGTGCTACTTACTGCCCCCAGTCCTGCAGCCAACCTGTTTTGCGGGTCCTGCCTCTCCATCAACTGGGACCGCTCTCTCGACAAACCACCCCAGCCCACAGCTCCTCTGGCAACCCAGCCCCTCACACCGAGGACCCGTCTCACCAGTCACCTCCCTCAGCTGGGCCAACCTGTCCAGTCCATTCCTGCTTCCTGGTCTCAGGTCTAGAGATAAGACTTCCCTCCCTGAGCCTGTCCTCACTGCCTCCCTCATCTATACCATCACTGGCTCACACCAGGGTGTCTGTCTGTCCCCCAATCCTGACTCCGTCGAGAGACCAGAGCAGCCTCCCCAGAACACCCTTCTCAGCGGGTCCACTGCAATGGTGCAAAGGTTTCAGCGCTCCTCATTCTCTAGCCAGCAGTCAATTCCTTCCCACCACACAAACACCGGATTCTGACACCCTCTCCACTCCATCAGTGCACACTGCCACCCACACCACACATGGTCCCTTCCTCTCCCGGGGAGCTGCCTCCTTGGATCTTGAGAGTCAAATATTTAGGGCACACTAAAGTCAGACATCCTCCTTAAAGCTTCTCAAGCCATTCTGCAGTTCCGTGACCCCACTGCCTGCAGCCCACATACTTCTCTCCGGTCAGCATCCCCTAACTTAGCACTAAACTCATAGCGTCTGTTACTCTCCACCAGTAGCTGAGTTTTCCCAACTAGACAACAAGCTCCTTGGGTAAAAAAAAAAAAATCATATTCTTTCATATGCTTTCCATGGAGCAGAGACCACTGGAGGCCCTCAAATAATCTAGATATCAGAAACAGGGTTCCATACTCTGTCACCACTCACCTTCCACTCCCACTCCCCTTCCACAGAGAGGGACATGACCTTGAACCAGTCAGCCTGGTTAACCTAAAAACCCATTCTCTTCAGGCACAGAGAAGCAAGGTGGTTACTTGGTGGTTTCAACGACTGACCTGAGACTCAGACGTCCGGGTTCAAACCTTTCACTGTAGATGTGCAAAAAAAGACCCTCCTTGGCCAGCCACAGTGGCTCACATCTGTAATCCCAGCACTATGGGAGGCCGAGGTCGGTGGATTGCTTGAGGCCAGGAGTTTGAGACCAGCCTGACCAACATGCCTAAACCCCGTCTCTACTAGAAAAAAAAAAAAAAAAATTAGCCAGGCGTGGTGGCACACGCCTGTAATCCCAGCTTCTTGGGAAGCTGATCCACAAGAATTGTTTGAACCTGGGAGGAAGAGGTTGCAGTAAGGCAGAGGTTGCAGTGAGCAGAGATTGCACCACTGCACTCCAGCCTGGGCAACAGAGCAAGACTCTGTCTCCAAAAAAAAAAAAAAAAAGGCCCTATTCAACTGGCAGCAATGCCCCAGTGTTGTGGGGAAGGAGGACTGGAGGCCCCAGAGAGAGCCCATCAGGGCCACCCACCATGAGGAGGAGAAAAAAAGAGAAAAGCATCCATTTATTGGATGCTTTCTATTTGCCAGGTTTGCTGGGCAGCTTGGATACATTATCTATTGCTAATTCTCATTGGCATCCCTGCTAGAGCAGTGTTATTCCAATCACAGGCAGAGACACTGAGGCCTGGAGCTCCCTTTCCAACATGCCTCCATGCGTGGGAGAGAGGGAGACAGTGAATTGTTTGAGGGGACAAGGCTTCAAAGGAAGCCCTGCACATATGCAAACCCCACGGAGAAGAGCAGAGCAAAGACAGGCCAGGCTGTCCAGCTAAGTTCACATCCAGCCGGTTCAGCATTCACATGAGAATTTCACAAGATGCTTTTTTACAAGCTACTCTTGAAAATTAACATTCCAGCTTCAAATGATTATGTTTACATTTTCTGCAAGAAATATCCCACCCCACTCCTCGGAAGAGGAGACTTTAAGGATAATTTCTAAGGTGTTCATTAAGTTCAGGAGTCCCCTTGACACCAACCTAGACAAGTAAGCTTTCTTCTGTCCAGAAGTCGGGAGCTGGCCTCACCGTCGCCCTACCAGGACACTGTCAAAGGCCTTCACCAGCAACCAAAACCGGCAGGGTTGGGGAGGGTGCTTCAATGATAGAGAGACCTGTAAGACCTTGCTACTGTCCCTCCCAGGAGTGAGGCAAAAGCTTACTGGCCTCACCAAGAAAACAATGCAAAAAATAGAAGCCAACTTCCATACGTGGTGATTCTGCTTGTTCCAACCACATCTCCCTCAAATCTCCATCTCTCTCTCTGCCTAGTATCTTGAGATCTGAAGGCTGGAAGGGCCTGCGAAATGACCTAGGTGCACCCTGTCACTCAAGGTCAGCAGGTGTGCAAGTACCCACCCAACTTTCTGAGATGCCACCCTGGCCCTCTGCACCAGGCCACTCCGGAGACCACCAGGCAGCCGAGTCCAGCCTGCAGATGCTTCCTCCTCAGGCACCCAGCTCCAGGAGGGTTTAAAAGCACACTACAGACATAAATCGGTGCCAATGAATTATTCATTACATCTTATCTACAGGGAACTTATAGAACAAAGTTTCCATCCACAGGGATGAGGCGATCTTGACACAAGGCCAGACTCACAAATTACCCTTCCGGGAGTTCTAATTTTTTTTATTCACCTCAATGTGCAAAAAGCCTAACGAAACAATGATTTTAAAGATAATTTTATTGCTTTCAAGTTCCATGCAGCAGTAACTGGTGTGATAAAATGTTTTGGCTAGCAGAGGTGCAATGATCAGATGAAAATAAATTTGTTGTACAAAGAAGTGCTTCAAAGTGAATGGCAAGTATCCCTTTAAGAAGTCTTCCGTTTCTTCAGCTCCTGCTATGCACCAGGCACTGGGCCACCTCCTGGGAATTCAAAGATAACCAAGGTACCATTCCCCTCCCCAGTGGTGGGGGAAAGCAATACGGGGGAGATGCCCAAATAGGAGGTATAGCAAGAGACCACAGGAGCTCAAGTCAGTGCAATCATTCTGCATGCAGAATCAAGGCCAGAGAGAGGGTGAAATTACAGCTAACTCTTAAAGGAGCTTGCCAGAGGGCAAGCTGGTAGTATTGTTTGCTATTCCAAGCAGAGGGGCTTCCACCTGCCAAGACAAAGAGACACGAATGAGTACAGCCTGAATTGTTCAAAATGTCTGGGAGGAAGGGAGGCTGAAGTTCTCTCTCAGACAGCCAAACAAAGATTTCCGAATTAAAAATAATAAAAGGCAATCATGGGGAAACAGGTTTAAGGCTTTTGACACGTAAAACTGAATAACCAGCTATATATTTTGTGTAATCTCAGCAAGAAAGATTCTGAAAATATCAATAAAACATGAAACAAAATACATAAAATTAGCTAGCGAAATATAGACGGTGTGGGACCTAACACAACGCTGGATGTATTTATTCTTATTCTCTGTGAGTAATTTCTGGCTGGCGAGCATCTTAACCACATAGAATAGCCAAAGGGGAGAGAGAAGAGAATGAAAGTGTTACTACCTGTTTAAACAGAGCAATGGAAGGTAAATCTTGCTGTATTTTTCCAAATGAAATCAGTAGTGTTTTTTTAATCTCTAATCTCAAATATTTTGGAGCTTTAAATTAAAGTCCTGTAAAATTATCTTAAAACTCTAACTGTAAAAGACACACTAGGTGTTAACAGCTCTGCCATGGAGTTGCAGTACGCCTGTCTGCATCATTTAGGAAGACCCTAATTCTCTCAGGACAGCTCGCACTGACACAGTAGAGTAACCTTAATCCAAAACTGTAGCCCAGTGATTTCTACAGAAGTCTGTAGTATCCACATTTTCTTGCAATCAGTCCCCAGGAAGCAAGCCAGAGAGTGGGTTGGGATCGCTATCTTCCTCCTTGGGGCACTATTAATTCAGTCACCGAATACGCTGAATTTCCCTTCTGGCCACTAGATGGAGCCTATGCATAGGCGAGATGGGCAAGGTGCACACTGGACACCTCTCAGGTGTGAGCAGAAATTGACAAATGACAATATTAAGGGAGAAAGTGTAATAAACAGATCTCTGAAATGGAAGGCAAACTGCAGGGGGATGACCATCGTTTACTGAAAAAAAAAAATCACAACTGTTTAATAAGCAACATGCCATCTTGTTAATAAACACCTTAGCAAAATAAAGTTTTATTATACATTTATTGAGCACCTATGTGCCAGGTTCTATAACATATTCAAATGGCAAGGGCAACCAAACATCAAGTAAGCCTTATATTTCTATCCAAAGAACTCTGTTCGAGGATGTCACAACCCTAAGAACAGTAGCAGCTGAAGTCCAAGGGCTTAATACCAGGTGCCAGGTTCTATTCTAGGCACTTGACATGTGTACGAATTTGATTTTTATGAATGTTTAAAGTAGATTCTATTAAAATTATAATTTCACAGATGAGGAAACTGAGGCACAAGAAGATTAAATTATTTGCCTGAGAGCTTAGCTACTGAAGAGCTGAGATTCAAACCAGCCACTTTGGCTCCATGGTCCTAATAAAATTACAAGCAAGGAACAAGACAAATCACTGTCAACCAGCAAAACCGTGGGTTATGAACTCAAAAGGAGTAATGGGAAAGTAGATCTATACAAGTTAGGGAAATCCCAAAAACCTTCAAGAAGGAAGAGGAATCTGACTTGGAAATGTAAAGATGGCATCTCTGACCTATTCAAACCACAGAAAAGGCATACGGGGGAAAGGAATCACCTGACTTAGTGTTTTGCCTTTTGAAAGTTATGATCTTGTCCCTATTTTACAGATCCACCTGGAACTTGGAAATTATTTCAATTTAAAAAACCTATTCTATTTCCTCACAATTTTTCTGACTTTGGTTTTCTAAACATGTTAGAAAAGGTTTTCATTCTGTTGTTTAGTGAGAAAAGGAGAAATGTCTCCCCCAAATATTTTTAAGTCTCCACATTTCTATCGAGACTCAGAAAAGTTAATAACTTTAGGACCAAAGAACTAATTGGCAGCTAAGGAGAAACTAAAGCTATGGTGACCTTCCTGTGTTCTTAAGCGGCACTTTCTGCTATTCAGTATTGAGCATGGAAGGAGAAGTAGCAGAGTAGTGAAGAGGAAAAACATTCTCAGCTATGGAAACAGCAGAAGCAAAAACTTGGAGACAGGCATAACACGGCTTCCTTTCCATCAAGCTAATGCACAGATGCTGGGGAGTACCAGGAACTAACAGTGGATCCCTACAGCACAGGATTACTAAGGACCTGTTTCATTACTTGATTCTAAGGACCCTGGACTTGATCCTAGGACCACAAGAGGCACATTCTGAGTATTTGGAGCTGGCAAGTCCATCAGACTAAGGGAATGGTACAGGAACTGGTTCAGAGGCCAACTCAGCATGTAGTCAGAGTCAATGCAGGTCTGCACTGGACCAGGCTGGATCTCGGAATAGGGGTCATTCTGAGCGATTTCAAGTGACTCAGTGAGATCGAAAGGAAACATTCAATTAATGAGTCTCCCCAGAAAAGGACAGGCTGCAGAACTGAAACTGAACAAATTCCATCCTGAGCCAATCTCTGTTGCTGAAAATTTTACTGAGGTGCATGTGAGAAAGAAAATCCCAATTGTATCACCTGACCGAGAAAGGCTACCATAACAAAAGTTATGTACCTACGACTACACGATATCATGTTGTGACCTAACATATGCAGTGAACTCATTATCCACAGAAATCAGACAACAGAACTAAGGGAAGCCTAACAGCAGATCTCCCTCTGCTGCTACTGGTCTCTGTGTTCATTTGTTTTCGTGGCAATCTGTGCTTCTCTTTAAAGTCCTGAGTCTGTAAGCTTGTGTATTATCCCACTAAAATGAGACTCAGGGAAATTAGGTAAAGAGAATAAATACAGGACAACACAGATAAATGTGGACACAACTGAGAGGGATTTTACAATCTAGACAGAATTAATAGCTAATGACTTAGAAAACACTTTGTAAGCTGATGCAGTCAATTGGATCATGGGCTCCTACCTGGAATTTCTCTCCATGCTTCCTACTTTTTCCAGGAAGTTATCAAAGGTCACTAACACACTTTGGGGAAAACTCCTATAAATAAATTCATCTCTCCCCAATTACCATTAGACTTCTGTTCTTTAAAGTTCTATTGACTAAACTTTGGCTGACTTAAATTGGTGATGTCTCATTTACGTAATCAAGCATATATTCCCAATAACCAACTTTACAGAGACTAAGCACGACTGTACTTTTTACAGCAGAGGACAAGCTGAAAGCACTCACAATGTATCAGGAAAAATTTCAAGTTATGCTCTATAAAATATTTATGCTCTAACAACTATCAAAATATATTTGTTCTCCCATGTCAAGAGTAATTTTTAAAGTGGTATTGATTTTTAAACTGACAAATAATTCCAAAGCCAGTTTGAGAAAGCTAGTGCCATGTTAAAAAGAAAATGGCTGAACAAAAGTATACAAAACAGCAACAACAATGTATTTCAAACTCGCAGAATTTGGACGATGGACGGATGGATGGAGATACACAATTCTGAACAAACGGCATTCGTATTATGTAACTCTTACTGAAGTAGAGACCGATGGTATTAAGGGGGCTAAGACTGAGGAGATAAAACAAAGTTTCAAACTCCTCCCCGCAAGAACTTTCTGGATTAGCAAGACTACTTTCTAAAGTCTTTAAAATATGCAAAAAAACAAAAAAAATGTTTTCCAGACTATTACCAGGTGAGCAATTTATTTTTATATATGTATTTTGTGTGTGTGATGGAGTCTCGCTCTGTCACCCAGGCTGGAGTGCAGTGGCATCATCTTGGCTCACTGCAACCTCTGCCTCCTGGGTTTCAGCAATTCTCCTGCCTCAGCCTCTCACGTAGGTGCGATTATAGGCACGGGCCACCACGCCCGGTTAATTCTGGTATTTTTAGTAGAAAGGGGGTTCACCATGTTGGCCAGGCTGGTCTTGAACTCCTGACCTCAAGTGATCTGCCCACCTTGGCCTCCCAAAGTGCTGGGGTTACAGGCAGGAGCCGCTGTGCCCAGCCAGGTGAGCAGTAAGGTAGGCCCAGCTATCGCTGCAGTGTGTGATGGCCCCATCCACAGGTGTGCACATCTTCCCCATGTGACCAGCCAGCCGCCCCACTACTCCAAAGAATGTGAGTGCTTCAAGACCACCAACCACCAAGTGAGCTCCATGGACACAAGGCCCAACAACTTACATTGCAATCGTAGGTGTTCATCCCTCACCATAAAAGAAACTACTTTCTGTTGTGGTCCAGTGAAAACAGAAGAGCAATCTATGAGTTTACAAATTCTTGTAGGCTGGGGGCGGTGGCTCGCACCTGTGATCCCAGCCCTCCGGGAGGCCGAGGTGAGTGGATCGCTTGAGTCCAACCTGAGCAACATAGCAAAACCTCGTCTGTACTAAAAATACAAAAAATTAGCCAGGCATGCTGGTGTGTGCCTGTAGTCCCAGCTACTTGGGAGGATCACCGGAGCCTGGGAGGTCAAGGCAGAATCAAGCCGTGATCACACCACTGCATTCCAGCCTAGGTGACCAGAGACCCTGTCTCAAAAAAAAAAAAAGAAAAAAAATCTGTAGTCCCGGGTAGGAAAAAGAAAAATTTTAAGCTTGCTTACTAGTTTGTTTCGTTTTTTTTTTTAAATAAACATGGCAGTAACATCTATAGTTTGACGGGTATCTTTAAAAACTTATGGTAAGACATTTTACAGTATCAAATAATTTCTAAACCTAAAGAACTGCATCCAGTAAGTACTCAACATGTATTTACTGTGGAAGAAAAGAGGGAGGGAAAACGACTATTTCTCAGTTCAAGTAAGGAAATATCAGTTTTTCCTTAAGATTTGAAAATAAAACATAAGTAAAGCCGGCATCAGTGGAAAAAAAGGGAGAGAAATCTTCAAAAATGGTATCTGGGACTTTCAAACGAGTAAAACTGACCATTTAAAAACTTAGTCTTCAAAAGTCCAAAAGTCTCAAAATCAAAGGTATTGTTAATACTTTGAGTCAAATAAAACCAAAGCAATTTAACAAAAGAAAACATCATGCCGAGGAAGTATGCTTCTCTTGAGATAACAATCTAACTTGTTTTAAAGATCCTTTGTTTACTAACCATTTTATATTCCAAATATATGTTCCTTCCTCAGAACAAATCAATTCTTTTCCAGACCCTCGGGGATGGGGTTGCAGGCATGAGGGGATGTGTACATATATCAAAGTTTTAATCTTTTCAAATAGTGGAACTCAGTTATGCTTCCCAAATGTCAACAGGTCTCAATGTCCACAAACACTGGGGCTGCTGCCCTCCCCCATCCCCACTTAAAGCCACATCACATCTTTACAAATAACTGGAAAACCTCCTCTTGCTAAGCTGATGCCAAACACCATTTTCCAGGAGGGATCAGAGTGCATCACTCATTAGGCACTTTGTTGTCTCTAAAGTGTTCAGAATTTTCCTTCAGAACATCTCAGACTGGAAATCAAGAAACTATATCCGTAACATGTGTGCAACTATTATATATTTAGTACAATTGAGAAGAGCTCATCTCCTGGACTCAGCACCTGTCATAAGCTGGCTAAGAAAAGCAGTTCAAATCAAGTTCGCCCACAGGCGCAAATACCTCTTCCATGAACTAGGTCTGATTTTTAAATGAGTTTTGAAAACAAATTGGGGAAAATCACAACCTATAAAGAAATGTATCTTGTATGCTTTACAATTAAAAAACAAAAACTTTCAGGACTTGTCTCCTCACTCTTACTCCCTCACGCTTTTAAAAACACCAAGTTATTTACAAATTATAAAATGCCCTGAAATTATGAATGCTTCCTGATTTCTAGAAAGCTAACTAAGCAATATGTAAATCCAGAAAACTTCTGAAATAAGTTCCATCTTTCTTACAACTCAAAACATGCTATGCAACGTTCATGTACACACCTGTGACTCCTAATTTTTGGAAAAAGACAACTACAACACTGCAGTTTGTAAATCACAATTGCCATCCAATGTTATAAAGAAGGCAGTGCCGCCAGTCAAGATGGGTTAACATCACCTGTATGTCACAGTCTACAGTGACATCCCAATATAACGGAAAGCACCAATGAGGCAAAAACGGTATAGGGTAAAGGCTTCTGATGAACAACACTAGAGTCCTAAGTCTACAGAAATATTTTTAAAAGAACCTTTAAAATGCTAACTACTGTCTACTTGAAAACTGCACCCTATACTGAGTCTGAAAAAAAATCTGAATTTCAAGAAAGGTGGTTTCATGCAAGACTTTGCAGGTTCATGCACTGAGTAGCACAAGGTCAGCTTTCATACAGTAGGTGCACAATAAGTGCTGGCTGGATTCAGTTGCTTCTTACAGCACATTCTTACAAAACAAATGAAACCAGATTTAAAAGGAAACCACCGTCCCTTGAGGGTTCCTCTTGGCAAAAACTCTAAGGCAACAAGTGAAAATGATACAGTTGATTTTCATTACTGCCCTGATCTTGCAACAATAGGAAGGGCAGGAAACATTTTTATTAGTAAACTAAGCCTTAGACAAAGACCAAAAGCAAATGTAAACAACAATTATTCTCTAGGTCTTTTCCTATTGAAAGGCCAGGGTAAATCTGGATAAATGCACACAGTTTCAAAACAAAAATGCCTTTGCCACATTTTAAAACCTTTCGTTCTGTAAGGAATTTTAATTTTATAAAAATCACTGTATACTTGAAACAGTGTATCCTAAAACTACTGCATCCTAAAGATTCTTTCTCCTGCTCAGACCCTGGAACTATGTAAGAAATAAAATAAAACTGCAAAGAAAAGAAACAACAATACTACATTAAAATGAACTGTTCTGTTCATCCTCAGTCCTTACTACCACTTGTGGTCAATGTGGCATATCAAAAAATGAGTGTTTAAAACATCTTAAAACAGCAATTTCTTTCTTTGTTGGAAAACATAATAAAACTGGAAATACAAACAGCCCTTCAGACTCAGCTCCTAAACTCTATCCTGAAAAAAACCATCATTTCAGATTCAGCTGAGGTTTCTATTGTCAAAAATCTGCCCTCCACCAGCATTTGTGTTTTTTAAATCCAGCTCCTCAATCCTTAACTGAAGCTACATAGAACCAAGATTCTTTTTTCCTGCTTGCCCATTTCTACTGCGGGACTGAATCCCTGTTGCTAAGCTTCAATTATCAGTTTGTTGTATTGCTGCAACTCACAGATCTGAAAAACTCATAAATGAAAACAGAGAGAGACATCAGCCTGTCAAATATATGTAACAATTTTAATGTAATTTAAGGTAGCATAACAAGTTATTTTCAACCTGAGCACATTTCTTTAAAAAAAAAAAAAAAAAAAACGGGTTTATTGAGATATAATTCACATACCATTAAAGTCCCCGATTTAAAGTATATAATCCAATGGTTTTAAGTATATTTAGAGCTATGCAGCC
The DNA here is from genome assembly GCF_028858775.2 of Pan troglodytes. Classification (NCBI taxonomy): domain Eukaryota; kingdom Metazoa; phylum Chordata; class Mammalia; order Primates; family Hominidae; genus Pan; species Pan troglodytes. The sequence goes on along the minus strand of NC_072414.2, from coordinate 90,470,418 downwards.
ACCGCGACAAACTAATTTTAGAACAATTTTCATCACCCCAAAAAGAAACCCTGTGCCCACTAGCAGTCACTCCCCATTCCACCCACCCCCAGCCCCTGGCAACCACTCATCTACTTTCTGCCTCTATGGATTTGTTTATTCTAGACATTTCACATAAACCGGATCATACGATATGTGGTCTTTTGTGACTGACTTCTTTCACTTTTTGTGATATTTTTAAGCTTCATCTATTCAACCTTAGCATATTTCTTAGAGTTGAACTTTTCTAATCTTTTCGACAAATCAAACATTATGACCTTTTACATTTCAAATCCTGACACAAACCCCACCCTTCCACAAAACACCATTTGCTTGCTATGTCTCTCTAGAGGATCTAAACTATAATTTGCTGTTTAGGTTCTTTCAGAAGTTCTTTTTCTGGGTTCTCCTTCTGGTAATAAAACACTAACTTCTTTAAACACCAACATTTCACATACCTACATTTCCCTGACAACAGGATGCCTGGGGTAGAAAGATGACTGAATCCTTTTAAGGAGATGGGTACAACAAATTTAAAGTGCATGCTGACTTTTTAAAAACAAAATAGCCCTCAGATTATCTGGCTATCACTCAGAACCTCCGAACCTCCTTCATTTAGATGCTCTGTTCACATTATGGTGATACAAAACAAACACATCCTTATGACTGCCTCTGCTTCAGAAACTAAGTTTTCTAAGATAAACAACACTCTTTCTACTGCCATCACACTCAAAGAGGAAACTCTAATCTCTCAATACGCCAGCAAAATACCTGCAACTGAACCAACACCCTGTCTTTATTTCTCTACCAGACAACAGCTGAAAGAACGCCCTCCCTGATAGGGCTCAGCAGCTTATTTCTATCAGAGTTAAGTGGTCTAGCACCTTCCCGGCTAAAAACTGAACGCCCGTTCACAGGCATAGCTTTTAATCCTCCACATTTCAGAGATGGAGGGAGGGGCAGGTACTGAGTCAGTCAAGACTTCAGCAAACCATAATCGAGATTTGGGGTGCCTTCTGACCACCCATCAGGCTTCCAGGAACTAACCACTGTAAAGGGATCCTGGGGGGAAGCTTTGGTATCATGGAGTAAAAACATACATTACAACACCCCCTCCCCTCCTGCCTGTGTTCTCAAAAATCGCCGTCTTGCACAAAGAATATCCTTCCAGAAGAACGCTCCAAAAGAAAAACAGCCTATTTTAAAATGCCCGACTCCTGCGTCGGCGAAGGCCATCCCTGCTATTTTGAATTTCAGAACATTAAAAACACAAACCTAGAGAAGCTATCCAGTTCAACTGCATAACATAACAAAATGGATTATTTCTCCCGTGTCTTCTAAACCGTACTTACCTTTTAAAGATAAAAACCCTCCTTTGTCCCCCCAACCACCACCTAAACCACTTAGTAAAGGGAGCCGGAAGGCTTTCGCCCAATCGAGTCCGCTGAAAGTTTAGAAAACAAAGAGCAGGAGAGCCCAGATCTGTGGAAGGTCCGGCCCCAGTCCGCGTCCCACTCGGCAGTAAACACGCGAACCACGATCTGCTCTCGTTCCGTCGCGGACTCATTTCTTACGAGACGTTTAAGGATTTGTTTATAGAAACAGCCTTTCTGAATTGCCCCAGTGATGGGGCCATACAACCTCCGCTGCCTCCTACTTCTCCGCCTCACTCTTGAAGGCTCAGTCGTGATTTTTTCAAAGTTAATCGGCACCACCTGCATACCCTCGGCAACCATTACTCACCAACACGCCCTCACCGTTCCCAGTCCCAGTTCTGCGACATTTAAACTTTTAATCGTGTTCAAATTACCCTACCATCTTGAATGTACCAGTAAGCCACACTTTCAATTTTCTGAGAAGAATAAAACCCCCACCTCCTCCGGCCGTAGACACCGGGGGGAGTTCTCACTCCCCGCATCCCCGCGCCTCCCTACTAACCCCCACCCGACACCACCAAAACAAAAGCTATCAGATTGCAAAAGATAGCGAATGTGCAGCGATACTGCTTATTAACTACGTACAAAGGAAGTGCGGGGCGGCAGAAGAGAGGGCGACACGACGCCGACCACAACAAAACCAAGGCCAGGGCTCCGCGCTCGCAAAACACAACACCCTCCCCCCGCCGCCGCAGACCCTGGAGCTGAAACCACAGCGTACGACACCTCTCGCCAGGGACGGGCGTCTAGGTGTCCCCGTGAGGCGGCGACTACACCCCGCGCTGCGAGCACGTGTGTCGGAATGCACGTCGGCTCCGACCACACACCCACCAACGCACACTCGGATGCGGCCCTACTACCCCTCCATCCCCCGGCCCGGGAGAAACTGGGAGACCATCCCAGAGCCCTCTGAACTGGGGACCCAGTGGCGCTCCCCGAAAGAGACAAGCTGAGGAAGACTCCCGGCCTCGCACTTCCCGGGGGGCTGCCCAGAGAGCGCTTCCCCTCACCCCACCGCCCAGCCCCGGGACGCCGGGGGCAGGTAACCCAACGAGGAGCGGGCCAAAGTGACGGGCAAGGCCAGGAACTCGAGGAGCCCGAGGGGCAAAAGCACGTTGGGCGACGGCAGGCAGCGCCGGGCGCTTGGAGACGTGTCCTGGGGCTTCGGGGCCTCTCCGCAGGGCACCTCCCCCCGCGAGGGCAACTCGCACCCCGCGGGCCGGGCGGCTGCCCGCTCCCCACTGCCCGGTCAGCCCCAGCAGCGGAGACGCGGTGCGGCCCAGGGTGCTGTCGCTGCTGCCTGCGCGCCGCAGGGGATCAGCGCCGTGTGCGGAGAGGCTCGTGCGCACGGAAGGGGCGAGGTGCGGGTCGCGGGGCCCGGGAACCGCGGAGCCCGCCCCGGCACCAACTTCCCTACCGAGCCCTCGCGCCTAGCCGGGGGACACGGCTGGGCTGTCAGGACGGAGAAAGAGAAAGCCCCTCAGGCCCTTCCCGCGCGGGGATGCGCGGAGCCAGGGCCCGCGGGGCTCCAGACGAACGAGCCCGGGACCCGGGTCCGCTGCAGCCTCCCTCCCGGCAGAGCCGCCCCGCGCCCCACCCCGCCGCTCCCGAGCCGGGGGGCCCGACAGCTGCGACGGTGGCAACTCGGGTTTCGCAAACAGGGCGCAGCCCCTCGGAGGAAAAGTTCCCGCAGTGGCCGCGGGCGGCGGGCACATACTCACTTTCTCCACTCGTCGGCCAGAGCGAGAGCGCGGCGGAGAGAAACAGGAGCCCCCACAGCGAGGTCGGGGACCCTCCTCCGGAGCCAGACTTCATTCCTTTTATTTGGGACGAAATTCCCCTTTCTCAAAAAAAAAAAAAAAAAAAAAAGAAAAGAAAAAAAGGAAATGAAAGGAAACAAGTCTCAAACTCAGTCTTCGCTCCCCCTCCAAAAACAAGGGCGAAGGAAACAATACTCCGAAGGCGGCGCCGCCGGGGCCCTCCGGGTGCGCGGACGGGGCGGGCGGCGCGGGGCGGCCCCTCAGCGCCGGCAGCAGCGGCCCAGGGCTCGGCGGAGTCGGGAACCCGAGGCGCGCCGGGGCGGGCTGTCGGCGTCGTCGGCCTCCATTTTCAAACCCGGAGAGGCAGGAAGGGGGGAAAACTGCAAAGAAAGGGGGCAAAGCCCAAATCTGCCTCGGCGAGGAAAAACAAGCCCGGCCCTGGCCGCGCGGGAGACGGCCGGACGCCCGAGCCTCCGCTGCGGGAGGGCGCGACGCAGTTCGCAAGATCGCCCCGAAGTCCGGGTCACAGGCGAGGCCGGCGAGGGGCAGAAACGCGGAGTCAAAATGAATGAGCGGCTCCCCCTCCTCCTCCTCCTCCTCCTCCTCCTCCTGGCTCCGCTCGCCGCCGCCTCCTCCCTCAGCGCCGCCGCCGCCGCGGCGAGCTCCTTCCCAAATCCAGGACACACACAAAGCGGCGGGCCGGCCGCGCCGCGCTCAGCACTCCCGCCGCGCCGCCCGGCTCTGCGCCGCCGCCCGCCCCGCGCCGGCCCCCGCCCGGCCCCCGCCCGCCGCCGCCGGCTCTGCGCGGGGGCTCCGGCTCGCTGAAGGTCACAGCCGAGGCGAGGCGCGCCGTGGAGCTGCCCCCGCGCGGGAGGGGCGTGGAGGGCGCGGGGGGATCCGGGGAGCGGGGCCGAGGGTCTGCGAGCGCCGGCCGCGGGCAGGCTCGCTGGCGGCGTCCCTCTCGCTCTCCCGCCTCTCTCGAGTTCGCCTGGTGCGCTCGCTCCTCCTCGGGTTTTTTCCCTTTTTTTTTCCGCTCAGCAGAGTTAATGCTGGTAAACAAGAGCCCCAGCCTCGCCGCGCCGCCGCCGCCGCTGCCACACACTGGGGGCTCGCGCGCGCGCGCGCCCTGGCCCGCGCACACGCGCCCGCTCGCACACTCGAGCGGCCACCGCCGCAGCAGCGGCGCGCCGAGGGCCCGGCCCAGGCCGGCGCGCGCAAAAAACCGGAGCCCGGGTTCCCCAAGACGTGCGGAGCGGAGCCCGGGCGTGGGGCGCGAGACTGCGAGGCGCCGCCCCCATCTCCCGCCCCGCCGCCTCCCGCGCGCACACAGAGACACGCGCGCGTGCCCACCCGCTCCCGCCCCCACCGCACTGCGCCGGCCACCCCGCAAGCGCCCTCCCCTCCCGCCCGACTCCAAAAACAATGCCCCCGCCGCCGGTCCGGTCTCGGCGGGGCAGGGGTGGGTAGGCAGAGAAAGGCTAGGCAGGGGAGGGGTAGGCAGGAGAGGGGAGGGGTGGGCGGGGAGTGCGGGGCTGGGAGAGGTTCATTGAAAACAACAACAGCGCGGCTGGAAAGCGCGTTTCCCCGGTTCTTGAAAAGCTTCATTGTTTCTTGCAGCTGTTGCAAAATAAATAAGTGCGTGCATGCGGCATTTTTTTCGCTGCGTACTGGAAAGCCCGAACGTGGCGGAAGGGGCGCACCTGGGAGAAAGGGGACCCCCCCCCACCAGGCTACTACGCCGGGCACTTTCACGCCAGGCTGGGGTGCCCGCGGCGTTGCGACCGTGGAGCCCGGAGTTTGGGGGCTCGCGGGGAGCGGAGGGGGAAGGGCGCGGCCCGTGTGGCTCGGCCCGGAGTGGCTCGAGGAGAGAGGACCCCGCCGCCCCTCGCGGGCCCCGCGCCCCGGAAGGGGGGCCCAGACAGGCAGCCCCGCGAGCCCCGGGCGCGTCCCCGCGGCGGCCGCCAGAGGGCGCGGCGGGCGCTGGGGAGGGCAGCCCGCGGAGAGTCGCCTCCCTCCCTCCGGGGGAGGAAATGTGGGGGCCCGGGCTGGGGGCCGACTCGGCTGGGTCGCGCTGGCGTGGCCTCCCGGACCCGCCGCCCGCCCTGAGCGCTCTCTGCGGCCTCGCGCGGCTCAGGGCTCCACCACGTGGGCGGCTGCGGGGAGCGGCCGGGGCGCGTGCACGCTGCGGGGCTCCGGAGCTGGGGGGGCGTGTCTGGGTCCCGGGGCCCCGAGGAGGGGGTGGAGGCTGGGGCCGGGAAGCCTCCCTTGGCTGCGGTCCCGACCCGGGAACACGCCGCATGCACTCGGGATCAGCGGCTACTGCGGAAACCCACCCGCACCTGTCTCGGGTCCTCCCAGGCACGTTCCTCTTGCTTCGTTTGCTACGTAAGTGACTGGAAACCAGTACCGATCCTAAGTCTCCGCGGTGGTTTTCTTGAATGTGCAGGAGGAGAGGTTTCCCCAAAGCGAGACTTCCTTAGGACTGCCATCTAATGAATAAATGCTGCGGAGACCAGGTCCTCAAAGAGGGAAACAGCCCAGCAGTGGCAGGAGAGAGGAATTTGAAATACGTGGACTTTTACAAACAGTGATTGGACCATGTGTCGCCCTTAATGTGGTCCGGTTTCATGACTCAGGCTAATTGATGCCAGTAATAAATTTTTTTAAGATAGCTAATAAAAGAGTTGTGAATTGTCGAGATAAGAAGTGGTTGTCTCAAACAATCGGGTAGGATGGTAAGAAGGGACCTGATGTAAAGGAAGGTAGTAGGTTTCTTTTATTACTCTCTAATTCTAAAATACTTCTGCGTTAGAACGTGTATCCATCGTTCGTAAATAATTTTTTAAATTAAGAGCTGAAAACAAGTCAAAAGCTATCATAACGGAAACTTAGCCCTTTTTTTTCTAAAGTTGTTTCCTAGATCATTTTCCTCCTTGGAAATTTCTAGCTCAATTCAGAGTCAGTTGTATAGAAAGAAAATAAACCTTGTTTTACCTAAGAAAGTTATTCATATGATGGGATGGTTTTGTTTAACTGAAATTCAGCTTGATTTTTAAATAAAGAGTTTCAGTTTTGGATGTTCCTAGATTTAACAGTGAAAGAAATTTATTAGAATCTTAAACTTAAAATGTATTATTTAAAAATTAGGCACTACACATGAAGAATTAAAGTCCAGTCTACTAATTTTTAAATATTTCTTAAGTTCTCTGCATGAGGTTGGTCTTGATTCCTGCAGATCCACTCTGGAGTTAAATGCAAAGGAATATTGATATATAATTTCATTATACTTGATTTCAGAATTTTTAATACATACTTGTAAGACAAAAATTTAGAGCTGATTTTTAAAAGGCTAGTGCTAATATAAAATCTTCAAATACTACCCAATGTATTTTTAGTATTAGTAATAAATATGCCTGTTTATTTGTCCCCAAGAACATAAAGAGATCTATAGAATTTTTAAATGTATACAGGTTGTTGTAGGGGTTGTAGGATTTATTTGTTTTTATGTGTTTTTTTTACTAAAATGATTTTTATTTGTCAATTTTTTAAATGTTTGTGTTTTCCTGAAGTAGTAGGAAATCAATCGTATTAAGTTATTTTAAACAGTGAAGTGGGAGATGTATCATTATATAGCTTAATATTTAGGGGAAAGAAAGGAACAAAAATTTAGGTTGTCTTTACGCTCTAACTTGACCACATGGACAAAGGAGGTGATTTGTATTTCTTCAATGATTATATTTTACATACACAAGTCAAACTTATTTTTTCAACCTTGAAATAAAATCATGTAGACAAAAATTAATTGGAGTCTTTGCTTTATACCCACATTGACAATGCACCACACTTTTTATTTTATACCATTTTACTCAGGTATCTTATAGGTTCTCCCTCTTTTGGAGCAGAAACTGATTGCTTGTTTTCATTTTTTAAAAACGCCGTTTACTTGATAACAGTTTCATCTCAAATTATTCTGCTAAATGTACCAGACTCCCCAAAAAATGTAATGTATATCATATACATCAAGTGCAAACGTGAGAAACAGCACAACAATTGACAAGTATCAAGTAATACAGTATATTGTGATATATTCGCAGAAAGGAATGTTAGCGGCAAAAGTGAATAAACTACAGCCCCACACAACATAGGCAGATCTTTGAAACACACTGAGTAAAAATATACAAATATCAAAAACGCACACAGCGTAACACCATTTTGATAAAGCTCTTAAAAGCAAGGAAAACTTTAAAAGTTACAGAAAATTTTTTATAGAAATCCCTTGCTTTAAATAATAAAATAATAAATATTTTTCCTTTGTTTTGCTTTTGTTTTAGCAAAAGAATTAATGAAGGATGTGAATTCCTTTGGAGAGGATGAGAAGCCCACAGGCACATGGGTTTCCATTGTAATTTGGAAATGTGTTCACTCTTGGATTGAGTGACGGATTTACAAATTTCCATTTTATAAGTATGCTTAATAACTAACACATGTTCTACATATTTTTGTATGTATAAAACATTAAGGAAGATAAATAAAAATATGGGAGAGATCCATGAAAGAGATCATTCTGGTTTTCCAATGGGAGTCGTTCAGATTTCGAGCTGTTCCTATAAATAACTCAGAAGCATTAAAGATCTACTAAAATAACACGGTTAATCAAGGTCTGATCCTTAAGATATTTCAGAAGAATGTCCACACATCTAATATCGATGCAATTTAAGACAAAAATCAAAAGACAAAAAATTTAAAAGACCTCACTTCACAGGTAATAAGCTTCATTAAGAGTGCATTATGTCAACTGTTTGACAGTTTCTTATAAGGTAAAACATACAACTAACTTACGATCCAGCAAGTCTAGCCCTAGTTATTTACCCAAAAGAAATGAAAATTCCACAAAAATACCTCTATGGGAATGTCAATAGGTGCTTTGTTCATAATAGCAAAAACTAAAACAACCCAAATGTAAATCAAAAGGAGAATGGATAAACGAATCATGATATATCCATTCAATGCAATACTGCTTAGCAGTAAAAAGGAATGGACTACTAATCCATGCAAAAACATAAATGAGTCTCCAAAGCATAATGTATAAGCCAGAAGAGTACATACTGTATTAGCTCATTTATGTAAAGCTCAAAAACAGGCAAGATTGATCTAGAGCTAGAAATCAGAATCATGGCTGCCCTGGGTGGGTAGAGAGGGAAAGTTTCAAATGACTAGGGAGAGGCATAAAGAACTTTCTTGGGTGATGGCAATGCTCTATATCTTGATAGGGTGTTGGCTATGCTAGTATATGCATGTAGTAAAAACACATCAGACTGTACACTTAAGATGGGTGCACTTCATTCTGCATAATTGTATCTGAATGTTAAATTGTTAAGATTGTATTATAATTTAGATAGTTGCAGCTGTTCTAAAAAAAATGTTAGCACAATGCTTCCCATTTTTACTATTAGGTGAGTTAGTAGAGATGCTAAACTCCAACATCCTTGCCCACAGCTGTCTACAGATGTGTATACTTTCAGTGTGTATCTGCCTAAGGTCTTTCCTTAGGGGCATTAGCTGTGGAAGGCATCACATGGTCTCCACAGAGCACCCCAAGGGCAGGAAAAATACAAGTGATGCTGTAGCTGATTCCAGTCCCCACACAGCCACAAGCAACAAGAGTCTCAGTCTTGTTGAGGATCTGTTTACACTCAACTTGAGAAGATTTTCTATTTTAGCTCTGCATAGATAGCTGGCTCCCAAGGCATAAATGCTACATTTCTCCATGATGCTTTAAAAGCAACGTGGAGGTTTCAGAGAGCATTTGCGCAGAGACAGCTGAGATAATGTCTTCCTGTGACTAACTTTCGGCACCACGTTCAGTAAAACATCAATCAGGGAAGTTCCTGGAAAGCCCAGGCCTGGGCCAAGAGTGATAGGCACCCTGGAGATCTCCGTGGGTCCAAAATGGAAACTGGAGGCTTCTGGGGCTCCACCACTACCCTGAGCATCGTCACGAGCCTGTCCCCGACCTGAGGGTGGGTATGTTCAACTCCCCACATGGTAGTCTGGGAAAATAAACCCGACCAGGATCGCTGTAACGGCTCCGTCTTTTTCACTTGTCATTTGCAGTGGTTAGTCTCTGAGATGGGTGTGCCGTCTTCACTCCTCCATGTAATTAACTTTCAAACATATCAATAGTAAGGATCCCTGTCTGGCAGACAGTACAAAAGATGCTTCTTCGTTGTTGAAATGCATCATGGATGTACATGAAAAGTGGGGTTAAATCAAAATTTCTGTTCCCTCTGATTAATGCCACCAGCTCTGAGATGTTGTATCAGCAGCATGCCAGGAAGAGACAAGCTACTCCTCTGCCCTACCCCGCCCTACTCTGCAAAGCTGTGTGACTCTGTGCAAGTGGCTTCACCTCTCTGTTTTCTCCTCTATGAAATGATCATGTTGACGTTGACCTTTCCGCTCTAAAATATGACTTCTTTTTTTGATTTTTAATTGACAGTGGTACCTTGATATCTCATACTTTAGTTGTACATTTTGTACTTTTGCCTTCTCTGTCAAGTAATTAATAAATCTATAAATGAACACACAGGCAACAGCAGCCAGGCTCAGGGAATAAACGCTTCCTCATTTGTTTTATTAATACAGATTTTTCACACATTAGAGGTTTTTTTTCTTTTCTTTTCTTTTCTTTTCTTTTTTTTTTTTTTTTTGAGATGATCTCGCTCTGTCACCCAGGCTGGAGTGCTGGAGTGCAGTGGTGCAATCTTGGCTCCCACCTCAGCCTCCTGAGTAGCTGGAACTACAGGAGTGTGCCATCACACCCAGCTGTTTGTTTGTGTGTTTGTTTTTAATAGAGACAAGGTCTCACTGTGTTGCCCCGGTGGGTCTGAAACTCCTGGGCTCAAGCGATCCACCCACCTTGGCATCCTAAAGTGCTGAGATCACAGATATGAGCCACCATGCCCAGCCAGGGTTTCTTAAAGTATAGCATAAAATATTTTTTAGCAGTTTTGAATTTCAATATATTTTCTCCTAAGAATGTGAGTATGGAAAGACAAACAGAAACATCAGCAAGGCAGGGGGAAGTGGTCACAGGTAACCCACAAAAGGGATCCTTCAATTGATCATTGAGAATGTTCCTGCAAAACATTCTCTTTGGGATATTAAGTTCTAGTGGAACCTTATTCTGTAGAATATATTTGCACATTTCTTCAGTACATTTTAAAGTGCAACATCATTGTGTCAGGCTCCTTACTAGCAGCAAACTCTATATCTGGCCTCATGAACAGGCTACAAAATAAGGTGATTTTGAAGTTATGCAGATATCTGCAGCTCTGCAATTTGGAGAATCAGCTGCAGAATCAAGTTGTTTATATTTGTTCTTGGAGTACCATTGATCAACCAGAGAACTGAACAGGGACCACAGGGACCTGAACCTGGAAAAGGCTGGTTCCTACATCCATGAGGAATTATTAAGACACATAGACATTAAGAGAGGTCGTATATGATTTCTGGTTTCAAATACCTGAAGAAGTCATTAGACTTTTCAAATCTGTTTTCCTTCCCATCAGTCTAGCTCTGCCCATTGGTCATTCGACTTGATCCAGGTAATGCCAATGGGCAGAACTAGACTAATGGGAAGGAAAACAGGTTTCATTTATTTTAAAGAATTTTTCTTCTTTTCCAATTGAAACAAAAAGTCAGTATTATTTTGCAGTCTCTGCTTGGAGAGTTACGTGGTGTGAGAGAAATCCCTCTGTCATCAGAATGTCCATGCAGAGACTGAACTGATACCTGCTGTGGAAATTGTCCAAAGAAACAAGATTGAGAAGATGGTAGGGGTGTGTATGTGGGGGGGGAGGGGGGTGACATTTGCCATCCCTTCCAGTTCCAGGATCACTGGATACTTGGATTCTACTCTGTGCTTGGATTACTGTGACTGATGAGCTGCCGAAGGACCCTCACTTTGCTTTAAATGAATAGTGATCCACTTCAGAGTAGAAGATGCATTAGTTCAAAAGGATATTGAATTTCTCATATATTACAGAAACCCTGATGAAATCGCTCCTGAAAGAGGTCCAAGGCCCAGTTCCAACAGACTGAAAAGCCAACTTAGATCAAGATTTATTTTCAAGTCAGTCATATTGTGAGAGATGCTTGGGCCAAGGTGGAGATTAAGATAGTGGTAAGCTGGTAAATGCTTAACATGGACTATGGGGCGGGGAAAGCCAAGATCTGCAGTTTCCCAATTTCCCTTGTGGAAATATTCCCACCATGGCCAATTTGAGCTACCAATGTAAGGTCACTGGATACAGAAGTCTGAAAAGTTGTGCACAGTTGTTTCTTGTAAGACAGTGTGAGCCTGCTCCGATACATCACTGGGCTAAGATAGCTGAAAACCTTGTGTTGCCTCTGTAACAAATTAAATATATATTCATATGAACATTATAAGCAAACCAGTACAAAAATAGCAATAGCTATAAACATAAAATTCACAAAAGAAGCCAGAACGTCCAATAAGCATGAAAATATACTCAGCAACCTGGTTGGCAAAATTAAGAATTGGACAGTACCAACTGTTCACAAGGATGAATGGGGAGAATTGCATTCTCATTCACTGCTCCTGGGAAAATAAATTAGTACATACCCTTTGGAGAGCAGCTTGGCAATATCCATAAGGTTAAAGATACACCTGCTCCACAACCCAGCAACTCCATTCATAAGGAGGATACCCCAAAAGCTCTTGATATATGCACCAGGAGACACAAACAAGAATGTTAATTGGAACATTGTTTTCAATAGTAAAATACTAGACACAATCTAGGTACCTCAGTGGAAGGATGAATAATGGTGCTTTACTTGTACGGTAGAATAGGGAGAATACTATACAGAGGTTAAAATGAATGAACTAGATCTAAGCGAATCAACATAGATAGATTTAACAGCCAATATGGTGTGAAAGAGCAATTTGCAAAGGTTAAATAATGATATACTACTGTTTCTGTAACTATCAATACAAAAACAATAGCATTATTGTTTGTGGATACATACATATGTATCAAAAGTATAAAATATTCATGGAAGAGATAATAACGTCAGTGAGACATTATCTCTCAGGATGAAGGAAGAGACAAAAAATAGAGAATAGTTTTAACTATACTGACAACCTTTTATTTGTTTAAAAGGCAGAAGATATTTGAAGCAAATGACCCAAAATGTTAATATCTGTTAAACCTGGACGGCGGGTACATGTGTGTCTGTAAGTTATTTTGTGTATTTTTTGTAGGCTTGAACTGTTTTATAAATTTTTCCTTTGTCTTTTTTTAAATAAACTTTTTAGTAGAGAATAGTTTTGGATTTACAGAACTGTTGCAAACGTAGTACAGAGAGTCTCATATAACCACACCCAGTTCCCCATATTATTAACATACTGCTATGCGACATTTGTCATAACTAATGAACCAATATTAAGACTTCGTTATTATGATGATTTTTTTTGTTTTCAGAGACACAGTCTCACTCTGTTGCCCAGGCTGGAGTGCAGTGGTGCAATCTCGGCTCACTGCAACCTCTGCCTCCCGGGTTCAAGCGATTCTCCTGCCTCAGCCTCCCGAGTAAGTGGGACTACAGGCGCCCACCACCAAGCCTGGCTAATTTCTTTTTTTTTTCTATTTTTAGTAGAAATAGGGTTTCACCATGTTGGATAATGTGTTTCTGGGAGAAAGACTCCAGAGGTACAGTGCTGTTCTTATCACATCATAACAAGCATACACGCTATCAACATGATGTTAACATTGATCACCTGCCTGAGGTGATGTTCATCAAGTTTTCTACTGTAAAGTTATCTCTATTTTTCTCTCTCTTTATATGTTGTACTCTTTGAAAGAAAGTCACTCTGCCTATCCCACACTTATGCTCCACCTCCGTAAGGGAAACATATCTATGTAAGTTATCTAGAATTCTTCTGCACAGCAGGTTTGTCTATTCTCCTCCTTTATTTATATAATAACTTTTTATTTATATCAGTACAGGCTTGTGGATATTTATTTCATATTTTGGGTTATAACCCAGTAGTACTTTATTTATTATGTTGCTCAGATTGTTCCAGGTTTGGCTATTGGGAGTAATTTCATTTGCCTCTTGGGTCCACTTGACATATCCCCATCATTTTGGGTTTTGGTTTGGTTTTAGCAATTTTAGTTTCCGGCACTACAAGATACTCCAGGCTGATCTCATATATCTCCTGCCTCAGCCCTAGAATCAGTTACTTCTCCAAGGAGCCCTGGTTCCAGTGGAAACTGGAGAACGCTTTCAGAAACCAAAAGCCAGCTGCCAGGTGTGCTTGTTGCTACTGGGGTGTCATTGCTTCTAGGTCCTCTCAGCTGACGAAATAAGGAAACACATCTGTGCATACTAACTTGTGTATTTACACATATCTGAAAATATTTCAATATGTAACCATCTGTATCTCTGTGAAGCCAAGCGAAGTTCCTACTGAAGTTTCCAACTGCTCCATTAGCACATAGATCATCCTAGCCTCCTTCCCCTTGCCCTTGCTCCCATCCATTAGTGAGAACCCTGGTTCTCACCATCTGCCATCATTGTTCAATTTATAATTTGTATTTTTTATTTTTGAGATCGAGTCTCACTCTGTTGCCCAGGCTGGAGTGCAGTGGTGTGATCTCGGCTTACTACAACCTCTGCCTCCCGAGTTCAAGCAATTCTCCTGTCTCAGCCTCCAAAGAAACTGGGATTACAGGCACCTGGCACCACACCCGGCTGATTTTTGTATTTTTAGGAGAGATGGAGTTTCACCATGTTGGCCAGGCTGGTCTCGAACTCCTGACCTCAGGTGTTCCTCCTGCCTCAGCCTCCCAAAGTGCTGGGATTACAGGTGTGAGCCACTGTGCCCAGCCTCAATTTATAATTTTTTAAGAAGAAAAATAAATGCTGCTAAGAAATGCTTCAACTTATTACAGCATCCAGACCAAAGATGCAGACTATTTACAAAGCAGACATTTGCAGGGAGAAGTTTCATGTCATGATCCATTCCCAGCACAGACCTCTCTACAGGGCCAGGACATGCTTGTCTTGTGCCCTTCCAGGGGGCATTCATGGAAACACAGGCCAAATGTCCCTTCAGAACAGGTCTCTGAAACCCAGTTGTGAGGGATAAAGAGCACCAAGTCCAGGACACAGTGGGAGGGGATCCTTGAAGAAAATTAGGTGGGAGGAGGAATCACATAACATAAGCTAAAGAGAAAAGCGAGATTGGAAACATTCACTTCAAACAGCAATTTTTCACCTTTTTCAATAGTGAGCCTCTTTGAGACTCGAATGTGGGCAATGGATGCTCAGCTCAGGAAAACATTCCAATAGATCAAACAGCACAAAAACTGTTCCCTCCTCTGAGCCCATACTTAGGCCTCAGGTTAAGAAAGCTTCATGTATACTGCATGAATGCCGTGTGTGTGTGTGTGTGTGTGTGTGTGTGTGTGTGTGTGTGTGTGTGTGTGTTTGGAGTAGGACTAGGGGTAACCAAGTCTGAAGGCTACACTACTTCAGCCCTGTTCTTTTCAGAATGGTCAGGATCTGTCACTAACAGTTCACTTTGTTTGTTTGTTTAGAAACAAGGTCGCTGGGCGCGGTGGCTCATGCCTCTAATCCCAGCACTTTGGGAGGCTGAGGCGGGTGGATCACGAGGTCAGGAGTTCGAGACCAGCCTGACCAACATAGCGAAACCCTGTCTCTAATAAAAATCCAAAAATTAGCTGGGCATGGTGGCACACACCTGTAATCCCAGCTACTCAGGAGGCTGAGGCAGGAGAGTTGCTTGAACCCAGGAGGTAGAGGTTGCAGTGAGCCAAGATCGCGTCACTGCACTCCAGCCTGGGAAACAGCAAGACTCCATCTCAAAAAAAAGAAAAAAAAGAAACAGGTCTTGCTCTGTCGCCTAGGCGGGAGTGCAGTGGCACAATCATAGCTCACTGCAGGCCAGGCACAGTTGCTCATGCCTGTAATCCCAGCATTGTGGGAGGCTGAAGTAGGAAGATCATGTGAGGCCAGGAGTTCAAGACCAGCCTAGGCAACGTACCAAGACCCCATCTTAACAAAAAACTAAATAAATAAACCAGACAAAATGGCTTAGTCCTAGCTACTCAGGAGGCTGAGGTGGGAGGATGGCTTGAGCCCAGGAGTTCAAGGCTAAAATGAGCTATGATGGCACCACTGCCTGGGTGACAGAGTGAGACCCTGTCTCTTTAAAATAAAATAGCTCACTGTGGCCTCGAACTCCTAGGTTCAAGGAATCATCCCACCTCAGCCTCCCAAGTAACTGGGACTGCAGGCACACCACCGTGCCCGACTAATTTTAAAAGATTTAAAAAAAAAAAAAAAAAAAGACCAGATGCCTGGGCAACTGGCCGGAAACTCCTTGCCTCAAGTGATCCTCCTGCCTCAGCCTCCTGAGTAGCTCAGACTACAGGCAAGAGCCACTGCACTCAGTTTGCCAGTTTGCTTTTATGGTTACCTCCGATTTATAGCAAATAGCAAGTAATAATGGTTTTCTATTTATGAAAATAATAACTTTTTTTAAAAAATGAATCTAGGGTTTTTTTAAATTTTATTTTATTTTATTTTATTTTTGAGACGGAGTCTCGCTCTGCCGCCCAGGCTGGAGTGCAGTGGCGCGATCTTGGCTCACTGCAACCTCTGCCTCCCCGGTTCACACCATTCTCCTGCCTCAGCCTCCCGAGTAGCTGGGACTACAGGCACCCACCACCACGCCCGGCTAATTTTTTGTATTTTTAGTAGAGACGGGGTTTCACCGTGTTAGCCAAGATGGCCTCAATCTCCTGACCTCGTGATCCGCCCGCCTCGGCCACCGAAAGTGCTGGGATTACAGGCGTGAGCCACCGCACCCGGCCAATTTTTATTTATTTTTTATTTGAGATGGTGTCTTGCTCTGTTGCTCAAGCTGGAGTGCAGTGGCACGATCATAGCTCACTGCAGCCTCAAACTCCAGCCTCAGGCGATCCTCCTACTCAGGCGATCCTCCTACTTCAGCCTTTCAAGTAGTTAGGATCACAGATATGCACCACCATGCCCGGCTGATTTTTTTTTTTTTTTAAGAGACGGGGTCTTCCTGTTGCCCAGGTTGGTCTCGAACTCCTAGGCTCAAGTGATCCACCCACCTCAGCCTCCCAAGACGCTGAGATTACAGGCATGAACCACCGTGCCTGGCCAGTTTTATTTTTAATAAAATCAGTTTAAAGAAACATATGAAGTGACATTTGGAACAGGAAAAAAACTGAAGTTTCAGAAACCGGTATGAAGAGAGATGTCTTGACTATGGTGAAAAATGCATACACTTTGGAGCCAGAAGGGTCTGAATTCAGTTGCCAGCTCTGTGATCCTGGGTGAGTGAAACTTTACCCCTTTATAAAATAGCAATCATAAAGCTTAGCATGCAGGGCAGTGTTTCTCTGAATGTGTTTCCTGTGCCACCCACATCAGAATCAGCTGAGGTGCTTGTTAAATGGAACTTCCCAGGCTGCCACCCAGAACTTTTTTATCAGACAGGATCCTGGGGGTGGGGAGGTAGGTGGTGGTGTGGGAGAGAGCCTAGAAATCTGCATTTTAACGAGGTCCCCTGGTGATTTTAGGATGGGCTCTGGATAGGATGAAAGGAGCTGAAATAAATAAAGGAGCTGGCACAAAGAAGCAGGAAGGACACTGTCCTTCTGGGCTGCCCAGCATCCGCACACCACGGACCCCTGAAGGGGGTCACAGGGGCCCTGCTCAGAACTTACATGGGTGGCTGTGCAGACTCTGCACTGCACAAGTATAGTGACTGATGCTCTGGAACTGCACAGAACATAAACTGCATGGCCAGAGCTCAGCCGATCTAGTCCCCCATGGTCCTTTCCCCTTTTTTTGAGCCTGGTTCTCCCAGCCTTCCTTATAATTCTCAGCTATCCAGTAGTGTAGTCTTCCAATAAATTCCTGTACTGATCAAGGGCCTACAGTTGGATGTTGCTGTTTGTGAACAAGAACTTTGACAGGAATAGTGAGTAGTGACTGTTTTTGTTTTGTTTTGTTTTTTGTTTGAGATGGAGTTTCGCTCTGTTGTCCAGGCTGGAGTGCAATGGTGCGGTCTTGGCTCACTGCAACCTCCACCTCCCAGGTTGAAGCAATTCTCCTGCCTCAGCGTCTCGAGTAGCTGGGACTACGGGTGTGCTAATTTTTGTATTTTTAGTAGAGACAGGATTTCACCATGTTGGCCAGGCTGGTCTTGAACCCCCTGACTTCAAGTGATCCACCTGCCTCAGCCTTCCAAAGTGCTGGGATTACAGGCATGAGCCACCGTGCCCGGCCAGCAGTGACTGCTTTGCTTCCTTCCATCAATGGCTCCTCAGTGGTGTCCCTGGAATCTGAGGGGTGCTATATAGCCCCTCCTGGGGGTTGTCAAAAGAAGGGGCTGTGGAGGAGTCAAAGGAAGTTAAGGAGGTAAAGAAATGACCAATCCCACCATCCAAGCTCTGCCTGGCTTCAAGCTGTTTTATACATTAGATTTTGGATGAAAAATTAATTTGAAATGAATGATTCCACCACTTTTTCTGAAAAGTTTGAAAACCACTGCCTATCATGAGATCCCCTAAGAGGAGACCATGTGGTGGGGTGGGGACGAATGAGGCAGAGAGCGCGGGCAGAGGAGGGGACGCCTCAGGACAGTGGAGGCTGGGGACTGGCTTGTCCTGCCATGCTGCGGATGGGGTTTTAGGGCTCCCTACAGGCAGAGCACCCAAGGCCCTCCTTCTGAAGCTAAAACCTACTGGTAGGTGCTAAGATCCCACCCCTATACTGGGGGGGAGCTTCCGTGGCCTTTGTGCTCCGTGTAATCCTCAGAAGCTGCTCTTCCCTGCCCATGGGAAAAGTGACCATGGCCGCTTCCAAGAAGAAAAAGTGGGTGTTGATGCAATCAGATCACTAGGACAGCCAACAGTCTCCTGGCCTCAGGAAGAGGAATAAGCAGAACTCCGAAGACCACAGAGAAGAAAGCACCAAGTTACTCTTGAGAGACCGAAGAGAGAAGGGCGCATGAAGGCATAAAGACGCCGACCTGTGGAACAGGGTGAAGAAAATTAAAGGGGTCCGGACATTTCCCATCAGAGCTAGAGCTTCCCCCAAATCTGCAGCACTTAGAGCATAAAGATAGAAATGTGCAGGTGGCATGGTGGCCCACGCCTGTAATCCCAGCACTTTGGGAGGCCTAGGCAGGAGGACTGCTTCAGCCCAGGAGTTCAAGACCAGCCTAAGCAACACAGGAAGGCTCTTGTCTCTACAGAAAAAGAAGAAGGAGAAGGAGAAAAAGAAAGAAGAAAGAAGAAGCCGGGCACGGTGGCTCACTCCTGTAATCCCAGCACTTTGGGAGGCCGAGGCGGGCAGATCACCAGGTCAGGAGATCAAGACCATCCTGGCTAACACGGTGAAACCCCATCTCTACTAAAAATACAAAAAATTAGCCAGGCGTGGTGGTGGGCGCCTGTAGTCCCAGCTACTCAGGAGGCTGAGGCAGGAGAATGAACCCAAGAGGCGGAGCTTGCAGTGAGCCGAGATCATGCCACTGCACTCCAGCCTGGGCGACAGAGCAAGACTCCATCTCAAAAAAAAAAAAACGAAGAGGAAGAAGGAGGAGGAGGGGGAGGAGGAGGGAGGGAGGAGGAGTGGGAGGAGGAGGGAGGAGGGGGAGGAGGGGGAGGAGGGGGAGGAGGGGGAGGAGGGGGAGGAGGGGGAGGAGGAGGGAGGGAGGAGGAGGGGGAGGAGGAGGGGGAGGAGGAGGGGGAGGAGGAGGGAGGAGGAGGGGGAGGAGGAGGGAGGAGGAGGGGGAGGAGGAGGGAGGGAGGAGGAGGGGGAGGAGGAGGGAGGAGGGGGAGGAGGGGGAGGAGGGGGAGGAGGGGGAGGAGGGGGAGGAGGGGGAAGAGGAAGAAAAGAAAAAAACGTTTCCTCACTCTCCAAATTTTGTTATTTGCAATAAAGGCATTGAATTTTCATCAAATATTTCCTCTTGGTCTACAACTAGGATAGTAGGAAAAAGGAGAGGAGAAGAAGACTTTATTAGATGCCATCGCTGAGCTGCTGTTTACTTCTATTTTCTTTTCACTTCTTGTCTTTTATTTTTCTTTAGAGATGGAGTCTTGCTTTGTCTCCCAGGCTGGAGTGCAGTGCCGCGATCATAGCTCACTGCAGCCTTGATCTCCTGAACTCAAGTGATCTTCCTGCCTCAGCCTCCCGAGTAGCTGGGACTATAGGCTCACACCACCATGCCCAGCTAATTTTTTAATTTTCTGTAGAGGCAGGATCTTGCCATGTTACCCAGGCTATTCTCAAACTACTGGGCTCAAGTGATCCTCCCTCCTCAGCCTCCCAAAATTTGGGGGTTAGAGGCGTGAGCCATGGTACCCACTCTGTCGCTCAGGCTGGAGTGCAGTGGCATGATCATGGCTCACTGCAGCCCCCACCTCCGGGGCTCAAGTGATCCTCCCACCCCAGCCTCCCGAGTAACCTCCATGTTGTGATTACAGGCGTGCACCACTATGCCCTGCCTCATCTTCCTTGTTATTGGTCTGTAGCATGCTCCTTTCTTTTTCTTTTCTAAGTTAATGTATTCTCTTTTATCCTCATACCCCAGTCTAATTTGCCACCTTAATATTTTTATTAACATAAAGGTGGGCAAGTAGTTTTCAATTTCCTGTATAGTTGCAAAGCTGAGTTATTGTAAAAGACACACAATATAAGGTTATAGCAGCAGTTGGAGTAAAGTGGGAGTAATCTAATAAAAGTCATGGGTCCTCTCCCTGGAAAAATCTGTCTCTATTCATACACACAATTTTGCAAACACTTTCTAGGGTTCAGAGACCTCTAAGGCCTTTTGCAGATGTACTTTGAACACCAAAGTGTTCACTGCCTCTGTGTTACAAGAAAACTCTGAGAACTAGGGAAGGATTTATACTGCAGAATCCTTTAAACAGATTGTAGCTTTCATTATTTTCAAAATTATAAAAATAATTATTAAAATAAAAAATTGTGATAAAAGAGAATGTACATTAATGAATCGATAAGAAATATTTGTTGTAACTAGTGCAATGTAGACATTGCTCATATAAACAGGTTTGTTTTTTTTTTGAGATGGAGTCTCGCTCTATCTATAAACAGGTTCTTACAGAAGAAGAGGAAAGTAACTTTGTTGAGTACAAGCTCTTAGCCAGACATTGCACACAACGCACCACCTCCATTTCCTTAACAAACAGAAATAGTCGTTATTTTCATACCCATTTTTATAGATGGGGAAACTGAAGTCAAAGGAGAGCATAAGTTCCCAAGAACTTATGCAACTTACAGTATGATAGTGTTAAATATGCAACTTACAGTATTATAGCATTACAAAGTCTGCCTTAAACACAGACATAGTGATCATTTTTAAAATACGTTTTACAAAATGAATTTATTGAGCAAAGTGGGGTTAACTTCTTTCCATGGGTGGGGAATTCAAATTCTGTCTTATTTAAATTACATTCAAGGCCAGGCATGGTGGCTCACACCTGTAATCCCAGCACTTGGAGAGGCTGAGGCAGGTGGATCACCTGAGCTCAGGAGCTCAAGACCAGCCTGGGCAATATGACGAAACAGCATCTCTACAAAAGATACAAAAATTAGTTGAGCACTGTGGTGTGTGCCTGTGGTCACAGCTACTCAGGAGGCTGAGGTGGGAGAATCGCTTGAGCTTAGGAGGTGGAGGTTGCAGTGAGCTGAGATTGCACCGCTGCACTCCAAGCCTGGGCGATAAGCGCAAAGTTCCATCTCAAAAAAAAAAAAAAAAAAAAAAAAAAAGCGGAATTTGGGTTTCTTGTGCCATTTATGATGAAATCATTGGGTTCTTTTGTTTCATTTTCTTGGGTTTTCCATTAGAAAGAAACAGAAAGAAACCCTTCTATATCTACATGTCATCCCTCAAAGAAAAAACTCCTTCCTGAACGCTGTTCACTCACTCACTCTACATAGCCTGGTGTCTTTCAGGGAGGAGCAGCCCTGGTTCCCCAGAGGTGGAATTAGCTTTTCCTTCTTCCTATTCTCACACCCCTCTTTACTATCTCCACTCCTCGTAAATGATGTGTCGGCAGAGTTTGTGTCATTTCTTTCACCAGTGTTACTTAGGGGTGTGATTGCACATAGTAGGCATTCAGTAAATGTCTACCAAACTGAGTTAAATTCCTATTTTTTTAATTGGGAAAAAATTTTGACACAAAATTAAGGAGAAAATTATTGAAGAGACGCTTTACCCATGAGCCAGATTTAGCAAATGAAAACATTTTTCTCATTTTTGCCTTGAATTTTGTTGGTTTAAAAGAAATAAAATTTAGAGGCCGGGCACGGTGGCTCACGCCTGTAATCCCAGCACTTTGGGAGGCTGAGGCAGGCCAATCACGAGGTCAAGAGATTGAGACCATCCTGCCCAACATGGTGAAACCCCGTCTGTACTAAAAATACAAAAATTAGCTGGGCATGGTGGCGCGCACCTGTGGTCCTAGCTGCTCCGGAGGCTGAGGCGGGAGAATCGCTTGAACCCGGGAGGCGGAGGTTGCCGTGAGCTGAGATCGCACCACGGCACCCAGCCTGCCGACAGAGCGAGACTCCTTCTCAAAGGAAAAAAAAAAAAAAATTAGCCGGGCATGGTGGCGGGCGCCAGTAATCCCAACTACGCGGGAGGCTGAGGCAGGAGAAACTCTTGAACCCG
Organism: Pan troglodytes; assembly: GCF_028858775.2. Taxonomy (NCBI): domain Eukaryota; kingdom Metazoa; phylum Chordata; class Mammalia; order Primates; family Hominidae; genus Pan; species Pan troglodytes. The sequence goes on along the minus strand of NC_072414.2, from coordinate 90,448,411 downwards.
GGAGACGGAGGTTGCAGTGAGCCGAGATCACTGCAGTCCAGCCTGGCAACAGAATGAGACTCCATCTCAAAAAAGAAATAAAATTCAGAGATAAAGTAGACGTTCCTCTCCATGATTTTATCCTCTTGCCCACTACAGAGAAAACTATGACCATTATTTTGGTATGTATTTTTCTGATTTGCATTTTATGTTTTTGCTGCATATAATCCTTAGTATTGTTTCATTATTTTTCTAACTTTACATGTTCTGCACCTTGCTTTTTAAACTAATATTATGTTTTCAAGACCAATGTATATTGATAGACATGGATCTAGCTTATTTGCCTTAGTTATTATATACTATCCCATGATGTGAATATACCAGGTTTTACTTACCACTGCCAAGTGAGAGACTTTCAGAGTTTCCCTACCCAGCTCTTTGCTATAACAAACAATGCTGAAATGTACATCCTCATTACAACTCGGGTTACTTCTTGTACAAATTACCTAACACACAATTGGTAAATAAGGGGAGGATGTTAGAACACGGAAGTCATGTTAGCTTACACATGATTTTCCACAACATGTTACTGTTTTAAAGCAATTAAAAGAGAAAGTCAGCCGGGCGCAGTGGCTCACGCCTGTAATCTCAGTACTTTGGGAGGCCGAGGCGGGTGGATCACGAGATCAGGAGATCGAGACCATCCCGGCCAACATGGTGAAACCCCGTCTCTACTACAAAAAGTAGCGGGGCGCGGTGGTGGGCGCCTGTAATTCCAGCTACTCCAGAGGCTGAGGCAGGAGAATCGCTTAAACCCGGGAGGCAGAGGTTTCAGTGAGCCAAGGTCGCGCCACTGCACTCCAGCCTGGGCAACAGAGGAGACTCCATCTCAAAAAAAAAGAAAAAAAAAAAAAATGTCGTAGCAATGAATACAGACCTGGAGCTGAAAATCTACTAAAATGTCTTCCTTCAGAGCGAATACTTACAGGGTTAGTGACTTCGAGGGCACTATGTTTTCCATAGAGCTATTAAGCTATATGGTTTTGCTGTGGGTGCAGAAGAATAACGTTAAGAAATTGGAAGCATTTCAGCCAGGGGTGGTGGCTTACACCTGTAATCCCAGCACTTTGGGAGGCTGAGGCGGGTGGATCACTTGAGGTCAGGAGTTCAAGACCAGTCTGGCCAACATGGTGAAAGCCCATCTCTACTAAAAATACAAAAATTAGCTGGCCGTGGCGGCGGGCGCCTGTAATCCCAACTACTCAGGAGGCTGAGGCAGGAGAATTGCCTGAACCTGGTAGGTGGAAGTTGTGGTGAGCTGAGATCTTGCCACTGCACTCCTGCCTGGGCGACGGAGCGAGAACTTGTCTCAAAAACAAACAAACAAAAAAAGAAATTGGAAGCATTTCTCCTTGTATTAAAACTGCGGACCTTAAAAAATACAGTCCGGGGGCCATATTTTTAATCTTGATGAAAATGTTCTCTACCTACCTGTCCCGGAAGGAGGAGCCTCGGGTTAAAGGCTGCAAAGGACAGGCACCTGGGATGCTGGGAACAATGCCAGCATGGGACCAACTCTGTTTGTGTCATAATTTTTAAAACATTGTAGCTTTTGTTAGTGCTAGGGTGACAAAGTTCTATAGGTTTTGAGCAGCATGCCCCAACTGTATTTCCCCTATACACTTGCCAATTTTAGTGAAGGATATTGCACTTGTTTCCTTAAGCACACGTGTAAGAGTTTCTCTAGGGTGTTTGCCAAGCAGTGGAATAGCTGGGTCACAGGGGATGCATGTTTTCAACTGTTCTAGTTTTTTTTTGTTGTTGTTGTTGTTTTTTCAAATTACTCTCCTAAGTGGTTTTACCATTTATACTCCCACCAAGAGACGAGAGCCCTTATTTCCCTGCTTCCACACTAATACCTGATGTCATTAGATCTTTTTATTTTGACTGATATCATGGATATAAAATGCCTTCTCATGGTTGTTTTAATTTTCTTTCCCCCAGTTGCTAATGAAGCTGAGTGTATTTTTATATGCTTATTGGCCATGCCAGCTTTCTCTTCTGGGTATTACCAGTTCAACCCTTTGTCTTTTTTTAAGCTGAATTGTTTGTCTTTTTCTTATTGACTTATAGGAATTCTTTATGCATTCTAGATATGAATCCTTTGTCTATTAAATTTCTACTTTTATGTTCTCCTCATAATGTCCCCACTTGCCATATAAGCCCATTTAGAAAAATATGTCTACTCTGCTATAAAATACACTGGTTTTTTTTTTAAATATATCCTAGGTACCTGTGGTTTTAGATTATACAAATAGATGGTATAACTAGAAAAGTTTGAAACTCAGGTATTTATAGAGATTCTTGTTTCTCTAAGGATATTTGACCCATTCTCCTATTTATAGAGACTTCTCTTTGTAGACAAGAGTTTTTTAAATAGACAAAAAAAGGATATCCCCTGTCCTGACAACTGTTGGCCAGACCTCTTTTGTCAGATTAATAAGAAAAAGATTTTTTAGGAAAAAATTAGAGAAGCTTAAACTTCATATTTGAATTGGATCCTTTGTGGATGTCTTAAGCCCAAGAGAAAACAATATACTTTATTAAATTCCATGATTCTCATTTTTAAAACATTCAACCCATACACAATCAATCATCCTTTTCTGACAAGTTACCTAAGAAAATTTTCTTTAAACTAAACAGTATTGAATTTCAGACTAAATTTTTAAAGTGACATTCTGATTATAAAGAAAAAAAAAAGCAATTCCTAAATGAAAATACTTGGAGTTTGCCTGGAACTGAAAATTTAGCGTGTGGAAATGAGAGGAAAAGATCTAAGTGTTGGCAAAAGATTGCAATAAAGTAAATGATGTGGTTTTCTCAGGGGTGATTTTGCAACTTGAAACATTCCAAAAAGAGTTACTGATCACAAAGTTTCTTTTAGCTTCTAGCCCTGAAATGCTTGGCATACATAAAGCTCTTACGGATATTTGGATAAATTAAATTTATATTGACATTTTCTAAAAGTTGGCCTAAGTTTCTAGCTGGTGAGGACATGTGTAAAACACAGAACATTTTGAGGCATTCAATTTTACAACTGATAGATGCTGACATCAACCTTCCCCTTTCTACACTATATTATTGAAAGCTGAATCACAGTGAAATTTAAAATATGTGCTTTTCTCATGAAAAGCAGCAGTTTCCTCAAAAAGTTAATTGTAGAATTATCATATGATGTAGAAACTCCACTCCTAGGTATATGCCCAAAAGAATTAAAAGCAGGGATTCAGATACCTATACATCAATGCTCATTACAGCATTATTCAATAGCTGAAAGGTAGAAAAAACCCACGTGCCCATCAACAGATGAAGAGATAAAGAAAATATGGTATATTCATACCATGGAATATGATTCACCCTTTAAAATAAAATTTTGATACATGCTATAACATGGGTGAACCTAGAAAACTTTATAAGTGTAATAAACCAGACACAAAAGAAAAATTGTTGCATGATTACACTTATATAAAATATCTAGAATAAGCAAATTCATAGTGACAGAAGGTAGGTTACAGGTAATCAAGGACTGTAGGGGGGTGGAGGAAATTAGGAGTTATTGTTTTCTGGGTCCAGAGTTTCTGTTTGGGGAAAATGAAAAAGTTTAGAAATAAGTAGTGGTGATGGTTGAATAACTTTATGAATATAATTAATGCCACTGAATTGTATACTTAAAAAATAGCTAAAATGGCAAAATTTATATTATGTGTCTTTTACCACAAAAAAATTTTAAACGAGGTTTCTTCAAACTCCTCCTCCAATAAAGCAACAAATACTCCTTGAAGAAAGCTAGGAAAACTTTGAAAAGTAAAATGAAATTAAAGCCACCTGTTCTTCCACCAAGTAGTGATAACATGTGATTAATGTGTGGTGCAGTTTCCTCTTCTGATCTGTATAGACGTATGCAGATACACACATACACACACACACACACACACACACACACAGGATTACACAGAGCCTGCTTTTCTCACTGTATTGTTACTCGTTGTAACAATCAGTAGAATTCAATCTTATCCGTGAGCCTTAATTTATTCAAACCTATCAACTATTGTTGGATATGTAAAATGTTTTCCATTTTTTCTCAATTTTGAATAATTTTGTAGTGACCATCCTTGTACAAAAATTTTATAAGCATTTGATAATTTACTTAGGATAAATTAAAGTAAAATCGCTGGATCAAAGAATATGAATTTTAAAAAAATCTCTTAATGCATATGTACTATTAATTTGTACCACAGGAAGTTTTGTTATTTATACTTCAGCAGCCAAATATGAGATTTTATTGCATCCTCACTGAGTATTACATCTTATAAAAGTCTCTGAAATTGATCAGAATAATTCCATAGAAATATGACATTGGACCAATGATGGTATAGAAAGGAAAAAAGATTAACTTTTATAAATTAAAAATGGATGGAAGAAATCAATAGCAATTCGTCACATTCGAATTCTGAGCCATTCTCTAACACTATCATCTGTACCTAGATGCCCTGAGAATTTACCTTGCCCAGGAAGTTACATTTGCTGTCCTTAGCCATCCAAGCCTTCCCCAAGTCACATGCAGAAGCGTGCGCAGCTCTTTCCAGCCTCTTAGTTTTTGCTACTGTCATTCTCTTTGCCATGAAATACTTCTGCCCTTCCTCAAGTACAGACCCATTCAATCCTCAATATCCATCTAATTAAACGCTGTGGGCCAGAGGTGAGCAGCCTGGGGCCATGAGGGAGAAGAAACGTCATAGGTGCAAATTCAACCCACAAATGGGCAGGAGTGGTGAGCTCCTTCTAAAATAGGCTTTGAGGAGAGCCTGGGGATTGCCAAAGGCACAACATCATTTGAAACAAGCAGGAGGCCAGGGGTGAGGATGCTGGGACCTGGGAGGAGGCAAACTGGGAGTGAATGGGGAGTGGGGGCGGCTGATGCACCAGATTGGAATTCTGTGCTTTATATGAGTAGGTGGGCCAGGCTTGGGAGTGGGGACAGGGAGGCAGGATGGGATGGACAGACAACCCCACTGCCTGGAACACGGTACCTTTTATACTGAGTGCGCAATTCTTGAAGAGTGCTCAGATTCTCAAATATAAGAAATATAGTCTTCAGGTATTATGAAAGAATAACGTGTTTGTGTAACACCTTAACATTTACATATGTTATCTAGTTTTAAAAAATTTTTAAGAACTAATGTGTAAACTTGGTAGTGCATACACTGTCATGATTATTACCTCTATTTTATTTTTATGTATGTATTTATTTATTTAGAGACGGGGTCTTGCTCTGTCTCCCAGGCTGCAGTGCAGCTGCAGCGGCGCGATCTCGGCTCCCTGCAACCTCTGCCTCCCGGGTTCAAGCGATTCTCGTGTCTCAGCCTCCGGAGTAGCTGGGATTACAGGCACGTGGCACCTCGCCCGGCTAGTTTTTCCAGTAGAGACGGAGTTTCGCCATGTTAGCCAGCCTGGTCTCCAACTCCTGGTCTCAAGCGATCCACCCGCCTCGGCCTCCCAAAGTGCCGGGATTAGAGGCGTGAGCCACCACGCCCAGCCTATTACCCCATTTTATATGTGAGGACTCTGAGGTCTGGGAAAACTGGACAAAGCAGCAACTCACGCCAAAGACTTCTGTCCCCATGTCCAGAGAGCTCTCCATGATAGCCCAAGCTGATTTTCCAAAAATGCGGCCACTCTTTGTCAGATTTGCAGCTTTTCTGATGTTAAGACATCAGGTCAAGGTGCAAAGTTGCGAGAGAACTAAAGGGCTTTCATGCAAACAATTTTTCTGAAAATGTAAGGAAGGGCTTGTGTGCCCTTTTGGAAGTACGGGATTAAAAACGCATAAAGATACTGTATGCTGATGTTGTGGATGCTCTGAGGATGAAAATTTGAATGGCATCTTAATAATAAGAGGCTTAGAACACATTTTAACAGCAAATCGTTTAGGATAAATTCTCTTAAAGGACACATATACTTCACTTATATTTATTGATTAATTTACTGTTGTCTAGTCCATCATTCTAATTTATTATATTCCTTTCTAATTATTTTAGTATTTTTGTTAGGTTTGGTTATTTTTATCAACAATGATCTATATAGGAGCAAAATTGGATTAGGCTGTTATGGTCATATGGAGATGAAACTCACATGGTCCTTGTCCTCGAAAGCTCCTTTGGCTGAGCAAGCAAGAATCACTGGCCCCAAAGACCCCTGTCCTCCTCCATGTGTTCCTAGAATCACGCACACACACACACACACACACACACACACACACACACACACTTAACATCAATAAGTGGAACAATGGTGCTGTTTTTGATGGAAATATGTTTGTTTTACTTTTTAAACAAAATATCATAAAGATATTTACCCAATATTATATTAATTGATACTAGAAAAAACAATACATACCCGGGTACATTATAAACACCAATAAGTCAGTAGATTTGTCTTTAAGTTGCTTAAATAACTCACAATTCTTCTTTGAGCATTTTTTGCTGAAGGAAAATGATCCCCAGGCAATGATAAAGATCCCAGATCTGAAATAATTTTCTTCTGCTTTGCCCCACCACCACTTACTCCAGTAGGGGGTCTTGCTAAGCTGAGATTTGAAAAATGCATACCCAAAAGCACTTTATTCGTACACTAGTTGGAATTTAAGGATTCATCCTTTCTTTTTCTACTCTTAAGCCTAAGATTTTAATTTCATTTTTTAGTAAACCAATTTAAAAACAATATTCACCTTCTTTAATTAAATTGTTTATTTCTATTACTTTAAGCCTTTCTTCTGATTTTTATCCCTATATTTACTGGATTTTACACCACCATTATCCATAGTTTTACACATTTTCCTGCACTTTTATGTTCTGCTTTTCCACTTTTTTATTACATGTTTTTCAATGTATCTGCAATTATCTTTAAATTCTTTTTGTCCTGGAAAGGAGTTACTTTTAAACTTTCTTTAGCAGAATAAGTCTTTGATCAAACAAAATCATCCATAGTGTGGTGGGTGCCCTCCCTGCCCTGCATAACCATTTTGGAAGTTGATTTTAACATTTACAACTATTCTTGTAATATTTAAATTGCTATTAAACTGCTTTCAGGGTTTGAAATTTTAAACAATGCCATTATAAGCATCTCTGTATATAATTTTTTAAAAAACTAATTTCATTAGGATAAATTCTGAGAGGTGAATGTTTCTGGGTGGAACTTTTATGTGTGTCTGTGACACAGATCATCACATTTCCTTCCAGAAGAGATGAACCCATTTTTATTGCCATCAACAAAATAGGAGTCCTCTTTTTCCCCAAAGTCCAGCTATCAGTGAGTTTTATCATTTTCTTTCCTTTCATTTAATTTCATGGGTGTGAAATGAAAACACATTGATTCCACTTGAATTTCTTTAAATTTTAGAAAAGGTGTTTGGTTTGTCAGATGTTGGTTTTCTATTTGTGTTTTGTTTTGTTTAAACCATCCCTTTGCTTTTAACGTTTGTCTCTTGAGCACTGGTATTTGCTTCTCTTCTAATCAATTTGTATAAATCCTTAATCAATTTTAGATATTGATTATAGGCAAACAGTTGCCTATAATTTATTTCAAATATTTTTCATTATCTTATATGATTTTTTAGAAATCTAATTATATCAGTCTACTTTTTCCGTTTCTTGAATAATCAAAATTATTTTCATACATAGTTCTATTCTTCTCCTAGTTTTTCTATTGTTACTGTCATTACTATTATTATTAGTTTACCATTTAATCTACCTGCTATTTATTATGGTAATGGATTTGAGGTCTAGGTCAGGTTAATTTTTTCTTCATTCTGATTTCTACGTATCCCCAGAGCATTTATTAAATAATTATTACTTTTCCTTTTGCTTTGTTAATATTTATGATTCGCCAGTTTCTCACATACCACAATCTACTTCTGCATTTTCTATTGTACTTTGTTTCTGCATTTAAACCAAGCCCATGGTGATTTTAATTTTCACATTTACACTATTCTGTGTTTTCTAAAATTTTTCAATGAGCATGCATTTTATTTTGTTTTTGGTATTTCATAATGAGGAAAAATCTCTAAAAATTGCATTTGCCATTCATGCCTATTTATTTTTCAGCTATAAATTTGGAATAGCTTTTGCTATTAGATTTTATAAGTATTTTTATAGTTTGATTAAAAATAAATCAGATCTAAAAATTACCTTGAGATAAAATAAATTCTTTTTTATATTTAATCACCTAATATAAAGCATTTGTTCATCTTTCTTTACATCTCCTTTTGAAGTTTAGCATTTTCTAGTTTTGTTTGCATATTTCATATCAGGAAAATTATCAGATATTACATATTTTCTGTCAGCATTGTGAATGAGACTGCCCCAAACCAATTACCAGTTACTTGCTGGTTTTTAGTAGAAATGCTTTAGGGTTTTGTGGATTTCACTTTTATCTGGACACTTTCCTGACTTCTCTTTTTATTTCTAATATTTTAGTGGGAATTCTTAGTTTCTTTGGGTTCAACTTAATGATTCTGTTTTCTATTTCATAATATTGATTCTCTAGCACATTTTTGAAGCACTGTTAGGATGACAAGAATCTCCATTGATATGCTAAATAATTTTAAGAAAAAAAAATCTTTGTTTTGCTTGTTTTTAAGTGGAGTCCTTCAAAAGTTTCTCTGTTACAGACTGATAAATTATCTCATGTTAAAGAAATATTTTCCTATTTCTGTATTTAAATTTATAACAGGAAGGAGCATTAAATTTTTATCAAATATTTAACTGTTGTATCAGGAAGATCATAAAAATTTTATTCCTGAATTTATTTAAATTGTGTACTTTATTCATTACTTTATATTTTTAAACTAAACATATTACAGTGATGAACCCTATCATAAAGATATGGTAAACAAATCTTTAAAAATAGGATCACATTCTACTTGCAGATATCTTCACACTTACAAGCGTTTTCATTAGAGACAGATTTCTTTTGTAGTATTACACTTTTTAAGAACTGAATCATTTTTGCCTGCTAGAATAAACTGGGAACTATTTAACTTAAGAAAAATTTTTATTAGGTGTAATTAACTTTTATTTGAAATTTTGAAAAAATTTCCAGCTAATTCCTTGTGGCAAGGAAAGCAGTCTCTTGGCTACCCTGCTTAATTTCTTCCTTCGCAACTGGCCTGTTCACATTTCTGTCTCTCATGATACCATTTTATATTCTCTAACTTTTGTAAAATCATCCATCTTATTTAAATTTCTAAGTGCATCACCATTGTAAATGGACACCATAATCTCTAATGATTTTGTCTCTTTTCATTGATTTTCAAAACTTTCTAGGGTTTTTAATCTCATTAATTTTGAAAGCGAATTTGATTTTTTTTGTCTTTTCAAAGTAAGAGAGCTCTCTGTTTTAGCATTTCGCAGAATGTTTTGTGACAGTTTCACAGAATCAATTTGTTTACTGCTGTAGGTGTTTTTGTCTTGAGGGTTTTGCTTGGTCCTGTATCTAGAAGTGTATTTCTAGTTCTTTAAATTTTACTTTATTAATAAAACATGTAAAACAATACATTTTCTTTAAATATATCTTTTCTCTAAGTTCAAATATTTATTGAATAGTATCTTCATTTTTCATATTTTAAAATGATTTGTTGTTATATTTTAAATTTCTTTGACCAGGTGATAGAATTTTCGTTTCATTGATATTTAGTTATTTTTCGTTTATTTAAAATAAACTATGAACATTTTTGCAGCAATGTCACATAATACAGTGCATACAATTATCAGTGTTTTTCCTTTATTGAAAAGTTCCATTCATTTCTTTTCTCTGAAAGTTTTATATATTCTGCATTTTCTCTTTAAATTCTCACCATAAAATTGCTCATTCGGCCTTCTTTCTTGTAGTTTTCAGTTTTACAAAGTCTTATTTCTTTTTTTTTCCCTAATTCATCCTTCTAATTTTTATGGTGGGATAAGGATTTCTGCTAATATTTTGTTTCTCTCAATTTCATCTTGCAGGTCTAAGTTTTTTTATGTACTTTGTTGCAATGTGTTGTAGTTCATATAAATACTTTTTGTTTTTAGTGATTGTTTTGCCTTTTGTTGTCACACAAACTCACACATAACCCTTTTTGCTTTATATACTGCTTTGATATCATAATATATTTAATTGATATTTTCTTACCTAACCAATTATTTTTGTTCTTTCCACATCTCATCTTCTTTCTCTTTTAAATAAAATATTCTTGGTTTTTTTCTTGAATTCAACCTGAAACTCTTTTTAAGAAAATATTGAAATTTAATCTATTGGCATGCTCTTGTAATTTTGTATTTAAACCATTGTAACCATATTTTTATTATTTTGTTTTCTGTTATTTTTCTTTTTTGTTTCTTCACTTGGGAAAGGGTCATATTTAAGCTTCTTTTACTTCACTTAATTCTAAAAAGAAATACAAAACAAACATTGGTATTTTTTAAATACATAATAATGACTTCTCATAAAAATCTGACATTTAGAATTTTGCACGTTTAACTTTACACCTGCCCTCTCTTTTCCTTTTTCATTCCTCATAACTTGTAAAATAGTTTTAAATAATTCTTACACTTTTCTGTAACTGATGCTGATCATTCATTGCTATGACTCTGGAAATGCTATTCGGAGGGGAGTGTATGGTCAGGGAGTATCTGCAGCATTTTCTGAGATCAAATCTGGTAGATAATCTGTGAGAATCTCTTTTTTTTTTTTTTGTCCTTTTTAGGAAGACTATATATAGTTTTCCATCGCTTTTAGGAAGCTTACAGTCTCAACTGCTACAGTAAAGCACTTTTTAAAAGCAGAAAACCACCCATCTTGATTACATTTTAAATAAGAACATGAATAGAACAGGTAAAATCATGCCAGTCACTTGTATTCATTTTACACTGAACACTGAGAAAACATGGTTGCATTCTCTGTTCTCCACTGGGAAACTTGAGCATTACTATCTGGCTGCTGTTGTGTGGTTGTCAGACTTTATGGGCCCTTGCTGGGAGGAGCACGGAGTTTAGAGTTTTAACTCTGCCACTGACTGCAGTATCTTTTCCTAAACACTGAGATACTCCCAGAGAGGTGCTGAGAGTGGTCAAAGGGACCAAGCCTCTGGTGACGATTTCATTATCGCTGAGTTCATTTATTTATATATCGATTGATCTCATTCTTTATTTATAGCTTGTCTGTTATGTAACTGCCCCATAGAGCTGAGATTCTTTTTTGGAATGAGATGTGGAATACTTTAAATGCCTATAAAATCAAATGTATGTATTCACCACTGTCTGTTTCAGTTTCCAATCTAACCTCTTTAATCAGTTCTGGAAATTTTATTGGCTTATGGTTTAAATTATGGGCTGGGGCCATAATTTAATTGTTTCTTAGGAGGAATAGTTTCAACAGTGGCTAACATTTATTGATCTCTGGGCCCTGGCTGCCAGGTTGGAAAACCAGGCTGTATGGTTTTTCTTTTATGTTATCTATGGAAGGGTTAATCCTTCTTTATCATACACTTGATTTTCCAGGTTATTCTTTAGTTTAGTAATTCAATATTCTGGAGTATTCTCTCTCTCTCTTTTGTTACTGCTTCTAGAATGTTCTAAATGGTTCTGTTTAAAGCAATCACTACATTTTATGGTTTTAAAACTCCAACAGATTCAGTGGTTGTTCTGTCCCATTCCTCTGTATTTGAGAATGAAGGTCATCTATATTCTCATTGTGATTCTTTTAGCTGTTATTTTTAGAAGGGAAAGGAGCTTTAATGGTTTTCTTGCTATTAATGGTGTGTACTGAATAAGGGTTTCACTTATTTTTAAAGTGTTTACCTTTCTTCTTTTTTTTTTTAACCTAACTCCTAAGAAGGGCTAATTTCTTTCTCTCTCAATATTAATATATTCACTAAATAGTCTCTAGATTTCTGTTTTTTTTAAATTGATATCTTGATGGTATTAACAGAGAAGAATTATCATACAGAACCTCTTGCTCAGTCATCTACCCAGAACATTGTTATTTCCAAGTGACCTGACTTTTCCAAAAGAACCTGCAGAAAATGCAAATTTATCTTGAGAAACAACAGATAGTATCCATTACTGTAATTGACCTTGATAACAAAACAGAACTAAATCTTCTTGACTTCTAGAAAGGGAGACATACTTGAGAACTTACTTCATCCTTTGAATCCTATGATCTTAGATTTTAAAAACTCTCTTCTCTTAGGGATCTTTTGATTTCTGAAGTTTGATCTCCCATTACTAATCATTTACACATACTTCTGCTTCTCAGCAACCTCTTGCCACCTGGGTATGTAATACCCTCTCTTCCAGAACTTCTTAGAATTTATAATACAGTTATCTTTTCTTGGAGGGGTGGGGTGGGGGGGAAGCAATAAAATATTTCTTAAACAGACTGGAGGCTGGGCGCGGGGGCTCAGGCCTGTATTCCCAGCACTTGGGGAGGCCGAGGCGGGCGGATCACCTGAGGTCAGGAGCTGGAGACCAGCCTGGCCAACATGGTGAAACCCTGTCTCTACTAAAAGTAGAAAAATTAGCCGGGCATGTTGGTGCGCGCCTGCCATCCCAGCTACTCGGGAGGCTGAGGAAGGAGAATTATTTGAACTCAGGAAGCGGAGTTTGCAGTGAGCCGAGATGGTGCCACTGCACTCCAGCCTGGGCGACAGAGCCAGACCCCATTAAAAAAACAAAACAAAACAAAACAAAAAAACAGACTGGAAATTGTTTCAACACAGCCACCACTATTACCTGCCTTTCGCCCGGACCTTCACCAGCTTGTTCCTGTGTTTCTCGACCTCCTTCTCAGGAGTGCATCTTGTGAGTGAATTCAAAATACCCCGTGCACAGGGCTCAGCAGGACCCACTGCTATGCGTTATCGTGTGCTGTGAAAGAATTGCATCCACCGGCCGGGCGCGGTGGCTCACGCCTGTAATCCCAGCACTTTGGGAGGCCGAGGCGGGCAGATCACGAGGTCAGGAGATCGAGACCATCCCGGCTAACACGGTGAAACCCCGTCTCTACTAAAAATACAAAAAATTAGCCGGGCGTGGTGGCGGGTGCCTGTAGTCCCAGCTACTCGGGAGGCTGAGGCAGGAGAAGGGCGTGAACCCGGGAGGCGGAGGTTGCAGTGAGCCGAGATTGTGCCACCGCACTCCAGCCTGGGTGACAGAACGAGACTCCATCTCAAAAATAAAAATAAAAATAAAAAAAAGGATTGCATCCACCTACCCTCTGGCTCCAGAGTCTTACACATCTGAGTAATACCTGTGTGCACTTTTCTTTTATAAACCTAAAATAAACACACTAGCAAAGGCAATGAGAGTAAGGGCTTCTCTCATTCTTGTAGACACCGCCAATCACCTTGGAGAGGAAAAGAAGGGGGCCCCCTTCAGAAGAACTGTAATTGATCATTTGCAGTTGACACACAACATACAGTGCCAGCACAGGCTGAAGATGGGAAGCTGGATACCACTGCTAAATATCGCTAGTGTGACAATTTGTATCTCTGCAATAAATAGTGTTATTACTGTAAAACTGGGCAGGCGTGACATTTCTGACTGCCTCTCCTTTTAAATGGACAATATGTAAATAATGACTGTGTGGCATTTAAACATTTCAAAGCACCACATTTTTGTTAATACAAATGTGGGATCAGAGCCATTCATTCCCATAAATACTCTGCCTCACAATCAGAGCATCAGCAGCCACAAGCATGTCCCATCACCCAAGAAAAATGGGACACTGTAAAGTGCTGAGCATTCCAAGGGTAAAAACCAGGTTACTAGGGTAAAAAAAAAAAAAAAAAAAAAAAAAAAAAAGCAAAAAACCAGCACTGTAGAATCTACCATTGAAACAACTCCCTCTACATTTTTCCTAAGATTCAGCAGCAGCATGAACAACAACAAAAATCAGTATTTCCCAGAGTGAGAAACCCTTGAAACAAAAGATGTTTTTTGGAAAAGGGTTCTTTTGGTAAAGAAGTTTGGGAAGCACCACAAATTATTACCCTCCTCTTGGAGACCCGTGAACACCCAACATTTATTCCATAAATATGTACTAAGCATTTACCAAAGCCGGGTCTTATTTAGGGGCTCAGGATGAAACAGGAAACAAATCAGACAGAGTCCCAAACCTTCAGGTAATTTACAAGGTTTTTATTGTTGTTGTTTGAGACAGGGTCTGGTTCTGTTGCCCAGGCTGGAGGGCAGTGGTACCATCACAGCTCACTGCAGCCTCAACCTCCAGGGCTCAAGCAATCCTCCTGCTTCAGCCTCTTGAGTAACTGGGATTACAGGCGCACGCCACCACACCCAGCTAATTTTTGTATTTTTGTAGAGATGGGGTTTTGTCATGTTGCCCGGGGTTGGTCTCAAACTCCTGGGCTCAAGTGATCTGCCCACCCCAGCCTCCCAAAGTCCTGGGATTAGAGGCATGAGCCACCACATCCAGCCAATTTACAGTTTTAAATGAACATATTTGTTTCCTGTGCGGACTGTAACAAATGACCACAAACCTGATGGCTTAAAACAACAGAAATTTGTTCTCTCACAGTTCTGGAGGCCAGAAATCTGAAGCACACAGGCCAGGTCAAAAGCCAGGGTCCACGGGGCCACGCCCCCTCCCAGGTGCCAGGAGAGTCCCTTCTTCGCCTTCTCCAGCCTCTGGTGGCTGCCAGCATTTCCTGACTTGTGGCCATATTTACGCTCATCTCTGCCTCCTCCCCTCCCATCCGTGCCAAATCTCCCTCAGCCTCCCACTCATAAGGTATCTTGCAATTTAGGGTCTGCCTGGACAATCCAGGATGATCTCTCTTCTCGATCCCTAATTTAGTTACATGCGCAAAGACCCCTTTACCATATGTGGTTCCAAAGATTAGGGCCTGATCTCTTTAGAGATCATTATTATTATTCAGCTGACTACGAGTGGATGCAGCTCTGAATGTCCTGTGGTAATGACTGCTTTTCTGCTTTGACCTTGAAACCTTCTCTTTGAGAAACGCCTGCCACTACCCAGAGAACCCTGGCCCCAAAAATCCACTCTGGAAAGTTCTGGTCGAGGGGCTGTCTGCATTTATACGACGAGAGCTGCCCTAGTTGGCTCCTCTCGAGCTTTTTCCACCCCAGTAGGGTTCTATGTAAATTCTCTCCAGCAACCTTGATTATATCACAGTTGTAAGGATAAAACAGAAAACAGAGTTCCCTGGGTCTGGAGAAGCTGCACAAATACAGGTTGGGTGGTCACAGCCCTTCCCAAGCCAGGGTCCCTTCTTTGCCTCCTTTGTCTCTCTGGCTCCAGACACAGAGCCCAGGCCTGTCCCTGTCTTCCCTTGGAAGAGCTGGAACAGGATGGAGGCTTTTTCACAAGGGACTGTCTTAAAAATTAAGAAAAGAAAAAGGACACAGATGATGGAAATAAAGAGTGAGCTCAGGCCAGGTGCGATGGCTCATGCCTGTATTGTGTTCCAGCACTTTGGGAAGCTGAGGAGGGCGGATCACTTGAGGTCAGGAGTTCAAGACCAGCCTGACCAACATGGTGAAATCCCGTCTCTACTAAAAAATATAAAAAATTAGCCGAGTGTGGTGGTGGATGCCTGTAGTCCCAGCTACTCGGGAGGCTGAGGCAGGAGAACTGCTTGAACCCAGGAGGCAAAGGTTGCAGTGAGCTGAGATCTCGCCACCGCGCTCCAGCTTGGGTGACAGAGAGACTCTGCCTCAAAAAAAAAAAAAAAAAAAAAAGAAAAGAGTGAGTTCACAAAGTGCAGGTTACAAAGTCCCTGGTTAGTTGACGCCTAGATTCTAGTTTGGCAGCAATTTTTTTTTTTTTTTTTTTTGAAACAGAGTCTCGCTCTGTCACCCAGGCTGGAGTGCAGTGGCACGAACTCGGCTCACTGAAAGCTCCACCTCCTGGGTTTACGCCATTCCCCTCGCCTCAGCTTCCTGACTAGCTGGGACTACAGGTGCCCACCACCACACCTGGCTAATTTTTTGTATTTTTAGTAGAGACGGGGTTTCACCGTGTTAGCCAGGATGGTCTTGATCTCCTGACCTCGTGATCCGCCCGCCTTGGCCTCCCAAAGTGCTGGGATTACAGGCGTGAGCCACCACGCCTGGCCCAGCACTGTTTTTTATTCTGCCTCTGGCCTGGGTCTGCTGTCCCTTGATTTTCCAGCAGGTAGCCTCCCCGCTACTCGTATTCAAGGCCAAACCTCAACTCCATTGTTCCTATTCTGTTTCTGATGCTCTCTGTAAGCCTCCTATTGAGTTCCAGGTTCTGGAAAGAACAAATCAAATGTTCTGTGTTTAGTCATCCGACTAAAATGTGAGGGGCACTCACCACATGCCAGGCCTGTAAAATGCCTTCCCAGTTGCATGCCTGGACAATGTACCTGGCTCCCAGACCTTCCTGAGATAATTGTTTCTTTTTCTTTTTCTTTTTCTTTTTTTTTCAGATGGAGTCTCACTCTGTTGCCCATGCTGGAGTGCAGTGGCACGACCTCGGCTCACTGTAACCTCAGCCTCCTGGGTTCAAACAATTCTCCTGCCTCAGCCTCCGGAGTAGCTGGGATTACAGGCATGCGCCACCACACCCACCGAATTTTTGTATTTTTAGTAGAGACGGGGTTTCACCATGTTCACCAGGCTAGTCTTGAACTCCTGACCTCAAGTGAACCACCCGCCTCGGCCACACAAAGTGTTGGGACTACAAGCGTGAGCCACTGCACCTAGTCAACTCTTTCTTTTCTCTATGAGTGGGGCCTCAACTCAAGAAGCTTATGGAACTTCCAGCCCTCAGAAGCTTCCCCTTCAGGGGAAATGCATCCAACTGTGCAACATGGGATTGAGAACAGTATACTTTTTTTTTTTTTTAATAAGGCTTTGAACATTTCATGCAGAATAGAAAGTTTCTCTGGAGTTCATAAAAAAGAAATATTAAGCAAGAAGGAAAGTCTCCTGGAGGTGTCATGGAAGCTTCTAGGTTCTGGTGAGGACACGTGTAAATCATGGTATTCTAGCTTAGTCAGATGGCCAGGGGGAGGGCAACCCCAGTGGCTGATAAGGCTTGAGCTGGCACATCACTGAGGCATTGTAAAGCACTAAGGCCTGAAGTCTGAATGTTCCGGTGGCATTTCTCAAAAGTGCTGTGACCCTTTCTTTTTTTTTCTTTTGAGATGGAGTCTCGCTCTGTCACCCAGGCTGGAGTGCAGTGGCATAATCTCGGCTCACTGTAACCTCCGCCTCCTGAGTTCAAGCAGTTCTCCTGCCTCAGCCTTCCGAGTAGCTGGGATTACAGGTGCCCACCACCACGCCCAGCTAATTTTTGTATTTTTTTAGTAGAGAGGGGGTTTCCTCTTCTTGGCCAGGCTGGTCTCAAACTTCTGATCTCAAGTGATCTGGCCACCTCGGCCTCCCAAAGTGCTGGGATTACAGGCGTGAGCCACCATGCCCAGCCTGCTGTGACCCTTTCAACAGAGCTGACATCAAGTTCTTTCTTGCGTGGGATCATCCATGCCATTGTCTCCCAGGGGCTGCCCCTTGATGGGGAGTTTGTAATTTAAAATATTGATGGTATATTATTATATAATTGATAATATTATATAATGGAAGTAATAAATAATATATAATTAATAACATGTTGATGAGGCCGGGCATGGTGGCTCATGCCTGCAATCCTAGCACTTTGGGAGGCTGAGGTAGATGAATCACCTGAGGTCAGGAGTTTGAGAGCAGCCTGGTCAACATGGCGAAACCCCTTCTCTACTGAAAAAAAAAAAAAAAGAAAAAATTAGCTGGGCGTGGTGGTGAGCGTCTGTAATCCCAGCTACTCAGGAAGCTGAAACAGGAGAATCGCCTGAACGAGGGAGGAAGAGGTTGCAGTGAGCCGAGATCATGCCACTGCACTCCAGCCTGGGAAACAGAGTAAGACTCTACCTCAAAATAATAAGTTGATGATAAATAGCAACGATAATGTTAATATAAGATTGATAACTGATGTATTGGTACAGAGGTCCAGGCATTGCCCTGGCTGCCATGATACTGCAATAGACCCAGCAGACAGTCTTCAAGGAACCGGCATTGTAATGTCACGACACAAATAATAAGCATGTAAATAAGCAAACGATTTGGCACCTTCTCCTTTATCCTCCAAGCCTGGTAAAGTAAATCCTCACCCTGGGCCCCTCCTCAATGGGAAGTGCCATGCAACTGGTGGCCAGGACTCCAAGGAGAACAGAAGATAGAGTGAAAACAGGAAATGAAGTTGTGGTTGCAGCAAAGCTGTCTCTTGCTGCATGGTGGCTGACTGGCTGCAAAGTACTTTCCCTTGTCCCAGTTCATGGAAGCCTCCCAAGAACCCTGAGAGAAAACCATCATCCCGTGTGTTATCGTTCATTTCAGAGGTAAGGTCTCAAGGCTCAAGCTTGCTCAAGGTTACACAGAGCCTGCACTTGAACTGAGGTCCTTTCTTCATTTGATATTGTTCCCACTGAACTCACTCAAAAGGGCGGAGACAGAGCCCTGCGAGATGATTACTTCCAGTCCCAGGAACCAAGGGCATGCTCCAGAAGAAAGCTGCTTCTACACAGAATTCCATTTCTCAGAATGTGTTTTGCTGGGAAGGGGAGTTGAAAATTCTCATTCTGGCCAGGTGCAGTAGCTCACACCTGTAATCCCAGCACTTTGGGAGGCTGAGGTGGGAGGATCACTTGAGGTCAGGGGTTCGAGACCAGCTTGGCCAACATGGTGAAACCCCATTTCTACTAAAAATACAAAAATTAGCTGGGCATGGTGGCGCATGCCTGTAATCCCAACTACTTGGGAGGCTGAGGCAGGAGAATCGCTTGAACCCAGGAGGCAGAGGTTGCAGTGAGCCAAGATGCCACTGCACTCCAGCCTGGGCGACAAGAGCAAGACTCAGTCTCAAAAAAAAAAAGGAAAAAAAAGAAAATTCCCATTCTGCAGGTTCCACTCCTCCGCCCACCTCATCACAGCCTTCAGAGTAGGTGCTTGGTGAGATGTCAGCCAGGGCCATTTCCACCTGATATGATTCCAGCTCTGAAGGAGGCAGGAGAAATCCACAACCACTCTTAGACTGAGCAATGGGGATTTTACACCTGTTTTTCAAAATATCATGTGCACTCCCACTGGTGGACAGGGAGCATGAAACCTTTGTTGACACAGCTGTGGACAATTCTCCTTGAAATAGAGACCTGTTCATTGTTTACAGGGCAATAGTCAATAGTGTACTTAAATACTATTTTTGAATCTACAAGATATATTGGCAGATAATAACATTTTCTTCCTCTTCCATTGACCAAGCAATAATAAAAGGGTCACAGGCGGGGCACGGTGGCTCATGCCTATAATCCCAGCACTTTGGGAGGCCAAGACAGGTGGATTGCTTGAGGTCAGGAGTTTGAGACCAGGCTGGGCAACATGGAAAAACCCTGTCTCTACCAAAATAATAATAATAATCAGCCAAGTCTGGTGGTGCACCTGTAGTCCCAGCTACTCCAGAGGTTGAGGTAGGAGGATCACTGGAGCCCAGGAAATCAAGGATGCAGTCGGTTGTGTTGGCACCATTGCACTCCAGCCTAGGGTGACAAAGTGAGACCCTGTCTCAAAAAAAAAAAAAAAAAAAAAAAAAAAAAAGGTCATCAATTACAGTCCAATAAAAACAGTCACCAATAAGAGTCCAATAAAGTTATTTAGGGGATGAGTAACTTTACAACGGGCTGATAGTTGGTGTGTATCATGCTCTCAGATCACACTAGTGGACTGATTAACACTTGCTCCTTCCCCTCTCTATCCAGCAGAGAAATTTTGAGAGAAGCATAAAGTCCAAGAGGGAAAATGAATTTTCAGTTAGTCTAGCTGGAGGAATTTTGGGGCATTCATGCAGACACCCAGTGGAGTTAGTCTGTCCACACATAATAGACCTCTCTTGCTGGAGCTTGTGCCTGGAGTTCCCCAGCCCCTTTCGACATCCCCTGCGTAGGCGTCTGGGGTGAGCACGCCCGGGTTCTTGCTTAACCTTCAACAGAGGCCTTGCCCAAGGTCAGACAGGGCCCAGGTAGCCAATATTTCTGGGATGCTGGGAGCTGAAGATGGGCTCTGGACTCAGGAGGGTCACTCAAGAAGAGGGTCAAAAGCCATTACCAAGGTAGACTACTTGCTAGGGAACAGATCTCAAATAGGAAGCAGTCACATCATGACTATTTGCTTTACTGAAGTATGAGACACGAACAGAACTATCCTGATAAGCAATAAAATGTCTCCCCAGGCTGAGCGTGGTGGCTCACGCCTGTAATCCCAGCACTTTGGGAGGCCAAGGTGGGTGGATCACCTGAGGTCAGGAGTTCAAGACCAGCCTGGCTAACACGGTGAAACCCCGTTTCTACTAAAAATACAAAAAATTAGCTGGGTGTGTGGCACGTGCCTGTAATCTCAGCTACCCAGGAGGCTGAGGCGGAAGAATTGCTTGAACCCGGGAGGTAGAGGTTGCAGTGAGCTGAGATCACGCCATTGTACTCCAGCTTGGGCAACAACAGCGAAACTCTGTCTCAAAAACAAAAAAGTCTCCCCCTTCTCCCTTTCTCTTCCTTTGCCCTCTCTTTCTTTTCCATTGACTTTCTTTTAGATAAATGCTTTATTTTTGTGAAATGATACCTGCTCACAGAAAAATATTCAAAAAACGTCGAAATGTACAAAGGAAAAAAGCCTAAATTGCTTGAATTCTAATCACCTGAAGGGTAACTACTGTTAACCTTTTTGTGGCAGAATGTGTGTGTGTGTGTGTGTGTGTGTGTGTGTGTGTGTGTGACTTTTAAGGCTTTAACAACAGGCCGGGTGCGGTGGCTCATGCCTGTAATCCGAGCACTTTGGGAGGCCAAGGTGGGCAGATCACCTGAGGTCAGGAGTTCAAGACCAGCCTGGCCAACATGGTGAAACCCTATCTCTACTAAAAATACAAAAATTAACCGGCCGTGGTGGCTTGCGCGCCTATCTTCCCAGCTACCTGGGAGGCTGAGGTGGGAGAATCACTTGAATCCAGGAGGCGGAGGTTGCAGTGAGCCGAGATCGCACCACTGCATTCCAGCCTGGGTGACAGAGCGAGACACTGTCTCAAAAACAAAACAAAATAAAGCTTTAACAGAGCATAGCACACCTGCAGCAAAGTGCACAAATCATCCGTGTGCTGCTGGATGCACACTCCTGTGTACGGCAAATTGAAAACTGCTGTAGAGCCAGCACCCACAGGGTGCCCCCTCCACGAATACACACCCCCCAACCACGAACGATAACTCATTTATCACCTCTGGGAACACTTTGGTGGATGTCCTCTCAGACTTTTATGAAACACCTGTGATCTTAAAAACAAATCTGGTAACGACCATGCTCTCCCCAAATCAGAACTGTAAAAACAGCCCACATACCACAACTTAATTGGCATTCCTGCCTATATGACTCACTCCGCAAAACTCCAGCGGGAGTCAACGTGCTCCTGAATCCCGGTCCACAGCCTGGCTGCCTGCTGGAGCCAGCTGGGGAGCTTTAAAACTGGCGGTGCCTGGGCCCCACCTCCAGTGTGGCTGACTTAACTGGTCCAGGTGGGACCTGGCATTTGTGTAGATGTATCTCTTATCTCCCCAGGGGATCCTAATGTGCTACCAAGGGGAGCACCTCTGCTCTGAGGTCGTTTTTTACTACACGAATGCACGGCAAGTAGGACTGTGAGGTGCTGTCCCAACTGACTTGACTCCACAGAGACCACTGTGAGGCCAGATAGAGACCATCATCCACTCTTGCCAGTGTGAACGCTGGGGCTCAGGAGGTCGTGGTTCTGTGCCTGGACTGCACAGCGTTGGTGGGAGGTGCACATCCTGCCTAGAGCCCAGGCCTTTTCAGCCTTGGCCCAGGTCATGGGTACAGGCCAATGGATGGAACAGAGGCAGCCCAAGCCCGAGGAAGTGTTCCACCATCATGGCCTCATCATCTGGGGGTGAGGCTGAGTGGGCTGGGCTTGTCCAGGGAGCACAGCCTCTTGGGTTTCACAGGTAGGAATCCAAGCTGGCACAGAAATGTGCCTGAACATCCACAGAATAATTCTGGAAAAAACAGGCAGGAGACTGAGAGGGCAACCTGTTTCCATCTAGAAAGGTGACACAGGTGGAGAGGGCTCAAGTGCCTGGATTGCCCAGATTTAAAATTTGTATTATCAAAGCCAGGCGCGGTGGTTCACACCTGCAATCCCAGCACTTTGGGAAGCTGAGGTGGGTGGATTATTTGAGGTCAGGAGTTCAAGACAAGCCTGGCCAACATAGGGAAAACCTGTCTCTACTACAAATACAAAAATTAGCTGGGTGTGGTGGCAGGTGCCTGGAGTCCCAGTTACTCAGGAGGCTGAGGCAGGAGAATCGCTTGAACCCGGGAGGTGGAGGTTGCAGTGAGCTGAGATCACGCCATTGCACTCCAGCCTGGGCAACAGAGTAGGACTCTGTCTCAAAAAACAACAACAACAAATTTCTTATCAAAAATTTCAAATATACAGAGAAGTAGCGAGAATGGACTACATTATTTATTATTTAAAAATGATTAAGATCTCAGAATGAAGAGATAAATAAAAGAAGCAATGGATGGGCATTTCTAAACCATTAGGAATTGAAATTAAGAGGATGTTTTGCGTTTTTCCTCAATTTTTATTTTTTTGCATCTAGAGTTCACTAGGACCTAAGCTTAGCGAGGGCAGGGATTTCTGTCTCTTTAGCTCACTACTCTTTCTCTAGTGTCTAGGACAGCTCTTAACACACAGAGGATAACAAATCTGAGGATAAATGAGCAAATGTATGAATTGAGCATGCATTGCTTTTGTATTTGGGAGGAATCCATTCTAAACAGATACATATATAGATAGATAGATATAGATGTAGATATATATCAATCAAGAAGTATTCTCTTCTTATATAAATAAACCCAGGAAAATCATCAGACATCTCAGCCATTGAACCTACTAATTTATAAATGATGTGTGTGTGAAAATGATGTGCAGTTTATTCATGAGGGAAAATATAGAATCAGGTGCCAAGTGGCAGGACTGGGGTTCTGTGCTTTTGTGTATTCTCCAAATAGGGAAGAAGACAGGAGTGGAGGGTCTCCTTAGTGTCCTGGGGCCTTGACCACAAAATCACCCCTGTTTCCTCACCCACTTATCACCCAAGACAATGACAGAAGGGGGCCTTGCTATCTCTTTACAGCAGGGCAGAAAATGCCAGCCAAGGAAGGTAAATGAGAGACTTCAGGACTTGGCCCCAGACAGTTGACTTGGACTACATCTGTCCTGAAGGGACAGGCTGGATCCATTGAAAATTAACCCGGCTGGGTGTGGTGGCATGCGCCTGAAATCCCAGAAGTCTGGGAGGCAGAAGCAGGTGGATTGCTTGAGCCCAGGAGTTTGAGACCAGCCTGGGCAACATGGAGAAACCCCGACTCTACCAAAAATACAAAAATTACTGGGGTGTGGTGGGGATGCCTGTGGTCCCAGCTACTCAGGAGGCTGAGGTGGGAGGATCACTTGAGCCCAGGAGGCCAAGGCTGCAGTGAACCAAAATTGCACCACTGTACCTCAGCCTGGGCAGCATAGTGAGACCTTGCCAAAAAAAAAAAAAAAAAAAAAAAAAAGCCAGGCATGGTGGCTCATGCCTGTAATCCCAGCACTTTGTGAGGCCAAGGCAGGCAGATCACTTGAGGTCAGGAGTTCGAGACCAGCCTGGCCAACATGATGAAACCCCATCTCTACTAAAAATACAAAAATCAGCTGGGCATGGTGGCACATGCTTGTAATTTTAGCTACTTGGGAGGCTGAGGCAGGAGGATTGCTTGAACCTGGGAGGCAGAGGCTGCAGTGAGCTGAGATTGCACCACTGCACTCCAGCCTGGGTGACAGAATGAGACTTCATCTCAATAAAATAAAATAAAATAAAATAAAATAAAATAAAATAAAATAACCTTGAGCATCCTCAGGTGTCCCATCTTTAGAATCTCTCAGCATTTATAAAATTCACTGCCACACTGCAATTATGTCTTCTCCCTTCTTAAATAGCCTTGGGTTTATGGAGAATAACAACAAATGAAACCATAGCTAACATGTAGAAGGCGTTTACAGATTTCCAAGAGCCTTCAGACCAAATGTTTCACGAAAGTCCTGTGATGAAAACCATATAGTAACAATGATTCTTGTCCATTTTCTAGATGAGGAGACTGAAGCTGAAAATTTACTGGATTTGCCCAAAGGACAGAGGGGCTAGGACCTGAGCCAAGGTCCCCCACTTCTAGAGCCAATCATCTGTATGTTACTTCCTGCAGTTGTAGGAGTTGTTCCTACCCAATGCCCTCCCTGTCTGTTCCCATGTATAACAGGATCTCACAGCAAGTTCTGGGCACTTGGGGGACGGGTTAAATTGGGGTTAGCACTGGAAAGTCCTGTTTTCTCATCCATAAAAGTAGGAGTTTAGATCAGGTGACCTTTGGGCATCCCTAAATCCTGAGACGTTTTTATTTTCTGCTCCATTTCAAAGGTCAAGAGATCAGGTCCCTGGCCAGGTAGACTCTACTGAGGGCAAAGCAAGAAGAAAAGACGTCTGTGGTGACCTTTTCCATCTGCATTTACCATCAGATACCAAAGAGACCGTTGGTTTTTCACTCAGCAAACATTTATTGGGGTTACCGTGTGCCGGTATCGCTCTAGAAGCTACAGACCCACAGACAATGCCTGGGTCAGCCTCCTCTTTCTGTCCAAGAGAGAGACTGGTGATTCAGAACCAGCTCAGGGAGGGCAGGCGGGAGGATGGGTAAGATTCCATGGTGCCAGA
This sequence comes from Pan troglodytes, assembly GCF_028858775.2. Taxonomy (NCBI): domain Eukaryota; kingdom Metazoa; phylum Chordata; class Mammalia; order Primates; family Hominidae; genus Pan; species Pan troglodytes. Next base: position 90,423,489 of record NC_072414.2, on the reverse strand, counting down.
GAGAACTGCTGCCATCTTGGTGGCCGTGGAGAGGGTGCCAAGGAAGGTTCTAGAAGAGCAGAGGCTAAAGCATGGCCTTGCAGAGAGGGTTGGGGTTACCTGGTAGACTGAGAGGCCCATGCATCTTAGGAGTGAAGAGCAGGCATCTTCCATGCAATTTGCCCCTGTGTTTTCATCTCCCAACCCATCTTCAACTTTCTCATTCAGCTTTCTCTCACTGGTGATGAGAAAATCCTTAGTCCACTACTCTGTGAAAAGCTGTAGAAAGTTCCCTGAAGTACAAGAGGATGAAATGATTTCCTTCCAGGAATAAATGAATGAGGAGGAAGGAATCTCCTCCTGAGACCATTGGAACCTCAGTGTTGTTTCCTGCCCCAACTAGCTCACCTAGCAGTCAAGGTAAATACCAGAAACTACCCATCTGCCACGTGGGAGGGGCCCTAGGCAACAGATAGGAGAAACAGAAGCTGTTCAATTACTTTTTTTTTTTTTTAGATGGAGTCTCGCTCTGTCACCCAGGCTGCAGTGCAGTGTCACCATCTTGGCTCACTGCAACTTCCCTTCCCAGCTTCAAGCAATTCACCTGCCTCAGTCTCCCGAATAGCTGGGACTACAGGCACACATCACCATGCCTGGCTAATTTTTATATTTTTAGTAGAGACGGGGTTTCACTATGTTGGCCAGGCTGGTCTCGAACTCCTAACCTTCTGATCCGCCCACCTCGGCCTCCCGAAATGCTGGGATTACAGGCATGAACCACCGCTCCCGGCCACTGTTCAATAACTTTCTTTTCCCCACTAACTCTCGTCCTTCCTGGGATTGTTAGAAAATGGAATTCCCGCTGCCTGCAGCCTGTAAGCCTCTGCTGCTGGGTTCATGCTGAGTTTTTAACTGCCATTTCTGTGTTCTCAGGTCCTTCCCAAACTTCCAAACAAATACTGTTTGGAAGTTTCTGCTTCTGTTTTGGACCATGATGAAATATTTCCATAAATTATTAGTCCGTTGAGACCCAACATAAAAACAGCAAGCATACGTGCAACACTTCGGACTTTGCTACTGTTGCTGGTCGTCCTGGCCCGCGGCAGAACCAACCATCACTGGAGAAGTCAATCAGCTGACACAGGAGCTCCTTCCCTAACACAGGGCCTTTTGCATCTACCCTGTTAAGCGCGCATGTGCAGAGGAGAGTCCCTTGGAATCAGCAGCCAATGTCCTCATTTCCCTGGGTGGCATTTTGCCAAATCCGTATTCCACAGGTGCTCCTGGCTCCCTCTCCTTCACTTTTTCCCAGCAGAGCTGCTCATCCGGTGGCACTGAAAATGGGTTTTGAGGCCGGGTGCGGTGGCTCACGCCTGTAACCCCAGCACTTTGGGAGGCCGAGGCAGGCGGATCATGAGGTCAGGAGATCGAGACTATCCTGGCCAACATGGTGAAATCCCGTCTCTACTAAAAGTACAAAAATTAGCTGGGTGTGGTGGCACGTGCCTGTAATCCCAGCTACTCGGGAGGCTGACCCAGGAGGCAGAGGTTGCAGTGAGCTGAGATCCCGCCACTGCACTCCAGCCTGGTGACAGAGCCAGACTCTGTCAAAAAAAAAAAAAAAAAAAAAAAAAAAAGAAGAAGAAGAAAAGAAAATGGGCTTTGTTGCTTCCCTGAGTCATCTCCACCTTCCCCCAAACTCTTCTCCCAGGTTGGTCCTTTTCTTCTCAGGGTCCAGGTTTTATTCATGATGTTCCTCTTGTCTGGAAAGACCCCCTCCTGCTCCCTGCACTCCTCCCTCCTTCTGCTGCCTTCTCTCCTTCTCCCAGTTCTATATCAAACCCAGGCTCCCCAAGAAGCTCACCCACTCTGATGGCAGGCCCTGCTCTGTGATGCTCGTGGTTGGCTGATCTTCTCATCTCCACGTGGATGGAAGGTGCCACAAGAATGGGAGCCACCTTCCTCACCTTTGTTCCCTGGGAAGCACTTGTCACATGCCCTGTGTGTCCCAGATGCTTCGTGGGTGAGCACGTATTGAATTGGAATCTCCAGAAGGAGCAGGAGAATACATGGCCTAACACTCAGAGAAATTGTGTGAAAATCATTCCATATTTTCTTCGTGTATCCAGTGGAAATACTGTAAACGGTAGGACCACTGTCCTGTAGGCAGATGTCATTTACTTTGTGCATAGACTTTCTTAACACTTATGAGGCACTACCTGCACGCAAGGGCTTGGGGGGTGGGAAATACCGCCAAAAAAGCCCCCACTTGAGATATTTAGCTAGTGCCTGAGAAAATGAAATAATTGTTAGGGTGTGTTTATTTGAAAGTTTTGAAAAAAATACTTAGGTGGTGTTTCTAATTCTCAAAAGAATTACTTTTTTTTAAGTGCTTAGCATTCTTCAGTAGGAAGGACCTTGAAAAGTACATCCTTTGTTGTTCTATGAAGTAAATGAATTCTGTTCTTTGCATGATGACATTTTCTAGTACTTATATTGAGAAAAGTGGAAAGTTTAACTCCTAACCATTGTCATTTCTTTCCAATTTAATGTCAAAACATTTTTTTTAACCATTAGGGATAGAAATAGTCTAACAGGTGTGCTATGGTGTGTTATGAACAAAATGATAAATTAAGGTGTTTAGCACAGAGTTACAGAGATGTTAACTATGTACTAATTTTATATTTCAAATATATTTACTGAGATATAATTCACATACCATAAAATTCACCCATTTAAAGTGTTAAATTCAGTGGTGTTCTATATTCATAGAGTTATGCAATCATCCGCCATGATCTAATTTTAAAGCATAGATTTTTCTTTTCTTTCTTTCTTTTTTTTTAGAGACAAGGTCTTGCTCTGTCACCCAGGCTGGAGTGCAGTGGCTTGATCCTAGCTCACGACGGCTTTGAACTCCTGGGCTCAAGCGGTCCTCCTGCCTCAGCCTCCAGAGCAGCTAGGACTACAGGTACGTGCTACCATGGCCAGCTCATTTTTATGGGGTTTTTTGTTTTTGTTTTTTGTTTGTTTTTTTTTTTTTGTAGAGATAGGATCTCACTATGTTGCCAAAGCTGGTTTGGAACTCCTGGCCTCAAGCGATCCACCCGCCTCAGCCTCCCAAAGTGCTGGGATTATAGGTGTGAACCACTGCACCAAGCCTAAGTTTAGAACATTTTCATCACCCCAAAAATAAACCCCAAACCTTTTAGCAGTCATTCCCTACTGTCTTCACCACCCCTAGTCTTAGAGAAACATTAATCTACTTTCTATCTCTATAGATGTGCCTATTCTAGACATTTTATATAAACAGAATCATATAATATGTGCTATTTTATTCATGTTTTTTTTTCACTTAGGATACTGTTCTCCAGATTTATCCACACTGTAGTATATATCAGCACTTCATTCCTTGTTATGGCTGAATAATATTACATTATATGGATATACCACATTTTATCTATTCATAGTTGATAAACACTTGAGTTGTTTCCACTTTTTTACTATTATAAATAACGCTGCTACGAACATTTATGTATAAGCTTTTGTGGATGTAGATTTCATTTCTCTTTTTTTTTTTTTTTTTTTTGAGATGGAGTCTCACTCTGTTGCCCAGTCTGGAGTGCAATGCCACCATCTTGGCTCACTGCAAACTCCACCTCCTGGGTTCAAACAATTCTTCTGCCTCAGCCTCCCAAGTAGCTGGGATTACAGGCATGTGCCACCACACCCAGCTGATTTTTATATTTTTAGTAGAGACAGGGTCTCACCATGTTGGCCAGCCTGGTCTCGAACTCCTGACCTCAGGTGATCTGCCCACCTTGGCTTCCCAAAGTGCTGGGATTATAGGCGTGAGCCACCACGCCTGGCCAGATTTCATTTCTCTTAGGTAAACACCTAGGAGTGGAATTGCCAGGTCATATGGCTACTCTGTGTCTAACATTTTGAGAAACTGTGACACTGTTTTCCACAGTGGCTGGACTATTTTACATTTCCGCCAGCAGTATATGAGGGTTCCAATTTCTCCACATTCTTACTACTACTTGCTTTCATCTGTCATTTTCGTTATTGCCATCTTAGAGGACGTGAAGTGGCATCTCACTGTGGTTTTGACTTGCATTTCCCTGATGGCTAATGATGTGGAGCAGTGGTCCCCAACCTTTTTGCCACCAGGGACCAGTTTCATGGAAGACAGTTTTTCCACAGACGTGGTGTGGAGGGAGCAGCATGGCTTCAGGATGAAATTGTTCCATCTCAGATCATCAGGCATTAGATTATCATAAAGAGTGTGCAACCTAGATCCTTCGCATGTCAGTTCACAAAAGGGTTCATGCTCTTATGAGAATCTCACGCTGCAGCTGATCTGACAGGAGGCAGAGCTCAGGCAGTAATGCTCACTGGCCTGACTCTCACCTCCTGCCGTGCAGCTGGGTTCCTAACAGGCCACACGGACTGGTACCAGTCCACTGCCCAGGCTTAGGGACTCCTGATGCAAAGCATCTTTTCTTGTGCTTATTGGTCATTGTATACCTTTTTTGGGGAAATATCTAATCAAATCTTTTGCTTATTTTACAATTGGGTTATTTGTCTTTTTTTTTTTGTTATTGAGCTATATGAATTCCTGCTGGGTGTAGTGGCTTACATCTGTAATCCCAGCACTTTGAGAGGCCAAGGCAGGGGGATCTCTTGAGCCCAGGAGTTTGAGACCAGCCTGGGCAACATGGTGAAACCTTGTCTCTACAAACAATATAAAAATTAGGCAGGCTTGGTGGCACATATCTGTAGTCCCAGTTACTTGAGAGGCTGAAGTTGGAGAATCACTTGAGCCCAGGAGGTCCAGGCTGCAGTGAGCCGTGACTGTGCCACTGCACTCCAGCCTGGGAGACAGAGAGAGACTCTGCCTTGGGGCGGGGGGGGGGCGGGAAACAGAAAGAAAGAATTCTTTATGTATTCTGGATGTTAGTCCCTTATCAAACATAGGATCTGGCTGGGCGTGGTGGCTCACGCTTGTAATCCCAGTACTTTGGGAGGCCAAGGTGGGTGGATCACTTGAGGTCAGGAGTTCGAGACCAGCCTGGCCAACATGGTGAAAGCCCGTATCTAGTAAAAATACAAAAAAATTAGCCAGGCATGGTGGTGCACACCTGTGGTCCCAGCTACTTGGGAGGCTGAGGCAGGAGAATTGCTTGAATCCGGGAGGTGGAGGTTGCAGTGAGCCGAGATTGCACCACTGCACTCCAGGCTGAGGGACAGAGAGAAACTCCATCTCAAAAAAAAAAAAAAAAAAAAAAAAGGTCCTTCAAATATTTTTTCCCATTGTTTTCCAATTTGCCTTTTTAACTTGCTTCTTTTTGGCCTTACTTTCTTAACAATAAGGTGTTTTGAAAGGAAAAAGTGAAACCAACGATTCAACTTATCTAGACTTTTCTGTAATTTTGTATGGCTAACTCACTATTTTAGAATGATTTGTGTCTCTTGGCTTTCAGTGTTCTACTGTGAAAAGTTATGAAGGTTCAAGTTTTTGTAAGGAAACAAAAATGTCTATAAGAAGACTGATTGGTGTGCTCTCCCTGCGTGTTTACTGAGGCTTTCCTTGGCCACTTTGTTATTTCCCGTATTTAAAACATGGCCAAGTTCCTGTGAATGATTGTTTTCAAGGAAATATCTTTGTAATTGAAAACGAACTAAATAATATATTGTATGTTTGCTATGAACACAGTGTGGCAGCTCTGAATTCATAGGATTTCAGGCTATCAGTGTAAATCAGGAAAGGGCTTCCAGGAAGAGAAAGTGAGAGTGAAAGCAACCGACAGAGAGCAGGCAGGGCCAGGAGGAGGGCTGCAGGCTCCCTAGCAGGGGAACCCCAAAGAGCACATTCTCTGGGGAGTGACCACCCTCCGGAGCGAGGAGCCTTGGGGATGGGATCCTTGCCAGTGCAGTGTGTGTATGTGTGCGTGTGTATGTGTGTGTAAGTGTGCGTGTGTATGTGTGTGTGTACATGCGCATGAGCTGAGAGAGAGAGGAGGAGCAGCAGGAGGTGGCGGAGGCAGGGCAGAAGGTATCTTTTCCCATTGAGACTTTTTTTTTGGTCTTTTAAAACCTCTTCCGCGAGCTCAGTCTTTGTAAACATACCTGTATGCCCAATTCTCTCCAGCTCAAGAAATACAGGGGCCTGATTGTTCTCGGAATTGTATTTACCATTTTTTTTTAAGAAGGCCTCAGCTCTGCCCTGGTGCTTAAAGCTCTCTCCTGCACATGTGTATGCGTTACATCCACCCTAGGTCATCAGCTACTCGCAAAAGGTCCTGATCCCACTGCAAATTAAATTCCATTCCAGTTTTTTGAACTTCACATATTTAGTTCATGACATAGGGGCCCTGGAAATGTTAAATCTAAAACTTGGTGTGGATTGTTAACTAAAAACTTGGGACTTGGTCTGAAGCCCCCATTCATCCTGAGCAGCAAGAGGAACATGTGGTGGCAAAGCCTGCGGGCTGTCTATTCTCACTATAAATAGGAATGGTTTGTTTTGCAGCTCTCCAGCTTTTAGGCACATAATATTTGCCATATGTATGCTATCGCATCCCTGCTATCTGCATTCACACAAACCATGGATCCCATGCTCTTGTCTTGCTTTCCCGTTGCAACTGCAATTGTTTGTTGATAAATATCTTTTATCTCAATGATGTGGACATAACATCCACACTCTTCTCCCGATGTGTGTGAAAGACGGAAGAAGGGAGATGGAGAAAACAGACACGGAGGACGTACTAGGAGCCACGAGCTTTGCCCAGTGCTTTCTTTACTCCAGCAAGGACATTAAACACACTTAGTGATCGTCAGTTCCATACCTACCAGCAGCCAGAGAATTTCCGCACATCATCTCTCGGAGACGGGTATTTTTTCAGCCTTCAATGATGTCAAGTAATTTGCTGGAAGTCACATCTTCTGAGCTTGGATTTGAGTTCAGTAGGTTCTGATTGGGAGCTTTGCTAGCTTTGAATTTCAAATTTAAAATGCAAGATTTTGCAGAAGTAGATGGCTTGTCTTTATCACCTAAAAACAAAGCATTCTTTCCCAGGAATGGGTTTGCAGAACTGCATCTGCAGCAATTCAGGCTGGGGCGTGGAGCCACATGACCTGGGTTTGAATCCGGGCTCTACCCCTTGCTGGCTCTGTGACCTTGGGCAACAATTTAACCTCACTGTCCTTATCTGTAAAATGGGCATAGTGATGATGGTAATTCTACCTACTTAGAAAGGTGTTGTGGCTGGGCGCAATGGTTCACGCCTGTAATCCCAGCACTTTGGGAGGCTGAGGTGGGTGGATTACTTGGTCGGGAGCTCAAGACCATCCTGGCCAACATGGTGAAACCCTGTCTCTACTGAAAATACAAACATTAGCCGGGCATGGTGGTAGGCACCTGTAATCCCAGCTACTCAGGAGATTGAGGCAGGATAATCGCTTGAACCTGGGAGGTGGAGGTTGCAGTGAGCCGAGATTGCTCCACTGCACTCCAGCCTGGGCGATACAGCAAGACTCAGTCTCCAAAAAAAAAAAAAAAAAAAAAAAGTGTTGTTAGGATCTGGTAAGATGACCGGTGATGTGTGGAACACCAAGCTACAGGATTGCTTTCCCAGGTGTTGAATTAAATAGATCAATTTGAAAGCAATAAGCCTCTTTCCTTCCTTCCCTCCCTTCCTTCCTTCCTCTCTCTCTCTCTTTCAATGCAAGAGTGGGCTTTCCTAGCAGTCAAATATAACTTAGTTAATTCAACAAATGCTTGTAGAACCCTACTGTAGTGCCAAGTGCTGTGCTGAGTGCGAGCTAGAGATTTGGTAGTGAAAACACAGATTGCACATTCCCATTCTGCAGACTGTGGAGCTCACAGTCTAGTGGGAAAGACACCAATGATACAATCAGACCTACCAGAGGGGAATGCTTTCTCATAAAGTCAACTCTCATGTAAAGTTTTTAAAAAAATCTTCTAAAATTTACCCTGAAATGTATTTTTTTTTCTTTTGCTTAACAAATTATTGCTTTACGGAATTATATGTTGTGTATTTTCATAAATCTCTTCATCCAACATATGCTATATATGTACATGAAGAGTCTGTATATATACATTTCTACACAAACCTTGTTGACAAACTCTGCTTAATGTTGGTTCCAATTACAAATGGTAAAATTCAATGTTTTTCACACATCAGATATTTAAGTAGTTTTAAAAAGGAAATATCTTAAAATGCCAACTGGAATATTTTCGGAGCAAAGTGTCATCTTAATGAGGATTCATGATGTAGCAGTGGATGGAAGATGTTCTGGTCTTTTAAAATGTATGTTTGGTGTTTCACGAGGCGATTAGAGAGTCCAGGGAACCCTCACTTTTCCTTTTGGATGCCATAAGATTCCTAGAAGGCATCCTGGGGCTTTTCTTTGTTCTTGATGTTCTGATCCTAAATGACTCGGGGCTGTGAACTCCTGGTAAACCAGTGAGTCATAGATCCTGCTCCAAGACACTCTTTGGGAGTGGGGAGTGCTAAGAAAGCAAAACTGATCAAACCAGGTGTGGCTGAGGTGCCCTTCCACAAAGCAAGTAGCTTTGGACACAGGCTGTTGCTTCTAGAAAGGAGGGGTTGCGTGTGCAAAGGATACGTGATGGTTTGGTGAGGGGGTACATGTGGGACAGGAACCAGTTGGGTGTCAACAATGACGGAGGTGCCAAGCTGCATGTTCCCCTCCCATGTCTGGCTCAGGAGCCTTCCAACTCACACAACACACAACAGCAAAAACAAAGAACAAAACGAACCAATCATTTGTTTTGGAGATTTAACTTCTGGAGAGAGAAGACTCCTTCCCACCCAGGTCTGGACATTTTAAAGACCTGGAGAAGTTTTCAGAGTGGGAGTAGTGTGCAGTGCCATTCTTTCCTGGGGTCCCTCTGGGGCATATTCGCAGGGGACTTCAATGTTGCTCTTGGTAAGTGAAAAAGCCCAAGCATCAAGGCCAAGATGTGGAAACCACGTGGTCCAGTTCCAGATACAATGCAACATAATGAAAGGAAATATTGTATCATCCTGATTACCTTTAAATAGCTCCCTCTTCATCACTCCCTCTTAAATACACACACACATGCGCACATCTCTTTGGAAGTGGCAGAAGCCAAATGCTTGGAGTTTCCTGGCATTTGAGCTTTGTCTCAGCAGCTCTCAAACGTATACACTGCTCTTCACATCCACTTTGAAGTTAAACGGCACAGCTCCTTTTTTACACACATACCGTCATGACAATAAACATCTCGCCATCCTCGTGACTCCCCGTCTACCCTAGCCTTATGTAATTCTCTGGCACACTCACTTTCTCTATGTGTCTTTTAGTGCCTGTCTGTATCATGTAGATTTTAGGTCCATCTGGTAATGACGGTATCTTTCTGTACACAATGTATTCAGTTGCCTTTAAACAATAAAAGTTATTTGATATCAGCAATGTGTGTCCCTGGGAGACAGGACGATTGGAGGGCAGCGGGAGCTAGAAGCAGGAGGGTTGCAACACTTCTCAGAAAAAAGCTTTCCGTTTCTCCCAGGCACCAGGGTGGAGCACGTCTATTCCCCCTCCACTGGCACTGATCATGGTGCTCCACAAGAAACCAAAATGGCCTCAGGGTCTCTTTGCAAAGTAGAGGTTTGTCCTTGAAGTGCCAGAACAGAGGGAGTTCCTTCAGTCCTGGGTACTAGTGAGCAGCTGCCCAGGCTGATGTTAAAGCCACCGAAGATGGAAGGGGCTAGAGAGGGTGTCTGGAGGGGACTCTCCTTTCACTCCTACCCATATCAAGTTGGCATTGCTGTGGCTCAGAGTATGAAAGATTAATCTTTCCTTTACTTCCCCTCCCTGTGAAGCAAGGGAGACCACCTGCTTGTGGAAAATTGGTTGATGGTGAGTTTTCAAGGGTCCCTTGCAGTGATGCCACCAAGGGGCGGCTTGCAGATGAGGCAGGGGGTCACCACCCCCAGAACTTTTTGCAAAATGACCCCCCAACCCCTAAAGAGGAAGAATTTCTTAGTTGCTCCTCAGACGGTAGCCATGGATCCACACGAGCTTCTCCTAAGAGTTTATTAGAACCATAGAATCACAGAATTTGCAGCACTTCCTGACCAGAGTCAGCATTTTAACAAGATTCCCCAGGAATTCATGTGCACGTTGGAATCAAATTGCTCCTCTGAGCCAATGGTCTCCTTTCTCGAGGCACAGTGGAGCATCTGGGAATTATTATTATTGTCATTATTATTATTTTAAGGTGGGGTCTTACTCCGTCAGCCAGGCTGGAGTGCAGTGGTGCGATCATGGCTCACTGCAGCCTCGACTCCCTGGACTGAAGTGACCCTCCCACCTCAGCCTCCCGAGTAGCTGGGACTACAGTCGTGCACCACCTCACCCAGCTAATTTTTTGTATTTTTTTTTTTTTTTTTTTTTGTAGAGATGGGGTTTCTCCATGCTGCCCAGGCTGGACTGGAACTCCTGGGTTCAAATGAGCTACCTGCCTCGGCCTCCCAAAGTGTTGGGATTACAGGTGTGAGCCGCCGCACTCAGCCATATCTGAGAAACCTTCAAAAGGACCCAGGTCCCTGGCTCTCCTCTAGCGACCCCATGTGGTTTAAGAACTATTGACATATATGAGCCTGAGCTTTGGAGCCAGACTGACTAGGTCTGTGTCTTCCTTAGTCTCTTAGTAGATGTATCCATTTGGCACAGCTCTATGGTTGCTTCTTGGTCTACAGAATCAGAGAAATAATAGTCGTTATCTCGTAAGATCATTGTGAAGTTTAAAAGAGATGGTATGTATAAACTCTGAAGTACAGTAAGCCCTCAATAAACAATACCTATTATTATCCAAACAGGATTTGCAACAAGTCCCCCACAGCCCTCTTCTCACTCAGTCCCAAGTCCCTTCAGTATTGACACTATGGAGCAAGTTTTTGGTGATCCATTATACTTGGCAATTTACTTGAGTATTGGCCACTATTTCTTCTTCTTCTTTTTTTTTTTTTTCAAGACAGAGTCTCGCTCTGTCGCCCAGACTGGAGTGCAGTGGCACGATCTTGGCTCACTGCAACCTCTGCCTTCAGGGTTCAAGCAATTCTCTCGCCTTGGCCTCCCAAGTAGCTGGGATTACAGGTGCCCACCAACCCGCCCTGCTAACTTTTGTACTTTTAGTAGAGACGGGGTTTCACCATGTTGGCCAGGCTGGTCTTGAACTCCTGACCTCAGGTGATCTGCCTGCCTCAGCCTCCCAAAGTGCTGTGATTACAGGTGTGAGCCACCACACCCAGCCCACTCTTTCTAAATTGGCAGTCTCTTTGGTCTTCTTCAGTAAGTTTAATGGGTTCTCATTGCCTGATGATCAATACTGGAGGAATCATCCCTTACTTAAACAACAACAAAACCAAAACTAACCAATCAAACCAACAAACAAAACACTGAAAGCAGGAACCAAATTGTATAGCAAATGATGGGAAAAACAGTGTAACTGGAGCTTAATACCAAAACATAAACTAAAATTTAACGAAAATTATCTAGGCCATAACAAAAACCATGTACCAATTTAAGTAAGAACAAAGGGTGACTCAGCTATTGTCTTTGGTAGTAGGGTTTTGCCAAAACAGTTCCAGTGATAAAATAATGCGATTTTTTTCATCAGGGCTGAACTTTGTAGCTTTTTTTTTTTTTTTTTTTTTTTTTACAATTCATACTCTCATTTTATGGCCAATTTGGTTTTTCTTTGCCTTGTATTGTTAGATATTTATAGTGTCATCATCAGAAAGAGGCTGACCTAAAATAATATTTATGTGAGATCAGATTTAATGGCTCATGCCTATAATCCCAGCACTTCAGGAGCCCACGGTGGGAGGGTCACTTGAAGCCAGGAGTTTGAGACCAACCTGAGCAATAAAATTGAGACCCTGTCTCTACAAACAAACAAGCAAACAAAAAATTTAGCCAGGCACAGTGGCATGTGCCTATAATCCCAGCTAATTGGGCAGCTGAGGCAGGAGGATCACCTGAGCCCATGAGTTTGAGGCTGCAGTGATCTATGATTGCACCATTGTACTCTAGCCTGGGTGACAGTGTGAGACCCTGTCTCAAAAAACAAACGATAACAAAGAAACAATAGTGATGTGATAGGTGTGGGTGGGTGTTACTCTTACACCTGGAAGCCTAGTTAATTGAGAATAAGTATTAAAAGTGATCAGTTTGGACTGGATGTGGTGGCTCACGCCTGTAATCCCAGCACTTTGGGAGGCCAAGGCAGGCGAATCAGTTGAGTTAGGAGTTCAAGACTAGCCTGGCCAACATGGTGAAACCCTGTCTCTACTTAAAATACAAAAACTAGCCGGGCATGATGGTACACGCCTGTAATCCTAGCTACTTGGGAGGCAGAGGGCAGAAGGATAGCTTGAACCCAGGAGGTGAAGGTTGCAGTGATCCAAGATCGTGCCACTGCACTCCAGCCTGGATGAGAGAGACTTCGTCTCCAATAAGAAAAAAAAAAAAAAAGTGATCAGTTTGTCAGTCAATATTCCATGTTGTGGTCACTTTGACCTCTCTATGTGACCTCGTGACCGTTAGTTCTTGGATATAAATACTGATAGAAGGACCTTTAATATTTAAATCTAATTTGAATTTTTTAAAAATATACAAATTTGCTAATTCCTTTTTTTTTTTTTTTTTTTTTTTTTGAGAGAGTCTGGCTCTGTTGGCCGGGCTGGAGTGCAGTGGCGCCATCTTAGCTCACTGCAACCTCCACCTCCTGGGTTCGAGCAATTCTTCTGCCTCAGCCTCCCCAATAACTGGAATTACAGGCATGTGCCAGGGAACTACGGGCATGCACCACCATGTGCGGCTAATTTTTGTATTTTTAGTAGAGATGGGGTTTTGCCATGTTGGCCAGGCTGGTCTTGAACTCCTGATCTGAGGTGATCCATCTGCCTTGACCTCCCAAAGTGCTGGAATTACAGGCGTGAGCCACTGCACTCAGCCTAAATTTGCTAATTCTATTAAAATGGCATTGCATTTTTTAGGAACCTCCTTCAAAAGAATTCATATATATATTTCCTAGAACCATAGGATGTTAGCTTTGAAACTAACATCAGAAATAATGTGTCTCAATTTCCTTGTATTCCAAAAGGAGAAACTGAGATCTGGAAAAGCAGAGTGACTTTACTGAGGCTACCGGTCTGACAGGACTAGAAGCCAATGTTTTGTTTCACACGGATTGTTTTAATTAGGTCTCCGAAGCCCCAGATGACCAATGTTTATGCCTCTCACATCACAAAATGCGCAAAATCTTATAGGAATTCGCTTTTTATTATTTACTTATTCGTTTATTTAGAGACAGAGTTTTGCTATGTTGTCCAGGCTGGACTCAAACTCCTGCGCTCAAGCAATTTTCCCACCTCCACCCCACCAGCAGCCAGGGATCCAGGTGCAGGAGCGATTGAGCCTAGCTAACTTCCTTTGGTTTTCTTTTTGTTTTTTTTCCCCGAGAGGAGTCTCACTCTATCACCCAGGCTGGAGTGCAGTGGCGCGATCTCAGCTCACTGCAACGCCTGCCTCCCGGTTTCAAGCAATTCTCCTGCCTCAGCCTCCCAAGTAGCTGGGATTACAGGCACCCGCCACCACACCTGGCTAATTTTTGTATTTTTAGTAGAGACGGGGTTTCACCATGTTGACCAGGCAGGTCTCAAACTCCTGACCTCGTGATCTGCCTGCCTCAGCCTCCCAAAGTGCTGGGATTACAGGCGTGAGCCACTGCACCCAGCCCTGTTGTTGTTTCTTTTACAACGTGGGCATAGAAAAGCTAAAAACAGAGCTGGGAAATCAAATAGAACTTTCAACTGTCCAACCCTTTCTCATGAAGCTCAAGGGGCTGGCAGGGAGAGTGGAGGTGGGGAAATGGAGTGACCAAGTCAGACAGCCTTTAAGGAGGGGCTTGTGGAGGCGGAGCAGGCCGTGGTCGGTCAGGTGAGTGGGACTGGCCTTGCAGACTTGAGCTAGTGCCGTGTAGAGCGGGGATGCTGGCATCAGCTGGCTCTTGAGGCAGCTCCTCCGCTGCCTTGCTCGTCTCACCTGGGGCTCTCTACATCTGCCTCGCTAGCTTGCCACAAGGTGGGCCATAGATGGGGGCGGGGGGGGTGGTGGGACACAGGGAGAGAAGGAAGTCTTTTAAACCAAATTGAGGCGGGTGGCCTAACCTGTTCCCTACTATGGTGTGTCTGTCACCTCCGGGTGGCTCATGTTGACTGTCATCTTTCTGAGGGAACCATGCGACCTGCAACTGTGCAGGCAGGTGACAGAGCCTAGAGAACTGTGAGCATCTTCACACCTTCCCTCCAGGCAGGGCTGGATGGGAACCGCCTGGAGAGCGGAGCACGAGCCTTCCCCACCTCATTGTATTTAGCATCAAGAAGGTTTCTCATTCATTTTAAAAAAAAGTTTCAAGACTATCATTGCAGGCAAACCAAAGAAGGGAGTGTTTCAAAACTATTTTACATAACATATACTATGGTCACCCTGAAATTAGTAAATTAGTAAATCCTGTTTCACCCTGGCTTTATTGGGAGACAATCTATTAAGCATTGCTGTCAAGGAGTACACGGTGCCTCCTCCAAACAGATAAGAACGTTAACATTTCCCGTGTCAACTCCTCCGCAAGGATCGTGGCAATTCTTTCCTTCTGGGGTTCACCCCCTACAACAACAGCAAAAGGCAGTCCTGTTTCCTGGACTTCATCTATGACGAGAGAGAGAAAGCGGCATCCTCTTGGAGGGACCTGTTGGGTTCGTGGCTCAGGAGATATGTGGGTTAGACAGACTCGAAGGGGAAAAGATACAGGCGTGCTTTCTGGGAGACAAACACAGGAGAAAGCAGAAAAGAACAGGGGTAAGTGACAGCAAAAACCAAACCAGGGCCAAGAGTTGGACAGGTTCTGAGACAGAAAGGGATGAATCAGAAGAACTCTTCCGTGTGTTAATGGCTAAAATACTTGACTTTAGAAACAGTAAGAGTTATTTCCTTCTAGAGCAGTTGTTAACAGCTTCCCCAGAAAGACCCACTGGTTTGGAGAATCACAACGTGGTTGTAAAGCTTAGCGAGGAGGATCTGAGGGCTCCGCAACAGGGGGCAGCTCTGAGCTTTTCCAGACAATGGTTTTCTTGGACCTATTCCATGGCTTGGGAAAAAAGGAAGAAGCAAGAGAAACCCAAGGTGGGTGTGGAGGCACACAGCCTCTGGTGGCCACAATGAATGAGGACATGAAGCTAGAATGCAAGCTTCCTATACATATAAAACCCTAAGGATTGGGAAAATACACACTTGGAAGGAGGGAGCTTTTCTTCTGGTTCTATGCAAACACAGTGGCTGGGTGTGGTGGTTCCTGCCTGTAATATCAGCAATTTGGGAGGCAGAGGTGAGAGGATCTCGAGGCCAGGAGTTCAAGATCAGCCTAGGAAACATAGCAACATAGCAACACTCTGTTTCTACAAAAAATTAAACAATTAGTCAGTGTGGTGGTACACGCCTGTAGTCCCAGCTACTCATGAGGCCGAGAGAGGAGGACCACTTGAGCCAGGGAGTTTGAGGGTGTCGTGAGCTATTGGTCACACCACTGCACCCCAGCCTGGGCCACAGAGTAAGACCCTGTCTCAGGGGGAAAAAAAAAAAAAAAAAAAAAATCTAAACACAATACCAGCTGAGGAAAGAGCGAAGTCTATATAGAAGGAGAAAAATGTTTTAGACAACATGTGCTTTTTGAAGCTTGATGCTTTTATATGTGGTAACAAGATCAGAATTTTGTTCTAGAGAATCTGAAAGAGCTTCTCTGAACATCTACTGAGACCAGGAGAAGCAGGGCCATACCTGGAGCTTCCAACTGTTCAGAAGCATTTGGGTTGTTCCAAGGGTGAAAGGCCCCTTCAGCTCCATTAAATATGTCATTAGGATCCCTGAAAGATACAGGACCACTGGGGATGATATTCACTTGAATATTTTACTTTTTCATTTTTTATTTATTCGAGATGGAGTCTTACTCTGTCACCCAGGCTAGAGCACAATGGCATGATCTCGGCTCACTGCAACTTCTCCCTCCTGGGTTCAAGTGATTCTCCTGCCTCAGCCTCCCAAGTAGCTGGGGTTATAGATGCCTGTTACCATGCTTGGCTAATTTTTGTATTTTTAGTGGAGACGGTTTCACCATGTTGGCCAGGCTGGTCTCAAACTCCTGACCTCAAGTGATCCACCCGCCTCGACCTCCCAAAGTGCTGGGATTAGAGGCATGAGCCACCATGTCCAGCCCACTTGAATATTTTAAGTGAGCATTTTTTGCTGTTTCCCAGCCATATATATCTTATATTCATCTTCTGAGAGGTAAGATGTTGTTTGAACTCAAGTTAGAAGGTATAATCCCAAAACAATGTGACTTTTTAAAATTTAAACTTTTTGTTTTGAAAAAATTGTAGATTCATATGCAATTGTAAGAACTAATACTGAGAAACCCCATGTACACTTTACTCTTTTCTCCAGTGGTAACCTCTTGCAAAATTGTAATAAAATATCACAATGAAATTATTAACATTGATGCAATCCAAGATATTGTTCAGATTTCCCTTGTTACTTGTACTTACTTGTGTATTTAGCTCTCTACGGTTTGATCCTATGTGTAGGTATGAGATTTTAGCACCTCAGCTCCATCATCCATCACTGTTCTTTTACAGCCTCCCCAACTTCTCTCCCACCCTTCCCTTCCTCCTTTACTTCTGGCAATCACCAATCTGTTCTCCATTTCTATAATTTTGTCATTTCAAGAATGATATGGAAATAGAATCCTATAGAATATGACCTTTGGGGATTGGCTTTTTCACTCAGCATAATTTCCTTGAGATTCATCCAAGTCATTGCAGGTATCATTACTTCCTTCCTCTTTATTGCTAAATATTATTCCAAGGTGTGAATATACCACTGTTTGCTTAACCATTCACCCTAAAATAATACAACTTTTAAGAGTAAAATATGCTGAATTTTAAAAATCAAACGTATTTTTGAAATCTCCTGATGCTTTTTTTCTTTTTCTTTTTTTTGAGACAGAGTTTCTCTCTGTCACACAAGCTGGAGTGCAGTGGCGCGATCTCAGCTCAGTGCAACCTCTGTCTCCTGGGTTCAAGCGATCCTCCTGCCTCAGCCTCCAGAGTGACTGAGATTACAGGCACGCACTGTCATGCCTGGCTCATTTTTTTGTATTTTTAGTGGAGATAGGAGGTCTTGCCATGTTGGCCAGGCTGGTCTTGAACACTTGGCCTTAAGTGATCCACCTGCCTCAGCCTCCCAAAGTGCTGGGATTACAGGCATGAGCCACGGTGCCTAGCCAATTGCCAAATTTTTGAAGTTGAATGTAAAAGAAAACTTTGCTTTTAAGGTGTGTGTGTGAGAGAGAGACAGAGAGAATGTGTGTGTGTGTGTGTCTGTGTGTGTGTGTCTGTGTAGTTTTTTTCCCCTCAGATTTTGTGGTTTGGAGGAAGTTTCTGTAAATCATGGCAGGGTGGTACTATTTCTGATCACCACCTAAAACTAACATGGTACATCACAAAGAGATTGTCTTTGTGCCACACGGGAATTGTGTAGTGTTCACATGAATATTTCGAGTGAATATTTTTGCTTTTTCTTATACAAATATTCTTGATTTGGGATGTGTATTTCCTGTCAGTAAAAAGAAATAGGGTATTCTAACCCTATTCCTTCCTTAGTCATTCTCTGCAATATGCCCAGCCAGACTTTCAACAAAATTTTGTTTAATAACCATCTTAAAAAAAGTAGCCTTTTAAGTAAATGAAACATGTCTTTTGTAAGTAATATAGACTTTTCAGCTTGGCTTGTAGATAGAATAAATTAACTATTAAGTATAATTTCTTATTTTAACAGGAATTACACTCTTTTCATTAAAAATAATTTTAAAGGATCAATAGTCATTTAAATAATATAACTCCACCTCAATTTTTTCTATTTTCATTAATTCGTAATGACATAGTTATTCATTTTTGGGAAATTGCAAGCATATTCTCTGCCAATAAATACTAGATCTAAAAGAAAGCCATGCAAATAACAAATAATTCTGATTTTAAATTCTCTTTAATACTTCCAAAAATATTTTTTTAATCAGGCTATTTTGTATGCTAATATTTATATAAACCTTTCATTGCTGATGGTATTTTATTATGTTTATGATATTTTAAAATTTTCTTTATACTTTTTAACTTGACTCCAATTTTGTTTTCTTTTTAAACAGAGTCTCATTCCATTGCCCATGCTGGAGTGCAGTGGCATGATCACGGCTCACTGCAGCCTCAACCTCCTGGGCTCAAGCAATTCTCCCACCTCGGCCTCCTGAGAAGGTGGGACTACTGGCATGTGCCATGTCACTCGGCTAATTTTTAATTTTTTTGTAGAAACAGGATCGCCCTATGTTGCCCAGGCTGGTCTCAAACTCCTGAGCTCAAGCAATCCTCCTGCCCTGGCCTCCCAAAGTGCTGGGATTACAGGTATGAGCTGTGGCTCCCAGCCTCCAATTTTTATAATGTGAGATGGGGTGATACACATTCCAGCTATCCTTTTTTTTTTTTTTTTTTTTTGAGACAGAGTTTCGCTCTTGTTGCCCAGGCTGGATTGCAATGGCGTGATCTCGGCTCACTGCAACCTCCACCTCCTGGGCTCAAGCAATTCTCCTGCCTCAGCCTCCTGAGTAGCTGGGATTACAGGTGCCTGCCACCACACCTGGCTAATTGTTTTGTATTTTTAGTAGAGATGGGGTTTCACCATGTTGGCCAGGCTGGTCTTGAACTTCTGTCCTCAAGTGATCCACCCACCTCGGCCTCCCAAAGTGCTGAAATTACAAGCGTGAGCCACCGTGCCTGGCCCCAGCTGTCTTTATATCTTCTACAACAACTAAAATCATTAAGAATTCTTTTTTTTTTTTTTTGAGATGGAGTCTTGCTTTGTCACCCAGGCTGGAGTGCGGTGGTATGATCTTGGCTCACTGCAACCTCTGCCTCCTGGGTTCAAGCGATTCTCCTGCCTCAGCCTCCCAAGTAGCTGGGAATACAGGCATGTGCCACCACACTTGGCTAATTTTTGTATTTTTAGTAGAGACAGGGTTTCACATGTTGGCCAGACTGGTCTCGAACTCCTGACTTCAGGTGATCCACCCACCTTGGCCTCCTAAAGTGCTGGGATTACAGGCATGAGTCACCATGCCTGGCCAATCTTTTCCAGGTGTCCTAGAGCTTCCTGATCAGAAAAGAGGGTCCATGGTGACACTTACCCGAAGCAGCCTTTGGAAAGCACTACTTTTGGTCACACGTCTGAAATATCGGAACAAAAGTTCCATTCCTACCAGAGGAAAAGACAAAATCAAAACAACACACCCAACAATGAAACCCAGAAACAACAACCGAGGGCTTCCCCGCTTGTGTTTCTGCAGAGCTTTCACTTGAATTTGCAAAGCTAAGTGGCTCAGATTCTTCAGAGAGGTGTTTGATTAACTATTTGGATTTATGAGTGATTTCTTAATCTGTATGTAAAATTGCAGTCCTTCTGCCACACACAACACAATTCTTCTATTTTTGGAAAACACACCTGAATCTCAGCATGCCTCACATACGTGGAATTGTGAGCAATTGCCTGACCTGGATGTCATAGTCTACGTTTCAAAAAAGCATACACTTTTGAAAAAGTTTAAATGTTCAAAACATTAAACCCATTGTTAAAAACACATGTTTCCACGTGTCTTTCTTTTCTTAGAAAAAAATAAGTTTGTCTAGTTACAAATATGAAAAGATACACTTCAGACTGGGTTACTTCCCAGCACAGGATTGGGTAGAGGCACACTTTGATTTTCTATTTGTTTAGATGGTTTGCATCTTCAAATAAAAACAATTAGTATGTTCTGTTTGTATAACAAAATTTTTCATTTGTTTATTTTCAATTTCTGCGCCTATCTACTTCTGAGAGAACTTCAAGATAAAACATCAAAGCATCAAAACCACAGAACACAGACAACCTGAAGGAAACCAAGGCTACAGACATGTGGCGTGATTGATTACAGTCAAATAGGCAAAGGTGTGATTACAGTGAACAAGGCAAAGACTCTGGCTCGTGGCTCCCTGGCAACCCCAGAGTAACAGAAAAGAGTTCTCATCCAGGCGATGAGGCTGAAGAGTGTTTTTGTTTTTAAGAAGAGAGCTTCCAAATTAATCCACTCTGGAAAAAAAACAAACAACAAAAAAACACTTTTCCTAGAACTAAACCAAGCAGGAATTTATGACATAGGTCCTTGTTAAGAGAGTGAGGGAGTGGTTCAGAGAATACCACATTCTGAAGTATGGTTTTACAAGAGGGAAAAATTCTGTTCAAATAGATTATTCTCACAATCACCCTTTAGAAAAGGCCTTAAATGGTAACTGAGTAAAGGCATTTCTGAGATTCTGTAGTCCCGATGATAAAAACATGTACAAAAAGACATCATTCCATATAAAACCATTTCAAGTTCCTATTGGTTTATAGGATGACATTTATATATTCTTAGACCTCGAGGGAGACAGTGGTCTGCTTTCCATCACTTTGCTGGTGTCGTGGACCCACCCCCAGCTTTCCAGGTATGTATGGTCCACGGCTGTATTTTTTTCATTAAAGAATTGAGAAAGGGGCCAGGCGTGGTGGCTCACACCTGTAGTCTCAGCATTTTGGGAGACTGAGGTGGGTGGATCACTTGAGCTCAAGAGTTCAAGACCACCCTGGCTAGCATGGCGAAAATCCAGCTGTACTAAAAATACAAAAATTAGCTGGGCATGGTGGTGCACTCCTGTAATCTCAGCTACTCAGGAGGCCAAGGCACACGAATTGCTTGAACCTGGGAGGCGGAGCTTGCAGAGAGCCAAGATGGCGCCACTGCACTCCAGCCCGGGGGACAGACAACAAAAACAAACAAAACAAACAAACAACAACAACAAAACACACAAAGAATTGAGACAGGGATAGAGATAATAAGAAATGGCCGGGCGCGGTGGCTCACGCCTTTCCTCCCAACACTTTGTGAGGCCGAGGTGGGCGGATCACGAGGTCAGGAGATCGAGACCATCCTGGCTAACACGGTGAAACCCCGTCTCTATTAAAAATACAAAAAATTAGCCGGGCGTGGTGGCGGCGCCTGTAGTCCCAGCTACTCGGGAGGCTGAGGCAGGAGAATGGCGTGAACCCGGGAGGTGGGGCTTGCAGTGAGCCGAGGTCACGCCACTGCACTCCAGCCTGGGCGACAGAGCGACACTTTCACCAAAAAAAAAAAAAAAAAAAAAAAATTAGCCGGGCGTGGCGACACGCGCCTATAATCCCAGCTCCTCCTGAGTCTGAGGCAGACGAATCACCTGAACCCGGGAGGCGAAGGTTGCAGTGAGCTGAGATCACACCATTGCACTCCAGCCTGGGCTACAGAGAGACACTTGGTCTCAAAAAAAAAAAAAAAAAAGAAAAGAAATAAAAGAGAAAAAAAATCCCAACAATCACTATTTGAGAAAAGAAAGAAACGAGAATAACCTCCACAACCACTGTTTTTCAGATGTCTTTCTTTTCCATTGTTTGCCCATGGTTATTTTTAAGTCATTATAACCACAGGGTACTTGTAATTTTGTGTTCCTTTTCCCAGTGTATATTTTATCAGGATTTTTTTTTTCACATTGCTGCATAGTCCTCTTACATATCACAAACATCATCTTGCATTTTTCACATATATATATAAAATTGTCTTAAAACTATAAAATTTCTGGACATTTTGATGGCTCTTAATACATATTGATCAGTATTGACAGATTTGTGTTTGAAAAGGATAACATTCAAAATTAGTGTATTGATTTCACATTGTAAATGCTTATTTTAGAACGTGTCTCACCCCAATTTGGTCTAAATTTAATTTCTTTGGTTACTAGAGAGTTGAACAAAAATGCAATGTTCGAGCAAACATTTCTATATTTTCAACTAGAAATATTTCTTTTCCTAGTCATGGAAAATATTAGAAACAGAAATTATTGCCTGTTTTGTTAGATCTTAGCGTTGCTGTTATCAATTTGCCTAAGCTCATTACATAATAAAGATATTAACTCTTGCTACCCATGTACACATTCTACACGTGCTTGGTCACATGCTATGAATGTTTTTCCCTGTTTGTTTGTTTTTAAATACGGCCAAGTTTGAATCTCAAGGCAACTTCCACCATCACAAAACACTCTCCACTTCCCAGCTGGCGAATGCTCAGAGAATGCAAGCCGACTTTTATGTTTGCCTAAGCAAAACATAATTAGGAAGATGAATTTGCTGCCACCTCTCTGTCTTACACACACACACACACACACACACACACACACACACAATCATATACCACATATAAATCAATGTCAACTCTAAGTGGCTTTTGGATTTCTTAGAGACAATATAAAACTGCTTCTGAAAAACTGGATATGAGGTGATTCAATCTTCTTTTTGTAAAATGGGTAAAGTTACGTCACAGTCTCAAAAGAAAATAACTAATGTGAAAACAATTTGAAACTGTTTAAAAAATTCATATGCAATGCAATGACAGTATTAATGATAGTTCCAAAACAATAAATATAACAACTAAAAAACAGGATGACTTTATCTGTGTCACCTCTTCTCAGTTGGCATGGTAACTGTGGAAATTGAACCCACAGGTTGTAAAAGCCGAAGGGGTCACAGAATTGCTAGGGCAATTGATACACATGAAGGTGAATTTTATTTCCCTTATAGGTTTTTTTTCCAGATAAAAATGTTAGTTGTAGAAATGGGGTAAAATATGAGAGGAAAAAATCATCCACAGTAACATCATCTAGAAATGACAAATTAATTTTACTCTTCAGGTAACAATTTTATTTTTTCTTCTGTCTTTAGAAGTGTATATTAAAATTCACATTCTATATATCTGGGTTTGTAATTCTGTGAAATCAACTTTTGCAGCAGTAAGGAAAATGGCAAAGCCACGCATCTTTCTGTGTTTGGTGAAGGATTTTTTGCACTTGTGATAGGTTTTTATGGGTGTACAACTTTAAAAGAGATGACTTGCTTCTAAAATATTATCCAAAAGTTTGAATGTTTTTAAAAACAAAACGAAATAAGTCAAACGAAACCCCAGAGTAAAGGGAAAAAGGAATCCTCTTAGAAGTCAGCACCACCCCAAAGTAAGTTTTCTCTCTGCAAAGTCATTGAGTTCGCCCTTGTGCCTGCATATAGCTGACAAGAGGAAAGCTCACATTTGCAGCCATGGTCAGGCAGGCATCTGCTCTGGGGGAGGAATCCGCAAGGAGATGGGACCTCCTTTCCTGGGCTTGCTGCGTACTTTATTCTTATTAATATATTCAGTTCTGGTTTTTTGGCAAGTTGTAATCTCTATAATTCCTTCCCAGGTTTCTTCTGCAGGCATTAATACGTACTCAGCCATCAAGTTTTTGGATCAGAGCTAGGGGTCGTGGGGTGGCACAGAAACATAAGGTGTGTCTCCCTTTCCACGAAGTCCCACTTGCTCAGGGTGCCAGGCAGCAAAAGTGGTGGCCCCCAGTAGAGTAATGCTGTCATGTGTGATATCATCTTCCCTCTCTGCCTAAGGCCAGTGTCTGTTCACTTTGACAGTCACCTTTTAATACAGTGCATCAGAGAAAAATAAGTCATGAAAATTATAAAGGGACACAACACATTAAAAAATCAATAACATTAGAGGCACTGATTTACATTTTACTTTGATGCTTACGTTTTTTACATCATAGATGTTTACATCACAGAAGATGTTTAAAGATCTCATCATTTTACTTTCTTATTAAAGTTGAATATAATTCAATGCTTGGCTTGAATTGAAAGCAGCAGCTAACTTTGCACATATTATCTCATTATTTTTTTTTGAGACTGAATCTCGCTCTGTCACCCAGGCTGGAGTGCAGTGGTGTGATCTCGGTTCACTACAACCTCCATCTCCCAGGTTCAAGCGATTCTCCTGCCTCAGTCTCCCAAATAGCTGGGGTTACAGGTGTGTGCCACTATGCCTGGCAAATTTTTTGGTATTTTTAGTAGAGATGGGGTTTCACCGTGTTTGCCAGGCTGATATCAAACTTCTGACCTCAGGTGATCTACCCACCTCAGCCTCCCAAAGTGCTGGGATTACAGGCGTGAGCCACCACACCCTGCCTAATTATTTTATCTTTAAAAATTTATAATCTAATTTTTTTCTAAATAATACCTATACGTTTTAAAGAATTAACGAATACTGCCCATCCGTGCTGCAAGTTACCTTGATATAGGTAGCTCAGCTCCGATTTAAACCCTATTTCTATGGTACAACAGCCCCTAGTGGGGACTCAGAGAGAAGAAACCTTTACAGAGGAAAACAGAGACATTTTTATTTCATCAAAACCAAATATAAGAAAAAAAAATCAAGGGACATAGGTCTTGTCAGGCGGGAAACTGCAGAATTTTTTCATGCAATTATTTTGGACTTGGAGATTTCTCGTAATGGCACAATAATTACATATCTGTGAAAAAATCCTTCCCTCCTTTTTGGGCAATGTCACTTATTTGTCATTTCAATAGCATTTAGTTGAAGTCAGGAAGGAAAGTTTACTGTGTCAGAAAATAATCATAGTTTGCTCTGGTAGTCTATAGTGCTTAATGACACACTGCATATCATGCAGTAATGAATGCTTTTTTAAAAAATGGAGCAAAGAGTATGGAAACTAGCTATTAATTTGATATGGCGTGGTTTAGCTAATGTAACTTGTTATTTCATTAATATTGTGTCGTTAGCCGCCAAGGGAAAGTACAAGAGTTATGATATGCTGCCTTGTAAATTACTTCAAAGATGAGAAAGTGAAAGAGTGAGTGAGACAGATACAGAGATACACACACATAGACAGAGACAGAGGGAGAGAGCTCTAGTCTTCTGTTTATGAAAGGTCTTAAGGATATATAAATATATATATATGACAAAAAGGAAAGTTGAGTTTTATCATTTGAAGAGAATGGAGAAATATTAAAACAAGCAATTCAGATTTTTAAAAAATGACTAAAATATGTTCTCCAATGAAGGTTAAGGAGTTTTCTCTTAATGCACCTCCCGATGACTATAGACTATTTTAACTCTTTTCAAACACCTAAATTTAGAAAAATTCCATATAGGCTTGATTTGCCTCTGTTACACAGACTTCGTTGCTATGACAGCAACATGATACAATTATTTATTACCATGACAATTTGCTGTAGTTTTAAAAATACGTTATCTATTTTTATTAGTGTTGTCAATTGTGCCGGGAAGGGATACCACCACTTTGCCTAATCGACAGAGCCCGTAGTGCGGGGTACAAGTGGAACTCATTTAGTTGGAGAGGCAGAGCGCAGAACAAGCCAAATTCCTTGGAATCCTCAGTGACACGCACATCCTCCACTGACAACAGTGTCCTGGCCAGCTGTCTGGCTGCAGCGAGCATTCTGGCAGGGGATGTGGGCTCCATTTACGTTTTCCTTGTGGCTTCTGCTCTGCCACGTTGGGTAAGAGTCAACATTGGATAGGACTAGAAGCTCAGAGAGGCTTGCACCCGTAAGATACCTGCTTTTCAAGAGGAGAGAGCAAAGTGTGTACTTAGTGACCAGGCTCATGGGGACTATCCTGCTCTGAGGTGGTGGCAGGGGTTGTCTGGGGTGGATTGGTGGGGCTATTATCCAACTCGAACTGTGCCAAAATGGTGCTCCGTAGTGCCCAGATCTTAGCCCACTTTCCTCTCCTCTCTCTTGCTCTCCTGTTCCCGCCAGGCTTGTAGAAAAATAATAGAAATAATATCACTTTGGGTGCTCAGTGAACGTTTTATTCAAGAAAGGAGTATGAGATTATGTCCATGTGAATCCACAATTGAGTCATCAGAAAGCAACCAGCTAGTTAAGCCATCCTGGAAAGTTAGTTTTGGTTGCTGTTTCTAAAACACAAGGTTTTCCATATATATATATATATATATATATGGAAATATATAAATATATATATGGAAATATATAAATATATATATGGAAATATATATATATGGAAATATATGGAAATATATATGGAAAAAATATATATATATGGAAATATATATATATATATATATATATTTTTTTTTTTTAAGATGGAGTCTCGCTCTGTCACCCAGGCTGGAGTGCAGTGGCGCGATCTCGACTCACTGCAACCTCCGCCTGGTTTTCCTTATAAATTGATGTGTGTGTGTTACACAAAGTGCTTTAGTGATCTTAGTTCATTTGTGTCTCACCACAATCGGATGAGTGAGATGCTACCACCGATTTTTTTTTTTTTTTTTTTTTTTTTGAGACGGAGTCTCGCTCTGTTGACCAGGCTGGAGTGCAGTGGTGCAATCTCGGCTCGTTGCAAGCCCCGCCTCCCGGGTTCACGCCATCCTCCTGCCTCAGCCTCTCGAGTAGCTGGGACTACAGGCACCGCCACCACGCCCGGCTAATTTTTGTATTTTTAGTAGAGACGGGTTTCACCGTGTTAGCCAGGATGATCTAGATTCCCTGACCTCATGATCCACCCGCCTCAGCCTCCCAAAGTGCTGGGATTACAGGCGTGAGCCACCACGCCTGGCTACGCGTCTTTTTTCTCACAAATGACCCAGGCTGCCCTGAGAGCAGGTGTGTCCGGGGCCAGCCACCTGACACCATGTGCTCCATGGTCCCATACACAGAAAAGGACACCCGCCCCCTCCCCAAGACCATCACACAGAAGTGGCCCTCACAGCAATATGGTAGCACATTGGAGCTGTGCCCTTGGAGGTGGTGTAGCCTTCAGAAGGCATCTCTCCAGGAGGGCATGGGGGCTGGACCCCACTCCAAGGACCCCCAATTTGAAATGCCAAGGGTGGGTTTATAGTAGCTTTGGCACTTTAGCTGCAGATCGGCATTATAAAATATTTTTTGTGCCTGTTGTGTTTTATCCAAAAGATGAGTATGATATTAGTGCAATATAACATAATCTGACCATCACCAAGTAACTTATTCTGGTGTCCTGGAAATTTGTCATTTGTAAAAACTAGGCTTATTCATACAATTCAATAAGACAAAAAGACAACTCCTCGCCCTAGTAGACATGGAGAAGTGATTCTTCCTCTCCCCAACTCCCTCGCCAAAAAATCTATGCAAATGATGAATATAAACATATAATTAATGTTATTATTTTTTGAGACAGGGTCTCACTTTGTCACCTAAACTGGAGTGCAGTGGTGTGATCACAGCTCACTGAAGTCTTGACTTCCTAGGCTTCGGAGATCCTCCCACCTCAGCCTCCCAAGAGGCTGGGACTACAGGCACACCACCACACCTATTTTTTTTAAGAGATGGTGTATTAGTCCATTCTCACACTGCTATAAATAACTTCCCCAGACTGAGTAATTTATAAAGGAAAGAGGTTTAACTGACTCATTGTTCCTCATGGCTGGAGAGGCCTCAGGAAACTTACAACCATGACAGAAGGTGAAGGAGAAGCAAGGACCTTCTTCACAAACTGGCAGGAGAGAGAAGAATGAGGAGTGAAGTGGGGAGAGCCCCTTGCAAACCATCAGATCTCGTGAGAACTCACTATCACAAGAACAGCATGGGGGGACCACCCCATGATCCAATCAGCTCCCATCAGGTCTCTTCCTAGACATGTGGGGATTATGGGGATTACAACTCAAAATGAGATTTGGGTGGGAATACAGCCAAACCATATCAGATGGGGTGTCACTATGTTACCCAGGCTGGTCTTGAATTCCTGGGCTCAAACAATCCACCCGCCTTGGCCTCCCAAAATGTTGGGATTACAGGTGTAAGCCACTGTGCCCAGCCAATTGTTTTTTTAAGTATATTGTTGCTTTGATGATAATATCAAAGTTTGGCAACGACATCTGAGGTTCAACTTATTGGAAGCCCTCTAAAAAGCAGTTTAAAGATATTTATCAAAAGCTTTTAAAAACATGACTATCCTTTGTCCCAAAAGTTCTACTTTTAGAATGCATTCTGAGTACAGGAAAGGGTATCCTCAAAATTGTATACAAATGTCACTAAATACTGAACAAGCATGTTATGGCACAAGCATTAGAATGGCTACCATGAAGATATTTTATTTATTCATTTGAGACAGGGTCTTGCTCTGTCACCCGGGCTGGAGTGCAGTGGCACAATCATAGTTCATTGCAGCCATTACCCCCTGGGCTCAAGTGATCAGCTCAGCCTCCTGAGTAGCTAGTACCACAGGCATACAGCACCACGCCTGGCTACTTTTTTGTATTTTTTGTAGAGATGGAGTTTTGCCATGTTGTCCAGGCTGGTCTCAAACTCCCGAGCTCAAAGCAATCCAGCCACCTTGTCCTTCCAAAGTGCTGGGATTACAGGCGTGAGCCACCATGCCTGGCCTCATAAGATATATTCTAAAGATGATTTTAAAATATCTTTAGCTGGGCTTGGTGACATATGCCTGCAATCCCAACATTTTCGGAGGCTGAGGTGGGCGAATCACTTGAGCCCAGGACGTCAAGGCTGCATTCCATCCTCCAGCCTGGGTAACACAGCAAGACTCTCTCTCAGGTTATTTAAAAAAAAAAAAAAAAAAAGTTGCACCTGTAATCGCAGCACTTTGGGAGGCCGAGGCGGGTGGATTGCTTGAGGTTGAGAGTTCGAGACCAGCCTGACCAACATGGAGAAACCCTGTCTTTACTCAAAATACAAAATTAGCTGGTAGTAGTAGTGGTGCATGCCTGTGATCCCAGCTACTTGGGAGGCTGAGGCAGGAGAATTGCTTGAACCCGGGAGGTGGAAGTTGCAGTGAGCCGAGATCATGCCATTACACTCCAGCCTAGGTAACGAGAGCGAAACTCTGTCTTAAAAAAAAAAAAAAAAAAAAAAAAAAAACGGAAAGGAAAGGGAAAAGGAAAGAAAGGATATATCCAATGATATGAAATACCACTCATGATATACATCAAGTTACAAATCATATTGATGACAATCATGAAAAAAATCATCATATATGCTCAGAAAACATACTGAAAGAACTTCCACACAAATGTTCACAGTAGGCTATTTCTCAGGGGTAGGGTTATAGTAATTTTTATTATATGGTTTGGGTCCATTTCTCCTTTCTCTGAATTTTCTTCAGTGAACACACTTGACCTTTGTGGTAGTGAACCATCTGCTGGTACACATTCCCGCTGGAGCTGACTGTGATCAACCTGAGGGTCAGGTGACAGAGGTCACTGGTAAATCGGCAGAACCATCAGCTCAGCCTCTACTTGTCTTGTTTCAGATAAAAATAGAGTACCTGTGAACATTTGTATTCCTGTGATAGCTTTCAGTAAGGGTGACGGAATCTTAGGTAGGAGTGGGTGTCTGTCAATGGCCCCAGTCCTGGGTAGGTTTTATGAGTAATGATGCATAAGCAAGCTCGGAGCTGAAGAGAAGTATCTTGGGTCAAATTCATGTTATTATATTAATTTTAAATTTTATTTATTTTGGCCAGGCACAGTGGCTTACACCTGTAATCCTAGCACTTTGGAAGGCCGAGGCAGGCAGATCACCTGAGGTCAGGAGTTTGAGACCAGCCTCACCAACATGGTGAAACCCCGTCTCTACTAAAAATACAAAAATTAGCCGGGTGTGGTGGTGCATGCCTGTAATCTCAGCTACTCGGGAGGCTGAGGCAGGAGAATCACTTGAACCCAGGAGACAGGCTGCAGTGAGCCAAGACAGCACCACTGCACTCTAGCCTGGGCAACAGTGCGACTCCATCTCAAAAAATAAAACAAATTTTATTTGTTATTTTTTGAGACAGAATCTTGCTCTGTTGCCCAGGCTGGAGTACAGCAGTATAATCATAGCTCACTGCAGCCTCGACCTTCCAGGCTCAAGTGATCCTCCTGCATCAGCCTCCTGGGTAGCTGCAACCTACTCATGTGCCACCACGCCCAGTTAATTAAAAAATATATTTTTTCTTTTTGTAGAGATGAGGGTCTCCCTATGTTGAACAAGCTGGTTTTGAAGTCCTAGGCTCGACTGATCCTTCCACCTTGGCTTCCCAAAGTGCTAGGATTACAGGGATGAGTCAATATGCCGAGCCTATTTTTAATTTTAGAAAGAAACACATTAAAAACCCTTTCTGGTTGACATAGGATTAAGGGGGTTAATAACAAGGTTCCTTGTTTCCATGCATTCATATGTACATTGCTCCCCCACAGGGTTTGTTTGTGGGTTTTTTTTGAGATGGAGTCTTGCTCTGCCACCCACCCTGGAGGGCAGTGGTGTCATCTCTGCCCACTGCAACCTCCGCCTCCAGGGTTCAGGTGATTCTCATGCCTCAGCCTCCTGAGTAGCTGGGACTACAGGCCTGCACCACCATACGCGGCTAATTTTTTGTATTTTTAGTAGAGACAAGGTTTCACTATGTTGGGGCCAGATTGGTCTCTAAGTCCTGGCCTCAAGTGATCCACCCGTTTGGCCTCCCAAAGCACCAGGATTACAGGTTTGAGCCACCGAACTCAGCCCATTTCTCCCCTATTTGCACTGAGACAAGGCTGAAATTCATATTCCATTGTGAGCATTCTCAATGAAAGGACGCTTTTTCATTGAGAAAATAGTTCTATATTTTAGCTCACAAGATGGTAATAGCTATCAAAAGATGAACTGATATCGGAAGAAATCTAGCCTCCCCTTCATGTAAAATTACTGAAGAATAAACTGGCAATGGATTCTGTGAATTGAAATAAGAGGGTTCTTGTTTCTGGAAAATCATTCTTAAGAACTTTCCATTTAAAAAATTTTAAAACTGGGCTATAGTACTTACAAAATTACCATAGCCTTGTTTTAGAGAAGAAAACATTTCATTTAAACAAAAATACGATTTCATTAAAATGTTGCAATAGAAGTAATAAATATATAGAATTATGTTTTCTCCCCAAGATTTTTTTCTGTGAATACCTTGAATTGGTATAAGTTATTTATTTAATAATGTTAAAACCATGGTAAAACACTGTGATGAAGAAGAGAGGGAGGAGCGGGAGAGAAAGGGGCAGCTTAATATTTGCAATATATGGGCTGGGTGCAGTGGCTCATGCTTGTAATCCCAGCTCTTTGGGAGGCTGAGGCAGGAGGATCACTTGAGGTCAGGAGTTTGAGACCAACCTGGCCAATATAGCGAAACTCTGTCTCTACTAAAAATACAAAATTAGCCAGGCATGCTGGCATGCACCTGTAATCCCAGCTACTCAGGAGACTGAGGTGGGAGAATCACTTGAACTCCCCAGGCAGAGGTTGCAGTGAGCCAAGATAGCACCACTGCACTCCAGCCTGGGCAACAGACCAAGACTCTGTCTCAAAAAAATAATAATAAAAATGCAACATACGTTATGGTTTGGGGACTTTTCAAACACAGCATCTCCCTGCCATCCTCAGAACTGCCCTGAGAAGTTTCTCTCCCCATTTTAGTGAGTGGTTTCCTGGTTAACCTGACACTGCTGGGACTACCCTGGCTCCTAGTACTCCACACCCACTGAGAGTCCTTCGGGTTTCTGAATGAATTCCTCCAAGGTACCTAATTTTCATACAGGAAGATAGCATTTCAGGGACATTAACAGCAAAAGTTATACAAGCATAGAAAGTTTAGTACATGAGAAAATACATTCTTTTTTGAGAAGACCAAAAAAGAACATTATTTCTTTTTAAGTAACAAAGTAGGAAAACCTTTTGCAGCACAATACTTTACAGATATAAAATAAAGGTTTATGATCAACTGTCTTTTGAAAAATAAATACATAGAAAAAGCTAATAGCTAGAAAACACATCAAGGCAATACCTTACCACCTTCACAATTTAGGCCACCTATTGAAATTGAGAAATCACTACACAATCAGAGAATCAGACTGACAGACTATCAGGTTACTTAAGGCTGATAAAGAGACAAGGCATGTTTATATATTCATTCATTTGTTCATGCATTCATTCAACAAACATTTACTGAGCATTTACTATGTGCCAGGCACTGTGCTGAGCACTGGGAATATAACTGGGAATAACACCTGATGTGGTCCTTGCCCTCTCAGAAGCTAAGGTGTGAGGGGAGGCAGATGCCATAATGAGTGTGTAACTATAAACCATGGTCAGAACCACCAAGCAAAAGTAGGAGGTGCCTTTAGGGCATTCATAGCATAATCTCAATAATCTTGGGGTTCAGGTAAGACACCTCTGAAGGGACCCAGATTTTGTAGCGTCTGAAGCTGTATAAGAAACTTTTTTCAGGCTGCGCATGGTGGCTCACGCCTGTAATTTCAGCACTTTGGGAGGCTGAGGCCAGTGGATCACTTGAGATCAGGAGTTTGAGGCCAGCCTGGCCAACATGGTGAAACCTTGTCTCTACTGAAAATACAAAAATTAGCCGGACGTGGTGGTGCACGCCTGTAATCCCAGCTACTAGGGAGGCTGAGGCAGCAGAATCGCTTGAACCCAGGAGGCAGAGGTTGCAGTGAGCCGAGATCACACCATGGCACTCCAGCCTGGGCAACAGAGCAAGACTTGGTCTTAAAAAAAAAAAAAAAAAAAAAAAAAGCTTTTTTAGCGTACAAAATTACAAATATAACCCTCCCCCCAAGCTTCTGGGATTACAAGCACGAGCTTCTGCACCTGGTCAAAGATAGCTTTTTTAAGAGAGTAGTGCTTTGACATCATACAGATATCCAGTCCCCCAATAATTTTTCATCTAATAGTTTTATCACCTATGGAAGACCCTTACCTGAATCAGTTGATACACTGAAGGTTCAAAATGGTAATTTTCTAATTCTACACCCGTGTATTTATCAGATGACGACGTTTTTCAGTAAAGAAGAGCTGCTTTTTTCCCCCCTGCATTCTCATTGTTTTCTATTTATTCATTAATGAATACTTATTCATTCGATATGTTCTAATCAGGGCCAGGCACGGTGGCTCACACCTGTAATCCCACCACTTTGGGAGGCTGAGGCGTGGATCACTTGAAATCAGGAGTTCGAGACCAGCCTGGCCAATATGGGAAAACGCTGTCTCTACTAAAAACACAGAAAATTAGCAGGGCGT
Source organism: Pan troglodytes (assembly GCF_028858775.2). Classification (NCBI taxonomy): domain Eukaryota; kingdom Metazoa; phylum Chordata; class Mammalia; order Primates; family Hominidae; genus Pan; species Pan troglodytes. The sequence goes on along the minus strand of NC_072414.2, from coordinate 90,390,312 downwards.
GGTGGTGCATGTCTGTAGTCCAGCTACTCTGGAGGCTGATGCAGGAGAATCACTTGGACCCGGGAAGCGGAGGTTGCAGTGGGCCAAGATCACTCCACTGTACTCCAGCCTTGGCAACAGAGGGAGACTCTCAAACAAACAAAAACAGTCAATATGTTCTAATCAATCATATTCATTATTAGTTTGATGCACAGATTGTCTAAATGTGGCCAGCAAAAACTCGAGAAGTCTCATGTCCGTTTGACATGACTACATGGTCTTTCAGCATTTCTTTACTCTCTGGTGTGAGATTTCCAGGCTAATGTTAAGTTCTGCTCTCGATCCGCAGGAACTCCTGGAGAATGGCATGACTCCAGTAGCCAGAATCAGAGCAAACGAATGGCAGCGGTGGGAGCCTGGTGGGGAGTGGTCCCCAAAGATGATGCATTGCCGACTTACTGGGATCTTCAGTGGAGGTTCCCAATGCAGACAACCTTCATAGAGCCTGTGAGAGTGCCCACGAGATAGTCATCTTCAAATATCTTCCAGACCCTGAGAGCTGAAAACATCCAGTCAGGTGTGGACTTTCCAATACCCTTCTCCTTCTCCCTTCCCTTCTTTAGCCACTGTGGGAGGGAAGGATGGAAAGAGAAGCGATAGGCGTGGGGGCATGTCCGCTTCCCTGCCTTCCACCACTCCCCTGGGGCGGTCATATGATTAATTATCCAAACAAGATACTTTTGAGGGTGAAAGTTGGCACTAAACATAAATGTTATTTTAAAACATATATTACACATTTGTTGTTATATATATATATATGTATGTATTTTTTTTTTTTTGAGATGGAGTTTCGCTCTGTTGCCCAGGCTGGAGTACACTGGCACAATCTCGGCTCACTGCAACCTTCGTGTCCCAGGTTCAAGCAATTTTCCTGCCTCAGCCTCCCAAGCAGCTGTGATTACAAGGATGCGCCACCATACCCAGCTAATTTTTTTTTTTTTTTTTTTTTTTTTAAAGTAGAGACGGGGTTTCATCATTTTGGTCAGGCTGGTCTCCAACTCCCGAACTCAAACGATCCACCCACCTCGGCCTCCCAAAGTGTTGGGATTACAGGCGTTAGCCACCGCGCCCAGCCTGTTGTATTATATTGTAAAAATAGTCCTATTCAAAAATAATTTTTGAAATACATTTCTTTAAAAATAAAAATATCTCTGTACATTAAAGAGAAAAATGAAATGCCTTTATGATTAATCTGAACATTAAAAAACATAAGCATAGCTGGGCGTGGTGGCAGGTGCCTGTAGTCTCAGCTACTTGGGAGGCTGAGGCAGGAGAATTGCTTGAACCGGGGAGGCGGTTGCAGTGAGCCGAGATTGTGCCACTGCACTCCAGCCTGAGAGAGAGAGAGAGACTCTGTCTCAAAACAACAACAACAGAATATAAATCTTGTGCATATTCACATACTTTTTATCAGTTTCTTAGCCTTATTTGTTCTAACATATTTTGTAAAAATGCAGTCAACTTTTTTTAAAAAATAAAGTTGGCTGTAGCCACCCTCAAAGATGCATTTTATTATGCATTTATTATGAATAATAAATTGAAATTGGTAACATTTTCAACTGAGTTTTCTCTGTAGACCATAATAACTTTAACAATACCCTCTTGCTGCAGTGAGCCACGATGGTGCCACTCTACTCCAGCCTGGGCAACAGAAAGAGACCATCGCTTAAAAACAAAACAACAACAAAAACCTCTCTTGATAGGTACAGAGTGAGGTACATGGTAACCAGAGAGCAAATTCTGTTGGAGTATTCTATTTCTTCAGTCTTTGAAATATGAAAATATTTTAGTCAACATATGTTCACAGGTATTATCATTTTGGATTCATTCAGATACCCTTTCCTTGACAAATATTTGTGCAAGACACAATTAATTGTTTTCTCTATTTTTTAAAAAATGTTTCACCATGTTTTAGGTATTTCAATTACATTCTATTCTGCGACTTAATACTAAACATCTAATAAAAAAAAAGCCCCACCCAAATAGTCCTTCCATAAATCAACATATTTCAAAGCATGATTACAGAATTTCAGAGTTAAATCTTGCAGATGATTTAGTTGAATATGTTGTTTCTCTCCTGCTTTTTAAAAAACTGAAATAAGATTCATCATCGTAAAGTGTACAGTTCAGTGGCACTTACTATATTCACAATGTTGCACAACCGTCTTCTGTATCTAGTTCTAAAACATTTTCATCCCCTCAAAAGAAAACCTTATACCCACTCAGCAGATCAGCCGTTCCCGATTCCATTCTCCACCCCTCAGCCCCAGCTCCTGGCAATCACTATACTGCTTTCTTTAAGATGGAGTTTCGCTCATTGCCCAGGCTGGAGTGCAATGGCACAATCTTGGCTCACTGCAACCTCCGCCTCCTGGATTCAAGTGATTCTCCTGCCTCAGCCTCCCAAGTAGCTGGGATTGCAGGCAGGTGCCACCATGCCCAGCTAATTTTGTATTTTTAGTAGAGATGGGGTTTTACCATGTTGGTCAGGCTGGTCTTGAACTCCTGACCTCAAGTTGTCCACCTGCCTCCGCTTCCCAAAGTGCTGGGATTACAGGTGTGAGTCACCACGCCCGGCCATTATTCTGCTTTCTGTCTTTATGAAATTACCTGTTCTGGATGCTTCATATAAATGGAATCATACAATATGTGATCCTTGTTTCTGGATTCCTTCATTTAACATGTTTTCAAGGTTATCCATGTTGTAGTATATATCAGTACTCTATTCCTTTTCATGGTTGAATACTATTCCGTTGTATGGATATACTACACATTTTGTTTATTCATTCATCCAGTGATGGACATTTGGATTATTGATACCCTTTGGCTAATGTGAATAGTGTTGCCATGAATAGTCCTGTACAAGTGTTTGAAGATCTGTTTTCAATTATTTGCCTTATTTACCTAGGAGTGGAATTGCTAAATCATATGGTAATCCTAGTTTTAATTTTTTGAGGAACTGCTGAACTGTTTTCCATAGCGGCTGCACCATTTTCTATCCCACTGCTATTTCATAGCAGTGTACGAGGATTCCAGTTTCCCCACATCTTCACCAACACTTATTTTCTTTCTTTTTTTTGAGACGGAGTCTTACACTGTCACCCAGGCTGGAGTGCAGTGTCATGATCTTGGCTCACTGAAACCTTCGCTTCCCAGATTCAAGCGATTTTCCTGCCTCAGTCTCCTGAGTAGCTGGGATTACACACGCCTGATTAATTTTTGTATTTTTAGTACAGACAGGGTTTCACCATGTTGGCCAGGCTGGTCTCAAACTCCTGGCCTCAAGGGATCCACCTCCCTTGGCCTCCCAAAGTGTTGGGATTACAGGCGTGAGCCACACACTGGCCTTATTTCCTATTTGATTAATGAATTATTATTATAGCCATCCCAGTGGCATGAAAATGGTATTTCATTGTGCCTGCCTTACTTTTTTGGAGAAAAAAATTTAATATTTTCCCACTTTCAGCAATTGCCATTCTCTAAAAAGCCTTAAAAGCTGATTATTTTTTTGGTTGCTTCATTCTTTGAATATTTGATTGAATATTCCAACTAATTTGTTTGGAACAAAATGTAACCAAAATGCAACCAACATTTGGATGACTCATTTTCAGAAATGTTTAATTCCATTACAGGATATTTTCGTTGGTTTATAAAATATTTCTTTAAAGGCTCCAATATGTTTATAATCTTATTCATGACTAAGAGGGGAAAAAAAAGTCCAAGGACGTGACATACTGCCATGCCAAAGTATGTTTTTGTGCTCACCATCATCTCAGCTGCAAAAAATGTGTAGTTCAGTTACTAATAGGTGGGTAGAAAGGTAGATAAACAGATAACCACTGCTTCCATTTTAAAAAGAAAATTTATCAGCTTGTTTACATGCAATACATTATCTGTGCACCACAACCACTTCTAAATCGATTTCTGCTCCGTAAGTTTCTTAATTTAGCATTAACCATGTTTTAACTACAATACTATGTGCTCCACTAAAGTTGGTAATTCTGTTATCACTATAAAAACAATTTTATCTTTAATGTAGAACTTACTTGGATTTACAAAATTATCCATCTATCAGCTGTTTCAGTGTTGACAGTGAGCCTCCAAAAACCTGACTTTGACACCATGAACTAGATGAAAACCATTACATTACTATTACAGTTCACTGTTTTTGAGTTTGAAGAACCTGACGTCACTGATATAAATCAGGCATGACTTGACCATATGCAAAATTCTTCTGCTTCCAGTGGAGCCAGCACATTAACAGCTACGGTTTCCCTTTTCTATGTGCACAAGAAAACGTGGAATAGAAAATGAGCAAAATTCAATTTGAAGAAAGACATTTGATCTAAATGAAAAGTCATGCTTCCCAGAGTAATATATAAAACCCTGTCTGCAATTGCAAGCATTATATGTAATAGATGTTAGTGTGTTTTCAGCAGATTGGTGTTTTCTGTTTTTTATGTGGTCAGTAAAATTGTCACAGCTCCCCTGGTGGGAGAAATGTTGACAGACATCTTGTGCAAATTATGTATTCTTCATCAAGTTTTTTAAGAAATGGAAATGCAGTACTTAATGTATTTCATTAAACATGCACCTACATTGTTTTATGGGTCATTGCTGCTGGTCTATTACAAAATAAAAATCATTACCAATTAATAGTTGTGGATTTATATCATATAATAAGTAACAATAGCACCAGAGCAAAGGTTTTCAGATGACTCTCTAAAATGCCTGTTAGCAGGATTGCAGCTTCTATTTTCTGCACATATTTCACTCACACCTAACCTATGATTTCTCGTTATTATCCTAACTCTGCCGAGTGAAGCCTGGCAGCTTTGTGACTCAGCACAGACCATGGTATGCCTGGCCGGTACACCATGCGGCTGGTCAGCCCAGAGGCGCCAATTATTCTCTCACCACTGAGACTGAAAGGAGCCAGCTGTCCCCAGATGCTTGTGTGTGGGCAAACTGTTCTATTAGCCATCACCCGACATGCCATCCCCGAAATGAAGGTGTGAGTTACTTTGGGTCTGGAAAGAACTAGGGAGAGTTTCATTCATCTTTCAGTTTTCACATTTGAGTTAATCGTGCATGAGTCTCGTTTATTGTGCATGAATTTTCATGCTTCTAGTAGAGAACTTGGAAGCGCTGGAAGTACCAAGTGGAGGTCCCCAAACCCATCCTAGCTTCTTTTAATGCAACTATTATTAATAATACTTCATGGAAACTGGAAAACCCAGGACAGATACCAACAAGGACAGGATGTCAGGGCAACAGACGTAAACTGGGGTTGTTCTAGGCAAACCCTGATGTATGGGCATCCAGTTCTCAGCTGCCTGAAGGAGAGAAGTCTGAGCTTTGAGTGACAGTTAAAGTGTTGACTAATGTGTTAGACTGGATGCTTTTAATCTGTGACTTAGGGTTGTCGGTTGCTTAAGAGTCAGCACAAAGGTACGGAGTCAGCCTCTGGGAAAGTGAAGCCTTCCAGAGAGAAAACCAAGCAGTGCACCAACCTGTCCACCTGTGATGGAATTCCAATGAGCAGGAAAGAAATAAAGAATCTAAACCAAACACCACATGTCCTCGTTTATAAGTGAGAGATGAACAGTGAGAACACATGGACATGCCGGGGGAGGGCAACACACACCGAGGCTTGTTCTGGGGGCTGGGGGAGGGAGAGCATCAGGATAAATAGCTAATACATGCTGGGCTTAATACTTAGGTCACAGGTTGATAGGTGAGCACATCACCATGGCACACGTTTGCCCATGTAACAAACCTGCACATTCTGCACATGCATCCTGGAACTTAAAATTAAACTTTAGAGAGAGAAATAAAAATTGCAGGAGATCAAAAGGATTAAATAGAACCTCCCATGCATAGGCCATCTCTCCCCACTTTTTCATGTCGCTGGGTAGGATCATTGAGCTGACATTTATTTCATTTCCACATTTTAAATTGCTTTACCCCAATCATGTTCAAATTTATAGAAGGTGTCATCTCCTAAAGTTGTGGGATTGTGATGATGTAGAACTTATTTTTTAACATTATGCAAGAAGCTTGTCATTGAGTGACAGCTGTTCTTCAAAGTAGGACATTTAAAACCTTGGAAGACTACCCACATATTCCAGTGATAATAAAAATACAAATGATAACTAATATGTATTAAGAATGTACTAGGTGCCAACCTCTGTCCTGAGTGCCTTCTCCAGGTTATCTCATTTAATCCTCACAACAAACCTATATGGCAGGCACTTATTGTGATTTTACCAAAGAGGAAACTAAGGCCCAGAAGGGATGTTAGAATTAAAACTTTCCAATGCATAGATAATATGTTAAATTATTCTTGGTTAAGACACTCAGCTGGGCTTCAGAGCCTGGTCTGTTTTTTGTTTTTTGAGACGGAGTCTCGCTCTGTAGCCCCGGCTGGAGTACAGCGGCACAATCTCGGCCCACTGCAAACTCCGTCTCCCGGGTTCAAGCAATTCTCCTGCCTCAACCTCCTGAGTAGGTGGGATTGCAGGAATGCGCCACCATGCCCAGCTAATTTTTGTATTTTTAGTAGAGACGGGGTTTTACCATGTTGGCCAGGCTGGTCTCGAACTCCTGACCTCGTGATCTGCCTTCCTCGGCCTCCCAAAGTGCTGGGATTACAGGTGTGAGCCACTGCACCCAGCCGGTCTGTTTGGTTTTAAGAACTGAGCGGGGCCAGGCGCAGTGGCTCATGCCTGTAATCCCACCACTTTGGGAGGCCTAGGCAGGTGGATCACCTGCGGTCAAGAGCTCGAGACCAGCCTGACCAATGATGTGAAACCCCGTCTCTATTAAAAATACAAAAATTAGCCAGTCATGGTGGCACGGGCCTGTAATCCCAGCTACTCAGGAGGCTGAGGCAGGAGAATCACTTGAACCCGGGAGGCAGAGGTTGCAGTGAGCTGAGATCGCACCATAGCACTCCAGCCTGGGCGACAAAATGAGACTCCGTCTCTTAAAAAAGACAGACAAAACCTGAGCTAGGCTAGTTATAATGCCCCAAGCAGGCTGGGGAGATCAGAGTGGGACTAGAGACAAACACAGGCAGATAGGAAAAAATGCTAAGCTGAACGCTAACGGGCCAAAACATTTGGCCTATCTAGGGAAACAGAGTGTGGCACATGGCTCCTTGGAGGTGTGTGTGGCGGCTGCCCATCCCCTTGGTGGAATATTCTGGCAAGAACCTGGGTTTGTGTTTCGTCTCAGAGGTGGCTGCCCGTCTGCGGTTACACCACGGCTCATTGACCTGGGCGCTCAGCAGTCTTTTTTGGTTCTGGGATGAAAAGAGCCATATGAATGGAACTTTCATTCACTCGCGGGTCCGCCTGCCCATCAAGTTTGAGGCCAGCCCTGGAAAGGGTTCCTCTGTGCCCAGGGGAGCCACAGTGGGCACTGTGTCCTACAGGCAGAATGCTTCCTCCTACTCCACTGACTTCTCTCTCCATTCTTTTGCAAGGCTGTGTTTAGACTGGGATTTCCCATCCTCTCAGCTAAGATGATTTAGAAATACCAGTTCTTCATACTTTTCATTCTTGAAAATAATGGTTCACAGAGGCATGTTTAAATACATCAATGTAATTTGTTTTCAGCTTTCAAGTGACCAAAAAGCCTATCGGTTTTCTTTTTAAAAAACATAAAAGTTCAACAATTTTTTGTTTCCAGAGCATCAGTATTTCTCTGAAAGAGAGAATAAAATATACCATACCAATCATCCTAGTATAATGACAGTCCATTTAAAACCAGACAATGTCTACATTATCAAGTTAGTAACAAACCAAAAACACAGTTTGTTAAAGGTAAAATTTGATGACGTAAAAGCCAGTTACATTAAAATAAATTATCAACTTATTGCTACATAATAAGAAAATTGAACCCTTTAAAATAAATACCTTTTGAAAGAAGAGCAAAGTTTCATGGAAATGCTTTTTTTTTTTTTTTTTTTTTTGAGACGGAGTCTTGCTCTGTTGCCCAGGCTGGAGTGCAGTGGCACAATCTTGGCTTACAACCTCCACCTCCCTGGTTCAAGCAATTCTCTTGCCTCAGCCTCCTGAGTAGCTGGGATTACAGGCACCTGCCACCACACCTAATTTTTTTTTTTTTTTTTTTTTTTTTTAAAGTAAAGGCAGGGTTTCACCATGTTGGCCAGGCTGGTCTTGAACTCCTGAGCTCAAGTGATCTGCCTGCCTTGGCCTCCCGAAGTGCTGGGATTACAGGTGTGAGCCACCGTGCCTGGCCAGGAAATGCATTTCCTCACCTGGGAAATTGGAGAGGACAGTGTTGTGTGATGCAGCCCAAGGAGATTCCATTTGAATTAAAATGGGTAATTGGCAAATAGAAAGTATCGAAACCAATTTTCACAGCAATTGCCTATTGTCCAAGAAAAGGCTGAGACTTCCTGGCCCAAGGTGTCCCCGCTCGTGTGCGCGCTCACATGCATATATGTTAGCATGTATGGACACAGTTGGAGAATGTACTAGAAGCAGAATCCCTGATGCCCCAGCTCAGGCTGATGGCCCCTTGTCACATCTCACACTTGGGAGAGGTTTGCTGCTTGCAAAGACAGCTAGGTGGGCCCATTCTAATCTGTCGGGAAAGAGCTTTTATGATTGTCCCCATGACAGTGAATATGTCCCAAGCAGCTACAATGTACCAAGCATTTGACAAGTGCTATTTTATCCAGTCCTCGCTCATTCCTATAAGGATGCTGTCGTTATTATCCTCTTTTCTCAAGTAGGAAAACTGGGCTTATAGAGATAGTAAATGACTCATTGAAGTTACATAGCTGGGAAATACTAACCTGGGGTTTCATGAACAATTTTGTGAGACTCTGGGCCTAACCAGTCCTGCTTCTGGGATCTGGGGTCCAATGAGTAACAATAACTCGCTGACTCCTCCAGTCCAGCCCTATGGGTTAGATATTACTATCAGGTCCATTTAGTAGATAAGGCCATTGAGAACAGAAAGCTTAGGGAGCAGGTCCCAGCCTTATGTAGCTGATACGTGGTAGCTCCGGAATGGAACTATGATTATTCTGGCTCCTGAAACCATGCCATAAACCACTACGCCATGCTGCCTCCCAGTGACTAACGTTCCTTCTTTGCACCATTCTCAGGCAGCTCTGGGAGCACTGGGGCACCATCTCCATTGCGTAGACTTCTGTTCTCATGACAGGCACTTCACGGTCAACAACAGGGTGGCCCCTCAGCTGCATAAGCTGGCCAAAAGACCTGGGGCAAGGTCCTGCTGATGCAGGTGGGGACAAGAACAGGCCCTCTGCTCTCTCAAGGTTACAGGACCAATGAAGATGTAATGAGTTAGGTACAAAAACTGCAAATGAGGAAATGAGCCATTATGAACAAAAGGGAGAAACTGGGAAAACAGTATTATTTTAAGTGCTCATTTGAATTTACAAAATGTCTTTACATTAAAAAAACGTATTTGTGGGCCGGGTGCGGTGGCTCACGCCTGTAATCCCAGTACTTTGGGAGGCCGAGGCGGGCGGATCACAAGGTCAGGCGTTTGAGACCAACCTGGTCAATATGGTGAAACCTCGTCTCTACTAAAAATACAAAAATTAGCCAGGCGTGGTGGCGCATGTCTGTAGTCCCAGCTACTTGGGAGGCTGAGGCAGAAGAATTGCTTGAACCTGGGAGGTGGAGGTTACAGTGAGCCAAGATCGCGCTACAGCACTCCAGCCTGGGTGACAGTGAGACTCCGCCTCAAAAAACAAAAAACAAAACAAAACAAAAGACATATCCATCTAAGCCTTAGATTCTAAGGTAATGTCCTTTCAAAAGCGTTAGGAATTTTAAAAAGAATCCCAAAAGGGAAAGAGTAGAAGCTTGTCTTGCTGATCTTTGCAGATAAAATGAAGTACACTCAAGATGGAAAACCCAGAAGTCTTTCCCAGCTAGCTCTGGGGTGGCATGATTTGCTTGGGTGGGTCTCCAGGGCCTTCTCCCCCAGGTCTCAGCCCCACAGCAAGCCCCAGGGTCACAGCCAGGGCCCACCTCTGCCTCTGGGGCTGAGTTAAGGATTTTCGTTTTCAAGGCTCTCCTCTGCCTCTCACAAGCATTAAATCCACACCTTTTTATCCCTGTTTTCCGAAAAAAGGCAGCTGACTCTCCTCCCCCACAAAGCAAATAGAAAACAGCACATTCTAGGAAGGCCCTCCCTGACCAATGTTTGTGCCCATGTCATTACTAAATACTCCCGCTTCCAAAGGCTGCCCACCTCTCCTTCGTGACTACTCTATTTCAGCAGCCGGCCCTCCATAAATCCTTCCGGGCGTTCTACTATAAACAGGCCTCTTCTCACGCTGAGCCGGGCCTCCCTGCCAGCTGTATAGACATGCGCCAGCTCCCGCAGATGCTCTGACGTGCCCAGCCTGGCCTGGGCATTTATGAGCATCGCAGCCAGTGGCCAGGGGGGCCGCCTCCTGCCCAGGGCTTGGAGAGGATCGGTTCCCATGGCCCAGGCCCACATGGGAAGCACACCCCAGGCAGAGTTGTTATGAGGCATTCACGGAGCTGAGACAGGCCCCAGGCAAAACTGGGCAAAAGGTGCGGCCTGAGACATTTCTGAGGTATTCATGTCTATTTCCTTCTCTGTGTTTCTCTCCTCCGCCCTATTTACAAGCATCTCATTGGGCCTTTCGTAAGTATTTACACCTCAGGGAATTTTGCTTCACTAAAAGCTTAAAGTGTGTGTGTGTCTGTCTAGAAGAAAAGGATCCTGTCTTGAAAACCTCTCAGCTTGTTGGACAGATTTTGCTGGAAGTCCCAAAGAAGAGCTGAGAGAGAGGGGACTGTCTTCAGGCCACAGAAAGGCTCCTGCTGGTACTCAAGGAAGCTGGATGCCCCTGCTGAGGTTCCCAGACTGGATAATGCTACAGAAGCTGAAAGGCAGGAGTTCGAGACCAGCCTGGCCAACGTGGCAAAACCACGTCTCTACTAAAAATACAAAAATTAGCCAGGCATAGTGGCAGGCACCTGTAATCCCAGCTACTCGGGAAGCTGAGGCAGGAAAATCGCTTCAACCAAGCAGGTGGAGGTGGCAGTGAGCTGAGATGGCGCCACTGCACTGCAGCCTGGGCGACAAGAGCGAAACTCCAGCTTAAAAAAAAAGAAGCTGAAAGGCACCCCATAGGAACCTCGAAGCTTGACTGATGCCACCATAATGCTGCTATGATGGACAGGAAGGTAGTGTTATGCCCCTGGGGCCCTGTGGGCCTCTCTGGTCTTTGTGAAACAAAAGAAGGGAGAGCTCTGATTCTGAGTCAGGTGAAACGTCCCTCAACTGCGCCAGCTGCAGCTTCAGTCATCTGTAGGCTTATCTGAAGATGTGGTAGGCAGAACTGTGGCTCCTTCAAAGATGTCCATTCCGAATGCCCGGTCCCTATGAATATACCACCTTACCTGGCAAAGGAAATTCAGGGAGACTCTCTGCGGTCATCCTGGTGGGCTCAATGTAAACACAAGGGGCCCTAACTGTGGGAAAAGTGGCTGAAAGAAGAGAATCTAGAGATCTGAAGATGCTGTTGTTGGCTCTGAAGATGGAAAGGATGTGGGTAGCTTCTAGAAGCTGGAGAAGGCAGACACAGATCCTCTCTTAGAGCTTTCAAATGGAACACAGCTCCAGGGTGTTGGATTTCTTATCTTGTAACAATTATAAGATAAGAAATCTGAGTTTTAAACCACTAAGTTTATGGTGACTTGTTACAGCAGCCATGGAAATAAATTGAGGCCAGTCACCGTGGCTCACACCTGTAATCTCAACACTTTGGGATGCTAAGGCAGGAGGATTTCTTGAGCCCAGGAATTCAAGACCAGCCTGGGTAACACAGGGAGACCCCGGTCTCTACAAGCAATAAAAAATGTAGACACTGTAGCACACACTTGTGGTCCCAGCTACTCGGGAGGCTGAGGCGGGAGGATCGCTGGAGGGTTGGGGCTGCAGTGAGCCCTGATTGCATCACCGCACTCCAGCCTGGGCAACAGAGAGACCCTGTCTCAAAACCAAGTAAATAAGTAGATAATACTAAATGAAATGAATATTTCATACACATTGTCCGCTTCCGCTTCGCAGCTTCTCCCCTCTCTTGCTGTGCTTCCTCCAGACTCTCCATTTTGCCCATGTCTCAGGGACCCCACGAACATTCAGTTCCACACAGTTCAATCCCACAAGCATTCCCTGTGTGCCATTCCCCATAAAAGGCCATGGAGTGGGGTTGGAAACAAGAGGACCAGCAGAGGCCTTTCCTCATCCTCAAGACAGTCCCCATTCTTCCTTCTCACCTCTCTCCCCATTCTTCATCACCTCTAGCAAAACCTGTCCACCACTCCTTCCCTCTGGAGCAGTGAGCTCCAGAGAGACAGACACACGTGTGACTAACTCAGGCACAAGGCAGGCTGTGGCAAGTGTGGTTCCAGAAACATGAACAAAGTGCTATGAGGGTAGGGGAAGAAAGAGAGACATCAGCTGGGAGACTGAATTACTCATCTCATTTGAGGACAAAGCCAAAGGCAGGATTGAACTCAAGTTGAGATGAGAACTACCTAGCACACATACTTGAAGCATCTATGGCAATGGCAATGGTCTTGCCAATGGCAGTTATCACTAATCAATTACTAATTCATTTTTCTCTGCAGAGCTCAGACTCTGTCTCAGAAGTTTTCTCAATTTAGTGCTCCTGGCAGCCAACAATCATTGAACATATTTGGCACTCATGGTAAAAACCTATTTGCCACATCTATGGTTATTTACCACAATGAGATGGTGTCAGGTAAATAATATAGAAAAGAAACGTCTGAACCCCAATCACCCCTTTTCCCCTTTATTGCTGCCTGGAGGTACCCCGCTTGGGCCATCTGTACCCTCTAGTTATTCCAGGTTGTCCAGTATCTAGGGTTCCAGTTCCTAAAAGATTGCTGGCTTGTATTGCAATCCTTCAGGGCAAGACAATAGAGAATGTTCCTCCCAGGGCAACAAGTAAAGAATTCTATGACCTCTCTCTAGACCTCAGGCTCCAAGGTGAGGGCAATAGAGATCGGTGTGAGGTGAAGGTAAGAAGGTTCAGGAACTAAATTTACAAAAGATAAGCCTCCAAAGTGAGGGTCCTTGCTACCCAAGTATGCCCCGAAATGGTCTTGGGCAGCAGCCAGATGGAAAATGACCCAGGATCCTAAGAACTCCACAAAGGTGGAATGGGGTGGTCAGCCAGGTGGAACATGGATGCTGGCCTGGCCCTGCCTGGATGACCTGAACTTATGATTTTAATGACAAATACATTCTCACTTAAGAAAAATCCAAGCAGCAGAAACATGTAACATTTAAAGTTTCCTTTTCCTCTAACCTCATTACTACTCCCCAAACGTAACCTTTAAGTTAAAAAAAAAAAATCCTAATAGAAAAATTCTGGCCAGGCATGGCGGCTCATGCCTGTAATCCCAGCACTTTGGGAGGCAGAGATGGGCGGATCACAAGGTCAGGACATCGAGACCACGGTGAAACCCCGTCACTACTAAAAATACAAAAAATTAGCCGGACGTGGTGGTGGCGGCGCCTGTAGTCCTAGCTACTCCAGAGGCCGAGGCAGGAGAATGGCATGAACCCGGGAGGCGGAGCTTGCAGTGAGCCGAGATCGCGCCACTGCATTCCAGCCTGGGCAACAGAGCGAGACTCCGTCTCAAAAAAAAAAAAAAAAAAAAAAAAAGAGAAAAAAGAAAAATTCTATGCACAGAATATATGTGAATATATGTTTGTGATGAAGTGCCCCCCCCCATAAACATAAAAAGGATCATGATCACGCTGAACGCACTGCTCTGAAATGTCCTAATTTTCACCAGCTAATCATCCCATGATGGCACATACAGGGGCAGGGGCAAGACTGGGCATCGGAGCCAGACCTACTGGGATAAAATTCTGGCTGGGCACTTATTACCCGAGTGACCTTGGGCAAGTTCCTTAACTCCTCTACATTCCCCTACATGGACAGACACCTCCAGACATAGAAAAATACCTTTTCTGGCTGGACGCGGTGGCTCATGCCTATAATCCCCAGCACTTTGGCAGGCCAAGGTGGGAGGATTGCTCGAGCTCACGAGTTCGAGACCAGCCTGGGCAACATAGAGAAACCCTGCCTCTACAAAAATAAAAAAAAAAAATTAGCTGGCCATGGTGGCACGCACCTGTAGTCTCAGCTACTCAGGAGACTGAGGCAGGAGGATCACTTGAGCCCAGGAGACCAAGTTTGCAGTGAGCTATGATAGCACCACTACACTCCAGTCTGGGTGACAGAGTAAGACCCTGTCTAAAAATAAAATAATAAGAATATACATTTTCCTTTTCAAAATTATTATTTTTGGCCAATGTAATATAGTATATTTGTACATTTTTTTTCATCAGTGCTATCTGGTACGTGTAACTATTTCAATTTGGTCCACAGTCACTGTGGTTTGATTGCTGCTCTGTAAGGTCCTCCCTTCTGGGGCTGGATGATTATGGCCCAACAGCCACCATCTCCAGTGCCCAAAGGAAATCTCCCTTATGGGAAAACTTGGCTACTGGCCTCATCCCCCAAGACCCAGCTCGGAGAGCTCCTGTCTCCTAAGTATCCCTAAGCTCTGCTTCAGGTGGGCATGCCTGGTCCATTGACACCCCTCTGTTATGACCATCATAGCCCTCTTCCTGCAGGTCCACGTCCTCTAGTCGTCTAGGAACGTCTAGAAGGCAAGGGCTCTGGCTTGTTTATGATTCCAGTGAGAGTGCTTGGTGTTTGAAACAGAATGTACATTCTAGGAGAGTTGAATGAATGAATGACTAGACATCTTAGACTTAACATGTTCAAAACAGAACTCTCCATACCCCCACGCTCTCCTCCCCACCCTGGTAAACAGCACCCCTGCCATCTTGTCGTCTAGCTAATAGCCTTTTCGCCATGTTTGACTCCTCTCTTTCCTTACTACCATGTCATCTCAGCCCAGCGCTCCAACTCCAAAATATGCCCCCAATCCCACTCCTTCCTTCCGCCTGCCACACCATTATCCAATTCCGAGCCATAGTCCTCTCTCACCTCCATTATGTAATAGCTTCCTAACCTGTCTCCCTGCCTCCTCTTGCCCCACCTACAGTCCAGCCCTTACTCCACAGTCAGAGTAATCTTCCTACCCAGCCAAGTGCGCCATGCTTCTAGCCTGCTTAAGGCCCCTCCTCCAGTGACTTTCCATGGCCCTTACCATAGAATCCAAATGTCTTGCTGTGGGCTACAGGCCAGCTTATCTGAATGGTGCCCTGTGGTTCCCCCCCACCCCATTACACACCAGTCTCCTCCCACCCTAATCATTCTTCTGCAGACCCCCCGCCTCCCGGAAATGCCTTGAGCATGCCAAGCCCTCTCCTCTGCCAGGCCTTCCGTCTGGAATGGTCCTCCCAACCTCAGCTACTCCCTTCTCTATCTGGGATGCAGTGTAAATCCCACCTCCTCTAAAGGCCTCTCTGATGACTCTCCTCACATCACTCAGCAGCATTCTGTCTGCTTTACTTTACTACTTTGACATCATCCTACCTATTGTTTGTTTCTTGTCCCACCAGAAAGTCCACCACAGGAAGCAGAGCCCTTTCTTGTCTTATTCAGTGCTGTATCCCATGTGCTTAGAACAGGGCCTAGCACATAGTAGGTGCTCAAAAAATATGTGTGGGATGAAGAAATGCCTGGTAACCTCTCTTTGCCATTTTTTTCCTGGAGAAGTTGTGCACTGATTTCAAAGACTTACAATACCGGTACTGCCAGCTAGAAAGTAAGTTGAATTTGAAGAGTATTTGATAAGATGATTTTTAAAGCTTTGGGTTGTATGGTGCTTAATATTTTCACTTTGCCTACCTATGCAAGGGAGGGTGAGACAGTAGAAAAGTCCTTTTGGGCAATGGAAAACTGTTAGAACTACGGTCTCCACCCAAAAGCCACTTTGAATCCTTCATGCTTTGAGACAAGACAGCAGAGGAAAAAGTGCCTGTGTAATACTCGTCTGTAAAACAGCAATCTTAAGCTTCATAGTATTGATGGTTTTAGCAACTAATTAAGAAATCTTGATATTACTAAAGATAGAGATAATTGACATGGAGTCTGAGAGGCTTCACATAACTGTAATTAGTTCAAAGTCAAGTACTAAGAAAAGGTGTCCCTGATGGAACAGTCTTCCTGAAGAAAACCAGGGACATTCAAACCAGTGTGTCCTCAAACCACTCAACAGAGTTGCATTGCCACTAAAAAAGAATCCTCCATCTGTGTTTACATGTGGAATTAGTCACAGCCAAAAAAGATGGTTATAGTATCAAGTGAGGCTGGGGCACCCTTTGGATTTGTAAATTGCTGAATTGCATTTGAAAAACTTCATTCAAGGAGTGCAATTGGTAATATGGAGATACTTTCTGTGGGGAATCAAGGAGACTTCCTCAAAAAGTGCCATGTCATACAGTGTGTGCTTTTGAGCACCATCTCATCTGGTATTTGGGACATAACAGAAATCTGAGCTCTGTTCTATGAGTGTCAATGTCTAGTTGAAAACAACAGAGTAAAACAAAATATCTATCAAGCTAGTTATTAAAAACCAACACACGGCCGGGTGTGGTGGCTCAAGACTGTAATCCCAGCACTTTGGGAGGCCGAGGCAGGCGGATCACCTGAGGTCGGGAGTTTGAGACCAGCCTGACCAACATGAAGAAACCCCATCTCCACTTAAAAACAAAAAAAAAAATTACAAAAATTAGCCGGGCATGATAGCACATGCCTGTAATCCCAGCTACTTGGGAGCCTGAGGCAGGAGAATCGCTTGAACCTGGGTGGCAGAAGTTGTGGTGAGCCGAGATCGTGCCATTACACTCCAACCTGGGAAACAAGAACGAGACTCCGTCTCAAAACAAAAAACGAAAAAACACGCTTATAGGTTCTCCATCGTCTGCCCCAACAAACTTGAATACTTTTTTTTTCCCCCTCAGACAGAGTCTTGCTCTGTCGCCCAGGCTGGAGTGCACTGGCACGATCTTGGCTCACTGCAACCTCTGCTTCCCAGGTTCAAGCAATTCTCCTGCCTCAGCCTCCCGAGTAGCTGGGATTACAGGTGCCTGCCACCATGCTCGGCTAATTTTTGTATTTTTAGTAGAGATGGGGTTTCACCATGTTAGCCAGGCTGGTCTGAATTCCTGACCTCAAGTGATCCACCTGCCCCGGCCTCCCAAAGTGCTGAGATTACAGGTGTGAGCCACTGTGCCAGGCCAGCAAACTTGAATACTTCTTATTCAGGACTCTAACAATGGCTTACTCTGCGGGGTGGGGGAGATGAAGGGAACTCAACTCTTGAGGGGGCGTGGGACAGATATGCAGTCTGACAAAGCCTCCTGGATGATTCTTGTACACTGTCCTGGGGGATCATGACTCTCCGCAACCCCCCACACCTTCCCCATCAGAGAATCACTGCACTCATCATTTTATTGAATTTACACTTTAAAAGGTGGATCTGACAGAAATGAAATCAGTGACTGCTTGGAGCTCAGGGTGGGAGGAACTTGGCTGCAAATGGGCACAGTGGAGCTTTCTGGGACAGTGGAAGTCTTCCAACACTGGGTAATGGTGAGGGTTGCACAACTGTATGTTACTGAAACTTGTCCAACTGTACACTTAAAATGGGTGTATTTTATGGTACGTAAATTATCTCCCATCAAAGCTGCTAAAAAAAAATGGGTCAACCTAATCTGTATGTGTAGATACAATGCCCAAACCATGCTCACTTTCTCCACCCACCTTCTCCAGAATCCCTGTTATCTCAATGGAAGGTATCACATCCACCCAGATGCCTGGGTGTCTGCCATCATTAATCTCTTTACACCTACGTATCACCTACATCTCACCTACTTCTGACCAGTTCTGCCTCTCTAATATCTCTGGAATCTGCTCACATCTCCCTATCCCTGATTCCACCACCTAGTTCAGGCTGTCAGTTTCTTTTGAAAGGCTGTGAGTGCCTCCTAATGATGGGCCTGCTCTCACCTCCCAGTGCCTTTCCCTCCACCTCAATGATAAAACTCCTTCAACCACTCGCCATAGTCCTGAGGACAGAACTCCAGCTCCCCTGCAGGGCACAGTTTGCAAGACCTCCTACAACCCAGCATCTGTTTATTTTCCCAGCCTTATCGCTTGGCAAACCAAATTGACTTACTTATCTATTCTGTGAAACAAGATAAGCTTTCCTTCTCTCCCTTGCTCAGGCAGCCTTCTCCCCACACTCAATCACTAGGGCAGAAACAGTTCGTCGCTTCCCAGTAGTTACCCTTCTTCTTCAGTAAGGACACCGACTTCTATAATACCTGGACACCTTGCCATGCAGTCAAAGACCTCATACCCTAGCCTTCCTTGCAGCTATGTAGAACAATGTGATATGTTTTGGTCAATGAGGAAAGTATGGCACATCAAAAGGCCTCCTTAAAAGGTGAGGGCTTCTTTTCCTTCCCTTCTATGTGTATGCTGCCTGGAATGAGGCTGTTGCAGCTGGAGCTCCTGCAACCATCTTAGACCAAGAGGTCATGTGGAGATGGAGCCACACCTGGCAGTGCAACAAGATGGCAGGACCTTATGTTGCTGATGCCAGAGAGCCTCAAATCACGTCTGGTCTTTATATGTGAAAGAAATGAGCTATCTTGTTTCAGCAATTATTCATTTAGGTCTTGGCTATTTGTAAACAAGCAAGATCTTAACTTACATAGAGTGTTTTCAAGCACTTTTTTTTTTTTTTTTTTTGAGAGACAGAGTCTTACTCCGTTGCCCAGGCTGGAGTACAGTGGTGCAATGTTGTCTCACTGCAACCTCCACCTCCCAGGTTCAAGTGATTCTCATGCCTCAGCCTCCTGAACAGCTAGAATTACAGGCATGCACCACCACACCCGGCTAATTTTTATATATTTGTGTGTGTGTGTGTGTGTGTGTAAGAGACAAGTGTTTCACCATGTTGGCCAGGCTGGTCTTGAACTCCTGGCCTCAAGTGATCTGCCTGCCTCAGTCTCCCAAAGTGCTGGGATTACAGGCGTGCACCACCACACCTGGCCTCAAGCACCATTTAAACTGATTGGCCTATTCTGTCCGCCTAACTCCCGTTTTTCCTGTAATGCTCAGCCGAGGTGTTGCTTGCACTCGGAAGCCATTCTGGCCTTCCAGAGGCAATTCAGTTGTCCCTCTCCTCTGGCTTCCATAGCCCCTGGCCCTTCTTATTATGCTCCATTAAGGATAAAATCTGTCCATATTTTGGCACCATCACCAGATTCCCACAAAAAAGGCCCTTCTCTGACTTCCCTCTGTATGCCCAGCACCAGGAATTGGGGCTGGCACAATGGGTTCTCAGTGTTTGCTAGATAAGGAAATGTGTTTAACACCCGAGCGTTAACCCAAGAGGAACAATCTCACTGCAACTTTGAAAGGGCACCAAGTGAGCAATTATTTCAATTTTATATCAACTCCGCCTCCTAGAAGGGATCTGTAAACGACAGGTCTGGATATATTACATACATCAATAATTGTCAGAGAAACAATCAAAATCTCACTTGCAATCTCAAGAAGCGTGAGCCATGCTCTTGAATTTGTAAAAGGTTGGATAAATCAAAATCTTTCTCTTACAGTACCTAAGGACATGCTAAAAATTTACCAACCCAGAAGGAAAATATCAAGAAGATGAAAGACAAAATAAGTGACTGCTCTATGACAACAACTTGAAAAAACCCAGAATAAATGTGCAGATTAGTAAGTATATTGATTTACAGATTTCTACCTAGTTACAGATGCCACCTACCTGAAGACACATTAGACACGCACATCTCAGTATGCTTGATTGGATTTAAAAACCATGCCTGTAGTTTCATCATCCAAAGAGTTACGAGAATCACAGTAGAAATTCAAAATCTTAAAGACCATTTGGCTCAAAGATGGGGGGTGGGGATTAAAAATGTTATGAGCGATTATGAAATAAAACTGAAGGCTGAATTAGGTTGGAGAGATGGAAAACAAATTAATGTGGAAAAGACACAAATTCTGAGAATTAAAAGCAACAAGCCAAACTTGTTCTGTGTATCACTACAACAACTTAAAGGCCACAGATATCACTGCTTCTTAGAGTAAGAGGGATCCCCCACTTGAAATTGTCCGTTGACACTGATAATTGCAGTCGGATTACAAAGAAAAGAAGTTTTTCTTCCTTACAGGATTTCAGCATCAATGTCAGGAACATGAGTGAATGCCGCACATGTGGGCCTAAATTGTGATATTTTAACGCGCCTAAACTCTGATGAAATCATGGAAGGCATAGCAGCAGGGAACTAAACCCCTGGGAAGCCATTAGCAATTTAGTATCTCATTTCTTGTGGGAATGTGAATGCCACGTACCCACGTACTCAAGCACCCACAATAGTGCTCAGTGCCACACCAGGAGGTTCTATATTTCCAATTTACCCACCCGGAGCCTTCCATTGCTTTCCCTTCCTCCCCCATCCCTTTCATTCCTGGGACTCTCCCAGCAGCAGAGGTCTCTCAGGGGGGTTAATGAGAGAGGCTGCAAAGGTATGAGTAACAGTCTGTTTCCTGAAAATACAGAGGAAGCAGTTTCAGCACTAATGTCACCCGTTTAGGAGCTCAGAGAGAGCAATATTAAACTCTAGACTGAAGTTTCAAAGATTCTTTAGTTTTCAAAGTATTTGCCCTCAGGGGCAGCAGTAATAACGTATACAACATCTGTCCCTGGCCTGTGACATTTGAAAAACACCAGTTTTGGAAACCAGGAGAGGCCAGGCGCGGTGGTTCATGCCTGTAATCCCACCACTTTCAGAGGCCAAGGCAGGCGGATCACTTGAGGTCAGTAGTTCAAGACCAGCCTGGCCAACATGGTGAAACCCTGTCTCTACTAAAACTACAAAAAGTAGCCGGGCGTGGTGGTGGGTGCCTGTAATCCCAGCTACTCGGGAGACTGAGGCAGGGAGAACTGCTTTGAATCCAGAAGGTGGAGGTTGCAGTGAGGCAAGATCGCGCCACTGCACTCCAGACTAGGCAACAGAGCAAAACTCCGTCTCAAATACCAGGAGAGACTGAATCACACCACTCAGGGTATGCATTTCATAAAAACTCCAAAGTGGCATCTTGAATCCTCCTGGTTCTTGGGCTGATTGTTACTTCCATCAGCCTCATAAACAACCACAAAGTCCAACCCACTGCATCTGTTTGGACTAATTAAGAGCAAATGCTTCTCACTTGAGAAGCTTGAGCCGTAAGTGCCATAAGTATGTATTTTTAAAGAAACATTCCCTACTCATTAGGGCAGTGGGAAAAAAATCAATCCGGATGAGAAATGAGGGATCCTGCTAATGAGCACAGTGGCTTTGACCATTAATAACAGCAATACTATGACACACATGGAAGCCTGATCTGAATTATGTGGTTTTTATACATCCTATATAATTTTCACAACATTGCAGCAAGATGGACTTTAATCCCATTTCACAGATTGGGAAATGGGGAAAAGAAGGTTACGGAGCTAGCTACAGGTGGAGGCTGGAGTCTGACCCTACTCAGAGAGTTACACCTGCTTACCTGGATGTCAGCCTTCCCAGTTCACCACACAAATCCACCGACCTTGCTGCCCATCATTTGTTTCTCACCTATTAGATGAGGTTTTTGCTTGGCCAGTCTCTGAAGTCACCTGCTGCTATAAAATGCTCAATTTCAAGTTGCTGGAGTGAGCAAACCTTGGTTACTAATCGGAGGTTTTCCTGCAGAGTTGCTTCATCACGCACAGATATAGATGTTATAACTTATAATGAACATGTTTGTTGTTGGTAAATGTATGCTTCTGTGTCCAGAATTAGTGGGTTCTTGGTCTGACTAAAAGAATGAAGCCAAACCCTCCCGTTGTGTGTTACAGTTCTTAAAGGCCGAGTGCGGCGTGTTCAGAGTTTGTGCCTTCTGATATTCCGATGTGTTCGGAGTTTCTTCCTTCTGGTGGGTTCGTGATCTTGTTACATCAGGAGGGAAGCTGCAGACCTTCGCGGTGAGTGTCACAGCTCTTAAGGCGGCGCGTACTGGAGTTGCTCGTTCCTCCCGGTGGGTTTGTGGTCTCACTAGCTTCAGGAATGAACCTGCCCACCTTCACGGTGTTACATCACACAAAAGCAACGTGGACCCAAACAAAAAGCAGCAACAACACTCACTGCAAAGAGCGAAAGACCAAAGCCGCATATACCAGCGCAATACACCCACCGGTTGCCACTGCTACCTCGGGCAGACTGCTTTTATTCCCTTATCTGCCCCACCCACATCCTGCTGATTGGTCCATTTTACAGAGAGCCGATTGGTCCATTTTACAGAGAGCTGATTGGTCCATTTTGACAGAGAGCTGATTGGTCCATTTTGACAGGGTGCTGATTGGTGCATTTACAATCCCTGAGCTAGACACAAAAGTTCTCCACCTCCCCAGTAGATTAGCTAGATACAGAGTGTGGACACAAAGGTTCTCCAAGTCCCCACCAGAGTAGCTAGATACAGAGTGTTGATTGGTGCATTCACAAACCCTGAGCTAGACACAGGGTGCTGATTGGTGTGTTTACAATCCCTTAGCTACACATAAAGGTTCTCCATCCCCAACAGACTCAGGAGCCCAGCTGGCTTTACCCAGTGGATCCTGCACGGAGGCCGCAGGTGGAGCTGCCTGCCAGTCCCGGGCCGTAGGCCCGCACTGCTCAGCCCTTGGGTGGTCGATGGGCCTGGGCGCCGTGGAGCAGGGGGCGGCACTCTTCGGGGAGGCTCGTGCCATGCAGGAGCCCATGGCAGGCGGGGTGGAGTCTCAGGCATGGCGGGCTGCAGGTCCCGAGCCCTGCCCTGCAGGGAGGCAGCTAAGGCCTGGTGAGAAGTCGAGCACAGCAGCTGCTGGCCCATGTGCTAAGCCCCTCACTGCCTGGGGCCGGTGGGGCCGGCTGGCCGCTCTGAGTGCAGGGCCGCCAAGCCCACGGCCCACCCGGAACTCACGCTGGCCCGCAAGCACCTCCCACAGCCCCGGTTCCCGCCTGCGCCTTTCCCTCCAAACCTCCCCGCAAGCTGAGGGAGCCGGCTCTGGCCTTGGCCAGCCCAGAAAGGGGCTCCCACAGTGCAGCGGCAGGCTGAAGGGCTCCTCAAGCGTGGCCAGAGTGGGCGCCAAGGCCGAGGAGGCGCCGAGAGCGAGCAAGGGCTGTGAGGGCTGCCAGCACGCTGTCACCTCTCACTTCTAAACTGCCAGAGAATCCCTGAGAGGAGGCTGGTCTTCCTGACATTCTGTTCACACTATTAATTTGTTTTGCAAACCTTTTTAATGGAAGGAAAATTGTATAAACCACCACCCTGCTCCTGTGTATACTATTCCACAGCATCAGCATCACTTGATAACTTGTAGAAATGCACCTTCCTCGCTGGGTGTGGTGGCTCATGTCTATAATGAGGGAGGCCGAGGCAGGAGGATGGCTTGAACCCAGGAGGTGGAGGCTG
The DNA here is from genome assembly GCF_028858775.2 of Pan troglodytes. Taxonomy (NCBI): domain Eukaryota; kingdom Metazoa; phylum Chordata; class Mammalia; order Primates; family Hominidae; genus Pan; species Pan troglodytes. The sequence goes on along the minus strand of NC_072414.2, from coordinate 90,366,698 downwards.
CAGTGAGCCATGACTCCATCACCGGACTCCAGCCTGGGCGACAGAAGGAGACCCTGCCTCTAAAAATAAAGAAATACGCATTTCTGGGGCCCAATCTAGAGCAATCGAACATAATTCTGGGCGTCGGGCTCAGCGCTCCGAGTTTTGACAACCCCCCTACCCCCAGCTGATTTGAGAATGCGGGTCTGAGATGACTGATTCCCAGCTTGCAACACTTGAGTTACTGAGGTGATTGATTCTAAGAGTCAGCTGGAGCCAGGACTAGCAGACTGGGAAAACATTCGTTTAACAATGGAATACCATTTTCAAATCATCATGCATTTCTGTTCTGGGTGCCATCTCCTGTGCAGGGGAGGACTGGAAAGACAGGGAAATTCTGGTAGCCTTGGGAAGGCAGAAGGGTGGGGCTTGGCTGGCCAGGGGACGGGCGCGGAGGGGGAGGGAGGAGGAGGAGGAAGCCGCCGGGCCTTACAACCCATCTGGTTGGAAACGTCCCGCAGTGCCCGAGCCGCAGGAACCGGAGCCAATTACAAGTTTATATAATAGAGTCAGTCTCCCCGGGCCTCCCCTCTCCGCCCCACCCCTGCCGGCTTTGGGGATGGGGGAGGAAACGCTTTCCGTGAAATACAGGCTGGATCTAGGACGGAGGATGCCTTTTCTGGATTGACAACTAGGGGCCAGTCCTGAGTGTGAGAAACTCCTGGGGTCCCGTTTTGGGATCCGGACACCTCGGGCGCCGCGCAGGCCTCCTTGTGCCTCTGGAGCGGCCCCGCCTACGGGCCGGGACCTGGAAGGGAGGTGTCCGGGTCGAGCGTTCGCGCTGCTCCCCGCCGCACGGTGTGAGCTCGCAGGGTTTATGTAACGCCTGCCCTTCGCGGAGGACCGTGTCATGCCCGAATCGCGGAGGATGGAGGAGGCGGGGGCCTGGGCCGCGACGCCCGCCCACGTGACCGTCAGATGACTGGGGTCTAAGTTTGCACGAGCTCCTTTACCGTAACGCTGAAGGCTCCTCATCAACATCGGCTCTTAGTCATTCCCGAGTGACATTTGATATGAGCAACAGCTCCGGACGGGGAAATGGCAACGCGGATGCTGATGGAGACGACGAACGGCTGCTGCGACCGCCTCTGATTTGGGCTGGAACGGGAGTTTATGCGGAGTCAAGGAAACCCACCGCGAAGGGTGCCAGGGAAGACCAGGGCACTTTTCTAGACAAAGAATCTTAGATTCTTTGGGGCTAGATGCAGAGAGTCCGGGAGAAACTGTTCACCGGGTGCCAGGCAGGCGGCTGACCACGCAAGCCACGCTTCAGATTTGTGGGTTGGTTTTAGAAGTCACATGAGGTCTGCCTGGACGCCCCTCCCGATCACGTCAATTATCTGTCACAACTTCTCCAAGGCTGGAGTGCGCCCCAGGGACCAGCCCCATGCCCCCAGCGGGGGAGTTGGTTACAGCTGCAGAATCCCGGCCCCACCCCGCCTCCAGAGCACGAGCCTGCGCTAGAAGGATATCGCCAGGGGATGGGGGGGAATGGGAGGGGGGCGGGGAGGTGGTCACGGATGCAGAGGCTGTCCTGGCTGCGGAGGCAAAAAGCCCGTCCCAAGCCCTGCATGGGCTCCTACTGCACTTCAGGATTTGGGGGAATGCAGAATCGTGGTCTTTGAGTTTTCATTAATTCAATAAAGATTTCTCAAAAGCCTAAATTCTAGATCCAAGACAGTGGGAATTAAACAGGGCTGAATATGACGCTATTGGCTATACCAGGACCACGCCTGAGCATTGCATGCACGCTCCAGCTATGCATAACTTATTTATTTTAAAAGAAGGAAGGAAGAGAGGGAGGGAAACAAGGTGTTTCTTAAGAGTAGAGGAGGGGAGAGGCAACTTGTTGCTTTCACTGGCAGCAGTTAACTCCATAAGCAATTTCCTCACTTAAAAGAAAAACAAATGAAGTAGAGTGGTAGGCTTTTGAAAGGAGGAGCAGAGAGCTCTGGTGAGTGGAAACCTGGCTTTTATTTACCTTAGGGCCTTGTTAAAACACATTTGCCTTGAGATAAAAGGGTTTCTTTTGGGACGATCCCAAAATGACTTTGCTTGATTCAATTAAGCAAGACCTAACGAAAGAGAATTCCAGCTTCAAGATACGCATCATCTCACCAGGTGAGTTGTAAATACATTCTGACCAGGTTTCAGAGGCAAGCTCTTGAACATTTAATCTATTTAAAAACTGCATATCCTTGCCACAAATTGCTTTGAAGAAGATCGCTGAGCTGATTGCATGCTGAGATAATTATTCTGTATCACCACTTAGGGAACAAGATTTTTTGATAAATACTACAGTGTCAGTCTTTGTTAATGACTTGGGAGGGGAAGGAAAGAATTCGATATAGCTGAGGCTGGTTTTATTTTCTTGCCTCTTTCCCATGAACGCAGGCTGTGGGAAGCAGGTAGACTCTTGGTTTATGAACCCTGAACGCTATTGAGTAACCTATTCACCTGTCAAATCCCTAATCCCCGCATGAAGGTGTACAGATGGTATTGGAGTAGAACACGAAACTGAGAGGTGAAGCCAGCCGGACTTCTGGGTCGGGTGGCAACTTGGAGAACTTTTATATCTTACAAGAGGATTGTAAAACGCACCAATGGGCGCTCTGTAGCTAGCTAGAGGTTTGTAAAATGCACCAATCAGTGCTCTGTAAAAATGCACCAATAGGCGCTCTGTAGCTAGAGGTTTGTAAAATGGACCAATCAGCACTCTGTAAAATGGACCAATCAGCAGGACATGGGCGGGGACAGATAAGGGAATAAAAGCTGGCCACCCCCCAGCCAGCAGAGGCAACCTGCTTGGGTCCCATTGCATGTTGTGGGATATCTGTTCTTTTGCTCTTCACATTAAGTCTTGCGGCTGCTCACTGTTTGGGGCTGTGCCATCTGTAAGGGCTGTGACACTCACTGTGAGGGTCTGCGGTTCCATTCTTGAAGGCAGCGAGACCAGGAACCCACCAGAAGGAACAAACCCCAGACACAAAACCAGTCTCCACCTGCGCAGGGCCCTGCCTGTGCCTTACCTGCTTCCCCTCCTGGAGACTCCCACCTGTGAATGGACAGATGGTAGTGTGTTGCTGGGTGCTGATGGGGGAAAGCCCTAGCCTGTACCCCCGTTATGGATAATATGGAAGTCAGGGTTCTCAGGTGCTGGTGAGCCAGGCCTCCCCACATCCTACGTATGACAGCACAGGCTCATTTCTCAGTGCTCTGCCCCACTGAGCCTGGATGTGACCTCAGAGGAGTCCTTAGCACTGTGATTAATCTCTTCATGCTTTTCTTCCTTTTTTTTTAGACAGGATCTCTCTCTGTCATCCAGGCTGGAGTACAGTGGCACCACTGTAGCTCACTGCAACCTCCGCCTCCTGAGGTCAAGTGATTCTCCCACCTCAGCCTCCCTAGTAGCTGGACTACAGGCGTACACCATCACACCCAGCTAATTTGTGTATTTTTTGGTAGAGACGGGGTTTCGCCACGTTGCCCAGGCTGATATCCCAACTCCTGGCATCAAGAGATCTGCCTGCCTCAGCCTCCCAAAGTGCTGGGATTACAGGCATGAACCACTGTGCCTGGCCTCATTCTTTCAATAACAATAAATACTTATTAGGAATCTATTCTATACAAGTCACTGATAACATAGAAGAAGAGAGAAAGAAATATAGATGGGTGAATGGTGCATAGAAATAATACAAAGCACTAGGACAATGGTTAGTGGTTGGGAGGAGTAACTTTAGATATTGTAGTCAAGGAAAGCCTCTCTGAGGAGGTAACATGAGGAAGAGTTATTTCAAAAGCCAGAGGGGAAAGCCAGGGCCAAACAAAACAGGCCGGGTGCGGTGGTTCACACCTATAATCCCAGCACTTTGGGACGCCCAGGTGGGCAGATCACAAGGTCAGGAGTTTCAGACCAGCCTGGCCAATAAGGTGAAACCCTGTCTCTACTAAAAATACAAAAATTAGCCAGGCATGGTGGCGTGTTCCTGTAGTCCCAGCTACTCAGGAGGCTGAGGCAGGAGAATCACTTGAACCCAGGAGGCAGAGGTTGCAGTGAGCCAAGATCATGCCACTGCACTCCAGCCTGGGTGACAGAGCAAGATTCCATCTCAAAAACAAAAACAACCAAAACAACAACGACAACAACAACGAAAACTGTGTGTGCAAAGGCCCTGAGGCAGGAATGAACCTAACATGATCAAAAATCTGGCTCAGAACATGGACCCAGTGAACCACTTTGGACACTTGATGGGCATTTGATGGGTTGCCTCCGTGTGATCTCTAATTCTTGATGACTAGGCTGAAGTGGGAGCTGGACTCATAGGTGTGTAGACGGGGGTCTGTAGTCCCATGTGGCTATTCATTCTCACCGAGGCAGCATTTCTGGTGAAGTTATAGCTGGATGGTATTTCATGGTCAACTTTAGTTTTAATGGGAGGTATGTGAGGAAGCAATATAGTATAATGGCTAGAATTAGAAGATCTTGATTGAGATCATAGCTCTTCTTACTGGTTTTCTGACCATGGACAAATAGTTTACATACCTTATACCTCAGTTTTCCCTTGGAAGTAATGATAAAACTATCTATCTCACGGGGCAAAAAACAAATCACTGAATGGCTAAATCACCAAACAATTCACCAAACTTAGCAATTTACCAAAGCCTTGCATTAAACCAGTTTTTAGATATTTTAAATGAATATGAATATTCTTCAAAATATACATACTTATTATGTATTTGATATACATTAAGAATATTTAGAAATGTAAAGCATGTTTGTAGCTCATTAATATATTCTTCATGAATATTACAGTTTAATAAAGGGAGTGTTAGAAAATAATCTCTATATGCTTAAATTATTTTTTAGCAATAATCATAACACAAAATTAATAACAAAAATAGAAAATAAATGCAAACACTGGAAATTTCCTTATATTGAATCTTTACATAATCTTGTCAATAAAATGAATAAAAATAAGTTATCATGCAAAAAAAGGGAAAAAACTCAATCCAGTTATTCAATCAGTTTTATATTTACTAAAGATTAAACATTGATATTTTGGTTACAGTCTCATGTAATATTATTTTATGTAAGTGTTCAGTAACTAGTAAGTGAATTTTAATAAAACCAAATTGTGTAAAAGGTAGAGTTTAGTCAATTACTAATGTAACAATTTTTAAAAATTTGTCCTTTAGTTTTTTTTTGTTTTGTTTTGAGACAGAGTCTCGCTCTCTTGCCCAGGCTGGAGTGCAGTGGCACTATCTCTGCTCACTGCAAGCTTTGCCTCCCAGGTTCACACCATTCTACTGCCTCAGCCTCCTGAGTAGCTGGGATTACAGGCGCCCACCACCACATCCGGCTAATTTTTTGTATTTTTTAATAGAGATGGGGTTTCACTGTGTTAGCCAGGGTGGTCGCAATCTCCTGACCTCGTGATCCGCCTGCCTTGGCCTCCCAAAGTGCTAGGATTACAGGCGTGAGCCACTGTGCCCAGCCTTGTCCTTCAGTTTAAAACAAACAACAATTAGAAGAAAAGAATAAACTTAAGTGTCAAATTTAGTCAAATATTTTATGCATGGACTAAAATTTGCATTCATCAAACAAAAATATTACACCTTGTACTTCTCACTGTTTCACTGTTTCAAATTTTAAAACACAAATCAAAACTCACACAGTTACATAGAGTGAGAGAATTGAGCTACATCAAATTCTGTTTTCTTTCTCCATTATCAGTGTGCTATCAGTGTTTACTTTGATTCTACACTTTAAAGGCAGCAGGCATAAATAGTATCACAGGGCGGGAAATGCTAGCTGAGCCACTCCACATTGTTATAGTAACAAACATCTCAAAAACAAACAAACCCTATTGCTTGGGTTCATCTGTGGAGGACTGGCTGTAATTAGGAAGTTTCTGAATTAAGTTACATGTAGAATGATAATGCTTATTAAGGGATAAGTAATTAGAATGTGTTAATTTGAAGCTTACATGCATATCACTCAAACTCAACAGTAGTCCCTGCAATTATTTAGAACTTAAACCAAAAAATATTTGAGGAGGGGAGGTGACTTTTATCACTGATGTTATTTAGAACTGCCAGGGCATGGCATGGTAAAGAGAAGATCAATTTTTGGTTTGTTTTATTCTTGTTTTTAAATTATTGACAGTGTACCCCTCCTACCTGCTCTCAGTATCCTACTGCATTTAGTAACCAGTAACACCATTACTCTCTATAATTGTGGTATCTGCTGTAATGGATGTCACAGGGTCCTCTGAGGTAGAGGGTCCAGGTGCACCTAGGAGGACTTCCTTGAAGAAGGGATTTTTTTTTTTTTTTTTTAAACAGGGCTCTGTCACCTAGGCTGGAGCACAGTGGTGCAATCATAGCTCTCTGCAGCCTCAAACTCCTGGGCTCAGGTGATCCTCCCACTTCAGCCTCCTGAGTAGCTGGGACTATAAGTGCATGCCACTAATGCCCAGCTAATTTAATTTAATGGTTTTTTTTGGTAGAGATGGGAGATCTTACTATGTTGCCCAGGCTGATCTTGAACTCCTGGCCTCAAGCAATCCTCCGACCACGGCCTCCTAAGTAGCTAAGACCACAGGTGTGAGCCATTGCATCCGGTTAAGAAGGGATTTTTAAAGAATGATTTAGTATTATTTACATACTATAAAATTCACCTCTTAAAGTTTTGCAGTTCAGTGGTTTTTAGCATTTTCACAGAGTTTTATAACCATCAGTACTATCTAATTTCAGAACATTTTTATCAACCCAGAAAGAAATTCTGTCCCGCTGAGCAGCCATTCTCCAGGACCCCCACCCCAGCCCCTGGCAACCACAGGTGTGCTTTGTGTGAAGAGAGGCTCTTCAGCTGAGACCTGAGGTGTGAACAGAAGTCAACTTGTCAGATAGTGAGGGAAGGGAGACAACAGCGGGAACAGTATCTAGCAGAGCAGAGGTGAAGGCAAGAAATCAACAGACCTGCGTGGCCAGGGCACAGAATATGAAGGTGAGTGGCTTGAGCTACAGCACAGCATGCGGGGGAAGACCCAGCCCACAGGGACTTTGCTGGTTCTCCTAGTAGCAAGGGGGCCCTGAGGTCTGACGCAGAGCCTTCCCTGCAATACCGGCTCAGAAAACATGGCCGGAACTACCCTGTAAATACACCTTTCATAGTCTTTTAAAACATCATAAGGATTGCTTTATTTTATTTTTATTTTTAGATATTTATTTATTTATTTTTATTTTTGTTTTTTTTGAGACGGAATCTCTCTCTCTTGCCTAGGCTGGAGTGCAGTGGCGCAATCTCTGCTCACTGCAACCTCCACTTCCCGGGCTCAAGCAATTCTCAAGCAAGCCTCCTGAGTAGCTGGGACTACAGGGTGCACTCCACCACGCCTGACTAATTTTTGTATTTTTAATAGAGACGGGATTTCATCATGTTGGCCAGGCTGGTCTCGAATTCCTGCCCTCAAGTGATCCACTCGTCTCGGCCTCCCAAAGGGCTGGGATTACAGGCATGAGACACCGCGCCCGGCTGGATTGCTTTATTTTAAATATTTACAACATAACATCAGAAATAGGAGAGACATATATGTGTGCTCCCACCGTTGTGGTGTAATCTTACTGTCTTGTAGAAATCTGGCTTGGACGTTTAGACTGCACAAATAGCCATGCTAAACCTGCAAATCAGCTGTAACTGATTTTCTCAGGAAACACCAACTCCAAACTTGGAGCTCCTTGTTGAGTTTTGACAGAATGAGGGATGGAACTCAGATTAAAGATCTGGAGGATGGAGCAGACATTCAGAGCAAGTTCTTTCTCATTTGAATTTCTTCCTACTGACTTTTTCTTTTTTAAATTTGACTGCTTGCTTGGTTGTTTTTATTGTTTTGTTTATTTGTTTGTTTGTTTTTAGAAACAAGGTCTTGCTCTGTCACCCAGCCTGGAGTGCAGTGGTGTGATTACAACTCACTACAGCCTCCGACTCCTGGGCCCAGGTGATCCTCCCCTCTCAGCCTCTCAAGTACCTGGGACTACAGGTTCACCACCTCGCCAGGTTAATTTCTTTATTTTTGTAGAGACGGGGGTCTCACTATTTGATATTGAGGCCAGGCTGGTGTTGAACTCCTGGTCTCAAATGATCCTCCTGCCTCAGCCTCCCAAAGTGCTAGGATTACAGGTGTGAGCCACCATCACCGCGCCCAACCCTGTTTTTTTTTTTTAATTTGAAATTTAATTCATCCACTTGGTTCCTCTGGGAAGACTTTGGATTCCCCTTCGGGACCAGATGCAGACCAAAAGTCTCAGTCCTTGCCCCACCCCTGGCTACTCTGTTCCATCCCACATCCCCATAACCACTTTTATTAGTTTCCTGTGTATTATTCTTGTGTTTATGCAAATACATGCCAACATGAATATGCAATCTTATCTCTCCCTTTTCTTTCAGAAAAGATAGCGCACTATTCTAAGACTTGCTTTCCCCCCTGACTATACTATGGAGAATTTTCCATATTAGGATACAGAACACCCCTCATTCATTTTTTCTGACAGTTGCATAGTGTTACAAGGTTTATTTAACCGCTGTCCCATTGATGGACACTTGAGATGTTTCCAATATTCCTCCTTGTGATAATATTACGATGATGGATCTTGTTCATGCATAATTTTGTCCATGTGCAGCTGTGACTGAATTCCCAGAGGTGGGATCACCGGGCAACAGTAGTACATTAGCCATTCTGATAAATGTTTAAGTACCAGATTGCCCTCCACAAGAGTGGAACCATTTTGTCTTTCCATGAGCTACGTTTGTCCAGACACCTGTAGGGTGTTCTGAAACTTTCTTCATCAAACATCTTTTATAAATTTAAGAGCCCAGCGTGGGCAACATAATGAGACCCTGTCTTTACAAAACAATTTTAAAAATTAGCTGGGTGTGGTGGTGCACACCTGTAGTCCTATCTACTCAGGAGGCTGAGGCAGGAAGATTGCTTGAGCGCAGGAGTTCAAGGTTACAGTGAGCTGTGATGGAGCCACTGCACTCCAGCCTGGGCATGAAAGCAAGACCCTCTCTCAAAAAAAAAAAAAAAAAAAAAGTGGCCGGGTACAGTGGTTCATGCCTGTAATCCCAGCACTTTGGGAGGCTGAGGTAGGCGAATCACCTGAGGCTAGGAGTTTGAGACCAGCCTGGCCAACATGGTGAAACCCTGTCTCTACTAAAAATACAAAAAATTAGCCAGGCGTCATGGTGGGCACCTGTAATCCCAGCTACTCGGGAGGTTGAGGTGGCAGAATTGCTTGAACCCAGGAGGTGGAGGTTGCAGTGAGCTGAGATTGTGACACTGCACTCCAATCTTAGTGAGACTCTGTCTCAAAAAAAAAAAGAGCCATTTGTATTTCTTTTTTGTGAACTCTCTATTCCAATCTTTTGCCTCTTTTCTTTTGGGCTATAGGTTTTTCATATTCTCAATTTCTAGGAAGTCTTGATATATTAAGAAGGTATGAGTTGAAAATGTTTTTTTCTCATTTACCTACCTTTTGGCTTTGCTATGGTATTTTTCCCTCTCTAGAAGCTTTTTATTTTTATATAATCAATTTTTTTTTTTTGTATATGGCTTCTGGATCTTTAAAATCAAGACAGGCCTTTCTACACCAAAGTTCCAAAAAAATTTGTTCATGTTTTCTTCCTACACTGTTAAAATTTAATTTGTCATGTTTAAATTTCAATCCATTTGGAATTTATCCTCATGTACAGTGTGAGGTATGGATCCAGCTCTGTCTTTTTGATGGTTATCCGTTTGTCCTAGCACCATGTATTTAAAATGTTAACATTTACCTCCTCTGAAATGAGACACCAGATACATTTCCGTATGTCTCTGGGTCTCTTTCTGGATTTTTGGAGGACACTTGGCCACTTCCTCACTGTTTTAATTATGAAGGCTTTGTAGTCTGTTCTATTTGCAGGGAAGTTTTCCTTCTCATTGTATTTTTTCACAGCTTTTCTGTCCAGTCTTTCTTGTTTGTTGCTCTCATGTAAATGAGAATCAGCTTGTCTAATGGCAGAGAAAGGGGTAGCTGTGTTTTTCTGGATTATATTACATTCCTACAGGCTTTTATTGATTCATTCATCCCTTAGTTGCAGCTGTCTACACACTGGAGTGCTTCGTTTGCTCTGTTGATCCCTTTTTTCCTAACCAGATCCATTCCTCGAGCCCGATCTACACATGCCTCTCCCACCTGCCTCTGCCCGCCATATTATCATATTCCAGGATCTCTGCAAAGCCTGCGGAGATAGACATTGTTCCTGCTGGGCTCCTGAGGGTCCCTCCATCACCCTCTCACCCGCAAGGGACGACGATGGTGTCTGCTTGGCCTCTAGGTAATGCGGATTGATGAAACTGAGTACAGCAGACAGCGTGTGCGGTGGGGTTGAAGGACTAATCCAGTGTAGAAACAGCATTTACAGGCTGTTGGAATCAAAGCACTGGGCAGAGAGGACATTGAAAGTTGACTAACAGCATTTCTCATTTTGCTGGCCACTTTTGGGAAGGTAGGTGACACAGTCACATTTCACCAGGAAGGCCTGGGACATTTCCCCTGTTGGAGAACTAGAAGGAGCAAGGGAGGCTCTGGTGTGGCTTTCGTTAGAGTCCTCCACTGTTCGGGTTTTCTGCCCGCTGGACAACCCCCTCACAGTACAGGAAAGCCAAGCATAGTTGCTGCTGGGAAGCTGGGATTGGGAATCCCAGTGCTCTAAATCACCAGTAAAACCAGGACAAAGACCTTCACCCTTTTCATACCAGGGGAACCATGATACAGAATGTGATTTGAAAATCTTAACTGGCAAAGGATATGAAAAGAGAATTCTGATGACACCCCAGTGGCCACATAAATCTTTTATAGCTGTGTTCTTTCAACAACTACTCTTCTTTTTTTCTTTTCAGATATTCACTCGGGTCTCTAGACATGGCGACACCCCAGGGGTGGTGGCAGCTGAGAATCTAGGCAAAGAGCACTTGGTTACAGACGTTTTTTGGGTTTTCTTTGGTTTGTCATGCAGGGTCGCTGCCTCAACAGGCATATTCTCATAAGCCCTTGCAGGCAGGGTCTGGTTATCTTTGCCTCTTCATCCCCAATTGCACGAACACTTGGGAAGGGCTCAGTGCATCATTCCTTTGATGGATCCATTGATGACAGCTCATTTTGGGCAGGTGTTTTACTGAATCAGAAGGAATCCCATCAGTAATCCCATTTAAGGGAATTTATGTGGTCTGTTAGTTGCCAACTTAGTTCAGAAACTTCTGCTCAGAAACATGTCCTGAGCCCGCAGCTATAAGTTAGCTCATGCTCTGGCAGATTTTCAGACGTCTGTGACATCACCTCCACCTGACAGCTCTGCCTTCTCCTTAGAGATCTTGCCACATTTCTCCACCTCTCCTTAAATCTTGTTTTCAGAATTTTATGACACTCAAGTTCTTCCTGGGAGTCGTTGGCTCAGAGATCGTGGGCCATCTGCCAAAGTCTGAGCCTCCTGGCGGGGCAGGGATGCACAGGCCCCAGGAACCTGGAACAGGTGCTTTGCTCTCACCTATGGAGACCTGTTGATCTGCATCTGTGAAGACATCATAATCATCACTTGCACTTTTAGTTTTCTGAATGGCTGGGACATTCAAAGTTCTCCCAGTGCTGCGCTCACAGGTAGTCCTGCCCATCTGGGAAATGGGGGAGGCGAGTGCAAGAGGGCTGAGCAGGGGAGCCCCCCAGCTCTCTGTTGCCTTTTTCAGGCAAGAGGATGAAACAGCTGACATCTGTTTAGGGCGTGGGAATCCCATTACACTGGAAGCCTCAGATAAAGTAAACCAAAACATTTCATTAAAATTCATTTCCTTTTCTCACATCTTACTGAAAACAGAAAATATTTCAACCTTGGCATAGCCACTGAATTATTCATCTGAAAATGAAAAACAAAACACAAAACAAAACTTTGATGCAACATAGACTGGATCCCCCTGTCCCATGCTCCTTGCTGTCCCTGCCTCTGAAGTGAGGCTGGGGCCTGGTCTTCCACCGTGGCCAGCACCAAAGGGACCACGTTCTCTTGTCCTTTCATGGGAGCAACCTGATCTTTCTTTTCTTTCTTTTCTCCCTTCCCTATCCCTTCCCTTCCCTTCCCTTCCCTTCCCTTCCCTTCCCTTCCCTTTCCCTTCCCCTTGCCTTTCCCTTCCCTTTCCCTTACCTTGCCTTCCTTCTTTACTTCTTTCTTTTTTTGAGAAAAGTTCTGGCTCTGCTGCCTAGGCTGGACTGCAGTGGCATGATCTCGGCTCACTGCAACCTCTGCCTCCCCAGCTCAAGAGGTCCTCCTACTTCAGCCTCCCAAGTAGCTGGGACTACAGGTGCACACCACCAGGCCCAGATAATTTTTGTATTTTTTGTAGAGATGGGATGGGGTTTCACCATGTTGCCCAGGCTGGTCTCGAACTCCTGAGCTCAAGCGATCCACCAGCTTCAGCCTCCCAAAGTGCTGGGATTACAGGCCTGAGCCACCATGCCCTGCCTGGTTATTTCTTAAAATGGCTATTTCATCTTTTGGCTCTTGTATTGTTTTATTGGGTTCCTTAGATTCGTTGAATTGGGTTTCAACTTTCTGCTGAATCTTGATGGTCTTCATTCCTGTCCAGATTCATTCCTCTTGACTGTCATTTCAGTCATTTCAGTCTGGTTAAGAACCGTTTAGAGTGAACTAGTGTGATCATTTGGGGTGAGAAGACACTGGCTTTTTGAGTTGACAGAGTTCTTTTGCTGGTTCTCTCTCTTCTGTGTCGGTTGATTTTCCTTTAATCTTTGAAGTTGCTGTCCTTTCAATGGGTTTTTTGCTTTTATCTTCTTTGATGCTCTTAAGGGTTTGACTGTGGTATAAGGTGGGTTCAGTCAACTGGCTTGGTTTCTGGAAGATTTCAGGGGCCAAAGGCACAGCTCAGCCTTCCTGGGCTGTGTGCTCTAACCCTGGGGGGCTTGGGGACCAGGCCTATGGCTTTGTTCTCTGGCCTCTCAAGGTTAAGCACCTGCTGTGCTGCAGGGGCCAATGTGTCACATCGTCCACTGGCCACAACACTCCAGTGGGGGGTGCCTGCCAAAGTGCTTCATTGGGGTGGTGGCAGTGGGGTCTGCCCTCATGCATGCATGGCAACCATCACCTCTTCTTCGGGAATCGTTTTTCTTTTTGAGATGCAGTCTCGCTCTGTCGCCCAGGCTGGATTGCAGTGGCATGATCTAGGCTCACTGCAAGCTCCGCCTCCCGGGTTCATGCCATTCTCCTGCCTCAGCCTCCTGAGTAGCTGGGACTACAGGCGCCCACCACGCCCGGCTAATTTTTTGTATTTTTTAGTAGAGATGGGGTTTCACCGTGTTAGCCAGGATGGTCTCGATCTCCTGACCTCATGATCTGCCCGCCTTGGCCTCTCAAAGTGCTGGGATTACAGGCATGAGCCACCGCACCTGGCCTGTTTTTCTATTCCCTGATGTGCATCCTGTAGAAATGATGTTAGGGGGATCTTCTGGTAGCAAATTCCCTCAGGTCTTATTTTTCTAAATATTGCTTTATTTTGCCTCATACTTGGAAGTTACTTTTGCTAGATGGAGAATGGAAGTTATTTTTCTTCTAGCACTTTAAAAAATAGTACTCCATTGTCTCCTGGCTTCCACAGTTGCTCTTAAGAAGGCAGCTGTTGATCTAATTGTCATTCTCTATTTTTTTTTTTTTTTTTTTTGAGGCGGTGTGTTGCTCTGTCGCCCAGGCTGGAGTGCAGTGGTGAGATCTCGGCTCATTGCAACCTTTGCCTCCTGGGTTCCAGTGATTCTCCCACCTCAGCCTCCCAGGTAGCTGGGACTACAGGCCTGTGCTACCATGTCCAGCTAATTTTTGTAGTTTTAGTAGAGGGGGGGAGGTTTCACCATGTTGGCAATGCTGGTCTCAAACTGCCGACCTCAGGTGATCTGCCCGCCTCGGCCTCCCAGAGTGTTGGGATTACGGGCGTGAGCCACGGCGCCTGGCCCTAATTGCCATTCTCTTGAAAGGATCTGTCTTTTCCTTCTGGCTTTTTCTTTTTTTTTTTTGAAACAGAGTCTCTCTCTGTCACCCAGGCTGGAGTGCAGTGGCACGATCTCTGCTCACTGCAACCTCTGCCTCCCGGGTTCAAGTGATTCTCATGCCTCAGCTTGCTGAGTAGCTGGGACTACAGGCGCATGCCACCACGCCTGGCTAATTTTTGTTATTTTAGTAGAGATGGGGTTTTACCATATTGGTCAGGCTGGTCTTGAACTTCTGACCTCAGGTGATCCACCCACCTCAGCCTCCCAAAGTGTTGGGATTACGGGCATGAACCACCACACCCAGCCCTTCTGGCTCTTTTTATAGTCATCTTTTTGTGTTTATTGTTTTGCAGTTTGACTACAGTGTGTTTAAGTGGGGACTTTTCTCTTATTTTCCCTGCTTTGGGGATTGGTTGGAATTCCAGAATGTTAGGGTAGATGTTTTTCATTAATTCTGGAAAAATTTCAAGCATTATTTTTTCAAATCTTGACTCTTCCTCATTCTAATTTCTCCATCTGGAACCTCAATTAGATAGTTGCCGGGCTTTATCATTCTATTCTTCCTTTCTTTTAACCTGCCTTTCAAGTTTTCCACCTGTATGTTCATCTGTGCTGCATTCTGGGTAATTTCTTCAGACACATTTTCCAGTTTCTTGGCTATTAAAGACATCCCTTTCTAGAAGTTCTTTCCCCCTGGAATCTTATTGGGCAATTTGAAAAATCTTGGCCCTTTAAATTCTTTATTTAAATTTCCTGAAACTTATTTAGTATCATTATCTTCTATATGAAATAGTTTTAATATCTGTGGTCTTGATGGGTCCGATTCTGTAGTTTATGCTGGTTCTTCCCTGGCAATTTCTTTAATCATATGCTCAGGGATTTTTGAAATCAAGTCTGAATGACCTCGAAGTGGGTGCCCTTGCCTTCGTGTCCAAACATCTGCGTGGCCTAATGTTGAGGAGAGTCGTGGTATCATTCTTTGAGTTTCTCCAGGTTTCAATCTAATATATGAAAGCCATCCTCTTGTGGGCATTTCATTTTCCTTTTCATACTTGCTCAGTTTAAAAGACCTTAACAATATTTGTTGTTTTAGAGTAATGTGCATGTCATTCTTCTGTTGGTGTGTTCATCAGTTTAACCCTTTGGGAAGGCTAGGATCTTAATAGGTTTATAAAGTAACATTGGAAACAGTCTAAGTCTGTCACAGTTTGGAAGCTGCCAGTTGAATTTTATTGAGGGGAAGAGTTAAAGGAGAAGGTCAGCTTGGCCCTCATCATGCATCTACAGCTTAGCAGCAAGTTCTGCCATGTCCATTGCCAAAACCTGGCTCGAGTCTCCCATCCCTCTCTTCAATGCCATCTTCAATGCCATCACTAGACGAAGTTGTCACTGTGTCTTGCCTGAACTCTTGGCACTCTGATTCTCTGATTTGGTTTCCTATTGCAGTATATTCTAGAGGAAGCAACACACACACACACACACACACACACACACACACACACACACACTTACTTATCCCCTACTGAATGAATATCTATCTTTCTCCCTCTTGGAAGTTTTTCAGAGTTGATGTTAAAAATGAATGCATGGGCAAAGGATTCGAACAGACATCTTTCTTGTTTCTTTTCCTTCTTTCCTTCTTTTCTTTCTTTCTTTCTTTCTTCTTTCCCTCCCTCCCTCACCCTCTCTCTCTCTCTCTTTCTCCTTCCTTCCTTCCTTCCTTCCTTCCTTCAAGGTCCTGCTCTGTTGTCCAGGCTGGAGTGCAGTGGCACGATCTCAGCTCACTGCAACCTCGGCCTGCCATGTTTCATCATGTTGGCCAGGCTGGTCTTGAACTCCTGACCTCAAGTGAACTGCCTGCCTCGGCCTCCCAAAGTTCTGGGATTACAAGCGTGAGCCACCATGCCCAGCTTTGAATAGACATGTCTTTAAACAAGATATACACATGGCCAATAGGCTTATGAAAAGATGCTCAACATAACTAATCATTAGAGAAATGCAAGTCACAAAGCATGAGAACTGGCTGGGCATGGTGGCTCACACCTGTAATCCCAGCACTTCGGGAGGCTGAGGTGGGAGGATCACCTGAGGTCAGCAGTTTGAAACCAGCCTGCCAACATGGTGAAACCGTGTTTGTACTAAAAATACAATAAATTAGCCAGGAGTCATGGTGAGCACCTGTAATCCCAGCTACTTGGGAGACTGAGGCAGGAGAATCACTTGAACCCAGGAGGTGGAGATCGCTCCATGGCACTTCAGCCTGGGCAACAGACCAAGACTCCATCTCAGAATAAACAAACAAAATAACAACAACCACCACCAAACGAAAACACGAAAAATGACAGGTGTTGCTGAGGATGTGGAGAAATTGGAATCCTTGTGCATTGATGATGGAAATGTAAAATGGTGTCACTGCTGCAGAAGACAGTGCAGATGTTCCTCAAAGAAGGAAACATAGAATTACTGTATGATCCAGCAATCCTGCTTCTGGATATATAGCCAAAATAATTGAAAGCAGGGACTTGAACAGATATTTGTACACCTGTGTTCACAGCAGCCTTCTTTCCAATAGCCAGGAGGTGGGAACAACCCAAGTGTCCATTGCTAGACGAATGGGTAAACAAAATGTGGTCTATACGTATAATAAAAAGAGGATGGTTTCAGTAAACCTAATAATCTGAAAAAAACATTATTCAGCTTTAAAAAGGAAGAAAATTCTGACATGTGCTACAACATGGATGAACCTTGAAGACATTATGGTACATGAAACTAACCAGTTGCAAAAAGACAAATATTGTAAGATTCCACTTAATCTGAAGTACCTCGAGTAGTGATATTGATAGAGTTAGAAAGTGGGATGGCTGTTGCCAGGGAGGGTTAGTCACTTCTGTACAGGGAGTACAGAGTTTAGTTGGTAAAATGAGAAGGTTCTGGAGCTAGGTGGTGATGATAATTGCAGAACAGTGTGAATGCACATAATGCCACAAAACTGTATACTTAAAAATGTTTAAGTGAGAAACTTCATGTTACATGTATTTTACATCCGTGAAAACAATCTAAAATAATAATGTGTCATACTTTTCCATATAAAACAAAACGTTTGAAGGAAGGGGCCAGATATTCAGTGTTTTTAACATTTTATGATGTTTTATTTAGTTAGTTAGTTCTTTTATTTTTTTGAGACAGAGTCTCACTCTGTTGCCAGGCTAGAGTGCGGTGGTGTGATCTTGGCTCACTGCAACCTCCACCTTCCAGGTTCAAGCAATTCTCCTGCCTTACCCTCCCGAGTAGCTGGGACTACAGGCACGTGCCACCACACCTGGCTAGTTTTTTGTATTTTCAGTAGAGATGGGGTTTTACCATGTTAGCCAGGATGGTCTCGATCTCCTGACCTCGTGATCCGCCTGCCTCAGCCTCCCAAAGTGCTGGGATTACAGGCATGACCACTGCACCTGGCCTATTTTATTTTATTTTATATTTTGAGATGGAGTTTTGCTCTTGTTGCCCAGGCTGGAGTGCAATGACACGATCTCGGCTCACTGCAACCTCCGCCTCCTGGGTTCAAGTGATTCTCCTGCCTCAGCCTCCTAAGTAGCTGGGATTACAGGCACTCGCTACCATGCCCAGCTAATTATTTGTATTTTTAGTAGAGACGGGATGTCACCATGTTGGCCAGGCTGGTCTCGAACTCCTGACCTCAGGTGATCCACCCGCCTTGGCCTCCCAAAGTGCTGGGATTACAGTCATGAGCCACTGTGCCCAGCCAACATTTTACTTATTGTGTTAAAATATACATAACATAAAATTTACCATCTTAGCCATTTTTAACTGGCATTAAGTAAATTCGCATTGTTGTGCAAGCTTCATCACCATCTATCTCCAGGATTTTTTTAATCATCCCAAACAGAAACTCTGCAAACATTAAACATTAAAAGCTCCCCACTCTTCCTTCCCCGAAACCCCTGTTAACTTCTATTTGCTGTCTCTATGAATTTGCCTATTTTAGGTACCTCATATAAGTGGAATCATTCAGCACGTGTCCTTTCGTAACTGGCTTATTTCACTAAGTGTAATGTCCTCAAAGTTCATCCATGTTGTAACATGCGTCAGAATTTCCTTCCTTTTTAAGTCTGAATAATATTCCATTGTATGTGTATACCATATTCTGTTTATCCACTCACCCATCAATGGACACTTGAGTTGCTTCTATCTTTGGGCTATGGTGAATAACGCTGCTATGAAAGTGGGTGTGCAAGTTAGTTCAGTGGTATTTTCAACAGTGCGATGCTGAGCCCTGGCTGCCGTTTGCACAGTGTGTGGGTAGGACAATAGAAATTAGTAAGTAGGTGAGTCAGTGAAGGCTCTGCTAGAAATCTCAAGACCTGGGTTGGAGCCCCAGCCTCATTACTAATAACTTCTTGTTTTTGAACTTCTGTTTCCACACCTGAAAAATGGGGTTAGGGCTTCGTGCTTCATTGCTTTCATAGGGTTGATGTAAGTTTCAAACAAGAGAGGAAATGTGAAAGCCCTTGGTAAACTGGAAAACTCTATGCAAATGTCAGGTTTAAAAGATCACTTTTTTTTTTTTTTTGGGAGACGGAGTCTCACTCTGTGATCTTAGCTCACTGCAACCTCCGCCTCCCGGGTTCAAGTGATTCTCCTAACTCAGCCTCCCGAGTAGCTGGGACTATAGGTGCCTGCCACCATGCCCGGCTAATTTTTGTATTTTTAGTAGAGACGGGGTTTCACCATGTTGGCCAGGATGGTCTTGATCTCCTGACCTCGTGATCTGCCTGCCTTGGCCTCCCAAAGTGCTGAGATTACAGGTGTAAAAGAGTACATTTTAATATAGCCTATCACCATATTCTGTAATACCATACATTTTCTCCCAGTAAGTACTTCGGAAATATTGTTTATTTGCAGAAGGCAGAATGTTACATTCCTTTACTATTTCTTCAATTTAAAACCGAATTGGCGCCAGTATTGCAATCTTGATACAAATATTAGTATTCTGCATGTATTTCCTCATTTACTTTTCAGTTTTACACAAATGAGTTCAGTGCCCTTGTAAAAATATTGTCATCTTAATACATTTTCAATTATTTGGAAGTGACTGCATTTTCCCTGGTAAATCATTGTCTAAGTTCAAGATAAACACGTTCAACACCATACGTTTTTCGAGTGCAGCATATGTGGAGTCTAAGTACTTAGATGGTGTGCACCAGCTTAACCCAGAACTAGGCTGTGCAGGCGAGGACCAATGTGCTTTCAAGTCTCCTCATCACTTGCACAGAACGAGGCATGCCAAATACAAAACCATTTTTTTTCCTTTTCAGAGGTTTTATTGTTTGAAATGTAATAGATAAACATGTAAGGATGTGATCTTTGGACGACAGTTTATAAAGCCCATTAATAGACACAATTTGGGGGTAAGTTCTGAGAAATGTTATTCTGTGACTAATGGGTAAACGCATTCTGGTGACGAGGGGTTATTTTTCTTCTCATGTGTGCTGTGTGGTTTCGGGCTCCGGATCCGTGCTGGACAGTTGTTCCACCACAGCATTTTCCCACCAGCTTTGGGGCCGCCGCATGGTGTTGTGGGATTACTGACACTGGGACTTGGTATTTTTACAAGTTCTTGGTCAATTAAATTCAGGATACGAAGAGTCGGGCTTTCCGTGTTTTCCTGTGCATGTGCCAAAGCCCTCTTCCTTCCTGGTAAAGGTTAGACAAATAGGGCAACATCATCATGACCACAGGGATGGGGTGGCTCATGGTCAGTGGTGAGGGAAGCCTGAGCTTCCTGCACGGGGTCAAGGTCAGGACCTGTCTTTGGTTACCATTCAAAAGGAAGCAGATATTTGAGGCGTTATATCTTCCTGTCTGTCCCAAATGTAGAGACCCATTGGTCCCCAGACGTGACACCTCTTTGAATGCAAAAGGGACAGTATGTTTTAGTCCCACCTCATCTCCTTTTGATTGATTCAAGGGGAAAAAATAGTTTTATCTTGTAAAAAATAGTTTTACTTTGCCTAAAAGTAAGAGGTACCAATGCTCAGATTACAAGACCTTCTTATTAAAAGCAATTGGGATTATATAAACCTTTGTGTGGGTGGCAAAGAAAGGCATCTGCATATTTTACCTTCTTAGATTTGGGAAAAGTGATTTATTCTCAGTCAAGGCAATGACAAGTTGCACGTTGTCCAATACTAAATACCTGATAACAGATCAACAGGCTGCCTGTCAATTACTGGGTAATAGAACCTTCACCACCACCACCTGCAGACCTCCAGCAGTGCCTCCTGGTTCCCTGACAATTTTGCTCATCTGCTCAAGAAATTCTAACATATTCTACATTCTGTCTTCCCACTTAAAAAAAAATTCTTTGCTAAGAATATTTTGGCAATCAGATGCTCTTCGAAAAACAACAAAAATATCCAAGTGTTTATTTGCCTTACCTTCTGTTCTCTCCTCCTCTGGGTAGAGGGATGTGCTGCTGTCACCATGGCTCTTTCAAATGGCCATGAGTTCTTACGCTCTGACCTTGAACTCCGGGTGCTTCCCTGTTTGCCTTCTGTCTGACAGTGATGGGTCCTCCCACTGTGACATCATTCCAAAGCACTCTTCTCCAAGGTGGTTTTGTTACCTGTCAACGTTCTGGGACAAAGCGTCTCTAGTTAAGTACGTTTGGGAAATAAATGCTGAGTTAAGCAAACTCTGTTGTTGCAGGATTTCCAAAAGTCCTCGATTTCTGATAGGCGCAGCATGCCACCCTTTTCTAATCTTGCTGACTTCAGAAACCCCCTTTCATGAGGATATCTGAAGCATAGCTTGTGCAGCTAGCGTTCCGAAGATGCGCTTGGGAAAGGGCCAGCATGATACCAGGGAGGCTGTGGTGATGACTGCACAAAACCTCAGATTCTTTGATATTAAATAAATGCCAGGCACTGCCTCGCACAACTGTGGGCATTCCTTACTGAATCCAACAGCCCTCCTTAAAAAAAAAGTTAAACATAAGCATACTTTAAGTTAAAAGTAGCTCTGAGTTTTAAAACATCATGTGGTGAGGTTTGGAGGCTCAGAATGAAGTTTGCATTTGTGAGTATTGAGTTTTCTTAAGGCATACAACTTAAGAACACGCAGCTCTGGGGACTGGACTGTGCTGTGAAGCACATACCTTCCTAGAAATCAGGACCCCTGCTACATTTCTGGTTCTGGATTCTGAGCTGCTGAGGTGGCATTTGGAACTCTTCTCCCTTTGGATGCTTCACCGCTACCGTGGGTGTGCGGCACACCTGGGTTCAGACCCCTGCAGAGCTCTTGCCACAAGCTTCCTATATTTTCTGATGTTGTCCTCTTTCTGATTAGAAACTAGTTTTCATGCTCTCTGCTGAGCCCAAAATTAGTCATTTAACCCCCCCCCACTTCTGGCAGATTTCTTATTTAATAAGGATTTCTTCTATAATAAATTCCTTTTACAAGAAAATTGATTTGTGAAGAAAGAAACAGGCCACCTATGTGACAAAATAAAGAAAAACAAAAATAAAAAAAGGTTTTGTATAAGCAGTATCTATTCCTAACTATTGTTTAAAAATAGGACTTGAGGCCGGGCGCAGTGGCTCATGCCTGTAATCCCAGCACCTTCGGAGGCCGAGGTAGGTGGATCAGCTGAGGTCAGGAGTTCCAGACCAGCCTGCCCAACATGGTGAAACACTGTCTCTACTAAAAATACAAAAAAATCAGCTGGGCATGGTGGCGGGCACCTGGAATCCCAGCTACTCAGGAGGCTGAGGCAGGAGAATCGCTTGAACCGGGGAGGCGGAGGTTGCAGTGAGCCGAGATTGCACCACTGCCCTCCAGCCTGGGTGACAAGAGTGAAACTCCGTCTCAAAAAAAAAAAAAGTATATATATATCAAAAAAAAAGTATATATATCAAAAAAAGTATATATATATGTGTATATATATATGTGTGTATATATGTGTGTGTATATATATGTGTGTATATATATGTGTATATATGTGTATATATGTGTATATATGTGTATATATGTGTGTATATGTATGTGTATATATGTGTGTGTATATATGTGTATATATATGTGTGTGTATATATATGTGTATATATATGTGTGTGTGTATATATGTGTATATATATATGTGTGTGTGTGTGTGTATATATATATATATATATATATATATATATATATATATGACTTGATGGCCAGCTGCAATGGCTCACACCTGTAAGCCCAGCC
Source organism: Pan troglodytes (assembly GCF_028858775.2). Taxonomy (NCBI): domain Eukaryota; kingdom Metazoa; phylum Chordata; class Mammalia; order Primates; family Hominidae; genus Pan; species Pan troglodytes. Next base: position 90,344,315 of record NC_072414.2, on the reverse strand, counting down.
ACCACTTTAGGAGGTCAAGGTAGGAGGATCGCTTGAGCCCAGGAGTTTGAGACCAGCCTGTAGTGAGACCTTGTCTCCACAAAAAAAATAAAAAAATGAGGCAGGAGGATTGTTTGAGCCTGGGAGGTGGAGGCTGCAATGAGCCGCGATTGCACCACCGCACTCTGGCCTGGACAACAGAGCGAGACCTTGCCTCAAAAAAACAGGAAAACGAAACAAAAAGACTTGAATACTTCATAATTTTGTGTCCTTAAAAATGTGTTCACATTATCCAGAGCAAGAATTGTTCGTACTGTAGTTGAAGAATGACAGCCCACGTTACTAAAAAAAATCAAGTGATTTCAGCCAGCTTTTCCCATGACATACTGCCTCATAGTTACTGCCAGGTAGTGGCTTTCGGCAAAGTCCAAGTTTCTAAGAGTGAGGCTAGTAAAATGTAAAATATCTTCGGTAATGTTTCTTAAAATAATGGGCCCATATGATACAAATTACATTTGTTAAACTGAAAAGATTTTGCTAACCTTTGTGGTAAGGTAGTCTTTGAAGAGAATATTTTGCTAGTGATACTAAATCAATGATTAATTGCAAAACATTGATCCCGTTGAAGGTCTTCATTAGTTGACCTTGCAGTTTACATAGGAAGGACCAAAAGGTGCTAGGAAGGGCCTTGGACATTAGGCCTTGCTGGACTGATCAGCAGTGGCTGACCCAGCCGTGGTCGTGGCTGATGGGACAGGCAGTGGCCGAGGGAGTCAATCTATTGCTGCAGCCCTGGGAACCCAAGCTTTGATACGAAGATTCTGAATGATTTAAGCATTTTCCCTAAAGAACACCTTAAGACGTACCATTATTTTTGTTTTTAAGGTAACTACGTCCACATATGCTTAAAGGCAATTCTTAAATTTGGGGTTTGCTGGGGGTTTCGGTTTCTTTACAGTCTGCAGTGAATTATCGTTTTAACTGTGTGCCTTTTTCATCAAAGCATTTTTCATTGTACTGAAAAGATTACATTCTTTTGGCTTTGGAAAAATATTTCCTGTTCAGTTCAAGCCATTACAGCCTGTTAGCATTTCACATCTGGAAGCCTGTGCCTCCCGTCACCAGCGAAGCGAGTGTGGCGGCCTGGCTGGGCCCCCAGCGCCTGCGTAAAGCGCTGGGACTTGTTTACTTCCCAAAGCTCAGCCTTGCGGGTTTTCGGGGAGTGAGGGGGTTCTGAGCGGGGGAGAGGCGCTTCCTTGCTCCCAGGGCAGGGGTGTGTGTGTGTGTGTGTGTGTGTGTGTGTGTGTGTGTGTGTGTTCATTCCTGGCGCTTCCTTGCTCCCAGGGCAGGGGTGTGTGTGTGTGTGTGTGTGTGTGTGTGTGTGTGTTCATTCTTCCTGGGATGGAGATGGAGGAGTCTTCCTCTTGGGTAATGAGGGGGGTTTCTTTCTCCCGGGGGTGGGGAGGGGAATCTTTCTTCCTAGTGAGTGTTGCATCCCCCCTCCCCTCATGCCTTAAGCAGCTATTTTTCACTCCCACCCAGTTTTCCAGAAAGCCAACCCAAACACTCTCCGTGTGAGAGGGAAGTATCCCTCAGGGAAGAGAACAAATTTGAACAAAAAACGCTGGGCAGCCTGCGGCCTTGGTGTGGGTTGGAGCTGCAGGCCTCAGTCTGGCACCCCTTGTCACCAGTCACCCAGGCTGGGTTGAGGGACGGCCCGGGAGAGGTGGCCCTGGTGCCTGCTCTGTGGCTCTTCTTCCTGGGGAAACAGGGGACTGCGTCCTGCTTTCAATCTTTAAAAGGGAACCAAGCCTCTGGGTGCCACGTTACTTTATGAGCATTAAGCTCTCCCCCAGTTTGCTGTGGTCTGAGAGGGTTAATTTTTGCGGCCTCCGGGACCCTGCTCTCCGGAGGTGGGCCTGATGCTGCCCCCACTCTCAGGATCATTGAGCTGGGCTGTGTCTGCTGATCCTGGTGGCTTCAGTGCTGAGAACACTCCCCCAGGGACCTGTCCCTGTGGCCTCTTGGGTGGCCAGGCACTAGAGCTCTGGGGCAGTGGTGCCCTGGGACAGAGTCCACTGAGTTCTTTGAGGGAGTGTGACAGCCCCCACAGCATAACCTGTAGGGGAAACGATTTCATGGTGTGGAAGGAGCAAAACATTCACTGCATTTCTCCTGATCACATGTGACCAGAAATGATGCCAAGCAAGTCTCGGCTTCCTGCAAGAATCAGGCAGGACCCTGAGCACCCAGGCCTCAGACCTGACGGCCTTGGGTGAGGTGCCCCCCTCCCTGCAAATCCAAATGACCACAGTGTCTTAGCACTCCCCTGGCAGGAGGTCAATTCACAAAGGGCCAAGGTCAGCATCTTCTTGGGGCTGGTCAATCAGTGCTCTTCCGTTGAACTTGCAACCTTGCTGTAGGAGACGGGTGGTCCAGATCTGACAAACATCTTTCCCAGAACACAGGGCCAGCGACAGAAAGTAAAAATCAAGATCAGATCTGTCCCTGCCCCTTAACGCTGGAGTTCCTGGGTGTGTTTTGAGAAAGGTCGCTATTGAAGTTGGTTTCCATGGGAGGAGCATGCAGCATGCGTGCAGGCCCCAGGGTGGAAGCAGCCCTCTCACCAGTTTGTTTTTCTTAATTTCTTTGAACGTTCAGTGAATCTTTTTTCAGACTTGTGGGAAGCCACTTGCCCAGTGAGTTGAAATGAATAGCAGTTTCAACAGAGAGCTTAGTTGAACAACCACGCAAATGGACTGAATGCTTTGTATGGGAAAAGCACGGGAAGGGGTCTTCATGGTGGGCTGGGGAGGGGAGGGAAGCTGTGTTGTACTCGGCATGCCCCAGCTCCTCTCGTTGTTGTGAGTTGGGGAGTGACTGCTCTGAGACAGAGTTGAGCTGTGAGTTAGGGAGTCCGGCAAGACAGAGGATGTGGCCCACATGTGCTCATCCTATCCTGGGCTGAACACAGGACTGTGTCCCCCAGAGTCCTTGCCCTTGTGTTTTAGGGCTCCAGGAGAGAGCTGGCTGCATTTGAGGTGGGCCTTGAGGATGGACAGGCAGAGAGAGCTCTGAAGCGGAGGGCATAGGGCACCCTGGGTACGGCAGAGGAGGGACCTGGGAATTTTTTTTTTGAGACAGTTTCACTCTTGTCGCCCGGGCTAGAGTGCAGTGGTGCAATCTCAACTCACTGCACCCTCTGCCTCCCGGGCTCAAGCGATTCTCCTGCCTCAGCCTCCTGAGTAGCTGGGACTACAGGCGCCTGGCACCACGCCAAGCTACTTTTTGTATTTTTAGTAGAGATGAGGTTTCACCATGTTGGTCAGGCTGGTCTCGAACTCTGGACCTCAGGTGATCCATGCACCTCGGCCTCCCAAAGTGCTGTGATTACAGGCGTGAGTCACTACACCTGGCCTGACCTGGGACTTTTAAATGGCATTTGAGCTTGGTAAAGGGGACTGTTTTGATCCGGTCAGTAGCACCAGCTGAATGTTTTACACAGGTTTTGAAATCAGATAGACCTGGGCTCATGCCCCAGTGCTGCCCCTTACTGGCCAAGCATTATCCTCTAGAGGCCTCAGTTTCCTCTTCTGTAAATGAGTTAAGCAGGATTCAGTGAGATCACGGCTGTGGAGTGCTCAGCATCTTGTTGGCAACTGGAGCCAAAAACACATCAGCTGCTGTTGTTATTTTAATTGGTGATGGAGGGAGGGCGGATGGGTGGATGGAGAAGATAGTTGTTACAAGATGCTGAGGGCCCGGCCCGGTGTCTCAAGCTCGTAATCCCGGCACTTTGGGAGGCTGAAGTGGGTGGAATGCTTGAGTCCAAGAGTTTGAGACCAGCCTGGCCAACATGGCAAAACCCCATCTCTAAAAAAAAAAAAAAATCACCACCACCACCAAATATTATCTGAGCATAGTGGCTTGCACCTGTGGCCCCAGCTACCTGGGGGGCTGAGGAGGGAGGGGACCTTGAGCCTGAGAGGTTGAGGCTACGGTGAGCTGAAATCGTACCACTGCACTCCAGCCTGGGTGACAGAGTGAGACCCTGTCTTAAAAAAAAGAAAAAGAAAAGATGCTGCGGCCCTGAGCTAAGGGATGCACATCAGGACGATGGGAGAGAGGTGGTGTCAGGACGATGGGAGAGAGGGGGTGCAGGCTCAGCTTGGTGTTTATGGCAGATCTGAATGGTCCCTGAGGAAGGAACTGGGGTGCCATCACGGATCCATTTGGCTCCTAAGCTGTGCACCTGGAGGGCCCAGTAAGGCGTAGGGAAGGCTTGTAGATTCAGGCCAGGGGGCTGAAAGAATGTGTTTACTCAGCTGTTTATTTACCACTCTGTATGCCCATGACATTTTCACCCTGGAAGGTGGGGGACAAGGAGGTGAGGCTTCTGCAGAGGCTGAGTTCTGGCCCACTGAAGCTGTTGACATCCTCCAAAGTTAGGAGCCTTTCCCTCCAGGAGCTATTCCCAGCAGTGAAATTCTTCCTAGGCAAACTTGGTGGACTGAAGACTTGACACTTTTTGCCACTTATTGCAGTCTTTGATTCCAGAATAGCGATTGGCAGGGGGAATGGTGCTTCCGAAACAAGCAGGGGAAGCTGCTGTTCCACAAGGGGCACCAAGTGGGTGTTTACGTCCAGGCTTATCTTGGGGGAGAAGGGGGGGGGGCAGGAGGAGGAGGAGGAGGCAGAGGAGGAGGAAGCAGAGGAGGAGGCAGTTGCTATGGCAGCCTCCTTCCCCTATGGGATGCTCAGAGGTGAATTGGAGGCTGAGGTGGGGTCCACAGATTGGGGATACAGCCCCTCCCCACTTGGGGACATGCCAGCCAGAATCTTTGGTCTCTGCAGAGTGGGAAACAGACTGCTGCTTCTCAGCTGAAGTTGGATGCTATCTATTTGTTTTAGCTGGCTGGGTATGGTGGCTCACGCCTGTAATCCCAGCACTTTGGGAGGCTGAGGCAGGTGGATCACTTGAGGTCAGGAGTTCAAGAGCAGCCTGGCCAACATGGTGAAACCCTGGCTCTACTAAAAATACAAAAACTAACCAGGCATGGTGGTGTGTGCCTGTCGTCCCAGCTACTTGGGAGGCTACGGGACAAGAATTGCTTGAAACCCGGAGGCCGAGGTTGCAGTGAGCCAAGATCGCACCACTGTACTCCAGCCTGGGCGACAGAACGAGACCTGTCACACACACAAAACCATCATCTGAGTATTCAAGGATATAATTTACCTCCAAAAGTAAGGTGAGAGGAAAGAGATGCAGAGGAAGAGTTGACGAATAACCAGCACATTAATATGTACGATAGCCCGTCTGTGTGTGGACATGTAGTTTTATAATTCATACTAGCAGTGTTCTTACAGAGTCTTACAAAGACTAGCCCAATTAAAGCAGAAGAATTGGCATAATCTTATGAACCTGCACGGCCAATGTAAGCTAGCAAAATAATAACTCAAGCTGGATTTTGACCAAGTCATCAAGTTCTATCCCGTTAGTCTCATGCTCAGGGTACCAGCATGTCTGCATGGTCTCTAGGCTGACTCTATAGCCATCTTAAGAGGGCTCACGCTTCATCTCCTTGGGGCTGGGGCCAATCCTGCCATCAGGAATGCTTTCTATTTTCTTTGGTACCCTCTGCTGGGCTGCTTTTTGTTTGTTTGTTTGTTTTAATTTTTTTAAAAAATAGGTGAGCCAGGCAAGGTGCAATGTGCCTACAGTCCCAGCTACTTCAGAGGATGACTTGAGCCCAGGAGTTCAAGTCCAGCCTGGGCAACATAGCCAGACCCTGTCTCTAAAAAAAAAGAAAAAAAAATAGGTGAACATAACTTTTAGAGCAAGTGTTCACTTTTTTTTTTTTTTTTTTTTTTTTTGGGACGAAGTCTCGCTCTGTTGCCCAGGCTGGAGTGCAGTGGCGCAATCTCGGCTCACTGCAAGCTCCGCCTCCCGGGTTCACACCATTCTCCTGCCTCAGCCTCCTGAGTAGCTGGGACTACAGGCACCCGCCACCAAGCCCGGCTAATTTTTTGTATATTTTTTAGTAGAGACGGGGTTTCACCATGTTAGCCAGGATGGTCTCGATCTCCGGACCTCGTGACCCTCCTGCCTCCGCCTCCCAATGTGCTGGGATTACAGGCGTGAGCCACTGCGCCTGGCCCAAGTGTTCACTTTTAAAAAACTCCTCAAGGAATAAGTGACTTTCCTTTCACAAAAGAGTAAAACTAATGTCCTTTCTTGCCTCTTCCACCCCAGCAGGCATGTATCCAGTAGATGTGTTGGAAGATGATCCTGACGCACATCAGGAAGCAGCTCTGGCTTACTATGCCTCATTTAGGGAAGGAGCTGGGGCCCCAGCTGAGGTTTTCTGTCTTCCCACTGGGGAGAAGGTATACGTGATCTTCCTTGGCGAAGAGCTCTGTAAAATCTAATTTACAGAGTAGAATGTTATTGAAAGAATATAATAGATTAAAAAAAAAACCATTCTGGAGTATTAGAATAAGTGCACCCTCAGAAGCAGAATGAATCCTGCATTGGGATTCTGGAGTCCAGAGTGTCCGTCCAGAGTTGCCAGGCAGTGAGCCAGAAAGCCTGTGTGAATGTTTACCACTCACTTACTAGCTGTGTGACCTTGAGCAAGTGTCTTAACCTCTCTGGTCTCGGTATTGTCATCTCTAGACTGGGGACAATAACAGCACATATCTTATAGTGTTGTTATGAGAATTAAGTGAGATACTGTGTGCTATGCCCAGCTACCTCGGTTTCCCCATTTGTAAATGAGGGGATTGGTTGGTCTTCAGTCTCCGAGGTTTGATTCAGTTCCAAAACTTTGTGATGTGGAATGAAGTTATATCAATTTTGATTTTTGGCACTGATGCAATTCTATGCATTTTGAGTAGGGACTGAAAAGCAACAGAGAGAAATGAAAACCATTTGTTAGGACAGTAGGATTGTGGGTGAAATATTAAAATTGTGTTACTTTTAAGATCTTTATTTCCCTCCCTGCAGTAAGTAAAAAGAATATGTAAGTTTTAGTCAATACGTATGTCAGCTACCTTTCTTTCAGATTTGAGGCTGATCTGTTGAAAGAGACAAAGTTTTCTTGTTTTATACGGATACAATTTCACTCACAGCAGGTATTGTTATCTGGTGGGCAAAGTTGGTTGAGAAAGACAGGGTTTTATTTCACTGCACTGAAGTTGTTCCTGAGTTAATGAAAACAATGACTTGTACAGTTTATTGTGTGGCTTCCTTGAGATTTTGGAGATGCTAGCTCGCAGTCATTCCCTGAAGAATCCAGCGCTCATCTGTGATCAAAAGCCTCCACGTTTTTGATCTGCAGATGGAGGTCGCTTTCCTCACACGCTTCTAGCGCCCCCTAGTGGCTATTAAGCCAAAAAGACAAAAGCTCGGTCAAGGCTAGTGGCTGTCTTAGCGAGCCAGCGTGGTGAGGGGCAGAGTTGCATGGAGTGTGGGGGTGCTAGGTCATCTCGAAAGTGGGGAGAATTACAAGAGTTAGCCCTGAAGTACTTTAGGATGGAGTTTCAATCATCTGCATTTATTTCACACATATTTATGGATTACATTACTTTCACCCCGCCCCAATATGTAGAATACTCAGTGAGTGAAGAATTTTAGTGTTATTAGTGACAGCATAAGACAGCTACTAAAATTAAGTTGTTTTAATGTGATAGGAATGCGAAATGACTTTATACCTATTTCCTTTTTCCCTTTCTAAAAAAAGGAAGTTTTGGCTGGGTGCAGCGGCTCACGCCTGTAATCCCAGCATTTTGGGAGGCAGAGGCGGGCGGATCACCTGAGGCCAGGAGTTCGAGACCAGCCTGGCCAACATGGTGAAACCCCATCTTTACTAAAAATTAAAAAAAAAAAAATTTAGCCGGATGTGGTGGTGGGCGCCTGTAATGCCAGCTACTTTGGAGGCTGAGGCAGGAGAATTGCTGGAACCCAGGAGACGGAGGCTGCAGTGAGCCGAGATCACACCACTGCACTCCAGTCTGGGCAACAAGAGTGAAACTCTGTCTCAAAAAAAAAAAAAAGAAAAAGAAAGTTTCATGAAAACAATCATTTGATTTCCTACTATTTTACTATTTTTGTAGTTAATAAGAAATGGGAGGCTGGGCGCGGTGGCTCACACCTGTAATCCCAGCACTTTAGGAGGCTGAGGCGGGTGGATCACGAGGTCAGGAGATCCAGACCATCCTGGCCAACATGGTGAAACCCCGGCTCTACTAAAAATACAAAACATTAGCTGGGTGTGGTGGCATGTGCCTGTAATCCCAGCTACTCAGGAGGCTGAGGCAGGGGAATCGCTTGAACATGGGAGGTGGAGATTGCAATGAGCTGAGATCTCGCCACTGCGCTCCAGCCTGGGCGACAGACAGAGACTCTATCTCAAAAAAAAAAAAAAAAAAAGAAAGAAAGAAAGAAAGAAAGAAATGGGAGCCGTCTCCTGCCACTCGGGATGTTGAAATAGTCTAATTTGGAATAATATTGGACCTCCTCATTGCTTAAAGAAGAAAAGGTTTAACTTTTCTTTTTGAATGCAGAGAAGTTTTTCGAAACAAAAAGAAAGATAAGGAAGTGGTTTGAACATACATCATGTCATTTCACTTTGGTCCTCCTAAAAATATTTCCTTTTGATAATTAACTCTTTTCCAGTCTTGAAATTGTCCTATCACATTTAAGATACAATAATATTAATACTTATCAATTTTTCTAGTACATGCTCGTCGTTTAATATTTAGGAACTGTTACAAAGGATGGAGAAAATAAAATCATCCATAGTTAACTGCTGTGAGCATTTTGATGTGTTTGCTTTTGACTTTTGTATTTTTGCATTTCTTAAAACATGGGTGATGGGAGGCGGAGTCTGCAGTGAGCCAAGATAGCACCACTGCACTCCAGCCTGGGCGACAGAGCGAGACTCCCTCTCAAAAAAAAAAAAAAAAAACATGGGTGAGATTACTCTCCGAATACAATGTGGTTTATAACAAGCACCTTTTCCTTTTCCTTTTTCTTTCCTTTTTTTTTTTTTTGAGGCAGGGTCTCTCTCTGTTGCCCAGCCTGGAGTAAAGTGGTGTGATCACAGCCCACTGCAGCCTCTACCTCTCAGGCTCAAGCGATCCTCCCACCTCAGCCTCCCAAGTAGCTGGTACTACAGGCATGTGCCACCACGCCCAGCTAATATTTTATTTTCTGTAAAGATGGGGTCTCACTATGTTGCCCAAGTTGCTTTCAAAGCCTTGGGCTCAAGTGATCACTGAGGTCTCCCAAAGTGCTGGGATTACAGGCATGAGCCATTGTACTCAACTGTCTTTCTGTGTTGATCCAATGCTTTGTAAATTTTGGGTTTAATGGCCTGTAACAGCTGGCTTGTGGATGAACCATGTTGCACACAACCTTTCGGGAGGGCCAGCTTGGGGACTCTTCATTAAAGTGACGCCAAAGACCAAGACATTTATAGGTTGCAAGATTTGTTAAGAAATCATTCTCTAAAACTGTGGAGGCCTGCTGTCAACTTATTTGAAACAAAGTTTTGCTCTTGTCACCCAGGCTGGAGTTCAGTGGCACTATCTCGGCTCACTGCAACCTCTGCCTCCCAGGTTCAAGCGATTCCTCTGCCTCAGCCTCCCGAGCAGCTGGGATTACAGGTGCTGGCCACCACGCCCGGCTAATTTTTTTTTTTTTTTTTTGTATTTTCAGTAGAGTCGGGATTTTGCCTTGTTGGGCAGGCTGGTCTTGAACCGCTGACCTCAGGTGATCCACCCGCCACGGCCTCCCAAAGTGTTGGGATTACAGGCGTGAGCCACTGCGCCTGGCCGCTATCAACTTTTAACAAGCAACCTGGCTGCCCAGCTCAGCCCATGTGTTCTTTTGTAATTTTTTTATACCTTTCTTGGTTTTCAAAACAGACTTGGTACCAGAGCACATTGACCTTTTTCATTTGATGACCACAAAGAGGGCTTTGGATGTGGGCACTTCAGAGAAGTCTCTGGGACAATCTCAGTATTAGAGACACTGGTTTCTGTCTCATATAACAAACAAGTGCTCAGTGTTGAGCTTCTCTGTCCCAGGGCTGACAGGGAGCCTAGACTGGGCCTGTAGGGCCCAGAGAACGTGTGCATTTCTTTTTCTTTCTTTCTTTTTTTTTTTTTTTGAGACAGAGTCTCACCCTGTTGCCCAGACTTGAGGTGCAGCATCACGATCTCGGCTCACCGTAACCTCCACCTTCCAGTCTCAAGCGATTCTCCTGCCTTAGCCTCCCAAGTAGCTGGGATTACAGGCATCTGGCACAACCGCCCGGCTAATTTTTGTATTTGTAGTAGAGATGGGGTTTCACTATGTTGACCAACCTGGTCTTGAACTCCTGACCTCAAATGATCCAACTGCCTTGACTCCCGAAGTCCTGGGATTACAGGCGTGAGCCACTGCGCCTGGCCAAAGGTGTGCATTTCTTGAAACTGCTTGCTGGACTGAGCCAGGGCAGCAGGCAGCCTGAGTGGCATCCCAAGGGGAGGCGGGCACGTCCCAGGCTGTGTCCATACAGTGGCCACCGGGGCCCTGGGAGAAGAGCTGGGCCCGAGGTGGGCAGATTGGGATCCAGAGAGCTGCTGCGGTAGGAAGCGTTTGGAAGGGAGAGCCGAATGGTGATTGGCCGACGAGTAGGTGTCTAGTTGACACATGGATAGATGGACATGTGGACGTGGGGAAGAAAAGGTGTGCTGGGTGGGAGATGGGAGAAGAAGTTTTTGAAATTCCCCTTGTGTTTAGCTCAGCATGGGGAAGGTTTCCATTTTTGTGGTGCCTGTGTTCCGTCAAATTAAGCCTGTGTTCCGTGCAACAGTGTTCTTTCAATGCACACCATGCTAATTAATGTTAAGTAAATTCCCGTGCCCGTATTATGATGAAATAACAAAACGGTTATTTTATTATTTTTTCAGGTGAAACGTGAAGCTTCATATGTCTGCTTTTGCACGGTGCACCGTGATGAACCTCAACATAAGATACTGGTTTTGTTAATCCCCAGGACACAAAGACAGGTTGGTGGTTATTAATGGATTTCAAAAACGGGCATCTTGACTTCATCATATACAATGGATGGAATCAAACCCGTAGGAGATGATGGTTGTGCTCATAGGCTGAACTTAGAAGGACATGAAAGCAGAACTGATTTATTTTCAGGTTTTAGGGATCCAGTAGTGCATTCGTATTTCTGTTTATTGACATATATATTGTTGTTGGGTTTTTTTTTTTTTTTTTTTTTTTTTTGAAACAGAGTCTGGTTCTGTCACCTAGGCTGGACTGCAGTGGTGTGATCTCGGCTCACTACAACCTCTGCCTCCCGGGTTCAAGCGATTCTCCTGCCTCAGCCTCCTGAGTAGCTGGGACTACAGGTACCCACTACCACACTCGGCTAATTTTTTGTACTTTTAGTAGAGATGGAGTTTCACTGTGTTAGCCAGGATGGTCTTGATCTCCTGACCCCGTGATCTGCCCGCCTTGACCTCCTAAAGTGCTGGGATTACAGGCGTGAGCCACCGCGCCCAGCCTTTTTTTTTTTTTTTTTTTGACATAGTCTTGCTCTGTCACCCAGGCTGGAGTGCAATGGTGTGATCTCGGCTCACTGCAACCTCTGCCTCCCAGGCCCAAGCAATTCTCCTGCCTCAGCCTCCCGAGTAGCTGGGACTATGGGCGTGCCACCATGCCTGGCTAATTTTTTTTTATTTTTAGTAGAGATGGGGTTTCACCATGTTGGTCAGGCTGGTCTTGAACTCCTGACCTCAAATGATCCCGACTGCCTTGGCCTCCCAAAGTGCTGGGATTACAGGTGTGAGCCACCACGCCCGGCCTATGTATTTGTTTTTGTATTAAAGACACGAGAACTGCCTCTTGCCCACAGTGGCAGGCCTTGGAGCTGCTTTTGAGGTTGCTGTTCTTATTAACAACAGCGCACAGAATTGCAAGCTCTGAGTGAGGTCCTTTTGTTGGAGTGTTACCACAGCCCTGTGCACCCAGGGGACCATTCTCATCCCCCACATTCAGACAAGGACATGCGGCCTCTGAGTGGTGGAGTAACTGGCCTAAGACCACACAGTTAGGGCATGGTAGGGATTTTTTTGCAAGGTGATGACTGGGTGGGGTTTTGTTTCTGGTGGTGAAGTTTAGGTAATCTGTAACTCATTCATTCTTCCTCTGTGTTGTGGAGAGACCATTTGTGGCTGGATTTCAGATCCTTGGAGTGAGTCCTCTGGAGAAGACGCATCACCAGACTCCATGGCATCTGGGGCAGGGGCCTGGGGGCCGTGGCAGTGGGCAGTGTGAGGTGGGGAGCAGAGAAGGGGTGCAGCCCGTCTGTCCTCCCTGAGAAGAAGTGAAGGAACTCGTTTCAGTGAGGGCTGTCAGTTTAATTTTAATCCTATGCAGAAATTTTCTCCTCTATTATACCTACGTTTTATCTTGTGTTTTGCAGATCTCTTACAATGGCTGAGTATTGCTTTCCTAATAAGAAATAATAATAATACATCTTAATTGGTGACATGGTTTGGCTGTGTCCCTGCCCAAATCTCATCTTGAATTGTAGCTCCCATAATTCCCAGGTGTTGTGGGAGGGACCTGGCAGAAGCTAATTGAATCGTGAGGGCAGTTTCCCCCATGCTGTTCTTGTGGTAGCGAATAGGTCTCACAAGATCTGATGGTTTTATTTTTTTGTTTTTTTATTTTCTGGGGGGGATGGAGTTTTGCTCTTGTTGCCGAGGCTGGAGTGCGGTGGCACAATCTCGGCTCACTGCAACTTCCACCTTCTGGGTCAAGCGATTCTCCTGCCTCAGTGTCTCGAGTAGCTGGGACTACAGGCGTGTGGCACCACGCCCAGCTAATTTTTGCATTTTTAGTAGAAACAGGGTTTCACCGTGTTGGCTAGGCTGGTCTCGAATTCCTGACCTTAGGTTATCTGCCCGCCTCGGTCTCCCAAAGTGCTGGGATTACAGGCATGAGCCACTGTGCCTGGCTGATCTGATGGTTTTGTAAGGGGTTTCCGCTTTTGGTTGGCTCTCATTCTCTCTTGCCTGCTGCCATATAAGACAGGCCTTTTGCCTTTTACCATGATTGTGAGGCCTCCCAAGCCATGTGGAACTGTGAGTCCATTAAGCCTCTTTTTCTTTATAAATTAGTCAGTCTTGGGTATGTCTTTATCAGCAGCATGAAAACGGACTAATGCTATTGGTCCGCCCTCCTTCGATGATGTGATATCTGGTGAAAGTTTGGGGTGATGGATCTTTTACTATATCTGCAAATGGGGGCCTCCTTCAGCTTCCAGCTTCCTTAGACATAGACCTTTGCCTGTCACCTGCCTGTCTGTCTGGGACCTGTACTCAGAGGATGCCCCGCATAGTGCGTGTCACAAAGCCCAAGGTGACATCTTTGGGGCAAGCTATTCTGCACGTCCTCAAGGCCTCTGTGTTTGCTAAACGTGAAACTCAAGTGTGCTTAGCTAGCTGCGTGGGAGTTTTCAGCATGCAGGCAAAGCCTCCTCATTGCTTCAGGGCTGGAGGTGGCTGAGATGTGTGCGAGAGCTTTCTGTCGAGGTTCAGGGTGCTTCCTACCTCTGTCCGGTGGAGCTTTGGCCGTTGTGAACAGAGGTCCTATGAGAACCTCAGGCCTTTGATATTGCCTTGGATTTGTGACTCCACCACCAAGTCGCTGAAAGTACCAAGATGTACCCACATGAACCCTTCAGTGCACAGATTGTCAAAAACTCTAAGAATATTGTTTGCCCATTTTAAGAAAATGCTCACATATCAGCTGCCCCACCACCCCCTTTTAGGCATTTAACAATATTCTGGTTATAGGTCTTTAACTACAATTTGCATAATGTAAACATATGACTGACTCTTATAAATCTGTTTCTCATTTGTATTGGACTTAATTTTTTTTGTTGTTTTCAAGAATGTACTATAATAAATATTCATAAGCTCCAAGACATCTCACTATGGACCATTCGTTATATATAATAGCACTTTAAATAACGTTTTGAAATGTTTTCCTACTGCTGTGGGCTCAATTGTGTTGGCTGTGATTTTGCATGGTTTCAAAAAAAGCACTCAGGTGTTCCTGGAGCCCCACGCTCTCGCTCTTTAATCCGGTATTTGGAAGCAGGCACGAGTTCTTTCCCAAACACATCGCACATTTCCAGAGCATGTCTTGTGGCTTGAAGCATGTGGACTGTGCAGCAGCCGATGCTATCAGGGACCCTCTTCACAGCTTTGACAAATGTGTCACCTCCCCTCTATGCTTAGCTGTGACCGTGGAGAATGCTATCACTAGTTCCTTTGCCACTTTCTTGGAGAAGTTCTATTTGTGAAGGCCGTGCGTGTTTGTGTGTTTGTGTGTCTAAATGGAAGCTAAAGGAGTCAGAAGCTGTTTGATAAGCCCTGGGTATGAGTTAATTATTGATAAGGTGGTTGAACCCATCACAGACACTTCCGATAACTCCGCAAGCAAATGAAAAACATCCCGGAATTGTGAATTCCCCTGTGGCAAGTGATTATCGTTCGTGGTGGCAGTCTGCTGTTACGAGGTAAGTAATGAAGCTTTCCACCTTTCCCCTTTAAGAAACTGTGACTACACTTTCCATGGAGCGGGGGTGAGAGCAGGTGCCCTTGTCCCTGTGGCTCCTGGCGGGCTCTTTCTGGATGCTTCTCTGGACAGAGGCTGGTTTATATTCTTTGAGGGGACATGGCTGAAGGCTGCCAGGAACCCCCTTTCCTAGGTTGCTCCCGTGCCTTTGCAAGGACTTCAGCTTCCACTTATGTCTCCTTGTTTGTTACTTCATTTATTTCCTTTTGTTATTCTCATTTGTTAATTATTAATGGATCTCAAATGTTTATACATATTAAAAAAACTTATCAAAAAAGTTGGGGCCTTTTTCTGATCTTCCGTGTAAAATCAAAACCACTCATCCTAGCCTTCAAGATTGACATCAGATGATGACCTTCAGCTTTTCTCATTTCTTCCTGTGTCCTGTGCTGCATAATAGGATGAACATGGACTTTGACGTCAGATGGAGCTGACTTGGAATCCTGGCTCTGCCAGCTGGCTGGCAGAGGGGGTAAGTTATTTAACCTCTTTGAGCGTCAGTTTCATCATTTGCAAAATGGAAACAGCTTACCTACTTCACAAGACAGTCGTGAGAATGAAATTATTTATGGCAGGAAATCTGATGCATTGGACCATCCCAGGGCAGAGCCTAGGCATGAAATCTGCAGGACTCCCGGGCTCCTTCGGGAAGTGCACCCTGGCTTGTTCCTCCTCTGTCTTTGCGTGTTGTGCTAGAGAAGTATGGATTTCAGAGTGGGGGGCCTGTTCTGTAGCTTCTGGTGAAAGTTTGGCAGTTGGAATCACCACCCTGGCAGATTCTGCTTGGGGACTTCCCCAGGGACAATCTTAGTCTGTTTTTCAGCTACTGTTCTTGGATTTTTTTTTTTTTTTTTTTTTGAGATGGAGTCTTGCTCTGTTACCCAGGCTGGAGTGCAGTGACACGATCTCGGCTCACTGCAACCTCCACGTACTGGGTTCAAGCGATTCTCCTGCCCCAGCCTCCCAAGTACCTGGGATTACAGGCATGTGCCACCACACCCAGCTAATTTTTAGTAGAGATGGGGTTTCACCGTGTTGGCCAGGCTGGTCTCGAACTTCTGACCTCAAGTGATCCACTCGCCTCAGCCTCCCAAAGTACTGGGATTACAGGCCTGAGCCACTGCGCCCGGCCTCTTCTTGGATTCTTATTAATTGTCAGAAAGTTGTTCCTTATACTGATCCAAACTGCCTCCTTGTATAAATGTCATGCAGTCCATCCAAAAGCCCCGACTGATCAGGGATGGGCTGGAGCGGATGTGTCTCGATGCCCCCTGGGTCAAGAGACTGTGGCTCTCATCAGGTGAGCCTTAAGGCAGGCGCGATGTGGCACTAATGGAAGGATAGGTCCAGCTCAGTTATAGCTCAGTTTTCTTTGGTGCTGCTCAGGCTGTGACTGAAGCAAACAGCACTTATCCATGGAGAGTAATGGGGATGACGGATGAGAGGACTTGAAACCTTTTGAGCAACGCTTGAAGAAACTAGGGCTATTTCTCTTTAGAGAAGGAATGCAGGGCTCTAGAAACTCATGTTTTGAAAGGGTGTTGAGGTCATTAGGTCCAGTGTTTTCCAAGATGATTTTAAGGAGGTGCGGCTGAATTTCAGACGGAGAAAAAGGATAATCTTTTGGGTTTTAATTTTCAATATTTTGAGGAAAACATTTTTGCTTCCTGCCAATATGCCTTTAGTGCTTGACTAACACTTTTTAATCACCTTTTTTATTTTTGAAAAAAGAGAGTAGGCCTCCCAGCTGAGTACCCTTAGCTAGAATGCTATGTTTTGTCTTTGTAAGGTATTTTTATAATTATAGCAAATGATGCCTCATTTATGGCAGGGCTAATAAGAGGACAGGTGGTGTTCAGATGTGTCAAAATCACGAAAGTGTTTTCTGGGAGGCACTGGCCTGTGGTCTGGGCCTCTGCACCCCCAGGAGCCTGTTCTATTCTGGGATAGCTCTGATTGTTAGAACATTCTTCATGAGGAGCCCAAACTGATAGGGCCATATGCCTCTCCATTGGCCTTGTGCCTCGCGTGGGGTCATCCAGGTAGGTGGGCATGGCTTCTCCACTCAGGTGTGCCGCATTTTCAAAGTCCTCCCCTCCACCAGATCACACATCTCTCAGTCTCCAGTTGCTTCTCCTGGGATGCAGGCTGCAGAGCTTGTCACACCCTGGGTCCCTCTTTCAGGTCTAGGCTTCTTTTAGCACGACGTCAGAACTTGTCCCATGGGTGCCATTGTGGAAGCACCTGGGTTTTGTAGTAAGTTAGTCCTGGGTTCAGATCCTGGCTCTGACCCTCAGGAGCGGGTGGCCCTGGTGAAGTTCCTGAGTGTCTCTGAGCCTTATTTTCCTGCCTTGCGACTCGGTAGCGTGGCCTGTGCCCAGCAGCAAGGCATCACCAAGGAGCTGGTTAGAAATACAGGATCTCAGCCGGGTGCCGAGGCTGACGCCTATAATCCCAGCACTTTGGGAGGCCGAGGTGGGTGGATCACCTGAGGTCAGGAGTTCAAGACCAGCCTGTTCAACATGGTGAAACCCCGACTCTACTAAAAAAATACAAAAATTAGTCAGGTGTGGTGGCGGGCGCCTGTAATCCCAGCTACTCGGGAGGCTGAGGCAGGAGAATCGCTTGAACCCAGGAGGCAGAGGTTGCAGTGAGCCAAGATCATGCCACTGCACTCTAGCCTGGGCGACAAGAGAGAGACTCTGTCTCAAAAAAGAAAGGAAAGGGAAAGGGAGAGGAGGGGAGGGGAGGGAAGAAAGAAAGAAATACAGAGTCTCAAGCCCCACCCCAGACCTAGAGTCAGAACTTGGGCTTTAACAAGATCCCCAGGCGATTTGCAGGCACACCGCAGGCTGCAAAATGCTTGTCTAGAGAACCGTGAGATTAGAGTGGTGGTTGGAGAAGTGTTCACTCTTCTTGGACTGGACATTTTGCTTCCACAAAGCTAGCCTCAGTTTACCTGGGCATTTCCTGCCCAAGTTTGACTCACCTGACACTTCACTCACCACCTGCGTGCCCGGCCCTGGGCTTTCCACATGAACTTGTTATTAAGACATCACTCTCTTTCAAAGTTTGTGTAGTTGATGTTTCAAACCTAAAGATAGGAACTTATCTTTATTCCACTATATATAAATAACAGCTTTATTGAGATACAATTCATATACCATATAATTCCTCTATTTAAGGTTTACAGTTCATGTTTTTTAGCATACACAGAGTTGTGCATCCATCATACAATCAGTTTCAGAACATTTTCATTACCCCTAAAACAAACCCCACTCCCTTTATCTATCACGATCCTTCTACCCTCCCCAGCCCCAGGCAGCCACTAATCTACTTTCTCTATGGATTTGCCTATTCTGGACATTTCTTATGAATGGAATCATACAATATATGCCCTTTTGTGCCTGACTTCTTTCACATAGCATAATGTGTTCGAGGATCATCCATGTTAGATCATGTTTCAGTACTTCCTTCATTTTTAGGGCTGAATAATATTCCACTATGCAGATACATCACATTTGTTTATCCATTCATCAGCTGATGGACACTTCGATTATTTCCACTTTTGGACTATGAATAATGCCACTGTGAAAATTTGTGTACAAGTTTTTGCATTGGGGATATGTTCTCATTTCTCTTGGGAGCCCAGGAGTGGGATGAATTGCTGAATCATACAGTAATTATGTTTAACCTTTTGAGGATCTGTACTGTTTTCCAAAGCCACTGCAACATTTTATGTTTCCTTCAACAACGTTTGAGGATTCCGATTTTTCTACATCCTTGCCAACACTTATTATTGGTAATAACTCAATAACTATTCTAGTGGGTGTGAAGTGGTGTCTCTGGGTGTGGGTTTGATTTGCATTTCCCCGATGACTAATGATATGAG
Source organism: Pan troglodytes (assembly GCF_028858775.2). NCBI lineage: Eukaryota > Metazoa > Chordata > Mammalia > Primates > Hominidae > Pan > Pan troglodytes. Next base: position 90,325,791 of record NC_072414.2, on the reverse strand, counting down.
TATCTTTTCATGTGTTTATTGGCCATTTGTATATCTTCTTTAAAGAACTGTCTATTCTTATTTTTTGCTATTTTAAAATCAGGTTATTTGTCTTTTTAGTATTGAGTTGTGAGGTTTAAAATCTAGTCTTTATATATTCTGGATACAAATTCTTTATCAGCTATATGATTTGCAAAATTTTTCTCCCATTCTGTGGGTTGTCTTTTCACTTTGTTGGTGGTATCATTTGAAGCACGAATGTTTTTAATTTTTTAAATTATACTTTAAGTTCTAGGGTACATGTGCACAACGTGCAGGTTTGTTACATATGTATACATGTGCCTTGTTGGTGTGCTGCACCTGTTAACTCGTCATTTACATTAGGTATATCTCCTAGTGCTATCCCTCCCCCCTCCCCCTACCCCAGGCCCTGGTGTGTGGTGTTCCCCACCCTGTGTCCAAGTGTTCTCATTGTCCAATTCCCACCTATGAGTGGGAGCATGTGGAGTTTGGTTTTCTGTCCTTGTGTTAGTTTGCTCAGAATGATGGTTTCCAGCTTCATCCATGTCCCTACAAGGGACATGAACTCATCCCTTTTTATGGCTGCATAGTATTCCCTGGTGTATATGTGCCACATAAATGTTTTTAATTTTTATGATGTCCACTTTATCTATTTTTTTGTTGTTGTGTTTGCTTTTGATGTCGTATCTAAGAAACCATTACTTAATCCAAGGTCATGAAGATTTATGCCTGTGTTTTCTGATTATGTTTTTCTTGGGTCTGTTATTTCATTGTGTTTAAAGAGTGAGTCCTTCCATCCAGTTATATTCGCTCTTTCTTCTGACTGTATAGCTGTGTCCTTTGAAGGCATGCATTCATTTTTTTTTTTTAAGATAGGATCTCACTCTGTTTTCCAGGCTATGGAGCTCATAGCTTACTGTAATCTTGAACTCCTAGGCTCAAGCAATCCTCTAGCTTTAGCCTTCTGAGTAACTGGGACTATACATGTGTACACTATCACACCTGGCTAATTAATTTTTTTTTTTTTTTTTTTTTTTTTTTTTAGAGACAAGGTCTCCCTATATCGCCCAGGTTGATCTGGAACTCCTGGCCTCAAACGATCTTCCCACTTTGGCCTCTCAAAGTGCCAGGACTATAGGCATGAACCACCATGCCCAGCCTTGATGGTGTGCTTTCTTTATTTGTAATCCAAGTACCTAAAAAAATGCTGATCATTATTCATGCAATATTATACCTTTAAAAACACACTCAACCCATTGTTTAACACACATTGCTGGCTCATCCACAAAAAGATTTCAAGAGACTTTATGAACTGAATGCTTGAAATTTAGAGTGGAGGGAAACCTGGCTGCTGAAACCAAGATGGCTTATGTTTAATTGTTCTCCTAACACTAGTCTGGGAACACTCTGAGAAAAGGAGGTGAGGCCAGTTTTGTATCATCTGGTTTGGGGGAATTCATACTGATTTTAAGTCTAGTCTTTCTTTTCTTGGTCCTTATAGACCATCTTTCACAATTCACTCTGGACCTTTGTCAGGAGGGGATGCTAGGAGAACCAGGCGTTAATACTAAGGCTGATGTTATCCCCCTATGCACTGGGGCAACATTGGTTCATGTTTGGTCTTTTTGGCCATTCCTGTCATTGTATAATTACAGAGAGTGGATTTCAACTTCAGCATCACATTCACAGGTTCTGCTCCTTGGGATGTGAATTCACTGGGTCTAGAGACTTGAGCATCTCTAAAAGGAGCAAATCTCTAAAAGAATGTCCCAGAGGCTGATTAAAAATGGCAAGTTGTAATTGATATGAAGTCAAATGCAGCTGTTTGGGAAATAAACAAAGGTAAGACATAAAAAAGGATGAGTTCATGTCCTTTGTAGGGATATGGATGAAGCTGGAAACCGTCATTCTGAGCAAACTATCGCAAAGACAGAAAACCAAATACCGCATGTTCTCACTCACAGGTGGGAATTGAACAATGAGAACACTTGGACACAGGAAGGGGAACATCACATACTGGGGCCTGTTGTGGGGTGGAGGGAGCGGGGAGGGATAGCACTAGGAGATATACCTAATGTAAATGACGAGTTAACGGGTGCAGCACACCAACATGGCACATGTATACATATGTAACAAACCTGCATGTTGTGCACATGTACCCTAGAACTTAAAGTATAATAATAATAAAAAAATAAACAAAAAACCAACCAAACAACAACAACAGGAAAACAAAGGCAAGACCCTTGCCTTATACTCTAATCCACTATTTCCAGTTTCCAAGCCATTCCTAGTTTGGGGACCAGTTGGCTTTCCAGTGAAGATGGTCCTCTGTGAGCATCTGTGAAGATGGTCCATTAGAGCATCTTCCAGTGAAGATGGTCCATTAGAGCATCTGGCCAACGTGTGTTCTTCCTCAAGGTTCTCTCCAAGTCCAGCCAGCCTACCCGGGCCCCTCACCCTGTTTTCACGAGCAGTTTCCCAGCCTGCCTGAGCTTACTCAGTGCTCTGGTCTTCCCCACCTTATTCTTTAAGGATTGTGCCAGGCCTGGGGCTCTGCACTCAGTTACAGGCACCTTTGTCCATCCCCCACTGTAACACCTTCGTAACATCTGACCGTTTCTGAATGGGCCTCTTTTCTGCAAGCTCCTGGGCCACACCTTTAGTTCCAGATGGAGTCTTCCTGTTGTACTTGTCAGGAAACTTGCTGATTTGTCTTGTAAGATTTCCTCTTATCAGCTCTCTTTCTGACAACTTTTATTTTATTTTATTTTTTCATATAAAGCCCAGGAGTCAGATGATCAGAGGGCAAGGCAAAGAATGTTCCAGAGGCTGATTAAAAATGGCAAACTGTAATTGATATGCAGTCAAATGCAGCTGTTTGGGAAATAAACAAAGGCAAGACCCTTGCCTTATACAACAACCCAAATAAACTCCAAACGGATTGAGGAATTACATGTAAAAAAACCAAATGAGATAAAATTAAAATCCACACCCATAATATAAAAATGAATATAAAATTTCTTTCTACTCATGATTTAAGTTTCTGGAAACCTCTGTGGCAACAGGAATTCACAACTGATTAGCTTCAGCATGTACAGACTAAAGAGTAAAGACCCGAAAATTAAAATTAAACCTATGATAGGAGAGGTATAGATAGATAGGCAGACAGGTAAGGATGATAAAATATTCATGGTAGATTTAGGTAGTGAGTGTGTGGGTGTCCACTGTAACAAATGTTTGAAAACTTTTGTCATCAAATGTTTTAGAAAAAGGAAAAAAAATTATAATTGAGTAAAATGACAAAGATATGATGCCACAGTGCTGCAGAAGGTTTTGGAGTAAGGAGGCTCTTGGGTATTGCTGGAAGCAGTTGGGAGCCCTCCCTGGTTCTTGGCAGGGAAGTGGCAGTCTGGCCGGTATGGGGGTGTGAAACCAGATAAGTTATCCACCGCCCACTGCCCATTTCCTCAGGACCTCTGGCTCTGCCTCCTGGCGTCCAGACTCAGTGGTGGTGCCCGTGCTTGGCTCTCGCAGAGGCTGGCTCTGTCCCCAGCACTAGGGGCTGTGGACCAGCAGCAGCAGGCCCTCCCTGCTTGCTCTCAGCCCTTGGCTGCCTGGGGGGCATGCTGAAGGAGCGCTGAAAGGAAGTGGAGATTTCCAAAGAAGCCTGGTGATGTTATGGAGGATGGGGTGGGGACGGGGATCCTGGCTCTGTATCTTCAGTCCTTGGCAAAATGCCCTACCCATGATTGGAAGGAAGGACATGCCAGTGAATCTTGGGGAGGCTGCTGGCAACCTGGGCAGAGATGCTGGGGGCTTGCCTGGCAGGGGGCACAGGTTGGAGACACATGGAGTGGATTGAAAGCAATGGTGAGGAAGGTTTCAGCGTGGCTAGGTGGTGGTACCAGCCATGCTCGGTTATCTAGGAGAAAAAGCACAGGGCAAGGTCAACCTGAGCTCCCATCTGAAGGGTCTGGGGAACAGCAAAAGCAGGGGGAAGTAAGATTTGGCAGCTGGAGGAGGAGTCTGGGCCTGGATCCTCCACCTGGGTGGGAACCTGTGCTGTAGGTGTGTCTGCGTTGTGGGGCATAGCACCTTGCAGTTATCACCTGTTGCTATTCCTCGCCCTGGTCATTGCCTGTGGTTGACCTTCTTTGGTAGATTATAACCTCTCTGAAGGGAGGGGTCCTGCCACTTAGATCTTCTGGGCTCTGTTGGGTGGCCAGCATCCCCAGAGGGTGTTTGCTAAATATTAGTTAGGTCTCTGCATGGGGGAGATGTGGGATGGGGAGGCAGCTGGGCTAAGAAACAGAAATCAAGACACTGAGGGAGAAGGAAGGCTGAAGCAATAGTGTTTGCAGTTGTTGACTTCCCTGATTAGAACATCTATCCCTCCAGCCAACTCCCAGGACGTTTTGTGACCAAGCATAGCACTAACCCTTCAAATGGCTGCTAATTGATTTACAGTTTTTGGTGATTGCACAGCATGTGCACCCGGAGAAAAACAAGCAGAGAATCAAAAAATGATGATTTTTTCCTGGAAAAGCATGCCCGTTATAGCCTACAGGGACAGCAGGGGCCAAGGCAAACATTCAGCTGAAACCAGAGCCTTGGTGTAGCCTGCCTTCCGAATGGCTGTCCTGGGCCGGGAGATTGCGACATGGTGGGGCTGTGGCCAGACCCTCTCTGGGCTGTGCCGGGGGCAGGTGGTGGTCGGGAGGGAACCTCAGGGAACTTCTTTGGGGCCAGGAGGTCCTGTCTGGGCTGCTCCTCTCTGCTGTGCAGGCTGCCCAGATTTTGGGGATGGGTCAGGGATGGAGGGCTGGAAGCGGGTGGGGGTTGTGAATTTGGGACTCCCAGAAGGGGGCCCAGCTAGAGCAGCTCCTGGTCCCTGCGGGTGGGCCTTGAAGGGAGGGGCTGGGCCCTCTGGTGGGATGGATGGGTGCAGCGCAGTGCTGACTAGCAGGATGAGGGCAGTTTGTGTATATCTAGTGAAAAAAATGAAAACCAACTGGGGTGGTGGGAGATGGGGAGAGGCTCGCTGACCTAGTGAAGTCTGGGTTTTGGCGTGTGGAGTGGTGATTGCAATTTTTCTGGCTTTGAAGTGTGATGGCCCCGCAGACTCAAGAACACAAAGGATGCAGAGTGGAGATTTCCCGGAGCCTGCTTCAGGGACCACCTGGTTAGCAGGCACCCTGTAAACATGCCTGCCATGAGCGTGTGGACATAGCATCTTTATATTTTAGTCTGTGCTTTCTTTCTGGATCATGCAAAGGGAAACGTCAGTCCGAGGCAGGTCAAATCCCACCCTCCACATTGGCAGAGCCCCGCTGAAGTAGGTTTGACAGTTTGAAGGAAAAGAGCTCTGGCCAGAAACTCAGGCTCTATTTAAATACCTGCGTCTCTGGGCAGCTGAGGTGCCCATGTGGCCACGGATGTTTGGCCAGTGTTAGGTGGCCCCCAGGTTGAGTAGTGACCCAAGCCACTTCTCATACCACCTAAAGGAGCCCCGTGCTAGGAACAGAGAGATTTGTTTTCGTTGGACCCTAAAAGGTGCCAATTGAAGGGCTGGCTACTCACAAGGACAGCGAAATGTTTTGGAAGTGCATGTTGGCTAGAGTTTGGGATTTCCCTCTTTATGGCACTTACTGTGAGCTGGATTTAAATATAGGGGAAAACAGCATCCCACTTTCTTACCAAGGGACTAATGGTATTTGGAAAACAGGGATGCTCCATGGGAAATATTTCGAGTGTCAAGGACGGAGCCTTGGGCTTGGTGTGGTGGGGGTGGGTTGCTTCTGGGAGGCACACTGAAGATTTTACCACTGCATTTGGGGGGCTGTCTGCATCTCTTTTTGCTTCCCCCAAACCCGAGAAACGTGCCAAGCCTGCCTTGGTCCAGCTGGTGATTTTAAGACTCCTTTCCTAGATGTACAGCTTTAGCGTGGGTTTCTTTTTGTCCCCAAAACGTTGCAGTTCAGCTGTACCTCTGGATCCAGGCACCCCACCTTGCTCCATCTTCCTCTGGTTAAAATCTAGACTCATGAAAACAAAATAGCTTAAGGCAAGAAAGGCCTGAGAAACAGAGGGAGGCTGATGCAAATCTACTGCAAACCAGATGTTTCCTTCTCTGTGGCAAAGAGGCGCTGAAGTTCATGGGGCATCTGGGGAAGTGTTTGTCTTTAAGGAAGACATCTGTATGGAAGTGGTAGCCTGAGTAATGCGATGTGACAGTTGCTGTGTCGACTCGCGTATTTTCCCCTCCCCTTATATTATTGGCCAGTTCAATGTTGCACAAAAGTCGTGCAATGCCTTGGAATGTGTTTATGTGCTGTCCTCTGCCAGAACTTTTCAGCATTTTTTTTTCCTACGTGTGTTTTGCTTTTGAGAAGATGGCCTGTCACTTTGGTTTAACTGTGTTCTTTTTTTGTGGAACTACATATTTCTTGGATTTGTAACGGGGCAGTGGCGACTTAGACTCCAGGAGAGTAATGGATGGGGGAGCAAAAAGGGGCAGGAAGGGGCACTTGAAGCCCCTTCCAGACCAGGGGTCAGACATGAGCAATTTGCAGGTAGTTTGAGGAGATAATATGTGTGCGAGTGGAATGGGTCCCTCCTTGGTGTCTGTGATGGCATGGGACATGGATCCTTCTTCTCTCTCTCTTCTCAGCTCCCGGCTATGTATCCAGCTGCCTGCTGGCCAGGCTCACTTTGCCATCTCTATCAGGCATTTGGAAACTGCAGCCCGCACTTTCCTCCTCTTCCTCCTCTTTGCTTCCTCCTAGTTAAGGCACCTGCAACCTTCTGCTGAAGCTTGAGGGCTGGCTGCCCTCACTGCTACCTTCTTCTTTTTTTTTTTTTTTGAGATGGAGTTTTGCTCTTGTTGCCCAGGCTGGAGTGCAGTGGTACGATCTCGGCTCACCACAACCTCTGCCTCCTGGGTTCAAGCGATTCTCCTGCCTCAGCCTTCCCAAGTAGCTGGGATTACAGGCATGCGCCACCACGCCTGGCTAATTTTGTATTTTTAGTAGAGATGGGGTTTCTCCATGTTGGCCAGGCTGGTCTTGAACTCCTGACCTCAGGTGATCCACCCGCCCCTGCCTCCCAAAGTGCTGGCATTACAGGCGTGAGCCACCGTGCCTGGCTGCTACCGCCTTCTTTCTGCTGCAGACGAGTCTACTCCCAGCCTGTATCTCTTCCCCAGTACCTCCGTCCCAGTCAGCATGATTGCTGCAGCCCATCTCTCCTCTCCTGGCTGCATCCCCACGGCTTCCCATTGTTTTCTCTCCCTCCAGCCTCACCCCCATCCTAATCCAGTCTCCACCCTCAGTCAGTGTGAACCTTTATTTTTTATTTTTTTCCCTTTTAAGACTTTATCTTTTTAGACCAGTTTCAGGGTCACAGCTTTAGGTTTCACAGTTTCAGGCTCAGGAAGGTACAGAGATTTCCTATATGCCCCCTTCCCCGACACGTGCAGAGCCTCCCCTGTGGTCAGCATCTCCCATCAGACTGGGACATTTGTTGCAATTGATGAACCTACATTGCCACGTCATTATCACCCAGAGCTCATCATTTACATTAGCGTTCACTCTTGGTATTGTATGTTCTACAGGTTTGGGCAAATGAATAATGACATGTATCCACCATTATAGCATTACACAGGCATGAGGCATTCACCCTGTTAAGGCCTTCCCTGGCTGGCCTCTCCTTTCTCAGCACAGTGCCTTGGTTTGTCCTCTCCTCATCTAGCCCTTTCCTTTCTCTTTCTGCTGGCCTCTGCCTGGGTCTGGCCCAGCTCTGCCCTCTTGTCTTTTGTCCATTCTTCATTTGGGGCATACTGCTTAGAACAGGGGCTTTGGAGCCAGTGAGACCCACCCGGGTTCACATCCAATTCCAGTGCTGCTATTTCTAGGCACACAACCTTGGACAGGTTTCTTTTTCTTTTCTTTTCTTTTCTTTTCTTTTTTGAGGTGGAGTCTTTCTCTGTTGCCCAGGCTGGAGTGCAGTGGCACGATCTTGGCTCACTGTAACCTCCGCCTCCCAGGTTCAAGTGATTCTTATGCCTCAGCCACCCGAGTAGCTGGAATTACAGGCGCCCGTCACCATGCCTGGCTAATTTTTGTATTGTTAGTAGAGATGGGGTTTCACCATGTTGGTCAGGCTGGTTTCAAACTCCTGACCTCAAGTGATCCGCCTGCCTCGGCCTCCCAGAGTGCTGGGATTACAGGTGTGAGCCACCATGCCCAGCCCTTGAGCAGGTTTCTTAACCCTCTGAGCCTCACCTGGAAAATGGAATTAGCTATAGTAACCAGTAAATGAGATACTGGAGAACTTGGTGTGATGTCAGCAAGATAGCTGACTAAAAGCCCCTAGTGCTTGACCCCCTACAAAGACAGCCAGAACAACAAACAACTACCTGTTAATGAAAATAACTGAGAGAGAGAGTGCCAAAGTGTATCAGAGGTTTAAGAGAAACCCTGGTGAGCACAGAAACTCGGGATGGCCACATAGAGAATGGAACAATGGGCCTCCGCCACTTCATCTCCCAACAGGGATAATCTGGGAACCAGGAGGAGCTTTTTCCTATGGTGAGGAAGTAAGCAAGGGGATCCCAGAAAACCCCATTACCACCTTGGACCTCACCCCATCACACCTACAGACATCACTGCTGGGGTCTCCCACAGCCCTCACAGGCACTAAGCCCCACTGAAGGGTCTGCCTGGAGTCTACGCAGCTATGCTCCCCCCAGGGTAGGAGCCAATATTGTGCCCTGCCCCTATGCCTTGCATGGCTACTGCGTTCTCTTATTTTGGAATTGGAAAGATGGCTTGGGTATGTCTGGCTCTGGGGTTGAGTGGCCACAGCTTCCCTTCATCTCCGAGGTTAAGCTGCCACAAAACCACCCCAGCCTGATGGCCTGACATCCCCAAGCGAAGTTGCCAGCAGGTGTTACACCCATCCCCATGGGGCCAAGGAGAGGTGAAGTGGCTCCACCTACCACCAGCTCTACCTCCTTGGGCTGGAGCTTAAGCAGTACCCTGCTTCCTGGGAAAATAGTACCTTGGCTGCCCAAAGCAGCCATGCCTACAAGTGCCTAATTTGAAGCAGCACCCTACATCAGGAAATGATATCTTTGTTATCCAGAGTAGTCACACATCCTATACCTAAGCTGAGGTGATGCCCTGCATCCCAGGGAAACGGTGCCTCGGCACCCAGAACAGTCATACCCCCCAGACCTAAGCTGAAGTGGTACATTGCCCTGTGGAGAATTAGAGCTTTTGCTGAGCTGAGCAGCTACACATCCCAGGGCTGAGCTGATGTAGTATCCCATGTCCCAGGGAAACAGAGCAGTGACTGATCTCAGACACCCTTTTCTACTGGCCAAATAACTCTAGAATCCTGCTTTCCTGAAGCTGAACTAGATCCCTAGAGTCTGAGCTGCTGAGACAGCCTTCTCCTTGGGGAGTGGAGTTACAGCTTTGCTGCCTCCTAGCCTCCCCAATCTCCCAGGGCCCAAAGGACAGCTGTGTTCCACCATTCTGGGGTACTTGTTACTCCTGCACCTGGTCTCATAAAGTCTGGAATACTGGTGAGCCCCACCCTCCCAGTGTCTAGAGTCACTACTGCATGGCGCCTTATCCTGTGGGACCCAAGTTGCCACTGAGCCCTGTTGGCTCAGGTTCCCAAATTGCAGCTGTACCTTGCTCCCCAGGCCCAAACCTTAGAGCACCTCTTCTTCCCTGGAGTTGGGCCAGTTCTGTGCCCTAACTCCTGTGGGTAGAATCACAGCTACAATGCAACCTTGTGGGCCAGAACTGCCAGAAGATGCCTCAGACTCACAGATCCTGGCTTTGTGGGCAACCTTCAGCCAACCCTGCCACAGAAAGTGAACCTGTACCCCAAGACCCGAGTACCAAAATAGGTTCGTGAGACCCTGAGCCTAGGATGTTGGCTCCACAGTTGCTTTAAGCACCTGAATCTGGAACCTAGCACCACTGCAGCTACTTGTAGGTCATGTCAGACCTGACATCAGGAGGGATCCCCTTGGCTGAGTCTCCACACTGTAGGGAAGATGAGCCTAGGAGGACCCCCAAATCCCTTGACACTGAGGACATTAGCAACCTACTCCACTGCTGCTGCTGCCACAGACTTCTACAGCCTGGGCCACTGTGGCACCCACAGTTACTCCTGATGTTGTGCACAAATAAAGAACCTGCATGGAGGCTATAATATTGTGCCTATCTGGAAAGAGTCACGACACCCTTCCCAACTGATGCATTAAAATGCAACTGCAAGTGAAAGTCTTTGTCTACAAAATCTACTCTAGAAAGCTTGAAAGAGGTGATTCTTCCATCAGATGCATAGACATTGACATAGGAACATAAGACATGTGAAAAAGCAAGGAAATTTGATATCACCAAAGGAACACAATAACTCTATAGTAACAGACACCAATGAAATGGAAATTAATGAGTTACCAGAAAGGGAATTCAAAATAATGATCTTAAGGAAACTAAAAAAGATAAAATAAAATACAATATAACTCAACAAAATAAGGAAAACAATTCACAATATGAATGAGAAATTCAACAGAGATAGGAATCATTAAAAAGGACCAAACATAAATATTACCACTGAAGAATTTAGTGAATGAAATAAAAAATATGATAGAGAGCTTCAACAGCAGCCTTGATCAAGCAGAAGAAGAAATCTCTGAACTTGAAGGTAAGTCATTTGAAATTATTCAGTCAGAGGAATAAAAGGATATAAGAATGAAAAAGAGTGATGAAATCCTACAAGACTTATGACACATAAGTAAGGAAGCAAATATTCGTATTATGAGAATTCTGGGAAAAGAGAAGGGAAAAGGCATAGAAAACCTAAAGTTCCCAAGTCTGAGGAGAGATATGGACATCCAGATTTAGAAAGCACAAAGATCCTCAAATAGATTCAGCCACAAAAGTCCCTCCCTGAGGCATATTATAGTCAGATTATCAAAAGTCAAAGACAAAGAGATAATTCCAAAAACAGCAAGAGAAAAGCGTCAAGTCATATGTGATGGAATTCTCATTAGGCTAACAGCAGATTTCTCCACAGAAACCTTATAGGCCAGGAGAGAATGGAATAATGTATTCAAAATGCCAAAAGAAAAAAATTGCCATCAAGAATACTTCAGAAATAAGGGAGAAATAAAGTCTTTTCCAGACAAGCAAAAAGTGAGTCTTTCCCAGACAAGAAAAACTTTGTAATGTCACCACTAGATTGACGTTACAAAACAGGCTCAAGGAGTCCTATATCTGGAGGCAAAAATATGATAATCACTATCATGAAAACACAAAAATAAACTCACTGGGAGAACAGATTCACAAAAGAGAAAGGCAAAAGAATAAAATCTTATCACTATGGGAAGCCATCAAACTACAATTATAAACAGTAAGAGAGGAAGAAAGGAACAAATTACATACAAAACAACCAGGAAACAATTAACAAAATGACAGGAATAAGTCCTCACCTATCCATAATAACCTTGAATGTAAGCAGATTAAATTCTCCATGTAAAAGATATAGACTGGCTTAATGGATAAAAAACATGACCCCACTATATGGTACCCAAAAGAAACTCACTTTACCTGTAAAGACACATATAGACTGAAACTGAAGAGATGAAAAAAGATATTTCATGCAAACAGAAACAAAAAGCAAGCAGGAATAGCTATGTGAAGATTAAATAGACTTTTAAAAAATGGTAAAAAGATATTAAGAAAGTCATAATATAATGATAAAGAGGTTACTTCAGCAATAGGATATAACAATAATAAATCTATATTCATCCAACACCAGAACACCCAGATATATGAAGCAAATATTATTAGATCTAAAGGGAGATATATGCTATAATACAATAATAGGTGAGTGCTTCAACACCAAACTGTCAGCACTGGACAGATCATTTAGACAGAAAATCAACAAAGAAACATTAGATTTAAATTGCACTTTAGACCAAATAGACTTAGCAGACATTTATAGAATATTTCATCCAACAGCTGCAGAATACACATTCTTTTCATCAGCACGTGGAACATTCTCCAGGATAGACCACATGTTAGGCCACAAAAAAAGTCTAAACAAATTTAAAAGAATTGAAATCATATCAAGTATCTTTTCTGACCACCGTGGAATAAAACTGGAAATTAATAGCAAGAGGGACATTAGAAATAGTATAAATACATGGAAATTAAGCATCATGCTCTCAAATGACCAAGGAGTCAATGAAGAAACCATGAAGGAAATTTAAAAGTTTATTGAAACAAATGAAAATAGAAACACAACATACCAAAACCTTTGGGAGATAGCAAAAGCAGTTCCAAGAGGGAAGTTTAGAGCAATAAACACCTACATCAAAAAAGTAAAAATATTTCAAATAACCCAACAATGCATCTCAAGGAACTAGAAAAGCAAGAACAAAACAAACTCAAAATAAGTAGGGAAAAGAAATAATAAAGAGTAGAGCAAAAATAAAATAAATTGAGACTAAATAAAATACAAAAGATCAACAAATAAAAGTTAGGTTTTTTTTTAACAGATAAGAAGAAAAGACCGGATGCAGTGGCTCACGCCTGTAATCCCAGCACTTTGGGAGGCCGAGACGGGCGGATCACGAGGTTAGGAGATCGAGACCATCCTGGATAACACGGTGAAACCCCATCTCTACTAAAAAGACAAAAAAATTAGCCAGGCGCGGTGGCAGGCGCCTGTGGTCCCAGCTACTCGGGAGCCTGAGGCAGGAGAATGGCGTGAACCCGGGAGGCGGAGCTTGCAGTGAGCCGAGATGCGCCACTGCACTCCAGCCTGGGCGACAGAGCAAGACTCCGTCTCAAAAAAAAAAAAAAAAAAAAAACCAACAACAACAAAAAAAAACCAAGAAAAAATATCCAAATAAATAAAATCAGAAATGAAAAGGGACAATTACAACTGATGCCACAGAAATACACGGGATCATTAGAGAATATTACAAACAACTTTACAACAAATTTGAAAAGCTAGCAGCAATATATATATATTTCTGGACACATAGAACCTACCAAGATTGAACCAAATAAGAAAGAGAAAACTTAAAGAGACCTATCAAGGTTATTATTGATAGGTGAGTAATGAGATTGAATCAGTAATAAAAAGTCTCTCATCAAAGAAGAGCCCAGGACCTGATGGCTTCACTGTTGAATTCTACCAAACATTTCAGGAATAACTAATACAAATTCTTCTCAAACTCTTTCAGAAAATTAAAGAGGAGGAAATTTTTCCAAACTCATTCTATGAGATCAGAATTACCCTGATACCATAACTAGTCAAAGACACAACAACAACAACAAAAAAGGGAAACTATAGGCCAATATCCTTGATGAACATAATTGTACATGTTCTCAACAAAATACTAGCAAACCAATTCAACAATGCATTAAATTGTTGTTCACCATGATCAAGTAGGATTCATCTCCCGGATGCAAAGACGGTTCAACATATGCAAATCAATAAATGTGATACATCAGTGGAATCAAGGATAAAAACCATATTAGCACCTCAAAAGACACAGAAAAAGTATTGGACAAAATTCAACATTGTCTCATGATAAAGCTCTCAAGTTAGGTATAATAGGAACCTATCTCAACACAATAAAGCCCATATATGACAAACCCCTAACCAACATCATACCAAACGTGGAAAATTTGAAAGCTTTACCTCTAAGATCTGGAGTAAGATAAAGATGCCTTCTTTTAACACTTTTATTCAACATGGTACTAGAAGACCTAGCTATAGCAACTATTCAAAAGAGAGAAAGAAAGGTCATCTAAGTTGGAAAGGAGGAAGTCAAATTGTCCCTGTTTGCAGATGGCATGATCTTATATATAGAAAACCATGAAAGCTTCACCAAAAAAGCTTTTAGAACTGATAAACAAATTCAGTAAAGTTGCAGGACACAAAAATCAACATAAAAATCAGTAGTATTTCAATACATCCATGACAAACTAGTGGAAAAAGAAATCGAGAAAGGAAATCCATTTACAGTAGACACACACACACATACAGAGACACACAGAAACTAGGAATAAATTTAACCAAGGAGGTCAAAGAGCTCCACAAGGGAAAACATAAAATACTGATGAAAAAATTGAAGAGGATACACAAAAAATAGACATTCCATGTGCATGGGTTGGATAAATTAATATTGTGAAAATGACCATACTACCAAAAGCAATCTATAGATTCAGTGTACTCTTTATCAAAATACCAATGGCATTCTTCACAGAAATAGAAAAAAATTCTAAAATTAATTTGGAACTACTAATGACTTCGAATAGCCAAAGCAATACTGAGCAAAAAGAACAAAGCTGGAGGCATCAAACTACTGGACTTCAATATATTCTACAAAGGTGTAGTAACCCAAACAACATGGTACTGTCATAAAAGCAGACATGTAGACCAATGCAACAGAATAGAGAACCCAGAAATAAACCCATATACTTACAGACAGTTGATTTTTGAAAAATGTACCAAGAACATTCATTGGGGGAAAGGACAGTCTCTTTAGTAAATGGTGCTCAGACAACTGGATATTTATAAGCAGAATGAAACTAGTCCCCCTATTTGTCACCATATACAAAATTCAACTCAAAATAGATTAAAGACTTAAATGTAAGACCTGGAACTATGAAACTATTGATAGTAGAAGACAGCATAGAGGAAATGCTTCAGGACATTGCTCTGAGCAGATATTTTATGGAGAAGATCTCAAAAGCACAGGAAACAAAATAAGGCAAGTGAGATTATACTGAACTAAAAATCTTCTGCACAGAAAAATAAACAACAGAATGAAGAGACAACTTGCAGAATCAAATAAAATATTTGGAAACTATTCATCCGACAAGAGATTAACATCCAGAATATACAAGGGGCTCAAATAATTCAACAGCAAAAAAAAAACCAAAAAAAAACAAAAAAAAACAAATAATCCGATTTAAAAATGGGCGAATGAGCTGAATACAAATCTCTTAAAAGAAGACATACAAATGGCCAATAGATATATGAAAAAATGCTCAACACGACAAATCATCAGTGAAATGCAAATCAAAGCCACAGTGAGCTATCACCTCACCCCAGTTAGAACAGCTATTATGAAAAAGACAAAAAATAACATATGCTATGAGGTTGTGGAGAAAGGGGAATGTTTGTATGCTGTTGATGAGAATGTAAAGTAGTACAGCCATTATGGAGAACAGTATGGGGGCTCCTCAAAAATCTAAAAATAGAACTACTATATGGTCCAGCAATCCCACTTCTGGGTATATATCCAAAGGAAATAAAATCAGTATGTTGAAGAAATATCTGCACTCCCATATTTACTGTAGCATTCACAATGGCCAAGATATGGAATCAACTTAAGTGTCTATCAGCAGATGAATGGATAAAGACAATGTATATGCAATGGAATACTATTTAGACATAAAAAAGAACAAAATTCTGTAATTTGCAGCAACATGGATGAGCTTGGAGGACATTATGTCAAAATATGAAAAAAGCCAAAACAGAAAGATAAGTACCACATGTTCTCACTCATATGTAGAAGCTAAAGTAGTTGAGCTCATACAAGTAGAGAGTAGAATAGTGGTTACTAGATGCAGGGAAGGCTGTTGGGGGTTGAAAGGGAGGGCCTAGTGAAAGGATGCAAAGTGCAGGTCAGTAGGAAAAATACGTTCTAGGGTTCCATAGCACTGCAGGGTGACTCCAGTTAGCAACAATTTATTCTATGTTTTCAAATAGCTAGAAGAGTGGATTTTGAATGTCTCCAACACAAAGAAGGAATAAATGTTTGAGGTGATAAGTATTGCTAATTACCCTGATTTGATCATTACATGTTGTGTACATGTATCAAAATATCACATGTACCCCATAAATATGTGCAATTATAAATAATGTGTCAAAAAAATAATACAGGCAAAAAAAAAAAAAGAGATACTGCATGTGCCCTTGGCATTGCGCCAGGCGCTTGATGAGTGCTGTGGTGGTCAGTGCTATTATTTTAAAGCAGTGACTGGATCACGTTCCTGTCCTTTTCTGAAGCATAGTAGCTGTCCACAGTTTGGCCCTCATGGGCCTGATGGGCCTCCTCCTGCCTTCTCACCACTCTGAACGCTGGTGGCGCTGGCATGCTGCAGTTCCTGTCCTTGCCTGTCACATCTGTACATCTCTGTCACCTCCCTCACCTGGCATGGCCTTCTCCCCTTACTTTAGCCTGACTCATTCTTCCCACCTGGTTAAGTCAGTTGCCATCAGAGACTCCCTCATCCCTCGGTCCAAATGGCCTTCTTCTCCCTTCTGGCCCTCCCACAGCACATAGCCTGGGTCTGATTTGACTTTATTCTGTGTCTTCCTCTAAACTGTAAGTTTCTTAAGCCAGGGTCTAGTTTGATTCCTTGATTGGATGTAATATGTCTTTTGCACATTATAGCTGCTCTACGTGTGGGTTGGATAAGCAACACGTGCCACAGACTTGTGACCTCCGGAGGGTCTGTGCACTGCTTTGGTACCTCCTGCTGATCTCTGTGCTGAGGCAGGTGGAGAGGGACCGCAAGCTCAACTTCGCACTCCACCAATCCCTGCTGGACGTTGCTGCTACATCACACCACACAGCCTGGGTCTGATTTAACTCCATTCTGTGTCTTCCTTTAAATTGTTAGTTTCTTAAGCCAGGATATAGTTTAATTCCTTAAGTAGATTCCTCCTTGCTGAATTTGGCTGCGGCCTCAAAATCCTTCTGAAGGCACCACTCACTCTTAGTTGCCACAGCCCATCCATCCAAGGTAACAGGTGACAACCAGGTCTCTCTGACCTGTACTGTGAAAAAGTCATGCTAACGTTGTCCAAAGGATTGTTTTACTTACTTATAGATTTAAAAAATCAGATAAAAAGGTTCGGCTTCTTTAAGAAGTCTTAGGCAAGACACGAAGTTTAAAAAATCTTGTCAGAGATCCTGTTATGTGTCTGAATCCGGCACTGATGCGTGCCCACTCCATTGGGAGGGCAAAGCCAGGAAAGCTGTGGTCAGCTTAACTGCCTGACAGAAAAGGGGATGGTCATGAGGAAATGTGGTGTGAAAAGTAAATACTCACTGGATGGGCAGATCTCAAGATGTGAAAGACAGACATTTCTGTGCAAACCGGAGCAGAAAGATGGTTTGGACGGGGATCTCCCAGGGAGAAACGGAGAGTTACAGAACACTTTCCGTTGTCTTGTTGACAATGAAAATATTACACAACCTTTTCATACTTCATTGTAATCCCAGAGCAATGTTTGAAGCAGGTGGAGGAACTTTCTAGAAATTCCTGGAATGCTTCAAACACCTAAGGAGAAGTGGTTTGGTGAGGTGAACTCTCTCACCTACTTTGCTTTATAACAATAGAAGAGGATGTGATCTCCATTTGACAAGAGGGTGAATCAAAGCTGGGGAGGGAATGGGTTTAGGTCATGCAACTAGTAACTGGAGATGGCAGAATTTGGGCCCTGTCTGGCTCTGAGGTTCCAATTCCTTTTCCTATACCATGGACAGTATGTGGAGCCGTTTCTAAAATGCCTTGAGTCATCTTACTCTCCATTGGCGCTGATGTCGGCTAGTGGCTTCCGAGTGAATGAAGCCAATGTTTTGCTGAGATGGTGTTTGCAGCCCAGTCTCTTCCATATTTAGACTTTGCCCAGCTACCCCTGCCGCTTGGGATGCTCTGAACATGGCCCGGGACTTACAGGGCGCTGAGCCTCTGCTCCCGGGTTGCCTGCATCAGCCTTCCCCACCGTCTCTGTCTGTTGAAACCTCACCCGGTGATGCGGAGCTGGTGGAGTTTCTGGGAATGCTTTCCCAGTTCCCCTCGGCAGAGTTGACCTCCTCCTCTGCGTCCTCGTGAAACTCGATTCCAGCACTGATCACTCCCTGCCCTGTACTGGAATAGCTTATTTAGCTCTCTTGTTCTTAGTGGGCTCCCAACTCCAAGAGGCAAGGATGGAGGCTTAATCATCAGCTCCTGGGGCCCAGGACAGCACCAGTCACACAGTGGGGAACTCAGCCATGAAGAGTTGAATTCAGCGGATCATGCATAGCCTTGGGTGAATCCAGGCCTCTAGGAATTAGCCTTAGGGACCTCACTGTCTTTACTTCTTTGGGAGACCTTGGAGTGTCATAGAATAAAATCCATTACTGACATCTTCCTTGTGGTCCATGTCACCTGCCACTCGGGGACAGGGCAATTGAATTGGCGTGGTGAGGCCGGCTCTTCACAATGCCTTCCCGATGGCTCTCAGCACGGCGCATGTCTCTCCGCAGGTGTCCAGGCTCTTCTCAGTCCTTAGGTGGAGGAAATGACTGATCAGGACCATATTTTTCCTTTTTAAAAACAAGGATGTTGTGACTTCCTTTTTCTAACCTTTGGAGGTTGCTGGCTCCAGGGTCTCAGCAGTGATACCCTGAGGCTGGCTCTGTGGCACCTGTCAGCACCCCAGGAGCCATCATTTGTCCTTGCTGAGCTGGGGACTGCCTCTCTCCAAGGGCTGTGTCTCCCTCCTGTGTTCTCTGGACAAGGTGTTACACTTCACTGATCAGAAGCTACTGCTCTCCAGAAGGCTGATTCTATTTTTCAAGAGTTGGTTTTGAGGCAGTTTGTTTTTAACTGTTACATGTGATTGGACTTCAGTTTCATTGTTATGTATACTTAGCAGTTTAAGATGAGTTTTGAAAAAAAAAACAGGTCAGTCTTATTTGTGACAACTTGTGTGACTAATTACTGGTCTGCAGTGCACTGTGAAACTTGCAAGGTACCATATAAACACCGAATCATAACACATTTCTTGTTTGAAACTGTATTAGCAAATTGAACATCTGTGTTATAGCAATACAGTGTATTAGTAAATTCAACAGCTTTTATTGATTCACCTTGTTAAGCAGGAAAATAATCCTTATAGCTTATAAATCTCCTGGAAGTTCTAGTAGGTGCCATTTTGGAAGTGAATTGAATTGAATAAATGAAGGCAGATGTCAAACATTTAATTGGCTCTCTGCTCCCAGCTGGCTCTATCAATTTTGGAACCATTGTCAGAGATGATATAATTCACCCATATGAAACTGACAAGGTGGGTTAGATGCTGTTGGTCTCTAGGGAGGAGGGGCTGGCTATGCAGAGTTAATGTTTAATACCTGGCTAATGCCACTTGTATTAGTCGGGGTTCTCTTTTTTAGTTTTTATTTTTTTGAGATGGAGTCTCGCTCTGTCACCCAGGCTGGAGTGCAGTGGCGCGATCTCTGCTCACTGCAAGCTCCGCCTCCCGGGTTCACACCATTCTCCTGCCTTAGCCTCCCGTGTAGCTGGGACTACAGGCTCCCGCCACCACGCCCGGCTAATTTTTTGTATTTTTAGTAGAGACAGGGTTTCACTATATTAGCCAGGATGGTTTCGATCTCCTGCCCTCATGATCCACCTGCCGCGGCCTCCCAAAGGACTGGGATTACAGGCGTGAGCCACCGCGCCTGGCCTAGTCAGGGTTCTCTTAGAGGGACAGAACTAACAGGATATATATATGTGTATATATATATATACACACACACGTATATATGTGTGTGTATATATATGTGTGTATATATACATGTGTGTATATATGTGTATATATATACATGTGTGTATATATGTGTATATATATACATGTGTGTATATATGTGTATATATACATGTGTGTATATATGTGTATATATATACATGTCTGTATATATGTGTGTATATATATACATGTGTGTATATGTGTGTGTATATATACATCTGTGTATATATATAGGATATATATATAGATATACATTGTGCCCACCAGATTAAGGGTGGATCTGCCTTCCCCAGCCCCCTGACCCAAATGTTAATCTCTTTTGGCAACACCCACACAGACACACCCAGGATTAATACTCTGTATCCCTCAATCCAATCAAGTTGACACTCATTATTAATCATCACACCACTGTAGCTTGGTCTTCACAGAGTTTTCTACTAAAGTTCCTTTAGTAGCACAGAGGACAGGGAGAAAGGCTGTGGCAGCTGACCCCGAGTGGTCCACAACATTTGTTTTAAAATCTCGAGGCTTATGTGAAATGTTCAACTGCTTTTGTTTTCTACTCCATGTTCACACTTTCCTCCAAATCTCCGTCTAAGAAGGTTTGACTGGGAAGAGGCCTCTTTTATAATTCTGTGGATTCTGGAACCCTCAGGTTCAGATACTGGGCTTGAGAAGCAGATATAAAAACGATGATCAAAGGAGTATAAAAAAGACACCAGAAAACAACCAAAGTAACCTTGGTGTTTAAAATGTGATTCTTGTACGTTTTTAAATAACTAAAAGAGTAGAATCAGATTGTTTGTGACACAAAGGATGTAATGCTTGAGGGGCAGATACACCATTTTTTGTCTTTCCTTTTTTTGTTGAGACAGAGTGTCACTTTGTTGCCCAGGCCGGAGTGCAACCATGACTCACTGCAGCCTTGACCTCTAGGACTCAAGTGATCCTCCAGCCTCAGCCTCTCAAGTATTTGGGATGACAGGCATGTGCCACCACACCCAGCTAATTATTTTGTATTTTTCACAGAGATGGGGTTTCACCATGTTGCCCAGGCTGGTCTTGAACTCCTGGGTTCAAATGATCTGCCCACTTCTGCCTTCCAGAGTGCTGGGATTACAGACATAAGTGCCCTGTTGGATACTCCATTATTACGCATTGCATGCCTGAATCAAAACATCTCAGGTATCCCATAAATATATACATTTACTGTGTGCCCACAAAAATTAAAAATAGAAAAAAATTAAAAAGGAAAACATTTTAAAAAGAAAAAAATGTAATTTTTAAGAAAGGAAGGGAAAGTTGCTGAGTTGAGACAAGGGGCAGAGACCATGGTGGGATTTAGAGCGACCAGTCAGTAGGGATGGATTGGCAGAGAAGACTGAGGTGGGAACCAGGTGATGGGCTGTCTCAGCTGTCAGTGGAGATGATGGTGGCCTCACCCAGCTGCGATCTGGAGCTGGAACCAAGAGGACAGATTTTGTTATGAGGCAGCAGGAGGAACTGATGGGACATTGTGATGCCAGCATGAACGGAAGAGGAGAAATCAACTCATTGATTAGTAGACACTGAGCACTTCCCGTGTGCCAGGCCCTATGCTGGGCATTTCAGTACCGATCCTCATGGGAACTTCCCAGCCACCTGGGGTGATCGGTTTGGGCAACTCTGATGAGGAATGTTGGGCTTAGTGAAGTTGGAGTCATGTCCAGGTCTCCCCTGCTGAGCAGCGGGACCCATGTCTACACTTGGAATGGTTCCGGGGATGTTTCTGAGGCAGAGTCAGCAGGGCTTGGAGATGCCTGGGGTAAGGGTCGGGGGAGGAGGGGATGCTTTCCCTACCCTTATCCTGTAGATCTTAGCTCAGGGACCTTCTCATCCAAAGACACCCCCTCCACCCCATGTGATTCACCCCATTCTTAACCCCAGACCCATCTCGAGCCTCTTAGAAGGAGCACTGACTTAGGAGTCTAGTGGCCCAGGGCTGAACCCCACCTCAGCCCCTTCTAGCTGATTGCCTGCAAGTCATTTCACCTCTCAGAGCTTCAGCATCCTCTAAGGAGAAAGATGCTGGTAACAGTTTCATGGTGAGAATGAAAGAAACTCATGTAAAAGAAGGCAGCACCAAGCCCAGGGCCAAGGTGATGCTCAATACACAGGTATTAAATCAGTTTGTTTAACGCGCTTAGCCCACATTGAATTTTACTAAATTGGGGAAATTCTGTGCTGTGGCACATGGTTGGACTTTGATAAGTGTTTTTAACATGAAAAGAGTTGGTCAGGCATGGTGGCTCATGCCTGTAATCCCAGCACTTTGAGAGGCCGAGGTGGGTGGATTACTTGAGGTCAGGAGTTTGAGACCAGCCTGGCCAACATGGTGAAACCCTGTTTCTACAAAAAATACAATGATTAGCAGGGCGTGGTGGCTCACGCCTGTAGTCTCATCTACTTGGGAGGCTGAGGCAGGAGAATCACTTGAACCTGGGAGGCAGAGCTTGCAGTGAGCTGAGATTGCACCATTGCACTCTAGCCTGGGCGACAGAGCGAGACTCTGACTCAAAAAAAAGTAATTCTTACCCATTGGATTTATCAGTATTGGTGTGTATCCCATTGTGTCCCCAAACATTGGGCTATAACCTGTTTTGGCATCAACAACAGGCCACCTCTGAAACATCTGTGAAGCCCCCTTCATGTGAGAGCGGTCACTCTTTCCTGGTCAGTAAATTCAGCTCTAAAAATATCACCTGCTTTCCCCACAAATCATCTTCCCTTTGCACCTTGTCAGTGGCTCTGTGCTGTGAAGCTGCCCCTCTGTTGGCCAGTTTGCTGTGTGCACATCATCCTCTTTTGGCTTTCCCTCTAGTTGTGGCTGTTTACATAAAGGAATCCTGGTGCTCCACGGAAGATGCACTAAGAACCTCTGATCCTGCAAGAGAAGGGTTGATGAAGGTGAGTTGATGCAATTCTAAATGAATGTTGTAAAAGAAGTTTTAAAAGTCACAGTGCCTACTTGATAATTTGATAATTTAAAGCAGTCTAGCCATGTCTTCACTTCCTAGTACCACAGAGTACCACAAAACAGAAATGTATTGTCTGAGAGTTCTGGAGGCTGGAAAGTCTGAAATCAAGCAATCGACAGGGTTGTTTTCTTTTGAGGGCTGTAAATGAGAATCTGTTCCTGGCTTCCCTCCTAGCTTCTAGTAGCCTCAGGGGTTTCTTGGCTTGTAGATGACCTTCTCCTTGTATTTCCACATTGTTTTCTATATGTGTTTCCGTCTCTGTCAAAATCCTCCTTTTTTATAAGGACACCAGTCATATTGGATTAGAGACCAACTGAATCCCTTCATGTTGATTGACCAGCAGACTCTTTTTCCAAATAAGGTCACATTCACACAACTGGGGGTTAGGACGTCGACAGCTTTTTGGGGGTGACAGTTCAATCCATAACACCCTGCTAGCAAGGAAAATAGCACTCAGTGCTATGTATAACAGATATCTGGCTACTGATAAGTCTATTTTACTTTCCTGAGTGGCCCCTCATGTCTAAGTTTTAAAACTTTAACATACACCATCTCTCTGTTGAATGGGAAACTTCTGCTTAGTGCATTCAGGTAACGTTTATTGGCTCTTAGCATGAGTTAGAATTGTAGCAGATATTATCCTGTATGTTACCTGAGACTCTATAGGGATTATCTAATGTCAGAACCTTCAAGGTATTTGTTTGCAAATGAACACATTGAAGCTGAGTCACACAGCCAGTAAGTGATTTAGCTGGGTACAAACATCTGTCTCCTTGACATCAGACCTGGTGATCTTTGAAGAGCTGTGCCTCTGTTGAGCAGTTGTAAAGCAGAGACCTGGGATGGCAGGTGTGAAGGCAGGAACCAGAGGAGCTTCTCAGAGGTCCAGGTGGCATCCTGTTGGCTGAACTTTGGCTGGGGCAGAGGCTAAGGGGGAAGCCAGTACCCAACTGAGAGTTTGGACTGTGTGCCTCACATTCACCCATTTTCATTTGATTGGTATATTCATCTTAATTCCACAGGTGGGAAGAAGGATGATGCTTCCCTGCAGTCTTGAAATGTGTGATCTTGTTTACAGTTGTCTGGAATGCCATTCGGTTCCCTTCATAGAGCCCTGTAAATAATGAATGAAATATCAGTATTCTTTCCGGTTCAGTATAGAGAATGGCTAAGAAGCAAAATACAATTAAAAGATAAAGAAAAAACGTCAAGACCTAAAGTTCTACAAACAGAGAGGGGAAATAGTCCCAGGCACAACACTTCAAAGATCTCCAGCCTGATGTCAAGGAGATGGAAGTTTGTACCCAGCTACATCACTTACTGGCTGTGTGACTCAGCCTCGATGTCTTCATTTACACAACAAATACCTCGAAGGTTCTGAAATTAGATAATCCCTATAAGGGGTCTCAGGTAATGTTCCCAAGTTGTTAATCCAGGTTTTATTTTATTTTTATTTTTTTTCCTGCTGAGCAATTAAAAAATTAGTTCTTGATTTTTTTCTAAACAAGAGCTTCATTAAGATAGAATTCACACATCATAATCTTCATTCTTTTAAAGTGTACAATGCAGTGACTTCTAATATATTCACAACATTGTGTATCAATCACCACTAATTCCAGAACATTTTCATCATTTTAAAAAGAAGTTTTCTACCCACTAGCATCACTCCTCATTCCTGTCTTTCCCCAGTCCCTGGAAACCGTAATCTGCTTTCTGTCTCTATGGATTTGCCTATTCTAGATATTTCCTATAAATGGAATCATACTACAGGTGGTCTTTTGTAAACAGCCTCTGTAACTTGGCTTAATCTTTTCAGAGTTCATCCATTGCAGCATGCATCAGTACTTCATTCCTTTTTTTGGGGTGAATAATAGTCCATTGTATGGATATACCACATTTCATTTATCCATTTTTGAGTTGATGGACATTTGAGTTGTATCCACTTTTTGACTATGATTAATAATACTTTAAGCATTTGTATGGAAATTTTTGTGAGGAACATATTTTCAGTTCTCTTGAGTATATATCTAGGAGCGGAATTGCTGGTCATGTGGTAACTCTATGTTTCATATATTGAGGAACTGTACAACTGCCTTCCCCAGCAGCTATACCATTCTGCACTCTCAACAGCAGTGTCTGAGGGTTTCAGTCACTCCATATCCTCACCAGCACTTGTTATTGTCTTTTTAATGTTCTCCATCCTAGTAGGTGTGAAGTAGAATCTCACTGTGGTTTTAATTTGCATTTCCATGATGGCTAAGGATGGTGAACATCTTTTCATGTGCTTATTGGCCATCTATAGATCCTCTTTGGGAAAATGTTTATGAGGATCCTTGGCCCACTTTTTAATTGGGTTATTTGACTTTTTACTATTGGGTTGTGAGAGTTTTTCATATGCAGGGTTTCATGTGCAGAGTTTTTCATATGCATAATCCTTATCACATATATGATTTGCAATTATTTTTTTCCAATTCTATGAGTTGTCTTTTTTAGGTCTCGTTTTAATCGACTCAGTAGATATTATTTTGAAAAGGTTTTTCTTCCAGCACATTAGAGACGGCCTGAGATTCAGCAAGTGAGCATGATGTACCCAGTGTGGTGCTTGGCATCTTGGTTTGCGTTGCTGCCCCAGCTCTGGTGCTGCAGGTGGGCCAGGTGGCCACTTAATGACTGACTGTTCTGAATGCTATGAAGAATGTGGATGGCTCCTTAAATAATTTTTTCAGAACAAGAGTTGTTACTTCCTTCGTTTGTCATCTCTTCTTCTAAGTTTAAATGAGAAAACCCCCACATTTTCTGACAATGTGGCCTATATTATGAACAGAAAGAAACTTGGGTGTTATTTCCACTTAATGAACCATGTTGTAAAGATCTATCCTACCCCAGCTGTACATAGGAATATTTCCCCTCTGTTTGTAGAACTTCAGATCTTGACTTTTTTTCTTTTTCTTTTAATTACATTTTGTTTCCTAGCCAGCTCTTCTTCACAAATTACCAAAAAAACCCCACAAGATTTCTTAATGTTTTTCTTGTTAACTTAATTAGTGGTCCTAATGAGGGATGTGAACTGGAACTTAGTTTTGTGTTTTCAGAAACATTTCTGAGTCAAAATCACATGTCACACGTTTTCCTCCCCCATAATGAAATTGGACAAATTAAGTACATTTTCTTTCTCCTCCTTTTTCTCCTGCCAGTTTTTGATTGGATATTTCCCTTCTGCCAGATGCAATCTGCTTTTGTCTTCTGGCTTTCTTCTGAACTTTTTGGTTTTATAAGTTGAAAAATATAACCTCCTCCACGACACCAATCTGGTTTTGTGACTAGCTAGTTATTCTCAACGTCTGAAGTTGATTTGGCTGCCGCTGTCTGAGATACAAAATGTGATGGCTTCTCAGAGCCAAGCTAGTGTGGTTTTCACTAATCTTTTTCTCATTTAAGATTTAGCTCCAGATGAAGGTGAAATATTTTACATTCTGGCCAATTCGTAAGTTTATTGGCACTGAACACTTTGTGCCATTTGCTGCAAGCTGCCTTATTTTTATTATCAGAGCATTTGAAAAACATGCAAGTATTTTAGAGACCACATGAAGGATCTTCTCCCTTGACTGGAGGGGGAAACCAAGACTCAAAGAGGTTGTGAGTCGCTGAGGATCTCCCAGCAAATCCAGGGTAACAACCCACAAACCACAAATGATGATGATGATAATCCAAGAGTCAAGTATTAAATATAAAACGAAGTATTAATATTTGTATTATCCCCTTTCCCCAAATCTCATTTCTAATGGATGAAGATGAAGAATGAAACCGCTGGCTGGACTGGAAAGCCCCAGCATGTTGTTTTGTGCCTGCCTCTGCCAGACCCCTCGCCCAGCTGTCTCAAATCCTCTTTGAAATGAGGCAGGGAAATCAATAAATGTAATCACCCTCTTTGAGCTTCAATTTCCCCACCTGTGAACCAAGGCCTCCCCAGCAGGTGGTGAGAATCACATGGTAGCATGTGGGTGGATGTCCTGGACCAGTTAGTGGCCTTGTTGATCTGGAGGTAATGCATAGGATAAAGTGAGAAACACACACGCAGAGGCTGTCACCTAGCAGTGTTGCAGAATAAGTTCCAATACAACAGCATTGTCACTTAGTAAATAGCTGATTGGTTTCACCTCCTGCCACATTTTAGCAGTTGCTCGTGGCTGTCTGAAGGGCTGCGTTAAGGAGGCTTCTGAGACCATGTCCACGCTTAGCTGGACAGATAGGTCTGCTCTGAATCCAGGGGTGGGAGACCTTGGTTTCTGCCACCTATTTGCCATCCGTGGGCTACACAAATGCAGAGCATTGTAACAGGCAGGAGTGTGAAGTCATTTTGACTTGCGAAGGGGAGAGCTTCTAACTGTGTGGGCCTGACTTTGACCACAATACAATTTCCTCACTTGTGATAACTTTGCTACAGGCAAGAGATGGTTCAATTTTACAGCCTTAGAACGGGCTGTGCCCTGAGTCCCCGTAATTCTCTGGGATTAGGACACCAGCGTGTGCTCTAAATCTGTCACAAGCCATTGAAACTCACTTGCTTTTGGTGTAGCAATTGATCTCCCACATCATTTACCCTCCTTCTGACGGCCAGAATTCCGGGGCCTGCTGCCATGAAAATGACAAATCGGGTTTATTTCAGGATACATCCAGCAAGTCAGTTGAAATGGGTTGCCGCAGCCCCCCAGTGTTAATTTCCTGTTTTGTTACCATGTGATGGATTGTGCTTTGTCGTCTCACATTCCTGGTCCATGGCCCTGGGGACCAGGGGCTGCCCCTGGCAGCGTTCTCTGCTCCTGCAGGCCGCATGGTGCCAAAGGTCAGTGGTGTGGAAGCCTCTGTGAGATGCCATGATTCACGTTTTGGCTCTTTGAGCACAAAATGAATCTTCGATGGAGGAGCTCACACCTGGCCCCGACGTGTGCGTCACATCCAAGCACAGAATTTATTGCGCATGATTTTCCTCTCTTGTCTCACTTGACTGTTGTTCTTTTTCTTTCTGTTTTTTTCTTCAAAGGTTCAGTCGTTTGGGGAAAGGGTTGTGCTTTTCATTCTAAACGCCGTTATTTTTGGAAGATTGGAGAGAAATTTGGATGATGATGACATGTTTTTTCTACCTCACTCTGTGAAGGAACAAGCTAAAATCCTGTGGAGACGTGGAGCGGCTGTTGGGTTTTACACAACCAAGATGAAAGGTGAAGGATGCACGGCCACCATTTCAGGCTGGACTGAGTGGGGCTGTCTAGGGGTCTGCCTGGCCTGGAGGGCTTCCTCAGCACCAGCTATGTGGAGAGAATCTTCTAGCACAGGAAGTATCGTGGATTAAGTTGGGTGTAAATAAACCCCACGTATGGATTCCATTTCCACCACATTTCTCGTCTCAGTGGCAAACATGGTGAAAAGCATGTCCCTTTGATTTCCAGGCAGTGCCATGTCCCCTCTAAAAAATAACTAATTGTAATTAATGGTATAAAATTTCATTTCTTTCCTTCAGTGTTACTAGTTAGTTGTCAGGAAAAATACCACTACTGATAGCTGACATGTGGAGCCAAAGCAGCTTGGATGCCAAGATTTATAGACATTAGAAGAGAGGGAGTCCGGCCATGATAACAAGGTTAGGGTGAAAGTCTCTGACTTGAAGGTCAGTGACCAGTGCTAAGTGTGGGACTAGTACCATTTTGCTGAAGTGATTTGTCTCTTCTTTTTTATTATTATTTTTTATTTTTTGAGGCAGGGTCTTGCTTGATGTCACCCAGGCTGCAGTACAGTGGCACGATCATGGCTCACTGCAGCCTCAACTTCCGGGTTCAGGTGATCCTGCCACCTCAGCCTCCTAAGTAGCTGGGACTACAGCCATGTCTGGCTAATTTTTGTATTTTTTTGTAGAGATGGGGTTTTGCCATGTTGCCCAGGCTGGTCTCGAGCTCCTGAGCTTAAGCCATCTGCCCACTCCAGCCTCCCAAAGTGCTGGGATTGCAGGTGTGTGCCACTGCGCCTGGCCACCGGTTTTCTTCTTTAAAGTTGCTTTCTTTTTTTCATTCTTTCTTTTCTTTTCTTTTCTTTTTTTTTTTGAGATGGGATCTCTTTGTCACCCAGGCTGGAGTGCGATGTCGTGATCATAACTCACTGCTGCCTCCAATTCTTGGGCTCAGGTGATCCTCCTGCCTCAGCCTCCCAAAGTGCTGGGATTACAGGCATGAACCACCGCACCTGGCCTCTGTGTTTAATTTTTAAAGCCTGTCAACATCTCTCACCT
Source organism: Pan troglodytes (assembly GCF_028858775.2). Lineage (NCBI taxonomy): Eukaryota > Metazoa > Chordata > Mammalia > Primates > Hominidae > Pan > Pan troglodytes. The sequence continues at coordinate 90,296,862 of NC_072414.2, read as the reverse complement.
AACTAATTCCAGCCCCATCATTTGGTTGTCAAAAAGTTCTCAATTTTAGCAAAAATTAATCTTCTCAGTAAACTGCCATGGATGTACTACGAGTTAGATGTTTTTCTTGGGCACTAAAGAGGCTGAGTTTGGTTCTGAGCCACGTTCACGTTGTGTGTGTGCTTGACCTGTCCAGGATGCGATAAATTTGTGTTTCTCGCTTTTTTGTTTTTTCCTCAGTGAGATACAGCAGTTTCTCATCCAAACCACTTCTTCATTTCTTGGTTAATTATTTGCAAAGTCAGTCGTAGCTTTAGCCTCTGTGTCTTTCAGCTCCTTTCCTCACGACAGCCTTTGTCCTCAGACTTTGATGCCCTTTCACTTTTTTGAATGGTCATGTTCTTTCACCATTTAAGATAGACCAAGGGGCCTAGAGAAAAATTAAAATGAAAAGGAAGCTTTTTGTAATTCCTCTTTCCTGGGAGACTCATCAGTGGTCATTTTCTACCAAATGGCTGTTTTTGAGTCTGTAACCAAATCATTTGTGGTGTAGACATCCTACTAATAATAATGAAAACTGTTAACAGATGCCAGCTTGATGTGTGAAACCACAGGTAGGCGGCAGAAGGAGCTTGACCTTGGTCTTGCCTGGTCCTGCTGCTATTCCCGGAGGCAGTGATACCAAGGGTCCTGATTCCGGGGAGGGACACAGGGGTTGTCTGCAGCTGCTATGCTCTTCCCCAGGCAGATTCAGGGCCTTGGAGGAGAGGGAAGACCTAAGGATGCTGAGCTGAGGCAGGTCAGACTGGGTGCTTGAATTCTGCCTTTTCATTTCTGATGGATCCTACAAATTCAGTGAAAACTTCCCTGAAGCTGCTTGTGAGGTCACATTATTTTCATTAATGAACTGGTTTTTGAAGTGGCAATGGACTGTTAGTTACTCAGCAATTTAGTGGGTTTAAAAAGTGTCAAACGTGCGTGGTGGCTCACGCCTGTAATCCCAGCACTTTGGGAGGCCAAGGTGGGCAGATTGCTTGAGCTCAGGAGTTCAAGACTAGCCTGGGCAACATGGTGAAACCCCATCTCTATTAAAAGTACAAAAACCAGCATGGTTTTTGGGCATGGTGGTGCATGCCTGTGGTCCCAGCTACTCAGGAGGCTGAGGTGGGAGGATCACTTGAACCGAGATCATGCCACTGCACTCCATCCTGGGTAAAAGAGTGAGACCCTGTCTCAAATAAAAAAAAAAAAGTATCAAACTTGTAGAAAATAAAATAAATGAAGCAAATGTATTTTTCAGGTTTTCATTGTCAACTTTAAAATTTTTTACTGCCTTTTTATGGATTAACATTTTTAGGGAGACACAATGAGGCTATTTCTGTGGAATCTATATATATATATATATATTACCAGCAGCAATATAGAGAGTTACAGTTGCACCACATCCTTGTCAGTACTTGGTATTGTCAATCTTTTTCATTTTAGCCAGTCTATAAAGTGTGAAGTGGTGGCTAATTTTGGTTTTAATTCACATTTCACTATTTCACTAATGATGAATGACATTGAACATGTGCTTATTTGATGGTCATATAACTTGTTTGATTAAGTGTCTGTTCAAATATTTTTGCCCATTTTTAATTGTTTTTTAAATTATTGAGCTTCAAGAGTTCTTTATATATTTTAGATAAGAGCTTCTTATCAGATATATGTTTTGAAAACATTTTCATTTTGATGACAGTGGCTTTCAGAGAGCAAAAGTTTTAAATGTTGATGAAATCTAATCAATTTTCATTATTATTCGGTTGAAAATATTTTCTAAAATACTTTGTGATTTCTGTGGGTTCTTTAAAAGTGAGTTTTTAATTTCCAGATATTTGGGGGCTATCTCTGATTTTTTTTGGATTTCTAATTTAATTCTGCTGCAGTAAGAGAATATAGCCTGCTATATTTAATATTCTGAAAATGACTGAGAGCTGTTTTATGGCCTAGTGTGTGGTCTATCTTTGGGAACATTCTGTGGGGACTTAAAAGAGTATATTCGGTGGTTGTTGGGTGTAGTGTTTAGAACTGTCAGGTTATGGTGACTGGTGATGTCATTCATATCTGCAAGGGAGCAAGAGTGGGGAAGTGCCACGCCCTTTTAAACAGTTGCTATCCGGTGTCATTTTCCTTCAGGCCAAAATACTTCTGATATAGGTTGGATATTTGTCCCCTCCAAATCTCAGGTTAAAATGTGACCCCCCATTGTTGGAGATGGAGATGGGGCCTACTGAGAAGTGTGTGGGTCATGGTGGCAGATTCCTCATGAATGACTTGGCATCTTCCCTGTGATACTGAGTGAGTCTAGCTGTATTAGTTCATACTAGAGCAGATTGTTTAAAAAAGCATGGCACCTCCCATCTCTCTCTTGCTCCCTCTCTCCATGTGACATGGCTGCTCTCCTTTGCCTTCCACCATGAATGGAAGCTTCCTGAGGCCCCACCAGAAGCAGATGCTGGTGCCATGCTTCTTGTACAGCCTGCAGAATCAGGAGCCAAATAAACCTCTCTTCTTTACAAATTACCCAGCCTCAGGTATTCTTTTATAGCAGCACAAAACAGACTAATACAGCTTCCCTTAGTATTTCTTATAGTGCCATTCTGCTGGCAACAAATTCCATTAATTTTTGTTTACTGAAAATGTTTTTATTTTATTTCACTTTCATATTTGAAAGATAGTTTATCCAGATACAGAATTATTAGAGATCACTTCTTTTCTTTCAGCACTTTGAATATTTTGTTCCAATATCATCTGGCTTTCATAATTTTGGGTGAGAAGTCAGCCATTCGTCTTATTCTTGTCCCCTCATAAACGAAACGTCATTTTTTCTTTGACTGCTTTCAAGGCTTTCTCTTTAACTTTGACTTTTTTCTTGCAGTTGACTGTGATACATCTATATCTTAGTCCATTTGTGCTTCTATAACAAATGCAAGAGACTGGATAATTTATAAACAACAGAAATTTATTCCTCACAGTTCCAGTTGTCTTCTTTTTCTGGGTTTGCAGCCATATGTATGTTAGGGTGCTTCATATTGTCTTACAGGCCTCTGAAATTTTATTTTTCTTGGATTATTTTTCTGTCTCCTTTGGTTTAATTTATCTTGATCTATATTCAGGTTCATCTGCCATCTATAATCTGCTGCTAAGTCTATTGAAAAATTTAGTTATTGTACTTTTCAGTGCTAAAACTTGTATTATTGTGTATAGTTTTCAATTCTTTATTGAGATTCCCTGTCTATTTATTCATTTGATTATATCTTTTTCTTTAATTCTTGGGATTATTTTATTTTAATTCTTTGAATATATTTGTAAAGCTGGTTTGAAGTCATGGAATTATTTTAATTATTTGAATATATTTGTAAAGCTGGTTCGAAGTCCTTGTCTGTCAATATCTGGGCCTGTGTAAACTCAGTTCTACTGACCACCATTATTTTTTTTCCTGAGTAAGGGTCATACTTTCCTGTTTCTTTGCATATTTAGTAATTTTTGGTTGAAAACTAGTCGTTGCAGCAACTGAAATTCTTTTTTGATTTCTGAGGATTTTGAGATTTTTGTTTTAGCAGGCATTGAACTTGCCTGGATTTAAACTGCACACTTCATCTCCCTTGTGATATGTAGCTGCTGACATCTGTTTGTATGGCTTCCCATGGCTGCTTCTTTAGCCTGGCCCTGTAGAGTTCTTCCCTGTACCTGCAAAGTTGGTGGTTCAACAAAGATTTGGACATGGATGTGACTTACCTCCTCTGTGATTTCCTTGCTTCTGCCAGATTTGGATTCTGTAATCTGACCCTTCAAACAATTTATTTGACTTCAGTCTTCTGTTACTACAGCTGCCCAAGTTGAGGAATGTCCTTGGTTAAGGAAAGTGTCAAAGTCACAGGTCTAATTCTGTGCAATTCCATCTTTCAAGAGTGGGTATCTCTCTGGGCTCTGACTTCTTTTTTGCCGGATCCCTTGGGGTCTGCTCCACTCATATGCAGATTAGCTATAAGCCAGATTTTGGAAGTTTATGCTCTGAATTTGGGTCTCACTAATTCTGTGGTTCTCTTGCTGCTAGGGCTTCCTCATTAAATTTCTGTGTTTTTTTTCCCATCCTGAATTCTGATATTTGACATGTTTAGCTGGTAAGGCTGCAGTTTTTCCTACAATTTTTTTTTATAGCCTCACAGGTGGAATTAATCCTGTGGCTGGTAAGCTGAAAACTCACAGGTTCTACCTATTCCAGTTTTCTGAAAGTAAATTTTCCTCTGGCTTCTATCTGTTTTTGGATGCCTTGCAGTGTCTTTAAATGTTTTATTAAATTTATTTTTTAAATAGTTATTATATATAGGGATTTGCATGACCACTTCATCTCACCAGCGTTATCTAATATTCTATTCATGTATAGATCATAGAATTTTGTTCCTTGCCTTCCCATCTCTTCCTATAAGTTGAGAGAGGGATGTATTTAGATGAATTAAAAAATGGTTGCTATGCATGCAGGTAAATTAAACAAAAAGTAATTTTGATGGTGATTAGGTATATTTTATTTTGTTATTTTACATATGTAAGTTAAGAAAATTTGTCAGTGAGTACATGTGGTTTAATTGGCTATAGGAGGGGTTTATAGTTCAGAAGTTCAGAACAGTTAATGATGTTTCTCCAGTCTTGGCTCTGTCTTGGTGCCTGTCACAGTGTTTTGTGGTGATGTTGTATTGATGTTTGAGAGATGGGCACAGCAAATGGCATGCTTCTCCACTTTTCAGCACAACAGTTTCTCTTCATAATCTTAGATCCATATGATTCAGAATGTCTGTTAATTTAGCCTGGGCTTGGCTGAAGTTTATAATTTCATTCTGTGAGGAAAACAAAATGTACAAATTCATTGCATAAACAGGATCACAGGGGCCAGGTTTTACCTACTGATATGGTTTGGATTTGTGGCCCCACCCAAATTTCATGTCCAGTTGTAACCCCCAGTGGTGGAGTGGGGGCCTGGTGGGAAGTGATTGGGTCATGGGTGGACTTCCCCCTTGCTGTTCTCATGACGTGAATGAATTCTCAAGAGTTCTAGTTGTTTAAAAGTGTATAGTACCTCCCCCTTCACTCTCTCTTCCTCCTGCTCTGGCCATGTAAGATGTGCCTGCTTCCTCTTTGCCTTCTGCCATGATTGAAAGTTTCTTGAGGTCTCCCCAGCCATGCTTCCTGTACAGCCTGTGGAACCCTGCGCTACTTAAACCTCTTTTCTTATAAATTACCCAGTTTCAGGTATTTCTTTATAGCAATGTGGGAACAGACTAATACGCCTATTGAAGAGTATACATTGTTTCTTTTCTTTCTTTTTCTTTTTTTTTTTGTTTTTGAGATGGAGTCTTGCTTTGTTGCCCAGAATGGAGTACAGTGGCACGATCTCGGCTCACTGCAACCTCTGCCTCCTGGGTTCAAGCGATTCTCCTGCCTCAGCCTCCTGAGTAGCTGGGATTACAGACACGTGCCACCAGGCCAAGCTAATTTTTGTGTTTTTAGTAGAGACGGGGTTTCGCCATGTTGGCCAGGCTGGTCTCGAACTCCTGACCTCATGATCCACCCTCCTCAGCCTCCCAAAGTGCTGGTATTACAGGCATGAGCCACTGTGCCCGGCAGAATATACGTTATTTCTAAGCATTTTAGCTATATCTTTTCTGTCTGCATGTAACTTTAAATTTTTAAAAGTTATAGAGTAAAATTCACTTTTAGGGGGAGTTTACAGTTCTGCGAATTTTAACCCATGTATAGGTTTGAATAACCACAACCACAGTGAAAATAAACAATAGTTTCATTACCTCCCCCATACGCTTCATCCCCCGCTCCCAATAACCCCAGCAACCACTGGTCTGTTCTCCATCACTACAGTTTTGTCTCTTTTAGAATATTCTGTACATGAAATCAGGCGGTGTTTAGCCATTGGAGACTGACTTCTTTTGCTTGGAATAATGCCTTTGAGATTCATCCACCATAATGTGTGTATCAGTAGTTTGTGTCCCATTACTGCTGAAGAGCCCATTCAGTTTTCAAACAAGTGAGTGCCTTTATATAGAACAAATAAGATATTTTCAGGTAGACCCCTCTTTGGACACATTTTGCTAGTAGGGTGGTTTGAGTTTCTCCCTTTGTTTGATGGTTCTGTAATTGTCTTTCTTACAAAATATTGACACTTTAGCCATGTCACTATTTCACGTTGAAATTTTCCCTAGGTAATCAAAATTGTGAGGTTTTACTTTAACTTTTGCTCTAAAACCACCATTCCACAAAACCGTTAGCATTCAAGGGAAGAAAATACTCACTGGGGAGTAGAGAGTCGGCCAATTTAAGGCAGAGCTAATAAGTATTGTGGTTTTGTATAAAAACCTAAAAAGAACACTTCTGCATTTCAGATTCCTGAAAGCCCAACACAAATGATTTCTGAAAGTCCTTGAACAAATACAAGGGCAACACTTAAGAATATTAAACTAGGTGGTTTGGAGCCCAGGCAAGCATGGGACCTGTGAGGTGACAGTGACACTGTGGAGTCGGCCTCAGCCCTGCCTGTCACCAGGGCCTTCTGTTCTCTGCCTTCCCCAGACACCAGGCCCACAGGGACCTCCTGCACTGTTGTCCCGTCAAGCAGGGACCCCTTGCCGTCTTCTGGACTTTAGTAGAAGCATAGCAAAAAATGGAGTGGCAAGAGTGCAGTGTTGTTTCGGGTACCGAGTCTGCCACCCAAAGAGAAGGGGCTTGCCACTGCAAGGAACAGAAGTCTACTCCTGGACTTAGAAGAAGGGAGGGCGCTGGAAGAGGGCAGGGGAAGTTTGTGAGGTGCCGCCTGGCTTCTAAGGCTGGGATGGGGACCCCACAGCTGTTAGTGGGGTGCTACTCTGCTAGTCTCTTTGCAGACCAGCTTCCTTTACTTACTTATGTTTCTTGCTCCCTTAGAATGTTGACTTTAGTTTGCTGTGATGCCAGACTGGCCTCTAACTGTACCCGCTTTCAAGGGCCAGGACCTACTATAGTGCTAGTCCAGCTGGCCGGTGGTTTGGTTTCTTATGGATGGATCATGGGTCCACCTTTTGCTCAACTGTGGTCAGGTAGGCTGGGTGCTATGGATCAGAGATGGCCATCTAGCCCTGTCTCTTTAACTGAGGCTATGGTGGGGCAATTTTAAAGAGCTATGGGTTTGGCAGACATCCCATAATAATCCATGGAGGAATCCTGGTGGTCTTGCCTAAAAGTATTCTGGCCTCGACCTGGGCTGTAATACTCTTAGTCAAGACCACCAGGCAGCCCTTTGTTGACAACTCTTAATTTTTAGAGCCCCGCAGAGGACACAGCTTTGTGCTGCTCATGTAGTATAGGATACAGGAATTCTCAGGCTCTACCCTAGACCTACTGAATCAGAAACTCTGCAGTGGGGCCCAGCAGTCTGTGTTAACAAGCCCTGCAGGTGATTCTCTTGTACTCTACAGTGTGAGAACCACTGACCTAAGGCACACATTCTCAGCAAGGAGATATTGCCCCCAATGAGACAGTGATTTGTTCTTGGGGAGCAGAAAAAAATCTTAGATATTTACAGTGGTTTGTGGCTTTTCAAAGATCAACATTATTTAACAAAGTCTTATTTTTTATTAGTATTTAATTTGGGGGATGGTGATCAATATATTACAAATAAATTTATTGTATAAGCCTTTCCATAATCTATACATATTTCAAGACATCATATTATACACCAAAGATATATACAATATTTATCTGTCAATTAAAAAATATTAATTTAAAAAATACTCATATTCAAATTGTGAATGTCTCAAATTCATACAAAGCAAAATGGTGGTTTCAAGAACTAGAGGGAGAGGGAAACAGGGAGTTATTGTTTAATGGGTACAGAGTTTCCATTTACAATATGGAAAGAGTTCTGGACATGGATGGTGATGATGGTTACATAACATTATTCGTATTTAAAGTTTTTTAAATTGACAGGTAAATATTGTATATTTTTTTGGTGTACAACATGATGTTTTGAAATATGTATAGATTGTGGAATGGCTAAATCAAACTAATGAATATGTGCATTACCTCACATATTTATCAGTTATTTGTAGTGAGAACACTTAAAATCTACTCTCGTAACAATTTTCAAGTATACTGTATGTTGTTATTAACTGTAGTCACCATGTTGTACAGTAGATTTCTTAAGTTATTCTTCTGTCTATATGAAATTTTATATCCTTTGACCAATATCTTCACAGTTTCTGCCCACCTCTAGCACCTGGTAACCACCATCCTACTCTCTGCTTCTATGAATTGGACTTTTTTAGATCTTACATATAAATGAGATCATGCACCCATTTTTAAATTGGGTTATTTGTTTTCTTGCTATTAGGGTGTATGAGTTCCTTATATGTTTTAGATATTGACCCCTCATCCAATGTATGGTTTGCAAATATTCTCCCATTCTGTAGGTTGCCTTTTCACTCTGTTGATTGTTTCTTTTGCCATGCAGAAGCTTTTTAGTTTGATGTAGTCCCCTTTGTGTATTTTTGCTTTTGTTGTCTATGCTTTGGGATCATATTAAAAAAACCATTGTCCAGGCCAATGTCATGGAGCTTTCCCCCTATGTTTTCTTATAGTAGTTTTACAGGTTCCGGCCTTACATTTAAATCTTTAATCCAGTTTGAGTTGTTTTTTGTATATGATGTGAGATAAGAGCCTAATTTCATTCTTCTGCATGTGGATATCCTGTTTTCCCAACACCATTTAGTGAAGTGACTGTCCTTTTCCAATGTGTGTTCTTGGCATCTTTGTCAAAAATCAATTGGTTGTACATGTGTGGGTTTATTTCTGGGCTCATTGTTCTGTTCCATTGGTATACCAGTCTGTTTTTATGTTGATACTATGCTATTTTGATTACTATAGTTTTGTATATGTTTTAAAATCACAGAGTGTGATGCTTGTGGCTTTATTCTTTCTGCTTAAGATCGCTTTGAGTATTTGGGTATTTTGTGGTTCTATACAAATTTTAGGATTTTTTTTCTATATCTGTGAAAAATGTCATTGGAATTTTGATAGAGAATGTGTTGAATCTATAGATAGCTTTGGGTAGCAGGGATATTTCAACAGTATTAATCTTTCTAATCCATGAACATGGGATATATTTTCATTTATTTGTGTCTTCTTCAATTTCTTTCATCAGTATTATAGCTTTCATTGTATAGAATTTTATCTCTTTGGTTAAATTTATTCCTAAGGTGTTTTGTTATTTTTTTTTGTAGCTATTGTAAATGGGATTGTTTCCTTAATTTCTCTTTTGGATAGTTAATTGTTAGTGTATAGAAACACTACTGATTTTTGTATGTTGAGTTTGTGTCCTGCAAATTTACTGAATTTGTTTATTAGTTCTAACGGTTTTTTAAATATAGTCTTTAGGATTTTTTTATATATAAGATTGTGTCAGCTGGGCATAGTGACTCATCGCTGAAATCTCAGCACTTTGGGAGGCCAAGGCCAGAGGCTCACTTGAGCCCAGGAGTTTGAGACCAGCCTGGGTAACATAGGGAGACCCTGTCTCTACAAAAAAAATTAAAAAGTAATTAGCCAGGTGTGATGATGTGCCTGTTGTCCCAGCTGCTTGAGAGGCTGAGGCAGGAGGATTGCTTGAGCCTGGTAGGTTTAGGCTGCAGTGAGTTACAGTCACGTCAATGCACTCCAGCCTGGTCGACAGAGTGAGACCCTGTCTCAAAAAAAAAAAGAGAAAGAAAGAAAGAATGAAAGAAAGAAAGAGAGAGAAGGAAGGAAGGAAGGAAAAGAAAGAAAAGAAGACAGAAAAAGAAAGAAGAAAGAAAAAAGAAAGAAAGAAAGAGAAAGAAAGACAAAGTAAAGGTTATGTCATCTGCTGCAAACAGAGACAATTTAACTTCTTCCTTTCCAGTTTGGATGGCTTTTATTTCTTTCTCTTGCCTCATTGCTATGGCTAGTACTTCTAGTACTATGTTGAATAGAAGTGGCAAGAGTGAATATCCTTGTTATTGATCTTAGAGGACTATCTTGCAGCTTTTCACTGTTGAATATGATGTAAGCTATGGATTTGCAGGTTGTTTTCATGTTGTTGAGGTTGAATAGTTCTCTATATTTTCTAGATATTAACCCCTACCTTAGTCTGTTTGTGGTGCTATAACAAAATACCACAGATTGGGTAATTTATGAGCAATAGAAATTTATTTCTCACAGTTCTGGAGGCTGATAAGTCTAAGATCAAGATACTAGCAGGTTCAGTGTCTAGTGAGGACCCAAATGAATCCTGCCATTTGCCTCCAAATGGCATCTTGTTAACGTATCTTCCTGAGGGGATGAATGTCGTGTCCTCACATGGTGAAAGGATGGAAAGGGGAGAAAAGGGCCTCCTTCCACTCACTCCCTCCAGCCCTTTCATAGGAGTGCCAATCTCATCCATGAGGCTGGAGCCTTCAAGGCCTAATCACCCTCTAAAGGCCCTATCTCTTAATACTATCACTTTGGTGGTTAAGTTTCAATACATGAATTTTGGGGGACACATTCAGACCATAATAATCACTTATCAGATATATTATTTGCAATTTTTCTCTCCCATTCTATCTGATGCCTTTTTACTTTGTTGATGCTGACTTTTGATGCACAAAATTTATAAATTTTCATGAAGTCCAATTGCCTGTGTCATTGGTGTCATATTCAAGAAATCATTGCCAAATCCAGTGTCACGAAGCTTCTGCCCTATGTTTTCTTCTAAGAGTTTTATAGCTTTAGGTCTTACATTTAGGTCTTTGATCAATTTTGAGTTAATTTTTGTGTATAGTGTCAGCTAAGGGTCCAACTTCATTCTTTTGCATATGTATATCCAGTTTTTCCAGCACCATTCATTGAAAAGATTGCCCATTCTTATAGTTTCTTTTGCTTTTTAAAATTTTCTGTTTTCTGGCCAGGCGCGGTGGCTCACACCTGTAATCCCAGCACTTTGGGAGGCCGAAGCAGGTGGAATACCTGAGGTCAGGAGTTTGATACCAGCTTGACCAACATGGAGAAACCTCGTCTCTACTAAGAATACAAAATTAGCCGGATGTGGTGGCGTGCGCCTGTAATCCCAGCTACTCAGAGGGTGAGGCAAAACAATCACTTGAACCTGGGAGGCAGAGATTGCAGTGAGCCAAGATCATGCCATTGCACACCAGCCTGGGCAACAAGAGTGAAACTCTGTCTAAAAAAAATAAAATAAAATTCTGTTTTCTGATTAATGGATTGAGTAATGTTCAGGGTCCAGCACAATGCTGAACTGAAGCAGCCTTTCTCCTGTAATCTTTAAATGAGGTACATTACTGATATAGATTTTCTTATGTTATACTACCTGGGATAAATCTGCTAGGTCAAGTGTTTTTTTTTATTATTATTCCTGAGCTTTTTTTGAATATTTAAAAAGTAAATCAAATTTTGTGGCACCTTATAAATTCATTCCTGTTATAATAGTAAAATATGTAGAAATAAATGAAATTTTAAAAGGGAAAATAATATAACTAAAGCTTTTCTCCAGTTGTGTCCTATTTTGGGATGGTTCATGTGAATGCATTATTTTTAATTGTTTTTGAGAAACATATAATTATTACAAATAGATATTATAAAAGCTTAGTTCCTCCTGTTAAAAATGATGTTTTCCTGGGCAGACATTAGCAAACTATGGTCTGTGAGCCAAATCATGCCCATCGCTTGTTTCTGTAAATAAAGTTTTATTGGCATATTGCTATGCCCACTCATATTTTCCTTGGTTGCTTTTGCATTTCAACTGTAGAGTTGAGTAGTTGCAACAGAGACTTTATGGCTCCCAAAGCCTAAAGCATTTACTCTCTGATCTTTACAGAAAAAGTTTGCCAACCCCTGTTCTAGAGAATGCAATTTAAACATTTTTTTTTCCAAAAAAATTATTTAATCTAAATTGGTGTAGTAGTTCTTGGTGGGCAGAATTTAGGAACATTCCGACCACTTACTAGTATCTTCAATGGATGCTTAACTGTGCTAGGTTCCAAGGGAGTCTGGCTCCAACCTCGTGAAGTGGGCCCAGGACAGACATAATAGCATGATTGTAACTAAAAGATAGTAATAACACTTAGCAAAATTGAACTCTTAGCCATCTCTGTATTGGATTTCTGTGGTTTAGGAGTATCCTAAATATCGTCATAATTTGCACTCATTCTCTTGGACTAGCAACTGTTACTACTTGACTTGAATTTGGATTTTTAGAGCAGTTCTTCATAAAACACTCTACAGAGCCACAGCAGGTGCAGCAGCCACCATCAGTATAATGTCTCTTAAAATGATCAGGACGAGACCTGGATGAGTGCGTCACAGCTCCACAAAAGAAATACTGCAAAAGGAAATTTGCTGAAAGCTGGGTCATCTTTGGCCAGGCACTTGTTTATTTTGTGCTCTGACATCCACACCATAACTTTCCTGATAGCCTGTCTTGATTCTCAAAAGCAGCTGGGCAGGACGTACATTATGGAATTTGTCCCGCCACTTGTCTTTTTAATCTTCCTCCTTCCTGACAAATCGCCTTTTTGAAGTAGATACAGTTTCTTCCATTACTTTCTAGCTGTCTGCCCCTGTCATTTCCTGGTGGGCAATCTGTGAATTCTGTCTTAGGTATTCCAAGAAGTCACTCATATCTTCATTAAAGTAACCCTAGTTTTTCTTTTCTTTGTTTTGGTGGGTTATTGGTCTTGCGTCTCCTCCAGAGCAGCTAGGTTAATGAGCAGAGAAACTAGCCCCCTATGGTGACCTAAATTAGCTTTGTATGCCTTGTTGAATCCAGTATGTTAATATTTGTTTATTTTTATTTTCTTTATGTTCACAAATGACTACTGTTGACATATTCTTCCTGTCCTTGGCTTTTTGTTTTTCCCTCAAAGGCTATATTATACTCATAGACTGAGAGGGGGAATGTTCTCTTTATTTTTTGTTCTCTTGAAGGTGTTCTTGGAAGTTTGATAGAACTTATCTCTAAAATCATTTGTGCCTGATGTCTTCAGTGCTGGAGGATTTTAAGCTACTGATTTAAGGTTTTAATCCTCATAGGACAAGTTAGTTTTTTGGTTTTTTCTTGAGTCAGTTTTGGTGGGTTGTCTTATCCTAGGAATTTGTCCTTTTTATTTGTTTTCAAGTTTATTATCATCTTTTCTTTTCTTTTAAACTTTTGCCACATCTGTAGGGATATCTCTTTTAATTCATAATATACTTGATATACTGTCTCTCCTTTCTTATTTTAGCAACTCTTGAATTTTTAAAAACTTTCTGTTGTCTCTTTCCTTTCTATTTCATTAATGTCTATCCTTTTTGTCTTTTTCCCTTTATTTTCTTTGAGTTTCTTCTATTCTTTTTGAATATTGTAAATTCTGATGCTTAGCATGTTCACTTTTAGCCATTTTTGTTTTCTACTATCAGCATTCATGGTTAAAACCGTCTCATGCTACTGACAGTTTGGTTGGTTCACCCTGCTGTGGTCTTATGGGTTGTATGTTCTGACTGGTCTGTACTTTGCCATACCTGCCCTCCCCAACTATTTACTATGAATTGTGGTCTCTTTGGATCTGTTCCCCTGACCCTTTATCCAGGACTAATTATCCTCATGTAACAGGCCTTTCTGAACATTTACCTGAGGGACACAGCTTCATCTGATTTTGGATAGTGCACATTTTGGAATAGGCTTTAGTCTTCAAAGTGTTGTTAGGTAGAGAGATAACTTGTGTAGTCAGTGGAAGTGATTTTAGGAGTGAAGTAGAAGAAAAAGAAAGGGCACCAGAAGATCTTGTTCTTGGCTCAGTTGTGACCCCAACTACTTCACGGCATGGGTTGGTCTAGGTTTGCTCTGGGATCAAAAGATGCCCCATGAGCTGAAGAGAGACATCTTTGGATAGTTGGGGCCAAGTCCCACGTCCTCCCTGTTTTTAACCTTTTTTTGACCCTGTCAGTTGCCATGTCTATAAAATGGGTAGCATGGGCGAGATCGTTGCTATGGTTCCTATCAAATATTCTGTGCTATGTTGCTAGGGTTTCCTTGGACTTTATGTTCTGATTATGAGTAGCAAGCCCACTCGAGCACAACCGGATTATTGCTTCAGCCCCTGTTCATGATTGGGTTTGTAATAAGAATCGGCTTTGGGAGTTGATGTTACAAGATGAATTTTATTTGACCAACCTGAAGGTGTGATCAGCATTTATAAAAGGCTGCTGGAGGATTTTTGTTTCTTCTTCTTCCTCCTCTACCTGTTTATTTTGAAAGAATTTTAGATTTACGGAAGAGTTACAAAGATAGTACAGAAGGTGCCTGTTCACCCTTCACCCTCCAACCCCCTAGTGTCAACATCTTCTATAACCATGGAATAATTATCAAAACAAAGATGTCAATATTGGCTAATTTTCCACCAATGTCCTTTTCCTCTTCCTGATCCAGCATACATGTTACATTTAGTCTTCAAGTCTCTTTAGTCTACTCTTCCAATCTGAGACCTTTTCTTGGTTTTTCCTTATTTTTCACCATCTGGACACTTTTGAGAAGTACCGGTCAGGTGATCTATAGAATGTCCCTTAATATATAGTTGCCTGATGTTTTCTCATTATTAGACTGTGGGGCTTTGAATTTGGGAGGAAAGGGAAGTACCTTTCTCCTCACCTCATATCAGAGAGGTAGGGTGCACGATATGAATGTTACTACTGGTGATAACCCTGATCACAGTTAAGGGAGTGTCTGCTAGATTTCTTCACTGTAAAGTTACTCTTTTCTCTTTTTTATAATTGATTTGTTACAATCTTTTTTTAAAAAATTAATCCATTGTATTTTTAAGAAATCAATTTTACTGGATATTTTCGAATAATTTTGAATAATTATTAATTGAATAATTCAATTTGTTGAATAATTTTTACATTCCATAAAATTTTCCAATTATAAGCGTATAAGCCAGTGATTTTCGGCAAATTTAGAGAGTTGTGTAACCATCATCAAAATCCAGTTTTAGGACATTTCCATCACCCCCTCAAAAGTACTGGCTGTTTGCTGTCAGCCTGTTTCCATCCCAGCTCCAAGAAATCACTGATCTGTTCTGTCTCTACCAACTTGCCTTTCCAAGACAGTTCACATAAATGGAATGATAAAATATGCAATCTTTTGCATCTGGTTTCTTTTTCATTTAGCACAGTGTGTTTTCGAGGTTCATCCAAATTGTAACATGTGTTAATATTTTGTTCCTTTTTATTGTTGAATAGTATTCCATTGTATGAATATCACATTTTGTTTATGCATCTATCATAAACAAAATTAGTTGATGGGTTGTTTCCAGTTTTAGGCTATTATGAATTACCCTGCTATAAACATTCACAAACACGTCTTTGCATAGACATTGTTTTCATTTCTTTTGGGTAGGTTCCTAGGGGTAGAATTGCTGGGTCATTGGGTAAGCTTATGTTTGACTTCTTAAATAACTGCCAAATTGTTTCACAAAGTGGCTGTACCATAACACATTTCCATCAGCAATAGATGAGGGTTTCAATTTCTCCACATCCTTGTCAACAGTTGTTATTGTTTTTTTATTATAGCCATTCTAGTAGGCCAAAAGTGGCTTTTCATTGTGGTTACAACTTGCATTTCCCTAAGGACTTAGGATGTGAAATATTTTTTAATTGATAAGTAGCCATTTGTATGTTTTCTTTGAAGAAATGTCTGTTCAGATTTTCTGTCCATTTTTAATAAGGTTGTTTATTTTCTTCTAATTGAATTGTAAGAATTCTTTATATATTTTGAATCTAATTCTTTTATCAGAAATGTGATTTGTAAACATTTTCTTGCAGTCTATGGCTTGTTTTTCATTTTCTTAGTGGTGTCTTTTTTTTTTAATTTCCGTAAGTTATTGGGGGAACAGGTGGTGTTTGATTACATGAGTAAGTTCTTTAGTGGTGATTTGTGAGATTTTGGTACACCCATCACCCGGGCAGTAGACACTGCACCCTATTTGTAGAGTTTTATTCCTCACCCCCTTCCCACCCTTTCCCGCTGAGTCCCTGAAGTCCACTGTGTCATTCTTATGCCTTTGTATCATCATAGCTTAGCTCCCACTTTTGGGTGAGAACATATGACCTTTGGTTTTCCATTCCTGAGTTACTTCACTTAGAATAATAGTCTCCAGTCTCATCTGGGTTGCTATGAATGCCATTAGTTCATTTCTTTTTATGATGGCTGAGTAGTATTCCATCATACATATAAACGTATCACAGTTTCTATATTCATTTGTTGATTGATGGGCATTTGGGTTGGTTCCTTGATTTTGCAATTGCCAATTGTGCTGCTATAAACATGCATGTACAAGTATCTTTTTTTTTTTTTTGTAATGACTCTTTTCCTCTGGGTAGATACCCAGTAGTATCTGGGTATCTGCTGGATCAAATGGTAGTTCTACTTTTAGTTCTTTAAGGAATCTCCACACTGTTTTCTATAGTGGTTGTACTAGTTTACATTGCCACCAGCAGTGTAGAAGTGTTCCCTGTTCACCACAGCCACGCCAACATCTACTACATTTTTATTATGGCCATTCTTGCAGGAGTAAGGTGGTATTGCATGGTGGTTTTGATTTGCATTCCCTGATCATTAGTGATGTTGAGCATTTTTTCATATATTTGTTGGCCATTTGTATATCTTCTTTTGAGAATTGTCTATTCATGACCTTAGCCCACTTTTTGATGGGATTGTTTTTTTCTTGTTGATTTGTTTGAGTTCATTGTAGATTCTGGATAGTAGTACTTTGTCAGATGTATAGCTTGTGAAGATTTTCTCTCACTCTGTGGGTTGTCTTTTTACTCTGCTGACTCTTCCTTTTGCCATGCAAAAGCTCTTTAGTTTAATTAAGTCCCAGCAATTTATCTTTGTTTTTATTGCATTTGCTTTTGGGTTTTTCGTCATGAAATCCTTGCCTAAGCCAATATCTAGAGGGGTTTTCCCAATGTTATCTTCCAGAATTTTTATAGTTTGAGGTCTTAGATTTAAGTTCTTGATCCATCTTGAGTTGATTTTTATATAAGGTGAGAGATAAGGATCCAATTTCATTCTCCTACACGTGTCTAGCCAATTATCCCAGCACCATTTGTTGAAAAGACTGTCCTTTCTCACTTTATGTTTTTGTTTGCTTTGCCAAAGATCAGTTGGCTTTAAGTATTTGGGTTTATTCTGGGTTCTCTATTCTATTCCTTTGGTCTTTGTGCCTATTTTTATACCAGTACCATGCTGTTTTGGTGACTATGGCCTCATAGTATAGTTTGAAATCAGGTAATGTGATGCCTCCATATTTCTTCTTTTTGCTTAGTCTTGCTTTGGCTATGCAGGATCTTTTTGGTTCCATGTGAATTTTAGAATTGTTTTTTCTAATTCTGCAAAGAATGGTGGTGGTATTTTGATGGGAAATGCATTGAATTTGTACATTGCTTTTGACAGTATGGTCATTTTCACAATATGGATTCTACCCATCCATGAGCATGGGATGCGTCTCCATTTGTTTGTGTCATCTGTGATTTCTTTCAGCAGTATCTTGTAGTTTTTCTTGTAGAGGTCTTTCACCTTCTTGGTTAGGTGTATTCCTAAGTTTGTTTTTTTTTTTTTTGCAGCTATTATAAAAGGGGTTGAGTTCTTAATTTGATTCTCTGCTTGTTTGCTGTTGGTGTATAGAAGAGCTAGTGATTTGTGTACATTAATTTTGTATCTGGAAGCTTTGCTGAATTCTTCTATCAGTTTTAGGAGCTTTCTACAGGAGTCTTTAGAGTTTTCTAGGTAAACGATTATATCATCAGCAAACAGTGACAGTTTGACTTTCTCTTTACTGATTTGGATGCCTTTTATTTCTTTCTCTTGTCTGATTGCTCTGGCTAGGACTTCCAGATTCTGGCTATGTTGAAGAGGAGAGGTGAGAGTGGGCATCCTTGTTTTGTTCCAGTTCTCAGAGGGAATGCTTTCAACTTTTCCCCATTCAGTATTATGTTGGCTGTGGATTTGTCATAGATGGCTTTAATTATATTGGGGTATGTACGTTGTGTGCCGATTTTGCTGAGCGTTTTAATCATAAAGGGATGCTGAATTTTGTCTAATTCTTTTTCTGCATCTATTGAGATGATCTTATGATTTTTGTTTTTAATTCTGTTTATGTGGTGTATCACATTTATTGACCTGTGTATGTTAAACCATCCTACATCCCTGGTATGAAACCCACTTGATCATAGTGGATTATCTTTTTGATATGTTGTTGGATTCGGTTAGCTAGTATTTTGTTAAGGATTTTAGCATCTATGTTCATCAGGGATTCGGTCTGTAGTTTTCTTTTTGGCTATGTCCTTTCCTGGTTTTGGTATTAGGGTGATACTGGCTTCATAGAATGATTTAGGGAGTGTTCCCTCTTTCTCTATCTTGTGGAATAGTGTCAATAGGATTGGTACCAATCCTTCTTTGAATGTCTGGTAGAATTCTGCTGTGAATTCATCTCATTCTGGACTTTTTTTATTGGTCATTTTTAAATTACGATTTCAATCTTGCTGCTTGTTATTGGTTTATTCAGGGTATCTAATTCTTCCTGATTTAAGCTAGGAGGGTTGTATCTCTCCAGGAATTTATCCATCTCCTCTAGGTTTTCTAGTTTATGCACGTAAAGGTGTTCATAATGGCCTCGAATGATCTTTTGTATTTCTGTGGTGTCAGTTGTAGTATCTCCCGTTTCATTTCTTATTGAGCTTATTTGGATTTTCTCTCTTCTTTTCTGGGTTAATCTTGCCAATGGTCTATCAATTGTGT
The DNA here is from genome assembly GCF_028858775.2 of Pan troglodytes. Lineage (NCBI taxonomy): Eukaryota > Metazoa > Chordata > Mammalia > Primates > Hominidae > Pan > Pan troglodytes. The sequence goes on along the minus strand of NC_072414.2, from coordinate 90,278,015 downwards.
TTATGTTTTCAAAAAACCAGCTTTTTGTTTCATTTATCTTTTGTATTTTTTGTTTGTTTATTTGTTTCAATTTCATTTGGTTCTGCTCGGATCTTGGTTATTTCCTTTTTTTCTGCTGGGTTTGGGTTTGGTTTGTTCTTGTTTCTCTAGTTCCTTGGGGTGGCGTGACCTTAGATTGTCTTTGTGCTCTTTCAGACTTTTTGATGTAGGTGTTTAGGGCTATGAACTTTCCTCTTAGCACTGCCGTTGCTGTGTCCCAGAAGTTTTGATAGGTTGTGAAACTATTGTTATTCAGTGTGAAGAATTTTTAAATTTCCATCTTGGTTTCATTTTTGACCCAGTGATCATTCAGGAGTGGATTATTTAATTTCCATGTATATGTATATGATTTTGGAGGTTCCTTTTGGAATTGACTTCCAGTTTTATTCTGCTGTGATCTAAGAGAGTGCTTGATATCATTTCAATTTTCTTAAATTTATTGAGGCTCATTTTATGGTCTATCATATGGTCTATCTTGGAGAAAGTTCCATGCACTGTTGAATAGAATGTATATTCTGTGGTTGTTGGATGGGATATTCTGTATATATCTGTTAAGTCCATTTGTTCCAGGGTATAGTTTAAATCCATTGTTTCTTTGTTGACTTTCTGTCTTGATGGCCTGTCTATTGCTGACAGTGGAGTATTGAAGTCCCCCACTATTATTGTGTTGCTGTTTATCTCATTTCTTAGGTTTAGTAGTAATTGTTTTATAAATTTGGGAGCTCTAGTGTTAGGTGCATATATGTTTAGGATTGTGATATTTTCCTGTTGGACAAGACCTTTTATCATTATTATAATGCCCCCTTTGCCTTTTTTAACTGCTGCTGGTTTAGTTTGTTTTGTCTGATATAAGAATAATTACTCTTGCTCGCTTTTGCCTGAAATGTCTTTTTCCACCCCTTTATCTTAAGTTTATGTGAGTCCTTATGTGTTAGGCGAGTCTCTTGAAGACAGCAGGTGGTTGGCTGATGAATCCTTATCCATTCTGCAATTCTGTATCTTTTAAGTGGACCATTTAGGCCATTTACATTCAATGTTAGCATTGAGATGTGAGATACCACTGCATTCATCATGCTGTTTGTTGTCTGTATACCTTGGTTTTTTGTTTCTGTTTTTTAAATTATATTTTTGTTTTATAGGTCCTATGAGATTTATGCTTTAAAGAGGTTCTGTTCTGATGTGTTTCCAGGATTTGTTTCAAGATTTAGAGCTCCTTTTAGCAGTTCTTGTGGTGGTGGCTTGGTAGTGGCGAATTCTCTCAGCATTTGACTGTCTGAAAAAGACTACATTGTTCCTTCATATATGAAGGTTAGTTTCACTGGGTACAAATTTCTTGGCTAATTGTTTTGTTTGAGGAAGCTGAAGATAGGGCCCCAACCCCTTCTAGCTTGTAGGGTTTCTGCAGAGAAATCTGCTGTTAATCTGATAGGTTTTCTTTTATAGGTTACCTGGTGCTTTTATCTGACAGCTTTAAAGATTCTTTCCTTTGTCTTAGCTTTAGATAACCTGATGAAAATGTGCCTAGGTGATGATCTTTTTGCGATGAATTTCTCAGGTGTTCTTTGTGGTTCTTGTATTTGGGTGTCTAGGGCTCTAGCAAGGCTGGGGAAGTTTTCCTCGATTATTTCCCCAAATATGTTTTCCAAACTTTTAGATTTCTCTTCTTCCTCAGGAACACTGATTATTCTTACATTTGGTCATTTAACATAATCCCAGACTTCTTGGAGGCTTTGTTCATATTTTCTTATTATTTTTTCTTTGTCTTGTTGGATTGGGTTAATTTGAAGACCTTGTCTTTGAGCTCTGAATTTCTTTATTCTCTTTGTTCAATTCTATTGCTGAGAATTTCCAGAGCATTTTGCATTTCTATAAGTGTGTCTGTTGTTTCCCAGAGTTTTGATTTCTTTTTAATGCTATTTCCTTGAATATCTATTTCCTGCCTTCACTTCTTGTATCATTTTTTGGATTTCCTTACAATGGGCTTCGCCTTTCTCTGGTGCCTCCCTGATTAGCTTAATAACTAATCTCCTAAATTCTTTTTCAGGTAAATCAGGTATTTCTTCTTTGTTTGGGTCTGTTGCTGGTGAGCTACTGTGATTTTTTGGAGATGTTAAAGAACCTTGTTTTGTCATATTACCAGTGTTGGTTTTCTGGTTCCTTCTCATTTGAGTAGGCTCTGTCAGAGGGAAGGGCTAGGGCTGAAGGCTTCTTTTGTCCCATGGGGTGTTCCCTTGTTGTAGTGCTTTCCCCCTATTCCTATGGATGTGGCTGCCTGAGAGCCAAGCTGTAGTGATTGTTATTTCTCTTCTGGGTCTAGCCAGCCAGCAAGTCTACCAGGCTCCAGCTGGTACTGGTGGTTGTCTGCACAGAGTCCTGTGATGTGAACCATCTGTGGGTCTCTCAGTCACGGATACCAGCACAGTATTTGGGGTGTCTCCCGGGTCCTGCAGGAGCAATCTGCTTCCTTCAGGGAGTCTGTGGGTCCTCTCAGGTTTCCTGATTTATTCCTGCAGTTGTTCTGGAGCAAAAATTTACAATGCGAGCCTCCACACACTGCTCTGTCTGTCCCAGTCAGAGCTGCAATCTAGTCCTGCCTCCCGTCCACCATGTTTCCCAGTTGTGCCTTTTGAAACAAAACATTTAAAACATTGATGAAGTTAGGTTTGTCAATTGATTGTGTTTTGGGTGTTGAATCTAAGAACTCTTTGCCTAACCCAAGGTTGGGGAGATTTTTACTTTTTCTAAAAGCTTTATAGTTTTAGCTCTTACATTCATGTCTATGATCCATTTTGAATTATTTTTTTATGTATGATATAAAGTAAAGGTCCAACCTCACTTTATAAAATACCTGATACATTTAAAAATATGAATAAGCTTTATTTTTAGAATAGTTTTTAGTTTTATAGAAAAATTGAGGGGCAAGTACAGAGTTCCAATGTATCCCCTCCCCCAATCATTTCCCCTATTATTAACATATTGCCCTAGTGAGGCACGTTTGTTACAATTGACAAACCAATATTGACATATACACTAGTTTTCTAGGGCTTCCATAACAAAATACCACAGACTGGGTGGCTTAAACTAGGCATCCCCAGTCCCTGGGCCATGGACCGGTACCAGTCTGTGGCCTGTTAGGAGCTGGGCTGCACAGCAGGAGGTGAGGGGTGGGCGAGTGAGCAAAGTTTCATCTGTATTTACAGTCACTCCCATTGCTCATGTTACCACCTGACCTTTGCCTCCTGTCAGATCAGTGGCAGCATCAGATTCTCGTAAGAGTGCGGACCCTACTGTGAACTTCACATGCGAGGGGTCTAGGTTGCGTGCTCCTTATGAGAATCTAATGCCTGATGATCTGTCACTGTCTCCCATCACCCCCAGATGGGACCATCTAGTTGCAAGAAAACAAGCTCAGGGCTCCCACTGATTCTACATTATAGTGAGTTGTATAATTATTTCATTATATATTACACCACAATAATATAAATAAAGTTCACAATAAATGTAATGCACTTGAATCATCCTGAAACCATCCCCTCCCTTTCCTGGTCCATGGGAAAATTGTCTTCCATGAAACTGGTTCCTGGTGCCAAAAATGTTGGAGACTACTGACTTAAACAACAGAAATTAATTTTCTCACAGTTATGGAGGCCAGAAGTTCAAGGTCAAGGTGTCAGAAAGCTTGTTTTCTTTAGAGGCTTCTTCTTGGCTTGCAGATGGCTGCCTTCTCACTATGTCCATACTTGGTCTTTTCTCTACTTGAGTATTGCTGGTGTCTTTCTGTGTGTCCAGATTTCTTCTTATAGGGACACTAGTCCCTGTAAGAAGGTTGGAGTGGTGCATATCCTAATGCCTCCTTTTTAGCTTCATGACCTCTTTTAAAGGCCTTATCTCCAACCATCTGCAAAGAAAGTATCTTCTGAGGTACTGTGGGTTTGCGAATGTTGGAGACACAAGGTTCAGCCTATAAGAATAGATTATCATTAACTGAAGTTCATAGTTTACATCAGAGCTTACTCCATGTTGTAACTTCTATGGGTTGTGACAAATGTTTAATGGCATGTGTCCACTGTTGTAATATCACACAGGGAAGTTTCACTGCCTAAAATTCCTCTGTACTCTGTCTACTCATCCTTCTTACTCCTGGCCCTGGTAACCACAGATCTTTTTTTTTGAGATGGGGTCTCACTCTTGTCATGCAGGCTGGAATGCAGTGGCATGATGTTGGCTCACTGCAACCTCCACCTCCCCAATTCAAGCAGTTCTCGTGTCTCAGCCTCCCAAGTAGCTGGGATTACAGGCATGAGCCACCAAGCCTGGCTCAGTTTTTGTATTTTTAGTAGAGATGGGGTTTCGCCATGTTGACCAGGCTGGTCTTGAACTCCTGACCTCAGGTGATCCACCCACCTTGGCCTTCCAAAGTGCTCGAATTACAGGTGTGAGCCACCGCGCCCGGTCACCATGCCTCCCTAGTTTTGCCTTTTCCAGAATGTAATATACAGTCATTTGTCACTTAGCCACAGGGATATGTTTTGAGGAATGCATTGTTAGGCAATTGCATCATTGTGTGAACATGATAGAATGTATTCACATAAGACTTGATGGCAGAGCCTGCTGCACTCCTAGGCTGTGGAGTATGGCCTGTCATCTCTAGGCTACAAACCTGTATAGCTCGTTACTGTACTCATTACTGGAGGCAATTGTAACATAATGGTATTTCTGTATCTAAACATATGTAAATATAGAAAAGGTACAGTAAAGAGATTTAAAAACAGTATGCTTGTGTAGAGTACTTACCGTGAGTGGAGCCTGCAGGACTGGAAGTTTCTCTGGGTGATTGAGGGAGTGAGTGAGTGGTGAGTGAATGTGAAGGCCTAGGACAGTACTGTGCACTACTGTGCACTTTAGAACACTGTACACTTAGGTTACACTAAATGTCTACTTTTTCCTTCAATAATAAATGAACTGTAGCTTACTGTAACCTTTTTACTTTACAAAAACGTTTTGATTTTTTTAACTTTTTGACTCTTTTGTAATAACACTTGGCTAAAACATAAATACATTATGCAGCTGTACATAAATATTTTCTTATTCTATAAGCTTTAATTAAAAAAAAATTTTTTTAAAGTTTAAAAATATTTCTTGCTGAAAGCAAAGAGACAAACACACTCCTTAGCCTAGGCCTACTCAGGGTGAGGATTGTCAATATCACTGTCTTCCACTTCCACATCTTGTCCCACTGGAAGGTCTCCAGGGGCAGTAACATGCGTGGAGCTATCATTTCCTAGGATAACTGCCTTCTTCTGGAATACTTCCTAGAGGACCTGCCTGAGGCTTCTTTACAGATAATTCTGTTTTTTTAATGAGTAGAAGGTGTATGCTCTAAAATGACAATAAAAATATAGTATAGTAAATACATAAACCAGTATCAGTCATTTATTATCATTATTGGGTGTTAGGTACTGTGCATAATTGTGTGTGCTAGACTTTTTTTTTTTTTTTTTTTTTTTTTGGCAGAGGCTTGTTCTCTTGCCCAGGCTGGAGTGCAGTGGTGCAATCTTGGCTCACTGCAATCTCTGCCCCCTGGGTTCAAGCAATTCTCCTGCCTCAGCCTCCTGAGTAGCTGGGATTACAGGTGCATGCCACCACACCTGGCTAATTTTTAAAATATTTTTGGTAGAGATGGGGTTTCACTATGTTGGCCAGGCTGGTCTCAAACTCCTGACCTCAAGTGATCCTCCCAACTCGGCCTCCCAAAGTGCTGGGATTATAGGCATGAGCCACCATGCCCGGCCTGTATGTGCTAGACTTTTATACGACTGGCAGTGTGGTAGGTGTGTTTACCCCAGCATCACCAGAAACACATGAATAGCGTGTTGCATTATGACTTTATGATGCCTATGACTATCACTAGGCGACAGGAATTTTTCAGCTGTATTTTAATCTTATGGGATCTCCATTGCACATGTGGTCCATTGTTGACTGAAACGTCTTTATGAGGCACATTACTGTAGTTGGAATCCAGTGGAATGTCATTGTTCAGTTAGCTTCTTTCACTTAGTAATATGCCCTTATGGTTTTTCTATATCTTTTTATAGTAATAACTCATTTCTTTTTAGTGCAGAATAATGTTACATTGACTGGATGAGCCACAGTTTATCCACTCACCGTCCGAAGTACATCCTGATTGCTTCTAAGTTCTAGTAATTATGAATAAATACTTGTGTGCAGATTTTTGTGTGAACATCGTTTTCAACTCCGTTGAGTAAATATCAAGGAGTGTGACTGCTGAATCACAAGGTAAGAGTATGTTTAGTTCTGTAAGAAACTGCCAAAATGCCTTCCAAAGTGGCTGCACCATTTTGTATTCTGACAAGCAATGAATGACAGTTCCTGTTGTTCCACATCTTCACCAGCATTTGTTGTTGTCTGTGTTAAAGAATTTGGCTATTCTAGGCCAGGTGTGGTGGCTCACGCCTGTAATCCCAGCACTTTGGGAGGCCGAGGCAGGTGGATCACCTGAGGTCAGGAGTTTGAGACCAGCCTGACCAACATGGCGAAACCCCGTCTTTACTAAAAATACAAAAATTAGTTGGGCATGGTGGCACATGCCTGTAATCCCAGCTACTTGGGAGGCTGAGGCAGGAGAATCGCTTGAACCCAGGAGGCGGAGGTTGCAGTGAGCTGAGATCGTGCCATTGCATTCCAGCCTGGGCAATAAGAGCGAAACTCTGTCTCGAAAAAAATAATTTGGCTATTCTAATAGGTGTGTAGTGGCATCTCATTGTTTAAATTTGTGATTTCCTAATAACATATGATGTGGAGCATCCTTTCATATGCTTAGTTGTAGAATTACAAAGAGGATTTTGATAGAGCTAGCATTGAGTTTACAGATCATTTTGGGAAGAATTATCGTAAGAATTGAGTCATCCAATCCATGCACATGGAATTTCTCTTCATTTATTTAGCTCTTCTTTAATTTCTCTCAACAATATCTTGTAGTTTTTGGTGTTCAAGATTCTTTTGTTAAACATACTCTTAATTATTTACTTCTTTTTAATGCTATTGTAAATTAAATTGCATCTTTATTTAATATTAAAGCCTTTTAGTTTTGGAAGACTTCACAATTACAAGAACATTGCTCTCATCTTCTATATATTGAAATAATACAATTGCAAGCAAGTTGGTACTGTCATCTCAAGCGCATCAAGCTTGAAATCCCAAATATTTTATAGTTACTGTCTCAAGAGAAATGAGCTTCCTTATTGGCTGTAGATTATTTATTTTTAAATTCATTTTTGGTATGAAATAGTAACTGCTTATTTAGCTAACAATTCTTTTGCTTGGCATTTTAGGCTGAGCTCAGCTGGGTGGTTTTCTAGTCTAGCTGGGCGGTTTTCTAGTCTAGCTGGGCTTGCTGTTTATCCATGGTAACCTGCCTGTCAGGTGGCTCTGCTGCTTGTGGCTGGTGAGACATTCCCTGGGACCGCAGCAGTGCGTGGGCCATATTCCTTTCATGGTAGCAGGTCACCCTGGGCTTGCTTTTGTGGTGTGTTGCAGGGATCTGAGAGAGAACACAGGCACACTGGACCCCAGGAGGCCTAGGCTTAGAGTGGTGGTGCTGTCACTCTGCCTCATTCTGTTGACCAAAGTGAGTCACAAGGCCAGCTGGAATTAGAGGTGAGGGGAAATTGATCCCATCTCTTGATGGGAGGAGCTTCAAAATCAGAGGCAAAGGGGCATGGCCATAGGAAAGAAGTAATCGTGGCCATTTTTGCAAACAGTTCACCATGGCAGTGTGTATCTTTGCATTTCAGTCTGGCTGATTAGAATCGGAGTCATTTTTGTTTGTTTGGGAAATTACCCACTTCTGAATCTTGGCAGGGACAAATACCACCACTTCCAACAGAAGCTGAAAATGCTCCATATTTGTTTTCTTCTTCCATTTCATCTAGGGCATGGGCATCTGTGCAGTTTGGAGGTGAGGAAGGTGAGCTAGTAGGCCCAGTGTAGAACTGGTGTTCTAGTTAGGGTGATGACAGAGGTGCCTGGCTGAAAGGCCATGTTCTCATTGCAGAAATGGCAACTGTGCTGGTGTTGACTTTGGTTGCGATACAGTTAAGTTGTGGGTGAAAAGTGGGGAGGGTGCCAATTGTCACCTCTCTGGCTCTGCTGCAGCAGGGCCATCAATATTTCATGAGAAGCAGGGCCTGGTGCTGTGTCTATTTGGGGTAAGTGCATTTTGCTATAATTGGACATGGTGAGCCCTTGCTAGAGTTACTGAAACAAGTGCGTACCCTAGAGATGGGTCGAATTGGTCTCTTCAGGTTTCACTTCTGCAGGGAGATAGTTGATGTTGCCAGATACTCCTGGTTGGCTCCAAGGGTCTCACTGAACAGTGTGCAGTGAAGGGAGGAATCTGAGGAGGATGCTGCCTGCGTGGCCTCACTCTGCCTCGTCTCCCAGGTTCACCTTTCATTTCAGTCCAGTGGTCTTGTATCATGTGAGTTTGTAAAGAAAGCTGATCAGTCAACTGGAGAATGATCTGCTATTTTAGCATCACTTGTTTAGCTTGTGTAACTGACCATGTTTCCAGGAGGTACCCATAACTCTGGCTGTGCAGGGGCCTTACAGGGTCCTAGTGGGTCAGCCGCGAGCCCAGGGGACAGTGTGTGTCTCTTTCTTTCTCTGCAGGCAGACTATGTGGTGATGGCACCGGTGCGTGCTACCTGCTGCCTGTCTTTGACACCATGTTCATCAGGAGGAAACACTGGCGCCGAGGCTTGGGAACAGCCATGCTGCCGGACTTCTGTGAGACATTCCCAGAGGACGAGGCCCTGGGGGTTAGCTGCCTGATGTCTCCTGCCATGTACCAAGGTAAACCCCCCTTGTGTCGTGCAGAAGCATTTGGGTAAAGGTGATGGATAACACACATGCATTCCGGGGGATTCTGCAGGAGGAGGCCCTGGGGAGCCCTCGTGGGCAGGTGCAGGCCTTGGCTCGGCGGCACGCACATGGGGTTTTCCTTCCTTCTGAGAAATCTCTGGTTGCTGCAGCAGAAACCAAGACTTCATGTTTGATCACAAGAAGTGAACTCTCCCAAGCTGGAAAATAATTGGATTTAGAAACAATCACAAACAAATCAACGAGCTCAGAGAGGAGGGAATCTGGAGAGCTGCCGCCAGGCTGCGGGCTGCCGGGCTTTGGAGTGCCTATGCTCTTTCACTTGACGCCTGTAGTTCCTCACTTTGTCCTTTGAACTAGAAGCCACGGGAGAGCCCAGGAGCTGAAGGGAAGGCAGGGACCGGGTAGAAAGGCAAGCTCTGAATGGGCTCGGCTTTCCAGCGTCTCTGTAGCTCTCTACGCACAAGACGCCTCCCTCCCATATTCTTTATCCACGTTTGCCAGAGGGGGATGAAACAGCTCTGATGTGAAACATCACACTGTAAGGTGATGAGGGTGGGAGGCTCTGGAGAGCACGTCTCTGAGTCCCCTTCTCCCCCATGAAGCACACACACCCTACTTTGTGCTCTGCCCCTGTTCTTGGTGTGCGGCTGTTTTTGAACGCTTAGTATGCAGTTTCTGGTGTCTTTCTGGCTCAAGGGATAGGAGAGAACAGTTAGGAAAGGCAAGGAAGCTTCTGTTGCTGTGAAGTCATAAAGAAAAGCAGGTAAAAACATACTTTTCCTCAAGTGGGTCTGGCTGTTTCTTTGTATTTTCAAACTCTTAGTCTGTTGTTAAAACTCTGAAGAGCCTTGAATTTCTGCAAAGAGCGCTCGAGACTTCCTGCACCATGTAGCTCACTTTCAGGTGTAGGAGCATTCGGGGGCGCAGGCAGCTGGTCCTCTGTCCACACCCATGTCCTTCCAGGCCCCCTCCTCTTTCTTGTTTCAGGTGCAGGAGCATTCGGGGGCTCAGGCAGCTGGTCCTCTGTCCACACCCATGTCCTTCCAGGCCCTCTCCTCTTTGTTTCAGGTGCAGGCCACCTCACGGTTTTAGGAGGCTTTGGCAAGGGAGTGAAAGAGAGCCTTTTACTCAAAGGAACAGTGGACTCCAAGGCTAAGGGCTGGCTACTGAGCCTGGGCCAGCTTTGCTAAGACCCTGTAGGGCCCTATGATCCCTCTCGTCCTTCCACTGTCTTTGCCTGCAAAGAAAGATCTGAACGTGCTGATTCTGACTCACGCTACTTCTCTCTGGGCTTCAGACACCCAGATGTGCCTGTCAGGTTTTTATTGAGTTCACTGATGCCTTCCAACTGGACAGGAGGGACTCCTGCCCTGGGCCCCATGCTGTGAGCCTTCTTTCAACTGCATCTCCCTCCAGGGGGGCGAGGACTCCATGGGCCCAAGAGGAGGTACCCACCTGGCTCATGCTGCTCCTTCTAATCTGGCTCAGGGTGCCAGGACCCCAGGATTCCTGCCAGTGGCCACTGTGGGCCTGAGTGGACCTCATCCCATGGTCTGGGCTCATGAGGGTGGACCATGCCGCTAGTTTGCACATCCTTAGAGCCCAGGGGCGGCTCTTGGGGAGCTGTGGATGGCGTGTGGGGAGGACGGCCACATTTGTACTCACAGGCCCCTTGAGGTATCGGGGGCTGGGGTGGGAGGAGAAGGGGGTGGACTGCCGGCTGGGGGCCAGCTCGCTTGGTATTGCCACATTCTGGTGCAACACTCCAAGGAGTCCAAGAATTCTAAATTTGAAACGAGCTTCTCCTGTTGTTAGGAAGTTATATTTGTCAAGATAGGAGGGCAGAACGTGTCATATATAGCGCTTTGCTAACTTGGTTTGTACCTTTGGAAGACAGGCGTTCCTCATTTCACTGCTCTTCCCTTGGTTGCACTTTGCAGATGCTGCGTGTTTTACATTTTGAAGGCTGTGGCAGCCCTGCTTTGAGCAAGTCTATCGGGGATATTTTTCCAACAGCATGGTCTCACTTCGTGTCTCTGTGTCACATTTTGGTAATTTTCACAATATTTCAAACTTCTTCATTATTATTATATCTGTCATGGTGATCTGTGATCAGTGATATTTGACGTTACTATTGTAATTGTTTTGGGGCACCACAAACCATGCCCGTGTAAGTTAGTGAACTTAATCAATACATGAGCCTGTTCTGATTCTGCTCCCGACCAGCTGTTCCTTCCTTCTCTTCCTATTCCATGAGACACAACAATATTGAAATTAGGCCAATTAATAACCCTACAATGGCCTCTGAATGTTCAAGTGAATGGAAGAGTCACATGTCTTTCACTTTAAATCAAAAGCTAGAAATGACTAAGCTTAGTGAGGAAGGCATATCAAAAGCTGAGGTAGGCTGAATGCTAGGTCTCTTGCACCAAACAGTTAACCAAGTTGTGAATGCAAAGGAAGAATTCTTGAAGGGAATGAAAAGTTCGACTCTGGTGAACATACAAATGATAAGAAAGTAAAACAGCCTTATTGCTGATAGGGAGAACGTTTTAGTGGTCTAGATAGAAGATCAAACCAGCAACGACATTGCCTTAAGTCAAAGCCTAACCCAGAGTAAGGCCCTAACTCTCTTCAATTCTATGAAGGCTGAGGGATTTGAGGAAGCTGCAGAAGAAAAGTTTGAAGCTAGCAGAGGTTGGCTCATGAAGTTTAAGGAAAGACGCTGTCTCCATGACATAAAAGTGTAAGATGAAGCAGCAGGTGCTGATACAGAAGCTACAGCAAGTTATCTGGAAGATCTAGCTCAGGTCATTGATAAAGGTGGCTACACTACACAACAGATTTTCAATGTAGGTGAAACAGCCTTCTACTAGAAGAACATGTCATCTAGGACTTTCATAGCTAGAAAAGAGAAGTCAATGCCTGGCCTCAAAGCTTCAAAGGACAGGTCGAGTCTCTTATTAGGGGTTGATGTAGCTGGTGTCTTTCAGTTGAAGTTAGTCCTCATTTACTGGTCTGAAAATCCTAAGGCCCTCAAGAATTATGCCAAATCTATTCTGTCTGTGCTCTAGAAATGGAACAACAGTGCCTGGATGACAGCGTGTCTGTTTATAGCGTGTTTTATTGAATAATTTAAGCCCACAGTTGAGACCTACTGCTCAGAATAAAAGATTCCTCTCAAAATATTATTGTTCATTGACAATGCACCTGGTTATCCAAGAGGTCTGATGGAGATGCACAAAGAGATTAATGTTATTTCCACGCCTGCTAACATAATATCCATTCTGCAGCCTGGGGATCAAGGAATAATTTCAGCTTTCAAGACTTATTTAAGAAATACACTTCCTAAGGTTTCCATAGATAGTGATTCCTCTGATGGTTCTGGGCAAAGTACACTGAAAACCTTCTGGAAAGGATTCACCATTCTAGACACGATTAAGAACACTCATGATTCATGGAAGGTCAAAATATCCACATTCATAGGAGTTTGGAAGAAGTCGATTCCAACCCTCATGGATAACTTTGAGGGAGGAGTCCAAGACTTCAGCAAAGGAAGTCACTGCAGATGTGGTGGAAATAAAGAGAGAACTAGAATTAGAAGTGGAGCCTGAAGATGGGACTGAATTGCTGCAATCTCATGATTAATCTTGAACAGTTGAGGAGTTGCTTCTTATGGATGAGCAAAGAAAATGGGTTCTTGAGTTGGAATCTCCTCCTGTTGAAGATGCAGTGGACATTGCTGAAATGAAACAAAGGATTTAGAATATTCCGTAAATTAGTTGAGAAAGTAGCAGCAGCAGGGTTTGAGAGGATGGACTCCAATTTTGAAAGAAGTTCTACTGTGGGTAAAATGCTGTCAAACAGCATCACATGCTGCAGAGAAATCTATTGTGAAAGGAAGAATCAATTAGTGGAAGAAACTTCATTGCTGTGTTATTTTAAGAAATTGCCACAGCAACCCCACCCTGAGAAGCCATCAACCTTGACGCAAGACCCTCCACCAGCACAGATTATGACTTCCTGAAGGCTCAGATGATCACTAGCATTGTTTAGCATTAAAATATATTTTAATTAAGGTATGTACATTGTATTTTTAAGATAAAATGCTATTGCATGCTTACTAGACTACAGTATAGTATAAACATAACTTTTACATGTATGCACTAGGAAACCAAAAAATTTGCATGACTTGCTTTGCTGTGATATTTGCTTTATTGTGGTGGTCTGGAACCAAACGCACAGTATCTCCGAGGCCTGCCTGCACTTAGCATTGCACTCTGTAGGTTTCCATCTGTGTTCTTCCCCGGGGCCCCCCAAATGTTAAGAAGAGGGCCTAATGGAGTCCTCATGGGCACCTGCAGAACCAGGAGCAGTTTCCCATTCACCTGGATTCGGGGCATTGCCATGTGAAAATGTTCACCCATGAATGTTGGCATAAAAGTCTAGGAACCTTGAGTGGACTCTGGAATCTGGGAGGGAGCAGAGGATAAGCTTGAAGGTTCTTTGGGAGGGAGGAAGGACGGTGCGTGAAGAGCGGCCAGGGTGGATGGTGCTAAGGACTGAATTGGGCCCCCCACTCAGATTCATATGTTGAAGCCCTTGGTGTGACCACATTTGGAGATAGGGCCTTTAAAAAGCTAATTAAGTTTGAACGAGGTCCTAAGGGCAGGCCCCTAGTCCAGTATGACTGGTGTCCTTAAGAAGAGAGGCACCAGGATGGACCCAAACAGAAACAGCCGTGTGAGGATGCAGGGAGAAAATGGCCATTCGTAAGCCAAGGAGAGAAGCCTCAGGAGAAACCAACCCTGGGCCACCTTGATCTTGGACGTCCAGCCTCCATAACTGTGAGAAATACATTTCTGTTGTTTAAACCAGTGGTCCCCAACCTTTTTGGCACCAGGGACTGGTTTCGTGGAAGACAGTTTTTCCACGGATGGGGCAGGGACAAAGGGTTGGTTTCAGGATGATTCAAGCACATTACATTTATTTATTGTGCACTATATTTCTATTGTGATTACATTTTAATATATAATGAAATAATTATGCAGCTTACCATAATGTAGAATCAGTGGGAGCCCTGAGCTTATTTTCTTGCAACTAGATGGTCCCATCTGGGGGTGATGGGAGACAGTGACAGATCATCAGGCATTAGATTCTCATAAGGAGTGTGCAACCTCACATGCAAAGTTCACGATAGGATCCGCGCTCTTATGAGAATCTAATGCTGCCGCTGATCTGACAGGAGGCGGAGCTCAGGCAGTAACACAAGCAATGGGAGCCACTGTAAATACAGATGAAGCTTCATGCACTCCTCCACCACTCACCTCCTGCTGTGTGTCCTGGCACTGGTCAGTGGCCCAGGGGTTGGAGACTCCTGGTTTAAGCCACCCAGTCTGCAGTGTTTTGTTAGAGGAGCCCTAGTAAATGAATGCAGATGGGAAGGGTGGAGATGAGAGCTCCTCATCAGGAGAAGCCGGGGAGGTGGACCTGTCCATGGTAGGCAGGTGCGAAGGTGGTTTGAGTGCAGCAGGGATTCCAGCAGAGATCAGGGGGTGGATGGCTGCTCGAGGACTGGAGTGGGCTGTGTCGGAGACCCAGAGAGCTGGTGCAGAGTGAACCAGGGTGAGATGGGGGACTTCCTGACTCATGCTGCGTTCCCTTCTCCCAGTCTGCAGGCAGTTCCTGCTGGTCTGTCCGGAGGAGCGAGGACGCCTGTGGGAGGTGGAGCACCAGGGGGCCTGGGGCCAGTGCACCAATATCTGGCTAAAGGTTCAGCTTCACCAGGCAAGGCTTCCAGACTGAGTAGGACTGAAACACTGCACTGTGTCTATTTATTTCTGGTTTCGATACTAGCGTGGATTTACAGTGATCTAATGAGACCCATATAGATGTTATTTCTGTTGTGGCAAGAACAAAGGAGGGGCGGGACCTGGGTGAGGACATCTTATCCTCCAACGTTCCCCTCCTGAGTGAAGCACACCTTCCCATCCTTCTTGCTCAAAAAGATCACCCCCAGTTTAGCAGTTAGGAGCTCCCTGGGACTAACGGACTCCCCTTTTACAATTAGATAGATTATTGAAACATATAAGAGGATCGGTTTCCTCTGCCTAGCTGAAGATGAGTTGAAAACACGATTCTGAACAGGTGATGAAAGGTAATGTGTGCACTTGGTTGAAAACTCAAAAGGGTTTACTATGACAAGCAAGTCTTCTATCCTCCTCACCTCTGAGGGGACTGCACCCGTAATGGCAGCATCGCAGAGACAACGTTCTACAAAACCGCTGCCTGGTCTTTTTCACAGCAGCATAGTATGATGTCGCGTGGACGTGATGTCATTTATTTCCCTGTTGACAGATGCGCATTCCGTCTTCAGTTTCCGGTTGCTCGAGACAGTGCCCCAGTGGCAGTTTGCCAGTGGGGTTTAGTGGAGGAAGCAGGAGAACAGAGCCTCTGGTGGTGGGTTTCCAGGGGAGGCAGCAGGTGGGAAATCCTTTGATCAGCCAGATGGGAAAGCAGGCTTGCAGTGTCTGGGTTTCCAAGTTGCTTTTCTTTTTTTTTTTTTTTTTTGAGACAGAATCTCGCTCTGTCACCCAGGTTGGAGTGGAGTGGTGCAACCTTGGCTCACTGCAACCTCCGACTCCTGGGTTCAAGGGATTCTCCTGCCTCAGCCACTCGAGTAGCTGGGACTACAGGCATGTGACACCATGCTCAGCTAATTTTTGTATTTTTAGTAGAGATGGGGTTTCACCATATTGGCCAGGCTTGAACTCCCGACCTCAGGTGATTCGCACTCCTTGGCCTCCCAAAATGCTGGGGTTACAGGTGTGAGCCACCGCGCCCGACCCCAAGTTGCTTTTTTGACAGTGAACTTTCTACTTCTCGCAAATGGGGAACGGCTGCCCATGGCAGGTGCTTCTCAGCTCAGCGCTTCTCAGCTCAGCACTAACAGGTGAGGCCAGGCCAGGGCTGGGGCAGCGGACACCTCCAGGCTTCAGGTGCTGCCATGGGTGGGAGGTGAGGGGGACAGTTAATTTAAATTAACTGTCCAAAATGCAAGCCCTGGCTCTCCTTCACTCCTGGAGTGGGTGCTCCCGTCAGCGTCGAATGCCATTTCTGCGGCTGCATGCGGTTCATTAGGGGATTGACAGGCAGCCGAGGTGCCAGGCTTTCTCTCCACGTGGTGACTGATCCACCTTAGGTGTTGACAGGTGAGCGTGCCTTGGAGTTTATTGATGATAATAGTGATCAGTTTTGCTTTTATGCTGGAAGGCTTAATGGATCTTTACAGATATTAATGGGGTGACCAGGCACCGGGGAAGGAGGCATGGCAGGGCGGGGCTGTGCTGTGATTCTAATGAGGCGGTTAAGTGACTTGCCCTGTGGCACTGAGTTAGGAATGAAGGGAAGCCGGTCGGGTCCCTGGGCACTGAGCTGTCTAGCTGTTGGAGTTTATGGACACGCTTCACAAATGAGGCTGTGGGGCCTCGCACAGCCTCTGTGCTTGGATGTTTCAGTTCCTTGGCTGGGAATGGAAAAAGAAAATGCATTGCATATTGAAATGTGGAAATCGCACGGGCCAGAGAGGTGAGCAGGGATGAGGATGTTTTCTCCTAATTGGGGAGATGGCTCCTCCTGGAGAATCCCACTGGGGCTGTTTCAAGAGCTGGGAGTCGGTGTGGTCTGGGCAGAGGAAACTGAGCTGGAAGTCAGATGCCAAACATGTCACTTTAATTCACTCTGAGATTCACCAACTCTCATTTTAAAACAGCAAATGAGGGGACTTGCACAGAGAATGTTCCAGAAGCATGCTTGAATCCCTTGAAGGAAGAAGGGTTATCATTATAATTAGGATATAATTAGATTACTAAAACTCTTTATTTAAAAAAAAAATTCTAAGTTATGGTCTTTTCACTGCCTGTATAAATCATGGCTAGTTCCCAGTTTCACCCACATCTTCTTTCCCCTCGAGGGCCTGCAGTCAGGATTTTAATTCACTCAGGAAGGTTTTCAGCCAACCGGCTTCAGCTTGCAACCATTATGACAGTTAGTGCTGACATCTCAGGTTTTTTTCAAGTTGGTGAGTTGGGGCTGCAAATGTGATCACAGATTAGCTCGGTGCTCTGCAGTTTCTCGTCTGTTTCTCTCTTCATGGAAATCAGCAAGTGTTAGTGGATTAGAACTTCTTACGGGTCACCGAACAATGCAGATTCCGGAACCTTCTCTTCCCTGGGAATCTCAGTAGGCCATTAATTGGATGTTAGTCTTAAATTAGTCAGTGATTCTTAGAGTTGCTTTTTTGACTTGTTCTGTTTTTTTCAAGTTTTATCTGTTCTCCCTTCTTTTTCCTGACGGTTATTTTGGAGGTATCCTATAATTTTATGTGCCATAGAAATAGAACTGTAAGCAAGAAGCCCAGTGGAATCAATTGCTTCTTGCTCTAAATAAGGCATGAACATTTCACAACATTTCAAAGGGAAATTAACTTGTGCTCCTTGCAAATGTTTTAAAGACTATTTCTGAAGCAGCCTGATTGGTGGGCCAGGTCTTTAAAAGTTTGTGCGATCTTGGCTGTTGATAACATCTGCAGCTTATAATGGCCCTGAAAATATTTACAGGTTATGCAGACCTTTTGAGGGAAGGAGTTCGTGGGAAATTTCTTTCTTCCTACACTCAGTTACAGACAAAGCCTTTGAAACTTGACCAATAGGATCATAATTGCATCTGATGTGATTTCCCGGTCAGCCTGAACATGCCTTAAGTTTCTTTACCAGAGAGAATGAAACTGAATCTGTCAACAGTGAAATGTTCTTTTACAAAATTGTTGCCGGGATCAGGAAATAATTGACCACTGCTTTAAAAATTAATTTTTTTTCAATCTGTAAGTCATGCTTTTGCTTTCTTTCTCCAGCTGAATTTTTAATGGATTCAGTTGTCATCCACAAATACTTTTATTTGCATTTAATTTTTAAACCAGAAGGATCTTTGCATCAAGAGATGTGAAAAATATGAGAAGGGAAGCGGGGGCTACTTTTTTGAAGGTTTGATGCCCAGCAAACTGCAGTTCTGACCTTTTTTCTCAGTTTGTTCTGGTGACTCATACGTTATAGAGTACAATAGCAACAGCAATTTTGTGGTGGTGCAGTGTGCTGGGAAGTGCTGGGGGCAAAACCACCATACTGGGTGTGTTTTTTTCTGTCGAATGCTGCTCTTTGACAGGTTGTGTGGCTCCTCTTAGTGGCCATTGTCATCTACTGCAGCCTTGGATGATAACTTACCTCTGTGATTAGTGCTCTGATACCTCCAGGTGCTTCCAAATGAGTAATTAGTGCATTCATTTTTAAAGATTTAATGAACCTCAATTAGGAATGAAATACAAGTAAACATTTGATAGCTCACAACACATAAAAACATTAGGAAAGGTGGAAAATTGATAATGGGTTATCTACTTCATTTTCTCATTCATTCATTCATGTATTCCTTTATTCGTTCATTCGCTGTCAATGGGGCATCTACAGACGTGCCAGGCACTGTCCTAGATGTTAGGGATGCAGTCGTGAACAGGGCTGACCTGGCTTCTGAACTTATTTACCAGCTAACTACATGGGCACCTACTACTGTGGGATATAAAAACTCTATGGCCGAGAGGACTCAAGTGTGCTGGTATTTTTAAGTGCCCACAATTAAATTTTGCCAAACCAAATTTTGCTAATTTATACAGTTCTGTAAATAAATTTAAAAATTTACTTATATAGATAACAACTAAATAATTCATTTGTTCTTTAGTAAACAAAATGTGTTACATAGGTATTTTCAGCTGAAATGCAAAACTGTGTATGTTTTTTAGGGATCTGAACACCACACACACACATATGGATTTGGGGGCGTGGGGTGTGGAGGTGCAAAGGAGGACAAGAAAGTCATCCCTTTCCAAGTCGGTACTGATTTGGTAGGAGAGGAGGGAGACTCACTGAACGTGGGTGATTATGACCTCTCTTGTGAGCAAAACCACCGGTGAGCAAAAAGAAGGATCCAGGACTAGAACTGGAAATGTGAGTCCATTGAATGCCAGAATCGATGGAAGAACAGATCACAATTCCAGCTCAGAAATGCTTGAGTGGAACCATCACTTTGCATCTCCTGACACCTGGCAGGTATTCCTGTCTTCTGGAGAGCATTGCAGCAAATGGCAAAGAGAAGGTCAAGAAGATAGAACTGACCCAGCACTTTGGGAGGCTGAGGCAGGAGGATGACTTGAGGTCAGGAGTTCGAGACCAGCCTGACCAACATAGTGAAACCCCATCTCTACTAAAAGTACAAAAATTAGCCAGGCATGGTGGCAGGCGTCTGTAATCCCAGCTACTCGGGAGGCTGAGGAAGGAGAATCGCTTGAACCCGGGAGGTGGAGGTTGCAGTGAGCCCAGATGGTGCCACTGCACTCCAGCCTGGGCTACAGAGGGAGACTCCATCTGAAAAAAAAAAAAAAAAAAGAAAAAAAAAAAAAAAGAGAGAGAGAGAGATAGAACTGGGTCATGGTTATCAACATGTTTGCAAGGTCCCCAGTGTACTATTTCCTCTTTTGATTGTCCAGCCCCTTGGGAGCCACCCTCCTTTGCTTATCCTCTTTCTGTTGCTTGGGGAGGGCAGCACACCCAGGAAATTCCGAGGACGTGAGCCGTCATGCGAGGACTTCTCAGAATGACAGACCCAGACACCCTGCCCCTGGAGACGGCAGCAAGGTATGGTGATACTATATCACCCCATGAACCTCTCACTTTCCTAGTGATCAGGTTGTCCTTGCTTAGTGAAGCTGTGGTCTAAACCTGCCAGGCAGCTTCCCAGACGACTTGGCTGTGGGCTTCTCGTGGCAGCAGGGCCTTGGTCTAGGCTCAGAATCTCCGGGCTATCATGGGAGGGGGGTGTTGCGCGGAGAGGCCTTTGTAATTAGATTTTTTATGGTTCTCTTCTCTTAACTAGACAAGCTCTAACGAAACCAAAATGGAACAGAACACATGGGAATTGGCCGTAACCTTGCATCGTTAAGGAAATATTGAAAAATCTGAATTTCAAATTTTGCCATGGACCAGTGTCTGTCAAGCAGAACAAAAAGCAAGACAAATTTGTCTTTCTTTCCTCCTCCACTGCAAAAGCCCAGATTGCTGGGATGGAGTGGAATTAGGTATTAGGTTTTTGTACAATCCAGAGTGACTGTAGAATAGAATCTTGAGGGAATATTAAGAATATTTCTTAGTAGCTTGCTGTCATTCAGTATTTTATAAAATTTTAGGTTTTCCTGGTTTTCTTGTGGCTAAACCAGACTCTTGCCCACACAGGGTATTGTGAAAATGTCCATTCTCTGGTGCCAAAGGGTCTTTACTTTCAAATCCCTAAAGAATCCAAAATTACTTTAAACTTACACTTGTACATCATGGACAAATACTGCTTATTTTGGAAAATATATTGCTCTGAAATAGAAGATTCAACAATGAAAGCAGAAAATATCCCGGTAAGTGCTGGATTGTTTTAGAAAGCTGCTTCCTGTCTGACATTAGCTCTAGCCATCTGGCAGATGAGGGCTTTCATTTTCTTTGGTTCACCATGGAAAGATGGGCTAACCTAAGACCCAACAGGCACTGAACAGACAGCGTTGCACTTGGCCTTTTCCGCTGATCCTTGACTTTTCTTTTAAACCTGTTAGAGGAAGCAGAAATGTCCAGGTACTGTAACGCCCATGGGTGTGGACCTGGGGGAATTCTGCACATTTGAGCACGGGGTGCCAGCTTTGAAAGCAGTGCTTCCTTCCCTGCCCTTTCTCTGGTCTCCCCAGGCTGGGCTGTCCTTTAGTTCCTTTCAGTAAACACGTGCTCTTATGCACAAAACCTGATTTCCCCATGGCTGGCTGGAGCGTTTGAACCTGGCCTATTCTGAATCTCAGCAGGAAGTGCAGGCACAAGCCAGACAGGACACCTCCATGTCCTGAACGTCCAGCCCCAGACTGTGCGGGACGACCCCATTGCCACGTTTAATTGGAATGCCTGTGGATTCTTTTCTGACTTCAGGAGAGGATGTGTGGAGAAGAACTGGAAGACACAAAGAATGATCCAGAGTGTGGAGTGGAAGAGGAGGATGCCGGGCTGGCAGGGCAGCCACCAGGCAAGCTTACAAGGCCCAGTCCCTGACGTCTCCAGACGCCCATCTGGGCCAGGTCCAGAGGCCTGCCTGGGCTCCCAGGATTCCGGTCTGAGACTTGTGTGGCTGGGAGCGTACCTTCCCTGGGGATCTTTGAGGGGCCAGTGACCCCACGGGCCCCACCTACCTCTGAGGTGGGCTCAGGCTCTGGAGCACCTGAGAACGTGCTGCGCTGAGCATGCGACACCGTGCCACAGCGAGGAAATATTTCCCTAAGTTAATTGTTGACAGTTCCTAAACGTTTCAGAAGCTTACTCGTTAAAACTAACGTGGTTTCTGTTTCTCAGGATAAATTGGTGGGACTTTACCGGAACCACAGGGATGTTTTACTGAATGTACCTCTTTCCTTATAGAAGTTTAAAGATGCTCAGGAAGGGGCCACACCCATTCCATCTGGGCTGTAGAAACCCATTGCAGATTTGTGCATGCCAGCCCTGCTGTTGCCGTGAGACCACGGACACCAAAGAGGTTTGCAGGGGTACACGTGTCCTTTCCAGACACCAAAGAGGTTTGCAGGGGTACACGTGTCCTTTCCCGGGAGGCTTCAGCCACATCAGGAGTGCCTTGAGGGCAGGGGCAGTGGCTGGATGGTGACTACTGTAGGCCTGGAGCTCTCTTCTGGCCTGGTATACAGAAGGCACTCAGAGAGCTCATATGGGAAGCACTGGGTAGGAATTTGGGCAGATGGTGCTTCTAGAATATTGGTGGCCTTGAGTGGAAAGGCTTGTGGTAGTAAAAGTAACTAAAAATGATAGCCTGGCTCGAATGTGACATTGGCTTCCCCCTTCTCAAATACTGATGGAGCCCTGTTTGGTCGCTTGTGTATGGCCGCTCTTGGGATGCAGAGACAAGGACCTGCTCTTAGGCCCCAGGTCCAATGGGCTAGGCAGAGTTGTCCCAGGGCCGCCTGCCCTCCTCAAGGGTGGGGCGCAAATCCAGGCTGCTTTAGGGAGCCCAAAGCCTGCTCCCCGAGAGCTGGGGTGGTGCTTTCTCTGCTATTGGGCCCAGCCTTGCTGATTTCAGTAGGATTTTTCCCAGAGAAAGCTGGTCAGGCCCTCTTGAGGCAGACGACCCAAGTTCTTGCCCCTGCTTTTGGGAAAATGCAAATCCAATCCCATTGCCAAGGACATTCCAAACCCCTCTGTGCTCATCACTGACTTTGGAGAAGCCAGGGGCCCTGCTGCCTCTGCTCCTTGCCATTGGAGTTCAGCTGCAGGGTCAGCCCTGGGCTGCCTGGTTACTTTGTTGACAGAAGAATAGGGTTTTACCTTTTTAGGATGTAATAAAGCCCCTCCTGTGGCCTGGTGAGGAGACTACCAACAGTCCCAAGTTCTGGGAATATATCGTCTGTTCCCTTGAGCAGTCAAAGGACACACATGGTGGGACCTGTTATTTATTCATCCATGCACCCAGCTGTCCATCTCTCTGTCCATCCATCCGTCTATCCATCCATCATCCCTCCATCCACCTATCCACCCATCTATTCAATCCATTCATCATCCATCCATCCATCCCTCCATCTATCCATCCATTCATCCATCTATCCATCCATCATCCATCCATCCTCCATCCATCATCCATCCATCCATCCTCCATCCATCATCCATCCATTATCCATCCATCCATCCTCCATCCATCATCCATCCATCCATCCATCCATCCATCCATCCATCCACCCATCCTCCATCCATCCATCCATCCTCCATCCATCTTCCATCCATCCATCCTCCATCCATCTATCTATCCATCCATCCATCCATCCATCCACCCATCCATCATCCATCCATCCATCCTCCATCTTCCATCCATCCATCCATCCATCCATCCATCCATCCATCCTTCATCCAGCCATCCATCTATCCATCCATTTATCATCCAGCCATCCACCCATCCATCATCCATCCGTCCATCCTCCATCCATCCATTCATCCTCTATCCATCCATCATCCATCCATCCATCCATCCATCCATCATCCATCCATCCATCCATCCATGCATCCATCCATCCATCCACCCATCCTCCATCCAT
The DNA here is from genome assembly GCF_028858775.2 of Pan troglodytes. NCBI lineage: Eukaryota > Metazoa > Chordata > Mammalia > Primates > Hominidae > Pan > Pan troglodytes. The sequence goes on along the minus strand of NC_072414.2, from coordinate 90,254,854 downwards.
CCATCCATCCTCCAGCCATCCATCCATCCATTCTGTTGTACAACAGATATTCAGCATGCTTTCTCAAGGACATGCTCTGTGCCGGGGACAGGGGATATAAGTGAGGTATGGATACTGGCCTCAGGAAACTCTCTTCTCTTTGGAGGAATCTCTTCTGGAGTGTTCCACTGGAGTTTTCATCTCTCTTGCACCCATTACAAAGATGGAAGGGTCCAATTGACTAGAAATATAGTTTAGAGCTTCATATGGAGACATCATGAAGCCTGCCTCCCCCCTGCCCCTTACACTTGGGCTCTCTGTGCAGGTGGCACAGACCATAAAAGGAGAGTGAAGTCTACAGCCTAGAGGGTGCCCTGTGTGTGGTGTCAGATGTAACCTTTCACATGGGATGTATGTACTGTGAGCATTGTGCTATTTGAGATGAATGGTTAGTATTTTGTGTTTACATGAAAATAAATGTTTAAAAATGTCTCAGGGGTTTGATGAAGTTACTATTCAATAAAAGAAACCTCTCAGGGAAGAACAGCTGATGTATTGATGGCTTTGTTTAAGGGCATATGTACTGACCACACAAGTTAGAAGGCAATGCCGTGGAACTGAGAGCAACCTCCTGCCCAGTCCATGCCAGCTGTGAGGCCCTGTGCAGGGGTCCCTTCCAGCAGTGTGTGCAGGACTGCCCATAATGCACATCTTTGTGTGTGTTGTGTTGTTTTTATTAAATCAATTTTATTTTTCGGTTTTCTGTGTTCCTGTCTCTTATTTTTTAACAGCTCTATTGAGATATTATTTACAAACCTTAAAGTTCCCTCATTTAAAGTAATAATTCAGGCCCGGCGAGGTGGCTCACACCTGTAATCCCAGCAATTTGGGAGGAAGAGGCATGTGGATCACTTGAGCTCAGGAGTTCAAGACCAGCCTGGCCAACGTGGTGAAACTCTGACTCTACAAAAATACAAAAATTAGCCGGGTGTGGTGGCCTGTGCCTGTAGTCCCAGCTACTTGGGAGGCTGAGGTGGGAGGATTGCTTGAGCCCGGGAGGTTGAGGCTGCATTGAGTGGAGATCGTGCCATTGCACTACAGCCTGGGTGATAGAGTGAGACCTTGTCTCAAAAAAAAAAAAAAAAGTAATAATGCAATGATTTTTAGTATATTTACAGAGCTGTGCCCTCATCACCACCATTAGTGCCCCAAAAAGAAACACTGCGCCCATGAGTCTCTCCCTCCCCACTCACCCCCTCCTCCTGCCCTCAGCAGCCACTAATCTATATATAAATTTGCCTCTTCCGGATATGTCATGTAAGTGGAATCACACAATACGGGGTCTTTCACAGCTGGCGTCTTTCACTTAGACGCCATAATAATTTTTCCAAGGTTCATCCGTGTTGTGGTGAGTGTCATCAGTTCTTATTCCTTTTTATTGCCAAATAATGTCCCATAGTATGGATGTAGAACCCTGTATTTTGGCATTCCCTAGGTGATGTAATTTGGATTGATTTGAGGTTTTGGTAGTTATCAATGATGCTGCTATGAATATACACATACACAAATACAAGTTTATGGCCGGGAGTGGTGGCTCACGCCTGTAATCCCAGCACTTTGGGAGGCCAAGGCGGGTGGATCATGAGGTCAGGAGATGGAGACCATCCTGGCTAACACGGTGAAACCCCGTCTCTACTAAAAATACACAAAAAATTAGCCGGGCGTGGTGGCGGGCGCCTGCAGTCCCAGCTACTCGGGAGGCTGAGGCAGGAGAATGGCATGAACCCGGGAGGTGGAGCTTGCAGTGAGCCAAGATCGCGCCACTGCACTCCAGCCTGGGCGACAGAGCAACACGCCGTCTCAAAAAAACAAAATACAAGTTTGTGTGTGTACAAATGTTTTCAGTTGTCTTGGGTACACATCTGAGAGTGGGATTTCTGGGTCATATGGTAACTCTATGTTTAACATTTTGGGGAACTGCCAAATTATTTTTCCAAGTCCTTGCACCATTTTACATTCTTATCAGCCAGGTATGAGGGTTTCCGCTTCCCTCATCCCAGCCAACACTTACTCCATCTTTTTTTTTTTTTTTTATTTTGAGACAAAGTCTCACTCTTGTCCCCTAGGCTGGAGTGCAATGGCGTGATCTCAGCTCACAGCAACCTCCGCCTCCCAGGTTCAAGCGATTCTCCTGCCTCAGCCTCCCGAGTAGCTGGGATTACAGGCGCCCGCCACCATGCCTGGCTAATTTTTTGTATTTTTAGTAAAGACGGGGTTTCACTATGTTAGCCAGGCTGGTCTCGAACTCCTGACCTCGTGATCTGCCCACCTCGGCCTCCCAAAGTGCTGGGATTACAGGCGTGAGCCACCGTGCCCGGGGCCTATTCCGTCTTTTTGATACAGCCACCATCCTAGTGGGTGGGAAGTGGCATCTTACCGTGGTGCTCATTTGCATTGCCCTGGTGACTACTGATGTCAAACAGCTTTTCAGTCATTTGTGTTATCTTCTTTGGAGAAATGTCTATTCAAATCCTCACTTATTTTTGAATTGGGTTGTTTTTGTCTTGTTGATTTGTAAGAATTCATTATAAATTCTGATTTTAATCCCTTTTTGGATATATGATTTGCAGTTTTTTTCCCCATTCTTTGGTTTCTCTTTTCATTTTATTGATGTCATTTGAAGTACAGTTTTAATTTTGTTTTGTTTTGTTTTGGTTTGTTTTTGAGTCAGGGTCTTGCTCTATTGCCCATGCTGGAGTGCAGTGGGGTGATCTCGGCTCACTTCAACTTCTGCCTCCTGGGCTCAAGCCATCCCCCCCACTACAGCCTCCCCAGTAGCTGGGACTACAGGCGTGCGCCTCCATGCCCAGCTAATTTTTGTATTTTCGTAGAGATGGTTTTGTCATGTTGGCCAGCCTGGTCTCAAACACCTGAGCTCAAGTGATCCTCCCTCCTCAGCCTCCCAAAGTGCTGGGATTACAGGTGTGAGCCACCATGCTGGCCTAGTTTTAATTTTGACAGTGTCCAATTATTTTCTCTTTGTTGCTTGAACAAAGCAAGACAGTTGCAGTAGTAAATATTGTGTGTGTGTGTGTCCGCGTGTGTGTGTGTTTTGACATGGAGTTTCCCTCTTGTTGCCCAGGCTGGAGTGCAATGGCTCGATCTCAGCTCACCACAACCTCCTCCTGCTGGGTTCAAGCGATTCTCCTGCCTCAGCCTCCCGAGTAGCTGGGATTACAGGCATGCACCACCACGCCTGGCTAATTTTTTAAAATTATTTTTAGTAGAGACAGCATTTCTCCTTGTTGGTCGGGCTAATCTCGAACTCCCGACCTCAGGTGATCCACCTGCCTCGGCCTCCCAAAGTGCTGGGATTATAGGTGTGAGCCACCACGCCCGGCTGTGTGTTTTTTTAAAATCCTTGCTCTTTCATTCCCATCTAAAAGGAGTTACTGGGGAGAAAGTGATCGGACTCCAAAATCAACGTGGGAAATCCACAAAGAAGTCATGACTTAGAACAAGGCTGTTTCTGGATCCCACGTTCTTCAAAGGCAGTGGCCAGATGCACATGCCCTGTAACAGTCACACTGTCCTGAGGGCTGCTTTGCCCCACACTCACGAATGGGCTCAGGCAGGGAGTCCATAGTCACTCGGAAGCTTGCATTCCGGACCAGGGTCTGGCCGTGGTGACGGACACTCACTGCTATGCATGGAGCCTTCAAACAGGTTATATTTCAGGAAGCAGGGTTTTGGGACTCTCCCAGCATTGGGTATTTTGTTCCAGGACGTCTTTGAGAACAAGCCCTTTGGGATGAGGAAGAAATAAATTCAACTTGTTGGCTACTTCCAGAAACCTCAGGGGGCCAATGGATTATGAGATAATTTTTAAAATCCCCATTTTCTGCAAGAAGCAATCTTTGCATTTGATTTAATTCTCTTTCTAGGGAAAGCAGGCTTAGCGGCTGGAAGTTTTAAAGTTAGGTATCTAAGTTTCCATCTTGAGAAGCCATGAAATTCCTTGGCCACCTTCCTCTTTTCCCCTGGCTTCTCCATTTCACACAGGGCACAAAACATCACCATGGCAAAGCAGGAGGGATTGGAGCTGGGTATTCTACCGAGCTCAAACCACAGCAATGCAGTCACGGGAGGTCCGTTAGGTCCGGTATCTATGCAGCTGTGATTTCTGGCTCTAGGAAGGTCTTGTGTTATTTTCAGCATCAGATGAGACGCAACTGGAAAGAATAATTTCTTTCCTGGCAGGAAAATCCTAATGTGACCACAACCACTGAAGTGCTTCCGGGAGGGTGCTTTAGTGCCAACTAACTCTGTTTAATGGAGTTGCCTCATCTTTCTGAACTTTCCGTCCCACCAAACAAAAGTCATCTTCAGGGCTGGGCGCGGTGGCTCACGCCTGTAATCCCAGCACTTTGGGAGGCCAAGGCGGGCGGATTACGAGGTCAGGAGATCGAGACCATCCTGGCTAACACGGTGAAACCCCGTCTCTACTAAAAATACACAAAAAATTAGCTGGTCGTGGTGGTGGGTCCCTGTAGTCCCAGCTACTCGGGAGGCTGAGGCAGGAGAATGGCGTGAACCCGGGAGGCGGAGCTTGCAGGGAGCCGAGATCGCACCACTGCACTCCAGCCTGGGCGACAGAGCGAGACTCCGTCTCAAAAAAAATAAATAAAATAAAAAAAAAGTCACCTTCAGATTTTCTAGGCAGCAAACCCTTCTAACAGGGATTCTTGACAATGTGCAGACAGACGGGCTACAGGACTTGTGAACCTGGGTGATCTTCACTGCCTGAGATTTGAGCCATTCTTAGTGGGCGGCTGATGCTGTACAGGATGGGCTCCCAGCAGATGGCTTTGGGTCCTTGGGCACCCAGGTTCTGTTCCAATTCCATGGGATTGGGAGGGCGTCTCCTCGGGGCGGATTGCGGTATAATCTTCCCAGGTGACGCCAGTCACAGGACTAGGTAGGCTCTTTTTACGATCATTCCCTCATGGCTCTCAACTTGCAATAGGGGTGCTTCGATTGAGGAAATGTCTGCTGGGTCTCCATGTGTATTAGTCCGTTTTCACGCTGCTGATAAAGACATGCCTGAGACTGGATAATTTATAAAGAAAAAGAGGTTTAATAGACTCAAAGCTCCACGTGGCTGGGGAGGCCTCGGTTAATCACGGCAGAAGGTGAAAGGCATGTCTTACATGGTGGCAGACAAGAGAGAATGAGACCCAAGTGAAAGGGGAAACCCCTTATAAAACCATCAGATCTTGTGAGATTATTCACTACCACGAGAGCAATATGGGGAAAACCACCCCATGATTCAATTATGTCCAACCGGGTCCCTCCCACAACAGGTGGGAATTATGGGAGCTATAATCCAAGATGGGATTTGGGTGGGGACACAGCCACACCATATCACCGTGTGAACAACAGAAGCAGATAAAATCCGTCCCATCTAATGTAGATATTACAACCAACTATAAGTATTGTATTTGTAAAGTAGCTTCATGAAAATCAGTCTAAATTAAATTCACATAAGCTACATAAAGAAATACTACAAGGGGGCGGGTGTGGTGGCTCACACCTGTAATCCCAGCACTTTAGGAAGCTGAGGCAGGCAGATCACTTGAGGTCAGGAGTTCGAGACCAGCCTGGCCAATATGGCAAAACCCCATCTCTACTAAAAAAATACAAAAATTAGCTGGGTGTGGTGGCATGTGTCTGTAATCCCTGCTACTTGGGAGGCTGAGGTGTAAGAATCACTTGAACCTAGAAGGTGGTGGTTACGGTGAGTTGAGATTATGCCACTGCACTCTAGCCTGGGCAACAGAGAGAGACTCCATCTCAAAAAAAAAAGAAAGAGAAGAAGAGAGAGAGAAAGAGAGAAAGAAAAAGAAAGAGAAAGAAAAAGAGAAGGAAAGAGAAAGAAAAGGGAGGAAGGAAGGAGAGAGAAAGAGAAAAGAGAAAGAAAGACCCTCCCCTGCTCCCTCAATGCTGCAGACATAAGTCGAGCAGAAGAAATCAGATTTCACAATACACGCGCTGACTTTTATCCCACCCACTTTTGCTGTGGACCAGAGCCTGGGCTGCAGAGGTGGTTTCTGGAGGCCAAGCAGCTTTGGCCTTGGCGCCTGTGCTGTGGGAAGGCCAAGCTGACTTGAGGCCTTTGCTCCCACCCCTGCAAAGCCTGGATTCTGTGTGTGCAGAGCCCTGCCGGCTTCCCAGCCCTGTGCTTCAGATGGTCCTGGGTGCGTGGGGACACTCGGTGACAGATCGGGAAGTGGGCACCGTCTCTCCTATGAAGCCGGCTTGAGAGGGGACACACAGTGTTTTGAAGACTTGGCCCGGCACATTTGGGCAGGTCTGGCTGAGTGATCACTGCACAGCTCTGAGCCCCACAGGTCCTGGCTATCCACAGGCATGAAACACCAGCCCCAGCACGTCCCTGTGAGGGCACCATGGATGTCACCCAGGAAAGCACTCTTCCATCTGTAAAGGGCTCTGTTATCACATGCCTCTGCTGTTGTCATACTTAATTTTCACTTTACACAGTTCACACTCAGGTGTGCAAAATTAGGGCTTGATTTTCCTAGAACTGAGTTGTATCTGTATCTGGAGCACCCATTCTGGTTGGTGGCAGAAAAAGTAGTTGAGTGGATTCAGATACCTTCCAAACAACCTCACTCCAAGTAGGATTTTCTTTGGTACCTCTTTCTTCCTGGGGTCAGCTCCAAGGGCCTTGGTGAGGAGATGCCATCTGCTCTTGGCCCACCCTGCCTAGAGCTAACATGCACGATTGTCCTGTCATGGTCTCTGGTCTCAGGCTCCCTGGACACCTGGTGTGTGGTCCTGCTGGTGTCTGCGGATGCTTCTACCCCAAACCCCTGTCCTAACCAGGAAGTGACGTTGTGGCCGGCAAGTTCTCGCTCTCAACCTGCATTGTCTCTGTCCCTGGCCACATGGGAAAGCATCATTTGTCTGTCCCCACTGGGGACTCCTGGCTTTGCTGTGGGGCTGACCCTGCACCCTCATGCAGTCCTCTTCTGAGCTCTGGGGTTGGGGCCACTCATTCTCTGAGAACTCCGAGCTGGAATTGGAACGCACCTCTCTTCTACTCTGGGACCCCCAAACCTATTTGAAGGCTTCTACGATGCCCTTCCCACCACTGCCCAAGTGAGCCTGGCATTTTAGACTTCAAAGCCAATAAAAATAGCAAAGGCATTTCTTTCTCTCTCCCTCCCTGGCACTCCATATCCTCACACTCAATGCAGAGCCAAACACGGGTCTCACCCTCCAAGTGAGGGACAGACCCCTGAGCTCATCCTGTCAGTCCCCAGAGAGTCATGGTGCCCACGTTGCCCTCACATCCAGCCCCTCGGGCAGGGCCCTGGGCTGATTCTCACAGCCGGCCTCCAACCCCTGGTGGGGGGTGTGGAGTGTAGATGGTGTGGGGACCACCACTTCCTCCCTGGCCTCATGCACAGCTTGAAATCCCACAGCAGAAATGTTTCCCTTTGGGGGTGGGTAACATGGACTTGTGTCCCAGGACTGGGAAGAGCTTGGGGTCTGGCTTCAGCCTGGCTCCTTACTCCAGAGAGGGCTGGGATGATCACTTTCCTTCTGGGTCACCGGGGTTCTCGTTGGTGAAAGGTAGAGGATGAGTCAGGGTCTGTAAACTGGCAGCTTGAGGGTTCAAATTAGTCAACAGATGAGATGTTTTAGGGCCTGGAAGCTGCGGTCCCTTTCCTGGAGGGCATATCCCCACCACTCACTGGCCAGTGTCACTCATCTGCACTGTTGCTCTAGCCTGGTCAAGGCTTACACTTGTATCTTCTCGTGGCAGCCCCCAAAGATGCTCACATGGGAATCCTGGGAACCTATGAGTGTGTTACTGTATTAGTCTGTTTTCATGCTGCTGATAAAGACATACCTGGGACTGGGTAATTTATAAAGAAAAAGAAGTTTAATGGACTCACAGTTCCACGTGGCTGGGAATCCTCACAATTATGGCAGAAGGCGAAAGGCACGTCTTACATGGCAGCAGACAAGAGAGAAATGAGAATCAAGTGAAAGAGGTTTCCCCTTATGAAACCACTAGATCTCTTGAGACCTATTAACTATCATGAGAACAGTATGGGGGAAGGTGCCCCATGATTCAATTATCTCCCACTGGGTCCCTCTCACCACACATGGGAATTATGGGAGCTACAATTCAAGATGAGATTTGGGTGGGGACACATCCAAACCCTATCAGTTACCTTACCTGGTAAAAGGGACTTCTCAGATGCGATTAAGCTAAAGATTGTGAGAGGGAGAGATTCTCCTGGATCCTCTGGGTGGGCCCAGTGTGATCACAAGGGTCGTTTAAATGAGGGACACACAGAAAGGTTTGACTGCCGGAGAACCATCAGAGCGTCGCAGCATGAGAAAGACACAGTCAGCCATTGCTGGCTTTGAAGATGAAGGAAGGGGCCATGAGCCAAGGAATGCAGGCCGCCTGTGTGGAAAGGACCAGGAAACAGATTCTCCCCTGGAGCCTCCAGAAGGAAGCAGCTTGACCTCAGCCCAGCAAGACCTGTTTGAGACTTCTGACTTCCAGAACTGTATGGTAAGAAATCCTGGTAGTTTTAGGCCACCAAATTTGTGATAATTTCTTACAGTTGCAATGGGAAACGAGTACACTCCCTCCTGTGTTCTCAGGTGGGTAACTTTGCCTCCTAACCCTGGACATTTGGCCATGTCTGGAGATATTTTTGGTTGTCACAGTTGGGTGAGAGGTGGTACTGACATCTAGTGGGTAGAGGCAGGAAAGCTCCCATAACAGAGTTATTCAGCCTGAAATGCTATGCTAAGATTGATACCAGGCCTGAGCTCCGGTATGCGTCACATTTTGGACTGTGGACTGCCCTGACAGGCAAGTTCTTCCTTTAGAGGAAAAAACACCGCCTGCCGCAGTCAAGGCTCGGGGCACGGCCCAGGAGGTGCCCTGGAGAAGACTGAGACCCGGGTTGCAGCAGTGAGCCCCATTCTGGCGGGTGGGAGAAAACGGCGATCTCAGGACAGACTTGCGGAGAGCGTGGACTCCTGTAACAAGAAGAGGCGCGGGCGCCGCTCGCTGCCCGGCCGCTGTCCGAGGGAAATACCCACGGCGGCCACACGATGGCAGCCTTGCCCAAACCAAAGCCCGCCGGGCGCGCTCCGAGGTCCGCAGCCCCAAGTCGGTGTCCCCAGGCGGTGGACACGGGGCCGCCCTCCCACAGAATCCAAGGGCGCTCGGCCTGGGTGGGCGTCTTTAGCTGCAGCTAGAAACTCTGCGCTTAACAGGGGAAAGAAACAGAGCCGCACGGACTGCACGCTCCTGCCTGCTCGTCCGCCTCGATGTCAACAGCTCATCTGTGTCAATGTGGAACTACGTTCTCCCCATCCCCACATTTCAGTGCTGTGACAAGACAGATAACACAGCTGAGATCTATTCTTCAAAGGGGCTCGCGTGTCTTTTCTTCTTCTTCTTTTTTGACTGAGTCTCGCTCTGTCGCCCAGGCTGGAGTGCAGTGGCGATCTCTGCTCACTGCAGCCTCTGCCTCCCGAGTTCAAGCGATTCTCCTGCCTCAGCCTCCAAGCAGCTGGGACTACAGGCGTCCGCCACTACGCCCAGCTAATTTCTGTATTTTTAGTAGAGACGGGGTTTCACCATGTTGGCCAGGCTGGTCTCGAACTCCCGACCTCATGTGATCTGCCCACCTCGGTCTCCCAAAGTGCTGGGATTACGAAAAAAAATGTTTAGCTTTCATTGTGAGTCCAGGAGTGCAGACCCCAGATTTCCCTAATTACTTCATTAACCCCATAGACTTGCAAATAAATACATACGTAAACAATTCAACTAACCCACTGCAACGCACCCTGCCTCCCTTCACCACAGGTTGAAAGTGGGGGGCCTTGAGACTCACCTATTCCTTGGGATTCCCCACCCGGGCACAAAAGCTGGGGGGTGCAGTGGGGGCCGCCCACTTCCTCCCTCTTAGCCTCTCTGGCCCTTGGGCATTCTACAGAAAACACGGGGGCCATGGGCCTAGAGGCACCCCCCGATCCAGCTGTGATCTGGACTCCCTTCTGTTCTGTGTCATCAATTTGGCCCCATTTTCATCTGTAGTTTTTTGATGTGTTATTTGGCTTCTTTTCAGCAGCAGCAGCAGCCAAAATACTCTGGGGCCAGTGTGCTTCATTTATAAAATGGGGACAGTGTCACTTTGGCAGGATTCGCTGGGAAGATGAAGGTAAATGTGCAGCGTCCCAGGGATGCCAAGTTCACAGTGGCCCTGGCTTGCAACGATGAGAATGGAACTGGGGGTGAGAAGAGGGAAGAGAGGAAACAAGGAGGTAGAACATCCAACAGAACGTGCTGGGGCCGGGCGCCCCCACCTGCCCCCAGGGAGGTTGAACTGAGATAGCTGGGAGCTCGGGGAGGCAGACCTGGTACTTGAATTGGGGTGGGAGGGATGGAAGATGCCCTCTGGCCCAAGAAGCCCCCCCCCCTAGTTAAACCAAGCTGGGACTGGTTAACAGAGGTGCCCAAGATCCTCCCAGCCACAGGGTGCCCCATCCTCTGGGGACTACCGACTTAAGGATAGCATGCTCTCAGCTTATAGAAGTTCTAATTACTGTTTTAAAACTGGTTCGTGCACTTTGGGAGGCTGAGGTGGGAGGATTGCTTGAGCTCAGGATTTCAATACCAGCCTGGGCAACATAGTGAGATACCATCTCTACAAAAAATGAAAACATTAGCTGACCATGGTGGCACATCCCTGTAACCCCAGCTACTTGGGAGGCTAAGATGGGAGGATTGCTTGAGGCCACAAGTTTGAGGCTGCAGTCAGCTGTGATCCCACCTTAGTACTCCAGCCTGGGCCACAGAGCGAGACCCTGTCTCAACACACAAACAAACAAAAACAAAACAAAACAAAACAAAACACTGGTTCATGCAGTCATCCTTCCCATGCACACTGGTGGCTTCCATGGGCCAAGTGCTGTGCTGAGGACTGGTACAGACTCGTGGGTATGGCAGAAAATTGTCCTTCTACAGCCCTGGGCTCCCAAGGACCAGATGCAGGTGCAGCCAGCGAGATGAATACAGGAGGGGACTTCCGAGGAGGGGCAGGTGGGGTCCACTTGTGGATATTTATGCTGGATTGTTAGCTCCCTGAAGTCAGGGTCAGGGCTCACAGCGCCCTCAGTATTGATGCAATCAGCGCCGTGTGAGTGTCAGCTGAAAGTCTGAAGAGCTAGAAAGAATCCCCAGGAGAACTTGGACTCTGCCACATCTGGTGGCATTCCTGCTGCTGTGGTGTCCTGCATGAAGAAACCCTGAAGTTCTTGGGCTCGGCACACACCTGGGTTAGCATCCTAGCCTGAGGTCCAGGTGACAGCTGTGTAGGGCGTGCAGTGGCAGAGCTGGGTGTCCCAGGCAGCTGGGAGGCCCTGGAGTGGGAACAGGGACTCTTGCCTTTAATTAGTCATATCTTGCTATATTTCCACACACTGCCCAAGTACTACACCACTAACAATGCTATTATTGGTGTATATACAGCTAGACTTTGCTTTAAAAGTGCAGCATTTTATTCCATACTAGAAATCATACCGCACATGCAGTTTAATTCCTGTTTTTTTAAAAATGTGAGAACTACCTGAGTTATTTTACCCCAATGTTTTAACCATCATCTTTTTTTTTTTAATAGAGACAGTCTTGAACTCCTGGGTTCAAGTGATCTTCCTGCCTTAGCATTCCTAAGTGCTGGGATTAGAGGCGTGAGTCACCCCACCTGGCCCGTCATACTTTAAGTCTGCCTAAGATCTCATCACATAGCTGCACCACAGTGGACACGACCGCTTTCCTCCTCTTGAATGTTTAGGGTCCTTCCTGTTTCATGCTGTTATAAAGAACGATCTAGGCTGGATACGGTGGCTCACGCCTGTAATCCTAGCACTTTGGGAGGCCAGGACAGGTGGATTGACTGAGCTGAGGAGTTTGAGACCACCCTGGGCAACATGGTGAAACTCTGTCTCTACTAAAATACAAAAAAAAATTAGCCAGGTGTGGTGACATGCACCTGTAGTCCCAGCTACTCGGGAGGCTGAATTGCCTGAGCCCAGGAGGTGAAGGTTGCAGTGAGCCGAGAGCTCTTACCCAAAGGAATAAAACCAAAGAGGGTACAGGAAATATTTTTGGTTAGGGGAGGATTTCTGATACCCTAGTTTGATAGTGAAACTGTTTTGATCGTGGAAGAACTAGTGGCATTGTGGTGGGGGGATGTGGACCGGGCTGTAATCCAGCAGCACGCTGGCTGCATTTGGAGTGGGTTGCACGTGCCTCCTGCTCCTAGGGCCCTCTGCCTTCCCTCCCCTGCATATCAGAGCACAGGGGAGGTGCAGGCATGCCTGGCAGAATGCGTGTGGCAGAATAACGAGCACGGTGATTGCTGGTGTTCCGGTGTGACCAGGTAGCTCTGATTCCCCAGAGTGAGTCTGAGGACCTGCTTTGGATGTGAGCTGATTTTGAGGGATGTGCGGATGGCTGTTATTGAGTTTAATAGTTCTCTGTTGATCCTGAAGTTAATTTTTATTTGAGGCAAGTGGCACTCCTTTTGATTGACAGTTGCCCTATGAAGTTGATATTTACATACTGTTTGCAAGTATAATAATGAGTTGACTTAAGAAAATAAGTAAACAAAAATACAAGTGGCAAAATCGTGAGGATGACATGGAAATGAATATGTTTGTTAAACCACTAAAAAGGCTGGGAAGAAGTCTCCCAAATGGAGAGCAATGAACCGACCAGCACCTGGGGCGGGGCGGGGAGGCAGGGCGGCGCCTTGGTAAAACGTCCTCAGGGATTTTTCATCCTTCCTGTGTTTTCTCCTCCTCCTCTCTCAGGTTTGTGATCATCCTCTCTCCTCACTTCCTGTACAACAAAGAGAAAACACAGAACTGGGAGTCTGGTTAAGTGGCAGAACACAGCTGGAATCTTGATGTGGCTTTGTGTTCACAGCAGGTGACCTTGGGTGGGAAGTTTGACTCTCTGAGCCTCAGTCTCCTCACCTGTGAAAAGGGGATGATGATATCCTAGTCCTGGTGTTGCTAGGTGGTGCAATAAGCTGATGTAGGTGGAGGCGTCTCAGCTGTAAGGTGGAGCAGCTGTTCCGCAGTGCAGATCAGAGGGCAGTCCATCCAGCAGGTGTCATCTGCCTCCTGCATTCATTTTCTCCACTTCCAGAATAGCCCGATTTTTGCCTGAAATCCCTCTCTCTGCCTCTCACCTGGTGGTTAGAATGAGGCAGGTGACCCAGGCCTAAGCCAGTCAGAGCATAGGATTCTCCTGGGTCATGCAGGGTGGCAAGTTGGCTTGAACTGGTCCAGACAGAGTGAACCTCAGATGCCCGAAAAGAGTAGAAGTGAGTGTGAAAAAGCTGCTGCCATCTCGTGACTACAGGGCAGGGCCAGAAAGTGGAATGGGAGCTGAGAGATGGGGAGACCTGGGAACTTGGGATTTACTGAGTCTCTGAACCCAGCTCTGACTGAAGCCAGAACTACTCCTAGAGTTTTCAGTGACAAGAGTTAAAAATCTTCCGCTTTTGCCTAAGTTAATTCGAGTTGGTTTTCCGCCCCTGAAACCAACAGTCCAGACTGACACATTCCGTCTCCGAAGTCGACTATCTTTTGTAATAATGGAGGGAAAAGAGAATGGTTATATGCAACCGCAGATGGTTAGAGCTGTACAGGCCTTCAGGATGATCCTATTCTTCCTATTTGCTTGAAGCATGACTTCCTTGGGCCTTAGGGACTTTTGCCTTCATAGGCCCCTTCCTCCATAAAAATATTAAAAAATATATTTTGGTACTGTGTTGGTATAAAGACAAACATACTCCAAGACAGATTGTATTTACTTACTTTTCTAAAAAATAAATTAAAATATTTCCTTGGGCCTTGGACAAGATGCCTATGTACTTAATGGATAAATCAACTCCGGGGGTGTTAACTTTTCTTGCTTGTATACTTTTTTTTTCTTGTTTCTTTTTTTTTTTTTGAGATGGAGTCTCACTCTGTTTCCCAGGTTGGAGTGCATGGGCGCAATTGCAGCTCACCGCAATCTCTGCCTCCTGGGTTCAAGCGATTCTCCTGCCTCAGCCTCCTGAGTAGCTGGAATTACAGGCATGTGCCACCATGCTTGGCTAAATTTTTGAATTTTTAGTAGAGATGGGGTTTCACCATGTTGGCCAGGTTGGTCTTGAACTCCTGACCTCAGGTGATCCTCCAGCCTCGGCCTCCCAAAGTGTTGGGGTTACAGGCTTGAGCCACTGTGCCCAGCCTGATGTATACATTTTTGTCATGGGCATACATTTGTGATGAACAGTTGGTTCCTAGGGCAGGCACATCACTCTTCAGCTGATCTACAGCGCATATTAACGGCCACATCAATGAAGGCCATTTATGAATTAATAGAACAGGTATAACAATATTATGGATCCCGGTGGGTGAGGGCTCAGACTAGTGATCACTTCCGATTGGCTGAATGCATTTGTGGTCTGATTAGGCTGAATGTGATGGGGATGGAGCGCACAGCAATGCTTACTTCTGATTGGCTGAATATGCTTGCTGTCTGACTGGCTGGAATGTAACAGGACGGCACTAAAGAGCACTGCTCACCTCCGATTGACTGAATGCACACGTGGTCTTGCTGGCCTAAGTGTTAGCCAGAGACCCACAGACTGCAGGCTGAAGAACCAACCCTCTCATGAAATCATGGTGGTTGTATCAGAACAGAAACTTCTCATTTGTGTCGATAAATCTCTAGCATAAAATGTCGCCAGTGCAACTCTGTCTGTAAAGGTAGTGGAAATCCACGAGCGTTTATGTTGCACAGATGACCTCAGACCTGTCCTCCACAGAATGTAAGCCTCCAGAGGGTAAGCATCCTGCCCTCACTGACTGTCTGGATGCTGCCTTGGGGACCAACAGCCTTTGCAGGCCTGGGGCTGGGTCCGACTTTAACTCCTGGTGGATCTGGGCTGCCAGAGCTCAGCGGGTGGGAGAGAGCTCCACGTTCAGCTCCATCGTACCCCCTTTCCCATGCCCCCAAAGGGCCTCTCTGGCTTTTCCTGAAAAGTCCCACACTGAGGCTCTGGAACTCTGCCATTGTAGGTGGAGCAGGGTAAGTAGATCACGGGAATTTTCAAATATTCAGGAAGAAGCAGCCCAGCTTAAATAGCCATGAGGCTTAAGAGTGGGTCTGAAGGTGCGCCCCAGACCAGCAACATCAGCATCAGCATCAACAGAGGACTTGCTAGAAATGCAGATCCTCAGCTCTCACCCCAGACCTGCGAATCACAGCCTCAGGGAGGCCCGGGAATCCTTGTTTTAACAAGCCCTCCGGGGGACGCCGATGCATGCTCAGGGGTGGGGACCTGCGCTCTGTAGGGTACCTTCCCTGAGAACACAGCTTTTTCCTTCCTTTGGAGGAGGATTTTCTGTGACAGCTTTGCTGACCCGCACTCCCCGCAAACAGGCTCCCGGGCCGGCTCTAGCCCAGACAGACAGGCCCTAAGACCCCATCGGCGGCGCCCCGGGCGTCCCACTGGCCCAGGGGAGCTGAGAATCCCGCTATAGCGTCCCCTTTTAGCGCTCTCCACAACACCCAAGCCGAATAGGTCAAAATCCTTTAAGCGTTTTGGCCTTGACTTCTCTTACTGAGGTGGCAGCGATAGCTAACCTGTTATTTAAGAAGCTCCAAAGGCCGCGCTGCTGCGCTGTGACCACGCATCGGGGGGACCACGTTTTCCTGCGGACGGTGGATCCCGGGTCGCGGCGCGCGCTCTCCGCAGCCTCCCCGCGCGGCCACTAGATGGCGCTGTTGCACTTTCCCATCGGCTCCGCGGGGCGCGCCGGCGCCCGCCTCCTGGCTTCCCAGGGTCCCACCAGAGTCCCCGAAGTGTAAAAACAACGTGCCACTGTGAGCTGAGGCCGGTCTCACTGAGATGTCCAGGAAATGATATGCAGCCAGGAGGCTTGGCCTAGAGGGAACGCTGACTGTGGGACTGTGGCTGCAGAGCCTTTCAGGACTTTACAGGTCTCCCTCTCCGCGCCCCGCATGCTGCCCCCACTGAAGCCCAAGCCCCTTGGGGTGGCAGAGTTCCCGTCACGGACCCTAATATCAAGGCCCTCCCTTGCTGAGCGCTCGTAAAAGTGGCGACAGGCGATTTTCTTCTCATGGGAAGGCTCTAATCTGATTGCATCCCGCATTCTTTTGTGTCTGAGCATCAATTCAGCCATGACAAGGAGGAAAAGGAAAAACGCCACAGATTGGCAAGGGGCGCGCAGAAGGCCCCGAGAGAGAAGGAGCGATCTGCTGGGCTTGAGGACTGCAGGGCTGGGCATGTGAGCGAGGGGTCCGTGGGCGCTGTGGGAGCAGAGCAGGGACGGCAGGGTCGGGCCGGGACTGAGGAGACACTGGCTGCAGGGGGCTGCGGGACACACGCAGCAACCACGGCCTTTCCAGCAGCAGTCTCCTTGGAGGATGAGGCCGTAATGGTGACAGTAATAAACACAGGGCGGCAATGAGAACAAACGCACTGAACTCTCACTGCACCCCTACTAGGGAGGGACTGTGGTGTCCCCAGTACACAGGTGGGGAAGTGGAGGCACAGGGAGGCGGAGGCAGGATTCCAAACCAGGCCTCTGATTCCAGGGCCTCCTTGCCTCAAGCCAGAGACCCCAAGGTCTGCAGTAGAGGTCCTAGGAGCTGTGGTGTCCCGATTGAGGGGGCTGCCCCAGCCTGGGGCCTTCTTGGGATGTGTCTCTCCTCATTGGTTCCAGGGGCAAGGAGGAGCCACAGGACCCAGGATTCCCGACTGTTCCACCCAAGGCACCACCTCCTCCCTCAGCGCAGCTTTGCAGGCACTGGGGCTCCCAAAGGACAGAGCTTTGAATCCACCTGGGAGGTTTAAGAGAAAGTGCTGAGTCCCCCATGCCCTACCCCTGAGACTGCTGACAGGCATCGTTGAGGGCTGAAGCTTTGGAATCGGGCATCTTAGGAAGAGAAAGGCACCACAGCCACGGCACAGAAGACTAGGTGAGGGCAGTGGGAAACCTCTGCACCAGGGCAAGCGGTCGGCCAGAGCGGACGTGTCCATAGGGACCAGATGGAGAGAGGGAGGTGGATGAACATGAAATACGAGTGCAGGAAATTGCTGTGTAGACAGCACCCCTGGAGCTGAGCGAGGCTCCCCGCAGGGTCTCCTCTCAGTGACTGGTGCTCCGCTCACCTAATTGCTCAATCTGGGATGCCTGGGAGCTGCCCTCGCCGCTTTCTTGCTGCGTGTTCTCAGGCAAATGCTTCCACGAGCCCCTCAAGACCACCCCTCAAATGCCCCGCTCCTCAAGCCTCCCTCAGCTCTTGCTTTAGTGTTCCAGAAACACACTCTAATTCAGGTTTCTGGTTTTACTTTCTCATAGGGCCCTGTGTTAGGGCGTTCGTGTATTGTTATAAAGAAATACCTGCAGCTGGATAATTTACAAACAAAATAAGTTTAATTGGCTCACAGTTCTGCAGGCTGTAGCGCATGGTACCAGCACCTGCCTCTGGGTGGGGGCCTCAGGAAGCTTCCAATCATGGCGGAAGGCGGGGGGTGGGGTGGGAAGCCAGCATCACAGGCGAGAGCAGGAGCAAGAGAGAGGGAGAGTGTCACACACTGTTAAACAACCAGGTCTCAAAGACTCACCCACTGTGGTGGGGACAGTACCAAGCAAGCCATTCCCGCGGGATCCGCCCCCATGGCCCAAACACCCCCCACAGGACCCACCTGCGACATTGGGGTTTACACTTCAACATGAGATTTGGAGAGACAAACAGCCAAATTATATCAGCCCCCCCCAGTTTACTGCCTTAAGATTTTTTTTTTTTAATTTAAGAGATGGGGTCTCACTCTGCTGCCCGGGCTGGAGTACAGTGGTGCAATCAAAGCCCACTGTAACCTTGAATTCCTGGGCTCAAGCGAGCCTCCTGCCTCAGCTTCTCTAGTAGCTGGGACCACAGATGCGGGACACCACATTCAGCTAATTAACTACTTTTTTTTTTTTTTTAAGAGATAGGATATCACCATGTTGCTAAGGCTAGTGTTTTAGATCTTTTTGAACTTCTCCCTTACAGCTTTTAACAGTTTGTTATGACCCATCTACTGGTGTGATTTTTGGCCTGTCTCTCTGCCTCCCCCTCCTCCTCCTCCCTCTTCTCTTCCTCCCCCTTCTCCTCCCCGCTCTTCTCTTCCCCCCCCCCCCATCCTCCTCCATTTCCTCCTCCTCCTTCTCCTCCTTCAGGCTGTAAGCCTCCTGAGACTGTCAGTTTTGCTCCCCACTGTGATAGGGCCTGGGGCAGCTCCTGGAATCCAGTGGGACTTGAGAAAATTGGAATCAGCCCTCTCCTGGGCCCCAGGCTGGTCCCCACCCATGCTGGTCACGCTTTGCTGCCAGCTTATGCTCTGGTGGTAGAACATTCTCTCCCTCTGCCTGCAGTTACTCAAAGATGAGATTTACAAGCAGACTACTTGGCCAGGCATGGTGGCTTATGGATGTAATCCCAACACTTGGGAAGCTGAGGTGGGCAGATCACTTGAGGCCAGGAGTTCGAGGCCAGCCTGGGCACCATGCAGAAACCCAGTCTCTACTAAAAATACAAAAATTAGCTGAGTGTAGTGACACCTGCCTATAGTCCCAGCTACTCGGGAGGCTGAGGCAGGAGAATCACTTGAACCCAGAAGGCAGGGGTTGCAGTGAGCCGAGATCTGAGATCACACCACTGCACTCCAGCCTGGGTGACAGAGTGAGACTGTCTCAAAAAAAAAAAAAAAAGCAGAGCTTTTATTTGGAATTAATTTTAAATTGACAAGAGATGCAAAAATGCAGATGGTACAAGGCGCTCCTGTGTACTTTTTATTGCAGCTCGCTTGTGTGTAATTTTTTTTTCGGAGCCATTGGAGGGTGAATTATATGGAACATGGCCCTTTGCCCTTCAGCACTCCAGTGGGTATTTCCTAAGAATGGAGATAACCTCTTATGTCATCACAGTGCAGTCACTGACACCAATTTGCATTGATACAATACTTTCATCTCATCTACTGTCCATATTCTAATTTTGCCACTTGGTTTAATAATGTCCTTTATAGCATCCCCCCTCCTCCATAGTAGATGATCCAGTTTAGGGGCAGATGCTACATTTAGCTGTCATGTCTCTTTATATACCTTGATCTGGACCATTTCCGCAGCATTTCTTTGTCTTTTATGACATTGGCATTTTCGAAGCATATAGTACTTCTGCTTTTAAAAAAAGAACCTTCTTTATTTTGTGTGTGTCCGATGAGTCTCTGTAATTATGCAGGAACACAGAGCAGATGATTTTGTTTCTTCTCAAGGTATCCTATGTGAAAGCAGATTTAAAATCAGAACCGTCTTCAAATGCCTTCTCATAGCACAAGCTATTAATATTTTCATTTCTCTTTGCTACCATGGGATCTGTGCAATGCTGGAACGTCAAGAGATGGCTCTCTTTCAATGTGGACTCTGAAAAAAACTCATTTATTCTCAGCTGTGGTTGAAAGACCTTAATAAGCCTCCTGGCTTCGAGCAGGAAGGCCGGCTTTAGGCATGAGTGATGCTGGCAGTTCCCACCCTTCCCAAATGCCATTTTCCCTGTCGGTACTGCCCGGGCTGCGCTATAAAGTCGTCCCCACAGAGCAGCTGTGGCTGGGAACAATCGACCTTTTACCTCCGCGGTGGTTTCGCTACATCGTTTTGAAAACACTCCAGTGTGCCGTACCACAGCGGGGCTTCCAGGGAGACAGTTGGCAGGCTCCCTTGCCCTCTGGGCCACCTCTCTGCACTTGGAGTGCTGCTAAAATGCCGATGTCCCAAGAAGAGGGGACACCGGAAGCTATTACTGGCCATTGGCTACTGAAGATGGCCTAATAACTGGGTGTC
Organism: Pan troglodytes; assembly: GCF_028858775.2. Lineage (NCBI taxonomy): Eukaryota > Metazoa > Chordata > Mammalia > Primates > Hominidae > Pan > Pan troglodytes. The sequence continues at coordinate 90,234,847 of NC_072414.2, read as the reverse complement.
CCTGGGGAGGGTGGTGGAGAACTGGGACACAGGGGTGCATGGTGCATGGTCTCTGGGACTGATAGCAGCGGTGACACCCTTGTAGACATCCCTGTCTGTGTGGCCCTCACTGGTCCCAGAAAAGAAAAAAGACATATCCTTGTTGATGCTTTAAAGCGTCCATTGAGAAAGCAGCCAGAGGAGGTGGAAAGAGAACCACCGTTCACTGTTCGAGCCTTGGGTTCAAATCTTGGCTCTGCCTCTGGTGAGCGAGGGGTTTTAACCGCTCCTGTGCCTCTTTGGTGTCCACAGTTTGTGGGGACGATAGAGGGGGTGATCTAGGGAACAGACATCGTGTCTGCTTACAGTCAGAGCTTCCACAGTGCAGTGCGCCGCCTCCTCCTGCCTCTGACTACTCTGTACTCCCTCTGCATTGAGATGGGGAGGCTACGTCACCATGCCCCAGATATGGAAATAATTGTCACCAAGAAACACCTTATCCTAATTACAGTTTCCTGCAAACAAGAGGCACATTCATAAGAGGAAGCACCGGGTTGGTCAGGGTGATTGGGTTGGTCAGGGTGATTGGGTTGGGGAACATGGGTCAGAGGTCTTTATTGTGCCTTCCGTGGGATGGAGCAGAGAGGCAGGGCAAGCAGTCTCAGGATTGGCAAATTTGAAGAATTTCCAGGCTCCAGGGCATCCAGGGTGTCCCTGGTTGTCTGGCACCTGGCCCTGGGGTGATCAGGGTGGATGGATGGTGGCTCAGGAGGGTGGGAACCTAATGAAGGAGGATGCTGGAGAGGGTGTGTGAGATCAAGATTTGTTTGTTTGCACTTGAAAAACATACTTGGGGGTGGGGGGCAATTTGTTGACTCTCTTAGGAATCAGCTATCGCTGGAGGGGCAGTCCCTTCAGGGTCAGCAAAGCCACAAATGTCATAGCATCAGAATACAGAAATAAAAGAAATCAGAAGACATGTTTGATGTGGGTACTTCCGTCCCCTGCAAGGAGTATATTCTAACTTTGGACAGCCCCCCAGGAGGCTGCTCTCTGGGTCCCCAAGGCTATGGCTTTGTTTATGGTCTTCTAGAATGCATGCTTCACTGACACAAATATTAACTTCCTGGGTGAGCACAGAATGGCTAGATTCTTCATTTAAATGGGGATGCTTCCAGCATTCCGTGAAGCTTGGCAGGCAGAGCAGTGCCTGCAGAGGCCTTGTCAAAAGCCTCTCTTCAATCTGTTTCTTGCTCAACAGGTCAGCCAGCACAGTCACCAGGAGATGCCTGCTTGGGGTGGGTTGGGGAGGCCCAAGAAGAGGACTGACCCCTTGGGAAGAGAGTGGCGAGCTGGCTTTGCATGACAGCCTGTCTCAGTGGAGTTTGCGTTCTCTCCGATGGCAAGTCCGAAGGGGAAGCAAAACATGGTACAGACCGCTCTGGAATGTAAGGGCTCTGAGCTCACTAGGTTTTGTTTGCAACTGGGAATGAGGCCATCTCGGGTGACCAGCCCCAGCAGGGAGCAGTAGAGTCAAGTGGCCCTGCACATTACTTCCTGTGTGTGTTTGTGTGTGTGTGTGCACTTGTGTAGGCTGTGGGGCAGTCAAAACTGTTGTGAGCTCCAGGGGTGACGGTGAAGGTCAGTGCTGTGCAAGGCCACTCATGGGCCACAGTGGGTACACACTTGGGGCGGAGTAGGGAAGAAGACCACCTTTTTTATGGCTCTCTGAAACTGAAGAGTTGGGGGCTACGGATGAGGATTGATGTTGTCAGAGTTCTGGGAGGAGCAGCTGACTTGATATCAACAACTGGGCTTGAACTGGAAAAATCTGGAAGGATGGTGAAACACTTTGACAGAGAGACTACAGCGCATTGGTCAAGCCAAATTGCAATGCCCTTTATTCCAGCCTTTTTTTTTTTTTTTTTTTGAGACAGAGTCTCGCTCTGTCACCCAGGCTGGAGTGTAGTAGTGCAATCTCGGCTCACTGCAATTTCCACCTCCCAGGTTCACGCCATTCTCCTGCCTCAGCCTCCCAAGTAGCTGGGACTACAGGTGCCCGCCACCACACCCGGCTAACTTTGTACTTTTAGTAGAGATGGGGTTTCACTGTGTTAGCCAGGATGGTCTCGATCTCCTGACCTCATGATCCGCCTGCCTTGGCCTCCCAAAGTGCTGGGATTACAGGCGTGAGCCACCGCGCCCGGCCCATCCAGCCTTTAAGTTTCTCTGAGAATGTGCAATGTGACTTCCTCCTCCTCTTGTTTCCTTCTTTCCCTTTTTCCCTCCATTCCGTACCTACTGTGAATCAGTCACTGTGTCTTAGGCACTGGGGACAAAAGGCCCAATGCTGGCCTGCGTGGAGTTGATAATCTAGACCAAGGTTCTTCAGCCTCAGCGTTATTTAGTGCTCTGGGCTGGGGAATTCTGCTGTCAGCAGCTGTCCTGGGAATTACGTGGTGTGCAGTTGCCTCTCTGGATGCTGCCTACTGGATGCCAATAGCACCTCCCTCTGCTCCAGTATATGGCAATCAACAAATGTCTCCAGACATTTCCCAATGTCCCACGGGTGTCAGTCTCCCTGGTTGAGAACCACAGGTCCAGTGGGGAAAACAGCCAACCCATCAGCCTGGGCAATACAGCTTGCATAGCATGGCCGGAGTGCCCGGATGGGCCTACTCAGGAATCTTCTCCTGATCAGAGTCTGGGGCAGTGGGATTTGCAGTAGGTGTTTAGTACATACCTGTTGAGAAGGTAAGACCCCCAAATAAAACCACAGCAGGAGAAGAACTTTTTTTTTTTTTTTCTAGACAGAGTCTCACTCTGTCGTCCAGGCTGGAGTACCAGTGGTACAATCATAGCTCACTGCAGCCTCCAACTCCTGGGCTCAAGTGATCTTCCTGCTTCAGCCTCTGAGTAGCTGGGACTACGGTCATGTTCTACCGCACTTGGCTAATTTTTTAGTTAATAGTTGTTGTAGAGACAGGTTCTTGCTGTGTTGCTCAGGCTGGTCTCAGACTGTTGGCCTAAAGGTATCCTTCTACCTTGGCCTCCCAAAGTGCTAGGATTACAGGTGTGAGCCACCACACCCAACTGTCTTAATATCACGGGGCGCTTGTCCTGGATTCTCTGCATTGGTTCCGTCAATCAGGTATCTGTAAATAAGATGAAGAATAAAATGACCTTCCTTGCTAATCTCTTTCTGCTTTTCCTTTACCTTGAAATAAGTGCAGTGGAGGAGAATGAGTTCATTTGGTGGCAGGCCTGCAACCAGAGGAGGTTTTCTACTTTTGAGTAAACCTCCCCCTTAATGTTTCCGTGGCCTTTTAAAGAGGAGGCAAAGAAGAGGGTCCTAATAGTTTTCCTTGTATCTGATCCAGGGGAGCCAGCTTCAGCTTTTGCCAAGTGTTTGGTTACATCTGACGCTTGGTGAAGTCACATGCATCTGCTGCCCTGACATCCAGGAGAAGGAACCATCTGGCTCAAGAATCCATTACAGAAGAGGCTGTCAGCACCCGTCACTTGTGCCTCCCCATGTCCAGCTGAGTTTCTTTCTCTCTGATCAACTCCAAAGTGTTGATGAGTCAATCGATGCGGCCCTTGCCACTGCGTCTCACTGGGAATTCCGGTGAGGTGGCCGTCTGCCTGCGTGCGTGCCAGCTAGCTCCTCGATCAACGCACACTTGTTTAAAGTGCTGCAGGATGCTGCTGGAAAGGATTTGCTTTGGCTCATTTGGCTGTTGAAAAAGGCCACGCCTGCTTCAAGTTCCTCAAATACTCGGGGGTAATTACAAGCATTTTCAGAAAACAAAACAGCCAAATGGAAAATTTTTGTTACAAAACATGCTTTGGCCACTTCAATAGTTGAAATGACAAGAGAATGGAAACCCCCTTAAGTGAGATCTTGCTGTTTTTGAGAACATATTCTTTAAGAGGAAAACTGTTCTAAATACTAACAATGGTGACAGTGGTGCTGTTTATGATAACAGTGACAGATCCACATAATTTCCTTTCCCAAAGGTTCCTTTCGGTCACTCAGGCTCCCAACCTTGGAATAATCTTTCTTTCCTGCATATCATCTCATGGTCAACTAGTTGCCAAGATCCCTAGGATTTCCACCTTTCATCCCACATTGCTGTTTCTCTCCTTTCCATCCGCATCACCTTTGTTCAGCTCCTCATGTGTCTTTCCTAAACTTTGGCAAGGGCTGTCTAACCTGTATCCTTCCTCCCTTCCATTTTATCATTCACCTTTCAACCATTTCCCAGAAATTCCATTGTATTAGTTACCTGTTGCTGAGTAAAAATTAGCCCAACATGTGTTGGCTAAAAACAACAAATATTTACTATGTCACATAGTTGCCAAGGGTCAGGAATTTGGATACATCTTAGCCAGGTGGTTCTGGCTCATGGTGTCTCATGAGGTTTTAGTCAAGATGTCAGCTGGGGCTGCAGTCATCGAAGGCTTGACCGGAACTTAAGGATCCACTTCCAAGATGGCATACTCATATGGCTATTGGTAAGAGACCTCGGTTCCTCCCTAGTTTTTGATAGGAGGTGTCAGTCTCTCATTACATGAGTTTCTCCACAGTGCTGCTTGGGTGTCCTTATGACATGGCAGCTGGCTTCCCCCAGAACAGGTGATCCATGAGAGGAAGCGAGGAGGACAATGCCATGCCTTTTAAAACCTAGTCTTGGATGCCAGACACCATGTCTTCCTCATATTCTGTTAGAAGCTGGCCCACATTTTAGTTTAGAGGAGGGGAATTAGGTTCCACCTTTAGAAGGGAATGGTGTTGAAGAATTTGTGGACATACTTTAAAATGATCTCATCCCTTATGTAAACATTGCTGTCTGTGTTTTCAGGGAATTTAGTCCCCAGGCTCTTCTATGATTGGTTTACCCAGTCTAGACAGACAAGCTGCCAGGAAAGTAACCCAGTCCTGGTGCATCTTTCCTTAAAAACCGTTACAGACTGCCCCGTGTTTAAAGAACTCAGCACAGAGTGCCCCTCCCACCCTCTGCCACCCTTAACTTTCCTTCCTTCCCTCCTTCCCTCCTTTCCTTCCTTCCTTCTGTCCTTCCTTCCTTCCTTCCCCCCCTCCCTCCTTCCCTTCCTTCCTCTCTCTCTCTCTTCCTCTCTTTTCTTTCTGTCTCTCTCTTTTTCTCTCTTCCTTTCTTTCGATGGAGTTTCACTCTGCCTCCCAGGCTGGAGTGCGCTGGCACCATCTCAGCTCGTTGCATCCTCCACCTCCCAGGTTCAAGTGATTCTCGTGCCTCAGCCTCCTGAGTAGGTGGGAATACAGGTGCCCGCCACCATGCCTGGCTAGTTTTTTATGGTGGGTTTTTTGTTTTTTGTTTTTTGAGATAGAGTCTTGCTCTGTTGCCCAGGCTGGAGTGCAGTGGTGCAATCTTGGCTCACTGCAACCTCTGCCTCCCAGGTTCAAGCGATTCGCCTGCCTCAGCCTCCCAAGTAGCTGGGACTACAGGCAAATGCCACCACATCCGGCTAATTGTTTTGTATTTTTAGTAGAGATGGGATTTCACTGTATTAGCCAGGTTGGTCCTGATCTCCTGACTTGTGATCCACCTGCCTCGGCTTCCCAAAATGCTGGGATTACAGGCATGAGCCACCATGCCCCGCCAATTTTTTGTGTTTTTAATAGAGACGGGGTTTCACCATGTTAACTAGGCTGGTCTTGAACTCCTGACCTCAGGTGATCCACCCATCTCGGCCTCCCAAAGTGCTGGAATTACAGGCGTGAGCCGCCGTGCCCCACTGCCACCCCTAACTTTTAAGGTAACTGACATTTCTGGCCATATCCTCTCCTACTCCGCAAAGGGCAGCCTACCTTCTAGTTTACCTGGCAACTCGCTCTCTTCTGGACATATCCTGTGCTCCAACAATTCCCACTGCCCTCTGAACTCCTGCTTCTCCCTTACACCCAGTTTTAATCACCAAGCCCTGCTGGCTTTACTTTCTTAATTAGTTCTCAAATAGTTCCCCACCTCTCTCTCTCTCTCTCTCTCTTTCCAGCTCAGGGTCAGACGCCTGGCTTCTCATCAGGAGTCCTGCAAAAGCTTCCCCTCTGGGTTCTCTCTCCACCTTTGCCTGCTTCCTTACCAATGTCTGGAGTTGCCCTGTGACCCACCTAAAGTGTGAATCTGACCACATCCACTCTTTGCTTAAAATCCTTCCCTGGCCTTGCAGCAATGACTGGATAAAGTCCAGCTTCCTCCCGCAGAATCCAAGACCCTCTTACAGGTCCTCCAGCTGACGGTCCTCTCAAGACTCCCATGTCTTGTTCTTGCAGCACCGCACCCCAGGCTGTTACAGACACACTGGGTGGTGCCCACCTTTTCCCTTTGCTTGTTTCCCTTTGGCAGGTGAGTTGAAGAGCCACTGGGAAAGAAAGCTGTACAAGAGGGAACCCACGTGAATGTAAGCCTCAAGAGCCTGAAGACATCTAGGGGAGCACTCAGCCTTCCACCTGGCAAAGAATGGGGCTCCTCAGTTAATTCTATGTAGGCCTCAGAGGACAGGGTACATATGGATTCTGCAACCAAGGTACTAATTAAACTCCCTAATGATCTTGACCTGGAAAATGAGGCTCTTTGCCGAGCCCCCTGTAAGCCTGGCAGAGCCGCTACTAATAACTCATAGCATATCTGGCAGAGTAATATGCCCAGAGGAATTTCTGCTTCTTTGTGCATTTTTAAACTCACTTCCAAATTAGGGAAAGAAGGACGTTCTCACTTTTGTGCAAGAATCCACATTTCTGAATGGTTCCGCCCTGTTCTTGCCTAACACAGGCAGTGTTGTGATATGATGTGGATGCCCAATTAATATGAATACAGTTGACTTTTAAAGAGAGCAGTAAGGGAATTCTGAGCTCCCTCACACTTTGCTAAATGCAAAACAAAGCTGTCTTCTGCAATGACCTTCCCCTTCTACTCAGAGCTGTTGCGTCTTGGGAAGGGTTTGATTCCTTTGTCTGGGAGTCATTCTTGTGGGCATCACTGTCCAGCACTGGCATGGATGGAGCTTACTGGATGTTTCCTTCTCTTGTGGTGTGTGGTGCCCTTTAGTGTTATTTGCGAAATATTTTCCTTTGTTCCCACTCTGGCCACATGCTAGGGTTGCCCATCCTGGCCCTGTCATGATTGGATGGTGTCAAGTAATTAGCTCACATCAATGATTGTGCATGGATCGTATCCACAGACTGGACATTTAATTGTCATTATGAGACCCTCCAGATCTCTGTTTCCTCCTGGCACTGCTGATCAGAACCATTTGAGATGGTAATTGTTCAGTAAGCCTGGATCTCTGAGCAGAGTCCCCTTGCTGACCTGTATCGTGATTTGTAGCCCACTGAGATTTTGGAGTTGTTTGTTACTGCAGCACAGCCTCGCATATCCTGACTGATCTATAGTGTTTGGCATTTTCAGCAACTTAATATTTACCATAACTTTGCTTGCACAAAGGCAGTGTGCCTTTGCTGTTTTGTCAATTCACAATTCTTGTGCGAATTTTCACTAATGGCCCATTAGAATTTATTATTCTTTTCAAGGTTGGGAAGAGGATGTTGTGGACTAATATCTTTGGCAACTCAGCCCAGTGCCAAGTGGTCTGATGTCTGAGAATGACCTTGGCATACTTTGTGAGGTTAACCCTTCCTGGCTTAAAAACAGATGCCCCAGCTTTGGCCAGGCCACTCCATGGTTAATATTGATAATGACAACTGGTGGGGTGCCAACTATGTGCCAGGCACTGAGTACCTCTAATTATTACTATAACTCTATAAGTGAGGCTGTATCTTATTCCCATGTCTCAGATGGTAACACTGAGGGACAAACAGGGCAAACCTATTTAAATAGATTGCCTAACCTCTCTTTGATAGTGGAGCCCAGGTTTGGTCCCAACTCTGGATGTAAAAGTCTATGTTCTTTTTTATTGCACCTAGCCAACTCTCCTTTGTAAATTTCTAGGAGAGGGATGAAAGGTGCCTCTGTCCTTAGGGATGTTATAGAAATTATCCTGGATGGTATTAGCCCGTTGATATTCTGTGTTTGGTTGGATGTCACATTTTTATTCATTCATTCATAAATTCATTCATGTATTTATCCACACACTAATCCATGCATTCACTCTTTCATAAATTCATTCACTCATTTGCTCATTCATTAACTCATTCACGCATTCCTTAGGCTTTGATGAGAATCTGTCAGGTGCTGGGTTTTGTTTGGGATTGGGATTTAGACAAGGACTGGTTAGGATTTCTGCCTTCAACCTCAGTGGACTCACAGCCTTGGAAGAATAGCTCTGTGTGTGTGTGTGTGTGTACGTATGTATATATATGTATACTATACATATGTGTACACCCACAGCTGTTCCTCCAAGGCTGAAGGCTGTAAGTACATACATGTATTCATATATACATACATATATGTACACATATACATATGTGTACACACACACACACAATGGTACAGATATGTCCAGGGAAGTATGAGCCCACTGAGGAGGTGGCTTCTGGTCTAGATAGGATATAAAGCTGTGTCAGGGCTGGCTTCCTGGAAGAGATGATAGTTTTAGAGTTTTTTGTCTTCTATTTTTCTTTATGAGTTTTTCACACTCCCCCTGACCCTCATTCCACTAAATTCACAGCCTGAGGGTCAATGTCATTATCCCCAGCTATGATCCTTCTGTTTATGAGGGTCACAGTGTCCATGGCTTCTATATTCCATCCCCTTCCCCTTCCTCTTCTCCTGCCCCCACTGTGGTGTCATTATTTCCCACATCTAGAAGGTTAATGGCCCCTTCCAAGGAATGGTGATATGGAATCCTAGCTCTTTGGGGGCATAAATAGATTTTTTTTCCCCCAAAGTTTGGCCTGTCACTTGCTCTTAATGGCTTGAGGTTGGTTGCAGAACTATCCGGCAGGAAAAAATGAAAAGGACCCTCTGATTACGTGCTCCTAAGTTGGCTGGGGTAATTTGAGCAGAAACGGCTTTGCAGCTCTGGGGAAAAAAATGTAATTCTCGTGTATGAAAAGCGTGAACCAGAGTTGCCATGTTCACTTCTTGTTTTTAAAGCCCCCACAGGCCAAGTCACATATCTGGGTCAGAGGGTCTATTGATTACCTGTCAGGCCCTGAGGTGTGGGTGATCAATAATACTAACATACAGGAAAGGTGGCCTTGAATGCAGAAATCCCATCGTGTTGACCATCCATTTTTTCTCGCCTGTAAGTGCTTTGCAGGGAAGCAAAACTGTCTAACCTAGGGCCACAAATGACCCAAATCCTAAAACTGTTCCTACAAACCAAAGCTTTGGAAATGCCCCGTTCCAAAGGAAGCAGAGGCAGGTTGTTGGCGCCGTCTCTCAGCGTTCGGACAGTGGGGCAGACAGGGAGGCAGGGGAGTGAGGAGGCAAGGGCGTTCAGCAGAATTCTTGAGGAATAGAGACAGAGGTCCCTCGCACCACAACCTTGACCTTTCATTAATGTTTAATCAGGTGCTTGGAGCAAAGTACTTTCAAAAAGTCCTGAAAATCCTTATGACTAATGAAGCATTCTGTGATGGGAAGCCTGGCTTTGCCTGGATCTGCTTGTGAAGCTCTCCATGAACCCCTTTCTTTTTGGGGGGTCCCCTGCGCAGGGCATGCACCAGTTTTTAGTTTTACTTTTTTTGAGACGGAGTCTCACTGTGTCACCCAGGCTGGAGTGCAATGACACCATCTTGGCTCACTGCAACCTCCTGAGTTCAAGCGATTATCCTGCTTCAGCCTCCCGAGTAGCTTGGATTACAGATGCCCACCACCAGGCCCAGCTAATTTTTGTATTTTTGATAGAGACAGGGTTTCACCATGTTGGTCAAGCTGGTCTCGAACTTCTGACCTCAGCTGATCCACCCGCCTTGGCCTCCCAAAGTGCTGGGATTACAGGCATGAGCCACCGTATCCGGTCCATGCAACAGCTTCTTATTTTCTGTCTGCCAAGGGGGCCGAGTCTGAGGCCTGTTTTGATGAGTCAATGTCATATGGAATGCTGTGGCTCTTGCAGCCACCTACCCAGTATCCAGTTTCCCTTCCTTCTTTCTAAGGGACTCAGATTTTGTTAATTCCCCTGCTTCTCCCTGGTACGGCCATGGGAAGCGGAAGTGTGGTCGACCCCAGGTGACTGTGCTGAGTCAAGGGGTGAACATTGGACCTTCCTTGGCCCAATCAGAAAAGTGCTGGAGGCCACTCAGGTGGGAGGGGTTCTCACTCCTGCAGGATATAAGTGGTCTACCTTGTCTACCTTCCAGCCCACCTGGATGACACGGTCCATCTGCTTGATGGAAGGCTGCTGATGGAGCCATTGGTGGATCTCCAGGGGACCAGAGTGAAGATGACATTAAGACCATGGATGGCAGAGTACAATTTCTGAAGGCTCTGTGGAGTTGGTAGATCAACATCCTACCTGGCTGTCCTGTTTATAACAGGAAATATTCAATGTCCATATTTTAAAACCAGTTGGAATCCAGGTTGTCTGTTGCTTGTAGTTGAAAACATCCAAACTAGGCAGTGGTGGATACCTTGGGCATAAGCTGCCATCCTGAAATGTGGCCAGGCCGAGCTGGTGGACATTATAAAATCCACAAGTTGGGCCATCAGGTGTGGGAAGGGAGTCAGAATCGCGGAATGTCTGAAAAGAAATGGCTTGTGTTGCCCACAGTAAAGCCAGTAGGGTTCATCACATATCTTGCTGGGAGGTCTTGGTGGGCATTGTCTGGTAGGGAAAGAGTGTGGACGTTGGATGCCACACACCTGTGTGGGCAGATTGCTAGATAGTCAAGATTGATCAACAATACCAGTTCCACTTGGGTGACATGCTTTAATGATTGTCATGAGCACACGACTGATGGATGTTACCCTCAATGGTGCTTTAAAATGGTTTCTTCTGTAAAAGCCAGCAAAATGTAGACAGTGAGAGAGCAACCTCTGGCACCTTCAGGTACCTGGAAGCACAGGGCAAGAGAAAATGCACCTGGGGTAGGAGGAGAAGGAAGGAGTGACCCAGTTCCACCTACTCACCCACCTCAAAGTCATCAGTCAAAACCTTAGACTTCTAGCCCCAGGTCCACCAAAAGTAAAATCTCTTGGGATAGGACAAGTGTTCTCAGCAACTTTTTTTTTTAAGCTAAAGTCTTTGAACTCTTGCGTTGAGTACTCAGCAGTGGTGGGAGCAGCAGGAAGATGACAGGATTCTGTCCATGTAATCCAGTTGAGGGATTAACTGTGTGAGTGTGCATGTGTAGGTGTGTATATGTGCACATACTTGTGTGCATGTTTGTGTGTGCACACATGTGTGCAGTGTTCTTATGTGCATGTGTGTTGTACATGTGAGTGCACATGTGTCTGGTGACGGAGACAAGTAGGGCTGAAGGGGAAACAGCAGAAGCCTGGAGATTTGGAGAAGCAACAAGGGCAGTCCCATCTGCTCGGAAATGAAGAGCACAGGTGGCTGGGGGTGTTGGGGGGTGGGAGACGGCAGCAGAAGATCCCCTTGTAGGGAAAGGGCCTCATAACCCCCACACAGTTTCTGGGACTGCTAGCAATTCCCCTTGCAGGAGAGAGATTGTCTGCCTCCCTCTATGGATGAGGACATGGAAGGCAGGACTTTAGTGAGCAAGTCCCTCAGCTCACGAGCGAGACTCAGGAAGGGAGGGGAGAGTCTGGTGGGAGAGATAGTGTTTCTCACTGGCCTGTCTCCCCACGAGCTGTTGCTGCGCCCTGGGCCACTCCTTCCTCTGTGCCTACCTGAATTTCTTGTTTTTTGAGACTCCAGGTGGTGGCTACCTTATCAATCTTCCTGCTCCTTCCCAAGGCCCAGGTTGGAGCCCCTCTCTGTGTTCAGGAGGACTGGGGGCTCCCCCTACCCTCGCCCCATGTCTTTGTATTGCTATCCCAACTTTAATGCTGTGCTTTTCTGGAGACGTTGGGATCCTTGAGGACAGAGCTGTGTCTTATCCACTGTTATGCTGGGTCCCTTACTAAACAGGTACTGAGTGCACTAATCGCAGCCTGGAGCTAGGGGAGGCCAACAGATACCCCTTTGCCTCAATGTTGTAGGTATGGCCTCTTGGGAACTGTGTAGTATTTTTTTGTGGGTGAGTGTGAGTGTGTGTGTGTGTGTGTGTGTGTGTATGTGTATGAGAGAGGGAGAGAGACAGCCTGCATCATTCTGCACTGTGTCCTGCATATGTGTAGTCACAGCCCCATTTACAACACCTAGAATGTGGCTTGAGCATGTCCCAGTTTTCATCAGACTTGGGGATGCCTAGGAAAAGAAGGAGAAAAGTTAGTGAGCAGCAGCAACAGCAGCCTGGGGCAGGGGAGGAGGGGCCTGGCCAGAAGCCCCAGAGGCCCCAGTAGCCGATGGTGAACTGACCTTGTACAGGATAAGCTGTCCCGGTAAAGCCCAAGTCAGAGGCTCAGTCTCCATTCAGGACAAACTTCTATAGGGTGAGGAAGGAGCTCAGACAGGCTGGCCTTGGGATCTGCAGCCTCACTTTACTTGTTCCAGAAACAGAGATTCTATTCGGGGTGGCTGGCCTTGAGGGGGTGTCTAGGAGCTCTGGGAACAGTGCAACTGTGACGTGCACGGTGCCTTTTTTTTTAGCCCAAGGTTATGTGTGGTAAACGATGCATGACATACAATCTATCATCTTACCATTTTAAGTGTACAGTTCAGGGTATTAAGTACATTCACATGGCTGTGCAGCCGCCACCAGCACCATCCATATCCAGAACTCTTATTGTTTTGCAACACTGAAACCGAAAACTGAGAACATGAGGTATTTGGCTTTCTGTTCCTGTGTTAGTTTGCTGAGGATGATGGCTTCTAGCTTCATCCGTGTCCCTGCAAAGGACATGATCTCATTCTTTTTTATGGCTGCATAGTAGAATCTCCTTTATTTTTAAGGCTGAATAATAATCCCCTTGTATGTATGTATGATCCATCCAGTCATCCGTCGACAGGCATTTGGGTTGCATGGGGCATCTTTAGTATTTCGATCATCAAATAATTAAATAAGAGGTTGGAGTTTACACGCAGTGTTTTCTATACCGTTGTCTCATTGATTCATTTCCCTGAAATTATATTCGTGTGGTTAACTTGATCCTTCTGTGGGAAAGGGCCTGGGAGGCAAAGAAAAGTATGAGTGTGGTTCTGATGCAACCCTCAGACTTTCCTGTGGCGGACAGTGGGTGGACGTCTCAGGTTGATGGTGTCGCAGGTGTCTGTGCAGGGATGGGGTGTTTCTGCCGGAACCTACCCAGCTTCCCCACCTTGCCTTCTTTATCTGCGCTGGCTGGCATGGCACGGTGCCCTGCCACTGATGCTGGCGTCGGATGGCCTGGAACTGAGTGTGTGGCCTCAGGCAGGTGACTTTGCTTCTGTGAGCCTCTCTTCATTTGTGGTCCCCAAAAGTGGCCTTGGGAAAGAAATGAGAGAGCACAGTGTCTGAACAATAGTCCTTTTGTGATAAATGGTGGTTTTCTTCCTACTGCTCTCCCACTTGGTGATCATGAACTTAAGAGAAAACATTCCCTGATTTTTGGGGACCCACACACATGGTGATGTGCTGGATGTTGTCACCCTGGTCAGTCTGACTCCCCCGACCCCGGACAGTTGGGCTCTTCCTGAGAAGCCCATCTCACAACGCGTTTGCAGGAATTCCCATGAGTGATTCCCAATTCCATTATTCAGGGATGCAGTGAGGCCCCAAGGGCTAAAGGTTGTGGCATTGGAAGCAAAACCTACAGCCCAGAGTCAGCTTGGGTGAGAGGCCCATGGGGCCCTCACGGCACCGACCTCAAAGACCTACAGGGATGGAAGCCCGGCAAACAGAAATCCTTCATAATTGCCCAGAAGTTCAAAGCTACTGGTCCGTTAGGTGAATAGCCCTGCAGATCTCATGGCTGGATCCGAAGCAGCGTTGGCAGAGTTCACAATGATCCTGGTCACCTTGGACGTTTTATTGTGCCACTCCCTTGCAACAAGCCTCCATCTCAACACAGATGAGATGTACTCCCAAGTAAGGAGTTTGAAAAAGCAGGAAGCACCAGCAGATGGAGCGCGAGTTCGGGATCCCAGCTCAGGCTGGTGCGGTTTGGGACCCAACACACTTGTGCATTTCTGTGGGTTCATCCGCACAGCACGTCCTCCACCGGGGCCCTACCTGCTTCCCACCACTGCGGCCTGGGCCCCTTCCCTGCTCAATTCAGCCCTTTTCTTTAGAGCTCAGGTCCACCCTCCTAGAAACAAGAACACGATGACTAATTATAAAATCATTATATGATTAAACTCAATTAACTTCGAATAACCCTTGAAATTTGCTTAATGTCAGCCTTTGGCCCCGCTTGAACTGTTAAATATTGCTCTCCTTTGAAATTCCAATGAGACCAGCTGGTTACAGTCCACTACCTGGCGTGATCCCTGGGCCCTGTGGGGCCACGTGTCTTGGAGTGCAGGGCAGGAAATGATGGCCTGGTGCCGAGGGTCCGGAGCACAGGTGAGAGAAGAGGTTGGGGGAGATAGTGGTGATGGAATTTGGGAACCTCTGGCTCTGCTGGCTATTAGTTGACGAATGGCTGGGAGGAGCTCTGAGGTGGCCTTTCACTTGGGCTCTGACAAATTTGTTCAAGCCTCTGAGTTTGAACTTGGTGTCTTTTTTGGGCTGAATGGTGGGCTTCTAGAACTCCTATGTTGAAATTCTAATCTCCAGTAGCTCAGAATGTGACTGTATTTGGAGACAGGGCCCTTAAAAATGTGATTAGGGTTAAATGAAGTCATCTGATGTGACTAGTATGCTAATAAGTAGAGGAAATTTGGACACACACACACACATGTGCAGAGGGAGGTCATATGGAGACACAGGGGGACGGTGGCCGTCTGCAAGACAGAGAGAGGGGTCTCTGGAAGAAGCAACCCTGCTGATGCCTTGGTTTTGGACTTCCACCCTCCAAAACTATGAGGAAATCAACTTCTGTTGTTTAAGCTACCCAGTCTATGGTACTTTGTTGAGGCTGCCTGTGATGGTTAATATTGAGTGTCAACCTGATTGGATTGAAAGATGCAAGGTATTGTTCCTAGGTGTGTCTGTGAGAGTGTTGCCCAAGGAGATTAACATTTGAGTCAGTGGACCGAGAGAGGCAGACCCACCCTCAATCTGGGTGGGACTATCTAATCAGCTGCCAGCGCAGCTAGGATAAAGCAGGCAGAAGGAAGTTGAATGAGAGTGGACTTGTTGAGTCTTCTGGCCTTCATCTTTCTCCAGCGCTGGATGCTTCATGCCTTTGAACATTGGACTCCAAGTTCTTCACCTTTTGGACTCTTGGACTTACACCAGTGATTTGCCAGGGACTCTCAGGCCTTTGGCCACAGACTGAAGGCTGCATTGTCAATCCTCCTTAATAAACTCCCTTTCATATATGCATCTAGCCTATTCTGTGCCTCTAGAGAACCCTGACTAATATACTGCCGTAGCAAACTAATACAGCACCCTTCATTCCCTGTCTCTCTGTTAGCCTAGAAGTTCAGCCCGGAGTCCTGATAGCAGGGGTGGGAGGCGGGCACCCCTCAGACTAGCTACAGATACAAAGATGAAAGTTGGGAAAGCAAACCAGGGCCCTGCGGGGAGGCTGACAGCCTCCCAGAATTTCAGGTTAGAAAAAGTATTAATATGTAAGAACTGGCTTAGTCTCTGGTACCCTGATTTCCCCACTGGTAAAATTGGGATAAGTGTGTGCACCTCATAGTGTTGTGAGGATTAATTGAATTAACTAAACGTATAGCTGCCTGGCAAAGAGGGAGCAATGAGTACGCATTTGCAATTGTGCTCATTTTCTATTGCTGTGTAAGAAATGACCACGTACTTAGGTACTTCGGGCAACCCACTTACTAGCTCATGGTTCCGTAAGACAGAAGTCTGGATGCAACATGACTGAATTCTGTGCTTGGGGAGGTGGCCAGGCCACTGCACCTGGGGAAAAATCCACCTCCATGCTCAGTCTCTGTCTTTGCTGGTTTTCAGCTGGGGGTTCTCTCAGCTCCTAGAAGTCACCCACATTCCTTGACCTATGGTCCCTCCATCATCAAAGCCAGCCACTGAGAACCTCCCTTGCATGGAACCCCTCTCATGCTTTGAGTCTCTTTTGCTAGGAAGAGCCCTGCCCCTTCTAAGGGCTCAGCTGATTAGGTCACACTCAGTCAGGATAACCTCCTGTTCTTAAGATCAACTGATTTGGGACCTTCATTACACCTGTAAAAATCCCTTTATGGAAGCATCTGGATTAGTGCTGGATTGAATATCTGGGGGAAAGTGTGCGTATACCAGGGAGAGGGAAGCTTGGGGGTCTTCTCGGTGTTCTGTTTATCACGGCAAGTCTTGTTAGTACATGTGGATCCTTCCAACTCTATCTGGGGAGCTCACTTTGGCCAAAACACTCTGGTCTGCTTGGCTTTAGATATTTCCCCTGCAAAGCAGGGCTGCAGTAAGATGAGGAATGAGGCATTTGCTTTAGTCACTTTGTGTGCCTTCTGCTAACCTGCTGGAAAGAGGTTCAGAATGTCCTTCAAAATCCCAGCCCCTTTACCCTTGATTGATTGCATCACCCCTTTCTGGTTGATTTCCCTCTTGGGGGTTGCTGTATGGTGATGAGCAACAGTCCTTGCTGTGGTGGCCTTGGGCGTCTCATAGTTTGAGCAATCATCAGCCTCTCCTCGGGAGAGGTCTGGAAAGGATGCCAGACCTGGAGCCAGAGGCTGCTGGCTAAAGTCCTCACTCACTCTTATGATTAACCACCTAATCTCATTTCCTAATTTCTAAATTAGGACTTTGAGAAAGATTTTAAGGATTTCATAAGAGGAGGCATATGAACACATTTTGCCCTTGTAAAACATCAAGCAGACATGAGACAGGTGTTATCGTCCACTTAGATCACCCAATAAGTGAACTTTGCAGGCTGGCTAGAGGAATTTAGATAACTCAGAGTCCTGAAATAATTTCATATTTGCTAGTTAAGTCATTGTTCCTTTATCAGGAAGGAACCTATCATCTGCACGTCTTGACGATCTTCCACGTTCTTCCTCCTGAGCCATGTTGACTGTGTGAGTGAATGCCAGAATCTTCCCTCTTAAGCTGATAATGAAGCCCATGGTTGACTCCTGGATGCAGCTGGAAAGTTTCTAAAGTCTCCACCTAAAGGATGTGATTTTGTGCTACAGGTTGGCCCTCAGAGGTTCTGGATGCTGCTTCTGGTGGTATCTGCACAAGTTCCTCACATGGTTCTTCCAGGAAATGTGTGCCCAGTCCTGAGTGGCTGAGACCTTTGATGCTTCTGCACTGAGGGGAGCTGTCCACTTTCACTGTGCCCATGGGCAACTGAGCCAGATGGGTGTTGTGATGATCTTTGTGGTGGTGAATTTTATGTGTCAACTGGAGGGTGTTTTTGGGTAGATGAACATTTAGATTGACGAGCTCTGGGTAAAACATGGTCTGCCACCATGTGGGTGGGCCTCATCCAATCAGTTGAAGGTGATTGGATATTGGGAGGGGCCACCTCCCCATGTGACTTTCCCAGTTTCTTCACATTGGTTTTGTGCACAAGCATGACGTGGGAATGTGATCAAAATGTGACTTGATTTTCTCCCCACTGTTCCTTCTGAGTGTGGACTTTCCCATGGTGCCTGGGCTCTGTGACCTGAAAGTCCTTCTGAGGTTATAGGAGCTCCTACAGCTTCTGCAGCAAACACAGTCTTCAGCAGGCATGGAGATGCCCGCTCCAGTGTAATACTGAGCACTCTGACTCTGATGAAAGTCAGAGCATCTCTCCTCCCCAACTAGAGCCAGCCATATGGCCCAGGCGAGGGCATGGTCTCAGCTCATTGGCTTGCTTCTCTTCCCACAGGTTTCAAGTTCTGCTTCTGCCTCCCTCAAGGCTAGAGCTTGGGGGAGAGAAACAGGGAAAAGAGGTAAGAATAGCTTCACTTAATGTCTTAGGTGGTTCAGGCTGCCTTAAAGAACACCACAGCCTGGGTGGCTAAAATCACAGACATTGATTTCTTGTAGCTCTGGAGGCTGGGCAGTCCCAGATGGAGGTGCCAGGATGACTGGGTTCTGGGTCGTGGGGAGAGCTGTCTTTCTGGGTTACAGATGGCCGCCTTCTTACTGTGTGCTCACATGGAGGAAGGAGACAGAGCCAGCTCCCTGCGGTTTCTTCTTATAGGGGCATTATTCCTATCATGAGGGCTCCACCCTGAGGACGCCATCTAAACCCAATTATCTACCAAAGGACCCATCTCCAAATACCATTACATTGGGGGTTAAGGTCTCAACATATGAATTCTGGAGGGCACAGGGCAGTCCCCAGCCTTGACTCACGATACCATGGGTTACTGTTAGCTCCCTGCATCTGGCCAATCTCCAGAGCTGCCTCTTCATCACACGCAGGTGCCTGCGGGTCCTTCAGAGGCAAAGGCCCTGAGGAAGAGGGTGATGCTCACCTCACACAGGCCTCTTGGTGGCATGACCTCTTTTAAAATGTTCCCAAGACAAGCTCTAGCCTGTGGATTCCTCTCTGGGTCCCTGACCTTCTGCCTCAGCTCCAGGAGATCCTTTCTTTAGATCCTCAGGCATGGGCCAGACACAGCCCACTGCACCCTAACTCAAGGGCCCTTGCTGAGCTCCTCCAAGTGTCCCTTCAGAGCCCCTTTTTGCGGGAGAACTTGCAAATTGAAGCCTCGAGGGAAGGACCCAAGATCCTCCCTATTTCTCAGGAGCCCTGAGGTCATCCGCAGCCCTGGCCACACAGGGTGCATAGGATCTTACTCGTCTCTGCTTCCATCTCCTCCTGTTCTCTGGCCTCTTTTGTAAGCTGAGTCCACGTGGTGTTAGAGCTGCTGTGTTGACCACATCTGCCTGCTCTGTGTCTTGTGGTCCAGCTTTTCAAGAGAGACCACCACTGGTTTCTGCCAGACCTTAGAACGGTTAATGGGATCCCCAGGATGTATGTTTTGCTCTATTCAGTCCAGCTGTGGCCACAAGACCACCCAGACCAAACACAGCCACCAAAGCCACAGGCTGGACGGGAGTGGGACAGGCATCTAGAACATGCCTCCTGTAGCCTAGGGCGAGACTTTATTTTTCCTTATGGGCTGTGGTGTCCAGCTCATTACTTTGCAAGAAATAGGTACTGGGCTCACCAGTGAGAAGAATATAGATCATTTTTAGGAAAGGCGTTGTGTTTGTCTTTTTCTCTATATACTGGCAGCACCATGCAGCATGCTTTATATGATGACGGTGCCTGATAAATATTGTTGACTTATTCACTGGGAAAAAGCCAGTCTAGACATGCCTTCTGGAAACGTCCAGTAAGCCCCATTATTCCTTTTTGCAGTCAATTGTTGTGGAATGGGCCTTTTGGCATTAATCCTGAAAGGGCAGTAAACAAAGATGGCTGTATAATTTTATTGTCTCTGATCTTCCATCAAAGCCAGCTTCCTCGCCTCCACCCTCATCTCTGCCTCATTGCTTCTGGGTTCACCCCCAGTACAGCTGTTGGATCACGCTAATAGCCCTTGGATCTTCATTGTGAACAATAATGTTTGTTTCCAGAATAATTGACTCCAGCGGGGGAAACAAAGGGTATAGAACACTTTATAACACTTACTGTGAAAAAGCGAAAATAAAGAATTTCCTTGATGGCATTTAGTTCAGGGAACACAATTCATCGGAGTTGTCTTTATCTACTTATGTTTTAGTGATTAAATGCTGGGGGAAAATAGCCTCAGACATAAAATACGAAGAGCACTTCTGGCAAAGCCTGTCGGTTTAATTCAGATGTTAAACATTTTCAGCAGGGTCAAGTGCTGAAGGCCTGTATGCTTTGTCCTTCGAGTGAAGCGAGCTCAAATAAAAAGGAGATAATCAGTAGCCCCAACCCGGGATACGCGGCAACGGGGAAGGGGTTAGAGGTCCCCATTTTACAGGAAACGAATGTTTCAGCTCTGGGGCTCTGAGAAAAGAATTTGAAATGTGGGTAATTTCATTATGTAAAAGGCAGCTTAGAAAAATCCTTGTTCCAGGAAAATAGATGGCTTATTTAAGGTTGATTAAATTGGAACTCTCTCACAACAATTTTGTCTGCCTGCCATTTCCCCAGCTTGGACAAGGGGACATTCCAGTGGAGGAACGGGGCAGAGCAACTGCTCGGAGGAGGCCCTGCCCCGTTTCCATGTGTCATGAGCTGATGGGCAGGAATGGGTGGGCGTTGGTTGGCTTCCTCTTCTCAGGAAGCAAACCCGTAGGTCTCTGGGGAGAATTCTAGTCTTTGGGGCCTCCAGCTGCTTGCATTACGAGATTCACACCCAAAAGGTTCTTTATTGTCTCCCCGGTACCTCAAAGCAAGAGATGGGCACTGTGTCCCCTTGTCCAGCTGTCCCATAGGGGTCATCCTGCAGGAGATAACCAGCGGGGCTTCCCACAAAAGTATACTCTTAAACATGGAGAGAAATCTTCATCACACTGATGGGCCAATATGGCTTAATTATTACTAACCCAAATACCACATTTAAATAGGTAAGATTTAGGGAATTACTATTACGTTCACTTTTATGTTCAAATTTCCTTATATAGAGGTAACTGGAAATAACTATAAAATGGAATTTTTTATTAAGTCAATTAAATATACACATGAATCAATTTTAGTGTCAACATAGTTAAAATGAACTATGCAATTAGGATAAGATTTAAATAATTGTCTCCTTTATTTAGTAGCTGTACTCACAGACTGAATTAGAAAGAAATAGGTAAACTGAAGTCAGAACATAACTTAAAAATGAAACAAAACAGAATAATACACACAAACTCTTACTTTAAAATAGGAAGTGGCAAGGATTTAGAACAGAATTTTGGAGTGATTCTCCTCTTCCCAGGACCCCTGGATTTGTAGGAGTGTTCTCGAATACTACATGCTACAAAATACTACATACTACAATACTACAAAAAATATATATATTTTTTGTATTTTTAGTAAGATGGGGCTTCACCGTGTTAGCCAGGATGGTCTCAATTTCCTGACCTCGTGATCCACCCACCTCGGCCTCTCAAAGTACTGGGATTACAGGCGTGAGCCACCGCTCCCGGCCTGGATATTTGAATTAATAGAGAAATACCCCCATTTATAATTCAGGCGAGGCTTATGGACTTGACACCCAGGACTATTAAAGTGTAAGATAAAATCTGCCAAGACTTTTTTGCAGAGAAACAGCAGTCAATTTCCACAAGGCTTGTTTCTGGGAATTCCTTTTTAAAAACTCAGCTTAATGTATTGCAACATTTTAAGCCTGGGATGACCATGTAGTTTATGGTTCCAGCCTGGCTGCATCTGAGAGTAAAAGGCAAAGCTATAATGTTAATAATTAACTTGGGACAACAGGATCAACTGGGAATCAGGAGAGTGGTCTTCCCGGAAATGAGATACCAACGTAATCATAGCCTTTTCTTTCTTTGGTTCTACCTTCATTGTCCTGATGATTACTTCAAGTGCTCTCTGAAATATTCCAATGGGTTTAAAATATGTAAAGTTGCAGTATCTGGGAGGGATTGTTCCAGAGAAGCCCTTGAAAGGCAGGAGAGCTCAGTCGCTACGGTACGTGAAGTGAGGTGACACAGTGCTTGATTGGAATCTCAGCATCACCCCTTACTATAGTAGTTCTGTGTCCTACAGCAAGTTATTTCACCTCATGTACCTTGATTTTTCTCATCTACAAAATAGGGATTGTTATGAGGGTTAAAGAACATGAGAAAGCATTCAATGCTTCTCAGCATTATAGTGTGCACTCCTTAATTGTAGCTGTTATTATTACTGTATGTTTTAAAATGATGAATTTGATCAGGCTTAAAAACAACAAAATGGAGTCTGACCTCTCCAAAGACTGAGCTTTGCAGGAGCCTGGTTGGATCGGAAGGTGGTACTGATGTTGAAAATGTCTTGTCACATTTTATTAAAGATGAAACTGCTTTTCCTTCAGAAGAGGCACTTAGAAGGGGGAGTCTAAGAAATACATAGAGAAGCATTTGCCTTTCTGTGTGTCTTAGTCCATCTTCTATCACTTATAACAGAATCCCTGAACTGGGTGATTTATAAGGAGAAGGAATTTATTTTTTACATTTGTGGAGGCTGAGAAGTCCAACGTGGAGGGGCCCCGTGGTGAACGCCTTCTTGCTGGTGGGGGGACCCTCTGCAGAGTTCCGAGGTGGCACAGGGCATCACGTGGTGAGGAGGCTGGTGTGCTAGGTCAGGTTTCTCTTCCTCTCCTTGTGATATCTCCCACTCCCATGATAATTCATTAATCTATGAGTTTATTAACCCATGAACGGATTAATTCATTCATGAGGGCCGAGCTCTCATGACCCAATCGCTTCTTAAAGGCCCCACCACTCAATCCTGCCACTTTGGGGATTAAATTTCAACACGACTTTTGGAGAGGACAAACTTTCAAACCATTCCACTGAGCTTTCTGAAGTCTGGCCAGGTCTGCCCTATTCTTGGTGACAGCCATATAGTCTGTAACAGCTGCTGTAAGGATGGGTACCTTGGTTTGCACGCCTCTGCATGGTTGATGACACTCTCTCACCTACACCTCCTAAATCCCTAATTGAGCCACTCAAGGAGATGGGGATAGAGGAGACAGAAAGAAACTAGGTAGATAGTGAGGCTAAAAGAGTCATCAACAAGGTTTCCCTTTTAACAAAAAGCAGCCCCCAAATCATTTCTTTTCTAACAAAGAGCAGCCTAAAAATTGGAGCTGCAAACATAGATAAGAAAATCTGGAAGCTTGCACGGGTGAATGCTGGCAACTGTGCCAATAGAAAAGGGCTACCTGGGGGCCAGGTATGTTCAACATGGAGACTCTATCTTTCCTGTTCTTTGTCACCACATGTACAGTAAAGAAGCAGGCAACACGATGCCAGCTAGGTAGAGAAACCATCTGCATAATAAAAGATTAGGATGGGGCGGCCAGGTTTCTCATGCAGTATGCAAATGACACACCTAGTCCAAACCAGTTTTTCGCACCTTATGCAAATGGCACACCTGGTCCAACCAATCTTTCGTGCCCTTTGTAAATCAGACACCGCCTCCTCAAGCTCATCTATAAAACTCGTTGCATTTCACCTTGGAACCCGCAGCCCGCTTCTCCGGTTCTTTCTCCGTCTCTTTCTGTGTCTCTTTCTCTCACCAATGAAACTTCCGCTGTTAACCTCACTCTGGTGTGTCCGTGTCTTAGTTTTCCATGACCATGAGACAATGAATCTCGGCTATTTACCCCAGACAATGACTGTGCTTCAGTGGCAGGACCCATTTTCCAGATGAAGATGTTGAGGCTCACTCAGGACACAGAAAGAGCCAGGGGCAGAGCTAGAACTAGTGTCGGATTTTAAAACAGGAAACCGGCTTTCCTTCTGCTGCATTGCCCACCTGCCTTCTTTGAGGTTTAGCATGCGGCAAAATCAGAACAGCCACAAGGACGGGCCTCATCACAAAGGCTAAACTTGGAAAGGTGGAGTGAGTATGGGGGCAGGGACTAGTCCTGCTCCAGGCTGCCAACAAGGCACAGATCTTGCAGAAGGTCAGCTAATACTTTTGATTGAAACCATTCTTGGTTGTTTACATGTTACAAAATCGTAGTGATTTGGAAGGTGTACTGGGCCATTTCTTTTTAAAGGAGGAAGAAGAGCAACTTTGTTTCATCGCGTGTTTCCACAGCATTCTTTGCTTGGTGCACATGTCTAAAACACATATGGATGGAACCACACATGAATGCAAAAGACACACAGTGCTTCAGTTGGCATGTCTAGTAACTGATATAATGTCTGTGTGTATGCATGTGTGTGTGTGTGTGTGCATGTGTGCACGTGTGTGTGTGTGCTTCTGTGCATGCACACCCACTGGTGGTAGGGGCTCAGAATCACGGAAGGCTGTCCAGCTGTTTATTTGGATGTGAACGGTTGCACTTGCCCACACGTATGCCAATTTCACAACATGATTCTGTGCACATGTGCATTTTCCCACCCAACATCTTTATTTCTCAGCCACTTAGTTTCAAACTTGGAAAAGCTGCATTTGATGTTGAAAGCTAAGTTCACACCAGGCAGGGTATTTTAAAACCGAGCATCTGATGCCTGAAGTGTGAAAAAAACATCTTTCTTATCCTTTTTGTGGGTACCGAATGCCGGCAAAGTTTTTCTTAACTAACATGGGAACATACGGCATTGACAGGATGCCGGTGTCTCTCAGTCATTGCAGGAAGCACTTTGAAATGATCCTGGACGTTTCAGCTGAAAGACAGCTTCATTAAAATGTTGGTTTGGTAGAAAAGTGGCCTAAGTGTTCAATGACAAGGGTGATCTTCTGAGAAAGGATTACTCACATTCAATGAATAAAAATGGGTTTATTTGAATTAAAAAAACAAGTATTTATATAAATAGGCTTTAGGCTTAAAAAGCAAAAGAATAGAAGGGACAGTTGATGGAATCAGGACTAAAGGAAGAAAGGGCCGCACAGTGGTGAGGATGGGCAGGTCCCCTCACTAAATTCATTCCAGCATACTCAAATTTGTTTGAACCTTCCCTGGGCCGGTGGTGACTTTCTCAGAGCTGTACCCCAATGTGAGGCTTTTCCTTTCCAGTTCTCCTTCCTTCCCTTCTCTTTCCTGCATCTCAGATCTGCATCCTGAGCTGAAGGCCCCCTTCCTGCTCCTGTTCCCTCTCCCCTTTATAAATCTCCTGCACTTCTGGCTCCAGCTGTCCACTTGTTCCCAGAGGAAGCACCTGATATACCTGCTCATCAGTCTCCTGGGCTTCTTGTTAAAATGAAGATTCTCATTTAGCAGGTCTGTATGAGCCTGTGATTCTTCACTTCTAGCCAGCCCCCAGGTCCCCTTGATGCTGCTGGTCCCTGGACCCCACATTGAGTAGTGAGACTCATTTGACGCCCGTGTGGTATTTTGTCCCGCAAGTTTATTTTACGTATATATTTCCAACTAGAGTGTAGGCATGAAGGAGAAAAGGACTCATATCTGGTTCATGTTTGTTTCCCCCTAAGTGTCCTAATAGCACAGCATCTTTCCCTTTGTGCTAAAAGGTAGCAGTTTATATAGAGGGGAGTTGGAGAAAGGCCCCCAGCCTCAACATATCTTATAGAAAATAAATTCTGTACTTGCAGAAGTCAAATCTAGTCCCACAATGGGCTTCTACTTGGAAGATGATTTTTTTTTTTTTTGAGACGGAATCTCGCTCTTTCACCCAGGCCGGCGGAGTGCGGTGGCGCTATCTCGGCTCACTGCAAACTCCGCCTCCCGGGTTCACGCCATTCTCCTGCCTCAGCCTCCCCAGTAGCTGGGACTACAGGCACCTGCCACCACGCCCGGTTAATTTTTTGTATTTTTAGTAAAGACGGGGTTTCACCATGTTAGCCAGGATGGCCTCGATCTCCTGACCTCGTGATCCGCCCGCCTTGGCCTCCCAAAGTGCTGGGATTGCAGGCGTGAGCCACCGCGCCAGGCCGGAAGATAATTTTTAAGAGTTAGGATAGCTCAGAAAATAAATTATTGAAATAAAGAATTGTATATACTAGTGTCCCCAGTTGAGTGGGAGGCATTATCCACAGTATCAGCTGAAGCCCTGTTTTGAGGCTGAGGTACAGCAGAGATGGCAGAGACTCACAGGCATCTTCCCTAGTCCTCAAATCTTCTAGGATTCAACCACCACCAAAGCTAGACCACAGGGGTAAAGAAGGGGTACCATGGTACCAAGACCCATGGCCCCCTATTCTCCTTCCTTCCTGTAGAACAGACGTGGGCAAATTTTGCCTATATAGGGCCAGGTTTTAAATATTTTACGTTTTTGAGGGCCATAATGTCTCTGTCACAACTTCTCAACTTTGCCCTTGTAGTCTGAGGGCAGCCGTAGATAATAAGTGAATGATCATGGCTGTGTTCCAATAAAACTTTATTTACAAAACTAGGCAGTGGGCTCATTTGGCCTGTGGGCCGTTGTTTGCTGGCTCCTGCTTTAGAACTGTGTGTGACAATAGGAGAGGCAAACAGAGAACAGGTCCCTGAAAATCTCTTCTGAGAAGAGCACTTTTCTGCTTATCTCTTATTTCACTTCACGGAGGGAGGTGGCCTTGCCCCATCTGGCAGATGAGGACACTGAGACTCCACGTATCAGCCAAGTTGCTCACATTAGCACAGCTGACAAGAGACGCAGGTGGGTTTGAATCCAGATCTACTGAGTCAGAATCCCATGTCCTTTCTACACTTTCATTTCCTTGCTGTTGCCTTGGAGTAGAGGCTACTAGCTCACAACACCCACTGTGCCAACACAGGGCAACTCTACCCAGCTCTCCTGGAATTGTAACCTATCCCATGCTAACATCACAGGAAACTGTCTCTTACCCAAGTCTTCTGCTAACGAATAGGCAAAGTATAAAGGACAATGTGTTGCTTTGAAACATGGAGACACTGGGCCGGATTTCCTACAAGAGCCCTTTGTGCACAAGGCAGTGGAACACCAATAGAAAAAAAAAATAACCTTATCACAAATTAAAAGAACAATCTTTAGAAAATAGCTGAAATGTAAGGTTAATTGGAGCCAGAAATGTCAAATTAATGCAGCAATGCACCGGGGAGGCTGCCCTGGCCTTTGTGCACGGAATCAGAGCGCACGATGGAGGGAAGCCGGGAACGGTATAATAGGATTTTAGGGAATCCCCTGTCATATTAAACAGGCTGTGCAATTAATTTCTTGCTGCAATGTTATTTTCATTGGCCTATATTTTCTTTGACCTCTCACATTTTTAAAGCTACCAATGCAGGGCAAGTGGGACTTAGGACTGAAACAAAAAAAGCCCCACAATACTGTTTTGACTTAAAATCAGTAGAAATAGGATGAAACTGCAGTGGGGTGGGTGAGTAGTTGGAGCACGCTTGGGGTGAGTTGGGGTTCACAGGTCATTCAATGGGAAGAGGTTGACCTGGGAACCTTATCTCAATCCCTTTCAGAACCCCCACCCCACCCCTGCAGGTCCAATCTGGCAAGGAAGTCTCGGGATACCCAGGAAGGGGGCAGTGGCCTTTATAGCCAAGGTCTTTCATTCACTGAGTGGAAAACACAGGCCAGGCACCTTTCAAAAGCATCACCTTATTCAATCTTCATAAAAGCCCCAGGAGGTATGTTCTATAATTATTTCCATTTTCAGAGGGGGAAATGGAGGCACAGAATGGTTAAGTGCCTGGTGGAAGCCACACAGGTAGTAAACATTCCAGGTTGGGATTTGAACCCAGGTCTTCCTGATTCCAGGGGCTGTGTGTTTAACCACATGCTATACTTGCTCCTCTTCATTACGGCACCAAGGTTCACCGGGAGAGCCTGCAGGCCATACAATCACAATTGAATTACTTTTTACTTTTAGTTGTGGTAAAATAACACAAAATTTACTATTTCAATCGTTTGTAAATATACAGTTCAGTGGCATTAAGTATATTCACACTGTCGTGCAACCATCACCACCAACAGCCGTCTCCAAAATTTTTTCGTCTTGCAAAATTGAAACTCTATTTCCATTAAGAACTCCTCATTTTCTACCCCCTCAGTCCCTGGCAACTACCATTCTACTTTCTGTTTCTATGAATCTAACTACTCAAGGTGCCTCCATGTTATAGCATGTGTTAGAATTTCCTTCCTTTTTAAGGATTAATATTTCACTGTATGCACATACCACATTTTGCTTACCCATTCATCTGCCAATGGACATTTGGTTTGTTTTTGCTTCTGTCTATTGTGAATAATGCTGCTATGAGCCACAATCAATTTGGGGTGTGACTATCAAGAGCTGCATTAGGGAATTCCTATGTAGAAATGGAATGTTCTGTGTCCTAATGGTGGTGGTGGTTATAGGAATTTATTCATGGGGTCAGATTGCTTAGACATGCATGCACACACACACACACACACACACTCACACACACACGCACGCAAACACAAACATTGAAAGTATGTAAAAACTGGTGAAAATTGAATAAGGTCTGTCATCTAATTATTAGTATTGTACCAAAGTCAGTTCCCTGGTTTTGATATTGTGCCACTTTTCTATATGAGACCACTGTTAATAATAGTTCTGTTCTATAGGTGAGTGCACAGACTCAGTATTTTTGCAATTTTCTGTGAGTACATAATTATTTCCCAATAAAAAGTTAAAGAATTGCACACTTTAAAGAGAAGTTAGTAATCGGCTTGCTGCATCAGCTCAGCTACCAAGTGTTGTCATATTATGAGGTACCAGGTGAGGATATCACCAGAAGTCTTTCACGGTTTCCTGAATTATTAAGGACCACTCATTACTACATTAGGAGAAAATTCCGAAGAAAATTTTTGTTCACCAGAAAAATGATCCAATGTCTGTAATGACAGCAAGGGAGGAGGTTGGAACATTGTGTTTGGCATTTTATTTGTGCAAAGGGAAGGGCTTAGCGCTTTGTTCTTGTGAGGCACTGGACATCTGGGGAACTCAGCACACAGTGGGGCGCAATGATCCTGAGTCATAGGAATCATGACTGCATTTTATGTATGAGGAGATGGAGGCTCTGAAGGGGTCAGTGACTGTCCAGAGTCATGTGGTCAGCAGCCAGCCAGACTGGGCTCATTTAATGGCAGAGTTTTTGTTCTTCCACCCACACCATTCTGCTTTCCAAGGGAAACTGAGCTACAAAGAATAGAGGGTGTGAACGTGGACTGTGTTTGCCTAGTCTATTGCTGGCGGTGAAACAAAAATGATGTGAAATCCTGGGTTCTCAGTGTGACGATACTAACAGATGTCTATGTTGAAATTGAGGATCAAATTGTCATTTACAAAATGCCTGAGCAACGAGTAAAAACATCAGGTACATTTTAGTATTGGGATTGGTGTTTTTGCAAGGCATATAGCATATTTTTATTATTTATTTATTTATTTATTCTGTGACAGGGTCTCTCTCTGTTGTCCAGCCTGAAGTGCAGTGGCACAATCTCAGCTCACTGCAACCTCCGCTTCCCTGGCTCAAGCAATCCTCCCTTCTCAGCCTCCCGAGTAGCTGGGACGACAGGCATACACCACCACACCTGGCTGTTTTTTTGTATTTTTCATAGAGATGGGATTTTGCCATGTTGCTCAGGCTGGTCTCAAACTCCTGAGCTCAAGCGATCTGAACACCTTGGCCTCCCAGAGTGCTGGGATTACAGGCATGAGTCACCACACCTGGCCCAGCATTTAAATAAAAGACAAAATGCAGAAGTTTGCTATGTTGGGCTTCATGAGAAAGAATATATGTATCTGGAAATTCTTTGGATGGACTTGGCATAGGGAATTTGGGGGGATGGATGCATTTAAAAGCAAGAATTATAAAATCCAGG
Source organism: Pan troglodytes (assembly GCF_028858775.2). Classification (NCBI taxonomy): domain Eukaryota; kingdom Metazoa; phylum Chordata; class Mammalia; order Primates; family Hominidae; genus Pan; species Pan troglodytes. The sequence goes on along the minus strand of NC_072414.2, from coordinate 90,205,371 downwards.
TATCATTGCTAAAATATGCTCTACCTTTCTTGAAAAATGTTGGTTCCTGGAATTGCTGGAATGCCTACAACTTAACACGACAGTAGTTCATGTTACTGGGTCCAGTCTCCCTCTGTATCATGTGGGGTCAAAGCATTCATCCATTGTCAGTCTAATTTGGAATAAAATGTTATATTAATTCAGAAATGTCTCAGGAGACATGAATGGCTTTCAACGACCACTCCAGCAGTGTGCTCTAGGAAAACAGGAGAAAGCTCTCTGCACTGTAAGCAGTGCCTCTCAGCAAACCAGAGGCCTTGCCAAGGGCAGATTGGAGAGCTGGCTTTCTCTCTTTTGCAAAGAAAGTGGGCATTTGGCTCTTCTACTTCAATTCTCACTACAACCTTGTAAGACAGATATTGTTTTCTCTATTTTTGCCACTGAGGAAACTGAAGCTCAGGGGAGTTAACTTGTTGAGGGTGACAAACTAGTAAACAAAATAGTCAGGCTTGATCCTACTTTCGGATTCCAAGTCCAGCTCTCACCCCTGTATGCTATGATGAATTTCCTGTCATTTGGTTCTTCCAGACAAATGACAAAGTCAAAGATGAGAAAATTCTGGCTTCTTTACAGATTTCCATAGATATATTTTCAGTGTATGCATCTACATGTATGTGTGTATTTATGCACACATTAGCACTTACCACTTAGCATATACGATGAAACTTGATCTTTGATATAATTTTTTTTGAAAATGTTCATGTCTTATATGAAATGTGCAATTGTTAAAAATCCACCCAAACTGAAAAATGACTTTGAGTGTGTTTAGCCAACTTAGCAATTCATGATCTCTTAGGAGACATCAAATGTGATATATAGATAAGTGTATACAGCTGGCGTATTTCCAGTACTTCGGGCTCCATTGAGAATTTAGAATTCACAAGTATCTTTCGTTCCTTCTTGCCCTCCCCCTACAATTTCCCCAATTGTTTGTATTTCCAAAATGCTGAAAGGTGGGGAGAATTTATCTGTAATATGGACAAATCCTTAATTGGCTCTGCCAACCAGGTGGCTAGTAGATGAACCTCTGTATTTCAGTGGTATAGGCATTAACTTATAGTTAAATATTTGCACGTGTATCTAATTGTCTATGCAAAATTGTTCCTGCCAAATAGAAATCTGGTTGAGCCTTCAAAATAACTTGGCATCCAACATGCATTAATATTTTAAACCATCGCTAACACTTGGTGCAGTAGATCCAATTTTACTAATGTGTTTTTTTAAAACACTCCCACTGCTGTGTGTAATTTTTGAATATTTGTGGCATGCTTAGAATGCTACTGTAAGGTTCCAAGAAATAAGAATTGTGATGATGTACTCACAGTGCTCAGATAATCAGTAGAAAAATCCCCAAATCGAGTTTCATCAACGAGTTTGTTTTCTTTTCTCAAATGATGTCAAAAAAAGAAAACTGTTTTGATAAGTATAGCTCCTGAGTTAACTTTGTGTTACTGCCCAAGTGTAGAGGGAGTTGACCACTTAGCACAACACGGGATGGATGAAGGCACAGCGATAATGATTCAGGCTTTGACCCATGAGTGAAGTCCTTCTCAAACACCCATGGAGTGCCTGTCGGGTTCCTGGCTCAGTGTCAGGGCAGAGCAACGTCCTCCCTCCTGGCATTTGCAGGGATGGGGCAGATGGGGTTTGAGGGAGAGAATTATTCACCCTGCTTGAGGAGGGTGGTGAATTCGGAGCCCAGAGCAGAACCCTCAGATAACTTCCTGCAGGGAGGCAAGGAAGGGGCCAAGGCTGTCCAGGCAGAAGGAGCAGCCATGAGCCAGAGGAGGAGAGGGCAGAGGAGGAAGGATACAGCAGGCTTGGGGGACGCTGTGACCTTGGAGTTGAGATCATGAAAAAACTTGCAAGTTGAGCTCAGCACTGTAGACTGACCTGAGGGATTTCCAGCGGGGTCGTGAGGCGCTTTGTTGACTACTGAACCCATCTGTGATAAGCAGCTCATAGCCAGCCATAGCATTGACACTGGGGAAACTTCACTAACTGCCCAAGAGCCTGTTTAATATACTGTGATCCTGCCCCGTAGAGATAGATCACCCTCCCTGTCATTGTACGCCTCAACCCTGAGGTCTCACTTCTACAAAGATTATGAGGTTAAACAGGTCTGAGAAATAATACTGGAAGTTAGAATTCAAAAGCAACATCAGTGCAGCTAAACGCTTGGACAGGACAGTGGCCATCTATGTATTTCATTTAACAAACATGTATTTTGTTCAGTGGCTTTCCAACCAGACAAAATGTCGGGAGACAGTTTTGGTTGTCACAACGAGATTGGAGGTGCTACTGGCATCTGTTGGGTCGAGGCCAGCGATGCTACTGAACATACTACAGTGCCCCAGACAGGCCCTACCAGACAGAATTATCTGGCACCAGATGTCAACAGTGTGAGGTTTAGAAACCCCGATTCTGTACCTAGTAGCTTCTGGTAGTCACTACAACTATCGAGGTCCATGAGACTTGATTCATGCCCTTGAGAAGCTTGTGATCTACAGCAAGGAACGGGGTGGAGATGTATAGCTAGGGGTCACTGAAGGTCTCAAAGCTGTTGGTTTCTAGAAGCAGGAGTGCCCCACCGCCAAGTCTTTGCATAGACTCATTGGGCACAGGGTTGCCCTGCCCAGGACTAGGATGTTTGCTTTGCCTTTTCTTATGTGAGAAACAAGCCATGTCCTTCCTTCGTTGCTGGGGCTGGCTCTTCTTTTAGCCTACATAAAAAAGTGACACTGGCGAGGGGAAGTTGAAATGAGAAAAAAAGATGAGGGGAAAAGGGCCAAGAAAAGAGAGGCTGAGTTTAGAATGTTATAGCTGTACTTTTAATTTCTAGATCATATTTTATTTGCAGAGACATTTCAGAGGGATTGAGAAAGGCAAAGGACCTTGGCTTAGTTTATTTATTTATTATTTATATATTTATTTATTTGAGACAGGGTCTCATTCTGTCACCCAGGCTGGAGTGCAGTGGCCTGATCTCGGCTCACTGCAACCTCTGTCTCCTGGGTTCAAGTGATTCTACTGCCTCAGCTCCTGAGTAGCTGGGATTACAGGTGTTTGCCACCATGCCCTGCTAATTTTTATATTTTTAGTAGAGAGGGGTTTTGCCATGTTGGCCAGGCTGGTCTTGAGCTCCTGACCTCAGGTGATCCGCCTGGCTCGGCCTCCCAAAGTACTGGGATTACAGGCATGAACCACCATGCCTGGCCCTTGGCTTAGATTTTTGCAGCCCATGAGTTCTGGGTCAGAGCTGACACATAAGAGGTCATTTCTTTTTCTTTCTCTCTCTTTCTTTCTCTCTCTCTTTCTTTCTTTTTTTCCTTCCTTCCTTCCTTCTCTCATTCTTGCCTCCCTCTCTCCCTCCCTCCTTCTTGTCCTTCCTTCTTTCCTTCCTTCCTCCCTTCCATCTTTCTCTTTCCCTTCTTTCTTTATTATTTTTAAAAATGAATTGTACTGCATAATTAAATGTTTACAACATGATGTCATTATATATATAAATGATTAAACACATTAACATATCCACCATCTCACGTGAGAGGTGCCTAATAAACATTTGTTGAGTTGCTTTGCACTCTGGTGCCCTTTCAGGTGGATTATTTTTATGGTGTCAAGGTTTCCAAATGATGGTGTAGCTTGTCCTGGAGGGAGTAGCCCCATCAAGAAGCATCCTCTACCTCTCAGCAGGCTCATTATCTGAGACTTGGCCACAATTCTTCTGCCTGCTTTTGCAATCAGGCTAGTTACCGAAGTCCCTGCTTCCTGCTGACCTTCTCACCCCGTTGAGGGCAAGCTGCAGCTGCACTACCCGCCAGAACACTCACAGATTCCCAGATGTTTGTCTCTACTTGGCCCGAATGCCCCATTGCAAGGCTTCTGCAAACCCGAGCCCGCAGTAACCCTTCATGAGACCATGTTGGTTTGACAAAGTCATTCACTGGAACCTTGGGTCACAAGAGTCACTAGAGTCTTAGTGGCAAGAAATTGACAGAATAGGGGCTGCAGATGGACCCCACGCCCACACTGAAGCAGAAGAGTGGCATGAATGGAGAAGAAAACACAAAAATTCCTGTGTGCTGGAGAAAGATTATGCTGGCTTACCCACTGGGCTCCCGCTGAGCCCAGTTGTAATTGGAATGTACTCTTTGCAAAGTTTATTGGGTCCTGGAGCGACTTGTTACTGAACTGGTCAATTAATCTATTATTATTATTTTTTAATGAGTTAGGGGATTTCCTTTAGCAGAAAATCACCAGGAAGCATGACCAAATGCCCAGAACTCAGGGAGAGGCTGGCCTTTCCTTCTAGAAAAACCTACTCAACAATTAAAGGAGGAAATGGATGCCTCCTGCTACAGGTGGCAAATTGGGCTGGTCTGGGAACTAAGAGGAAGGATTTATTCTGCTTGGAGGTGAGCACAGGGAGATCACCATGAAACCTGATTACTCAAGTGCAGCAGTTTGAATGTTCGGAAATAAAGCCATTGAGTCTCCCTGCTGAGAGACAAATGATTTCTATTTAAAAACCTGCTTGTTCTGTGCAGTAACTCCCAATGTAGTAATAATTAATGATATCAGAAGGTTAAGAAAGACCTTCTGCTGGAATCCCTCTGCTCCAGGCATGAAATTGGATTAAAGTGAAGATAAACTTAGACATTGAATCTGTTGAGGAAATCAGTAATTATGTGGAAATGCACACATTTTGAGTTATTTGAGTGAGTCAAATTGATGCTCTGTCTCTGGTCTTGTTCCAGGCATTTGGGTGTGTGGTGGAAATGAACTGTCAAAAGGGGTCACTTAAACAGGGCATTGTAGCCACTTTAGTCCCAACTCTAGGTTTAAGTTTTTCCCCCAAGCGAAGCTTTGTTGGCTTTTTGGGCAATACCTAATGGCTATTCCTCACTTTTCTTTATTGACAAATACTTTTTTCAGTGAGACAAAATAGAGATCAAAGGATGTTATTTCCCAGGCTGTCTGGCTGGTGAGCGTGGCTGTGTGACATGGTTTCAGCCAAAGACATTTAAGTGAAAGTCTGCGGGGTAGGTCTTCATGGAAAGTTGTTGATTTTTTCTGATGAAAATGGACAGGGTCAGCCAGCATGTGCTTTTTTCCATTTTCCTTTAGTCCTCCCCTCTCCTTCTTTTCTCTGCCTGGAACAGCAATGCAGAGCCTACGGTTGGGCTGCCATTTTGTAATCATGGAGATACATTTTCTGTCCTAAGGATGGTGCAGTCAGCAGCTGGAGGGAACCTGGCTCTTTCTTGATTTCCTTGGGCAGATGCGAAGGAGGAGGGTTGGCTGTCAAGTATCTTAAATGATCAAGCTTCAAACCGTAAAGTTTAGATTTAGAATCAAATTCTTTTTCTGATTTCAGGCAGAGAGCCAAAAGAAGTGGGATGCCACATGGGAGGGCTTTGTGTGAGGCTTCCCTGGCCTCCCAGGAGGAAGAAGCCACTTGTCTTTCTCCTGGCCCCTGAGAGAATGGGCTGGGCCATCTGTAGCACATGCCCTGGCCATGGGAAGGATGGAGGGGTTGACACCTTCCATGATGTGTGGCTGAGGGATGTGGATTTTGGTCCCCTCTGGGACTCCTCAGTCACCCTCAGCTTATCACATGTCTGCCTCCAGGGCCCCAGTCCATTCTGTGTGCTCTGGATTGATTCTGAGTTGAACACATGGTATCCTGGTATCAATGCCTTTAGGATTAATAGAAAAAAAAATGTGCTTTCCCTCTTCCTGCAAATATCCAAAGGTCTAGACAGCGAGGACTAGAGTTCCACCTCATCAGATCTCCTTGTCCTTAGGATGTCACCGTTTGGATCCAGGCAAAGCCGGACCAGAGGCTATTTTCCTCCTTTTGATGGGCTTGCTCTGCTCAGCTACTCTAGGCTACGGAGCTGGGGCACGGGGACCGTGTGCTGAGCAGGCCCTTCTGAATTTGAGTAGGGAATAGATTTGAGGCTGGGTACGTCTTGAAAAACACCTCCCCTACCAGCAGAGGTCCTCAGCTCACTCACACTTACTGGGTCATGTCGCTAAAGTCCTTCCTTGGAGGAAGGGTCCACCATCCGGTCTTGAATCATTTAAAGCCACACCTCCATGCATTGCTTCCATCAGTCCTTATAATAACCCATGAGCTAGTTATTTTTAGCTTCATATCACATATAAGAAACTGAGTCTTTAAAAGCTTCCATATCTAGGCCAAGACCACAAAGTCATTCCATGTTAGAGCTGGGCTGAGTTTCATGGAGTCTTTTTCCTCTTTCCTTACTACTTCCACACTGGCTCCTCCTCCTTTCCAGGCATTCCCTCCTTTGGTGGAGCCCCAGGAATCACAGAGACTGTTCACCGACCTGCTTGCATGCATATATCTGGGGTTCCTTTCCTTCCTGGGTACACAGCTAAACTGCTTTTCCCAAGGCCTCACCTGAATTGGTTGGTACAATGAGTTTGAACCAATGATGTGGGAAGAAGTGATTTTTGCTACTTTCCATCCTGGCCCCTAAAATGTCTTGTGTGATGCAGACTCTTTGAATGTGAAGGATCCAGGAGACATTAAGAAGACTAGTGGTCTGAGCCACAAGATACAAGGGGTCTGACACATGCTTAGAAGAGAGCTGCCCAGCTTCCATTGGCCTATTATGCCAGTGAGAAATGTGGTTGTTTTTTTTTTGACGCAGCAGCTAGTGTGAGTAATCCTGACAAACACAGGCTTCTTGGGTTGCTGACACACAAATGTTTGTCTTGGATCTTGTAAAGGTTATGACTGCTTAGTGGGGAGAAACCATGTTCCAGATATTCTGAGATGGGTGTAAGGTTTTGGTGAAGATGGTCTGTACCAACTTGAAATTTCTATAATGATATTTCTTTGAAGATTGTTGACATGGTTATGTTTTTTAGGATGGAGCCACAAAGGCATGCAAATAGCCACTGCCTGCCAGTTATTGGTGCTCTCTGTTTTAGTCTCTTAGAGTTTTTCCCCAGTGGTGTCTAAATTCCTCCGTGGGGTTTTCCCTGAACACAAAACTGAATTTCTTGCAGCCACTTCCTAAATCTAACTTGTAAGGAATTATTCTCAAGTTATTGAGACTGCTCTAGACACTCATCGGCTTCTATCTTACTTCCCAACCCACACACACACACACGCGCACACACACACACATTTACAGAGGTTAGTTTCATATTGTTTTGTTTTGATCTCCCAATAGTAGTGTGTTTGAGACTGTATGTATTGGAGAGCAAGTTACTTCATTTCTGAAATTCAGTTTCTCCATGTTCCACGTGGAGGTAAAAATACTTATCTCTCTCCGGGTTGTAGTGGGAACGTATGTGATAACCTGTGTAAAAGTGCTGAGTTCTGTGCTGGGACCTCAGTGAGCTCTCTCAACAGGGGATACGATGTTTATTAACTGCACAGACTTGTGTTCAGAATTTCAGCAGAGGGTGGGGCAAGTCCAAAGTTTAAGTTGCTTGACAGTGGTTTGATAAGTATGTGTGCTTTGAGAAAACACATAATCTGAAAGGAAATACCGCCAATGATTTGCAAGAAAATCTATCTTTTAAATAAATTAATATGATTTATTTTTAGAGAAGTTTTAGATTCAAAGCAACATTAGGTGGAAGGTACAGAGACTTCCCACATAACCCCTGCCTCACCCTCCCCAACCACTCCCACTACTAACATCTCACATCTCACGCCAGAGTGGTACATCTGTTACAACTGATGAAGCTACATTGACACATCATTACCCCCCAACGTTCATCATTTACATTAGGGTTCACTCTTGGTGTTGTACAATCTATGCTTTTGGACAAATGTACGATGACATGCATCCACCATTATAGTACCTTACAGAATAGTCTCAGTGCCTAAAATTGTGTGCACTCTGCCTATTTATCCATTCCTCCCCACTGCCCAACCCTTATTTTTCTCCTATGTTATCTGCTAGGAGTTTTATAGTTTTGAATTTGAGTTAATTTTTGTGAAGGGTGGAAAGTCTGTGTAAATTTTTTGTGTGTGTGCCTATGGGAGTCTAGTTGTTCCAGCGCCATTTGTTGAAAACGCAATCTTTGCTCCATGTAATTGCTTTTGCTCAATTTTCAAACAAACATGAGTTGGCTATTTAATGTGGTCTATTTCTGGGCTTTTTATTCTATTCCATTGGTGTATTTTTTCAACAGTAGCACACAGTCTTAATTACTGTTGCTTTATGTTAAGTCTTGAAGTCATGTAGTAACAGTCCTCTGACTTTGTTTTTCTTCAGTGTTGAGTTGGCTGTTCTTTTGCCTCTACATATAGACTTTAAAATCAGTTTGTCAATATGCACAAAATAAATTTCTGGGACTATTATTGGGTTTGTATTAAGTTTATAAAGCTGGGAAAAACCGACATATTGACAATATCAGATCTTCCTATCCATGTATATGGAATATCTCTCTATTTGTTTACTTCTTTGATGACTTTCATCAGAGATTGGTAAGTTTTGTAATTTTCCTCATGTAGATCTTGTACATATTTTGCTATATTTATACTTAAGTATTTCATTTTTGTATGCTAATGTAAATGGCAATGTGTTTTTAATTTTACATTCCACTTGGTCATTGTTGGTATGTAGGAAAGCAATTGATTTTATGCATTAGCCTTGTATCCTGCAACCTTGCTAAAATTGCTTATTAGTTCCAGAGGATTTTTTTGTCAGTTCTTTCAGGTTTCCTACATAGATGATCATGTCATCTGCAAACGAAGACAGCTTTAAGTTTTATTTATTTCTTCCCAATCTGTATAGCTTCCCCCCAGCCCATTTTCTTGTCTTATTGCATTGTCTAAGACTGCCAGTATATTGTTAAAAGGCAGTGGTGAAGGAGCGCATCCCTACCTCATTCATAACCTCCGTGGGAAAACTTTAAGTTTCTCACCTTAAGAATTATGTTAGCTGTAGTTTGTTTCTTCTCTTTTTGGTAGATGTTGTTCATTAAGTTGAAGAAGCTCCCGTTTATTTCTAGTTTGCTGAGAGATTTTTAAAAAATCTTAGATAGGTGTTGGATTTTGTCAAATGCTTTTTTTTTGCATCTGTTTACATGATTATTTGATTTTCCTTCTTTATTCTGTTGATGTAATTTATTACATTAATTGATTTATCCCTCGCATACTTGGGATAAATCCTACTTGGTTGTGGTGCATAGTTCTTTATATATTTTGTTGGATTCAATTTGAAAATATTTTCTTGAGAATTCTTGTATCTTTTCTTTTAATGTCTTTGGTTGGTATTGGGGTAATGGCAGCCTCATAATGATTTAGGAAGTATTCCCTCTCTTCCTATCTTCTGGGAGAGAATATTGAGAATTGGTATAATTTCTTCCCTAAATGTTTGGTAGAATTCACCAGTGAACCCATCTGGACCTGGTGCTTTCTATTTTGGAAGGTTATTAATTACTGATTCAGTGATAGTAATAGATATACGCCTATCCAGATTGTTTCTTCTTGTTTGAGTGTTGGCAGATTGTGTTTTCTGCTTTTTATGGTTTAATTGAAGATTTTATATGATTTTCTCCTTTCTTAGATATCAGTTATACTTTCTTCCCCTCTTTTAGTGGTTTCCATAGAATTTTAAATATATTTTACAACTAATTCAAGTCCACTTTCAAACAACACTGTACTACTTCATAGGTAATGCAAATACCCTGTAACCTTGTAATAACAAAATAGTTTGAATTCCTCTCTTCCATCCCTTGTATCATTACTATCACTTATTTGAATTATACATAAGCATATATACATATATATATACATAAATAATTGAATACATGATTGTTATTATTTTGAACAAAGTGTTATCTGTTTGATCAATTAAGGATAAGAAAAATAAAACATTTTAATTTTACTTTCACTTATTTATTCTCTGAAGTGCTTCCACTCTTTATGTAGATCTGGGTTTCTGATCTATATGATTTTCCTTCTCTCTGAAGAACTTCTTTTAATATTTCTTGCAAGGTAGGTCTACTGGTAACAAGTTCCATTAATTTTTGTTTGTCTGAGAAAATCTTTATTTCTCTTTCACTTTTGAAGGATAAGTTCACAGGTTACAGAATTTTAGGTTGGTGTTTTTTTTTTTTTAATCTTCCAACACTAAATATTACACTCCACTCTCTTTTTGCTTGCATGGTTTCTGAAGAGAAGTCAGATGTAATTCTTATCTTTGCTTTGCTTTTTCTTTAAGGTTTTTTTTTCTTCTCTGGATTCTTTCAACATTTTTTCTTTATCTTTGATTTTCTGCAATTTGAATATAATAGGCTTACATGTAGTTTTTCTCTTTTTTTTGCATTTATTCAGCTTAGTATTCTCTTAGGTTCTTAGATCTGTCGTTCAGTGTCTCACTTTAATTCAGGAAATCTCAGTTATCATTACTTCAAATATTATTTCTATTCCTTTATCTCTTTCTTCTCCTCCTGATATTCCCATGTATGTTATACCTTTCATAGCTGTCCTACAGCTCTTGATTACTTTGCTCTGATTTTTTTCCAGTATATGTTTTCTCTTTGCTTTTCCGTTTTGGAAGTTTCTATCATTATATACTTATGCTTAGATACTCTTTCTTCAGCTGTATAAAGTATGGTATTGAGTCCGTCAAAAGCATTTGTTATTCATGTTAAAGTGATCTCTAGCATTTCTTTTTGATCTCTCTTAGAATCTCAACTTCTTTTCTTACATTATCCATCTGTTCTTGCATGTTGTCTACTTTTTCCATTAAGGCCTTAGGATATTAAATTTTAAGAAAGTTCCTGGTCTGATAATTCCAACATCCCTGCCATAGCTGAGTCTACTTTTGGTGCTTGTTCAGTCTCTTCGAACTGTGTTGTTTGCCCTTAGTATATCTTGTAAATTTTTTGTTGAAATCTGGAAATGATGTACTGGTAGAAAGGAACACTGTTAAATAGACCTTTAGCTGTGTGGTGGTAAGGTGTGGGGTGGGAGAAGCATTCCATTGTCCTGTGATTAGGTCTCAGTCTTTCGGTGAGCCTGTGCCCAGGACTGTGAACTCCACCAGTGCATTTCAGTTTTTTTTTGTTTCCCACTTAGGTGGGACAGGATGGGTAGAGGACTCTGGGGTTGGGTAACTTCCTTCCTCCAGGTAAGTTACGCTTTGATAACATGCCAGCAGGTTAGGCTCTGGTAAAAGTGTTTCTCCTCAGAGCAGGCCTTGTTAAAAAGACCAGAATGCTCTGGCATATTTCAAAATGGTTCTTTCTCTTCCTTCCCCTTTTGGAAGCACAAGGGGATTTTCTCTGATATTTACTGTAAGGACTTGTTGGAGCTCTTGGAGGTAAAACTCACGAAAGCATGGGGATTCCCCTATGACTAGGTCCCCTCTGGAGTTTTTGACTCTCAGACTTGTCCATGCTGAGCCCCCATCAATTACAGTTCAGGTTTCCTATTCAACACTGGTCTTCATGGAGTTTCCTGCTCATGGGTTTTGCATCCAGAAAGTTGTGATTTTCTGCCTCTGCCTGTTTATTTCTCTGATTTTTGGTGCATTGGTTTGCCCTGTGACCCCAGTTCTCCGACATATCTAGCAAGAACTGTTGATTTTTCAGTTTGTTTGGCTTTTCACTTGTTAACTCCTTACATGCCAGGCCCAAAACTTGAAGCCAATCAGTTTATTTTAAAGAGAGTCTTCTTAGGTTTATTAAAAAATTAACATTTTATGAGGATTCCAGGATTCTCCTTCCATTTTACTTTACCTTTTATTCTCTGTTTCAGTTAAAATTTACTTTCTAAATCTCTCCCAAGAAAAGTTAGTATACACTACCTGGATTATTTAAATTGAACAGTCCCATACAATTGCATGCTTATTTATTAACTATGGTAGTAGACGAAGACTTCCCTTCTCCTGCTCTCAGCGGTAGCTTGCTGACACTTGAGATCGGAATACGAATTTAGAAGACGTGTCCCTCTCGGCGAATGCAGCAAATTAACAGAATGTTCCTTTCGGAATGGCTTCTATTTGGAGTGTGCTTTATGGTACCTTGGCTCTTCTGTTTCATTACATTTTAACTTTGCTTTTTCTAACATCATTGGAAGTGGCCAGAGTTGGCAGCTCTTGCATCATGTATCCAAGGAAATATTTTGGGGGCTATTAATTCTCAACAACTTCAGCTGGCAAATGGAAAATCTGGAAACAAATGAGTTTGGCGGGCAGCCCAGGCTGTCAAACCAGGCTCCTGTTCATTAGTGAGGACCCACCTTTTGTGCTCTGATGCGGTTCTACTTTGCAGATGGTTTCTTTATCTGAGTTAGTGGACAGCTTTGGGAGCTGGAGGATTATTACTCTACTCACTCAAGCAGGAACGTGGAGGCACAGAGAATTGCATAAAGGAGAGGCACAACCACGGTCTCAGTGGAAGGGTCTTGAGGTATTCTACTTGCACGGTTGTTTTTCTCTCCTGGACTCTTGAGGTTTGCATTTCAGTCCCATGGATGAAGAAATATGAACTCAGAAAAATACTTTTCTCTTCCTTTTGGAACAGGAAGTCACATTCTGACACGTGTCATATGTGTGTCTTGCCCATGAGCAGAACTCCGGGTGTCTTGGCTGCTCCATCATTCTTTCCTCATCCAGCTCTTTCCTCTCCACTCACCATCGTGGTCTCTGGGGTTCCCCTTGTCAAGTCAGAAAAGTGGGAAAAACTTCTGGATGTTCGACCTCTCCCCTTTCTCCATTTATTTCTTCTCTAGAAAAGAACTTTTATTTTCTTATTACAAAAGTATTGCATGATTCCTGTTGAAATTGTGCAAAACGCACTCAGTTGAGTTTAAACTGGGATCCACTGGTCAACAGGGTTGGGGGGGATGATGTACCTTATTCCCACCCCCCCGACCAATTGATTTGTATGAGTTTACTATTAGTTTTCTTTTTGCAGGGGATAAGGTAAGAGGCTTGCAAAGGGAGAAGAGACACATTAATCACAGCATTTTAAACACAAGAACTGTAGAAACCCACTTGGCCTTCCTCCACGGAAACTTGTTTAGGAATTGCATTTGATTTTCTAGAACTTCGTCTAAGTCAGCAGTTCGTAAAGGATGGCCTAAGGACCCCCAGGGATCCCGAAGTTTCTTTCAGACAGTCTGCAAGATCCTCCCATTTCCAATGACATGTCTGTGTGAACCTGGATTTTCTTTGCCTAATTCAACCCAACAAAATATTGCAACAGATTGGATGCAGAAGCAGACCCAATAGTACAGCTGTCTTCTGTGATGCCAGATGTTAAAAGAGATTTGAAAAATTTAAACCAATGCCTCTCTTCTCATTAAAATTTTCTCTTTTATAGTTGTTCTAATACACTATTTATATTAACATGTAATGGGTTTTTATTGTTATTTTAAAAGGAACTATTACATATTTTAAAATTTCTCAGTTTTCATTTCTAATAAAGTAAATTTTGATAGATAAAACCAAAATAATACAATTGCTTTGGGATCCTCAATAAACTTTAAATATGTAAAGGGACCCTGAAAACAGAAAGTTTAAGAATAACTATCTGAGTTATCTCAGATAACTGCGCCTTAAAAGCAACAGTTGTTTGGAAGATGTCCTTCAACTATAATGGATAATAAATGATGATATATTCATACATGGAATACTATAAAGCAGTGAAAATGGATAAGCTACAGCTACACACAATTATATGTTGAATAAAAGCTCCCAGGCACAGAAGAATATATATAGAAGAGTTTTTAAATTTTTTTTTTTTTTTGAGATGGAGTCTCGCTTTATCACCCATGCTGGAGTGTAGTGGCATGACCTCAGCTCACTGCAACCTCTGCCTCTCAGGTTCAAATGATTCTCCTGCCTCAGCCTCCCGAGTAGCTGGGACTACAGGCATGCGCCACCATGCCCAGCTAATTTTTTTGTATTTTTAGTAGAGATGGGTTTCGCCATGTTGGCCAGGCTGCTCTCAAACTCCTGACATCAGGTGATCTGCCTGCCGTGGCCTCCCAAAGTGCTAGGATTACAGGCGTGAGACACCGTGCCCGGCCCCTTTTTAATTTTTAAATTTTTATTTTGTAGAGATGGGTGTCACTATGCTGCCCAGGCTGGTCTCTCGTGGCTTCAAGAGATCTTCCCACCTTGGTCTTCCAGAGCACTGGAATTGAAGGTATGAGCCACTGCATCTGGACCACATTGTAGGTTTAAAAACTAGTAAAAATAAATGATAGTGCTTAGGGATGCATACCTAGGTGGTAAAAGTATAAAGAAAGGCACAGAGGTGGTACGCTGAAAGTCAGGATCATGATTGCCTTCATGGGGTTGGGTGAGGGCTGCACATGGGAAGAGTGTGTAGGAGCTTCCTGGAGCTGGCAGTACCTAACTTGTATACATTGAGACCTGATGCCTTTCTCTCTGTGTGGGTCTGCTGGTTATTAACCTCTTGACGTTTAGCTTTAAACCCACATTTTAATGTACCTTTCTTGATGCTGGGGCTGGGACTCTGGAAAACACATTCTCCTTTGCCACATGGCTCTGTAACGCACTGACAGTAGGGGCCTCTGGAGAGAGGCTGGTAGGCTAGAGGAGGGAGAAGGGATTCGTTATTTCCCTTGGCTTTCTGTTCTTGTCAATGTCTCTGCAGCCACACTCCTTCACCCTAGCAGGTCCAGTCAATTCCAGTAGCAGCTGGTGAGTCCAATTTGTAGCTTTTTTTTTTTTTTTTTTGAGATGGAGTTTCGCTCTTGTCACCCAGGCTGGAGTGCTATGGTGCAATCTGGGTTCACTGCAAGCTCCGCTTCCCGGTTTCATGCAATTCTCCTGCCTTAGCCTCCTGAGTAGCTGGGATTACAGGCGCCTGCCACTATGCCCAGATATTTTTGTATTTTTAGTAGAGATGGGGTTCCACCATGTTGGCCAGTCTGGTCTTGAACTCCTGAGCTCAGGTAATCCACACACCTTGGCCTCCCAAAGTGCTGGGATTACAGGCATGAGCCACCACACCAGGTCCAGCTTCTTATGCTACTTGAAACAGCCTTGATGTATCTTCTCAGAGGGCTCAGCACCAGCCAGCAAGGCACCCAGTCCCAGTGGAGCCTTTTCTCAAAGGTCTCAGTTCCATTTCTGCAGGATCTTTCCTTCAAGCTTCTAAACTTTAATATTCCCACCCTCCTTCCTTTATCCCTGCGGCTCTGGGGGTAGTAGCTGCTTCCTTCAGGCAGGCAATTTCTATAGAAAACACTTGCAACTTATTATTACCTAAGGTTATAAATGGCACTGGGCCCTCTTACTGTTGTTGTTGTCATTTGTATTTTATTACCAAGCATTGGAGGAACTGCTGAGGAGTCTCCTTTGGGAGATGCTCTAGGTATTACCTCTGTGGGAAATCCATGTCTACCGTTATCTTTTTCATTCTCAATAATTTAGTTAACACTTCTTCATATTATATTTTTTTCTATTAAAATAACTGGTCTCTTGACTGAACGCTTGTAGTACAGAAAATGATTCCAGGAGTGACCCCCAGGTCCTCAAAGATGGGATTTGGGGCAAGATTTGATCTTTGGATTTGAATACAGTGCTGAGCTCCTTGTCATGGCAGGCAGTGGCATCATGAGCAATTAGTGTGTCACCTGCAGTGGCATGTGAACGAAATGCTTCCTGAAGCAAATGCCTGAGGAGCA
This sequence comes from Pan troglodytes, assembly GCF_028858775.2. Taxonomy (NCBI): domain Eukaryota; kingdom Metazoa; phylum Chordata; class Mammalia; order Primates; family Hominidae; genus Pan; species Pan troglodytes. Next base: position 90,189,665 of record NC_072414.2, on the reverse strand, counting down.
GGTGGCTGCCATGCTTGACTGTGAAGGGGTCATGATGACCACCAGGACTGGAGGGCAGGTGGTTCTTCCTCAGTGCACTGGAGCACATAGAGAAAGGAAAAGGACACACTCAGGCCATTAAACTCTCAGTTCAAGTCTCCACCAAACAATCAGAGAGAACCCTCTGAATCTTTCTTTTTTCTTTATAGCTCCAGGGCCGACCTTGCTGAAAACTAGACAAAATACTTAATTGTGCAAGATGAAGAATTGCAACCTAAAGTGAATTCAAAGCTATGGCAAGCCTCTACATGAAATTTAGAGGGTTCTTTGGGAAGGAGTGGGACCTTGAGAACTGATAATGGAGATATTTGGGGGCATTCAGATGAAGCTGATAATTTTGGAGGCCTGAGTCCCTTTGATCCTCCTTCCTTACCGGTGGAAACAGCTTGCCATTGGTGTCTGAGGAGACCAGGATTTTATTGCTGGAAGAAATTGTAATAATGTCATGGAGGGAAGTTCCCTTGAAAGGTGGGCCAATCCTTTCAAGACCAAACCAGCCATCTTTTGTTGCTCAACAAGGTCTAAAGAACAAGTACAAAGCAGGACACCAGAGGAAATGGCTTACGTTTCAAAAGAATTGTGAGATCTGACCAGTGTATGTTACTAGAAACTTGAGGGATATGAGTAGTAATGTGTTATGAGGGTGTTAGACAAAGAAGACAGGATATTACACTGGGTAGGACCAAATTCCTGTATGTGGTTGCACTTACCAGAGACCTTGTATTTAATGTGTGGCTGGAATTAGGTCTAATGGTTTATTTGGTTTGGATGACCAAAGCTTGGGCCCAGTGGGGATCCACCCTTAACGAGGATGAGATGCCAGAACTTCTTGCCATAATGGAGGGGAAGGGATCCAAAGGTTTAGGGAGACGGGAATGTTGAAATGTTTTTGTTTGTTTGTTTTTGGTTTTTGTTTGTTTGTTTGTTTTGAGATGGAGTTTCGCTCTTTTGCCCAGGCTGGAGTGCAATGGTGCGATCTCGGCTCACCGCAACCTCTGCCTCTCGGGTTTAAGCAATTCTCCTGCCTTAGCTTCCTGAGTAGCTGGGATTACAGGCATGCGCCACTACGCCTGGCTAATTTTGTATTTTTAGTAGAGACGGGGTTTCTACATGTTGATGTCAGGCTGGTCTTGAACTCCTGACTTCAGGTGATCCGCCTGCCTCAGCCTCCAAAAGTGTTGGGATTACAGGTGTGAGCCACCGCACCTGGCATGAAATGGATTTTTTACATGAAAGCTTTACCTCCCAACCCCGCTACCTCTCAATTACATCCCTCAAGAGGACCCAGAGCGTCTTCCCTTTGTTAAGAATCTGAGAAGCGCAGTGGTGAGGAGGCCATTGTACCATCATGGACGATGCTGCCACTCATTTGGATTCTGACTGCAGTGGGGATGATGGGATCCCCAAGTAGCAGAGATTGAGTGGCAGCACTTAACACTACAGATAGGTGTGCCATGCAGAATGGGCAGTGGGAATGAGGGGCCAGCAGACTGCTGCTGGCCACAGGGATCTTTGGCAATGGCTGACTGGTTATTATGGTGTCCTTCAGAATGAGGTAGATGGGCAGCCTAATAAGTGTTGCTTTATCTATTTGATGGCAGAAACTCCACCAGGTCTGGGTAGCCAGAGGTGCCACAGGGAACAGTCACAGCCTCTCACCCCAATCCCGGGCCTAACCAGTTCTCAGATTGGAAGCCCCTTGACTGAATCCTCTCGAGGGCAGCTGCACTGTCACAAGTGCAGATCGTGAATCTTCTTTCAAGCCGTACCCAGAGGAACACGGAGTCATTTACAAGAGTGATGCTACACAGAGGAAAAGGAAATATTGAGACCCTTCAGGATATTCTGACTATGAATTGATGTTAATTTCTGGGGATCCAAAATACCACTGGGATCTGTGCATCAAAGTGAGGGCTTATAGCACTTAGGTAATAAATGGAGAATTAAGCCAAGCTCAAATCATGGTGGTCCCTGTAGGTCTGTGGACTCATGCTGTGGTTATCTCTCCATTTCCAGAATATAAAATTTATAATGTACATACTTGGCAATGGGCAGAATTCTTTAGTTCTTTCTGATAGGAAGTCCCTGGAACATCCTTCCCTATCAGGATAGTAAACCAAAAGCTTAACCACAATCCTGACTCTGAATGGATGTAAGTTCCACCATCGAATATGGATAGATGTGGGTGATACTCACCACATGCTATGATCCCATTAACTCACCTGTTGGGGCTGTGGATGGATCCTGGGGAATGAAGATGGGCCGTTTTCTGCTTAATCAAGTGGTGACTTCAATTGCTGCTGCTATTCCAGATGTGGAATTTTATTATGGAGCAAATCAACATGACCCCTGATATTGGAACGCAGCTATCGACCAGATAAATACCTTCTCACTAGACCCATTTGCAAGCACAGTCAGCAGATATTTGCTTTTACCTGACAAAGCCAAATGACACCTGCCTGATACGGTATGTTATAGTTCACATTTAAGGTTTTTTAAAAATAAAGAAAAATCATAATGTCTCTTATATAAATACAATTAAATTTCTATCTTAGTGTTGTTACACTATCAAGACAAAGTGGCTGAAGAGATTTTCATTTGAATTAAAGGGTGTATTTGAAGTGGTTTAACAAAAAGGCAGGTGTCATAGAATGCGCATTTACTTTAGGGGCCAGGGGACATGTCGCTGAGAAAGGCAGTCACCAATCGGGATACACTGAGAGGCATGCTAACTACTGACCAGGACACACAGCTGAGTTCACAGGATGTAGGTGGTGAAAAACCCAGTGCTTCAGCACAGAAACCTTTGTGCAAAGCCTCCAAACTCCGGTCTCTGGTTCAAGGTCAAGCTGTTCTTCCAAGGACATCCCAGTGCTGTCTGCCCTGGAGCCAGGCACACTGGGGCTGCATTTCATGCTGCACATGGACCCAGAGCAGCACCAGAGAAGGCTCAACTTGCTAGTCAGTTGGTCAAAGCTTTTGTGAGTTAGCCAGGGGATAGTGGCACATCACGTTAGTTACACACCATCTGGATTACCCACAACCAACACACATGACAGTGAGGATGTGTTGGAGACTGCCCTGTGTGAGAAATCCTTTATGAGCAAGAAGAAAGATTATCTCTCTGGTCTAGTTTTTTGAGGAAGCCTGTGGAAAAATTAAAGGTTTGGAAAGAGCTCTCAAGTAATTAGACTGACCTCATACCCAAAGCAGGAATAAGCTTGCCAAATACAAAACTGTGCTCCACTACCGCTGAGAAAGGATAGGAAGCAGCTTCCTATCTCCATTCTTGGATGTCAGTGTGGTTCCTTCGGCTTTCAACAGGCCCAAGGGCTTCCCTGGGTCTTAGTATGTGCCACACTATTTGTCTTTATAAGCTTTCTGGTCCACTTCTGTTGCCAGACTGTGAGTCAGCAGAGACATACACCAGTGTTTACTATTCCCCAGCCTTGGCTAAAAGTATGTGTCCAATAAACATTTCCCCAATGGAAAAGTTTAATTTCTTTTTTGTCTTTTTACCTCTCTGCACTGACAACGTCCTGCTCCATAGGCTGACAAATGCACACACATACACACACTGTCTTGAGAAAGATGAGATAGAGGAGAACAGTTTAGATTTATTATTATTATTATTTTTTCTACTCTAGCTTTACACTACAGGGCATCTCTAAGGAGCTGCAAATAATTTCTCCTAATGGTTAAAATAAGATTTGAACTCATTTGAATTTTAAAATATATGCCAATGGGATTTTTATTATGTTTCACAGGGAAGATACTAGACAGGATGCCAATACAAAGCTAGGTTCAGAAAGCTCCAAAAAAGTGTCTCAGTTGACACCTTTTAATTTGGCAACTGACTAAATAGGAGGGACTGTTGTTTCCACTGATGATGCTACTCAGGCAGAGTGTCAGTGCATACCTGGAGGAACTGAAATTTTGGAACTGAAAATGAGCACAGAGAATTTTGCAGGCCTCCTGTTTCTTGGAGAGGTCCTACCTCTGTGTAGGACCTGTAGAATTGCAGATCTTTTACTTGGGTGAAGATCCCCACCAACTAAATAAAAATCATGCATGGTTGTTGTCTTTGCTGTTGTTCACAAGCCTCTATTTTTTGTGCCCTTAGTTTGCTAACCCATTGCATGCACATATCACACCAAAAGGTGTGCAATATTTACCCCCACCCTGCGTTGGAGGACAGCGAGTCTTGGAAGGGGTGAGAACAATTCCCCAGCGTCTCCCGGGAAGGAAGTGACTGAGTGGGTTCCTTCAGGTCCTCATGGCCTGTTGTTTCTCAACCATCTCTAGAGAGGAGAGTGGGCACCCTGAGGACAGCAGCTCTAGGTCTGAGAAAGGATCCAAGGCATGGACTTGAGGAATATAGAGACTACAGGGAGGGTGCCCTGCTTCCTATGGGAAAGGTGAGGACAGCTTCTCCTGTGTTGACAACCCAAGGTTCTAGAAACTGGAGAGTCCTTCTGGTCATGCAACATGGGAAATTTGCTAAACCATCTGTGCTTTAGTTTCCTTCCTGATCATAAATGAGGATAAATAGTGCTTCTGCTATGGGATTAAGTGAAACAATGAATGTGAAGAGTGCAACACACAGAGACCTGAAGACAGGGCAGCAATTGTGCTTTCTATTTGCTCCCTTGGTGACTCTTTCTGTCTTAGCCAAGGATGTGTGGCACCCAAGACCCAAGGCTCCATTTCATAATTTCATAGGAGAACCTTCTTTCTTCATTTTTTTTTTTTTTAATAGAGACAAGGCCTTGCTCTATTGGCCAGACTCACTCTGTTGCCTAATGCAGTTGCACAATCCTAGCTCACTGCAATCTTAAACTCCTGGGCTTAATCCATCCTCCTGCCTCAGCCTCCCGATTAGCTAGAAATACAGGTGTGTGCAACCATGCCAGACCATTAAAAATTTTTTTCTTGTAGCAACAGGGGTCTTGATATGTTGCCCAAGCTGGTCCTGAAATCCTGGCCTCAAGCAATCCTCCCATCTCAGCCTCCCAAAGTGCTGGGATAATAGGCATGAGCCACCATGCCTGGCCAGGAGAACCTATTGACCTCTTCCAGAAAGGGTATGTGGCAACAATGACAGCATCTCTGTGATGGTATCCAATGGCTCAAATTTAGTGTCACTGTGTGTGCCTTGGACTCTAACGTTGAGGTATCATCATTGGAAGCAGTCTCTTTCTTGTAGTCTCTCATCACGTTTTAAAGTCAGCAACTTTTATCCCCCTTTACAGTTTTATATCCTGTCTTGGTGCTGACCTGAATGTAAATATGGAAATATTTATCTGAATGTACGTCCACGTGGATAGAACATGGATAAAATAGATGGCAGAATGGGACTTTTTCCACTTCTGTCCCACCCTCAACCTTTCTTGTTTCTTTTCTCTGTCTTGCATCTTCTCCTAAGAGATTTTTTTTTTTTTTTTTTTTGGGTAAGCATGAAAAAGAAACTGCTGACACTGGTCCATTAGATTACAAATGTAATCTATATATCCCTCTCCGTTTGTCTCTCTGTCATCTATCTATTTTTAAAACAGACCCAAAGAGGTAGGTTCCTTTTTAAAAAAATTCAGGATTAGGGCATTACACATTCAGTCAATCAAATTCTACCATTAAGAGTGTAGCAGATAAACCACATGCAATTTAGTAATTTTTATTTATTTATTTTTATGTTATTTTATTTTTTTTGAGATGAAGTCTCACTCCGTCCCCCAGGCTGGAGTGCAGTTGTGCAACCTCTGCTCACTGCAACCTCCACCTCCCGGGTTCAAGAGATTCTCCTACCTCAGCCTCCTGAGTAGCTGGGATTACAGACACCCACCACCACGCCTGGCTAATTTTGTATTTTTAGTAGAGACGGGGTTTTGTCAGCCTGTTGGCCAGGCTGGTCTCAAACTCCTGACCTCAGGTGATCCACCTGCCTCAGCCTCCCAAAGTGTTGGGATTATAGATGTGAGTCACTGTGCCCGGCCAATTTAGTAATTTTTAAAGGCATGGAATACATGCACACACTTCACCTTCAAATGTCACATGCGGGAATGTTCTTTTGGTGAGCGCTCAGAAGTTTTAGGGCCTAGGGTCGTGTATGAACACCAGCTCTCATGGGCTAGAAGAGGCAGTGGGGCACTTGGCCATCATTTAGTTCAGGGGGCTTTGGGTTGTGCTCTGTGGGACTCTACAGACAGTGGAGGATTTTAACTGGGCATTCGGGCTGTATTAGTTTTCTAGGACTTCTACAACAAAGTACTACAAACTGGGTAGCTGAGGACCACAGAAATTTATTATCTCACAGTTCTGGATGCCAGAAGTTTGAAATCAAGGTGTTGGTAGGGCTGTGCTTCCTCTGAAGGCACTGGGAGATCAGGGTGTGTGTGTGTGTGTATGGGTGTGGGTAGGATTGAGACCTGTTCCAGACCTTCCTCTGGGCTTCTGGTAGCCTCAGGCTTATAGACGGTCGTCTTCTGTCTGTGTCTCTTCACATTGTCTTCACATGTGCACACACTGCACATCTCTGTGTCCAGATTTCCCCCTTTTGAAAGGATACTAGTCGGCCAGGTGCGGTGGCTCACGCCTGTAATCCCAGCACTTTGGGAGGCCGAGGCGGGTGGATCACGAGGTCAGGAGATCGAGACCATCCTGGCTAACACGGTGAAACCCTGTCTCCCTAAAAATACAAAAAATTAGCCAGGCGTGGTGGCGGGCGCCTGTAGTCCCAGCTACTCGGGAGACTGAGGCAGGAGAATGGCGTGAACCCGGGAGGTGGAGGTTGCAGTGAGCCGAGATCGCGCCACTGCACTCCAGCCTGGGCAAAGAGTGAGACTCTCTCTAAAAGAAAAAAAAAAAAAAGGAAAAAAAAAAAAGGATACTAGTCATATTGGGTTAGGGCCCACCCTAATGACCTCATTTTACTTGATTACTCTTGTAAAGACTTGGTTTCCAAATAAGGTCACATTTTGAGATACTGGGAGTTAGGACGCCAACATATCTTTCTTGGAGGGGATGTAATTCAGCCCATAACAGGTGCTTTTACAAGGTAGGAGCTCTACCCTCTTTTTTCGTTGTGTTTTTTTGAGACAGAGTCTCACTCTGTCACCCAGGCTGGAGTGCAGAGGCGTGATCTCGACTCACTGCAACCTCTGCCTCCTGGGTTCAAGCGATTCTCCTGCCTCAGCCTCCTGAGTAGTTGGGACTACGGGTGTGTGCCATCACACCTGGCTAATTTCCATATTTTTAGTAGAGATGGGGTTTCACCATGTTGGCCAGGCTGGCCTCAAACTCCTGACCTCAAGTGATTCTCCTGTCTCGGCCTCCCAATGTGCTAGGATTACAGGTGTGAGCCACTGCGCCTGGCCTCTACCCTCTTTTAATAGGGCAAAATTTGTTGGAAAAGAAGTTCACTGCTAAACATTTTGGAAATCCATCATCTGAAACATGAGGGAACTGAGGCCCAGTAGGGTAGATGATTTGCCCAAGTAGTACAACTTACGGGGCAGATTTGGGACTTGAACCCAGGCCTCCAGACTTTGTGTGTTTTTTACTACACAGCAGTAGCTATCATGCTAGCCCATAGGAAGTTCTGATTGCTGGCATGGTTGTTAAACCAACTTTATTCTTTTAAGTTTTCATCAGTCTTTTTCAAAAATGTCCCTTTTAATTGGAGAATTTGACATTGACATTCTGTCGGCTGGAAAGAGCCTAAGGCAACATAAAGTAATTGTCTTTCATTAGAAGAGTTCGGAAGCACATTTGATGATCTTGGTCACCTGCTGAAAAATATTCATTTCTTCCTGGAATAATTTTGAAGTGAAAAGGTGGAAAGCAATCCAACAGTTAATGACATATGATCGATACTGAGTAGGAAGAACATAATGCTATTATTGGGCTACTGCTTCTTTGATTTTTTTAATTCGCTGTCACTTTTTTTCTCCCACATTATCTGACAAAACTTAGTGACAGAAACTGACTTGAAAGATTCAGAACTTCTGGGAGAGTGGATACCAGTCTGAAAATCCTGTGTAGTTTTGATTTTCTTGTGACAGTTTGGTAGTGTGTGCACACCCACGAAATGAAAGTAATTAGTCAGTGAGATTCATCTCGTTAGGCCAACATCTATGCCGTACTGTTAAGATGAATTCAGGGCAACTAGAGATCTGGCCAGGAGGCAATGCTGAGATGACAGTGGGACACATCTATGCTGGGTGACCCCTACCATTCTCCCTCCTCATTGGCCTGTACCTGGATACCCCTCCACCCCTTGCTTTCTTCCTGTATCACTACTAGGGAATTATGGGAATATGTCAGCTTGCATGCACATCTCCAAGGCCCTCTTCCTCTTTGGAGTAATTCAACAACCAAGGCCAGCGAGGCAGTAAGTTCCCCCAAGCTCTCAAAGGAAGAGGCGGAGGCTAGCATTTTCCAGGACACAGGGTGAACACGAGGGACTCATGCACAGAAGCCCTGCCTCTCCCAGCAGCCCAGAGGAAGACTCCTATTGTGCCCCTTGAGAACTTCCAGGCCTCTGCACCGTCTGCTCCAAGGGAGGCTGCCCATATTGCTGACCCCAGAGAGCTGGAGGGTCCCCATGAAGAGGCACAGGAATATTTGTGTACTGCATGGTTGGGAGCTGACGTACTGGTTGAGTGGAATAAACCTAAGAGCAGCGAGGCTCCTCTGGCATTGCTTGGCTGAGAAATGAGTCAGTTTGGGTACTTTGGGAAGCAGCTGGTGAGACACAGAAGTGCAAACTATTCTGGAGGTAAATGCGTGTGAAAGATAAAAAGGAGAAGGAACAGGACTAGGCAGAGAAAGCTGCAGACTATGAGGTGGGTCTGCTGTCTGTGCAAGAAAAGGCATAAAGAAGGCCTTGCCGTGCAGCTCTGGGAAGTTAGCCTTCCCCAGTGGAGCTTCAGCACAAAGGCTGCCCACAGTGTCCCTAAGGGACAGAAGTGGCCAGGCCTAGTACTGCAGTGGGCTCCATCACTGTCTGGCCACTGCTGAGGAGACTACAGCCTTGGCTCAAACACTCCAGCAAGTCCTAAAGGTGCTGCAGCCAAAGAATGTCAGCCGATTGCACTCCTCACCCAAGATTGTCTCAGGAAGGGAGCTCTGAACAGGGCACCCCATGGCTGCTACAGGGGTAAGGCCCAATCACGTCACTGGCCCCAGCAAATGCTGGAAGGACCCCAACAACCCGACCTGTGTACCCTCTGCACACAACCAGTAAGAGGCCAGAACACTATGACTATATAGGGGACTTGGTAACTTGAGAAAGGAGAGCCAGGTTGACGAACTCTCTCTCTCCCTTTCCTTCCTTCGTTCCCTCCCTCCTTGCCTCCTCTCTCTTTCTTTCTTTCTCCCTCCCTCCCTCCCTTCCTCTCTCTCTCCTTCCTTCCTTCCTTCCTGGTAAGTGACTTGACTTACTGTTTGCCAATCTGATAAAATACTACAGTGAGATGTGATTATAGTTTTATTTTGCAGTTCTTTTACTATGAATGAGTTTTAGTATATTTTTTGTATATTTAAGAGTCAATATGTCTCCTTTTATCTGAACTATTTATTAGTCATATTTTGCCAATTTTTCTATGAATTGCATATCCTATTTATTGTAGAAACTATTCATGTATTAGGGAAATTGGCTTTTTGTTGGAATATGACTTGCAGATTATTTTATTCAGTTTGGGGTTTATCTTTTGACTTGGTTTATAGTGTTTCTTTCATGTAGAAATTTTCATTTTTTTATCTAATCAAATTTTGCAATTGTATAAGCCTTAGTCTAATTATGAGATGACATCAGATAAATTCAAATGGAGGAACATTTGACAAAATAACTTGTCAATACTTTCAAAAGTGCCAAGGTCATGAAAGATTGAGGAATTGTTACAGATACAGGAGCTGAAGGAGAAATAACTAAATGCAACATGGGTTCCTGGATAGGATCCTGGAACTGAAGAAAGGACATTGGCAGAAAAGTTGGGGAAATTTGAATAAGGTCTTTAGCATTACGCCAGTACAAATTTCCTGGTTCTGATAATTGTACTATGATTATGTAAGACGTCAGCATTAATGGAAGCTGAGGATGGGGGTGGGGGCATGTAAAAACTCTCTGCTCTTGTTTTGTACTTTTTCTGTAAGCCTAAAATTAGTTTTTTTTTTAAAATAGTTTAAAAATGTAATTTGGGCATAGGCTTCCAATTATCTACCAAAATTTATTTTACTCTCTTTCCTTATTAAGAACCCTGGTTAATGTTCTAGCTTCTTTGCAGATTAAGGCTGATGGATGAGAAGAAAGGGGGAATTTACCAAGTGGGCCTTCTGTGAAAGTCCGTTTTGCCTTTCTGTTTCCAGTTGTCTTGGAAGCAGAAAAGGTGACAAGGTGACTGGAGCTCCAGCAGCCATCCTTGGTTCGTGAATGAAGTATCAGAAGAATTTCAGAGGCCTTACATTTGACACCTCTGATATCATGAACCATCTGCAGCAATGGCCTATCTTGTTGTTATGAAGTCTCTGTATACCTAGAATGCAATTTCTAACTGAGATAGCACAGTGGCTCCTGGCCTGCCTCACTTAAAGAATTTTAAAAAAGACAAGTCTCCATGTTTCTTCTGGCATAATTTTGGTTTCATTTTTATGTTAAATTTTTTTTTTTTCTTTTCAGAGACGGAGTCTCGCTCTGTCGCCCAGGCTGGAGTGCAGTGGTACGATCTTGGCTCACTGCAGGCTCCGCCTCCCAGGTTCACACCATTCTCCTGCCTTGGCCTCCCGAGTAGCTGGGACTACAGGCGCCCACCACCAAGCCCGGCTAATTTTTTTTTGTATTTTTAGTAGAGACGGGGTTTCACCCTGTTAGCCAGGATGGTCTCGATCTCCTGACCTTGTGATCTGCCCGCCTCGGCCTCTGAAAGTGCTGGGATTATAAGTGTGAGCCAACCCCCACTGGCCAAAAATTTTTCATCTATTTGGAATTAATTTCATTTGTTCTAAGGATTGAGATAGAGACCTAACAATTTTTTCTCTAAATACCTACTCAGTTGCCAACACCACTGATTTACTGAATTTCCCCTAGTGACATTCAATGCCATTTTAGTAGTATTTTAGATTTTAATAGCAATTTTGGTCTGTTTCTGTGCCTTCTATCTTGTTGCATTGATCTAATTATTCATGTGCCATTACCACAATATTTTCACTTTAGTTTTATTAAATACTTTAATGTTTGGTAGGACAAATATCTCCTTAACTTTTTGTTTCAAAATTTTTTCTTTCTGCGCATCTCCATATGAACTTTAGAATCAGATTGTGTTCTATATTTTTAATTGATATTTCGTTGAGACCACATTAAGTTTATGTATTAATGTAGAAAAAAATGACATCCTTTAAATATTGAGTCTTCCTGGCCAGGCGTAGTGGCTCACGCCTGTAATCCCAGCACTTTAGGAGGCTGAGGTTGGCAGTTCACGAGGTCAGGAGTTCGAGACCAGCCCAGATAATATGGTGAAACCCCATCTTTACTAAAAATGCAAAAATTAGCCAGGCATGGTGGCGCATGCCTGTGATCCCAGCTACTTGGGAGGCTGTGGCAGAAGAATCGCTTGAATCCAGGAGGTGGAGGTTGCAGTGAGCCGAGATCACGCCACTGCACTCCAGCCTGGGCGACAGAGTGAGAATCCATCTCAAAAAAACAGAACAAAACAAAACAAAACCTGAGTCTTCCTATCTCAACAAAATGGAGTATGCCTTTTAATTTATTCAAGTATGTCCTTCTGTAGCATTGTAAGGTTTTATTTAGGTGAATCTTAAACATTTCTTAATATTTTTATTCTCATATATTCAATCTTCTCTGTTCTCTTCTTCCATTGTATTTCCTAACTTGTATATGTTCTAATAATTTTGTAAGTTAATTTTGTAATCATACATTTAATTTTTATATTGTTTATAATAATGTTTTTAGTTGATTTTTTTCTAGTTTCTTCAGATATGCAGTAATGTTGCCTGACTATAATGATACTTTTACTCTATTCTTTATCATTTATGTACTTTAATTTCTTCCTTATTTCTAATTGCATCAGATAGTTAAATTATAGTGGAGAGGAAGTAAAAGTTCTGATATTGGAACAAGTGGGTGATTTGATTTCTAAATTGGGTGATTTGAGAAAAATTTAATGAATAGGCTGTTTCCAAAGCGAGCAAGGTGTGGGGAGGCATCATGGTGCAGGACTCTGTAGTGACCGCAGGAAACCCTTACTTCCCCTAAGCCTGATGGGTAAAGGGAGGGAGAAGCTTTGGAGCTTGGAGCCAGAGAGAGCTGTGTGGAGGGGGCCATCAGACAGGAGCAACGGCTTTTAGTTGAGGGTCACAGCCAACCTGCAATGACAGTGAGAAAACAGGAAAATGATACCTAGCCCTGCTCTCTCCCTCCCTCTGATCTGCCAGCACTCTCCATTGGTTGAACCCAATGAGCAGCCTGAGATAAAGCATCCTGTTGGTGACACAGGTGAGCTTGCTTCTTGGGCAAGAGCAGATGGAGAAGCAAACAGTGGACTTAGAGACACAAAGGGGGTGATAACCAGCACAGGGAACATCCTTGTTTTATTCCTGACACTAGTAGGAAGGCCTCTAGTATTTACCATGAGGCATATATGTTTGTATGTTGTGCATGTATAAATCTAGATAGCTACATAGATGTATCTATTTACCTGTGTATCTGTTGACCCTTGACCAGCATGCACTTGAACAGCATGGGCCACTTATATTTTTCAATAAAGTTCAAAAATATTTCATGGACGGATATTTTCAATAAAAGTTACACTAAGTATGCTTGTCTCTCCTACTGCCCCTTCCAACTCTTCCACCCCTTCTGCCTCTGCCACTCCTGAGGCAGCAAGATCAAATTCTCCTCTTCCTCCTTCTCCTCAGCCTATTCAACATGAAGATGGCGAGGATAAAGGCCTTTATGATGATCCTCTTCCACTTAATAGTACATAAATACAGTTTCTTCTGATTTTCTTAATAACATTTTCTTTTCTCTGGCTTACTTTATTGCAAGAATGCAGTATATAGTGCATATTGTTACCAGCAGCAAATTCATATGGGTTGACAGCAAACTCAATCCTTGCCTCCTCAGAGAAAGTAAATCAGCCAAGAGGCAGAAATGGGTTTAAGGCAGAGGGAGAGACTGAGGCAAATTTTAGAGCAAGAGCGAGACTTTATTAAAAAGTTTTAGAGCCGGAGCAAAAGAAAGCAAAGTACACTTGGAAGGGGGCCAAGCAAGCAACTTGAGCAATCCATGTGACCCGTTCAGCCCTTGACCTGGGATTTTATACATTGGCATGGTTCTGGGGTTTCATTTTCTCCTCCTTTAATCCTTCCCTTGGGGAGGGCTTTTGCTCAACTGCCACATGTGCAGTGCTGGTCAGCACTTGGGAGCGTGACCGCATGCATAGTGCATTTACTGAGGTTGTGCCCACGCTCTCTGGGGGTGATTTTCCTTTGTGGGTCAAATGCCTCTAGAGGAAGCTCATACATCCGCCATTTTGCTTCTTCCTGTGCATGCTTGAGCCTGCTGGCCCAACTCCTGAGATCTTATCAGGAGGCTACGGATCACCAGCTTTGGGTGTTTTCTATCTGTTGGGAGACTGTCTTCCTATACATTTTCAGAAAGGCAGTTTAACAACTGCCAAACCATCATCTGATAGTCACCTGGCATTCCTGGGGGGCCCTTTCTTGCTCTTCTCATGTCTGCCTAACTACCTACTCTAACAATATAACATAGAAAAGATGTCTTAATCAACTGTTTATATTATTCATTTATTTATTTTGAGACAGAGTCTCACTCTGTTGTCCAGGCTGGAGTGCAGTGGCCTGATCTCAGCTTACTGCTACCTCCACCTCCCTAGTTCAAGCGATTCCTGTGCTTCAGTCTCCCAAGTAGCTGGGATTACAGGTGTGTACCACCATGCCTGGCTAATTTTTTGTATTTTTAGTAGAGATGGGGTTTCACCATGTTGACCAGGCTAGTCTAGAACTGCTGGCCTCAAGTGATCTGCCCGCCTTGGCCTCCCAAGCTGCTGGGATTACAGGCATGAGCCACCGCGCCTGGCCGGTTTATGTTATTTATAAGGCTTCCAGTCAACAGTAGGCTATCAGTAGTTAACTTATCAGGGAGTCAAAAGTTATACATGGATTTTCGACTGCATGGAGGGTTTGTGTCTTCAATCTCTGTGTTGTTCAAGAGTAAACGGCATACCTTTGTATGTGTTAGTCCATTTGTACTGTGATAACAAAATACTTTATACTAGGTTATTTATAAACAAGAGAAATTTATTGCTCACGTTATTGGAAGTTGGGAAGTCCAGGATCAAGGTGTCAACAGATTTGATGTCTGGGAAGAGCTTTGTAGATGTTGGCTTGTTGCTGTGTCCTCACATGACAGAAGCAGCAAGGGAGTTTTCTCAAGCCTCTTTTATAAGAAAATTAATCCTATCATGAGAGTGGAACCCTCATGACTTACTCACTTCCCAAGGGCCTCACCTCTGAAAATTATCACTTAGGGTATTAGGTTCCAACATATGACTTTTTGGGGTGATACCAACATTCAACCCACAGCAACATGAGATCACATTTAAGAAGAAACCATCAATTTTTTAATTAAAAAATTCTAAAAATTCTAAAATTGATGTCCAATATTATATCAAAATCTTTGCAGCATTTAAGATGATCAAGATTTTTATAAATATAGTAATAATAGATATTTTAATGCATATTCAATTATTGTGTTATCTTTGAAGTGCTGATATGAAAACTTAGTCATATCATATTTTTTTATATGATGCTGGATTCTACTTGCTCATATTTTACTTAGAATTTTTGTACTTTCTTAAACTGTTGGTTGAACTTACCTGGAACTTACCTACTTATATAAACTCATTGTGTATATAAGTGTATGTCTCTCTCTTTTTTTTTTTGAGATGGAGTCTTGCTCTGTCGCCCAGGCTGGTCTGCAGTGGTGCGATCTCTGCTCACTGCAAGCTCTGCCTCCCAGGTTCACGCCATTCTCCTGCCTCAGCCTCCCAAGTAGCTGGGACTACAGGCGCCCACCACCATGCCTGGCTAATTTTTTGTATTTTTAGTAGAGACGGGATTTCACTGTGTTAGCCAGGATGGTCTCGATTTCCTGACCTCGTGATCCACCTGCCTTGGCCTCCCAAAGTGCTGGGATTACAGACGTGAGCCACCGCACCTGACTCCGAGTCTGTTTAATTTTTAAGAAACTGCCAAACTCTTTTCCAAAGTAGCTGTACCATTTTGCGTTCCCACCAGCAATGAATGATGAGAGTTTCTGTTGCTCCATATCCTCACCAGCATTTGGTGTTATCAGTGTTTTGGATTTTGGCCTTTCTGATAGATGTGTAGTAGTATCTCATTGTTTTAATTTGCAATTTCTTAATGACACAAGATGTTGAGAATTGTTCCCTATGCTTATTTGCCATCTGCCTATCTCATTTGGTGAAGTGCCTGTTTAAGTCTTTTGCCTATTTTAAAATTGAGTTGCTAGTTTTCTTATTGTTAAGTTTTAAGAGTTTAAAAAATATATTTTGGATAACAGTTTTTATAAGATATGTCCTTTGCAAATATTTTCTACCAGTCTTGGGAGGCTTGTCTTTTTATTTTCTTGACAGTGCCTTTTACAGAGTGAAAGTGTTTAATTTTAATTAAGTCCAGCTTATCAATTATTTCTTTCATGGATTGTGTCTTTGATGTTGTGTCTAAAAAGTCAAATCATACCCAAGGCCATCTAGAATTTCTCCCATGTTTTCTTCCTGCTTGGTTTTTTTTGTTTTTTTGTTTTTGTTTTTTTTTTTTACTCAAATAATTGACTATCTCTTCTTATTTTTTCTAAATACTCCACTAAATGATTTATGCTATAGAGTTCTTATTTTTTTCCATGGACTCCCCCATCCAGAGTTATCACTCTTCCTGTTTTAACATGAATGGTTGCTCTCTAACGCTGCTGGTTACTCAAATTCCTCCCTCCCTTCCTCTCTCCATCCCTTCCTCCCTCTCTTCCCCCTCCCTCCCTCCCTTTCTTTCTCCCTCTTCTCCACACACCAGGGATTGTTATGGGTGTGACACAGCAGTAAACAAAGCCAAAATCCCTGCCTTCATGGTTTTTGCATTCCAGAGGTTGGTGCCATAAAATAAACTAACTGAATGAATAGTAACATATCAATTGGTAATGAGAGCTAGGGAGAAAAATAGGGTGAAGATGATAAGGAGTGATGGAAGTAGACAAGGGGTCACTGTGATTTATAGGATGATCAATAGAGTCCTCCTTGATAAAGTGCATTGGAACAGAGATTAAAGGCAGTGAAGAAAACAATCACATGGATATCTGGGGAAAAACGTTTCTAGGCAGAACGAATTGAGGAAAATCTTTTTAGTTTAGAATTTTACACCCAGCCAAACTACCACTGAAATATAAGGATAAAATAAAGACCTTCTGGGATGTGCAAGGACACAGAATATCTAAGTATAATGACTGTTTCTTAGGAAATTACCATGAGGTGTGGCCTAGCAAAATTGAAGAGTACAAAGGCATTAAAGTAGGGATGCATTTGGAAGGTTCAAATATAAAAGGAGGCAGCATGGCTGGAGCTGAGCGAGTGCAAGAGAGAGCAGTAGGAGATGAGTCAGAGGTGCAAGGAGGTCATGCATGCAGGACATTGTAGACCGCTGGAGGGATGTTGGTCTGCACTCTTTGTGAGATGAGGCAGGAAAGGAGGGTTTTGCAGAAAGGACATATGTTTTCAAAGGATTTTTCTGGCCTTTCTGTAGAGAACTGATACAAGGGGGAGCCGGGGTACTAGGTCTCTTGTGTTAGATTTTGTTTTCTGCATCCCATCTACCTCAGTTTTTGGTTTACTCTTCAATTCTGCCAGGCATGTCTTTAATAGTATCCAAAGAAAGAATGCTTTGAAAGTAAACGCTCCATGTCTCTGTAGGCCTAAAAAGACCTTCATTCTCTCCTTACATGTGAAGAGTATTCCAACTGGTTATACACTTCTAACTTGAAAATTACTTTCCTTCAGAATTTTGTAAATCCTACTGTATTCTAAGAACTTGTACTGGGAAACTTGATGTATTTCTGATTTCTGATCTATTGCTTTCGACTTCTTTTTGTCTCTGGAAGGTTTTAGGATATTCTCTCTAATTTTCAAGTTCTATAATTTCATGATGATGTAGTATATGTGTGTGCACATGTGTCTTCCCATCTTAGTAGGCACTTTGTAGAGAGCCATATTTTTCAGTTGTGAGGAAATTTTCTTGTATTGTTTTTAAAATTTCCTCTCCTTAATTCTCTGTTCTCTCTATTTGTTAGATTTTGGACTCTATAGAATGACCTTTGATATTTTTTATTCTTTTTGTTACCCGTTTCAACTTTATGTCATTTTGTCCTATTTATTTCTTGGGACATTTTCTCAATACTGTCTACAAATTATCTACAAATTTTTTCTTTTATCTTTGCAATTAGACAAATAGATTTTTAAATTTCTATGAGCACTCTTCTATAAAATAGCATTGTGTGTTTGTTTTGTGAAACAAAGTGCATGTAGAGGAATAGTAAAAGAGGCTTCTTTCATTTGTTCCCTGTTCACTGCATGATCTCTTTCTTCTGGGTTCATTTCTCCTCTCATTTGTTTATTTTCTTTCTATTTTCATATTGAATGACTTGCTCCCATGTCTGATGGTACTTCCTTAATGCTGGTTGATTTCATGGAGGGCCTGACCTTTATTTGGGTGGTTTCCAAATGCCAGACTATGGTGGTCTTTTCTTTTCTTTTCTTTTCTATTCTTTTCTTTTCTTTTTTCTCTTCTCTTCTCTTCTCTTCTTTTCAGACAGAGTCTTGCTCTGACACCAGGTTGGAGTGCAGTGGCATGATCTCGGTTCACTGCAACCTCTGTGTCCCGGGTTCAAGCGACTCTCCTCTCTCAGCCTCCTGAGTAGCTGGGATTACAGGCGCACGTGACCACGCCTGGCTAATTTTTGTATTTTCAGAAGAGACGGGGTTTCACCATGTTGACCAGAATGGTCTCGATCTCTTGACCTCATGATCCGCCTGCCTTGGCCTCCCAAAGTGCTGGCATGAGTGTGAGACACCGCGCCTGGCCATATGGTGGCCTTTTCTTTGGTTTATTCCACTTCTCCGGGTGAATGCTCTAATCTCTCTCCTGGAGGAATGGATTCTTGGCTGCTGGCATTTGGTATCTAGGGTGTGAGACTGGAGGTAAGCATCATGATCACTCCATATTTGGTCCTTCAATTACATGTCCCCATCTTGAGTTCAGGTGTTGGATGTCTCTAACTCCTGCACCATTCTCTTTCAGTTTCTCCAGGATGAGGACTTCCATTTTCCTGCATGGGGGTGCACACCCGCTGCTGGCCTTCCGTGTGGGACTGGAGCTGGGGAGAGGGTGGCAGTAGGCGTTTCTGTGTGTTACTTTTAACTGCTATCTTCAACTGCATTCCTCTGACTCCAGCTTCCTGGATATTTTGATGGAGGCAGTGCAATTGGACTCTCTTCCTGTCAAGATGCCTCTTTGCAGACTCTTTGGGCTATTGCTTCCTCCAGTTTGTCAAATTAGTTACCACTGCTACATCTGCCTTCTGTTTCCTAAAAATATGTCAAACTCTTTTGCCCACTGATGTCTTTGCCGCCATTCTCTCACCTTGTGGGCTGCACAGTTCTCTCTTTTGCTATAATACGAGTGGGGCATAGGAAGAAAGGAGACAAACATTTACTTCATCTATCATCTTTTCATAATTAAAAACTCAAATCGGGTAAATTTAAAAGGAAGAAAAGTAATTCTACCGGCAGATCATTTTGCAGTGTAGTTGAATTAAATTCACTCTGTCACCTCCCTTAATGTGCCCCTTCCTGTGAAAAGTCCCCGTCATCCTCAAGAACTTTCAGGCATAGAAAACTAGAGGGAGCTTCTGTGAGAAAGCAGGAGTGAGGTCCTGAAAAAGCTTAAATAAGTGGCTGGCTCTGAGGGAGAGTGAGGTCATACTAGACCTCCGTGTACATCTTGTGACAAATTGTCCTGCTGCCCAGCCTCTAGCTCTTCAACATGCTGGAAAATTGGGAAGGTGGAACATGGGAGCTGAGGGCAAAGGCAGGACAAGGCCTAAGTGGCTTCTGCTGCATCTGAACTTGGTGAATCTGAGGTCCCAGAGAGCCCTCTGATTTACAGGCTGGGGCTCTTGGAGTAGGCAGCATTTACATGAAGACACCTGTGCTATAGCATTTCTTCAGTTTTAATCATGTGTATCAGCTTCAGAGCCCTGGTCCCTTCAAGAGGAGAAGGGCTGAGCGATAACTTTTGTGAGTTAATATCCTATGTCAAGCACCATGCTAGACACACAACAGGCATCATCTCATTCAATTTTCAGAGCAAACATGAAAGATAAGGCTCACTATCCCCATTTCACAGAAGAGGATATAGAAGCTCAAGAAATCAAGAAATTCAGAGCCAGAACCTGAATCCGGGATGCTTTGGCCTCTGCTTTGACCAAAACATGAGGTAGATTTAGGTCACTGGTATCATCAACAACTCCTGGGCCACACTTCAGTGCAGATATGTTTTGCTTGGCCCGTAAACTAGAGGCTCACACAATGTTCTAAAGATATTTAGAATTAGTTGGCAATGTTGGAGGATCAGGAGAGTTTACATAATCACCTGGAATTTCAGCTTTTCTTGAAGAGTCAGCAGACCTCACAGCATTGGGTCTGATGTGGTTTGGCTGTGTCCCCACTCAAGTCTCATCTTGAATTGTAGCTCCATAATACCCATGTGTTGTGGGAGGGACCTGGTGGGAGATAATTGAACCATGGGGGTAGGTTTTCCCATGCTGTTCTCATGATAGTGAATAAGCCTCATGAGATCTGATGGTTTTATAAAGGGCAGTCCACCTGCTCATGCCCTCTAGCTGGCTGCCACGTAAGACGTGACTTTGTTCCTCCTTTGCCTTCTGCCATTATTGTGAGACCTCCCCAGCCATGTGGAACTGTGAGTCCATTAAATTCTTTTTCTTTATGAATTACCCAGTCTTGGGTTTTTCTTCATAGCAGTATGAAAATGGACTAATGCAAGATCCATAAAGTCTGTGTGGTAACAATACCTTGGAGCTAGGTGAAAGTCACGTCCTCTGGAAGGGTAGGGATGTGTTCTGTGGCCTTCCATGTGGTCCCAAAATAATCCACGTAAGCATCTGGCCCCCAGATAGCATGACATTATTTTATGTAGATGCAGCCAAACTCTACAGATAACACAGCTATCTGGTTGCCAGTTTGTCACTGTCCCCGCCACTCCCTATGACTCTCCATCATAGGCCCTGATGTTGGTACTTGTTACTAAGCTTCTACTGTGCTTTTTTTTTTATAGCATTATCTATTGAACTGAATGAGTAATATTAAGTATCTAAATTATTGAATGAGCTTGATTTAGAAGGGGGAACTTATAGAGCAGTTTTATGAATTATAAGTATTCCCAATTCAACTCCCTTTCTGGGTTCATTTTGTCATTTTTTTTGTTCCTGGATGAATCTTGAGCTGGCACATCTTAGGTAATGAGAAGTTTACTCAGTCTAATAATAATGTCACTTCAACCTTCTTCCTCTCCCATCTTCCTCCATATCTGCCACCAGCCTGCAGCTGGGTGATGTGGCTGGTTGATTGGCTTATCTTACCTCTCCTTGCTGCATCTGCCCCCAGTGCTTGGCTGCTGCCTTCAATACCTCCAGGTCAAGAGTGTGACAAGGCACAGTTTAATGAGACTAGAAAGGTTGAAACTGGCTCAGGTTGGTGTCCTCTGGATTGAGTTAACCCTTTGTGGTTCCCATCTGAGATCTCTCCCTGCAATCCAGCTGCTTTTGACTCCCTTCAGCCTCTGGGCTTCCCTGGGGCCTGAGGACCCTCCAAATGGTACTATTGGGCAGTATTCATTTTTGGATGACTCTAGACAACCTTGCATTTGTGGGTTCCTCATCTGGTCTTCTGAGAAACCCGCATGTTTATTCTGCGTACTTTCTGCTTAACCAATTCCCTATATCAAATTCTCTCTGTTAGATATAACTGGTGGGGTTTCTGTTTCCCTGGCTGGACCTCAGACAGGCAGCTCTGGCATCTAACCATTTTCTCAGTGCTCCAAATGAGATGCTAATTACCTTCAAGAGTCATCAATTAACTTCTAACTGTGCTTAAAAAATTAATTTTTCACTTGAATTCTCTCTCTCACCCCATGTCCCTCTCTTCGCATCTCTTGTTTTCTCCCCCCTTTATTATGCTGAGAATGCAGTACATTTGCCACTGGCTAGCTCACGGTACCTATAGCAATGACCCTTTTAGTCAAAGTTGTTGGTGGAAAGAGGGAAAGAGTTATATATATATATGAATTCGGAATCATGGTTCACTTATAAATATTATTTCTACTTAGCAATGTTTGTTATTCAAGCAAAATAACCAAGGGAGGAAGGATTCATTTGGAAACCTGATTTATAGTAGACACAGGGCAGGTTAAATGATTGAACGGCTTCCTGACTTTGGATCTCTCCACTCAGAGTCTATTCTGTGAATATTTATTCTACTGACCTTTGGTGTAGGCCCAGCATTATTGTCCTTATGAGATGTGCTGAAAAAAATGTGGGAGTGCTTGAGAAAATGGTTTTATAATTCAAAGGACTAGAATTCTGAGGCTGACAAGACTTTGAAGGGTTTGGTTTATCTCCTTGCCTTCAGGCAAGTAAACTCCAAAATCAATTTAGATGAAAAAATATTCAGAGAATTTTCCCTATTGCTTTTATTAGTTTAATTTGTATGTTAAGAATTTCATCCAGAAAACCTTTCTTTGATCTTATTCTGAATTGATTTAGTGCTTCCTTCCCTCACTCATTAATTCAACACCTTCTTTTTGAGTCTTTACTACATGCCAGAGACTGTTTGCAAAGGAGACACGGTCTTGACATAGTCCCAAATGTTTGCACCAGGACAGATGAGTGGAATGGATGTTGCAGGAAGACAGAGCTCAGCTCAGTTAAGAAAGAGCTTTCCAAGAGTGAAACATGCCCAAGTTGGATTGGGCTCAAACACAGCCTTGGGTCACTTTGCCAGAAGTAGAAAGGATGGGAGCAGCTGCTGGAGGGATAGAATAGATGACCTTAAAGAGCCACTTCAACTTTAGGATCCTGTCTCTCATCTGAATTCTTCATTACAATGCTGGCTCTTTCTTTCCTTTGGCTTTTCAGGGAATTCATTCTTCTATTTTCTTGGGCTGATAGGAAGCCTGATCATGTGGCAATTGACTAGTAGTTAATTGGCAATTGCCTAGTAATTAATACCAGAGAAATGACTCATCCTCCTGATTTCACTTAGAAGGATGCTCCCTGATTCCCCTCTTTCCTCCATATCCCACCTCTGAGGTGGTGACCCTGGTTGCATTCTCTATCACATCAAACCCTTCCTTCATTGCACTGATCGCAAATGCAACTTTACTTTTATTTGTGTGATCTTTATATAATATGCGTCTATTTTATCACTCTATTCCACCTTCTAGCTCCTAACACACTGCCTGGCACATAGTAGGTACTTAATGTTACATGTTTATATGTATAAAATGTGCATATATCATATATATAATTTATATCATATATACACAGGTGTCTCATATATAATGTGTACATACGTAATACACATATCTATTCTGAAATGACTGAATGAATATCTTCAGTCATTGACTAGATTTGTATAAGGCAATAACAGCAGTGACAAGAAAACAATGACATTTTATTTTTTTAAGGAATGGACTCATGATTTTGGGGTCTGACAAGTACAAAATCTGTAGCATGCTGCAAATTCAGGTAAATACTGATCTTACAACAGTCTTGAGTCTGAATTCTGCAGGGCAGCCGTTGGAAACTCAGGCACGCTTTCCATGTTACAGTCTTGAGAATTTGTTCTTCCTCTGGAAACCTGTCTTTACTCTTGAGGTCTTCAGAACAGACCAGAGAATGGGCTCTGTAAAATAGTGAGGATGGAAAGAAGAAACCAATCTGCTGTGCACCTGTGTATAGAGCATCTGGCAGGTAAGAGTTACATTTCCTTTCTCACCTAAGAAAGACTCCAGGAAGCTGGATCCCTCTTTCTCAGTGCCAAGAGATTCTCCAGGCCTCCCTCTAAGGATAACCTTAAAATATCCAGGGGATTTTCAATTAGCAACACAGAGCTTTAAACACTGAACTAATCTTCCTTTGAGCTTGCACCTGTCCTTTGATGGACTTTGATGCAGGCGCCGGAGGTAAGAAGGGAGCACAATGCCATGGGGTGGGGGTGAAGGAGGAGCGTGGGACTCATGACTGCTCTTGTCAGGGGCTAAGCTGAGCCAGCCTGAAGGTGCACAAAGCCTGCTTGACAACTGTCCTCCACTCTCATCACCGTAAATTAGCTCCCTGTGGATAATGCTGCTTCCTATTATCTACAGATGCCAGGACGTTTTATTATTCCTACCTTCTGGGTCTTTCTGTCTGTCTTCACTAAGTGCAAGAGACAGGCATAGGATGCCCTTTGGGAGCCCTGACTCTATTTTTGTATGGTAGCCTGCATTGTGAGATGCACACATTAAATTTGTTCACAAGATGAAGAGAACCACCGCCAGAGTAAGAGGGCATGGTGTTAGGTCCTTGCCCCACTTTCTGCAGTGGGCTTTCAAGAGATGAGAAGGGCCTTCCCTGGGTCTTATGTGGTCCCATGGGTGGTAAACTGATTCTGTTTTTGTTGTTGTGTTTGTTTGTTTGTTTGAGATGGAGTCTCACTCTGTCGCCCAGGCTGGAGTGCAGTGGCGCGATCTCGGCTCACTGGAAGTTCCGCCTCCCAGGTTTACATCATTCTGCTGCCTCAGCCTCCCGAGTAGCTGGGACTACAGGCATCTGCCACCAAGCCCAGCTAATTTTTTTGTATTTTTAGTAGAGATGGGGTTTCACCGTGTTAGCCAGGATGGTCTCGATCTCCTGACCTCGTGATCTGCCCGCCTCGGCCTCACAAAGTGCTGGGATTACAGGCGTGAGCCACGGCACCCGGCCAACTGATTCTCTCTGGAAAGAGATCCTTGGTTATGTTTTCCTCTTTTCTCTAAAATGGGCAGTTGATTGTTCTTTCTGAGTCTCATCGTACCTTCTAAGAAGCTTCCCCAGGTTAATCCTGTGGTAATCTACCTCTTCCTCAACTACAGAGTTCAGATTGCTTTTCCTTTTCAGTCTGTGCCTTAGCTTTGTGTTCTCCGTTCCATGATGTATGATGTGTTCCATGAGATGGCCATGCCCATAGGTCCCTGACTTTTCCTCCTGCCGCTACCCCCGCTCTACCTGAAGCTCCAGCTCTTAGGAGTCACCTGCCTTGCTGGAACATTGCCTGCCCTCTCATTCTTACTTCCACCCTTAGTGGAGGCTGTTCCCTCCACGTGGAGTCCCCCACCTGCCTCCATAGGTCCCTGACTTTTCCTCCTGCCACTGCCCCCGCTCTACCTGAAGCTCCAGCTCTTAGGAGTCACCTGCCTTGCTGGAACATTGCCTGCCCTCTCATTCTTACTTCCATCCTTAGCGGAGGCTGTTCCCTCCACCTGGAGTCCCCCACCTGCCTCCTGGGCACACCTGTCTCCAAAGCACAACATCAGTGTTGCTTTCCCTGCAAAGTACTGCCAGTCCCCAGTATTAGCTCACAGTGTATTCCAGCTCTTGATTACCAGCTGCGAAGCTCTAGGCAAGTGATTTGCTGCTCCATAGCTCGGTTTTCTAGGGTACAAAATAAGTCTGATAATAATGCCTACTTCATGTGGTTGTTGTGAGTTGTAAGTGAGAAAATACATGAAACGGGCTTAGCACGATGTCTGATGCATACAAAGTGCTCAAAAAATAGTTAGACATTATCTCATACTGGCTATATCAGTTTAGCTATCTTTCTCCTCTCCAAATCCATGAGCACTGTGAGGACATGCTGGTTATTATTGCTGAGTAACAAACTACCCCCAATTTAGTAGCTTAAAACCACAATAATTATTAATTTTGCTCACAAAACCTGCAATTTGGTAAGAATTCATCTGGTTTGGGAAGAATTCATTCTGTTTGCTCCATGAAGCAATAGCTGAGTCTATTGCTTGGGTGTCCTTGTTGATCTCTGGGCCTAACCGCGGCTGGTTGTATTCTCCAAAAATGGCTGTAACCTGCTCTTCTTGCAATGTAATGTTGACACTCTTCCCAATAAGAGATGGGGTCTATATTCCTTCCCCTTGCATGTAGGTGGGCTCGTGATTATGGTGGGAGAGATGCTGTGTGACCTCTGAGGCTGGGACATAAATGGTGACACAGCTTACAAACTCGTCCTTTTGAGGTGCTTGCTCTCGGAATCCAGTCAGCATGGCCTGCTGTGAGGAAGCCCACGTAGCCCATGGATAGGCTCATGTGTGGAGGAAATAAGGCCCCTGGCCAACATCCCTGGCTGAGCTCCCAGCTGGCAGGCAGCTTTACCACTATGCCTGTGTGAGTGAGCTGTCCTGAAAGTGCATCCTTTCCAAAGCTGCCTCAGTTCTTGCTTCATGGAGCAGAGAAGAGACAACCCAGCTAAATCCTTCCCAAATTGCAGATTTGTGAGCAAAGTAAATAATTATCATGGTTTTAAGCTACTAAATTTTGGGGGTAGTTCGTTACCCAGCAATAATGAAAAGCATGTCCACTTTAGACCCTGAATTGGAAGATTTCCAGTTTCTATGGTCTGTATGTTTCTGTACCATTGCCCCCCTACCCCATTTCAAATGTTAAAATAATCACACCCAAGTGATGATATTTGGAGTTGGGGGCCTTTCGGAGGCAGTTAGATCATGAGGGTGGAATCTTCATAATGGGATTAGTGTTGTTATAAAAAGAGACACCAGAGATCGCCCTCTCTCTCCTTCCACCATGTGAGCACAGTGAGAAGGCAGCTGTCTGCAACCCAAGGAGAGAGACTTCACCAAAACCCAGCCATAATGATGTCTTGATCTTGGACTTTCCAGCCTCCAGAACTGTGAGAAATAGATGTCCACAGTTTATAAGCCATTCAGTCTATGGTGTTTTGTTATAGCAGCCCGGATGGACTAAAATACCAACCATAGTGCATTAAGTGAACGTACCAAGGAATTCAAATGCCAAAGTCAGTGTCAGGAGAGGTCAGAAAGAGGCACATCACCAAGAAGGAAGTTGGAGTAGAGGTGAGCTGGAAGGGCTGGGAGTGTCTGATGGGCTCGGGGGAGGGAGGAGGGCATCCTGGTAGTGAGGGGAGAATGAGTCTGGGGGCAGCAGGGGTGGCAGAGGCAGATGAGGCTGGGTGTCTGGGAGAAAGCTGAGCATGCAGGAGGCATCCTTCAGCATCAGGATAAAGGCTGAATTAGATTCATTTTAGATCCCAGCATCCATTGTAGATTCCAGAACAAGAGAGTGACTTGGTGTGCAGGTATTCTGGAATGATTTGTGGGGGCACAGTTTCCAGGGTAGATTGGGGTGGGCAAGAGGCCGGGGAGGGTGATGGGAAGTTTCAGCAGGATCCATGAGGCGGGATTGTTGTTGGTCAGGAGACCTCTCCCCTGTGAGGTCTCTCTCATCAGTGCTCCATGGGCACTGCCCAGGACCCCCTGATGTCCCTTGTTCTACCTGCTAGGCTGCCTATGTATCTTCTAATGGCACTGCCTCTTTGTTAGTGAGGTGATGTGTAGACCCTGATGACAGCTTAGGTTTGAATCTTGGCTCCAGCTCTTATTTGCCTGTGTATTCTTGGGGAAGTTAACTAACCTCTTTACCTCAGTTTCCTCATTTGTGAAATGAGAATAATAATGATACTTTGTGAGATAATTAGTTCACTATACAAAGAGGAAATAATCAGTGATGTTCACATTATTATTATTATTAGAGATGGAATTTTGCTCTGTCACCAGGCTGGAGTGCAGTGGCACCATCTCAGCTCACTGCAACCTCCACCTCCTGGGTTCAAGCGATTCTCCTGCCTCAGCCTCCTTAGTAGCTGGGACTACAGGCGCATGCCACCACACCCAGCTAACTTTTGTATTTTTAGTAGAGATGGGGTTTCACCATGTTGGCCAGGATGGTCTTGCTCTCTTGACCTCGTGATCTGCCCACCTTGACCTCCCAAAGTGCTGGAATTACAAGCATGAGTCACTGTGCCCGGCCATGTTCACATTATTTTATGGCATGTCTTCTACATGTTTCCATAGCTGGACTTTGGCATTAGGTATGTACTCATCTTTTGTTTAGTACTCTGGGGCTTCTCAAATACCCATCCATCACCAGCTTACAGTATATCCCTTAGATGGGTTGCTTGAAGAGATGTCTGAGCTCATCCAGTATACGTGCATTTAATCAAATTTTAGGGTATTTCACTATTTCCACATTATGTTGTTCTTCACTTCCAAATAGTTGGCAAAGTTCATGCACTCTGCATTCACGAAATTGAACAAAATCATTTTCCTTTAGGAGAATTCAAGGCAAGCAGATAATCACAGCATCCTAAGTGGCTTTTGACCATGGGGAGAAGGCCAGAAAGACGACATTCCCCAGAAATGGAGCTCAGTTGGGGCTGACATGAGTCCTACTGAAGATAGCTAAAATCTGGAGCCTGTAGTTAGGAAGGGGTTTGAAACAGATCATATCAGCAAGAATTCCTCTCTCACCTTCTCTCTCTTTCTCTGTTGTTCTCAATTCGCATATCCATCCACCCACCTCCCACCCATCCACCCATCCATCCATCTATCCATCCATCCATCCATCCATCCATCCACCATCCATCCATCCATCCATCCATCCATCCATCCATCCATCACCCATCCATCCTCCATCCATCCACTATCCATCAATCCATCCATCCATCCATCCATCCACCCAGCCACCATCCATCCATCCACCCATCCATCCATCTGCCATCCATCCATCTTTCTTGCATGCTGCCAGATCTTTTTCATCTAAAAAGCCAGCTAGAATTGATATATTTGTTAACTCGATTGGTTACTCAGTTGAATTGACCAAACTGATGACCTATTTTAGTTATATAGACCCAGCTAAAATATTAACGCATCATTCTGATTTTAAAAAATCAGTGGAGTCTTTATTTGTGTGTGTGTGTGTGTGTGTGTGTATATATATATATATATATATATATATATATATATATATTTATTTTTTGAGACAGGGTCTCACTCTGTCACCCAGGCTGGAGTGCAGTGGCATGATCTCGGCTCACTGCAACCTCCACCTCCCAGGTTCATTCCTGCCTCAGCCTCCTGAGTAGCTGGGATTACAGATACTTGCTACCATGCCCGGTTAATTTTTTGTATTTTTTAAGTAGAGACGGGGTTTCACCATGTTGGCCAGGCTGGTCTCGAACTCCTGACCTTGAGTGATCCACCTGTCTTGGCCTCCCAAAGTGTGGATTACAGGTGTGAGCCACCACGCCCAGCCAGTATTCAGCTGTGTTTTTGATATGTGATTCATTCTTAATATTTACTATTGTGAATAGGTACTTGTTATAAATGAGGGTGGAGCTTATATGTATATTCAAAGCTCCAGTGGGTTGATGATAACTCCCCTATAGTCTTGTGTTCCTGTAGGCATTCATGATGGATGCTTTTTCTCAAGGCCAGAAGGACAAAATCTTCCTTGGTGTTGATTGGAGCCATAAAATGAAACACATGGGAAAAGCACATTGCTTCCATTACAATCTTTCCTATATTGGATATAGAATCCTCTTATTTCATAAGGCCTTCAAGCACTGACTTTTTAAAAAAAGAATCTTTTCTCTTTCATTTATGGATGGTGCCTCGGGCATCCACTATGTGTTGGGTGCTTAATAAATAATAATAACAGTTATTATTATGGAGCAGAAATCTGCTGATCCTTTCACATGAATGGAACCTTGAGACCCCGTTTCTATTATGTAGGAGGGTGTATTTGTTTTAACACCACATTACTGTAGATTTTTATTTCAATGCATCAGCATTCCATTTATCCACATGCTTCGAAATTTGTGGTTATTACTGTGTCTGTTTTTCTGTCTCCTCTATATGGAAAAGCTTCAAATTCTTTTCTTTCTAAGTTTCAAGAGTTAATATAACAGCATAAAATGCATAATATATTTATGCCTCAGTAAATAATGTAGGAAGTGAAAGAACCTCTGCATGTGATTGGACTCATTTTGTCTGTATTTTTCTCACATGAAGAATTTCTGATCAGTTTCTTCCTTATGACTTTGGGAAATAGTAGAAAATGTGATTAAAAGCATACATAATCTGAGCTATGTTCCCAGAACTGTTTTTATTTAGTGTTGCTGTATTTAGGTGATGAGATGTTTATGCCACAGCAATGGACTTTTCAAGTCACCCTATATTCAGTAAATATATTGCATTTAAACCTCTTATAGATTTTTGTTTTTTTGTTTGTTTTTGCTTTAAATATTTTACAAAGTATTTTGGATGAAAAGATTTCCCAATAAGGGTGATACATTTTCCACCACTTCATGAAATGAATATGACGTCATGTTTTCTTCATGACTCAAAGTTGTCGTGAACCTGAGTTGTAGGGCATTGCAATTTCTTCCGGCATTATCCAGATGTTCTCACACGAAACATCTCCAGGCTGCTTTCCTGAACATCTTTGTCAGTTCTGTCAGCCCCTGCATTATCATTTTTTTTTTTCTGTCTGCTGCTCTTTCTGCCTCCAGTGTTCCCTTCCCTCTTACCCTATACTTTTTTTTTTTTTTTTTTTTGAGATGGAGTCTCCCTCTGTCACCCAGGTTGGAGTGCAGTGGTGCGATCTTGGCTCACTGCAACCTCTGCCTACTGGGTTCAAGTGATTCACCTGCCTCAGCCTCCTGAGTAGCTGGAATTACAGGTGTGTGTCACCATGCCCAGCTATTTTTTGTATTTTTAGTAGAGGCAGGGTTTCATTATGTTGGCCCAGCTGGTCTCGACCTCCTGACCTCAAATGACCCACCCACCTCGGCCTCCCAAAGTCCTGGGATTACAGGTGTGAGCCACCGCATCTGGCCCCTCTTACCCTATACTTATAACGTGAACTTTGAGTTGGAGAAATACATAATTGACACTGTTGTTATTGTATGTTACATGAGAATCTGTAAGCCAGGAGAAAGGTGTGTTATATTGTATGACTCCTCTGGGCACCCAAATGGGATTTATAAGATTATTTCAGTGGGAAGAATGCATTTTCATGGAAGAAAACTTCTAAGGAATTTATTTGGAATAAACTTTTTCAACAAAACCATTGCAAGGGGTGGAGAATGGCTTTTGCACTGTATTTTCATCTCCTGGAGTCCCGGGACCGCCTGCTTTTCTTAGGACCTTGTGTTGTGCACCTGGCACCTAGCCTCTGTTGGGAAAAGTGGCACAGGAAAATAGCTAATCATAAACACTTGGGATTTATGTTGCACTTTATCATTTGTAAGCCCTTTCATAAACAATATTTCATCAAATCTTCACTAAAATCTTGTGAAGGGGCTTGTCCTATTCCAATTTTACAGAAGAGTAAACTTAGGCCACATCCACGCCTCTTGTGAAGAGACGAGTGTTATCAGTCGCAGGCCCAGTTCTCAGCCATCCTATTGTCTACAGAGAGCAAAGAGGTCCCCCCAGACCCCTCCTGATTTGTTAACACAGGTCTCATTGTGTGGATATCCAAGCATGTTTATTAAGGGTACCTTGAACAAAAGTCCAGCCCTTTGCCCTTTCCTGGGATTTTCCTGAGCCTTCAATAGAAATCTATCAACAGGAGAGTGTCTGAGGCCTCTAGTGCTGAATACATGCTCTATTCAGAGAATATTTAGGGTAGACCATCCCATCTTCCCACGTGTCCCAATCAGCCAAAAAAATTTGTATAAGCCTATAAACTGCAGCTAAACTCACATCTATCGTGGTTATATATGTGGACTGATGGTGGCTTTTTCCTCTACATTAATCAATTATGTTTTTTCTAAGTTGCTTTTCTATCTAGCCAGAATCTACTTAAAATAAAAGTGTGTAGGAGTTTGAATGGGAAAACAGGTTGGCTGTATCCAGTAAAGCTAATCACACGCTTACCCTATAATGCAACAATTCCCATTCCTACATCTACACCCAAGAGAAATGACTGACAGACAGGTACAAGAGTGCTCACAGCTACTTTTCTGATATTCATCCATGATTGGAGATATCCCAAAGGTCTATCCTCAGGAGAATGGACAAATATTATATAGCAAAACAACAAGAATTACTGAAATATACCAGAGCATGCATGAATGAGTAAAACAAGCAAGATCCAAAAGAATCCATTGACGTGAGGGTCAAGAACTGCACGGCTGATGTATGATGATAGAAACTGGATCAGTATTTATCTCTGTGAGGACAGTTGTGGACCAGGATGGAGCACAAGGAGCCTGTTGGGTGCTGAAAGTATTTTTTTTTGAGATGGCATCTTGCTCTGTCACCCAGGCTGGAGTGTAGTGGTGCGATCTCAGCTCACTGCAACCTTCGCTCCCAGGTTCAAGTGATTCTCCTGCCTCAGTCTCCTGAGTAGCTGGGACTACAGGTGCGTGCCACCACGCCCAGCTAATTTTTGTATTTTTAGTAGAGATGGGGTCTCATCATGTTGTTCAGGCGGGTCTTGAACTCCTGACCTCGTGATCCGCCCACATCGGCCTCCCAAAGTGTTGGGATTACAGGCATGAACCACTGTGCCCGGCCAAAACTATTCTATATGTGGTGATTACATAGATGGAGATGTGAGTTAGTATTCATTGAGCTCATACTGGATGCTGTGCATGCTACTCCGTCTACCCCTGCAGGACCCAGGCACTCATGCCTCCACCGCTGGGAATGTTGACATCACAGGGCTCTCGACTGAGTCCATCTCTAGGAATTGCCCTTGGTTATGTTCCTCCCCGAGAATAGCCAGCATGCAGAGACTTTACCTTTGGAGGTAAAGACCTGAGCCCGTACCAGTTAAGGCACCTCGCCAGGGCCATCCCAGTTCTGGAGCTCTTACAGGATCAGTCGAAGCCTTTCTCATGACTGCATTGCAGCCCAGCTCTTCTCTCTGTCGTGTGTTGCTGCTTTATTGCCTAATAGGTAAGGTTGGCTACCTGCTTTGTAGAGCTCAATGCAAAATAAAAATGTGGGCCTCCATTCATACATTATGAAGAATTCCAAAATGTTGACAACAGAGCTCTAGGTGAAGTGACGGCCCTTCTACGTGCATGACCCAGGACTGTGGCACGGGTTGTATTCTTGTGAAGTCAGCCAGGTGTCAATCTGGGAGCACTCCCCCGTCAACCACCGGAAGGCAAATCTCTGTCTCAGAGGCTCCTCCCCACAGGGAAATATGGACAGTGATGGAGCTTCACAGTAAAGATTTAGGCACTTGACTGTACCCGCTGTATTGAAGAAAAAATTAACAAAATAGACAAGAAATTGTAAGAGCATCTGGTAGGATGAATAATGCCTCCCAAGGATGTCCACATCCTAATTCCCAGAACCTGTGAATATAATTACCTTACATGGTAAAAGGGACCTTGCAGATAGAAGAAAAATTAACAAAATAATAGAAAAGAAATTGTAAGAGCATCTGGTAGGATGAATAACACCTCCCAAAGATGTCCACATCCTAATTTCCAGAACCTGTGAGTGTAATTACCTTACATGGCAAAAGGGACCTTGTAGATGTGATTCAGTTAAGAATCTTGAGATGGGGAGATTATCTTGGATTATATGGGTGGGTCCAATGTAATCACAAAGGTCTTTATAAACGGGAGTCAGGAAGCTGGCTTTGAAGAGGGTGGAAGGGGCCACAAGCCAAGGGAGCCAGAAGGCCTCTGGACGCTGGAAAAGTCAAGGACACAGATTCTCCCCTAGAACCTCCAAATAGGAACATGACTCTGCTTATATGTTGATTTTAGCCCCACAAGACTCCTTCTGGACAACTGACTTCCAGAACTGGAAGAGAATAAATGTGTTGTTTTAAGCCACCCAGCTTGGGGTACTTTGTTATAGCAACCACAAGAAGCAAAAACAGAGCTGCTGCTATTCTTGACGTACGGGGGGACTGGCCCTCCGTAAAAGCAAGCTGGCTAAAGGGATCTAGGAATGACATGGGGAGCATCTTCCCAGACTTGTCACCCAAAGCTGTCCTGGGAAGATGCAGGGCCCGGTTCTCTGGCTTCTTTATCCTGGATGTGGGGAGTGTAGACTCCCTCTGCAGGCCCTGGATCCTGGGACAGGGGTAGAGACCCTGGCCATGGGGCAGGGGGAATGGGCATGCAGAGCTTCTCTTCCTCTGTGGCTGACTGGAGAGCCAATGTTTCCATCCCCGTCTCCAGTGCATTTGTTTCTGCCTATGCTTCCAGGTCACAGGCCATCCTAGGGTGGTTTTCTGAGGCCCACCTCCTGCTGCCCCTGCCTGTATTCTTCCCAGCTCCTCTGCCCAGTCTGGATCCATCTTGGCTGCTGCACGTATTTTGGCCCTTGCTGCCCCAAGTCCCACATTGTGCCTGGTATCCTGGGCAGTCATCTCTGCAACTGGGCCTCTGACGGCACCTGCTCCAACCTGAGGGTTTCCCTGGCCTGGGGCCAATCAGAACTCTCCAGCCCCATTTCAGACCACTGAAAATGCCAATTCATTTTCCTCTTCCTTATGGTGAGCTTTCCAGTGTCCCCTGGATTATCTTGATGTGTTGTGGGAGCTCCATATTCTCAGGGTGTAGAATTTGTTCTTTCAGAATGAACATGTTAATTACAGGCTTTCGTAAATCATGCTTCTGTGCACTGCACGGTAAGGAAAGCATGACAAATAACTCCATGAGTTCTCCTCCTTCCAGCTCATGGAAGTCAGCCCTGCGGGGTGCCCCCAGCCCATTGGCACAGCAGTGGAGACAGACGTGCAGGGCATAGGCAGTGACTGCCTGTGCTGATCTGAAACATTTGCCCAGGGCATGTTGTATTTAAATTGGTTCTCTGTCAGATTGGTTGGAAAACAGTCAGAAGTTCAAATGCAGGCGGCCTTGATTCGTTTATTAGTTGTTTGGTTATTGGGAACTCGAAGGAAAGAGAGGATGATCCCATGAAAAGGCATCTTCACGTGGTGGCAAGAGCACATGGGTCAGACACAGACAGACCCGGGCTCACAAAGCACTACCACTTTCTAAAAGGTAAGATTTTGGGCGAGCTCCCAGTCACCTCATTCATAAAATGGGTAATCATAATATCTACCTTTTAGGGTTGTTGATGAGTTAAATGAAATGATACGAATAACCTCATTTAGTACCTGGCATATGGCAAGGGCTCCAAAAAACCCCCTAATAGTCTCCCCTTGCATTATAGTCTAATTATGCTAGACTTCTAAAGATCCAAGCTGCAGGCACTACCAAACACGCCATCGCTGAATGTGGAACAGTTTTCTTATTCTATATTTTGTAATTTCTTATTCTGTAATACTGTTCTTCCTACATGCTGAGCAACGGCTCTCAGGTGTGCAGGGGAAGCGTGGGTCCCTATTAGAATACGTCACTGCTCAGATTTGCCCTTCACATTAGATTTGGGTTTGCTGCTCTTGGCGTTGTTGGAGGAAAAAGGCTTTTTCAAATTCTTAAGTGGAATTAGCACCAAGTTTGGAGGCCTCAGGTTGCATAGTTTTTCTAGACTGTGAGGAAGGGCCTCCTTCACTTATGAAGGCTGGGGCATGAGTTTCACGGCCCTAGAGGTGGGAAAGCCCGAGCTTGGCTCTTCTGGCTTAGTGAAGCATGTGGTAAAGAAGGATAGAGTCAGAGAACGACCTCTGGGGAGTGGCAGCAGTGCTTTGGAAACATCCGGAGAGGTACAGGGGAGGTCTCCCGAAAGATGGGACCACTCGAATGCTTGCCTGCCTTGTCTTCTAAGAAAATGCCTGTCCTCTGTCACTCCGACATGACGCATGTTGATAGTACAGCAGTGTTGGCAGGAGGGGGCTAGATCAGTGAGGCTGGCTTGAACGTGGTGGAGTGTGGGATGCAAAGATCCTTGTTCCCCAGTGGTGGAAGGTATAGGCCTGTGGCTGGGCCTTTGAGCCTGGTGGTAGTTGGCCCTAACCATGGACTCTTGAGGGGAGGTTCCTCGTGTTGAGGACAAAAAGCCACACTCTGGAGACCACGGATATGATGATGATCAGCTGTCCAGCCACTCAGTAGCAGAGACCAAGGAAGATCCAGAGGACGCCATAGATCCAAGGACCTTCTCTCCTCCTTCCATCTCCATGCCTGGGAAGACACAGTGAGCTCCCCTCACACCTTCTGGCACCTTCTGGCACCATCTTAGGGAAGAGGATGAACATTTGCCGAGGGAGATGACAAAAAAGCCTCCTTGCCTGAGGGCTGAACTTTGCATAGACTGGCTATTTAAACAAAAGGAGATTATTCGAACCTGAAGAGACAGAAGAATGCTTAATTGGCACATGTATGTTTTTCTGCTACCCAGGAAGAAAGTATATTAAGCACATTTTCTCTGCACATCTGAATGTAGTGTGAGTATATTTGCAACCCCAGTAGGTATTAAAGCTTTGTATGCAAGTTATTTCCACTCTGGTGATTGATGGGGATGATATATACAGCAGGGAGGAAATCAGGTCTCAGGGTGGTCAGGCTGTGGACTGGGAGGCAGGAGTTTAAGGTGATATTCTTTGGTAAAGTTATTTGCATGATGGAGAAAAGTCCCTCAAGCACTTCATCAGTGCTGCAGTCTTCAGATCTAGTACATGTTGTGGTTCTGATTTAATGTTCTTCAAGCCCCTTTCTGATTGTAATTTGATTTACTATTCTTTCCTAAGTGGTGGGAATCTGCTGGCTATGACCAAGAAATAGTCCAGTCAAACCAAGGCCATTAATTCATAGGCATTGGCTTATATATTAGTCTCTATTAATTTAATTATGGTGAGCTGGCCCTTGGCAGACAAAATATGAGGGCCGACAAAATCAGGACTGTGTGCCTTTAAGGCCGAAGGGTATGGCACTGCTGTGTGGTGAATCTGTTAGAGGCGATGCCACCCCATTTTCTGCCAGAAATGTTCCAGAATCACAGCATATCTTTCCCATTGACCAACAAGCCTTTTTGTAGAATTAATTAGTTATTTAAGTCTATGAAGGAAGAAGTTCTTCTTTTTTTTTTTTTGAGACAAAGTCTCACTCTGTCGCCCAGGCTGGAGTGCAGTGGCACAATCTCAGCTCACTGCAACCTCCGCCTCCTGGGTTCAAGCGATTCTCCTGCCTTAGCCTCCCAAGTAGCTGGGATTACAGGCAAGTGCCATCACGCTTGGCTAATTTTTGTATTTTTAGTAGAGATGGGGTTTCACCATGTTGCCTAGGCTGGTCTCGAACTCCTGACCTCAGATGATCTGCCCACATTGGCCTCCCAAAGTGCTGGGATTTCAGGTGTGAGCCACTGCACCTGGCTGGAAGAAGTTCTTAAATGTATCTTTGGTTGTTCTTGGCAGGCATAAATGTTTTATGTCTCTGATCCCAGGTTTAGGTTTTACTCATGCACTGTCTCAATTTGAAAAAGGATGTAGCTCTTGCCAGGCAGTCTCCACTTCTATTCTATTATTCCCGACGGAATAAAATCACATCACACACAGTGGAATCACATCGGATGAACACCTAACTTAAGTTCAACTGTATAAGCTCCCTATGTTACTGAAACACCAGAGTTTGGTCTAGGTGCCGCTGCTTGCTACACAGAAAGCCAACCACTGAGACAATAAATATTGCCAAGGAAGAAGGCTTTGACTGGGTGCTGCAGCCGAGGAGATGGTAGCTCAGTTTCAAATCCATCTCCCAGGCTGACTAAAGTTAGGGGTTTATATAGCAGGGAAGCAATGTAACCATGTGTGGGAAAACAGGAATTAGGGAGGGGTAAGGAAGAGAAGTTGGTTGACAGGAAGCAGGTGGGCAGTTAGGCAGTCATGATGGGTGAGTGGTCTGACAGTGATCTGGTGAATTTCAGCTCCTTGATACTATCTGGGAGGCCTGATGGTTGGTTTCCTGAAAAAGGAACTCAGATAAGACAAATGTAGCTTTCTCAAGTTTTAAGACTGGAAGCATTAATTTCTATGTTTATTCAAAGAAACTGTAAACATCACCTCTATGGGACAATTGGATCAGTTTCAACTACAAGAGGAAAATGACAATTTCAGTGGTATTATTGGGAAGAGAAAGATGCATCACTGGAAGACATGCAGGATTAGTTGTCACTCTTCATAGTTCATCAGACATTCAATTTTTATGCACAGTAACAGACTGGGTACTGTATACCAAGCCACATGTACTAACAAGCAAGGGCTCTGGAGCCAGACTTCCAGCGTCCAAACCCTGGCTCCACCACTGAGTGGCTCTGTGACCTTGGGTGAGTGTCACTAACTCGTTCTGTGCCTCAGTTTCCCACATCTATAAGAGGGAACTAGTCATCATACCTACATCTCAAGGCTAGAATAGTGCAGGTCACAGTAAGCTCTTACTAAGTGCTAGGTGTTATCATGATTACTGTTGCTTGGCTTAACAAGCTACCTAAGGGATTTTCAAGGGCAACTTTCACTCCACATGACTATTCCATTACTTGCTGATGTGATAAATTTCATGGGGCTTACCTACAGAAAGTAGGACCTGTAGGACTTCTCCACTGGGAATATCTCCAAAGTTCAGTCTTCTCAGGGGGGCCAAGAATTATGATCCTCCAGCTCTGTGGGAAGGAGGGCCACCCTCCTGCCCAGGCTCCCCAGCCTCCTCATGGCTAAGCTAACCTTGATAGAAGCTTCCAACAAAGCATTTCTGCAGAGCGATCCATAAAGCATGACCTAGAGCTATATTAAACCTACAAAAATCAGCCTCCAGCAGTGAGAAACAGTTTTATATGATAAAGTAGTGATTACATTTTCTAATGATTGCTCAAAGTATTCTGTAATCTACAGGGAATATATTTCATAGCTCCCGGGAGCCCTCCCAGCTCCCCTATTTGTCATTCCAAGTTTAAGTAGAGCACAGAATATGAGAAGAACAATCTTGGCATACATTATCCTTTTGGGAACTCAATATATGCCATATCCATGTAATTAACCCAGGTTTAGCCAGCCTACTCATGATGCCACAACTTGTCCTCAGCAACAAGGATGAAATATTGTACGAATTACCCATTGGGACCCCCACCCTCACCCCAAGTTTCTTTTTTAAAAAATAGGATCATATTTTTCAGACTCTTAGTAAAGCGCTAGCATTTTCCATTTCTCAGCAAGAATTTTTTTTCTGTCAAAATGTTTAGCTCTGTGGATGATTGTGAAGTCTTCAGAGGGGCTTATGGTGACATGCAGTGGGCCCTTGTCTAACATTTCATCAAAGGAGCTTTCTCATCAGAGAATTTAGAGCTGTTTTTCCTGCTTATCCATCAAACTGGCTTCCAAGTCAAGCATTCCTGCAAAGTTTGCTTGAAGTTTGAACCCCAAAAACCAGACTTAACAGTTTTTCTGCAGGAAGAGCAGTGTCCCTTCCTTTAACTTGCAATTTCTAATCATGAAGAACAAGCTCTGTGTTCAGATTCTAACAAGCTGTGGAAAAGATAGGAGGACATTAGAAAGCAGAAAAGCAGGATTTATTGGTTTTATTTCAGGGCTGGGTCATTGTTGGAGGAGCAAGTAGCTTTGTTAATTGATCTCAAAGAGGGAGCTGCTGGCTGCTGTTGTGAATGAGGCTGTAAAGGTTACTTTCTCACTCAAAAATATGCACTGGGTCCCAAAGACTTCTATTTAAAATATAAAGCTACAATGATATCATATTCTATTATAGAACATGAAACATTAAGTTGAAAGGGACTTAACAGATAAATAAAAGCATATACACAGTATATATATATATATATATACGTGTGCCTGTATGCACACACAAGCACATGCACACATGTCTGCCCCAGTGTCAAGCTTGATGCTGTGCATGTGTGTTTCATCAAAGAAGCACAGATTTGGAACCAGGGCTATTATTTCCAGTGACTTGCTGCCTCGGGGGCAGCAAATGGAAAAGAGCAGGGTAGCCTGCTCTCTCAGCGATGTTCACTGCATCTGAAAGGTTATGTCATGTTTCCCGGCAATTGACTCAATAGGTTTGGATTCTGCAACATAAGGTCAGGCTGTTTCCACTCTGCTTATGTTTCCTGGGGAACGTGCCTTCCAGTTGTTTTCACATTGACCTCATTACCCAGTCCTGGTGATGAGCTTGACATGGACATGCTGCGACTGCGGCCGGCTTGGGGCTGCCCTGCCCTTGCAGACCCCATGCCTCTGCCCTGACCAGTGTGGCTGGGGATGCCTCTGCCTTGGCTCAGAAAGGTCTGATCCCTCTGCTCCCCCTGCAAAGTCCCTTTGCATACAACTGAACAAAGATTACAGGAGGACCAGGATGAGATGGAGGGGCTGGGGACCCTTTCTCCCACGTATGCAAGGGCAGGCAATGAAGAGGAGAGACAGGAGACACCCAGGCCCCTAGTCTAAGATCTTCAATGCATGAGCAGAGGGACCTGAACAACACCAATATAACATTTCCCAAATTCCCCAGTTCCTTTTCAGAGGGAATGTTTTCTAATCAGTTCTGGAAGCTCATTCTGAGCAATGAGAAAGTGATTTTCTCAAATCCACTGTCTCTGTATACCTCCTGTCTACACAAATTTCTGCTGGGTCTCTTTCAAGGGAATTAGAATACTTTTTAAAACATAATTGTTTCGGCTCTGGGAAGTGGACTTCACCAAAGTAAAAATACTCAGTGAACTCAAGGTTTTATTTCCCCAAATGACTAAGGAACTTGAGCATGAATCAGTGATGAAATGCTTCTATTAGCTGAGTCCTAGACAGCCAATTAGAATGGGCTGGGCTGGGCTGGGCTGTGAACCCATGAGGATCTAGGCCTGCCATAGTTCCATCCTTTGTGTTGTGGTAATGGGTGGGTTATTTAAAATCTCAGAGCCTGTCAAATGGAGGATTAGTATGAAGATTGAAGGAGATCACACCTAGGGAGTACTTAATAAAGGCTAATTTGAGTCATTTACCTCTGTGTTTCGGGTTTTCACTATGGAGTGATTTTATTCACCTGGGTCTGGCCAATTACTTGGTGAAGCCAGAAGAAAGAAAACTAAAGTCTGAAGTGGGGGAAAAAAAATTCTGGACCATGAAGGTCAATCAGGCAGTAGAATAATTTCACTCAGGAAGTTGTCAAGACTCTAGAACTAGAGATATTCAAGGAAAAATTGGATGTCATACTTAGGGAAGTAATATCGGAAGACTTTGTGCCCTTGTGTATGAGTCTGAAGGAGATGACCCAGCAGCTGATCTATAAATAAAATGCTTTTTTTGTTGTCTAAGATTTGGGTGCTGTGGGAATGGCAGGATGTGTCGGGCACTTTGAAAAGTGATAATACAAAAGCATTGCAGTACAGTGAAATCCTGATGTTTCTCTTCATCACAAAAAACATATTCGAAACGTGAAGCCCATTCTAAAATGCAAATACGACCAGGCTGCTCCCTCTCTTACAGTAGACTAGCCTAGTCTGTATACATGTGTACAATGAATTGTTCAACACAAGAGAAGTTTACTTTTGTGTTCCACGGTCTGAGGCAGCTGTTCCTGGTTGGTGGGAAGCTTTCTTCCATACAGTGACTCAGGAATCCAAGCTCCTTTTGACGTATGGTTCTACTGTCTCCTACCCCCTTGTCATCCTCTACATGAACTGGTGAAAAGAGAAAGGATTTGTACGAGGGGCAGTCACCTGTTAAAAGCCTTGGCCAGAACAGGCGCCATTTTCCTTTTCATATTCCTTCGGTTAGGACTCAGCCACATGGCCACACCTACCAGCAGAAGCTGCTGGAAATTGGGGTCAGCTGGATGCCCAGAGGAAGAAGAGGAGAGAGCTCCAGCTGGGCAGCCTGTGGTTTTGGCACATTCCATTTCCTAAAGTCGTTCAACTGATCCCACACTGCTCTGAGATTGGAGCATCGACATCAGGCAAAGTCACCATCTGTTATCTTTGAGAAACAGATAAAAGCTATGGATCTCTCTCCATGCTTATACCCGTTGCCAATTCTGCTTGCAGGTTTACAGAGGGTTCCCAGATGCCGTCAGTGGAATTCCCAACCTTGGGGGACAGAGAAATAGCTCTCCAATAATGCCCAGTCTAAGAAGTAATGTTTTCACGAAGAACTAGTGCACCTTCAGAAGACCTGCAGTGGATAGGGAGTATGTAAGGGGCTAATTTTGATGCCAGCAACCCTAGGATTGGTT
Source organism: Pan troglodytes (assembly GCF_028858775.2). Lineage (NCBI taxonomy): Eukaryota > Metazoa > Chordata > Mammalia > Primates > Hominidae > Pan > Pan troglodytes. The sequence continues at coordinate 90,148,209 of NC_072414.2, read as the reverse complement.
GCTGGGGAAAGGCATAGAGGTAAGCTGCTAGCCTGAGCTGAGCTGTTTCCTCCATAGTGCTGCTAACAAGGCTCTGCTTGATCTCAGTCCTCTGCTGTGTGGCTCCCCACCATGAAGGCGAGTCTGACTTGTGTACACAAGGTTGAGAATCCCCAGGCTCCAATTGCATAGAAACGTGCGCAGGTGTCATAATTAGCCATTTCCTGCCAAAACCCCACAAATAAGCTACAATCCTCGAGACAACCCTCTGGAACCTTTTACAGAATTGTTTGCAGACCAAATAATATTCATCTGTAACCTGCTTAATTACCCAAGCCATATATTTAACTGCCCTGGACTTGCTGGTACACATTTTACAGAGAATCGGATGTAAGGGGAGTTAATGGCAGGAGGGCCTCTAGCCACCATGTGGAACTCAACAAAGCAGAAACCAAGGCTGGTCTGCCCACAGACTAGTCAGATGGGTGCAAGGTTGCAGTTTCCTGTTCTATTCCTTGCCTGTCAAGACCAATAAACATGTCATGAAGTGACCAGAAACGTGTGGATTTGGAAAGGCAAACGTTGACATTGAGCACACTGTTTCAATGGTCTGAGCGGCCTCTCCTGTCTCTCTTGAGGGGAAGTTAAGGCACTAGATTTTTTAAAAAGTGCAAAACCCCCTTAAATACCCGGTTTTCCACCTCCTGACATTTTCCGCACATCTCAGGAAATATATGAACTAAACGAGTATTTTCCCCTCTAAATTAAGAAAATCAAATTTCATGTTAAAAAGTCTAAATGATATTTACTGACTAATGGAGGCAAGGGCTTGGATTATGCTTGCTGAGGACATAGATGAAGTCTTTCCTCCCCCTCCTCCTGCCGCTATCAGCAAGACATTGAGGGAGCCACTGTGCGTTCTACACTACAAGAGAGATGCCTGCTGGGGAGAGCGTCCTGTGATCTGCCAAAATGTTTAGAGGCGGCACTGTTGGATAAGCAATTGTTCGGGTTATCTGGAGATTCATGCAAATGTATTTTCATCACAAAATTTATTTGTAAGTGCATAGACACAGCCACAGCCTCTCCATTCAGAGGGTCACAGTTCCTATCTGGTTGTGCAGTTTGAAAATCATGTTATACCTGTTAGCGTTTTCCTCACCACAAAGGCTGTTCCTGGGCCAATGCAAACTTAACTGTATGGTTAGATAAGAAAATTCAGATGAGAAAGTATTGTGTGAAATACAATACTGAGAATATTGGGAGTGAACAAGATGTAACAGGAATACAGAAATAGTAATATTCTGTCCCATATTTGCAAAGTATAGTATGTGTGAGTGTGTATGAGCGAGAGAGAGAGATTGGATGGTATTCATTTGAACAAAGCTTTATTTAAAAAATTGAAATAAACTTCCATTGTTTCCTTTTCTTATTATTGTAAATAAGGCTTCAATGAACATCTCCCTGCAAATGACATATTTTCTTCTTCTAAATAATTTCCTCCAGAATAAGTTTTATGCAGGGGAATATTTGGTGAAAGGGTGTGGATTGGTTTTTGGTTTTTAAAATATACATATTGTCAACTTACTTTTCAAGAAGAATTACACAAATTTATGGTGTTACCAGCAAATAATGAATTTAACAATTTTATGAATAATGAATTATATAAATTTATGGTGTTACCAGCAAATAATGAATTTTATCACTGTTGGATTCTGCCTCATTCATTTACTAAGTCTAAAATGGTCCTCATTATTATTTGAATTTGCTTTTCTTTTATTTATCACAATCTTATTTTGCTGTGTGCTAGCTTACTTTTTGTATTTTTCGGGGAATATTCAAATATCATGACTTTTGATTTTGCTAGATAGTGTTCTTTTCCATTTGAAGGAGCCTTTTATAAAACATCAGCATTATCCCTTCAAACATGTTGAAATCCATCAGTGATAATTACATTCATATCTGTAAAATGTGCATAACAATTCATTCCCTGGGCTATTGCACTGAATTATCATGATAATGCATTCGAAAGTGCTTTGAAAAATCCCAAGCATTATGTACATGGAGGTATATGATGATCTTAATATGGAATTTATACTTAGTTAAAAGTGTAAGTATAAATAGAAATATACTCTGGTGATAAATAGTTCTATAGGAACTCATGTGCAAAAGATCTGGATATTTTAGCTAATCATGGGCTCAATAAGAGAAAATATTAGAACCCAAGTGATAAAGAGGTTAATATGAGACACAATTTATGCCTGAATATATGATGAACTTTTCCACCAAAAATTATCCATCGGAAAAAAAGCCACCTTATATTTAAGGTCTAACAAGTCTCTCATATTACAGGAAACAAGAATATATCGTATTATGAAGACATATGACCTCAATCAATGCCAGTTTTGAGGCTTACAGAGGCCCCTTGATAGAATTAGTTAAAAAAAAAAAGGAGGCAAAGAAATTTCACATGAATTTAATGATTATTCCTGGGTGTGTGACCTCACAGTTTTAAATGCAAAATGTTGATTTAAACAAGTTTTTTAATTGATTTTTAGAGATCACTTGACAAAGCCAACAAGTAAGGGGTTATACTATGGAAATCACACATCTATAAACCTATGAGATGAATTTCAAGAGCCCAGCTGCCTAATATTATGCAAATGGGCACTTGTGGCTTGGGGGAACAACATAGTAAATGCACCACACACAGATGTAAACTTAAACCTTGAACTACAAGTGTAAGTACAATTTGAAACAGTATGGATGACTCTCATGAGCATAATATTGACTAAAATAAACTAGACACAAAAAACACTTACATAAAATTCAAAAGCAGGCACCTTTAAACTGCTGTGGTAGGAGTCAGGGTTCTGGTTTCCCTCTGAAGAGGAAAAGGGCGGGGCTTCTGGGGCACTGGTTTGTAATGAGTGCAAGGGTCGTTCTGTTGGCTCACTTTGAGCAAAATCAATAAGCCAAACACGAATGATTTGTGCCTTTTTCTGTATATGTATGTTTTACTTCAGTGAAACTTTTTTTTTTTTTTTTGAGATGGAGTCTTGCTCCGTCGCCCAGGCTGGAGTGCAGTGGCGCCATCTCGGCTCACTGCAGGCTCTGCCGCCTGGGTTCACGCCATTCTCCTGCCTCAGCCTCCCAAGTAGCTGGGACCACAGGCACCCGCCACCACGCCCGGCTAATTTTTTGTATTTTTAGTAGAGATGGGGTTTCACCGTGTTAGCCAGGATAGTCTCGATCTCCTGACCTCGTGATCCACCTGCCTCGGCCTCCCAAAGTGCTGGGATTACAGGTGTGAGCCACCACGCCTGGCCGAAACTTTTTAAAAATACTACACTTTGAGCAATTTAGAGCTAAAGATGATATGTTCTGGAAATCTGTTTTATTTATGTGACTCTGAAGGTAGCTCCAGTGATGGCAGGGATGATGTAATGATGCAAATGAAGAGTGAATAATGTTTTTGATGACACGTGTGTAGAAAAGAAAAGCCATTTCTAAATTTGGGGTTGTCGTTGAGATGGGGTCTCACTATAGTGCCCAGGCTGGTCTTGAACTCCTGAACTCAGGTGATCCTCCTGCCTTCACCTCCCAAAGTGCTGGGATTAACAGGCATGAGCCACCACATCCAGCCAGAAAACTATGCTTCTAAATTGATTCTATTAGAATGTGTGATTCAGAATAAATATGTAATTTAATTCCTAAATTACCAAATTCGAATTTTAAAGTAGACATTTGACTATTTCATTCTAATTCTTCAAATTTATATCTAAGTTGGCCCTTCCCATTGGCAAACTGTAGCGTGGCCTTGTTTGGTGGGATTTTTTTTTTTTTTTTTTTTTGATTTTGAGAAGCAGTTTGAGCTCATTTCCTGCATGTTTAGTTCTAGGTGCAATGTTTTAAAGGGAAGACTTACATTATGAAGCTAGCCCAGAAGAGGGTGACTAGAGTACTGAGGAGTTTCTACCTGGAAGGGCTGTAAGGTAAGATAAATCTTGGTGTAGAGGGTGTTTATGAATATGGGAAAGGCTGTCATGTGCAAAGAGGCTGGTACAGTCAGCTGGACCCAGGGAAGAGAACTAGGATGCATGAGTGCAGGGCGCACTTCAAGCCAGTATTAGGAAGAATTTCATAACGACTGGAGCTCATTAGAAGGGAGATGAGATATCTTCAAATTAATCCCCATAGATTCAAGAATCCCTTAGATTAATCCCTTAGAAGATTCTGGGATAATCTGGATAATTATTTGTTAGAGATGTGTGTGGAAGGAATTTCTTCAGTGGATCAGGTCTTTTTATGATTTCTCCCAACCTCAAGAGCTCATGACGTCATGGTTCCTTTCTTAGCCGTCTCCAGCTGGTCAGCTCCGTGTCTGCAAAGTTTAGAAGGCGAAGAGCTTGCTTGTGAAGTGGTCCACACCATGCAGTCAAGCCATTTTGACCCCAACCAGGGGCCAGGATAACCTGGTCTGATTCTTGACAGTGATCAAATGAGCCAAAATAACATTTGTTCTCTTAGTTATTTTTCCTAGGTCAAACTTCTGAACCACGGGTGTGTTTTGTTTAGCTTAGAATTGAAAAAAAGAGCTTGTTGCCAACAAGAAGGAAGTTTTTTTTGTTTTGTTTTGTTTTAAACTTCAGATTCCTGGGTTTTTCTTGAAAAGCCACTGGTTAGGCAATGCTGGACCCCATTCCTACAGGCAGCCATGGGGTCCCTGTGTTTCTTGCATTCTGTAGAGGGGCTGGCATTCCTGGGCTCACTGAGGCCCCACCCAGCTGCTTCCCTTATTCGCTCACATTATCTGCCTGGCCCCTGAATCTGTTGAGCTTGCAATCCCTTTTCTAAGAAGATATTAATAGTTTTCCTTTCTTTCACGCATAATTTCAGTTGTCTTTAAAATCAATTAAATTTACAGAGATCAATCTATGGCAATGAAAAAACAGAGTCTAGTGCCTGTCAATTTTATATTCCAAGTAAAAGTGACCCTAAGAAGAACTGGTAGAATATCTGCTCACTTGCTTTTCAATGTGAATTTAGAATTTTATTTTTCTTATGGACTTAATCTCTTTGCTCCTCATTTTCTTCATCTGTAATATAAGGTTACTGCAGTAACAGACAAGTACCTCAGGAATAATTTTTGTGGATTAAATAAGGTCATGCTGGGAAGCACTTATGTCAGTGCCTGGCAGATAGAATGCTCTCAGTAAACATTTATTAAAAAGAGGGAGTATAATGAAGGAATGATCTAAAATTCATATTGTCTAAAATATGCTCAGTAGAATACATCAAGCTAGAAATCTCAAAATATTTACTGTGGCAATAAATTGACAAACATTTCAATAATTTAGCTGCTATTGTGTTTGGTGGTTTTCATAAAGGGTACGCCATTGTCGTGTTCACTTTCCAGCTCTCCTGCACTAACCCGGTGGTTACCATAGCCCTAGAAGGAGCTCTGTTAGGCTGCGGATGATCACTTGATGAGGCTGGTGTTCTCTAAAAAGTGGGACTAGTTTCCCCACTTGCTTATCTAGGATATCTCTTGAGGAAATTGTCTTCAAAAAGAGAAGCAAGACTAAAACCTAAACAAATGAACAAACCAAATAGTTAATTCCTTTTGGAATAAATGGAACAGCAAAAGTCTCTCAGGTATTAACTTGGAGTCAGCCAAACTCAAGGTTAAGGGCACAGTCTTCCAAGACTGTCAAGTCTGCCCAAGACTTCTGACACCACTTACAAGTTCGGGAGTTCCCAGGGCCATCCTCACATGAGACAAGGTAACAACAAATTTAGGGGTTCCCATGGACTCCCTCAGGTTTGATAAACTGCCAGAATGACTCACAGAGTGCAGGAAAGCACCATACTTACAATTACAGTTTTGTTATAGCAAAAGGACACAAATTAGAGCCAGCCACAGGAAGAGACACATGGGACGGAATTTGAGACTCAGAGGGTCTCAAAGGTAAAGCTTCGGTGTCCTCAGGGATGTGTTACCCTCCCGTTGTTGAAGTGTGATAATATGCAGCATTGCCAGCCTATGGAGGTCACTGTCTTAGTCCCTTTGTGCTGCTCCAATAAAATATCATAGACTATTTAGTATACATAAAGAACACATATTTATTTCTCACAATTCTGGAGACTGGGAAGTCCAAACTCAAGATGCCAGTGTCTGGTGAGGGCCCACTCCTCATAGGTGACGCTGTCTCGGTGACCTCAGAAGGCATAAGACCAGAAGAGAGCAAACTCACTCCTTCAAGCCCTTTTATAAGGATCCTAAGTCCATCCATGAGGGCTCTGCCCTTATGCCTGAATCAACTCCGAAAGGCCCCACCTCTTAATACTATCACATTGGTGATTACACTTCAACACATAAATTTTGGGGGGACATTCAGATCATAGCAGTCACCAAATATCAGTGTCCAGAGTTTTTATTGGGGTTTCATTATGTAGGCATGATTGATGGAATCCTTGACCAGCTGATATTACCTGATTCAATGGCCCAACCTTCTAATCTCACTGGGCTTTCAAGGTGGCCAGCTTTCACCCTGAGTCATCTATGAGCACAAACTCTCCAGGGGCCCACCATGAGTCACCTCATCAGCATAAGTGGGGTCCACCATGAATAACAAAGGCACTGCTATCACTCAGGAAATTCCAAGGGTTTGGAGATTCAAAGGCTAGATTGCTGCTCTTTGGGTAGAGTTAATTCTTTACTACACAGGCACCTACCTGGGGCAGGCAGCCCCTGAGATGGTCCCCACTGACCCCCACCTCCTGGTCATACATAAGGTATGACCACCTCCTATGCTGAACCAAATGACTCATTTCTGGCAAATAGAATACTAAAAATGTGATGGATATCACTTCTGGGATTAGGGTACAGAAAGGCTCTGCCTTCCTTCTCTGTTACTCACCGTCTTCTTTTGCTTCTTGCATTGAGGAAGACAACTGCTATGTTGTGAGCGGCTCTATGGAGAGGCCCATGTGGAGGGAAGTGAGGAAGGCCTCTGGCCAACAGTCCATGAGGAAGTGAAGCCCTCAGTCCAACAGCCTGTGTGGAACTGAATCCTGCAGACAACTCTGTGTGTGAGCTTGGAAGTGGATCCATATTCAGTCAAACCTTGAGATGGGACACCATGCTCTGCTAACACTTGATTGTGGTCCCAGCTAGGCCACTGCTGAAGTCTTGACTCAGAGAAACGATGATATAGTAAATGTTTATTGTTTCAAGTTGGTAAGTTTTGGGATAATTTTTTATATAGTGATAATTTTTTATATACTTTAAAATAACACATTGCCCTATCCTTTGGTTACACTTTTCTCTTGGAACTCTGCTTGCCCATATATTACAGAAATATTTTTCAGATCATGGGCTGAAAGGTGGATTATGGATGCAATGTTTAAATTTAGCAATGTCATTTATGACTGTTCATATGAGCTTTGCTGCATAAAATGTTGATATTAATTTGTTTCCCTTTAAGACATTCTTAATGTTTACCTCTCAGTATTTTCTTTGTAATCAATTAATGTAAGATGAATATAGTTTGTAGGTTTTACCTTTCTTGATTCGTATACAAAACACACAACACCCAACCATTGTTATTTAAAGATTATCTAGGAGGAGATGATGGAAACTCTGTTTAGGGTCACCTTCTTTACACATTAGGTCTATTTCCCCTAACTTGAGTATATATTAAACTACTGGGGGATTGAGCTACAAAAATGCTACTTGGTGAGAATTTTATTAATACAAATACTCAACTCTGAAGTTACGTTTTTGTGGAAAGTTATCACTTTGGAATTTGAATTTTCTTGGAGCTAAGCCACTGGTAGTTGTAAAAGCTACACCTGTAAATTTGCTCCCTAGAAGATACTTTCGTTTAGTGACCACTTGTTTCTCTGTGGATAAATTCAATTATAAATTACAATCGAATTGACTTTTTCATAGCATCCTTCACTCTCCAAGTATCTCAAGTCCTCTGTGAATTATAAAGTAATTACAGTGCTCAAAGGACAGTTTCATAATTGTGTCCATGAGCACAGACTTTCCTCTGTGTTCGAGAAGGGCTCATTCCCAGCCGGGAACATTAAGTTGGATTTTATTGAGACTGGGGACTGCTAGTCCAGACAGCTGGGTGATCCCCTGCGCTATTTTGAAAAGTATCCTGGGATCTTTAATTTCCACCTGGATGGTCAGGGAGGTGAGAGAACGGCCCTCACTGGGTGTGACCTTGTATCCCACTTGGGGTCTTGAACCAGGGGACCCCCAACCCCAGAGGTGAGACATGCAATGTGGTCAATTATACAACCTCTTAATTATTTTTTGCTGAATCTCAAGTGAGTTCTCATGGCCTGCTCTCTCCCGGGTGGGTTCAGAAGGTGGCCAAGAAGAAATGTTAGAAAATTCCCAGAGAGCCATTTCATGAGAATGTTTTCTTTGGTTTATGCCTGATACTGTTTTGTTTTTGTTGTTGCTTTTTAATAACTTTTTTTTCTTTTTGTGGGGTCATTTGCGTAATACACAGGTGACGAACACTCAAGGTTATTTGGTCGCATGCCACCAAATAACTTTCCTTTGGCACATCTGCAGTGAAGGAGTCTTTCTGTCTGTCTCCTTTTGTTCCTCATCATCTGTTAGCTTGGCACAGCTGACTGAGCTGTTAAATGATTACTGCATATTTTGCACCTCACCTTGAGAGGCTTTGGTATAAAAAGGTGCTAATTAAGCTGAAGCTTCTGGCCCTCTTGCCTATGTGGGCCCCAGGAAGCGAAGCAAAAAGACTTTAGGGAGCTGGAGCTTGTGTGTGTGTGTGTGTGTGTGTGTGTGTGTGTGTTTCGTTTTCAGCATTTTGAGGAATTGTTACTGGAACTTATAAAATAATTGTTTTAGACCTTATAAACACAGCAAATTCTTCAAACTACGTATAAGGCTGACTCAAAAAGCCACGTAAAGGTAGCTTGGCGAATCAACTAACTGCTGACCAGTTTGTGGTGATCGTAAGTCTATATATGCTGGATTTGGCGATCGTAAGTCTATATATGCTGGATTTGAATATTTTCTGTATTTAAAGAAAAATAAGTACATTCTAAGAATAGTTGTCATCTCCCTCTCTAGACTTGCCCTGTAGATATTTGAAATGGGGATTAACATATTTAAGAGTAGCAGGAAGTGCTATTTCATCAGTGTCTAGAATGGGAGGCGAATTCAGTCCCTGCCTGGACTTGTTGACTAGCTCGCTGGGTTGTGAGAACCACGGCATTCTCCTGGGAATTTGTTCCAGGGCACTGACTGCATTTCTTCTGAAGCTAAAGCACTTAGCTTTGCTTCCATGCCTTTTAATATAATTTGTAGGCTTCAGCAGATTTCTAAAGTACACCACTTGATATCTTTCACAGCTCAAGGTAAATTCTGCAGCACGAACTTATAGAATTTTTTTCTTTTACCTGGGGTGAGAACATACCTTTTTCTAGTGCTATTTTTTTTTTTTTCTGGGCTACCTTTCATCTGTTTACATGAATTCCACTTCTTCTCGCTGTGTTAAAGAAATCACCTAAGCTGTCTACATAGGTGTGAAAGTTTTGGTTGTGATTTCCTTGAAGTTAGTTGGAACTGGAACATTTTTTTCTGTGTCCTGAATGGCTCACACATTCCCTAACACAGAATGGATACTCAGCGAACAGTTGTTGAATCAGTGAACGGTAATGGATCAGTTCTGTCAGACAATGGATTGAATTATTTTTACACATTTAATTCACTCATGGACTGAATTAACCTACTCATGGGCTGTTTGGGGCTCAAGTGATATTTATACATTTCTGAAGAATGTGGAATCACCTGGGTTAACAGTGTTTGCAGGTGGCGTTCGATTGCAGGGGCCCAAGGAACCACGGCTGAATTCCGCATGGGCATAGGCCATTTTCCACCAGCAAAGTTATGAGAACTTTTTTTGTTTTGGTAACTGATGTGAAATTTTCAGTTCCGAATGACATCCAGAAACTCTCCTTCTGCAGCAGATGAATGTTTTGAGGGAATTTGAGAGGAGGGTTTGTCTTTTATCTCTCACCTGCACGAGGACACTTGCAGTCTCTTAAGAGATGTTCTCTTTATGAAATGGTGGAAGGACAGAAGCATCAGCCAGCACGTTCATGCTTGGGGACAGAGAGGGAGCTCAGAGCTTAGGGGAGCACAGGTCACTCTAATGAATGACAGCTGTAATAATAAAGACATGCCATCCATGCTACTTTTTGCAGAAACCAGAAACATCCTTGTGAAAGTTAAAGGGAAAAGAAAAATGTGTACTTTGAAGGGGGTGTTAACGGGGGACAGGAGGTGGCGACATAAAGACTGGTTTAATGTGTCTCGTTGTAGCCCCTAAGGCTTTACCTGACCCCATCACTGTCACAACACCTTCTTCGGGACTGACAGTCTTGGTAATTGATGGGTTGGTGGGGGCTTTTTTCTGCAAACACATTAAGGCAGGAGGGAATACTCTGGCCCCCACCTCCCCACACCTGGCACGGGGGACCTGGAGGCGAGCAGACACCAGGCCCAGCGGTGTTGGGGGCAGAAGGAATCAATTCTGTCAACCAGACTGCCCAGCTACTGTCAGGCGCTGGGACCCTTCACCTGCTCCTTGGAGTCATTAGAACTCCCAAATCTCTTTGCAGGCCTTTTCTATTAGACATATACTCCCATGTTTTGATTTTTTGCTCCCAAAGTTGTTTTTTTAAATAATTACCTGCATCGAACCACATTTACCATCTGTGGGCTGAGAGCGGGCAAATGATTTATTAGTCTTGGTTTCTAACGGTGCTGAGCAGCTTGGGATTGATCTTGCTGGTGACACACTTGGCAGATGCACCGACGGGTGGGAGGGTCAATGTCAGGATGAAGCTTCTTGCGGAGCTGACATGCACGTGGGGACCCCGGGTGTGGTGTTTAGTCGGTAGACTGTGACATTGCAAAAGTGGAGTCTCAAGCCATGGCGGATAACAGGCGGCAGAAAAAGCAGTGAGGGAGTTTCTTGGGATGTTTTACTTTAAGTAGAAAGTAAAACTGTGCATGAAAAGAGGAGACAGAGTATGCAACCCAAATCATCGCCAAGTCTCTTGGTTTCTTCTGTGCACACCGCCTGCCTTGTATCCAAGGGTTTGACTGTGCAGAAGCCAGTCATACTGGGGGACCCTGAGCACTACACTTGGCATTTGAGTATATCCTGATCAATATAGCCATTTCCACTACTTGACATTATGTTTTGGGGGCTAGTATTTTAAAGATCAATGATTGAATTGCTGCTCAGCTGATTGGATATGTCTTCTTGGAGACTCACCTGTCCTCCCCGAAGAGATGCTGACTGCACAACGGCAGTCACTGTGCTGGGCACACGGGCAGTGTTCAGGAGACGTGGCTTCCTTTCTTCTTCTTTCATTTCTTCCTGCCCAGAACCGCAAGGCTGAGACTGATAATAAAATTCCTGGAACATGGAGAAACTCATGTGGGGAGAAAAGAAGAAATGTATTGTGACTTCCATGGGCTTTTGGCACTTTTGGACCTCCCTCCTCCTCTTTTCCATAAAAAATGTATTTTAAGACATATTGGTATAAAGATGAGATTATTCATAGTACATATTAAAATGTTTTCCCCTACCTAAAAGTTTGTGGTTTTATTGTCTTCTTGTTTTTAAAATAAATTAAAATATTTTCAAAGGCCGTTAGAAGAACCGTGGGCCCTGGGCTTGGTGCCTGCTGTGCCTCATAAATCAGGCCTGGAGAAGGGACATCAGTGACATTTTAGTGTCAGGTAGAAAATGTAAAATATCATGATTGTTTTCCAATGATATACTAAGTAAGACACATAAGATGTGTTTAAATTTTTTTCTTGATGTATGCTGTTGTCTTTTAGTTATAAATGCTGCGTACTGTTAAAAGATAAACTGAGGCACAATAAAATTTGAAGAGTTTATTTGAGCAAACAATGATTTGTTACCGAAACACCAGGGGTTCATCTGGGTCCTGCTGCTTGCCACACAGAAAGCCAATCACTGAGACGATGAATATTGCCAAGGAAGAAGGCTTTACTCAGGTGCTGCTGTCCAGGAGATGGGAGATCAGTCTCAACTCCACCTCCCTGACTGATTAAAACTAGGGGTTTTATAGCAGGGAAGAAATGTAACAGTATGTAAGAAAACAGGAACTACGGAGGGGCAAGGAAGCAATCATGAAGAATGAGGGGCCTGACATCTCATTGCATGTGATGATCTGGTGAGTTTCAGTTCTCTGATACTCTTTGAGAGGTCTGGGCTTCCTTTCCTGTGGAAGGAACTCAGATAAAACAAATGTAAGTTTGAAGCTTTAAGATCAGATGGATCAATTTCTTTTTCTTTTTCTTTTTTTGAGACGGAATCTCGCTCTGTTGCCCAGGCTGGAGTGCAATGGCCACGATCTTGACTCACTGCAAGCTCCGCCTCCTGGGTTCATGCCATTTTCCTGCCTCAGCCTCCCAAGTAGCTGGGACTACAGGCACCCGCCACCATGCCCAGCTAACTTTTTGTATTTTTGGTAGAGACAGGGTTTCACCATGTTAGCCAGGATGGTCTTGATCTCCTGATCTCATGATCCACCTTCCTTGGCCTCCCAAAGTGCTGGGATTACAGGTGTGAGCCACCACGCCTGGCCAGATCAATTTCTATGTTTATCTAAAAACTGTTGATGAGACTTGGGTCAGTTTCAGATTCATGAAGCAGGCAGCTCCAAACTAAAAGTGGTTCAGTGCCTATGCTGAGGAAAGGAAGAGACAGGCTTTTGTAGAGTGAATGGGGAAAGAACAGAAATGCAATATTTGATTGGTTACAGTTAAAACTTGCCTCATTTGGTCTATCCTGCTGAGAAGTCCCCAGTTATATAATTATAAATTTGTTGGCTGCTTCTGATTGTTTGAGCTTCAGTTCTGGTTTTCTAATATGGGCATTTACAGAAATAGCTCATGTTAAGTTTTGTTTATGTTTGCAAATTAAACAAGGTTAAGGTCATTAATGAAGTCTAACTGGCTTTGCCTGCTCAGGGCGTCTTCAAGCCTGGTCTTCATTTTGATTTACTGTAACAGTACTTTAGATTTGTAAGGTAAAGTTAGAGCCCATCTTTGTTGACTCCAAGACATACTCTGAAGTTTGAACTTTTTAATAACTCCCTGATATGTATTAACTTTTTTTGTAGGTATGACTGTCATCTACATTTCCAAGTTCTTTTTTTTTGAGACAGAGTCTCACTGTGTTACCCAGGCTGGAGTGCAGTGATGCGATCTCAGCTCACTGTAACCTCCACCTTCCATGTTCAAGTGATTCTTGTGTCTCAGCCTCCTGAGTAGCTGGGGTTACAGGCGTGTGCTACCACGGCCAGCTAATTTTTGTATTTTTAGTAGAGACGGGTTTTCACCGTGCTGGCCAGGCTGGTCTTGAATTCCTGACCTCATATAATCTGCCTGCCTCAGCCTCCCAAAGTGCTGGGATTACAGGCATGAGCCACCACGCCTGACCTCCAAGTTCTTTCTAGTAAGTACTTAGTACTTTAGGTTTCTTAAGATTTTTCCTCTTATTTAGCTGAAATTTTGTGTCCTTTAAGTATTTACTACAGAGAACTTGGAAATTTAGATGACAGTCATACCTACAAATAAGGTTATTATGGATAAGTTATAGTGTTATTTAACTTATTATGGGTAAGTTATAGTGTTATTTAAGTTACTATGGATAAGTTATAGTGTTATTTAACAATCAATATGCTACTTAGGAAAAAAATTTCCTGAGCTCTATGCAAAGAAGCCTGTTGTAAAGCAAATAATGCCATCTAATGTATTTGCTTGTCACTTGGGTTGTTTTTTCCAATTATTGAAACGTTTAAACTGAATGCATCTCTATTCTTTCTAGCCTGCTGAGTACTGAAGGGTTGGACTATATCTCTGGTTTTTTTCCACCCTGACAAGTGTTTCCTAAGAGCAAGTGTGGTGCACAGGTAATAGCCTAGGCTATAGAGGTGACTGAGTGTAGTTTAATTCCTGGCCTTTCCATTTGCTCTTGGGCAAGTTACTGAAATGCTCTATGCTTCCGTTTCTTCAACTATAAAAAGAGGAAAAAAGGCCAGGCCTGGTGGCTCACGCCTGTAATCCCAGCACTTTGGGAGGCTGAGGTGGGTGTATCACGAGGTCAAGAGATCGAGACCATCCTAGTTAATACAGTGAAACCCCGTCTCTACTACAAATACAAAAAATTAGCCGGGCTTGGTGGTGGGCGCCTGTAGTCCCAGCTACTTGGGAGGCTGAGGCAGGAGAATGGTGTGAACTTGGGAGGCGGAGCTTGTAGTGAGCAGAGATCACGCCACTGCACTACAGCCCGGGGGCAGAGCCAGACTCCATCTCAAAAATAAATAAATAAATAAATAAATAATAAAATTAAAAAGAGGAAAAGAAATGCAAGTATCCTTCATAATCCAAAACAAATTTGTTCCCGAAACCAGGTAAGACGGTGAATATCCACAGAGCAGGAGCCTGTGTTCCTTTATTTAATTTAATGTATGTATTATTAATTTATTATTTTATTTTTAAAACTGACATAGAATTGTATATATTATTAATGGTGTACAACATGATGTTTTGAAATACATATACATTGTGAAATGGCTAAATCAAGCTAATTAACATATGCATTACCTCACATACTTATCATTTATTTTTGATGAGAACACTTAAATCAACTTTCTTAGTAATTTTCAAGAAAATGATATATTATTACTAACTATAGTCCCTGTGTTGTACAATAAATTTCCTAAGCTTATTCCTCCTGTCTAGCTGAAATTTTGTATCCTTTGACCAACATCACCCCAATCACTCCTACCCCGCAGCCTCTGGTAACTTCTATTCTACTCTACACTTGTGTGAGTTTGACTTCTTTAGTTTGCACAAAAAAGTGAGTGAGATCATACAGTATTTCTCTTTCTGTGCCTGACTTATCTCACTTGTGAGAAAAATAATGAATATGTTTCCAGCTCATCCTAAGGTCCCAACTGACGTCCCTCCATATCCCTAAAACTCAAACAGGTTGGTTCATGACAAACCACTACAGATGTCTGCATGACACAAAGTGTTTAAAACATTACCTCATTTTAAAATAATTAACTCATTGATGGGTATGCTTGTGTGTACAGTAACTCTAGAAATGATTTTCTTTCTACACTTCATCAAGCATATACTCTAAGGTAAATGAGCAACAAAGTAATACATTAAAAGCAGGCAGGGCATGGTTGCTCACGCCTATAATGCCAGCACTTTGGGAGGCCAAGGTGGATGGATTGCTTGAGCCCAGGAGTTTGAGACCAGCCTGGGCAACATGATGAAACCTCATCTCTACAAAAAACACAAAAATTACCTGGGCATAGTGGCATGTGTCTGTTATCCCAGCCACTCAAGGGGCTGAGGTGGGAGGATTGCTTGAGCCCAGGAGGTCGAGGTTGCTGTGAGCCATGATAGCACCACTGCACTCCAGCCTGGGTGACAGAGTGAGACCCTGCCTCAAAAAACCAAACAAAACAAAGCAAAAGACGAAACACAAAAACAGAAAGCCTATTGTGAAGTAAAATAAACAAGCAATGCAAATTTAAAAAAATGATTCCTTACAGATTGGAGACCTACAGATTGAAGGTGATTGAGATTTGGAGGTGAGAGAAGGGATATGGAACTGTTGTCACTGTTGTTGTCTGTGCTAAACCTCTAAGGTACAACGACTTCTTGGTCCACTGGTGGTAAAAGCAACTTGAACTTTATCTTCATAATCAAGAGCACTAGAAGGAGTGTGCTCTGTCAACAAAAGAGTGTTGATTGCAAAATTTTCATTCTTCATGTAATCTTTAATGGATGGTGACAGAAAGCTGCTGGTTCGTACAGGCTTTATGATAATGGTTCATACAGGCTTATGATTCAAATGCCAGGTGACAGACAATGCCTTCTCTTCTACTTGGCTCTAAAGGGCACTGAAATTGTTGGAGTAATATGTCAGTGAGAGTTTTAGCCTAATACCTTCTTCATAAATGCCTCCAAAAATAGGATTAGCCTTGGTTTAGGGGCTTTCTATCCAGGCATATATTCTTGTCTTCTGAAATGGACATATACAATGCCATTTTTTTTTTTGAGGCAGAGTCTCTCTTTGTCACCCAGGCTGGAGTGCAATGGCACGATCTCAACTCACTGCAACCTCCTCCTCCTGGGTTCAAGTGATTATCCTGCCTCAGCCTCCCAAGTAGCTGGGATTACAGGTGCACACCATCATGCCTGTCTAATTTTTGTATTTTTAGTAGAGACAGGGTTTCACCATGTTGGTCAGGCTGGTCTTGAACTCCTGACCTCACGATCCGCCCACCTTGGCCTCCCATAAGTGCTGGGATAACAGGTGTGAACCACTGCGCCTGGCCCCATTTTTTTTTTTTTTTTGTAAAACGGCCCTAGTTTTATAAAACTAGCAAACATAAAAACTAGCAAACATAAAAAAATTTGCTTTGGAGTTGACACCTTCCTCCAGTTGCCTGCCGCTCCCTGGAGAAGGCGGCCACAGCCTCAAGTATTCATTCTTTCTTGTATCTCCTGACCTTCCAGGCCTTGGTTTGAAACTCATCTTCTCCATTGAATTATCTCTTTCCTTCTTCCGAACGTTTTTCAGAACTTCGATGATCCATACCTTGTATCATCAGGGTGGCAGCAGCATCCCACAGTGGCTGTCAAGGGAGGTGTTTTTGTAGTTTTTATAAAGTGTTGCTGGTGAGGATGTGGAGAAATAGGAATGCTTTTACACTGTTGGTGGGAGTGTAAATTAGTTCAACCATTGTGGAAGACAGTGTGGCAATTCCTTAAGGATATAAAACCAGAAATACCATTTGACCCAGCAATCCCATTACTGGGTATATACCCAAAGGATTATAAATCATTCTACTATAAAGACACATGCACACATATGTTTATTGCAGCACTATTTACAATAGCAAAGACTTGGGACCAACCCAAATGCCCATCAATGATAGACTGGATAAAGAAAATGTGGCACATATACACCATGGAATACTATGCAGCCATAAAAAAGAATGAGTTCGTGTCCTTTGCAGGGACGTGGATGAAGCTGGAAACCATCATCCTCAGCAAACTAACACAAAAACAGAAAACTAAACACCGCATGTTCTCACTCCTAAGTGGGAGCTGAACAATGGGAACACACGGACACAGGGAGGGGAACATCACACACTGAGGCCTGTCGGGGGTTGAGGGGAAAAGGGAGGGAGAGCATTAGGACAAATACCTAATGCATGTGGGGCTTAATACCTAGACGACGGGTTGATAGGTGCAGCAGACCACCATGGCACATGTATACCTATGTAACAAACCTGCACGTTCAGCACATGTATCCCAGAACTTAGAATAAAAATAAAAAATAAACAAATAAATAAATAAAAAGTGTGGTGCTTTCCTGAGCAACACTGTGAAGCTTTCCACAACCAATCACACATGCTTTTTAAAAATTTCTTATGGTTAGAGAAATAATCAAGTCACATGTGCTCCAGATGTGGACTTGTTTATGACCACGGGTATGTCTTTACGTGTCTGTCTCTCTCCCTTGCAGGGTTGTTGTTGTTTTTTGTTTTTTTTTTAAATGTATCTGCTTTTCTAGGCCTCTTAGTCCCACAGAATTTCTTCATAGGATTTTCCACTTTCTTAGAAGGCAATTTTCTAATGCAGGGCTGACGATTACAGTAAGACACACATCTTTAAACAATGCCTACATTAGGTCAGCAGGGAGGGTGCCCCCATCCTGGGACTGCAGAACAATGTCGTGCGTTCTCTGTGTAGGTGCAGGAGCACCAGAGAGTGAATTCTGGGTCAACCTTTTCGCAAAGCTTTCCAACAACTAGTAAGGCATCCTGTAATACTGCAAGAGTGCAGTGATTCTATCACAGCTCACTGCAGCCTCGACCTCCAGGCTCACGCGATCCTCTCGCCTCAGCCTCTTGAGTGGCTGGGACCACAGACACATGCCCTCTTAGCGCAGTTACAAGGATGAATATAGAATTCCAGGGCAGGGGGTTGAGTGGGGAGGGGCCATTTTGGGGGTGTGCACTGACATCAGTGTAGGGCCTCTGAGACGAGCAGCCCGTTTGCCACTGTGTGGGGCTTCAGCCATGAACTGCTGCTCTGACCTGCCTTTCCCATGTGCAACTGTGGCCAAAGCAGCATGAAGGGCTGCAAACCAGGTTCGCCTCTGTTATCCTCGTGCCATACATGGGGGAACGACTCTAGCGAGCAGCCCATGAAGGATTGTTAGAAAGAGAGGACCCAAGGAACTTGGGAGGGATTCATGGGAAATCAAAGAAAAAAGGCAGAAGGATGATGAAGACAAAACCAAAAGTTCCTTCTGAGGGAGCTGGGTAAGTTCTGCCTTGGGTGTCTGTTTTCTTTCTTTCTTTCTTTCCTTCCTTCCTTTCTCTCTCTCTCTCTCTCTTTTCTTTCTCTCTCTCTCTTTCTTTCTCTTCTTTTCTTTTCTTTCTTTTTTGACAGTCTTGCTCTGTCGCCAGACTGGAGTGCAGTGGCGCCATCTCTGCTCACTGCAGCCTCCACCTTCCGGGATTCAAGCGATTCTCCTGACTCAGCCTCCCAAGTTTTAATGTGTAGAGAGGCAGCACCTGAAGGCTCTCTGTGGCTTCTACTAGTCCAGGGAGACAGGAAGTCAGAGGTCTCTGTGTGGACACTAGGAGAGGGGACAGAGAACCTCCTGGGAAGCAAGTCACTCACATGGGCCAGGGCCAGAAAGCCCTCAGGGAGAGCAGAGAAGACAGTCACCAGGGTCTGTGGCTGGTGTCTGGGTTGATGTAACACTTTTTTTTTTTTTGCAGTTAGTTTGCTAATGTCAATTCTGAGTTAGAGATGCTCACAAGACATGTGTGGGCTAAGAGATGTCTCCATGTTCAACACACACTAGACAAACTTAATTATTCATAAGAATCTCTATTGGAGCACTTCAGGCTGTGCAGAGGCAGCTTTTAGGTGGTGAAGACAGAGCTAGTTTTTTTCAAACGGCGCTGGAAAGATAGGGCTAGTTTTTGGATTTTGTTTCACATTTTTTTCAGACAAGCCGGAAAATGTTGACTTAAAGCATTATTTTGGGTCAGGTTTACATAAAGTGGCAATGAAACATTTCACTGGATAAAGGAATAGGGGGAAAAGAGCTCCAGGGTTTCTTGCCTCTGGCTTTGTAGCTTTCTTGCATCGCTAGGGGATTGCTTCTGCAAATGGAGTGGGAAAAACCAAAGCTTTGGAATAGATTCTAAGTGAATGGGGAGAAACAAATGTAGGGTGAACACACACACAAGCCAGACAGAACCTTGGTACAAAAATCAGATGCGCCATAAAAACTGTTTCACTTTAGGAATGATGTCTAGATTTGAAATGCTTGGTTTAAAACGACTATTACGTCACCGCCACCTGCTGGCCAGAAACGGTATTAGCGTAAAGCTCCATTAGAGGAAAGGTCTTCTTGGGGTGGAGTAACTGATTGGGCTTCTCATGGTTATTTTTGTGTGGAAAGAGTCTTTCTCCGAGAAAATCTGCTTTTATTTTCTCTTCTTCTGTCTAGAAAATGTTCTGTTATTTTTAAATGAACATTTTAAAAATTTATAAAGACATAGTGTTAGGAAATTTAGAAAATACAGAAAAGTGTAAGAACTATAGTTTATATATTTACACATTTTCCTAACATGAAAATATTTGAAAAAACTCCAACAAAATTGGAATTTATTATACATATGAATTTGTTTCATTTAGTTATTTAATTAGTTTTTTATCATGAAATATTTTAAACATACACCAAAATACAAAACATAACAGATGCCCAACTGGATTTAACTCATTTTTAAAATTTTGCTACATGTTTTCCCTGAAATTTTCTTTTGGAAAATACTACTTTACAGGTACAAATGAAATTCACATCTGTCCCCACCCTCAACATCCAATTTCCCCTATTATTCCCCAGATAGTACCACTATCTTAAAAATGATATGCAACACTTTTTGTTTTTATAGTTTTGCTTTATATGTTTTAAATTGTACATGATTGAGAAATACTCTATTCTTTATTCAACTTTTTTTCACTGAACGTTATGTTTATGAACTTTATTTACGTTTATATAGGTAGACCTAGTAGATTCATTTTTACAAATAGCTGAATTAAAAAATCTTATCTGGAAGTATTGATCTTTAACTGGAGAGTTTAATCCATTTATATTTTTTGTGAATATGTTTAGATGTATTTCTGCTACATTCTTTTTGTTATCTGTTTGTTGTGCTTTGTTTTAAACATATTTTTGTTTTCTGTCAGAGGCTATGTATTAAAAATTTTTTTTCTTCATCTACTTGTTTTGAAGTTATGTTTACTATTTCTCTTCTACCCTTCAATTTATACTATGCCTACTTAACAAGTCTAAACATAACAATTATTGCTTCTTTCTCCAGAAGAGTACAAAGACCTTAGAATGTTTTAAATTACTTTTACATTTCTCCCATCTTCTATCTTATGCTTTTTAGGATTTTAAATTCTATTGTTTTAAATCACTATATTAGTGGTCATATCATCATCATCACCACTACCACCACCACCATCATCATCATCATTACCAATCAGTACTTAGTTAGCATTGAGAAAAAGGCCAAGCAAATATGAAGCAAAGAAAGCCAGAATAGCAGTCTTACTCCTTTTTGTTCTTTCATTTTTGCCTTGAATTAAGTCTATCTATCTATCTATCATCTATCCATCTGTCTGTCTGTCTATCTACCTACCTACCTGTATATCTAAAGGAACAATTTAGTCTCAAGCACAATGTGGCAGAAGTACAAGGAAAATAAATGAATCAACAATTTTAATAGTCTTCTTGGAAACTGATAGATTAAGGAGACAAATAAGTACAAAGATATATAAAATTGAATAATACAATTAACCAATACTAGGCATCACATTTTATTACATTTTCCTCAGTCTGATAGTTGCTAAATTCCAACTTATTTGTTTTAATTTGGATTTAAAATTATTATTGAGATTAGGTATTTTTTCATACATTTATTGGAAGTTTGGAGTCATTTTTGTGTATAATTAACTCTTCATGTTTATTGGAGATGTTTGTTTTTACTGAGTTGTAAGAACTGTTTGTATATAAAAGTTATTAAATGTTTATTTGTTATATATGTTAAAATATTTTCAGATTTATCATTTGTCTTTTAATTTTGCCTATTCTTTTTTAGATCTTATTTTAAATTTTAATGTTTATATACTGCATTCTAGATATCTTCTTTGGAAAAAGATTCTTTTTTTGGAAAGGATGAAAGAATGAAAAGGATAGGGTAATGAAGGGTTCAAATGGGAGTGCAGTAAAAACTGAAAGGAAAAAGGAAGAAGAACTTAAAGATAAGAAGAGGAGGCAGGCTGGGCGTGGTGGCTCAGTGCTTTGGGAGGCCGAGGCGGGCAGATCACAAGGTCAGGAGATCGAGATCATCCTGGCTAACACGGTGAAACCCCGTCTCTACTGAGAAAAAAATACAAAAAATTAGCTGGGCGTGGTGGTGGGTGCCTGCAGTCCCAGCTACTCGGGAGGCTGAGGCAGGAGAATGGAGTGAACCAGGGAGGTGGAACTTGCAGTGAGCCGAGATTACACCACTGCACTCCAGCCTGGGCGACAGAGTGAGACTCTGTCTCAAAAAAAAAAAAAAAGAAGAGGAGGCCGGGTGAGGTGGCCCACGCCTGTAATCCCAGCACTTTGGGAGGCCAAAGCAGGAGGATCACTTGAGGTCAGGAGTTTGAGACCAGCCTGGCCAACATGGCAAAACCCCGTCTCTACTAAAAATAGAAAAATTAGCTGGGGATGGTGGTGCTCACCTGTAATCCCAGCTACTTGGGAGGCTGAGGCAAGAGAATGGAGTGAACCTGGAGGTCAGAGATTGTAGTGAGCTAAGATTGCTCCACTGCACTGCAGCCTGGGCGACAGAACGAGATTCCGTCAAAAAGAAGGTATAAAGGTCTGGGACCTGCAAATAATTTACCTAAAACAATAAATGGAGTTCAAATATGAAGTAACATTTTTGGAAAGCAAATTATAAACTTGTGAGTAAGATACATTAACAAAAACAAAAACAAAAAAACAAAAGCAAAAACAAACTACCCCTTGCTCCCAAGTCCTGGAATTGGAAGATCGAATTGGACAAAATATCAGAGATATCCTCTTAAACTTGGATTATGCACACACTCCTTTTCCTTGACTATCTGAACTGATGGAACAGGAGGCTAAGTCAAATTTACTCCTTTTGGGAAACCAATAGATGAGGAGATAAAGTCAAAGTTTCATATGGTATTTAGAGATGTCCTTTATTTTTTATTTTATTTATTTTTTATAGTCTCATTTTGGAGTGGACAGCTACTGGGATGAGTTGAGGAATTCTGAGTAGAATGGTTTAGACTCATCAGCAACTTCTTGGTTGTTCCTGATAGAGGACTCTCCTTTGACAAACTCACAATAGACACATTAAGATCATAGAATCACAGGAGGATAGGCTGGAAAGCTCTTTAGAAATGGAATCATCTGGCCTTCCCAGATGAGGAAATGGGGATTTGGAGTGGTTCGTGCTTTGTAACCCAATACTCCCCAGCTTGTCCTTCAGAACATGGGCAATTTGGAGTTCTGGGTTAATAAAAGTGCTTTTGTGAACTCAAGGACAACCCGCACATACCCCTAATAAATAATGGCATCTCTCATCAGAATCATAGGCACACCTTGAGATCTGGGGAGAGCACTGAGCTGGGAGTTGGGGGATTGGTGTTCTAGTTCCCCACGACCATCCCCAGCTGAGTGACCAGGAAGCTCATCTACCACAGGAGGCAGTGGAGAGCAGACCCCTGTTCCCTCCCACTCTAACATCCCCTGTGTCTCAGTTCCTGCCTGGGGTGACGGGTACAGTTTCCAGCGCACAGTCTAAGGCCTCAGGACTTTATCCAGGGATCTTTGCTACAGACTGGTTTGTTCTGTAGAGCAGAGATTGGATATACAAATGAACAATTGATGGTCCATTTATAAAAACAAAACACCGACCCACAACCTGTAGCCACCTGCCTAGGAAACCAATCCCTTATCTACAATACCCAGCCTGGGAAGCCAGCCTGCTGGAAGCCAGACTTATGGGAAGTCAGATTGCCATCTCTAGTAACAATCCAGGAAGTCAAACAATAGCTTCCATAACAATCAGCCCCAAATGGCCAAGACTTGTTTAATAACTGATAGCTTCTCTAATTTTTGTCCCTACTTCCAACTTAGGACCAATTAGACAGAGCCCACTATGCACCACTAACCAATCCCATAGGATGCCCTGTTCCTGACACCAACAGCCTCCAATGAGGTCACATCTAAAGCCTTTCCCCCACCTTTTATCCCACAATAAAGCTCTCCCACTCCTCTGCCTGCCTTTAGGTCACTGCCACATGCAAGTGACAATGGCTGACTCCCTTGCTGAAGCAAACTCTGAATAAATAGCCTTTGCTGTTCTCATTTGGTTGGCCTTTGCCACTTTCCACCCAGCAGTAATGTAAGGATAAGACTAGAATGCTGGGCTCCATCCACTTCCACCTTCCTCTTGGCCCCTGAGGGTTCCAGTAAGGAGGTTAGAAGCCAGAGACATGTGGGCGCACGAAGACCCCTCCCTCCCACACCAAGACCCATCCATTCCCAGCCTTCAAATCTTGTTTTGTGTGGTCTCCCCTGTGGCTGACCCCAATGTTATTGATAATGACAGAAAAAAGACAGTGTTCATGAAACAGAAAATCTATGTAACTTCAGCTTGGGTCTGTCTTGCTGCTGGCAGTGTACTTAGATGTACGTTTTCCGTTAGTTTTGTCACCTGTGAGCTAGAAAATTGCAGCTTTGGGTTAGGTCACTGGAGTTGGGTCAAGATTCTCTTTAAGAGCAATGGAGTATGAAACCCGCTCCAATTTGCTCAGACCCAGGTAATTTTTTTCAACTCGCTTTTGCTGATGATTAATAATTTAGTATTTGACAGCAGGAGAATGTGAAAATGTAAAAAAACATGTATTAAAAAAATTAGGCCGGGCACATTGGCTCATGCCTGTAATCCCAGCAATTTGGGAGGCTGAGGCTGGTGGATTGCTTGAACCCAGGAGTTTGAGACTAGTCTGGACAACATAGAGAGAACCTGTCTCTACAAAAAACAAATACAAAGTAGCCCGGTGTCATGGCATGCACCTGTAGTCCTAGTACTCAGGAGGCTGAGGTGGGAGGATTGCTTGAGCTCGGGAGGTTGAGGCTGCAGTGAGGCAAGATCGTGCCACTGCACTGCAGCCTGGGTAACAGAGCAAGACCCTGTCTTGAAAAAACAGAAAACAAAACAAAACAAAAACAAAAACAACCCGTTTATTTACACAGAGGTCATTGAACTCCTGCCTGCCAGACTCGTGACTTACTATCAAATTAGATTTTCATTATGTCTATGAAAGCATAAGTTTATGCAGATGCAGTTGGGTCATTGTTATCATTTTCTTTTCACATCTTCTTTTCTATAGTCAAAAATTGATTGACAGAGTGTTGGATGAGAAAAATGCCTGGAGTGTTGGTTTTATTGTTCTGAGTTTTTTTTTTTTTTTGTATGCGTTTGACCACCTGCATCTTCATTTTCAGGGACGCTTATTATAAAAGTACAGTTCACTGGGCCTCGATCAGACCCACGGAATTGGAATTCTGGGGGGTGGAATCTGCATTTTTTTTTCAGGCTCCTCATGTGAGTTCATGAACTCAGTCTATGGGTTTTACACCACATGGCTTCTGTGTTATTGGATGGAGAGGGATTCTATTATGGATGAAAAAAACTCAGAAAAGGAGGTTAAGTGGCCCGCTAAAGGTCACAGAATCAGTTAATAGGTGGTTGTAACATACAAAACCCAAGGAGTAGAATGGTAAAGCGATTTGGATCTGTAAGTCTCTCTGAGGCTTTGGGTCAAGTGCCTAGTATTTGCAACTCATAAAATAAATCACTTAATAAAACACGATACTGTTCTCAGTCACAAGTTCATTGAATGGGGTGGAGAACCTGGTGCTATTTCTGGAGCTTTGGTTTATCTGGGTGTGGCTCTTGGGCAGTGAGGTGTTAGGGTCTTAGAGACCTGGGCTCCAACATGGCCCCTCACTCAGGTGGACTTTCTTAACTGAATGAAGGAACCAGGACCTCTGGTTGTCCTGTTCATAAAGCAGTCATAATAATGCCTCTCCCTTTCCAAGGAGAGTCAAGGCGGTCACAGCATCTTTGAGCAGAGGCTTCACAACATCAGTTTCCCCTGTGATCTGGGGGATTCTGTGGTGGTTTAAGCCATAGCAACCCCCTCCCCCTTTTGGGGAAGTAACCTAATCAGGAAGACTGTTTTAATCAGAATGATGCCCCCTCTTCCTTCCTCTTCTGCTTATGGTATTTGACTTTAATTAATTAATTAATTTATGATGGGGTCTCACTCTGTTGCCCAGGTTGGAGTGCAGTGGCATGATCTCTGGCTCACTGCAATCTCCACCTCCCAGGCTCAAGCCATCCTCCCACCTCAGCCTCCCAAGTTGCTGAGACTACAGGTGCACGCCAGCACACCTGGCTAATTTCTGAATCCTTTGTAGAGAAGGGGTTTCACCATGTTGCCCAGGCTGGTCTCCACCTCCTGAGCTCAAGCAATCCTCCTGCCTCAGCCTCCCAAAGTGCTGGGATTATAGGCATGAACCACCGCGTTGGGACGACTTTATTTTATTTTATTGCAGTCACTTTGCAGGGCCAATGACCTTCTCTGGGAGAATGGGGAGAGAGCTGAAAGGAAACACCTTGGGTGGGCTGCCTGCCGAGTTGAGGCGTTGTCCCCTTTCCAAAGCAGCCAGCAGTTGCTGCCATGTCACGGCACCCTGTAAGAGTGGCCCCTGGCAGTTCAGTGTCCAAGTCCCAGGCTGGATGGGTCCCTGACCCTACACTTCCCACACTGCTGTTCCAATGAACACAGAATCAATGACCAAATCCAAGCCTTTCCACAAACAGAAATTGAAGGTAAGATGAACACTGCATTTATGTAGAACCTGCACTTTATTTAACAAGAATTGTTTTTGTAAACTGTAGTATATGCAGAGAGAAAAAATTCTTGCTGAAGCAACAGTCTGCAAAGGTCCTTCTTGCCTGTTTTATGTACTCTGGGTTAGAAAGCCATGTCTGCCCAAATGAGGCAGGTCTGTCTCCCCATCTGCAATGCTCCAATGCATTTGGTGCTCACCTAACATAGATCACTTGCGCTATACAACTGAGTCCTAATGAAGGCTTCTTGCTCCCCGATTACTGCTGACATCCCCTTCAAAGAAGCAGGGTTTGTGCTGGTCCCTGTCTTTCCCCTTACCCTGGTTCTGAGGATTCTTTTCCACCGTTTTCATGCTGTTCTGGTTGAAGCAGGCTCTCATGGGCCGGGCTGTTTCTTTTTTAAGTCTGTGCTTGAGCTTGCTCAAAGTTCCACATCTGAAGTCTTTTTTGTGGGGCGGACTAGGAGGCATTACTTCCTTCCAAAGTGCTCTGAGAAATGCTAGCCGCTAATTACTTATTAATAACCTACCCTGTGCTGCAGCTCTGTGTTCTGACCCATGCCGGCTGCTCGGTCAGCATTTTGGCCCCTGGAATTCTCGGCTGTACTGTGGTGAAGAGAGGCTAAACACAAAGCAAGACAAATAGAACAAGCCAAAATTTCTTTACTCATTCAAGCACAGTTGAAAAGTTAGAAAACACAGATGAGCTGAAAGGAGAGAGGATCTTGCAGCAGAAATAGAAGCATCAACATTTTGGTCCACATCACAGGAGACCCTGAGGAACCTGCCGTCTGCTTTTTCCACATAACATGGCTTCTTGAGCATATTTTCACGCCGTTCTCTTATTTTTAAAATACATTAGTATCCCACTGTATAGATGTTCTGTATATATCTGAGGGCTGTTGGACAGCATAGGTTGTTTCTGAATGTTTGGTATTATAAACAACAGTAGGGTGAGCACCCTGTGGCTGTCTGCTTGCAGCAGGAGGGCTGTTTTCAATGTCTTTGTGGTTGGATTACATCTGAGCTGAAAACAGATTTCTCTACTAGGCAGTAGCAAACTTGCGGGGATGTCATGATGTTCTCAGGTCACCAGGAAGCATCTTCCTGGCTGCCCCAGCCCAAAGGGGACCTGCTTAACCCTTTGAGCTCACCTTCAAGGGCTGCACTTTCTCATTCTCACAGTGATTCCTGGCCACACGTCAGTAGGAGGTAGGAAGGGCAAGCATTACTGTTATTTTTAGGAGGAGAGAGCAGACACACACTAACTAAGGTGTCCTTGATGGTCTCCATCTGATATGGTGTGGCTGTGTCCCCACCCAAATCTCATCTTGAACTGTAGCTCCCATAATTCCCACGTGTTGTGGGAGGGAACCGGTGGGATGTAACTGAATCATGGGGGCATTTTCCCCCATATGTTCTCATGGTAGTAAGTCTTGTGAGATCTGATGATTCTATAAGGGATTTCCCCTGTCACTTGGCTCTCATTCTTTCTTGTCTGCTGCTGTGTAAGATGTGCCTTTTGCCTTCCACCATGATTGTGAGGCCTGCTCAGCTGTGTGGAACTGTGAGTCCATTAAACCTCTTGTTCTTCATAAGTTACCCAGTCTTGAGTATGTCTTTATCAGCAGCATGAAAATGGACGAATACGCCATTCATGCACCGATGAAACTTGTCTTATAGCTTGTCTACTTCTTCTTCTAACTGGATCCCCTTTCTCATCTGTGACCCGAGTTCAAGACTGACGCTGCCATAAGGTCCTGTTGCCATCCCTCCCCTGGGAGTGATAAGGGAGGAGGTCACTCATTACGTCCCATCTGTTGACCTTTTTTGGCTCTGTGAGCTCCTCAACCACTCTACCACAGGCATTGATGACTCCAGTAGAAGCCAAGTGACTGTCAATCTTTCAAATGGATTTTGGGATAGAATGGATCAGCAGTGGCATTGCAGGTGATGGGTCTGTAATGGCTCTCCTTGGGTTTCCTGGGTGAAAAGTAGGCTTTTCAGGAGACTTCTCTGTACACTTGGATGTCACTTTTTCTTCTTTACTTCACTGTAAATGTTTCTACCCCTGTCCAAAATCAAATTTGCCATCTATACCCTGGCATGGGGAGGCCATTTCAGCATGGGGCACAGGTCCTCACATGGCATTGGCAGACAGACACTTGGCCCTGCAGTTTGGGTTTTATTTATTTATTTTTTGAGACGGAGTCTCGCTCTGTCACCAGGCTGGAGTGCAGTGGCGTGATCTCAGCTCACTGCAACCTCCGCCTCCCCGGTTCAATGGATTCTCCTGCCTCAGCCTCCCGAGTAGCTGGGACTACAGGCGCCTGCCACCACGCCTGGCTATTTTTTGGGTTTTTTTTTTTGTATTTTTAGTAGAGATGGGGTTTCACCATGTTGGTCAGGCTGGTCTCGAACTCCTGACCTCATGATCTGCCTGCCTTGGCCTCCCAAAGTGCTGCGATTACAGGCGTGAGTTACTGCGCCCAGCCGAGTTTGGGTTTTAAAATCACTAAGTTAGTGGTACAATTCTGTGCAGGAAACAATCTCAGTGGTGGTTTGGCTCCAAGCTGTCAAATTACCAGAGCACCTGGCTGGTTATTTTGGGGTCCGTAAGGAGAGAAGATTCCTGCAGTCGTTCCAGTCCATGTGTCAGAGTTTGCCTGTGTTCTGTGTTTATCACCCACATGTTAAGTTCATGTGTTACCAAGACGACCTCCTCAACAATAAAAAAAAATGAGGCATTTCAAAACTTTTAATGCCTTTCAATCTAGCAATTCAGTTTCTGGGAATCTATTATTTAGAAATTAATCACAAACCACTAAATAAGTATATTCAAGGATGCGCATGGTAGTGTTATAATACTGTTTTGGAGAGGGAGAGGAAGAAAATCAACAGGAAAAAACTGACAGGACATCTAAAGGGGATTGGTTAAGAAAATCACGGGAAGCCAGAGCCGTCATTCATAACAATGAAGGGAAGGTTACTCGGGTACTTGAGGGAAATGTTCAGAATCTAACTGTGAGGGGAAAATGCAAGGGACAAAACAAGTATAATTTGGTACATTTCTGCTATATGTGTAGAATGAATGAACACACGCCAATACGTGGGCATTAGTTGGAGCTGGCTGGAGGCATATTACTTCTCTTTTATGTCTTTTCCTCCTCTGGCCCTTTTTCTCTTCCTCCTGCCTGTTTTCTCCTCCATCTCCTCCCCTCCTCCTCCTCCTCCTCCTCTTCCTCCTCCTTCTCCTTCTTCTTCTTTTTCTTCTTTTTTTTTCTGATAGAGTCTCGCTCTTTCGCCCAGGTTGGAGTGCAGTGGTGTGATCTCAGCTCACTGAAATCTGCGCCTCCCAGGTTCAAGCAATTCTCCAGCCTCAGCCTCCTGAGTAGTTGGGACTACAGGCACGTGCCACCATGCCCAGCTAATTTTTGTATTTTTAGTAGAGACGGGGTTTCATCATGTTGGCCAGGCTGGTCTTGAACTCCTGACCTCAGGTGATCTACCCGCCTCGGCCTCCCAATGTGCTGGGATTACAGGCGTGAGCCACCGCACCCAGCCCTCCTTTTTCTTCTTTGTCTTCATCTTCATCTTCTTCTTTGGCAGATTTTCAGCTGTTGTGATTAGCAAGACCCAGTGGCAGTGCCTTAACCAGCATTTTAAACTCACAGGAGAGAGCGGTGTAGTTTCCCATTTTTCCTAACATAAAACAAAGAACTAGTTGAGGTTCCCTAATTTGGTAGCATTTTAAACTTCTATAGTGCACGCATCTTTGTTACTTCATGTTGTCTACACAGTTTCACTCTTTAAGTGAGAAATGAGGAGATAAAATGACTTATTAAAGTTTAAGGGGACCCTATTTCCTGAGCTCAAAGCTTGGGCATATGGCCGCTGGGTCTTAGAGCACTGGGATATAGGTGGAATACAGGTTAGAATTCTTAAAATCAATAGTTCCTGGAAAACCAGTGTGGTTACCACCCATCTGTGGGCCCGCATTTCTCTCCAGCCATCCAGGGAAGAGGATGCTGGAAGCTTGTCCCGACCCCACCTCCTGCTGGATGGGAAAGTGTGCCTGAAGAATCTTACTCCCCATAGTGGGAATGTTTTTAAATGAGGAGGTTCCATGGCAGAGACAACTGGGAGAAACTGGTTTTGAACAGAAGGCTCCTTCTGAAAACCTTTCCACAAAACACACATGCATGTGTGCACGTGCACACACTCACAGAGACACAGACACAGACACAGCTGAGTATATGTGTGTGTGAGTCTGAGTCTGAATTAGATGCAACAGTATCTGCAGCCTAGGTGGAAGGTCTGCCTCAGGAAGGAGGGAGGCCAACAGCCCACAGGTGGGAATCACCTGAAGCTGTGAAACAGAGAACAGACTTCTGGGGAGAAGCAGGAGAATTCCTTGAAAAAATGTTTAAATAAACTGCAGCTTCCTTATTCTTTTTGGAAGAACCAGAGTTGTTGGCTCGAAGCAGGGAAAAACATCATTCTGGAGACATTTAAAAAGTTTTCTAGGGGGTAGACTCTACTGAGAGAGGTGAGAGAGTGTGCCTTGGGAGGGGACAGTGGAGCGGGGCTCGGGGAGGTGAGCAGGCTTCCAGGACCGCTGGATTCTCCAGGACACTCCTCCCTGTGCAGAGTGGCCCAGAGCAAAGTGGATGCAAGGGAATCCATCAGGGAGGGCGGGAGTGTGCAGAGATTCCAGGTACTCGGGAAGGGCCGTCAGCAAAGAGGTGGGGACCGGGGAATAAGCAGGACTCAGGGCCACCTTGGAGCAGCCAAGTGAAAGCAGAGGAAGGAGAGGGATCCGGACAAGGGGACAGGATCTCGTACCCACCAGAGCCTGGTGACTTCAGAACTAGAGGGCTCCTTGGTGGGAGCAAGGCCATCAGGACTGTATCCAGTGTATGGAAATAGGACACCATGCAAGTGAAAGTGAGCAGGGCCTGGCCCAAGTGGAGAAGCTGGTGGTGCTAGAGCCTCAGCACTCTCTGGCCTTTTCTTTCTCCCTCCCTCCCCTTCAATTGGAATCCACTGCGATGCCATTCGGACCATAGGGTGACTCTACGCCCTGTGGTAGACCACAGTGTTCTTTCTCAGATTTAGTGACAACTGTGGGATGGGCTGGAGGTGGGTGCAGGGGTTGGGAGTGCTCTGAAGGCTTGCCAGCAGAGAGGGGGCATCTGAGTGAGGGACACAGGGATTCAGGCTGGGGCGATAAATGCTGTCCTGGAGAGGTACTCAGCCGGGGTAGCAAATATGAACATCCACAGGAGCCGCCCACAGATTTGGTGGGCACAGGAGGAGAAGGGAAGCCAAATGGGCACACCCTGTTAGAGGGACGTGCCTCCCCGCAGCTCCGGCTGGAGCCCTCTGGGTGGGAATTGAGGCTGCTGTCACCAGAGGGGCTGATTTTCTAGGAGATTCTGCAGAGTGGCGTGTTCGTGCAACACCTTTCATTTATAAAATGCTGTTGATTAATTTAAAACCAGAACAATACTGTCTCAGCCAAACATAGCACATTCTTTGGGCCATGGGCTTATGACTCCTGCTGCAGTAGCGAACCTGATGATGCTAGGTCCAGACTGGCATGGCGTGGGGCATGTTGTCCCTTCTAATTTACAACAGAGCCCCTGACTAGGTTGGAAGCCAGTGTAGCCATGTGGGTGTAGCAAAATAGATGGAATGCAGGCTTTCAGTTAATCTGCACACGTTCCTTTCAGGATACAGCAGTCTTATTTTGTAATTGAGAAAAAAGGGGAGCTCAGAGAGGTACATAGTTGGCAGGGAGTAGCAGGTTTTACTCGAGCTCTTGCTGATATTCAAGACTGATTTCTCATTACTTATAGCTTTTGTGTAACAGAGAATGGCTCAGATAGAGTGAATGTTACTGTATTAGGGTTCTCCAGGAAACACCAATAGAATATATCTATATGTATACCTATAGATATAGAAATGTAGGAAGAGATTTACTGTGAGGGATTGACGGATTACATGATTATGGAGGCTGGGAAGTCCCACAATCTGCTGTCTGCCAGCTGGAGGCCCAGGAAAGCTGGTGGTGTGGTTCTAGTCCAACTCAGACGCCTGAGAACTAGGAGACTGATGGGGTAAGCCTGAGTCCAAGTCTGAAAGTCTGAGAGCCAATGTCCAAAGTCATGAAAAGATGGAAGACCCGGCTCAAGGAGAGAGAGGAAATTTGCCCTTTCTCTGCTTTTTTCTTCTATTTGAGTCCTCATAGGACTGGATGATGCCCTTCCACCCTGGGGAAGGTGATCGTCTTCGCTCAGTCTACTGATTCAAATGCCAATCTCTTCCAGAAACACCCACACAGGCACATCCTGAAATAAGGTTTTATCAACTATCTGGGCATCTCTTAGCCCAGTCAAGTTGACACACAAAATTAGCTGTCAATGCTACCATATACACTGCTAATAGGAATCTGGTGAAGCAAACTCTCCAGAAGGAATGGCTGCCATCCCCAGGGTCAAATTCCTGCCTTTTCCATTCTAGTTGGGAACATTCTGAAAGACCAAGAAACAGTATCAGGGGCTAGGATGGAGAGTTATAAGATGGCATGGACAGTCATTTGTCATGTGCATTTCATTAATTCACTCATTCATTCAACACACGCCTAATGAGGGCCTGCTCAGTGCTGGGCTCTCTGTTCTAGGCACTTGGGATCCAGGAGTGAAATTATTAGACAAATGGCTCTGCCCTTGTGATGCCTACATTCTAGCTGGAGGAGGCAAACTATACACAATGCATGTAATAAGCAAATCACATGGTAGGTTAGGAGGTGACAAGTGTTATTCCAGAAATACAAAAAAGGAGGCAGATAGGTGTGTGGGGGGGGGGTGGGTGGGGGAACTGCAATTGTGATTGGTTTGATGACCGTGTGTCTCATTGAAAGGGTAGCATTGGAACAAGGCTGTGGCAGGAGCATGCCTCCTGTGAGAAAAGCAAGGAGGTCAGAGCAGCCAAGTGCAACAAGGGAGCAGTGTTGAGGTTCGGGATCCCAGAGCCCCACTCACCCAGGGCTGGGTGCCATTATGCCATTCATTGCCCCATCTCTCCAAGTCTCTAATTCCTCAAGTGTAAATGCGGTGGATTACATTTCCCCTGCTTCACAAGTGTTGGAGGATCCACTGTGAAAACTTTGAAGATTGATTTTTATATTTACGTGTGGGGCTGCCCTAGGAAAAACAGTCTAGTCACATTCTTATTCCTCCTAGACAGGATGGGCACCATGAAGCCTCCCCCAGCCGCTCTGTCTGTAGGGATGTCCCACTCTCTGCTTCTACAGCATCCAGGTGCATCAGTTGCCAGAAGGCCAGCTTCCCCAGCCCCTGCTGGCTTCATGGGCATTTGACCTCTGCAGTCACACAGGGACTCATGTTCAGAAGAGCCCTGTGCATGGTTGAATCCTCTGCCATTGCCATCTTTAAATACTCCATGATTTTATCTTTACACTTGTGATGAAGTCCAATGGGACAATACAGCATGAACCTGAGCAGAGGAGATACGCGTGGAATGTGTGTTTGCTGCCATTCCTTGCCTCATGAGCACAGAATTCTGGTGCTCCCATGATGGTGGGAGTTCAGAAAGACTCAAAGTGAGAACAAGATTACTCAAAGTGAGTACAAGTGTTACATCTTTGATTAAGAATGGGCCTGATGGGCCATGCTTTCCATTCAAACCAGAATTTGACTCAAAATGGAAAGAAGCATATGATGTTCTAAGGACATCATCAACCAAGGAAGCCTAGCATATTTTTTTCATTCCTGTTGTTTCTCTGTGTTAGTCAACCACTTATGCCAGTAGTTATGACATAGGAAGAAAGGGAACTAGCCTTTCTTTTCGTTCTTTTCTTTTTGAGATAGGGTCTTGGTCTGTCACCAAGGCTGGTGTGCAGTGGCACGATCTCAGCTCACTGCAACCTCTGCTTCCTGGGCTCAAGCAATCCTGCCACCTCAGTTTCCCAAGTAGCTGGGACTACAGATGCATGCCAGCACACCCGGAAACTTTTTTTTGTATTATTTGTAAAGATGGGATTCCACCATATTGCCCATGCTGGTCTCCAACTCCTGGGCTCAAGTGATCCATCTGCCTTGGCTTCCCAAAGTGCTAGGATTACAGGCATGAGTCACTGCACCTGGCCTTCAGTCCTGTCTTAATCCTCAGTAACTCAAAGGCAGAGGGTGCTGGTAGAATGTATGCATATCCAGAAATGAAATAAAAACAGCAAAGCTAGTTTTTGTGCAGCATTTCCAGTAAGGGATTGGTTGAAAGGTCAGGGCAATTGTGTCATTGTGTGCCTCTGAATGCAATCATCTGTACTGGTTAACCCCCCTCCCCACCCGCAAACCTATTTATGTGTAATTTAGGAAATACAAATTCTATAATTTCTGTGATTCTGCATGTGAGCTACATGCTTTGAGCTAAATGCTTCCATTAGTATTGTAAGATGGCAAGGCACAGGAATGGTAAGATTCGTGCTATCAATTTACGTTTAATTTTTCCAAACCTAGCAGGTATTAAATAGCAAATAATAACACTGCAAGTCAAAAGAGAGACAGCAGGAGAAAGGAAAAGTACTTATATTTTAGTACCTTTCCTGGCACCTTCTTTCCTGCTTTTTGGAAAAGGGGCTCAGCATTTTCACTTTGCACTGGGCCCTGTGCATTCTGTAACCGGCTCTGGGCAGCTCAACTGGTGCCCAGCAAACACTGTCTCCTGCTCACTCCACTCCAAGTCCCAACTAGGGCCAACAGTGGCAAGAATGAGCTGTCACTGTGAACTCAGCCCTGGTCCCAAAGAGTTTCTGCTGTGATTCCCATCACTTTTATTTTCAAGGAATTAAGGCAAAAACTTCAGGCTCTGTTTGGGGTCAATGTTGGGCCCATTCTCCTTAAGAGGGAATAATAAGTTATTTAATTGTCTATAGGCCAGAGAGCATCATAAGACACATACATTTTTAAAAATAAAATTTCACATAACCCCAATATATAACAAAAAGAGGAAAAAAAGAGCCAACATAGATATTCTCTGAAATGTGTAAACCCTTTGGAAATTTCCATGACAGAGGGTTTAGAACATTCTCTAACGGCAATTTGCACACAACAAAAAGTCACATCTGTATCTGATTACCTTATGGAGATTTCCCAGGGACTTTTCCCCAAAGGTGTGTTACAGCCCATGCTTTCAATAGTAAGGATAGATAAAAGATAGACTGGATTAAGAAAATGTGGCACATATACGCCATGAAATACTATGCAGCCATAAAAAATGATGAATTCATGTCCTTTGTAGGGACATGGATGAAATTGGAAATCATCATTCTCAGTAAACTCTCGCAAGAACAAAAAACCAGACACCACATATTCTCACTCATAGGTGGGAATTGAACAATGAGATCACATGGACACAGGAAGGGGAACATCACACTCTGGGGACTGTTGTGGGGTGGGGGGGAGGGGGGAGGGATAGCATTGGGAGATATACCTAATGCTAGATGACGAGTTGGCGGGTGCAGCATACCAGCATGGCACATGTATACATATGTAACTAACCTGCACAATGTGCACATGTACCCTAAAACTTAAAGTATAATAAAAAAAAGAAAAAAGAAAAAAAGATGTTAACTTTGGATGCTATCCTTAAAAAAAAAAAAAAAAAAAAAATCCTTGTCTTTTAACACTAGAGGTCACTCTGCAACCGCAAATGCGAAATAAGCACCCTGGGGCTCCAGAAGGTCAGCACAGCTAATCTGTATAAATTGCTGAACCATGAGCCAAATTTGTACCTAATTACGGGTTGCTTTGATGCAGCCCTGCTCCTATTAAAAGTTTCTCTCTTTCCTGCGGAATTGTGGATGTTGTGACTTATATGTTTCTACTGAGCCCTAATATTTCTCAGCTAAGCAGGGGCATTGCAGGCGCTGTAACCAAGAACACACATCTCTCTACATTCCAGATTTTTGATGTTCATTATCCAGATGGAAAAGAGCATCTGCCACTTGGGTATCAAATGGTGATAACTTGGTCTTTATTTCTTTATGAGACTGAGGTCGAGACAGATTTAACACAGCCCTGCATGTGGGTGTGCAAAGACTGCAGCACAACACGTTGTGCAGAAACGATTGACAAATATTTTCAGAGTTTCTCTGTCCTGTTTTTGGAGATACATAAAACTGACTCTGCATCCAGTGTATGGAAATAGGGTTATTTGCATCTATTGGGGATTGGAACCCGCAAATGGTTTCTTAATCGAAAATTAAAATCCTTGTGCAGCCTCCCTAGAAGACTTCAATTTCCTTTGGCTAGTTACCCTTTCGGAGTAATTAATGTTATTTCTGATTTGGATTCCTGAGGGTTTGGATATCTGTCTATGCAGTAATTTCACATATAATTGCATGCAAAAATGTGTGTTTTATTTCTTTACTGGCTCCTAATCTGTGGTATTTTTGTCTGTGATGGATGGGAGTTATGAGGGTCTTCCCGGTCTCTTCGTTTAGGGAGAGTGGAATTCCTGAGCTGGGCAGGCAAAAAGACCTGAATATCAAACAAGGAAAAATAACGGGAATAGTGGGAGGTTGCCACTCTCTGCAATATCTTCCTGAGGCATGGATGGGAATTTTGCAGCAGAGGCAGGTGATACACAGGAAATGCAAAGCTCTCTTCTTTGGAGGGCGGGCTCGGCTCCCATGCTAGAAGGGCCTTGACCCTGGCAGCCTCAGCTGGGGTGGAGGGCAGTCTCCTTGCCGTTCTGCTTAGCCCCCAGCACTTGCAGCAGATGAAGAGCTGGTGTGGATCAAGTGGAGCTGCTGTGCTGCTCCTGGGTCCAATTCCTCACGTGCGGGGGTGGCCACATTTAGGAAGATTTGAGCCCTAGAGCAGCCAGACGCCTTCCTCTCTGGATTATAGCACAATTGCGCAATCACCCTGACCTCCTCTGTGTTGGATTTTCTGTTGTATTTTGCTTAGATTTAGAGCACTCAAGGTGGTAGAGATCATGACTCTCTGTAAGGAGATAACAAAAATACCCTATGGTCACTTATCTGGGCACCTAGCCAGTCCAACCATCGATTTCCCATCTCGATTCACAAGGTGCTGAATGGAGCCGATCAATTCAACAGCACCGATGGGACTCAAATATTCCCATAATCTATATTATCAGTGGACTTCCTTCCTGGTGTCCTCATCTGACCTGGTCACCGTGGCTTCTTGATCGGAGAAATTAAAGCAGGGATTGGGAGGTCTTTATAATGGGAGAATGTCGGCTTTAGCGTGGCCACTCTGGGGGACTGAGGGTTCACCATGCCCACAGCCCTGCTGCGAATGCTTTTAGTAATGTGCACGCTTGGATTTAAATTAGGACCCCCAATTAGTCTCTTGTTTTCTAGCAGCCTGCAAAAACACCATTTAGGGAGGAACTGTTTAGAAAGCAGGTTTTTACTTAATAAACAGTGATCAATCGAATTGATTAACCATGAACACATTCCCACTGAGTCTGTGGGTGGCGCTTGTTGTTGATAATTGCGGTTCATGAGTACAAGACTATTAAGTGGCTGCTCATAGACGATTTCCCAGCTCTTTCACCTAAGAGAACTGGGGGCGCGCTCTGGGGGTGCCAGCAACTGTTGACAGCATTTTTTGGGTTGGGGCTGTGCCTGAGCCAGCCTCTGCCCCCAGCAGGCCTTTGGAGCATCTCTATCAATTGTGGCCATTTACTAGACACTGGCAGACATTTTTGTAAACCTCGCATCTGTTTTTTCACTAATTCACGCGGTAATTAGGTGTTCTCACGCCGGCTTTGTGGCTTTACATAAACGGTAAGTGGAACCGCCTGTGCATTAGAATTAGTGCTGTGTTCTGTGCGAGGCTTATTACCACCGAGGCTGTCTCTCTGCTCGCTAGAACGGCAGCTAGAAAACTGGGAGGAGAGCTTCCTGGCAGCGTTAGCAAACTAGCAGCCCCGGAAGGGCGATGAGAAAGATGTAAGTGAAGGCGGGTTCGGCGGGAAAGCCCCCGGTTGCCCTGCGCGGTTGCGGCGCGCGCCTGGAGTTGCGCTTGATGAACGCAGCCCGGGGGCGTAGCGAGCACGGCCGGGCGGGCTGCCCGGGGCTCCGGGCCCAGCTCCCAGCCCAGGGGGCGGACTGTTCTTTGTGGGACAGAGGGGAGAAGACGCCTGCCATTTGGAACCCCTGCTGATGCTCCAGCTCATTTTGGGCAGGTTTCTGAGCCTCTCTTGGCGTAGTTTACCTAATTAACAAAAGTACAGAATAGCAACGCAATGTCTTCTATTATGTGGGTTAGAACGCCCTTTATGCCCTCGGTGCCGGCCCTGGGTAAACGGGAAGCCGCCAGAGGGCTGGGTGACTTTACAGCTGCCTTGACCAAGGACTCCTCGCGGCCGAATGATCTCTTGCGCCCTCTAGCGGTGTGCATAGCAACTCTCCGTGGACACCAACCTGGTGGTCCTGGATCTTCACCCTGAGTCAATGGCCCTGCCCCAGCCCTAGAGGTTTTCCTTGCGCTGAGGAAGGGACCCAGGCCTTGGTGTTTTTTGCAAGCGCCCCAGGAGATTCTAACGTGCCTCCAAGCTGGAGAACTTCTGCTAGAAACCAAGGCAAGACAGAGCCACCGTGATAGGTGGTAAACCATATGTGCTTCAAAATATGTTTATTACTTATGTGTTTATTATTATTATTTTAAACATAACATTTACCCGTGGGTAGTTTTGATTTTGTTTTTTGTTTTTGAGATGGAGTCTCGCTCTGTTGCCTAGGCTGGAGTCCAGTGGCTCAATCTCAGCTCACTGCAACCTCTGCCTCCCGGGTTCAAGCAATTCTCCTGTCTCAGCTTCCCAAATAGCTGAGACTACAGGCGCAAGCCACCACACCTGGCTAATTTTTGCATTTTTAGTAGAGACAAGGTTTCACGATATTGGTCAGGCTGGTCTCAAACTCCTGACCTCAGGTGATCCACTCACCTCAGCCTCCCAAAGTGCTGGGATTACAGGCGTCAGCCACCCGCCCAGCACTTACCTATGGGTAGTTCTAATTTGGCCATTTCCAATCCTCTAGGAAGACTCTGCAGATTGTCTGGGCTAACAGCTATTCCAAGCCCTCCTGTCTCTTTCCACCTTCTGCTAGAGGCTGAAGAAACTAAATCAGTACGTGATTTCTTAGTCTCTCTTAATGCAGGGGTGGCCGTGTGACACAATGCTAGTCAATATGATGTAAGTATAAGGAAAAGTCCACTCAGGGGTGTTTCTGGAAAAGCTTTTCTCATCTTTTTTTTTTCCTGTTAAAAATAGATATAGAAGATCACCACCCACTTTTCTCTTCCTCTTGCTTTAGATGTAGATGTGATGTCTGGAACTCATGCAGCTATCTTGCAACGACCAGGATGAGGCTAAGAGAATAGGAGAGATCCTTGCTCAAACAGGGTAAGCCAACCCCAGAAGCAACTTGCCTCCAGACTTTTTATTATGAGGAAAAATAAATCCCTAAACGTTTAAGCCGTTGGTAGGTTATATGTTAGTTGCAGTCAAATAATTCAAAACAAATATACTTTCAGATGAAATATCATGATGAAATGCTGCCTAGAAGAGAAATCAAAAGAAAAATAAAACTTTTTGAAGTGCATGCAATGGGCCAGGCCCTGGGCTTTCACATGCATTTTCATGCAGTACCAAAGACATTGGTGTCATTATTACTATTTCCATTTGTTGAGAAAACTGAGGTTGAATAATTTTCCTTTTATCAAACAACCTGTTTAGTATGAAGGACCAATTATGAAATGCAAGAGTCAAATATTCAGAGAGTTTTATTTGTCTCCAGAGCCCATGCCTTTTCTTAGAATTTTTTCCCCCTACTGCCTCTTGCTTGCCAAGAAGAGATGCTGCAGTCAAGCCTTGCTGGGGAGGCTGGAGAGGGCAGCCAGGCTGCCTCAGCTGGAAGCAGGGACACAGGGGTGACTGCAGTGCCGTCAAGCAGAATATGGCATGTCTAACTCTAAGAACCTTGAACTGCCTCCCCATCCCCACAGCACACACAACAATGATGGTGGCCCTGGGAGGAATTAGCTGGCCAGGATCTGGAGCCAGCCTCTTACATCAGAGAGAGATGGACAGAGTGGTGCAGCATGGTGGAACCACAAGCTGGGAAGGGAGGGGAACAAAGCTTCTGGCAACTTCTTGAGGGAATGTTTACTTTATTTTGTTTTTTGAGATGGAGTTTTGATCTTGCTACCAGGACTGGAGTGCAGCGGCACAATCTTGGCTCATTGCAACCTCCACCTCCTAGGTTCAAGAGATTCTCCTGCCTCGGCCTCCTGAGTAGCTGGGATTACAGGTGTCTGCCACCAAGCCTGGCTAATTTTTTGTATTTTTAGTAGAGACGGGGTTTTACTGTGTTGGCCAGGCTAGTCTCGAACTCCTGACCTCAGGTGATCCACCTGCCTCGACTTCGCAAAGTGCTGGGATTACAGGCATGAACCACAGCACCTGGCTGGGATTGTTGACTTTGGATGATATGAAGACTGAAAATCTGGCAATGTGGGCTCAAAATGAGAAGTGACGCCTCATCCAGTTCTGCAGCAAAGGCAGAGAACTGTGTATTTAATGTAGGGGATGGAGACCTGATACCAGAAACCCACTGGAGATCGCACATTTGAATACCTGTATTGTGAAAATGCATGTGTTATGAAAGGGTCGACCCTCTTCATAGTTTGTGGGGTCAACCATTCTCCATCAGTCTCTCATCTTCACACAGGACTGTGTTAAAGACCCTCCCCCTCCTCCAGCCACTGTTATATATGGCCAGGTGGACACGGACCCTGGATGGCTCTAACATAGAAGATTGAGGTGCCCAGAGAGGGCCCACATTAGACCTCAGCCCCGCAGTTAGCCATCCCTCCAACTGTGCCAAAAGGTGTGGCAGCATCCCCTCTCTGAGGTAGAGCTGCTGGCTTCTCCCCTAAGCTCCCCATATCACTGATTTGCACCTTCCCCGACTGGATAGATCATTAAGAGAATTGGTTTACAAGGCTCTTGCTGAGCTGCTGGCTGTGGGAGAGGAAGTAAACAGACGCAAGATAGAGCTGTAACATACGATGTTATATCCAGTGCTTAATGAGGCCCATAAAAACAGGAATGCAGGAGCAGCCGCAGATAAATGAATGTGCTTCATGCAGAATCAAGAGTTGACTGTATTTTATTTGATTTAGTTCTAGAAATAGCAGATGTTGTGTCAATTATGGCAAAGTAGTTCTAACTAATCTCTTCATTGAATTCATCTCATTGACCAAAATGGATTAGAAATTATTTTGTTTCCATGATCGTAAGTCAATTTTCTATAGAAAATATACAGAAGAATAAACTGGAGAATTGAAATGACCCTAATCCCACCACTAATAATAACTCATAACAATGGATTATGCTTGCAAGTGCTAACTGGTTCCCAGCCACTATCTAGAACCACTCTTCTGTTAGCACCCTAATTAAACCCTCTAGGAAGTAGGGAGAGCTAGCAGCTGCATGCTTAATATGGGGAAACTGAGGCACTGGGAAGTGGGAAGTTAATAACTAGTCCAGTGTCAACACACTTGGAGGTGGTGGAGTCAGGGTTCGACCTTGGCCATTTAGCTCTAAAACCTGCATTTTTGTTTTTTTTTTTTTTTTGAGATGGAGACTTGTTCTCTTGCCCAGGCTGGAATGCAGTGGCATGATCTCGGCTCACTGCAAACTCCACCTCCTGGGCTCAAATGATTCTCATGCTGCAGCCTCCCAAGTAGCTGGGACCACAGTTGCCTGCCACCACGCCCAGCAAATTTTTGTATTTTTGTAGAGACGGGGTTTTACCATGTAGGCCAAGCTGGTCTCAAACTCCTGACCTCAGTTGATGCTCCTGCCTTGGCCTCCCAAAGTGCTGGGATTACAGGTGTGAGCCACTGCGCCTAGCCTAAAACCTGTATATTTATCCAGCAAAGTCTATTGCCTTTGGGGGAAACCACTATTAATGTGTTTTCTTTCTCTGAAAATGCATGCAAATATCACATATTTTTATATGTATTTACACAAATTGGGATCATATTCTATATGCTGATTTGCAATCTGCTTTGCCATGTAACTGTATATAATGTTATTACAAATAAGTGTTTGATGACTGCATAGTGTTCTTTCATACAGAGGTACACTGGGATATTTTTAAAATCAATCTCCTAACCTCAGGCATCTATGCTGTTTCCACGTGTTGCTGGTTCATTTTATAAATAATGCTGAGATGAAAGCCAGTTTTATGTACATACCTCTGAGTGAATCCCTGATTATTTTGTCTAAGTAAATTCCCATAAGTAACATTACCGGGCAAAAAATATGGTCAGTTTTAATGACAATACTTATATAGATTCTTACACAGATTTAGTTTGGCAAGGAGCTTTGACTAAGACGATGAAATGAACGGACTGGTTTCAAATTTGTAGTTGTGATGACAGCTGTACCCTGAGTTGTATGACAGAGATGCATTTACTGGGCTGGAAAACAAGTCACTTGGTGGCTCTAAGGAACTCCAGGAAGCACCGGGGTGGCTTGTCCTCCTTCACTCCCTCATAGCGCCCTGTTAGACACCCTCACTTGTCTGTCTTCCCTGCCGGACTGTGAGCGGGAGGAGGATCACACATTGACCACATGTCTACCAAGTGTTTTCCCTGAGCCAGGTCCCGGGAGGGAGGGCCCCTGTG
Organism: Pan troglodytes; assembly: GCF_028858775.2. Lineage (NCBI taxonomy): Eukaryota > Metazoa > Chordata > Mammalia > Primates > Hominidae > Pan > Pan troglodytes. The sequence continues at coordinate 90,105,305 of NC_072414.2, read as the reverse complement.
CTCACCTGCATCCCAGAACTAGTGTGGAAGCAGCTGCTCTGGAAGCCTTGGCAGGGCTGCTGAAGCAAACCTCTCCCTCTGGTCTGCCTTCCTCATACTCAGCCTTTAAAATTCGCCCCAGCTACCTTCTCCAGGGATGGAAGTGGACATTATGCCAGGCAAGAGTGACAGTATAGTCAATCCTTGAGAACATCTTAAAAGGTAGGTCCTGCATTATTACCCATACTACAGATGAGGAAGCTGAGGCACCATGAAGTTAGTAACTTGTACGGGACCACACTTCCAGTAAGTCTTAGAATTTGAACCTGCATCTGCTTCACTCCCAAGATCTTATTTTTCCCACTGAACCTTGAGGCTTTTAGGAGACAGGTTTAGCAGTTCAGGCTAGGGTTAGGTGTAGGCTTTGGTACTTGGGTCCTGATTCCTACCGAGTCTGTGTGGCCCAACATTTAGACAGCAGGAACTGGAGCTTCCGCTTGTACCTCTGGATTCAGGTGATGAACTCAGAGGGCCCCGTGGAAAGGAGGAAACCCTCTGGTTGCAGCAACTTCCAGGTTGAGACAAGTGTTTAGAATTATTCCCACTGGGCAGCCCCTCACCCTGTTTCATCTGGTGGCAACAATCTCACTTTGCTTCTTTTAATTAAGGAGGAGACTTTTGCTGATATTGCTATTTTTAGCAAAATGGCTTCCACTGCATTGTCAATTATTTGAAATAAGAAATTCAAGGGCTCCCTTGTTTGATCATGTATTAGTCAGTTTTCATGCTGCTGATAAAGACCTACTCAAGGCTGGATAATTTACAAAGAAAAAGAGGTTTAACGGACTCACAGTTCCATGTGGCTGGGGAGGCCTCAAAATCATGGTGGAAGGCAAAAGCACGTCTTACATGGCAGCAGGCAAGAGAGAATGAGAGCCAAGCAAAAAGAGAAACCCCTTATAGAATCATCAGATCTTGCGAGACTTATTCACTACCATGAGACCAATATGGGAAAAACCACCCCTGTGATTCAATGATCTCCCACCTGTTCCCTCCCACAATTTGTAGAAATTATGGGAGCTACAATTCAAGATGAGATTTGGGTGGGGACACAGCCAAGGCATATCAGATCAGTTGTTCATTTGGCTGCTTTTGAGACCTTTCTACATATCAGGCCTTGCCCTGTGCACTGAGAATCCAGAGGGAACTGGGACAGCCTCAAAGCTCTCCCAGTTTAGTGGGGAGACACACTGGGACATGACTCGCTGGTATATGAGGCAGAACAGGATGTGGCTCCAGGAGCGAAATGCTTTGGGCAGGACTCAGAGGGACAGTTGATCTCTGCCAGATGCAGAGTGACTGAGAAAACTCCTGGGAGAATCTTCTTTGAAAAACAAAAAGTAAGCTAGATGTCGTAAGCAAAAATGTATTACTATATATCAAGCTAAAGGAATGACCAAATCAGGCAAAAAAATTTTAAAAAGCAACGAACGGCAAGAAATTGACATCACAACTGAGCAACCTTAAAAAGTGGGCTCATTTTAGTTTCTTTTTGGCCCCAAGTTAAAAACAGGGTGGGGAAAGGGTAAATGGGAAGCAATAACAAAAGGAATTGAGTTTTCTTTCTCTCTGCCAGCAGCATTTGCAAAGGTTGACATAATTTTGCCGATATTTTCCTGTGAAGTACATCGGGATAACATTTCTTAAAATAATTGTGCTCTTAACAGTCCCACGCAGACTAGAAGCTGGGAAGCTGTACAGGCATCAGAGAATGAGATTCTGAGCCTCTGAATTCCGATGGCCCCAAAGGACCCATAGGTTCCCACTCAGGTCCAGAGGAGCAGTGGCTTTGGCAGAGGCTGGGGGCAGAGGAGAAGAGGTGGGAGGCTGCCGACACGTGGCTCTGTGAGCTTAACAGTGTTCTTGGAGGCTATGTTTGGTGGGGGGAGGAGTAGAAGGCCCCTGGCCACCACCAGCCTGGATGTCCCTGGACCTGCCACCACTTAACGTTTGATATCAGGAGCCCCGCAGTCCCAGGACACAGCCGCAGTGCCTTGGTCTTGCACAGAAAAGCAGGAGAAGTTAAATTTGGAGACGTTTCAGATGTTTTGTTCTCCTTCTTCTGCCTTCTTCTTTTTTTTTTTTTTGGAGTCTCGCTCTGTCGCCCAGGCTGGACTGCAGTGGCACGATCTTTGCTCACTGCAAGCTCCACCTCCCGGGTTCACGCCATTCTCCTGCCTCAGCCTCCTGAGTAGCTGGGACTACAGGCTCCCACCACCACGCCCGGCTAATGTTTTTGTATTTTTTTAGTAGAGACAGGTTTCACTCTGTTAGCCAGGATGGTCTCCATCTCCTGACCTCGGGATCTGCCTGCCTCGGCCTCCCAAAATGCTGGGATTACAGGCGTGAGCCACCGTCCCCGGCCTCTTCTGCCTTCTATATTACGGAGTGCTTTTTTGGCCATTAGACTGTTGAGAAAGAGGTTGCTACCCTGCAGTTGAGTGGAAGGACATTAAGTGACAATTGTTCTGAGTGCAGTGGCTACTGTTCACGTGGAGCCACACTATTTCATAAGAAAAACACATAAGAATGCTCTCAGCTTAGAGATGTTAAGGGAGGCCTTTTCCCTGTTGGGATCCTGGACCGACGAGAGCTGATATATGGGATTGTCTCCTTTGGAGGGTCCTGCAGCCGTGTACCTGCACAATGGACTGTCTGTGAGAGCTGCTTGGCTCTAGGGTCATTCATTTTCAAATTAAGCATTTACATCATAAGTTGTAATTGTATTTGTTTCAAAAGGAGACGATGGAGTCTTTCAGATCAAAAAAGACTTTTTAAAGTGCCAACCATTTCATACTACCTGCTCCATGGGATTGGACGCAATAACTCAAGCTTTAAAAGTTCCATGCCTGTGTTGTATGCTTGAATTTACAAATCTCTGTCTGAAATCAGCTCCCTCCTGTGACAACCTTCTCCATCAGTGAGAAACCCTGATTATTAAATGAAGATCAAACTGGGCATGGTGGTACCCCTACTTTAAGGAAAGTTTATGAGACTTTTTGATTATAAGAAATAATGCTTCTTGTAGACATTTTTAACAATAAAGATATAGTACATTTATTCTATAGCTCAAAAGCAGCCCAACCATTAATTCCACTTCTTTAAAACAAAACTGGCCAGGCGGGGTGGCTCAGGCCTGTAATCCCAGCACTTGGGAGGCCACGGTGGGCAGATCACAAGGTCAGGAGATCGAGACCATCCTGGCTAACCTGGTGAAACCCTGTCTCTACTAAAAATACAAAAAATTAGCCGGGCATGGTGGCGGGCACCTGTAGTCCCAGCTACTCAGGAGGCTGAGGCAGGAGAATGGTGTGAACCCGGGAGGCGGAGCTTGCAGTAAGCGGAGATCGCGCCACTGCACTCCAGCCTGGGTGACAGAGTGAGACTCCATCTCAAACAAACAAACCAAAAAAAAAACCAAAACAAACAAACAAAAACACACACACACACAAAACAACAAAACAAAACAAAACAGCATTGCTATGACTAATGACGTTCTTTATAGTAAATGAACTAGGATAGGTCAATGTTCATGGACTCTAGTGTTTTTTGAGTTATTTTTTCTAAGACATTTGACATCTTGGTGCCACTAACATGTTGCAGGGTGGGGACGGGAGCAATGAAGACTTTTATTGCTATGCAGGGCCTTCCTGGCTGTGTCTCAGATGACATTACTGGCTGTGAGTAGGGGGATCTTCTGTCATCAGCAAAATGCATCCATCTCTAGGGGTGCACATCTCTGCCACTGTCCTGACTTACAGCAGGGAGAAGTCAGGTGTGGCCCTATAGAAGTGACTGTCTCTCACTATCTAAAGTCTCCCTACCCCTTCTCTAGTGGCCTTCATATCACTTCCGTCTTCTTGAAATTTTCTATCCATTGGGTATTGTTCGTGGCCTCTACTAGAGAATACACTCTATGTGGGCGGGTATTTACTCACTGTTGTGCCCCCCAGCGCCTAGCACAGAGGCCTGGTACCTAGTAGATGCTCAGTTAAAAGTTGTTGACCGAATGGTCATGTGCTGGGAATGTCGATCGCTATAAGATGCAGTGATCCGGTTTTCAGCGTGAAAGAATCAGGCTGCCATTGACAGCTGTGGCTAAGAATGCATCCTCTCTTGTCCTGAAGGTCAGCCTCCTGATGGGCGTGGACTCTGTCACATGGGGCTTCAGCACCATTCAGAACAGGTCCTGCAGGAAAAGCAAGCAACTTTCCTTACTAGGTGACATTCCAGTTATAGAACCCTAGGCCACTGATTCTCTACTGGGTGCAATTTTGTCTCCAAGGGCAATTGACAATGTCTGGTGACATTTTTGGGATTGGCATCACTGGGGAGGCGGGTGCTGGTGACTTCCAGTGCGTAGAGGCCAGGGATGCTGCTAAACATCCTCAAATCTGCAGAACAGCCCCCCACAACAAGGAATGATCAGGCTCAAAATGTCAACAGTGCTGGGGCTGGAAAACCCTGCTCTAGACATTCTCTCTTTTCGGGAAGGAAAACAAGGACAACATAGGAAGGGAAGCGAAAAGAACTGACTTTTACTGATCACCCAGGCTTCTGACTCTGTGTTAGATACTTCATAGATTACAGCATGTAGTATTCAGTCTTCACAATGAAACTTTGATGTGGGTATTATCATCCCCATTGTACAGATGACAAACTGAGGCTCAGAGAGGTTACGTGACTTGCCCGAAGTCACCTGGGTAGGACCTTTAAACACAAATCTGCCTTGTTTCAAGTCCCACACTCTTTCTACTAGACTTCTTGAGTCCTGCAAGTAATGAGATATTGGTAACTTCCTCAGGAAGTATATTGGATGCGAAAGAATGTCTTCAGGAAGGATGTAATGGATCTTTTGCATTTTAACACTTCCTTAATTTGGAATCTGAAAATTCCACCAGGCTGAGGTTGAAGTGTCCCTTTGTATCGCCCACAAAGAAAAGATCTGCACTATGTAAATGAAACCATAGGTTGGGCACAGAGAACCCTTTAAGAAGAGTGAGCTTTCTAAGGCAATGATTGTTAGTTTAAACATTGCAGGACTCCAGACGGTAACCACATCCCCACGTCACCGTTCCTTATTAATGAGATGTGGAAAATAATAATGTCCCTAGCACTCTGCATTCAGGAAGAGATAACTTCCTAGTCTTTGTCATCCATTAACACCTTCCACAAACATTTACAGAGCACTTGCATTGTGGCTGCTGCTGTCTCGGGGGACACCAGATAAGACACACTGGCCTGACAAAAGGTTTATCATCTATTTAAGGATAGTTCTAAAATGAAAAGTTTCCATACCCTGTTTGAAGGGTTACAAGTCAGATGTAGATAAAGGGATAGGAGATTGTAGAGGGGACAGTAAGATTCCTGCTTGAATGGAGTGTCCCTGGGGAGTAAAGTTTGATCTGGGTTTTGAAGGATGAATAGAAGTCTCTTGAGTGGGCATGGGAAATAACAGCAGGCCAGACAGAGAAAGCCACAGGGGTGGAGGCCTTGTGGCTAGAGAGCATGTAATTTTCAGAGGACAGTGGTAGATAAACATGTGAGCCCCTACTGTGTGCTGAGCATTGGAAATAGGAATAACAGAGACAAATAACTGAGATAATATTAGAGCAAAACGAGTGCCATACAGAACACGACAGGGTCATGTGACAGAAAGGTGAGGACTGGAAGAGGGTGACATTTGAATGAAGACCTAAGTGGCTAGGATGAGCCAGTTCTATGACCTGAGCATTCCAGGCCTGGATGATTCTCCTCTCCCACCCCAGACTGCAGTCCCAGCATTGCAGGCAGTGAAGCCCACCTTCATGGCTGAGGCACCCGGGCCAAGGTACCCAGGGCACAGGGAAGGTTATAGGGAAGGGCTATGCCTCCTGCTTCTTCATTTTCTGTGCTGGTCATCTGGGGGAACGGGGGGTCTCCCCTGACATTGAGCAGCCCCTTGATAACTCCTTGGAGTGCCTCCCTGAAGGTGGGACCCGCTGAGCACTCCCAGACTCAGGCTGCCTTTCTCACTAAGCCAACTGTATGGGTCCATTTTTTTGCTGCTGATAAAGACATATCCGAGACTGAGTAATTTATAAAGAAAAAGAGGTTTAGTGGACTCACAGTTCCATGTGGCTGCGGAGGCCTCACAATCACGGTGGAAGGTGAAAGGCATGTCTTACTTGGCGGCAGACAACAGAGAGAGCTTGTGCAGGGGAACTGCCCTTTATAAACCCATCATATCTTATGAGACTTACTCACTATCCCAAGAGCAGCATGGGAAAGACTTGACCCTGTGATTCAATTACCTTCCACTGGGTCCTTCCCACAAAACGTGAGAATTGTGGGAGCTACAATTCAAGATGAGATTTGGGTGGAGACACAGACAAACCATACTAGCAACACTCAGAAGGTTCCACTAGTGGGGAATGTGATGCATCTCCAGGGTCACAGAAATTGCATCATCATTGAGAAAGCACAGACCCTCTCTGCACTGAACCTCTGCTTCCTGGGTTCTAGTGATTCTCCTGCCTCTGCCTCCCAAGTAGCAGGGATTACCAGGCACATGCCACCACACTTGGATTTTTTTTTGTATTTTTAGTAGAGACGGGGTTTCACCATATTGGTCAGGCTGGTCTCGAACTCCTGACTCAACAGTTGAATTCTAATGGAGCTCTCCTGTCCTCTGCCCAGTGGCATGGGGAGAGTGGGAACTGGCTAGCCACATCCCTGGCTCCCATGCTTGTGTCTGGGATAGAAGGGACGCATATTTATTGCCAGCCAGCATGGGGTTAAAGGTCACTTCCCTGTGTGCATGTTCTTAGTTATTTGGCCCCCAAAAGGTCCTTAGAAAGATACTAGTCAAATAAGAGAGTTAAGGTGATGGGAAGGAAGTGTGGGCTGATTTGCATTAGACAGGATGTGATAGATCTGCAGACTGAAGGGCCAAGGGGAAAAGGGGAAGGTGATTTTCCCGGTCCTTACACCTTCCTAGATAGACCAAAGCTGATGTTGGTGGTTGGAAAGTGCTTTTTAAAGTCCAACTTGCCTTCTGTGTGTTTCTAAATTCTGGGAGTTTCAGGTAAGGACTCTGGGTTCCCAGGGGAGCAAAGGAATAAACACCACACAATTGCAGCTTTCCAGAGAAGCCTTAAGACAACAAAGCACTCATTAATGAAAAAATATTCGGTGGCAGACACCTTTATTTTTGTTTAGTCTTTTGACAGGGTTGGAATGAAAAGAGTTATGTGATAGGGAGAGAAAGCCCTACCTTCATTTAACTTGCTGTAGTCTATGGGTATAATTACCTATAAGTGTAATTACAGAGAAGACAAATGGCATTTTTAGCTGTGGTCTTAAAGAGGCGAGTTAATTTCCGACTTTGACCAGAACTATGTTAATTAGCCGTGGTGCAGTCTCTCTCTGTCTCTCTCTCTCTCTCTCTGAATGGAAGTTCCTCACCCAGGACTGAACGTGGCCTGCTTCCTCTGTACCTTTGAGTAATGAAAGGACACTGCATGCCAACCAAATCAGGGCTGCTGTATTAATAAGGCTACTTTCCTGTCCATTTATCATCAATTAAAGGTGCGCTAGTTTGTAAAGTAACCCCACCTTCGGCCCGGCCGCCCAGAACGGCTCCTCATTTATTTTCTGTGTGGTTTCGGTTGGAGTTAGACCCACCTTGCAGCTCAGAGGTGACAGGCGACATGAAAAAGTACACTAATTGAGACATCTCGAGGGAGAAATATAAGAAAACTGAAACGGTAATTAGAATGAGAGGATTTCAAGCTGGGTAAGGAAAATCGAATGGAGGTGCATATTAGGGGCTGTTACAAATGGGGAGGAAAGTACTTGTTGGGGGGAGAGAGAAATGGATCTTAGAGCAGAGTGTACCCTTTTAACACTTCAGGGAGAGAGGAGACAGCAAGAAAATATCCAGGGTCAGGTGTGTGGACTTTTAGGAAGGGTGGCCTCGCATGCAGGCTTTAAGGCAAAGCTAATAGGGAGTCTGGCCAGCCAATTGCCAGGCTTTCAATGCAGGCTGATGTTTCGGGGAGAGAAATAGCCTGGATTTCTGGTAGGGAACGCGATTCTAAAATTCAAATGTGATTTTTAGCACTCCCAACCTTTTACGCAAAAGTGGCGAGAGAAGCTGCAGAGAGATTTCAGGGGATTTGAAAACGGGAGTGTTCTTCGGCTTCTGCCTTCAGTCCTCTGACTTCTAAGCCCTGGAAGCTGTGCCTGAACAGGGTCCTGAGGATAATGCCATGAGTCCAAACCCTCATAGGCCGAAAGGTAACAGAGATAGAGCCATTTTCCTGCAACATCATGCCGTGTGCATGGATGCATTTTTTCTTTAGTAATTTGGATTTCAATTGTTCATTTTCTTTCGGAGATATCAATTCCCAGAAGCCAGATACAAATGGGCCATTTTAAGAAATGTTCCTTTAAGCGTGAGAATGATTTTGAGTGGCCAGTTGCTATTTTAGCTTAGTAGATTATAAGCCCCCAGTCGTTGCCTACCAGGTGCATAAGCTCAGAGAATGTTGCAGAGAAACTAGGTCCCATATTCTCCTCCAGCCGAGGAGGCCAAGAGCAACAGCTTGGAGATGCTTGGACCCTCCCGGAGGGAAGAGAAAGAAAAGGTCTTACAGTCCAACCAGCACTGGGACCCTTGTCAAATGGCTGGAAAAAGTCAGGTTGAACATTTTCAGTGACAGGGGACCTGAGCAGGTGTCATGCTACCACCTTCTCTCTGCAGATCAGACATCTCCCTTGTCACAGAAGAGCTCTGCAGATACTTGCATCCACAGTCATACTTTCCCTGTCTTGTTTCCAGCCTAAATGTGCTCAGTTCCTTTAACTCGGTTCCTGGGAACTGGGGGCATGGTTTTTGTTCTTTCCTACCTTAGCCATCATCTTGGTGTAGCACTCAACGTGAGCCCTGCTGTGTGATCTGACTGGCACACAAAGGAAAACTGTCACCTCTTTTGTCATAGAATATATGCCTCTATTTCTTTTTCTTCTTTTTTTTATTATACTTTAAGTTTTAGGGTACATGTGCACAATGTGCAGGTTTGTTACATATGTATACATGTGCCATGCTGGTGTGCCGTACCCATTAACTCGTCATTTAACATTAGGTATATCTCCTAATGCTATCCCTCCCCCCACCCCCACCCCACAACAGGCCCCGGTGTGTGATGTTCCCCTTCCTGTGTCCATGTGTTCTCATTGTTCAATTCCCACCTATGAGTGAGAACACGCGGTGTTTGGTTTTTTGTCCTTGCGATAGTTTGCTGAGAATGACGGTTTCCAGCTTCATCCATGTCCCTACAAAGGACATGAACTCATCGTTTTTTATGGCTGCATAGTATTCCATGGTGTATATGTGCCACATTTGCTTAATCCAGTTTATCATTGTTGGACATTTGGCTTGGTTCTAAGTCTTTGCTATTGTGAATAGTGCCGCAATAAACATACGTGTGCATGTGTCTTTACAGCAGCATGATTTATAATCCTTTGGGTATATACCCAGTAATGGGATGGCTGGGTCAAATGGTATTTCCAGTTCTAGATCTCTGAGGAATCGCCACACTGACTTCCACAATGGTTGAGCTAGTTTACAGTCCCACGAACAGTATAAAAGTGTTCCTATTTCTCCACATTCTCTCTGGCACCTGTTGTTTCCTGACTTTTTAATGATTGCCATTCTAACTGGTGTGAGACGGTATCTCATTGTGGTTTTGATTTGCATTTCTCTGATGGCCAGTGATGATGAGCATTTTTTCATGTGTCTGTTGGCTGCATAAATGCCTTCTTTTGAGAAGAGTCTGTTCATATCCTTTGCCCACTTTTTGATGGGGTTGTTTGTTTTTTTCTTGTAAATTTGTTTGAGTTCATTGTAGATTCCTTTGTCAGATGAGTAGATTGCAAAAATTTTCTCCCTTTCTGTAGGTTGCCTGTTCACTCTGATGGTGGTTTCTTTTGCTGTGCAGAAGCTCTTTAGTTTAATTAGCTCTATTAATGCATCTCAAGACCATTTTGATTTCTTTGGCAGCTACATCACACTAACCATCAGTGTTGATTTCTAGTCACTATTAATTGGGTCCTATGATGTGCTGGGCACGAGGGATAGCACGGTGGGCAAGACAGATGTGGCCCTTACCTGCACAGAGTTCACAGTGTGATGAGGGAGTTCCACTTGGATGGAGGAATCACTGTGTTAGGAAAGGTGAGGCCAGGCATTGATGGGATTATATTAATACATAGGTTATGGGCTCATATCTAGTTCCGTTGTGGGGAGAAGCCCCCTGAGGAAGAAGCATTGAAGTCGAGCCCTATAGGCTGCACAGTTGCTCACCAGGTAGAGCAGGAGTGGGAAGGGGGTGTGGCAAGTGCACCTAGAGGGGGAACAGCACACCCAAAACCCGAAGGCGAGAAAGGGTGTGGTGTGCCAGTGAATGACTGGATGTCCTGGATAGGAGGGACTGGATGAGAGAGCAAGGCCAGAGGAGGTTAGGAGGAGGCCAGATGCTGGAGCCGGCCTGGTCTTGAGAGGGCCTGTGAATCGAGGCCAGGGTTCTGCCTTGCACTGTTGCCAAGCCCTTTTAAGTGGGAAATGGCATGATGAGGTTTTCTGCTCACTTCAGAACCCGAGTCTTTTTCATGCATCCTCTTTGTAAGAAATCACATTCCTCCTCCAATTCCCTTCCTAGGATTGAGCCCTGACTTCTACATGCAAGTGAAGAGCTGTATGTTCATCCACATTTTAGACTCATTGTGTGCGATTATGACAATCTCTATGGACACTCACATTTGGATTCTGATTCTATCCCCTGATATATCTATCTATCTCCCAGCTCCACTCAGTTTTGCTAAGTCTCTTCCAGCTCATTCCAGGTTGATGGGGGTTTACAGCTGGATAGAACCTGATGGCGCTTCCCTACAAACTGTCCTCCTGGCTGCCGTAGAGCCATTCATGGGCTCACATGGGTTCCTATTTCGACCTCCCTTGCCTCCACCTAATTGTAGTGACCTCAGCCTGCCTGTCTTCTTCTTGCCACCATCTGGGAGGCTGCAGAGGCAGCCATATCCATTGGCCATGGGGCCATTCCAGAGCTTGCCTTGGCAGTGTGCTGCGCTGCTCCTGGAGGTGGTGCCTTGTCTCCACTCTAGAACTGCCTATGTCTCATCTGAGTCAGGCTGACAAAAACAGAGTGTCATAGACTGGGTGGCTTACAAACAACAAACATTTATTTCTCTCAGTTCTGGAAGCTGGAAGTCTGAGATCAGGGTGCTGCTGTCATGGTCAGGTTCTGGGGAGGGCTCCCTGTCTTCCAGGATGCAGATTGCTGTCTTCTTGTTGTATCCTCACATGATGGCAAAATGAGAGAGCTCTCTGGTGTCCCTTTTGTAAGGGCACTAACCCATCACGATGGCTCTGCTGTTGTGGTCTAATCCCCGCTCAATGGCCCCACCTTCTAGTACCATCACCTTGGGGGTTAGGATTTCAGCATATGAATTTGGGGGTGGGTGCAAACATTCAGCCCACTGCAGGTCACCTGCACAGTCGTTTTTTGAGACACTTAAGAGAAAGATGATTTCCCATAATTTCCTATCTGACTCTTGGCTGAGGATGAAATAGGCCCAGATGACGCCACGGTTGCTACCGTTAGGAACGTGGAGGAAACTTTTAGTGTGAATGCCTGTGAAACTTAGGAAACCTCCCAAGAGGACTCGGCCTGAGTTTGGAAACCCTTCTAAAGGGCGTTTTGCTTTGTAAAACGCTGACTCAGTTGACAGATGGCCCAAATGCTTATTTTGGTCAACACCTGAAAGCAATTTGGGGCTTTCTAATTATTACTCCAGAAAATAGACTAAATCCCACTCAACAAATGTGGAGCTGGCCAGTATGGGGCCCCCACGTGCTAATGCACTGGAGGCTGGTTCTGTTATCAACTGTGAGTCCCTCTTGAGTTCCAGTTCCTGGTGGGGCTCCAGGTCTGTCCTGGTTCCATTCAGAACTCCAGCTTTCATCAGCCTATCTGATGTGTCCACTGAACCTCTTTCAGTCTCCTGTGTTGTCACCTCTAGTGCAAATCTGGGCTTGCTTCTGGGGCTCCGCCATGGCAGTAGGAGGGCTTTTGGACAGATTGAACCTGGCTCTGTCCCAGGCAGGACACAGCTCCCTTGGCAAGTACAGCAGAAGTATCTGTTCCTGTTAAGACATAAGCTCCACTCACCTCCCTTTACTGCCTCATCACACTTTGTCCTGGTTGCATCAGGACTGTGGCTCTTCCATCCTTTTGTGCCTGGTTTAAGCCAGCTACAAATTTCTGGATTGCAACCACCAATTAGCATGCTTTATTGTTAACAACTATAGTAATGGCACAACTAATTTTATGGATTACACAGAAATAATGATCAAGGCAGCCTATTTTAGTGAAAATGGGTAATTGTATAAAGCCATGAAGACATGGCCTTATGATGGTTGAAAATTCAAAGCAAGCACCACTTGGATGGTGCGGTGTTGAACCAGCTAATTATAGTGGTTTTATATCCGTGTTTGATCATTTAAAAAAGGTTTCTCTCTCCACACACACACACACACACGCACGCGCACGCACACACAAAACCCTATCAAACAAGTTTCTCTTTGAATTTACAATTACTGTTGTGGGCAGGGAGGTTTCTGAATCACAAATGAAAATTTGAACATCAAAGAGATTTTCTCCCCTTCTTCTAAGGGAAGAAGAGCTTTTTCTTTCCAACTATATAAGAAGGGAAAAAATACATAGATTTGAAATTAAAATTTCGCCAGGGCGGTAAGAGAGTAGAAAACACCAAATTCCTATGTGTGGGCAGGTTTGAATGTTGCTCTGATGAGATATAAATGCAGCCTTAAGAAAGAGACGTAAAGAGAGAGAGAGCACTCCTAGTTTTAAAGTCCAGGTCCAGGACTATGGCACCCTTTCTTTCTGAGCAGACCACACTCAGAGGCTAATGTATCATCAACTGTCTGATAAAGAGAAAGGGTAATGGATATCCCGAAACCAATGAACTCTGAGCTTGCCTGAAAGTTTATCCTGTAGAGGAGGATTGATAAAAAGTGACTTTTAAGAATGACAACAGTCTTTGATAAACAAAAATATATTAAGTTTATGTAAAAGCATTTGGCTTTGAATGGATCATCAATTTTGAAAAGGATAGTATCATCACAAATGGAGGAAATATGTCCACTTTATTAATTAGTAAAAACAATAACTGTGTTCTCAATGTGCATCTTTGAAATGTGTCATTTTGGCAATCCTTTTTCACAGACTGTGCTGTACTTTTCTTTTTTGTTTTGTTCCTTAGTTTTTTTGTGATTCAATGAATGCCAACAGCTGACATAGAATAATCTATAGCTTATAAAGTTCTCTCACACATTGTTTTGTTTGGATCTTACAACAATCTTATAAGATAGTGAGATGTTAGCTCCCACATTGTCAAAGAAGAATCTAGCTAACTAAGGAAAATCTGCAAATGACATCATGGTTAAGACTGGGACAAAGCAAGGTGTTTGTTCTCATCCCTCCTATTTAAGACAAGGAGGAGTCATTAATAACTATGTATGGAGTTTCTGCAGAATGCCAGGAACTGTGCTGCATGCTTTTTATTATGGTGTTTTGTTTAATCCTCCCTATAATGCCTCATGTAGAGACTCTTTCCCCTGTTTCACAGATGAGGAAACAACAGCTCAGAGATGTTGTGCCTTTGTCCAGAGTTGCACTGTGACTTTGGATGATGGCTGGAGGATCCAAAAGAGAAATGCTGTTCACTGACTTGCACAAAGTGCTCTGTGCTTGTGTTGGAAATTCAGATACCAACACAACACTAATAACAATAGCAAACACATGGAACCAACCTGGGTGTCCATCAGTGGTGGACTGGATAAAGAAAAGATGGTACATATACACGACGGAATACTCTGCAGCCATAAAAAAGAATGATATCATGTCCTTTGCAGCAACATGGATGCAACTGGAGGCCACTACCCTAAGTGAGTTAACATGGACACAGAGAACCAAATATTGCATGTTCTCACTTGCAAGTGGGAGCTAAGCATCAGGTACACATGGACATAAAGATAGGAACAATAGACACTGGGATCTTCAAAAGGGGGAAGAAAGGGAGGTGGGGATTGAAAAACCACCTATTGGGGACTATGTTCACAATCTGGATGATGAGTTTAATAGAAGCCCAAACGTCAGCATCATGCAATATATCCATGTAACAAACCTACCTGTGTATCCCTTGAATCTAAAATAAAACAAATAAATACATTAAAAAAAAAAAGAAAACAAATTCAGATACAGAGAGGACCATAACCGCCTGTATCTGAAGGTGGTAGGCTGGAATGTGACTCCAAGCACGCTGGGTCTCCTTGTTCCTTTCCACTTATCAGTAGTAGACCAGACTGTTGGTAGGTCATTTAAGTTTTCATAAATTTTGAGTCCTGCATGCTAAAAAGCTATTTGTTTTATAGAAACAAATAATAAAAATACAAGAAAAATAAAAAAAGAAAGAAAGAAGAAATAAAAGAAAAGAGAATTTCTTCCCTTTCCAGTGAAAAACAAATTCCAATTGGAAAGTTAAAAAAAATCAGATGCAGGCCAGGCGCAGTGGCTCACACCTGTAATCCCAGCACTTTGGGAGGCCAAGGCAGGTGGATCACGAGGTCTGGAGATCAAGACCATCCTGGCTAACATGGTGAAACCCCGTCTCTACTTAAAAACAAAAAATTAGCCGGGCGTGGTGGCAGGCACTTGTAGTCCCAGCTACTCAGGAGGCTGAGGCAGGAGAATGGTGTGAACCTGGGAGGCGGAGCTTGCAGTGAGCCGAGATCGCACCACTGCACTCCAGCCTGGGTGACAGAGCGAGACTCCGTCTCAAAAAAAAAATAAAATAAAAAATAAAAAAATAAAAAAAATCAGATGCAGCATTGCTATTTTAATGCCCTTTAATGCCCTTTAAATCCCTAAGGTCACTTTAATAGATTGTCTGCTGTTTCTCATGAAAATATGTTGCCCATTAAGTTAAATAGACTAGGATAGTTTAGTCAAGTGAGGTTTCACATTTAATGATTGAATTTTCATTTTCTGAGGTTGTAAATTAAATTTACAACACTGGCATAAAGTTGAGAGCAGAAGACTCCATCCAAAGTTGGACTAAAACAAAGGTACTGCAATATATTTGCAGGGCTGGGTGTGTTCCTCTGTGTGCCACTGTTTTATCATGAGTCAGGAAATCCCACGGGGATACCCCCCCAGCCAGCCTAGCTTCACTCTCCATCCACCTGGGTTGCTCTTTATCCGCCCACCCCACAATGGCTGGAGTAGGCGGGGAAGAAGAGAGAAGATAGGGTATGTGGGGAAGGTTTCTACCTGCTGCCAGCACCATTTCCATACGTACCTCCCTGTGGCCACAAGGGGGTCACGTGTGGAGAAAAGAAGAGTATCCTACCCAGAGTGCTCAGGTAGAAATGTCCCTGCATAAATAAGCTCAATGGTTAAAGATTTTCAACTAGGTCAGGCCAAGGGAGCAGAAATGTATTATTCACATATTATGTGTGAATAATATTCACATATGTAATTCCAGCCGACTGGAAAGGTTTGTACTAAGAGAAAGTGAGTCTGTTTGATGTACATGAAATTTTGTGACTCCCAACACCTTCTAGGAATTAATATTTCTGAGGTTTTTTTTTGGTAAATTAACTGGCTACTTATTATTTCATTTTATTATCTGCCCTTGTTAGCAAAAAATGCATTAGCATCTGTCAAATGCTTAAGAACATTTTCTAGAGACAAGTAATGTCTGAAACATTATTAAGGTTTTGGAGGTGGCAAAAATAATCGGGCAATAAAGCTGTTCACAGTCTCGTACGTGTATATGTGTATTTCCCTCTTTCCTTTCAATTTCTGGTTATATTATTATTATTATTGTATAATAAACTATAACAGTCTAGCATGATAACAATTATAAAATAGTCATATGAAAAATGCAGAGATCATTCTATTGGAAAGAGGATGTCTTTCTACAATGATGAACATCTAGTTATTATTATTATGACAATCCCTAGAGATGATTGAACTGTTTCTTGTCCCTCTGATCCAGCCCATTAGTGATTGCTCACTTCAAAATCAAAGTGTTCAGAAACATTCCAGTCTGTGAAATTAAGTGATCGAAAGATTTAGGGGATTGCTCTTTTCACTTTTTCTTTGGATGTGTAAGAATATGTTAAGGGGTATACTTGGATATTTCATCAAACTTCAAAAATGAATATTTTGATTTTAATAAGAAAACCAAAAGTTGCTATTTATTTATGAAATATATTCTGTTCACTTTCCCAGAAGACCAGATCACTTTATCTCATCTAGTCTTGCTCTGATAAACGTTGTGGAGAAAAGGTCTTCTCTTCTCTGGTGGAGGTGCGGTGAGTGTCATCTCACTCACACATGCTAAGCCAGAGATGAGTCAGGGAAGTGTGAGGGAAACAAAGTGTGTTGTTTTACACACGGTGCTGACCACAGAGCAATATTTTTCAATTGAATATATGATATTAATATTCTTCCTAACAATAGCACTTATTCCATCCAGTCAATGCCAGTTCTGCTTTTTTAAATGAACTCATGCTCCTATAATTGCTAATGATAACAGCATATCAAGTACCATTTACTGGGTATTTTCTTCTGAGCATTTAATATGTGCTAAAGACTTTACACACATCATGTCATCTTATCCTCACAACAATTCTCCCAACTATATACAGTTCACAAATCAGGAAAAGAGGTAAAAGGTAAAAATAACTTGCTCAATTTAACACAGTTAGTGGCAGACCCAAATTCAGGCCTCTCTGTCTCTAATGCTTTACACTTAATCATACTTTACTACCCATGGCAAAGTGTCTCTCCCTTTTCTATAATGAAAAAAGGTTAGTCAATTCATCTTTTTAAAATTTATTTTTATATTTGATTTTTTAAAAATATCAAGGGTTGGGTAGTTACTCTCCTAACACAGCTGCTGAAATGGAAGGACGTGGCTGAAGCCCAGGGTCCTTGTGCTTTTCTAGGGATGAGGAAACGTCAACCTTCACTCAGTTTCACGTCTCTGAGGCCCAAGGGCAGGGCCTCCTCTCTCAGAGTCATGGGTGCTGTCCCAGAGTGCTCCTGCCTCCCTCCTGCTATTCTGTCTCTCCGCAAGAGTCTCTAGTAGACACCATTCCGGAAGGCCTGGTGGGTGTGTGTTGACTGCACATTCCTCCTGTTTGCTCATCACCCACTGCAGTACCAACTGGAATCTCTTCCGGCCAACTGGTATACACCTAATTTCTGTAAACTTTTTATGGAGAAAAACTTCAAACATACAGAACAGTATAATAAATCTCTATGTATCCATCATTCAGCTTTCAACAATGATTACTCATGGTCAATTTTCCTTCGCCAGCACTTGTTATTTCTCTTCCCCCCTCCCAGTGATTATTTTTATGCCAATCTCAGACAGTATATCATTTCATGTAAATTTTGGCACATATCTCTAAAGTATAAGGACTCTTTCTAAAATATATTTATAATAACTTTATCACACTTAACAGCTTAAGAAAAGTTCTTTAACGTCATCAAATAGCTAGTGTTCTCATTTCCTTCATTGTCTCATAATTTTATTTTAGTATTTTTGGTTTAAATCAGGTTCCAGATAAGCACCATGTATTTCAATTTGTTATGTTTTAAGTCCTTTTCCATTTATAGGCTTTCTCTACCAAAACAGAATCTCTTTTTGTTTTTCTTTGCTATTTTTTTTTGGAGAAACTGAGTTATGTGTTTTGTGGAACAGCTTCTCATATGTATAGTCAAGGACTAGTTTTATCTTTTTTAATTTAATCAATCACAGACCAATATTGGGGTAATACTTAAGGATTAATTACTTGAAAATTAAATAAAAAGACGTAGGCAATACCACTCCCGATTTCTTAATGTTAAATTCAACAGACATAAAATTACATTTCAAATAAATAAAAGAAAATAATTACATAAATTGTATGCATCGCTCATTAAAAGTGTGTATATAGATGTTCATATAGAAAATTCAAATTACACTCACAACTTTTGTCCTTACACATTTGTAACCAAACAAAATTAATGAATAAAATAGCAACTTCTTATGTTAAACACATATACATACTTTGGGTATATAGAAACATGATATATATTATTATTAAATGTTTTCATGTAGCAGAGAACTTGCTTCTTGTTTGTAAATGTGGCTAATCTAGGTTGAATTGATGAAAACATTACCTGTATAGAAAAATGTGCATGTGAACTCCTTCCTACTTTGTTTGAATGATGCATAGAGAAAGCAGAAGTATGTTGATGGGAATGGAAGAGGAGATTCTAAAGCAATTTCAGCAAACCTGGGACACTCATTTTGAGCTTTTATCCAAAATGGAACAAGTCAAACTATATTTTCAAAATTCATCTTCAATGCATTATCAGTAGCCAGTTCCAACAGTTTATCCTTAAAGTTATAGCTTGATTTACATGATCTTTAACCAATCTGAAAATCTCTGCCTTTTAATTGAGATGTTTAAGCATTTACATTTAATATAATTATTGATATGGTTAGCTTTAAATCTACCATATCATACCAAATCTATCTTTCCTGCCTTCACTGGGAATAATTGAGCACATTCTATGATTTCTTTTTGTCTACACTATTGGTGGAGACAGTATTATCAAACATCTTTTAAATTCTTGTAAAATTGGTTTTCAATTTTACAAAATTGAAAATTAAAAGCCTAGGTCTTCCTAGACTTTATAATATACACCTTTAAATTATTATAATCCAGCTCAAATTATATTACACTACTTTTTGTATAACGTAAGAACCTTTCAACAGTGTATTTTCAGTTTCTCCGTTCCATACTTTGAGCTATTTTTGCCATGCAATTTCTTTTATGTATAAGCCCCACAATAAATTGTTACTATTTTTGCTTTAGCCAGTTAATTGGCTTTTAAAGAAATTAAAAATAAGGAAAAATAGCTTTTATTTTTTGAGACGGAGGAGTGGATGGCTTGGAGATGGCTCCAAGATGGACCCGCTGCTCCGTGGGCCAGGGCTGCCAGAAAGAGCTTGAGCTCCTCGTCCTGACACATGGGGTCCTGAGCGGACCATAGCATGGGGTGGTCCCCCTTCTGATTCCCCTACCCCCATCCCCGCCCTCCCTGCCACCCACCTCCAGCCGCTGCTCTGCCCGGTCCAGCTTGGGGAGGGACAAGAGCAGAAATATCTTTCTTAAATGTACACAATATAAAAACTTTGTCATATACACAAAAGCTGATGATTAATTTACAGGAGATATGCACTGCACAAAATGTTAAAGGAAGTTCTTCAAGCCAAAGAAATATGATATCACATAAAAACTTGTATTTACATACAGAAATAAATAGCACTGGAAATTATAAAACTTAAGTTACTTATAAAAGCTATATTTTTCTGACCGAGTGCAGTGGCTCATTCCGGTAATCCCAGCATTTTGGAAGGCCGAGGCAGGTGGATCACCTGAGGTCAGGAGTTCGAGACCAGCCTGGCCAACATGGTGAAACCCCGTCTCTACTAAAAATACAAAAAAATTAGCTGGGTGTGGTGGCATGCACCTGTAATCCCAGCTACTCGGGAGGCTGGGGTAGGAAAATAGCTTGAACCTGGGAGGTGGAGCTTGCAGTGAGCCAAGATCATGTCATTGCACTCCAGCAATGTTGAGGATGACTGCGGCCAGGTCGGAGTTGGGGATGTAGTAGAAGAGTGACGTCAGGCAGTCCAGCGATAGCAGCACCAGCGCTCTTGTGGGGGCGTGGGCACATGGGGTGACCTCGCGGGGCATAGGGCCCCCCTAGCAAGCAGCATAGTCTCCTGCTCAGAGGAGCCCCATCTGGGACAGTGGTGGGGTAGGGTAATGAGAGCCAAGGCCCCCAGTCCCTGCTCGGTCTCCCATGGCCATCCCAGCCTCTGTGCAACCCTGGGGGACATGGCCTGTGAGCCAAAGCAGACTTGGCGTCCTGCTAAGTAGGAACATCTCTGTGGGCTCCCTCCTCCCTTTTTCCCACTCTCGGCAGTGGGCACAAGGGGAAGACCGGGGGGGCTTACCCATCCCCAGTCCCCCTCCTGGGGTGCAACACCCCCAACTGAGCGTTCACAGCTGTCCTGGAAGGCAGCACAGAGACGGTTAGTCACCAGGGACTGGGAAGGGAGAGACATCAGTCCATGCTGCTGTGGCCGATCTTCTGAGGGAAGGTCAGCTCCCAGCATGCCTTAGGAAGCAGGGGGAAGGGGACAAGGGGACTGAGGCCCGGGAGCTGAGGCAAAGAGATTTAGGGTGCAGTCACTGAGCTGCACTCAGGCCACTCTGACTATAAGAAAAGTTAGGAAGCACAAGTCCTTTCAGATGCTAGCCAGCTTTGTTTCCTTCCCCCATCCAGGTGGGGGCCCCATAACCAGCAGGGTGGTGGTCAGCAGCTGGGGGACCAGGCACTGCCAGGTGACGTCCCCTTCTCTCCCTTAAGCCACAGATCACCCCCATCCTGTTGTCCTGACTTAGGAAGGCCACGGGGTGGTGGGGTTGGGGGTCTGGGCTAAACCTCATGCTGGACTTCTTCAGGGGAGAGCCACAGTCCTTCCTGTCCCCACGTCCTTTTAGGAATTAACTCTGGTACCAAAAGCTAGGAAGGCTTCAATGTGCTGGGAACTTTCTAGCATTTTTTTTTTTTTTCAGACAGGTTCTTGCTCTGTTGCCCAGGCTGGGGTGCAGCGGTGCAATCACAACTCACTGCAGCCTCAAACTCCTGGGCTCAAGTGATCCTCCTGCCTCTGCCTCCTGGGTAAATGGGATAACAGGCATATACCACCATGCCCAGTGGAACTTTTTTTTTTTTTTTTTTAGATGGTGTCTTGCTCTGTCACCCAGATCTCTGTGCAATCTCGGCTCACTGCAACCTGTGCCTCCTGGGTTCAAGCAATTCTCCTGCCTCAGCCTCCTGAGTAGCTGGGATTACAGGCTCGTGCCACCATGTCCGGCTAATTTTTTTTTGTATTTTTAGTAGAGACAGGGTTTCACCATGTTGGTCAGTTTGGTCTTGAACTCCTGACCTCAAGTGATCCTCCCGCCTCGGCCTCCCAAAGTGCTGGGATTACAGGTGTGAACACACTGCGCCCGGTGAACTTTTGAGTATTAAACTGCAGTCCTGTCTATGAGTGCAAAGAAACCAGAGGACACCCTGGAGGACAGCAGGATGACATCAGTCCATGCTGCTGTGGCTGATCTTCTGAGGGAAGGTCAGCCCTCAGACAGTTCACATGGACAGTTCACAGCTGAGGACGGGATGTGGGGTCAGGAAAGGCAGACTTCTAGTCAGGACAAAGACGAAAAGGACACATCTTCCTCACGCATAACAGAGGGGAGCATCTCACTTCCCAGGAACGGGTGATGGCTGAGAAGGAAGTGCCTGTAAGACAAACACAACATGCTCGGGTGGTCAGTGGCCACTCACAGTTTTCCACCCACTTCCTTTGAAACCCACCACTCCTTCTCACAGATGACAGCCTAGGTGAGGCCAGAGGTCATGACTGGTAAGCTGTCTTCCCAGGTGACGCTGGCTGCCTACACCCATAGCATTGTTGGGGCCCAAGAACTGATATTACTGCTCAGGTTGACCACAAGATCCTGCCAGCATCCGTCTCACCCGGGCCGTCACAAAAACCAGAGTTTCGTCTGCTATCTAAGGCTGGCAGTGGGGTCTTAAAACCCACGGGTGCAGGGCCTGCTCTCAAGACGGCTTGGAATGGGGCCACCTCAGTACCAGGCCATCCTGGGTCATGCAGCCCAGCTCACAGCCTTGTGAGAGAGGGGCTGGGGCAAGGAAATGCAGATGTGGGAGGGCTCAGCAGAGACCTGCGGTGACCACACGCTGCACGTGATCACCCTCACTCTGCAACAGCTTGGATCTGGGACTCAACTCTATGAACTGCTGCTGACTGGGACGACCCCTCCATGTTTGGCCTTCGTGGGCTCACGTCAGCCTCTTGCTGTGCAGCTGCTGAAGACTGCCTGGCCTATCTGAGATCAAGGAATTCTGTAGCTGCCTTAGTAACGTTGATTTTCGCTCTGTCTGGGTTGTATCCCTGGAACTCACTGTGCCATCAGAACAGTTCCGTGCTAGTTTTGAAGTAACGGGAATGAGATGCTCCGGGAAATCACATTTGGAAGATTTACTGGTGAGGGCTGGAGGAGGCCGTGGATTTTCTCGGCCTGAGGGTGAGTGAGTCCTAGGAAGCCCAAGCTCCACTGCTCAACTGGGAAATGTCCAGTTCTCCACTGCTCAGAGAGGAGCTCTGGCAACGTACCTTTGTGACCTGACCTGGGTCACACGCCTTGCTGTCTAGAAGCCAAGTGGCTTTCATGAAATTGTCCAGGTGGACACCCCTTGGGAAGAACCCCACAGTGTTGCCCGGGTTAGCCTATACCCATCTCACAAGGGGCGAGAAGGAAGGGCAGGCAGGCCTAGGACCTATGATATGCCAAAAACAGTCACGATAACTGAATTTAAGATTCATGCTGTGGTCTCAAAATACATCACTAGAGAAGTCAGCTCACAGAGACATAGCAAGAGGAAACTGAACTGTGAAACCTGGCATGGACCCCCATCCACAGTCAGGCAACTTCGGGCTCCTGAGTCTTCACGAATCCACCTGTCCCTGCCTGGATGGGGTGCAGGGTAGGGCACAAGCACAATCAGTAAACTCTCCCTGAGATTGCCCTGGCCACAGCCTTTAGCTCTCTGACCCCTGGACCTGGGAGCTGCTTCCCTGAGGTGGGACCTTCCATGTGTTCCTTGGTATAGACCAAGGCTACAGACCTCAGGGTCGGGAAGACAGCAGATGCTCAATAAGTGGTAGGCAGAACAGACAACAGATGACAGCTCCCTCTTCCTAGGAACTAAACTGAAATGTGTGAAGATCTGGGAATGAGCCCTTGCTAATATTTCAAAAGAGCCCAGCTGGGGCCACCTCTGCCCCTCCCAGTTCATCACGACCATCAGGGTCCTCCTTCGATGCAGGAGACACGGAGGGGCAGGCCCAGTCCCCAGGAAGCCCACGGCCAGGGTCTTACCAATGGCCAGCAGCTCCTGGTTGGTGTCAACACAGTGATTATTCTGAGAAGCTAAAGGGAACAAACAGTAAAGACATCGTCACTGATATTTGACATCTCTCAGAAAACATTGAAAAACAGGTTATGAGTTTCTATGTAAGGAATTGTCTAGGTTTTGTAAACGTAAGTATACAAATACACATCTAAAATAGTCACATAAAAAGTAAGATATTTCCATTTATTATTGACCTCTGGGATGATATTTTCAGTACTTTAAAAATATCACTCATGATTTCTGTTGAGAATTCTGCCACAATTCATATCTCTGTTTTCTCTTTTACTCTGTACTTAATGTTTATTTTTTTCCTCTAGCCTCTGACTGCCTTTAAAATTTTCTATTAATTTTTGCTTTTTGGCAGTTTGATCATGATATATCTAGGGGTGTGTATTTGTGTGTGTGAGAGAGGGAGTTTTATTTTTATCCTGCTTGTGGTTCTCTGAGATTCTTCGATCTGTAATTGATCTCTTACATTATTATTCGAAAACACTTAGCTATTATCACTTTGAATATTTCTTCTGATATGTTTTCTCTATCTACTCTTTTTGGAACTCTAATTACATGAATGTTAGATATCTTAATATTGTCCCACAGCTCTTAGGAGTAATGAGTTTTTCTAGTCTTTTTTATTTTTCTCTTTATGATTCAGTTTGGATAATTTTTACTGATCTATTTTCAAGACTATGTCCTCAGCTGTGTCCAGCCTATTGACAAGCCCACTGAAGGAATTCTTTATCTCTGCTATTATGTGATTTTATTTCTGGCATTGTCTTTTGACTTTCTCATAGTTTAAAAATCTCCACCTATTTACGTATGTTGTCTTCCTTTTCTAACAAATCTATTAAAATATTAGTCATAGTTACTTTAAACTCCTTGTTCAGTAGTTCTAACATCTGGCCTATTGATTGCTTTGCCTTTTGAAAATTATTAGATTTTCCTTACTTATTTGTCTTGAAATTTTTGATTGAATGCTGGACATTTTGTATAGAACATTAGACTCGAGGTAAAAGTATTTATGCCCGGAAATGGTTATACTTTTTCTGCCAGGCTGTTAGTGTGAGGGGTTGAGCTAATCCAATTAGAAGTTGATCTGGGTTTGGGTTTTGTTGTTATTGTTGGTACCATCAGTGCATCTAAGGGTTCACATTTTTGTAGCAGTAGGCTGCTTTGACCTTGTGTTTAGAGTTGGGGCTCAAATATTGAAGAGTTTTTATTAGTTTTCCTTCTACATTTTCTATCAGCTATCTCTGCATGCCAGAAGCATGGTGGGAGGGTAGAAGGAGGTCTGTTAAACTCTGTTTTGTATTCAATTATGTGATAGAGCTGTCGCATATAGGCTCATGAGAGCCAGTTATAAGCCTCTCTTTCCAACTTCATATTTGGTGAAGCCATGTGGTAGCTTCAAACAGGCCATAGTAGGAATATTGGAATATTTACACCATGGAAATTGGCCAACACTGCAAATCTGGGCTTTTTCTCCTGGAGAACTGCTAGTTAAATATTTACCAGCATACCACCTCTTGTATTTGTAATTGGTTTTGAAATGGAAATGATAATAATGCTCTTCCAGTGCTAAAAACAAAATAAAACTACCAACAGAAAACTTCACAAACCTATGCTTTGTATTAGTGTAAGATCCCTTCCCCAAGACTGCTTATTTTCCCTTTCAGAGGTAGAGAGTTTTGATTGTGTCTCTTTCACAGCAGCAAGAGATCTTTGCCTGTGCCCTGGAAAAGTGTTTTTGGCCCCTTCCTCAAAGGAAGTCACCTTTTTCTTTCACTTCTCTCTGAGAAACTATGGATCTTTGTCCATGCCCTTGTGGATGAAAAGACATAATGTCCTTCCTGTGGCTTAAGGTTTTTGATTCATAGGAGGAAAGGGTATGGGAATGAAAGCGAAGTTCTGTGTATGACTTTTTGCTTCCATAGGTCACCTCCTGATGCTTGCATGCCTGTGTCACCACAGGAGCCTTTTCTCAAACTACTGCACAATCCCCAGTCTTTCTCATGAGAGGCTAGTGGAAGACTTTGGAGCAGAGCTCGTGAGCAACTGCAGACTTCCCTTATGTCTGGAGTCCCCAGCGACTCCACACCGACATGCTAGCCCACACTTGGGCTTTAAGAGTTCATTAAAATTTATCTGATTTTTTCTTACAGGTTTATATGGTGACCACCTCATCCTCCCAGACTCTGCCAAATGTGAACAGTCCATATATCTAATATCTCCTTGGAAGGACTGTCACTCATGGAAAATGGTTCACTTAGTTGCCTAGTGACCAAAGGTTTATGATGGGTTCATGAAAATCTATATTTTTAATAGATTATTTAGGTTTTTCTGTTAATGTGGGAGTGACATTCTTTGCTGATTTCTATATCCTAAGCAGAAGCACATAAAAACTTCCCCATTTTTGTTTTTGCTTTAAGTTTCTTGACTATATTTTATGTACAATAAACTGCACATATTGAAAGAATATAATTTGATGAGTTTGTCATATGTACATACTTGTGAGATTATCCCCACAATCAACATGATGACCATATCTACCACACACAAAAGTTTCCTCGTAGCACCCATAAGTTATCACTCCCTATTCCCACACTCATCCCTATACCCTGGCAATAATTGTTATGTTTTATGACTTTAAATTATCTTTTGATGAAAAAATAGATTCTAGATTTTATATAATTTTGGGTTACAGTTGACAAATTGCACTTAAACTAATACACATTGTAACATGGTCCTATTACTTTAAATTAATAAATGTTTCACAGCACACCTGACTCATCTCAGGAGTTAGACATGAGTTGAGGTGGCCTAAACAGGCTCATACTGTGTTCAGTGAGATGAGTGCACTGACCAGAGGCTTGAATATCAGATTACAATGTTACATTGCTATCCATGTTTGCAAATGTTTGTAATTTGTGTGCTTATTAATCTCAATTTCTATACTTACCTCATTGTGGGCCAGTAGTAAGCAGTTTGTGGACTGCATTGGTCAATGGATCACACTATGAGTAGCATTGCCATATAATTTCCTAATGTAGATTTGTGGATTACATTCTTATAGTGTCAGTTGGTATGTTCTGTTTTTATTTTTAGATTAAAAACTTTTTTTTTTGAGATGGAGTCTCGCTCTGTCACCCAGGCTGGAGTGCAGTGGTGCAATCTTGGCTCACTGCAACCTCCGCCTCCTAGGTTCAAGCGGTTCTCCTGCCTCAGCAGCCTGAGTAGCTGGGATTACAGGCATGTGCCACTATACCCAACTAATTTTTGTATTGTTAGTAGAGATGGGGTTTCACCATATTGGTCAGACTGGTCTTGAACTCCTGACCTCATGATCTGCCTGCTTTGGCCTCCCAGAGTGCGGGGATTACAGGTGTGAGCCACTGCATAAAAACATTTTTTTAAGAGAAGGGGCCTTGCTACTTTGCTCAGGCTGGTCTTGAACTCCTGGCCTCAAGTGATTCTTCTGCCTCAGCCTTCTGAGTAGCTATGATTATAGGTATGAGCCACCATGCTGGGATAACATATTCTAATGAATCCAATTTTTTGTAAATTGATGGTTCTAGAAGCTTGGTCTGATTCATATTCTTTTGTTTTTTAATTATTTAGTCAGTGGTATTGTATATTTCCATTAGGGGGCATATGATGTCTGATTGTCTCTCTTTTTGTGATTTTAACAGCCTGTTGATGATGGTCGTCTAGACCCATTAGTTCACCAGGAGTTGCAAAATGATGTTATTCTAATTTTATCATTACATTTTTTTAGCAGCTCAAATGCTTCTGTAAATAGATACTTCCATTCAACAACTATTGGATTGTCTTGAGGTAGAGCTTACAAGGAAAGGCTGGATAAATGTTGATTCTTCTCTTTTATTTTACATTTTTCAAAACAAGGAGTTAGAGACCCAACATCCTCTGAAGATGAACAATGAGTTTTTTTTAAAAAAATCATGTAACTATCAACTCATAGAAATATATTTAATAGGTTTAAATCCATTGCAGTCATTCTTATGCTAAAATTGTACCTTCTCTGGCCAGTGGGAGATTCTTCAAGCTAGCTTCTGTGTCTTTTCAATCCTATCGGTGTTTGAGTATTTTTTATTTTCTCACACAAAATATTATAGGTTTATCTTGTCCATTTCCTGCTCCAGACTTGGAATTAGAAACCCTGGTTTGTTTTTTAAATGGGAAATGGTATTTAGAGACCATAATCTGGGTGCTAGGGGATCTAAATAATTTTAATTACTTCATGATACTCAAATTTATATCAAATTTAGTCAGTCACTTTCCAACTGACAGACAATGATTATTTTCAAGTTTTCATCATGAGTCTTTACACATAACCCTTAGTTACTGTGTGTCTGCTTTCAGGCCTGGTGTTAGCCATTCAGCAGAAGGGAGAGGTTGGCAAAGTAACAGGTTATGCTTGTTTCAGCATAGAGATACTCACAAGCCTTCAGATAATGTTGTTTAATTTGTAGGGGTAGATATGTGGTAGGAACTCAAGTCAGGATAATTTTCATTCAATCTCCAAAACGTAAATCTGAAAAGGGAGGATAAGAATAGATTCTTCACTATGAATTAATCATTGGAGGACTTATAAGTTTTTCTTTTCCAGCTGTAAGATGAAGTGCCATCTGCAGAAGACCTTAGTCTTTTGCAGCCAAATCCTAAGGCCTTTCCAGACTCCATGAATTTTCCTGATCTTAGGAAGCAAGCTGGAATCTATTACTGACTTAAGGGAACATTGCTGCTGGGGAGACATTATTAATCAATCATGGAGTCTATGAAATCTCTATGTACGAGAAGAAAACTGAAGAAAATTTTCTTTGATAATGTTTTTCTGATCACAGTGAAGTGCACAAACAGATCTTAATACCAAACTATAAAAAGGAGGTGGTATAATTAAAATTCCATGGAAGGCTATTTTATGTTCTTTTTTGGGAATACGAGAGGGAATACAGTTGTAGGCAAAGTAGTGGTTTGATAATGAGTATTCACAGGTGGCACTAGAAAATCATACAACTGCCTATTCCTGTCTATGAATTTAGCATATTTGCATAAAGAAAGATGCTTTTGTGGCTAAACTGTAGCAATAATTTAGAAAAATGATGTTTACTTACTGGAATGAAAGCATTTTTCCTTTTCTCTGCAAAACACGTTGCAAAAACCACTGTTAATTGTAATTCAGGAAGAAAGTGTTAAAAAAAAAGAATAAAAATGAATAAAGAATACAAATTTAAAGAATAAAAAATGTATCTCCAGACCAGAGAAATTTGTTATATTTTGTTTACTGAATGCTTCACCTGTCTGAATATGTCGCTCATATTGATATCCTCTTTCTTTAATCAGGTAGGAATTTCCCAGGAGCAGTTCCTGGTTCTCATCTTTTTCTACTGTACAGTTTCTTTATTGGTGATTTTACGCAGTCTCTGGTTTAAATACTTTCTACATGCAGTGACTTTTAAATTCATATTTTCAAACTTGACCTTACTAGTGTGGAGTACAGACTCCCTTACTAGAATAGCCAATAGTCCACTCAAATTCTCCATTTGAGAGTCTGTGGGTATTTCAGTCTTAATCTGTTTCAAATTAAGCTCTTGATCTTGTCCTTTAAATTTGCTCCCCTTCTAGTCTTCCCCATAGCAAGAAATAGTACCACCATTAATCCATTTGTTAGGGGAGGAGTCTTGGAGGCATAATTGACTATTATTCTTTGTTCACATAACACAGGACCTGCTATTTCTCCAGCCTCCATGACCATGGTAGTGGTATGCGACTAAGGAATATTTGCACTGTGTCCCCAAAGACAAGTACAAATTTTCTAAGTAGATAAGTGGTGCAAACCTAGTCTAGGCAGATTGAATGGCAAATACAAAAACTCTAAAGACACTTGATGTCTATAAATGTGTATGTACATACCCCTGGTAGATGTGGTTGTCTAGGAAGTTCACATATATCGAGAGTTTTAAGAATCCATTTCCAAGTCTTCCACTTCCAGCTTTCCTAAAATGATTCTGCCTGTGAAGGAGTCAATATCCTTAATAGCCCTTCACTTTCCAAGGCATATGTCTCAGCCCTTCCAAATCTCACTTGGATGTGTTACTTGGATGCAATTTCTCCTGCTCAGCCTCCCGAGTAGTGTATAAACC
The DNA here is from genome assembly GCF_028858775.2 of Pan troglodytes. NCBI lineage: Eukaryota > Metazoa > Chordata > Mammalia > Primates > Hominidae > Pan > Pan troglodytes. The sequence continues at coordinate 90,075,886 of NC_072414.2, read as the reverse complement.
CCCATGGTGTTAAATAAAAGTGTAAATTAAAATAATCAGGTTATTGTAACCCACAGTGCTCTCAAGTTTCTCCTGTTTTATGCACTTTTCTGTTGAGGGTATTAGAAAGAGGATATTTTTGCCTTTGTTGGGATGTTTTAAATTCAGAAGGGCAGACTTTGGATAAAATAGTGAAGGTCTTCTAAATGTAACAGAAACTTTATGTGAATTACCAACATTTTCAAGATGCATTGGATAAAACCAATGGGTATAAAATTTTCATGATTACATTTAAATTTAATGGCCTTTTTTCAATAAGGTAATTAAAGCTTTTATTCAGTCGTATAATGAAATAGGTGTTCCAAATCCAGTCAATTCTTTCCCTATGAGCCATGTATGAGGTGTCTACATGCAGAAGTTAAGACTCAGCTAGAAAATGAGGGTCTGGAATTGGAATCAAGACCTATTGCATCACAAAGGCCTCATTCCTTTTTTTTTTTTTTTTTTTGAGATGAAGTCTTACTCTGTTGCCCAGGCTGAAGTGCAGTGGCAGGATCTCATATCTTAGCTCACTGCAACCTCTGTCTCCCAGATTCAAGCGATTCTCCTGCCTCAGCCTCCTGAGTAGCTGGGATTACAGGCACCCACCATCACACCCAGCTATTTTTTGTGTTTTTAGTAGAGACGGGGTTTCACCATGTTGCCAAGGCTGGTCTTGAACCCCTGACCTCAAGTGATCCGCCTGCCTCAGCCTCTCAAAGTGCTGGGATTACAGGCATGAGCCACCGCCTCCGGCCTAAAGGCCCCATTCTTGACTATGTGAATGTGACTTCTGACAGGTTTGTGAGTTATTTTACCATCTGTGGAATGCGCCTCTGACCAACAGCCAACCAGGGTACTAAGCTGAGAAAGTGCCTGGCTCATATTAATTGATTCTGCCTCTGCTCAAGGAGGCTGGTGAATCCATTGTCTCTAGTCTGTAATTTTGGGAGTTGACAAGATTTTGTCTAGAAGTAAATAGCTCTCAGATAGTAATGATGATTTCATTGCTTGAAAATGATAGTTTGTCCAAACTTTTCCCAATGGACTCTCCTGCTTGGTCAATCTTTCCTCATTTAAAGGAACATTTGAAGCATGACTGTTAAATGCTAAGTCATTTGGAAACGGAAGTCTACACTCCTGATTTCCTTTTCTTTCTATTTTGACAGCTGAACTCGAGTATTTCGGGCACTAAGAAGGAAGGACAAAGATCCCTGGAGAACTCTCCTGTGGTGTCCTTGTTTTGAGTAGCAATGGAGGTAAGTGCTTGTTTTGTTATGAGCTGGTTTCATGGTGCTGTACTTACTCCTCCTCAAATTCAGAAGGGAAATGGAAGGCAAACAGGCAAGCCTTGGGGTGAAGAATAAGTTCCAATTGATGTACCCCACCCCACCCCCAGTTAGTGGCACAAAAGCCTGGTGGTGGCTGCCAGCCTTTCCTTTTACCTACCTTTTGTCTTGTCCTGCTGAGGATGAAGCTTATTCTGCTTGCTGCATAAAATTTCCTCTAAGGAAAGTGTTACGACTCCAGCTGTGAAAGTGATTGATGTCCTTCTAGACTCCAGGGGCTTTTGCAAACATCCACTGTCATTTTGAAGCAGAAAAAAAGTGCAAGTGTGTGTCAGGGATTGTGTGAAAAAACCATTATTCTTTATTTTATCGAAATGGGGGTGGGAAAGGAAAAAAATGTAAGCGTGAGTACTGGGCTTCTGTGATAAATAGACTGCTTAGGTTTTAACGTGAAGGCACTCTTTCTTAGGAGTGAATTTTTGGCCATTCATTCATTCACCTGGCAGATATTGAGACCCTATTATGTGCTGTACCTCGTGTTGGCTTTGGGATAAGCAAAGATGAATAAAAGTGAGTGTCTATCCATGTGGTTCATAATCTTGTGGCAAACACATATGTTTAAATAAATTATATTATAATGCCATTTGAGATGTAACAAAGAGGAGGTGAGAATACTGCAGGAATAAATGATTCCTCCCTTGGCTGTCAAAAGGAGAAAGCCTGGGCTTTATAAAGGCAGTGCCGTTTGAGTCTTCAAAGGGCATTTAGCATCAGGATAAAGAGCCCAATCTGGACTCTTGCTCTGCCATCTCCTAGCTCTAGGGCCTGGAGCCATGCCCACACCTATAAATGAGCATAGTAGTGCCGTAGGGTCATTGTGAGCTTTAAATGTCCACAAACAAAGTGCTGAATGCAGAGCTGTGCACAATGAATTATCTACCAGAGTGTGATCTAGCATCAGGGTCCTGGCTATTGTTTACTGTTGTTAAAAGACAAGTAGGAATTTTTCAATCAGAGAGAAGGCAGAGTACAGATGAGAAACAGCATCTAATAAGCTGAACTGAAAAACTATAGATAAGGGCTGGGGGAAATAACTCCCTCTATGAATAAAAGGGGCTCAAGTCTCTTTGATTTTGGTTTGTGTTTTGTGGGGTGGTGGTGTAGGGAGGTGTTGAAAAGCTTTGAGGACACTTTAAAGAATAAAGAAGTGACTTGGTTCAAGTCATTTTAGTACCCATTCTCAGGAGGGGTGTGCTGAAGTGCACATTAATTGCGGGTGTTCAGAATGGATTTGATTTCACAAATGCACTTTGTTTCTCTGATGAAAAACAGGAGGGCTGGATGACAGTGGAGTCAAAAGGTTTCAGGCATGTGCCAGGCTGGCACTGGGGTGGCAGCAAGGTTGGTGTGCTAATCGTGATCTTAATGAAAATGACTTGCAATCTCTTTTGCTTCTTTTCCCTTTAAATCAAGATTCGGTTGGACCAGTGGTTCTCAGCCTTGGTTTTACATTAGAATCTCCTGGAAGACTTAAAAAATGCCAGTGCTTGCACCAGAGCCCCTGAGACTCTGCTTCACTTGGCCTGAGATGGGGTCCTTGGCCCTAGTACTTTTCAAAAGTCCCCCAGGTCCTCTTAATGAACAGCCAGGATTTATGGTTACTGTCTTGGGGAGTCTAAAGCTCACCTGTGTTGTGGTTTAGAAGGCCCTTGGCCATCCTTTGTGACACTGTGCCTTCTTTGTAGAGGTAAGGTTGTCTTTGTGATAATGTGTTAAGTCCCTTTCTTCCTGGAGAGAACCTTTGGTAGTGAAAAGGGTGCTCTTAGTAGATACGTGATATAGTGAAGATAATTCTGGTTTCTCTGGGCTGATTCTCTGCTTTCATCCAATCTACTCCTTTGCCCTCAAATTTGGCTATCAATAAGAAGAATTTCTGTGCCTTTGAATCTTGCCTTTGGAGGTGATGTAGGACCCTCTCTTTTGCTCTTGGTCTTCCTCTCTTCTCTCTACCTGTTTTGCCTGGATTTTGAACATTTTGAGCCTTGAGCATGAATGGCCTCGGGCTGTCCAGGATTCACTTTCCTCTGTTCTCACATTCTGGGCTCTTTGAGCGGGATCCCTGGACTTTACAGCACTGTCCACAGAAATCCATTCTATCTATGGGCTCAGCCCACAGCCCACTCCCAGGTGTGATCATTGCTGTCCAAAGGGCATTGTTTCTTTAGAAAATGCCTAAGGCAAGTCAGTCATTGAATTTGCTGTAAAAAGGTCCTTTGAGAAGTATTAAATAATGCCTGCTGCCCAATAAAAAGTTCAATTGATATGAATTACTTTTTTTTTTTTTTTTGTCAAAAATAAGATTATTGGAATCACAGAGGGGAGGCTAGACCTTTTGATCCTCTGCTGAGTACCCCTTGGCAATTCTGACTTTTGGAGTGAATTCTGGGGAGGTTTACTCAGATTGTTTGAGTACAACACCAAGGGCCTGAAGGTTACAAGTGGTGTTCGTGCATTCTGCCTGCCAATCCTCAGAAACTGGCACTCTACCAGATGGAAATGTTTGAATGGCTCAATGCATAGTGATCATAGGGAATATAATATCAAAAAAAATAGGAGAGAGGATCCCAGTGTTAGAGGACTGCAGAAGTCTTCAAGTCTATCCATCTATCACCTGGAAAGTGTATGCTTCATATATAAAGGATCTTACATATTTATTTTTGATATTCCAGTAAAATTTCTTAGTTCTTTGACTATCTATTGTGGGAAAAAACCCATAAAAATGTATACTCTGATAACCACAATAGTTACAGATTATCGTCCTTTGCCTGGTAGAGCATTTAAGTATTAAAAAATCTAAGCATGACTGAAATAGAAATTTTTAAAAGTTACATAAAAAGTCCATGCACAGAGTTGGTAATTAGATATGTAATAGAGGTTACTATTGAAGTGGTGACATGATTAATTTCAGTAAGTAAAAGGTGGTGGTGAGCTCAGCCTTCCTCCAGCAAATGTTGGCTGCAAATGAAAGTTCACACGTTGGGTGCCTCAGTAGAAAAGGTGTTGTACCTGTGGCCCCTTCCACCAGTAGCTGTTTAATAATGCAAGCCCATTAATCGTGGAGGATGATGGCACGGTGTTCCCTGCTCCCCACAGCAAAACCACACATGGTGTTACTTCAAAAAGTGGGCATAATGATGAGTTCATGTCCTTTGTAGGAACATGGATGAAGCTGGAAACCATCATTCTCAGCAAACTATCAAAAGGACGAAAAACCAAACACTGCATGTTCTCACTCATAGGTGGGAATTGAACAATGAGAACACTTGGACACAGGAAGGGGAACATTACACACCAGGGCCTGTTGTGGGGTGGAGGGAGCGGGGAGGGATAGCATTAGGAGATATACCTAATGTAAATGATGAGTTAATGGGTGCAGCACACCAACATGGCACATGTATGCATATGTAACAAACCTGCACATTGTGCACATGTACCCTAGAACTTAAAGTATAATATATATATATATATATATATATATATATATATATGTAAGAAAAAAAAGTGGGCATAAATGTGGTTCCATTGCAAAAGAATTGGTACCATGAAACATTTTGTTTCCTTTTTCTCTCTTTTGGAAATGTATTCTTTGGAAGGGTTAGGATGGTTGAAAAGTGGTTAAATAAACAGCACCGTCTGGCCATTGTCAGTAGACTGTCTTAGAGTATTAGCTGTTTATTTCACTGACATATTCTGAAGGGTCTATAGGGGACTCTTTCAGAAGTCAGGACCTCAATGTAATATACAAGCATTGATTCTGATATTTCCCTTGATAACAGTGCTCGACCATGTTGGGGTCGTAAGTCAGTAAGGTTCATTGGCTCCTGTAATGCTCACTGTCACCAGTAATAAGTACAAAGGACTTGCTCTAAAAGCTGGCTTATAAAACTTTAAGGAAACTTGGATTGCTTAAGTGAACTTGCAAGGCTCTAGGGGGGCCAAGCGGGCCTTAGTTGTCTACTTATATTAATTTCACAGAGTTTAAAGGGTCAAGAAAGGCGGTCGGTGATGCTTATTAATTTATGAAAGACAGCCTCTTGTCTGTCTTGCTATCTTGTTTTGACCATTCTGCCCTTCCTTTTAGAAAATTTAATGTAAATTAAACCTTACCAGACAAGAGTGCCCTAAAGATTAAGTCTAAAGTTCACAGCTGGACTAAAATGATCCAGAGATACTACGTTTTTTTCCTGGCACAATTTCACTTGAAGTGATGTTTGAACAATAGAACCACAGAGTGGACATAAAACATGAGAAGCAAAAGCAATTAGAGGCATACTACAGTTAGTCAAGGATTAGGATATTTAAAAAATATGAGATATACTTGCTTCTAGGGATTTTTTCTTCTTCTTCATCCAAGTAATAATGGCTTGTAACAAGAACATTTTCTTGGCCTTAAGTGGGGGCATGGTTCTTGTTAAGATGGAAATGTTTGTGTGTCACAGCAATGTCTCAAAACATATCTGACTGCTGAGGCCAAACCTTGCTGAGGAGTGGGAAAAGGGACATGGAATATTGCCATAGAAATAAAGCCAGTCTTCCTAATGGGAATGCTCCTTTTTGGCTGATTTTCTTTTGGATAAAGAGGGAAGGCCACAATCATGTAAAGGCAGACATTTAAAAATGCAGTACCTATTTTAATCCTGAAAAAAACGTTAAATTATTTCCTCAATTTACAGATGCAGGTATTGAGACTCAGACCAATACATTTTCTGAGGTTTGTACATCTAGTAATTTGCCCGAGGAGTACTAGAAAATAAAGGAGTCCCCCCACCCCTATCCAAAACCAAGGGATCAGATTGAAGGCCACCACTGCCATGCTAGACTCTTCTTCTAGGAGGCTTTTTGAGCAACACATCCAAAGGAGGGAATAGCCAAGACCTTGACTGAGGGATGGGAACTAGATCAGCTTGGTTGCAGTGCAGTGGGCTTGGAGGTGTGAAGGGAATGAAAAGTAGAGTGGAAAGGTAGCAGGCAGACATGCAGGGTTAAGTAGGCTAGTATTTGATTTTTATTCTAGGAGCAGTGTGAGATATTTGGAGGGTTGAGGCAGGAGATACTCAGATTTGTTAGAAAGGTTACATGAAAGACCACCACTTCCTGTTTGGATGAAGTAGTTGGTGGCAGATTAAGCTTCTATAGAGAACAACTAAAAAAACCAGATAAAATATAGAAATCATCAGTAAGAAGGTAGTAGAGGGCTGCTGAGGCACAGAGGAGAATGGAGAGGACTGTGAAAAAGTGAGTTGACCTCTGCAGCCTCTTTTAAACTAGGTTCCATTGCTGGTTTTAGGTACTGCAAGAAGCTAAAAATTCAGAATTTTCACTAGTGGTAGGCAGCTACTAGACAGTAAAGAAACAAATAGAACTTCTGGAAGAAACTTGGTAGTCCTCTAACATGCCACTAATGTTTCCCCTAGGGAAACTGAATTCTGAGACTATATGGAGTGGGGAGGCAAAAAACCTTAACAGAAGTCCTCTGAAAAATACGCAACAGAGTTCACCAGTCTTCATAGTGTCAAAAGATAAAGATTAGAGTTCAGAGCTCACTATGGGGAAGAGATCCAGTGAACACATCAGACTTAGGTGAAAATCTTGGAGGCTTATACCTTAAATAAAGGCAAACAGAAAGTAGATTGAGCCTTACCTTGACTACAACACAGAATCAATATAGCATAGTGTGTGATTAGATTTGTGTGAGCAGCTATTACTCTCTTTGCCTAAAGGAGGGAGAGGTATATGGTCCTTGGAGGAAAATAATGTCACCTGGAGTCTTCAAGCTATAGAAACAGTATCCATTACATTAATAATTTTTAGACATGCCAAAACAGAGGCTCACATGATTGAAAATCAAGAGAAAAACAATCAAAAGGAATAGGCCCACAGAGGATCCAGATATAGAAGTTTGTTAACAAAACTTTTAAATAGCTTGATGTATATGTTTAAGGACATGGAGAAAAAAGCCAAAAACAGAGAGGATGAGTAGAGTTCCCAATTTATAAAGCACACGAGTAATTCTAGAACTAAATAATACAGTATCAGTAACAGAAATTTGTACATAAGAGTAAGCAGAATTAGTGAGCTAGCAGAAAAGTCAACTGAATGTCTCTGTGCTTAAGCACAGAGAGCAAACAGTAAGTAATACAGAAAGGAACACTAAGAAATATGAGGGTCACTCAATAGATCTAACATAAAATGGAATTCCAGAAGGAAATAATAGTGAATGAAGCAGAAGCAATATTTAAAGAGATAATTCCTGAATGTTTTCCATAACTGATGAATGATATTAATTTACAGGTTTATGGAAGCTCTGTGATGTCAAGAAGTGTAAATATGATATCACCATATTTTATTAGAAGTAAATATTGAGTACAACTGCAAATAACCACAGACAAAAATATAATGCACATTATCACCATCCTGGCTAACACGGTGAAACCCTGTCTCTACTAAAAATACAAAAAAATTAGCCAGGTGTGGTGGTGGGCATAGTCCCAGCTACTCAGGAGGCTGAGGCAGGAGAATGGCGTGAACCCAGGAGGCAAAGCTTGCAGTGAGCCGAGATGGTGCCACTGCACTCCAGCCTGGGCCACAGGGAGAGACTCTGTCTCAAAAAAAAAATGCACATTATCTTCAAAGGAACAATAGTTTTGATACCTGAATTCTCAACAGAAACAATGGAAGCCAGAAGACAGCAGAAGAATATCTTCAAAGTACTAAGAAGAACTCTTTTGCCTCCAGAAAAGAGAATGGATTTTGGAGTTAGAGTTGGCTACAGACGATACAGGAAGAAAAATTAGTAGGTTTATAGAGTATTATAGTTTATTCTAAGAGGTGATTGTGGTTTACACTAGAGTGATGATGATGGAGATGAAGAGAAGTGGATTGATTAAATGAGTATTTTGGAAGTCAAAACCCTCAAGAAATAAAGCAAACCAACCAATCACTTCCCATCCCCGCAAACACTCTGTCTCATCTTCATGATTATTTTCTTTTTTTCTTGAAGGTTTTCTTAGCCACCTCATGGACCATCTGGTTGGCTGAGATGAAAACACATAAGTTCCATAAGATAGTCTCTTCGATAACCAAATTCTCTCTCATTCTTGTCTTCACCTCTGATGCTTAGATAGTGATTGAGTGCATTTCTGTTTCTCTGTGGAGAATTCCATGTGACACCCTGATAGAAATGTTGGTAGGGGGCATTAGCTCGCGTCCCCCGTCCCATCTTATCCAACTGTGTATAGTTAGAGTATGGGTTTATAGACAAATGGATATTCACTAGGCCAGGGACTGTATTAGGTAGATGTGGTATCTTTTTTGGAGTCCTTCAGTTCAGAGAAGTCTGGACAAAGGAAAACTAATTTCAGGTCTGACTTAACTGAATCTTAAATACTATCTCTGTCCATTACTCTTTGTGCAAGCTTGGGGCTCAGTTTCTTTTATTTGGAAAGTGGAAGGCTGGGCATTGTGGCTCACACCTGTAATCCCAGCACTTTGAGAGGCCGAGGAGGCGGATTACCCGAGGTCAGGAGTTTCAGACCAGCCTGGCTAACATGGTGAAACCCCATCTTTACCAAAAATACAAAAATTAGCCGGGTGTGGTGGCATGCATCTGTAATCCCAGTTACCTGGGAGGCTGAGGCCAGAGAATCACTGGAACCTGGGAGGCAGAGGTTGCAGTGAGCCGAGATCACACCACTGCACTCCAGCCTGGGTGATAGAGTGAGACTCCATCTCAAAAAAAAACCCAAAACATTGAGAGACTGAGGCAGGCGGATCACAAGATCAGGAGATCGAGACCATCCTGGCTAACACAGTGAAACTCCGTCTCTACTAAGAATACAAAAAATTAGCCAGGGGTAGTTGTGGGCTCCTGTAGTCCCAGCTACTTGGGAGGCTGAGGCAGGAGAATGGCGTGAACCTGGGAGGCAGAGCTTGCAGTGAGCAGAGATCACGCCACTGCACTCCAGCCTGGGCAACAGAGCGAGACTCTGTCAAAAAAACAAAACAAAACAAAACAAAACAAAAAAACAACCCCCCCCCCCAAAAAAAACACAAAACAAACAAAAAAGAAAGTGGGAATGGAGTCTGGCAGAGCCTTTCTCTCCAGCAACTGCCATCTCAGTTCCAGGTCCTGTCTCCATTGGTCTGTCTCCTCTATTCCTAGAGGCCCCAGCTGGCTCTGTGGCAGCCTCTGTGCCTCTGTGACCTGTAGGTACTGGGAAATTTGTAGGACAGATGCCAGGACATGGAAACAGATGGGAAGACCAGAACACTGAAGATCAGTTCAAAAATTCTGGAAGTAATCTGGGAAAGCTTAATTTAAAATGTGGCTGTTGGAAGACCCTGCCTACCCACTTTTGCAGATGGACGCCTGCCAGTGCTTCTGCCAGCATGCATACAACAGGGACCCACAGTCACCCTGCTGGAGCACTTTTGCTGCTGGCAACCCCTGTCCGAGTGTTGCTGCCAGCAGAGTGGGAATGCCTAGGCCCCCAGCGTAGTAGATGGTTAACCTTGAGGGGCCAGAGAACATATCTGTGAGCCTAGTTCCAGTACCCCAGGGTTAGAACATGCAGTCCAGGAGTGCTGAGCTTAGCCTTGGCCCCCTGGAAGCATGCAGAAGCAAAGCCATTCAAGTTAACCCAACTTATAACATAGTAGAGGTGTCAAGGACATCAAAGAATATGAAAGCAAAAAACCCTATACAAAGATGGCAACTTCAAACATTAAAGGAACATCAGCCAACACAGATGAGAAAGAACCAATGCAAGAACTCTGGCAATTTTAAAAGCCAGAATGTCTTCTTATCTCCAAACAACAGCACTAGCTTCTCAGCAATGGTTCTTAACCAGACTTAAATGACTGAAATGACAGGTATGGAATTCAGAATCTGAATGGCAAAGAACTCATTAAGATACAGGAAAAGGTTGAAACCCAATCCAAGGAACACAGCAAAATGGTCCAAGAGCTGAAAGACAATGTAGCCATTTTAAGAAAGAACCAAACCAAACTTCTGGAAATGAAAAATTCACTTCAGGAATTTCAGAATACAATGGGAAGCATTAATAACAGCAGAGACAAAGCTGAGGAAAGAATATCAGAGCTCAGAGACTGTTCCTTCACATCAATGCAGGCAGACAAAAATCAAGGAAAAAGAATACAAAAATGAACAAAACCTCTGAGAAATATGGGATTATGTAAAGAGACCAAACCTATGGCACATTGGTATTCCTGAAAGAGATGGAGAGAGAGCAAACAACCTGGAAAACATAGTTGAGGATATTGTGGACGAATATTTCCCCAGCTTTGCTAGAGAGACTGACATACAAATTCAGGAAATTTGAAGAACCCCTGTAAGATGCTATACAAGACAACCATTGCCAAGACACATAGTCATCAGATTCTCCAAAGTCAATGTGAAAAAAAAATTCTTAAAGGCAGCTAGAGAGAAGGGGTAGGTCACATACAAAGGGAACCCCATCAGGCTAATATTGAAACTTTCAGCAGAAACTTTACAAGCCAGAAGAGAGTGGGGGCCCATCTTCAACATTTTTTTAAAAAAAGAAATTTCAACTAAGAATTTTATATCCAGCCAAACTAAGCTTCATAAAGAAAGGAGAAATAAAATCTTTTTTTCAGATAAGCAAATGCTAAGGGAGTTCATTACCACCAGACATGCCTTACAAGAGGTCCTTAAGGAAATGCTAAATATGCAAACAAAAGACCATTACCTGCCTCTCCAAAAACACACGTATGTACATATCCCACTGAAACTCTAAAACAACCCCATAATCAAGTGTACATAACAATGAGCTATTAATAACGACATGATGACAGAGTCAAATCCTGACATATGCATATTAACCTTGAATGTAAATGGGCTGAATGCCCCACTTAAAAGACAGAAAATCGAAAGTTGGATAAAGAAGCAAAACCCAACTGTGTGCTGTCTTCAAAAGACCCATCTCACATGCAAGGACACTCACAGGCTCAAGGTAAAGAGATGGAAAAAGATATAGCAAGCAAACAGAAAACAAAAAAGGGCTGGAGTTGCTATTGTTATTTCAGACAAAACTGACTTTAAACCAGCAATGATCAAAAAGGACAAAGAAGGGTATTGCATGAGATGTGTATTATGTACACATCTGTATCATGTGTACATAATATGTGTACACATATGTACACAAATATGTATTATGTATACATACATAAATATATACATACATAGATATGTATGTATCTGTACAGATACACTTGACCAAATGGACCAGATAGACATCTACAGAATATTCTACCCAATGACAACAGAATGTACACTCCTCTTATCTGTACACAGCATATACTCCAAGATTGATCATTCATACTCTCAGTCATAAAAAAACTCTTAAAAAATTAAAAATATCAGAAATCATACCAACCACACCTCCCAGACCATAGGGTAATAAAAGTAGAAATCAATGCCAAGAATATCACTCAAAACCATATAATTACATAGAAATCAAACAACTTGCTCATGAATGACTTTTGGTAAAGAATGAAATTAAGGCAGAAATAAAAAAAATATTGAAACTAATGAAAATAAAGATACAACACAGCAGAATCTCTAGGACATAGCTAATGAGGTGTTAAGAAGAAAGTTTATAGTGCTAAATGCCTATCTCAAAAAGTCAGAAAGATGTCAAATTAACAACCTAACATCACACCTAGAGGAACTAGAAAAACAAGAGCAAACCAACTGCAAAGCTAGCAGCAGAAGAAAAATGACCAAACTCAGAGCTGAACTGAAAGAAATTGAGATGCAAAAATTCATTCAAAAGATTGATGGACCAAAAATTGGTTCTTGGAAAGAATAAGTAACATTGCTAGACCACTAGCTAGATTAATAAAGAAAACAAGAGAAAAGATCCCAATAAACACAATCAGAAATGACAAAGGTAACATTACCACTGACCCCACAGAAATACAAAGAAACTCTGAGAGCATTACAAACACCTCTGTGCACACAAACTAGAAAACCTAGAAGAAATGGATAAATTCCTGGAAACATGCAATCTATCAAGATTGAATCAGGAAGAAATTGAAATCCTGAACAGACCAATGACAAGTTCTGAAACTGAATTAGTAATTAAGAACCTACCAACCAGAAAAAACTCTAAACAAGACAGATTCACAGCTGAATCCTACCAGACATGTAAAGAAGAGCTGGTACCAATCCTACTAAAATAATCTCAAAAAATTGAGGAGGATGAACTCCTCCCTAACTCATTCTATGAGGCCAGCAGTATTCTGATACCAAAACCTGGCAGAGGTACAACAACAAAGGAAAACATCAGGCTGATATCGCTGATGAATATAGATGAAAAAATCCTCAACAAAATATTAGAAATCAAATGTAGCAGCACATTGAAAAGTGAATCCATCATAATCAAGTAGGCTTTATTCCTGGGATGCAAGGTTGGTTCAATATACACAAATATATACATGTGATTCATTACATAAACAGAACTTAAACCACATGATCATCTCAATTTATGCAGAAAAATCTTTTGATAAAATTCAACATCCCTTCATGTTGAAAACCCTCTACAAACTAGGCATCAAAGGGATATACCTCAAAATAAGATCCATCTATGACAGACTTACAGCCAACATCATAATGAATGGGCAAAAGCTGGAAGCATTCCCCCTGAGAACTGGGACACAACAAGGATACCTACTGTCACCACTCCTATTCAACATAGTACTGGAAGTCCTAGCCAGAACAATCAGGCAGGAGAAATAAATAAAAGGCTTCCAGATAGGAAGTGAGGAATTCGAATTTTCTCTCTTTGCAGATGATATGGTTCTATACCTAGAAAACCCTGTAGTTCCTACCCAAAGGCTCCTAGAACTGATAAACAACTTCAGTGAAGTTTTAGGATACAAACTCAATGTACCAAAATCCGTAGCATTTCTATGCATCAATACTGTCCAAGTTGAGAGCTAAATCAAGAATGCAATCCCATTCATAATAGCCATAAAAAGAATGAAATACTTAGGAATACAGCTAGCCAGGGAGGTGAAAGATCCCTACAATGAGAATTACAAAACACTGCTAAAACAAATCAGAGATGACACAAACAAATGGAAAAGCATTCCGTGCTCATGGATTGGAAGAATCAGTATTGTTAAAATGGCCATACTACCCAAAGCAATTTACAGATTCAATGCTATTTCTGTCAAACTATCAGCATCATTTTTTTTCCACAGAATTAGAAAAAATAAACTCTTCGAAAATGAAGATGAAACCAAAAATAAAAGCCCAAATAGCCAAAGCAATCCTAAGCAAAAAGAAGAAAGTCAGAGACATCACACTACCTCACTTCAAACGATAATACACTACAGTAAACAAAACAGAATGGTACTGGTACAAAAACAGACACATAGATCAATGGAACAGGCCAGAGTACCCAGAAATAAAACTGCATAACTATAACCATCTGATCTTTGACAAAGTTGACAGTAACAAGCAATGGGGAAAGGACTCCCTGTTCAATAAATGGTGCTAGGATAACTGGCCAGTCATATGCAGAAGATTGAAACTAGACCCCTTCCTTGCACCATATATAAAAATCAACTTAAGATGGGCTAAAGACTTAAATGTGAGACCTAAAACTATAAAAACCCTAGAAGGAAACATAGGAAATATCATTTTGGACACAGGTCTTGGTAAAGATTTCATGTTGACATCTCCATATGCAATCGCAATAAAACAAATATAGACAAGAGGGACCTAATTAAACTAAAGAGCTTCTGAAAGCAGAAGAAACTACAGCAGAGCAAATAGACAACCCACAGAATGGGAGAAAATATTTGCAAACTATGCATACAACAAGGGTCTAATATTCAGAATCTATAAGAAACTTAAATCAACAAGCAAAAAGCAAACAGCCCTGTTAAAAAATAGGCAAAGAGACCCGGGTGCGGTGGCTCACGCCTGTAATCCCAGCACTTTGGGAGGCCAAGGCAGGCGGATCACGAGGTCAGGAGATCGAGACCATCCTGGCTAGCACAGTGAAACCCCGTTTCTACTAAAAATACAAAAAATTAGACGGGCGTGGTGGTGGGCGCCTGTAGTCCCAGCTGCTGGGGAGGCTGAGGCAGGAGAATGGCGTGAATCCAGGAGGCAGAGCTTGCAGTGAGCCGAGATCATGCCACTGCACTCCAGCATGGGCGACAGAGCGAGACTGTGTCTCAAAAAAAAAAAAAAGGCAAAAAATATGAACAGACACTTCTCAAAAGAAGACATACACACAGTCAACAAGCATATGAAAAGATGCTGACTATCACTAATCATCAGAGAAATTCAAATCAAAGCCACAATGAGATACCATCTCACACTAGTAAGAACGACTATTATTAAGAAGTCAGAAAATAAAAGATGTTAGTGGCATTGCAGAGTAAAGGGAATGCTTGTACACTGCTGTTGGGAATGTAAATTAGTTCAGCCACTGTGGGAAGCAGGTTGGAGATTTCTCAAAGAGCTTAAAAGACAACCACCATTTGACCCAGCGATCCCATTACTGCTTATATATACCCAAAGAAATACGTCATTCTACCAAAAAGACACATGTACTCTTATGTTCATCGTGGCACTATTCACAATAGCAAAGACAAAGAATCAACCTAAATGCCTATCAATGGTGGACTGAATAACTAAACTGTGGTACATATACACCATGGAATAACATGCAGCCATAAAAAGAAGAAAACCATGTCCTTTGCAACAACAGGGTTGCAACTGGAGGCCGTTATGCTAAGTGAATTAACGCAGGAACAGAAAACCAAGTGGGCATGCTCACTCATGCTGGGCTAAACTTTAAGTACACATGGATACAAAGAGAGGAACAAGAGACGCTGAGGCTTACTTGAGGGTGGAGAGTGGGAGACGGATAGGGTATAAAAACTACCTATCAGGTACTATTCTACTATCTGGGTGATTAAATCATTTGTACACCAAACCCCGGTGATACATGATTTACCTATGTAATGAACCTGCACGTGTATCCTCTGAGCCTAAAATAAAAGTTTAAAAAGGAGACTTTGTGATTATATAACATATTAACAAGTTCCAGGGATTAGGATGTAGGCAACTTTGGGTGCTAATTTTTAAGCTTAATATAGTTTGATTTTTTTTATTGAGGTAAAATATACATAGACATAAAATTTACCATTTTAACCATTTTTAAGGGTACAGTTCTGTGACATTAAGTACCTTCACATTACTGTGCAACCATCACCACCACCCGTCTCTGGAACTTTTTCTTCTTCCCCAACTGAAACTCAGTACATGTTTAACACTAACTCCTTATTCCGCCCTCTGACCCCACCCGCCCCTGACCCGGATGCCATCCACCATTCTACTTTCTGTTTCTATGAATTTGACTACTCCAGGTACATCATATAGGTGAAATCTGTAGTATTTGCCCTTTTATGACTGACTTATTTTGCTTAAAATAATGTCATCAAGGTTCATTTATGTTGTAAGCTTGTGTCAGAATTCATTCTTCCATTGTAGTATATACCACATTTTTGTTTAGTAATTCATCTGTTGGTGGATATTTGTGTTGTTTTTACGTTTGGCTATTGTCAATAATGGTGCTATAAACATGAATATACAAATATCTGTTGGAATTCTTATTTTTCTTACTTTTTTTTCAATGTCCTCACTTTTACGATATCTTTACTTTTGGGTATATGTCTGGAAGTGGAATTGCTGGATCATAAAATAACTTTACCTATTTTTTGAAGAATTGCTGTACTGTTTTTGACAGTGGCTCTACTATTTTACATTATTACCAGTGATGTAACATGACTCTACTTTCTCTCCATCCTTTCTGCTATGGTTTCAATGTTTGTCCCTTCTGAAACTCATATTGAAACTTAATCTCCAATGTAGCAGTATTGAGAGATGGGGACTTCAAGAGGTGATTGGGTCATGAGGGCTCTGCCCTCAGGAATGAATTAATTCACCCATGGACTAACGGATTAATGGATTAGTGGGTTATCAAGAAGTGGGACTGGTGGCCTTAAAAGAAGAGGGAGAAAGACCTGAGCTAGTACACTCTGTCCCCTCATCATGTGATGCCCTGTGGCACCTTGAAACTCTCTAGAGTCCCACCAGCAAGAAGGTCCTCATAAGATGCAACTGCTTGACCTTGAACTTCCCAGTTCCAGAACTGTAAGAAATATATATATATATACATATATATATTTTTAAAAAGTAAATTACCTAATTTCATGTATTCATTTATAGCAACAGAAAATGGACTAAGATACTCTCCACAAACTTATTTTCTGTTTTTTGATAATAGCCATTCTAATGGGTGTGACATGTTATCCCATTGTGGTTTTGATTTGCATTTCCCTATTGATTACTGATATTGAATATCTTGTCCTGTGTTTATTGACCATGTGTATATTTTCTTAGGAGACAAGTCTCCTTTTCTCATTTTAGCATCAGGCTGTTGAGGGGTTTTTTTGAATTGTAAGAATTCTTTAAATAATATGGATATTAATTCCTTATCCCATATGTGATTTACAAATATTTTCTTCCATTTTGTGGGTAGCCTTTTCATTCTGCTGATAGTGTTTGAAGCAGAAAAGTTTTAAACTTTGATAAAGTTCCATCTACCTGTTTTTCTTTTGTTGTCTGTGCTTTTGGTGTCATACCCATCAAGTCATCACTAAGTCCAATGTCATGAAGCTTTTCCCCTATGCTCTCTTCTAAGAGTTTTATGGTTTTAGTCTCACTCTGTTGCCCAGGCTGGAGGGCAGTGGTGCGATCTCAGATCACTGCAACCTCTGCCTCTGCCATTTAATAGAAAATAGAAGAAAGTTAGAAGTTTATTTGTAACTTCTAATGTAATAGAAAATAAGAGAAAGTTAGAAGTTTATCTCATGTAATGAAGTTCAGAAATGGGCAGTCCAGGGATGGTGTGTAACCACTGGGGTTTTCAGGCATCCCAGTGACTTCCAGCTCTTTATTCTACATTCCCGGGATTGGAGTCCTCATCCTCCTATTCTAAGATGGAAGCTGGATTTTCACTTATCACATCACATTACATCATGTAATATCACGTTACCATCTAATCACATCATATTAATGCCACATTACGGCAGTAGGAGGAAAGAAACTCAAACCTCTCCTTTTAAGTGAAACTCCCTGGAAGAATCACACAACACTTCCACTTACTACTCAGTTGCCAGATGTTGGTCACATGACCACACTTCTCTGCAGGAGAGGCTGGGAAATGTAGTCTTTTACTGAGTTAACCCTGTGGAGCTGTGTGGATAAAGAGGAGAGAGAAAATGCATCATTGGAAGTCAACTTGAAGTTTCTTTCACACTTTCGAATACCTTCAACATAAAACTTGGTATACATGAACTCTTTGGAATTTTTAATTCTATGTCCATACTGTTGGATAATGATGCATATAAAAATAATAGAGAAACAAATGTTGGACACTCATCACTGCTACAGAACAGTATATACATCCGCAGGAGACTTGCTGGAACGAGCGCAAATGGCTCCAGTGAGTTCTGAGCTTTTTAACTCAACTCTAGTCCAATCCCCTTTGGGGTGCCCAAACCTTTCACTGGTAAGTGGTTGGGTAATCTTTTATTTCTACATGCTAGCTTGCCTTTGAGGACACATTGCTTTGTTAGGAATTTGTATATGATCTCATGGCACATGACCCACTAAAAGGGAGCAGGCTTGGGCAAAACGTCAGATGGAAATTCATGCAGCTTATCTGGCCTACCCATCTGGTCACCAGAATCCTGACTGCAGTGTCTCCTTGAAATTCACCAGGCCCAGAGATCTAATTACAGAAAAATCTGAAAGGAATATTTAGCATGGATCTAAAAGAGTCAACAAAAGGGTTAAAAACTGAAAACAAATGCAAAGTTTACTACAGAGTTAAATCTAACAAAGACATATGCATTCACATGCATATATTATGGGTAATCCTTTTTCATGAAGACATTACTGGAATTCTTGGTCATGTGTGACTAAGGAAACTCTCTTTGTCCCATCCAGTTCAGTTCCTCTTCTTTATTACTCAGGTATTTCTCTTCTTTGTGTCTAGTTTGTTCATGTCCTTTGCCTTTGCTTTAGAATTTGCTTCTTTGATTAAGATTTCTCAGAATTGCTATAAGCTGTGACTCATATTCTGTTCCCCTAAAGTGATTATCAGTTATATTTTTTAGCTCCAAGGGTGTACAGGTCCATGCAATGCTGAAATTTAGTAAGGCTTTCTCTCCTTCAAAATCAGGCTGCCATATATTAGCTTCTGGGAGCATTGCCTGTTTGCTGCAGGTTCTATGCTGTCTCTTCTCACCACTAAGCCTAGTGTTGGTAATCAAAGGTTCAGTTATTAAGTAGTTATCATGCATATAAAACATGTTTCTACCATGGGAAGTCCATAATCTGGTTGATAATAATGATTCTGGAATAATCTTGTAATTTGGTCTCCAAAGCAAATCTAAGAACATCTTGAAGCACTTTTTTCTCAAGCTGGGGAGCCAAATGTTTTACTTTTTAAAAAAAGTTTTCTACGTAGGTGGACTTGGAGAAAAAAAAAGTTAAATTGAGGAATACTTACATCAGACATTTGCTGACTATGGGACACCATGCATGATCAACGTATGTTTGCTCATCTACTTCAACTTCCCTCAACATTCTCTGTTCTCTGTAACTGTAAAGTAAATTTGTTATTCTTTATCTAAACAGTTCTGAGAGTACTGGGAATGATAATAATTAAAGAACAGTCCAGATAGCCAAAAAACAAAAACAAAAACAAAAAGCTTAGGACAGAAATCCCATATTCAAGACTCAAATCTTGAAATGTGTTTGTGAAATGTGGGTAATGATAATATACTTACCCCATTCATCTCCCAGAATTACAAGAAGAAAGAACTTAATGTTAGAGTGCTTTGTAGACTATAAATACCATAGAAATGTCAGCTGTTA
Source organism: Pan troglodytes (assembly GCF_028858775.2). Lineage (NCBI taxonomy): Eukaryota > Metazoa > Chordata > Mammalia > Primates > Hominidae > Pan > Pan troglodytes. The sequence goes on along the minus strand of NC_072414.2, from coordinate 90,056,509 downwards.
TTACAACCTTTATGCCAATGTTTTCCTAGTTCTTCTTGGCTCAAAGTAATGAAAAGTTTTTAACATTTAATTTTTTTTACAGTTTCATTTTTTGTCCTCAAACAGTTTTGCTTTATCTTAGTTATGAGTGATAGGAATCCAACTCAAAATAACTTAAGCAAAAAAGAGAGCTTGTTGTCTCATCTTACTGGGAAGTCAGGTCTGTCTTCAGGTATAGCGAGATCCAGGGGCTCAAATAATGTTGTCAAGGCTCTCTCTCACTCTCAGTCTGCTTCCCTCTTTTTGTGGGCCAGATCCTTTCCTTTGGGCTTAAGTTTCCTCCACAGGAAGAAGGGATGTTGACATTGCCCTGAAACTTAACAGAAAGAGAGCTTCTTTCCCCCAGTGTCCACACATCAGTTCCAGGGAGATTTACTTGGGACAGCCCTGTTTGGATGGCTGCTGGGAGTGACATCTATCACATGTGAGATGGGCTTCCTTGATTGGGTGATCTGCTTACTATGCTGTCTCCTGCAGTACAGGATGCAGTAAGGACAGGATCCTGTAGTTGTCCATTTAGCTGAGGCCCAGGGGTGAGAGGAGGGGAACTCTAAAGGTAGGCTTGTTGGGTGGAAGTGAACTCCACTTGTCTTTTGCAAAAGATGAGATCAGGACTTTCAGAGAAGATGAAAAATAAATAGTGAGTAAACATATGAAAACATACTCTACTTCATTAATAAGGAAATTAAAAACATATGAGGTATAGTATACCAACTAGGTGGGAAAAATTTAAAAGTCAGATAATACAGATTTGGAGAGGCTAGAACAATGATCTCTCTGATATACTGGTTAAAGTATGATCTGTTATAACTACTTTGGAAAATAATTTGCTATTATCATGAAGGTTGAACATTCATGTATGCCATGATCTAGCAATTCTACCCCTAAATATATCCTAGAAACTTTGTGTATGGTGTGCACATGGTGTGCAGGAGCTGTATGCAAGGACGATCATAACCAACTTATCCCTAGTAGCAGTAAAATTATAAGCAACTTAAATGTCCATCAGCAGGAAGACAAATAAATACGTTTTAAAGTAATCCTATGCTGCAGTACCTTATCCAGTGAAAACAAACAGCAGCAGCGTGAACTAATATCAATTAAGCTTAGAAATATAGTGTTAAGTGACAAATCAAGTTTCAAAAGACTAACTACAGTATGGTACAATGTGTAGAAAACTCGAAATAAGAAAAATGAAATAACATTGTTTTGTTGAATAACAAAAGCAAGAGGAGCATAAATATGAAATTAAAAATACTATGTATTTTTAATTATTTAAAATATGAAATTAAAAATACTATGCATTTTTAATTAAATTCAAATATGAAATTAAAAATACTACCTCAGGGGTAGTTCAAGTTGCTGGGTAATGGTACTGGTGTTTTCAGGTATTTTTAAACTGTGCATCGTAACATACACACATGACATATATTTGTATATATGTTACATCTATTATTTTATATTCTGAAATATTAAGTAATAGAAGCATGTAAACACGAAACATATGTTCACTATGAGTTTTTCCAAACTAGTTAAATCAAAAATACTAAATTCAGTAGACATTAATCTCATTAATCTGCATGTACCTAAGGAAATTTAAGAGTAAAAACGTGATTTATAGGCAATTATTGTTATGTATTAGGATACATGAAAAGTTTAGCTTGGTCAAGTACCTAATGGAACATTTGATAAGTTACCAAACTGTAAAAGACATGAAGAAAACAACAAAGGAAGGGCATACCTTTATGCTATGCCTGACCAAATGGAAATTTGGATTACGTATACAAAATGGGGGGAGGGTGGTTTAAGAAATTTATTTTGAATATTTACAGCAATGTTTCCTTTCCACCTCATAGATACTACATTAGATCATGGAATAGTTACCCCAGTGGGGCTTCAAAAGATTTGTCTTTTCTTTTTTTTTTTTTTTTTTCAGCCATAGCTGTTTGATTGGAGAATAAAAGTCAGCATTAGGTATTGACAACATGATTTTAAATCATATGGAAAATTTTCACTCATATGGGAATAGTTTGAATTTGTATTCCTGTTAGAATTTTAGAACTGGATTTTTGCATAGCCTGACATTTCCCTGAAAGGAATTATAGTTAGGTAAGGAGCAAGGAGAATTACCTATAACAAATAAAGGTGATAGAAAGAAGGATGGAAAAAGAAGGCAGAGGGAAAGGGAGGGAGAGGGAAAGAAAGAGAGAATGGGATATTGGAGAGAGCAGGTCTTGGTGATGCAAATGCTGAGGTCTAAATTCTGGCTCTGCAATTACTAGCTGTGTGACTTGGACAAGTTCCTCAACTACTCTGATGTTCCTGAGGCCCATCTGTATGTAGGGACTCCAGCCTCCACCTCCCCATGTTCTTGCGCTCACAAACTGCAGGCAGCTGGAATCTGAACTGGGAAGGACCAATGATGAGATGCAGAGAAGAGCCACATTCTGAATGTTATGTAATGTTATGAATGTTTTTTAGACAGCATGTCAGACATGCTGTCTATAAAAGAGCATGACTACCGTGAACATGTCTAAATGTGAACAAACAATTTGAAAGCAGTATTTGGAGAGAGTGGACGTTACCCTCTAAAAGAGGTAAGGGTGGATGGCTAATGTACCCTAATATAAATAAAAATAGCTATTTTTTTCTGATGCCTGCCCTTTAGTTGAGCTAAGGACTGTCTCTCTCTGTTTAATGCAAGTGGTGTGTATGGTTTGCAGATGGAATGTTAATTTCACAACGTATTTGTGCTGTGCATTCTACCATGTTTGATTGTTCTTTCCCAACAGTGATGCCAAGCTAAAAAGGAAGGTGAGAGGGTGTTGAGTCCATTGTTAGGGGCAGATTAAGTGTGCAAGAGTTTTGTTTTCAGACAGTGGACAATTGAGGGGCACCACCTCCAGGCACTTCTCTCTACTTTTGGAAGCAGTGGTAAAAAGGACATAGGCACTGGTGCCAGGCACACCTGTCGCTAAGTCCTGGTTCTGCAATTTAGGGCTGTGTGACCTCAGACAAGTTTCTTACCTCTCTGAAAAGTGAAATAACCATACACATTCTTTTCACTGCCTCCTGATCTTGGCGTGTTAATCTTGCCTTTTAATATTTCCCTATACATTTGACCATTGCATTTGGCTTTCTTCATTTGAGATGGGGTCCAATTTTGGCAGACTGCACATTGTGTCACCCGCTCTCTGTTACCTTCAACCCCAGTGAAGTTCAGACCAAAGGGCCTGAGCTTTCTTCACAGCAATTACAATAATCACTATTGATAAGTGTCTGTCATCTGGGGCATGTCATGATGATCGCTTCCTCTTGAGAGGTACTAATGTCAGCACAATGGCTCAGCAATTCTGTGCAATGGCAAAGATTCTTGCTCCCCACCCACTCCAGGGATTTCCACCCTAATACCCTGCTTATCTTGCTCTAGGGAAGTGACACCACTCACATGCTTTTCCTGAATGGGGCTCCAGTACCTAGTCCTTTCCTCCTCTACAGCCCTGGGCTGGAAAGCATAAGATAAAGTTCCAAGGTTTTCCGTCAGTCTTTCATTTAAGCTGGAGTTGGGGCATCAGTGACAATCACTCAGATTCTTTATGTTCTGCTCTGACTTTTTTGTTTTTTTGATGCTTTCAAGGACAAAGCTCTTCCTATCCAGAAAATAGCCCAACTCCAAGAGTCTTGGTAGTCCAAATGCCACTACTCTCCAAAGGACCCCAAATGGCTCCGTTTGCCCTTCATTTCTCTCAGCAGTATCTTCCAGCACCAAGTCTGTGTTGTCTTCCTTGAAGAAGAGAGAGGGAGGGGTCTGGTGTATCCTCGACACCTCCTGCCTATGTGGTTCTTTGCTGTTGGTGTCTCCCTGGGAGCTGAGCCTAGAGAGGGGAGGCTGGGACCAGGGGCACAAGTGCTAGCCACAGGTGCCAGAGGATGCTGTGATTTTCACAGCCTTGTTCGCAGAGCAGCCTATTCAGAGAGACTCACTTTATTTATTTAGTAATAACACTTGGCAAAGGGAAGGACCCATGCTTGTTAAGCACTAATGCATACCAGGGATTTTGTGTGTTATCTTCCTTAGTTCTCACAAAAGCCCTCATGGGAACTGCTCTGTCCTTATTTCAAGTGGTCTCCTGCAGATCACACGTTGAGGCTCTGTGTTCACCTTCAAAGACATCTGGCTGCAAGGCACAGGGTCTGCCCACTAGCCAACGCTATCCTCTGTTTGACAAAATATTCACATAGGTTATCCTACTTGGATGTTGCTCTGTACCAGAACCTCAGGAGGGCATCATGGAAGGCATTTCACAGATGAGGAAGTTGTGGTTCCTTGGCTGTGAATGGGAAAACTGAACCAGGAAGGTGGGTTGAAAGACTCCAGGTCCAGCCACCAGAGTGTCACATGGAGCGGAAGAGGAAGACACTTCCTTGTGTTATCCTTCAAGCAGAATAGAACCCCAAGAAAAATGGTAGGGAGGTGGATTTTTGGGTAACAATGAACTCCTAGTAGGAATTGTTTTATGGTGTCTGCCACCACCTGACCCTGAGAGACAGGATGAGGGAGATAAGTGGAGAGGCTGGGCACTGCTGATAATGGGGGAAGTTGGCTAAGTCGAACTTTGAGGGCCCACCCAACTCTAAGTGCCTATGACTATATGGTTCCAGAAGCTTCTTGCTTCTTTCCACTGTTATAGATCATCTTACACTAAAGCCAAGATGCAGAATCCATGTCTGAGGGTTCCAGGTGCCTCACCATTGCAAGCTTGGAGGATGAGACCATAAATTATTCAAATACTGCTCTCTTGTGTGAATCACCCAAGAATTCCAAGAGATTTGTCTATTGATTTTCTGCATTTGACAATAGCCTTTCTGCTCTGCACAATGTGATTTTGACTAAAATCCTAATAACACAGAATCTACTATTGCATTTTGTTTAAAAGACTTATCAATTTTCTAACTTGAAAAATACTTTTCCTGGAATGCAAAACCCCAGAACTCCTAATGGCCTAAAGAGAAATAGATGTCACCATTAGCTGCTAATATGTTCTTTAATCCACCTCCTTCTCAGCTCATAAGCCTACAACTCAATGCTCTGAGACCAGGCATGTTAATGGTACAAAATATTTACATTTATGCCCCAAATCTAAACAGCCACAAAACTTTATTTCTCCTTTTGTGGTTTCAATATTTAATTAGTGATGAAACATCAGAAAGCTGTAGAGAAAAAACACCCCATTATTTTTTAAGTTATAGTATATTTACAACCCATTTCCACCTGCTCCCTTTGTCTCCACCTGTCTCCGCTGTACACAGATTCATCTCAGCCATCCCCTCAGGAATACAGCTGTGTCATCACATCCCGTGGCATCCTAATATGTCATACTAAGCTGTAAACCAATTAGGAATGACTACTGACTGTGCTGACTCATGGGAAGAGAAGGGGATAATGTGTCCTTCAGGTAATGAACTTCTTTGGGGACTTGACACATATTTCATTTTTTAGCACCGTTGGTATTCCCTTGTCACATTTCTGTGGATGTGGCTTCATTTTGCTTCATTGCACTAGGAGGATTATGCAGGGATTAGTATTTGTGAAGTAACTGAGTTTGTATCTATAATAATGAGATTTGGACAGAGGCACAGTGAAATTATTGGGCCAGCATCTGAGACCTCAGGGACAAGCTGGAGAGTTCAGGGGTAGATCTGGCCCAAGTGACACGTGTCCTTGGAAGGGCATGCTGGGAGCTTTGCATGCTTTAGTTTCCTTCTATTCCAGTGGTTCTCAAGCCCTGACATGTATCAGAAAGACCTGGTGGGCTTGTTAGAACACCCAGCTGGGCCGGGCGCGGTGGCTCACGCCTGTAATCCCAGCACTTTGGGAGGCCGAGGTGGGCGGATCACGAGGTCAGGAGATCAAGACCATTCTGGCTAATACGGTGAAACCCCATCTCTACTAAAAAGTACAAAAAAATTTAACCGGGCGCTGCGGTGGGTGCCTGTAGTCCCAGCTACTCCGGAGGCTGAGGCAGGAGAATGGCAGGAACCCGGGAGGCAGAGCTTGCAGTGAGCCGAGATGGTGCCACTGCAGTCCAGCCTGGGAGACAGAGTGAGACTCCGTCTCAAACAAACAAACAAACAAACAAACAAACAAAAAACCCCCCCCACACACAGCTGGGCTCTCACCTCCAGAGTTACTGCTTCAGTAGGACTGGGATGGGTCCTGTCTAATTCCAGGTGAAGCTAATGCTGGTGCTCTGGGGATCATACTTTGAGAACCACTGCTTTCAAGCTAGGATACCAATTTAACCCTTTTGCCAGATGAGTGAGTATTCCTTGAATGAAAGTACAAGCCAAGGTCAAATATAACTTTGTGTGATTAAATAACTGGTTACAATCCCAGAGCTTTCAGGGCCAGATGGATATTGTAAATGATCCAAGGGAATGATGTGGGCCGGAAGGCACAGGCAGTCAGGCATGTCAGGACAGCAGGGAATAGGAGAGCTCAGGCCGCATCCAAAGGGCAGCGTCACCTGGGCTCCAGGAGATTGTTGGTGTGCAGGAACTAGAACTTCTAGTTTTACAGGATGAGGCCCAAATCCAGATTTTTAAAATGTGAAATTTCCCTATTTCAAAATGAAGGCTCTAAGCAAATGGGGCAAACCACTGTAGGGGTGAAAGCTACAGTTGGCCCTCGGCTTGCCAGTTTGCAATCTTCAGTTTAAACTAACCTACTCACCATTTTTTTTTCCCCAGAGGGTACACAGTCTTATTGCCCATGCATGGACTTTCTTTAGCATTTCTTCCAACTTTGCTGTTTGTCCATCCCCATCCAATGGGGGTCTTGGGTCTTGAGACCCTGTTTGGGTCTATGTGGTGAAAGTTAAGGCAGGGGCTGGCCTGCTGGGGACATGCTGGGTCAACACCCTAGTGGACAACTAGAAGTGGGCCATGTTGCAACTGCATGGGGGGGATCTGACTCTTTTGGACTAGAGACAAGGATTCTGGCCCAAGGTGGTGGACGGGCCTGGAGCAACGTCTGTGCTTATGGTGGGGCAGCAGTGGTTTCTATGAAGCAAGTGCTTCAATCCAAGGCAGAAGAGGAGCAAGGCCTGGGAAACCTGATCGGATCCCCTTCGAGGAGGACACTCATCCTAGGAGCTTTGACATGTGGCATCTCATTTCATCCACAGGGCAACACAATGAGCTTATTACTGCCATTTTGCTGAAGAGGAAACTGAAGGTCTGAGGGCTTTTGCTGTTAGTAAGTGGTTGAGCTGTGACCTGAACAAAGGTCATCTGATAGGAAGGCAAGGAACCCACTACCCCGGACCTTGGGTAGTGCATCCCTGCCTCCTTGCCTGGGAATGTAGCATGAAAAATGGTGAGAAAACCATAGCTTTCACTTACTTTTTATGACCCCAAATTTTATAATGGGAATTTGGCCTCACATTTGCTCATATTCCTGTATAGCCAGAGCTTGATTTTTTGATTAGCATAAAAAATGACCCCAGGAGAAGTTCATTCCCAGCTCAAGGAACATTGTGTTGAAATAGGATGTTAACGAAAACCTCATAGCCCACGCCTGAGTCATTAACATCCCAGGGTTTGAACGGGGCAGGTCCTAATTCTTCAATTGAGATTTCTTTGCTCCACTAAGTTCAATCCATGCTGGGACCATTAAAACGTCCTTTCAGTGCTTCATCTGAAATTACCCACTTTTACAAATTTTCCCGTTACATAGACCTAGCACCCTTTGGAAAATGAATTGCTTTTGGTGGTGGTGGTGGATGTCTGTGATTTTAATATTATTATACAATATGTCTCGATTAATCGATGTTTGAGAGCCATCTAGCTCCAAGATAGATTACAAGTAAATAAAAATGGACTTTGTGCCTAACTCCTGCCTCCATAAAAAATCCTCTGAAATAGAGATGACAGGAACAAAAGAACGGTGGTGCCTGGGCCCAAGAAGATTTAAGTGAGGTACTTAATATTCATCTGGTATTCATTGCAATAACATCAATCTTACCAAATTCTCCTGGTGTTAATGTAGATGTTCTGCATTTAGTATATACTTCCAGTGGAATTGCATTGTAATTGAGCACTAAATGATGTCCACTTATGGTAAAGTGGTTCCAGAATTTTTTTGTAATAAATGGCTTTTAGTACAATAGAAGATCCCAGATTCATCGCCGAGTCTATATTAGACTCTTTAGGCTCTAATTGTCATTGATGGTCTTTACTGTATTATTTCCAGACAGTTCATAATTTTCCCAGCTGAACAAATGATGATTTGTGTGTGGAGTAAGACACTGACTGGATTATGTGGTGCCATTGTTTTTTTTATTGCTCTTGTTTCGCAAAATATCTTTTAAAATCACTTGAATCATCTCTACTGGTGTCATTTTAATGGCCGTAGAATTATTTGTATAGTAACAGTGATAGCAAAATTTGTTGAGTGCTTACTCTATACTAAACACCCTATTAAGGTGAATGCATTCATGATCTCATTGGAACCTCATGAAACACAGTAGGTTTGATTATCATTTGTATTGTAGTTGGGTAAGTTGGATATCAGGGGTTTAGGAATTTGTATGAGGTCATATAGCTAGAAAGAGGTGGAGCTGGGGTTTGAATCATATGAACATGGCTTCAGGCTTCAAAGTCTGCTTTTAGCCATAGCACCAGATGACTCGTGCGTGGTTAGTAGACATGGAATTTCCTACAAGTAGACGAAGCAAACTTTAAATTCCCAGACTGATGAGGGTTTCCCGCATTTCTTTATCACAAGCAGGAGAGACTTGTTAAGATAACCTAAGAAGTTAAGAGATAGCTTTTTTTTTTTCCCTCCTGAAGCCCAGGGATGATGGGGAGCTGATGTTTAAGGAGAATATCTGTTTGAAAATGAGACACACAATGATTCTGTGCAGTAAAACGAGCAAATTGCACAGAGTGCATTTGTTTGCATGGAAGCAAACTAGACGTGCAATTGTGACTAGTTAACCCTGTGGTTAAAGCATGTGGCTATCAGAGCTGAGGTTGAGAGCTCTGTATGGCTCACACTCCTCATGTTGCCCATGCTGAAATTCTGGGAGGTTATGCAGGAAGGCCTGTCCCAGTGCTGACATTAACCAGCTGGTGGCCCCACCGATGCTTCTTGCCTTCTCTTATCTGCAAAATGAGGGGATTGAGTTGAATTCAAGTCTTTCAAACCTATATAGATTGGCATTGTAAGTCTTTCTTCCAAATAAAGAGAATGGAGAATTCTAATATGTGGAACAGCTGAAAGCAGAAAATTTCTTGTTGAATTACACACTGCCCCCCTTTCCATCCTAGGCTGGAAATCTTGAGCCTCCTCGTCCTGGCCCAGATCCCCTGATACCCTGTTAGATGTGTGATGGCAAGTCTAGAAAACCTCTGATCTAGCTGCCTCCTCAGGTTCCTGGTAACTCGCACTTCCATACCCACTATATTCCGATATAGATTGTTTTTAATTTTGTGAGCACTGGAAATTGAGTCATTGATCAGATTTCCCTTGCCATGGGTCTCTGAGACTGATGGTTTACGTAGAGCAAAAGGTATGAGACGCTAAGGCATGGGTTTTGGGTTGACCACATCTTATGCTCCCGCCAATGAATTTTTGTTTCTCCCTTATTTCTAATGAATGCAATTGTGTGTTTTAAATAATTCTGCAAGCCACTTTAAGGTTTTTTTTTTTTTTTTTTTTTTTTGCAAAGTAGATTAGGAAACCAACCAACTAATAAAATGTCCCCCAAATCTCTCTAATTCCACACACAAAATGTGTGGTTAATTCCAACAAATTTTGAAGCTTGGATCTCAAATGTCACATTCTCAGGGAAGCTGCTCTAGTTTCTCTTATCCTTATACACATCAGCACCCCTGTAGCCGTGCTCACTGAATTTCTGCTCTCCCTTTATTGCTCTTGGCATAGCTTATGATTGTGAACTTGTATGATTATTTGATTCAACTCTCAGCTGAATTTTTAGGAGAGGGAGCTAAAAAATTTGGATGGGGTCCAATTGGGTTGGAGCCATGCAAAGGTATTTGGACTTCACCCTTTTAAGTGACAAAGTTCCATAGACACACAGTAGGTCCCCAGCTAACCATGAATGGATGCAGCAAACAAATGAATCCTTAGAGACTTAGCAGGAGGCTGCTACTGCTACTTAAGTCTCCACGATGGGAAAAAGCAGCTCGTTATTGTTAATGCCAACACCTCAGATAATATACTTTTTATCTCTGCTCATAATAGTAATGTAGATAAATTCCATAAATCAAATCTCAGCAGTAAAAAGGTTAATAAGTTTACGCTGTATAATTGAAAGCCATATTGGTGATTAAAAGGATTTTATATATCAGTATTCTGGGTCACCAACTAATTATTTTCAATGGCCGGTAATAAAACACAGCACCATGCCTGGCTAGACACTGCAAACTGTCAGATGTTAAATCGTGTAGGAAGTACTTGAGCAGGTTACCTTAAGTTGGTTGGTCTTTCCCTCGGGATGTGAAGTCATTGAAATCTCTGCTGTTTGTTTTGTGCCAAGCTTATATGATGCTTGGGGTCCCCTTCTACTGTAAGCATGGAAGCTAGGCAGTCCCCCCAAATGGAAAAGACATGTCAAGCTCCAGGGACCCCACGATAGCTGTAATCATTCATGTTCAATGCACTTGGCAATAGTAACACTGAGCAGTTGCCTTTATACCTAGATCATGGCTGCAGTATGGCACATACTTGGCCATCCTTATTCAGAATAGAGGATTTGCAAAAGAAGGGAAAAGTGTATGACCTGGAGCAGATTAATATTTGTTGACCCCCTAAAATATTCCAAGAATAGTCTTTGTGATTTATATGCGCTAGAGGCCACTAAGGTATGTATTGTCAATTCAAGGTTAGCTATGGGAAAACTGAAGCTTAGAAAGTAAGGGAATTACCTAAGGTCATGGCTATAAGCAGGACAGCCAGCATTCAACCTTGAATCTGTCTGACTCCACACTCAAGTGATTCCACTATATATATTTATATTTATGTAAAATGTGTGACTTGACTTATATATACACATACATTTTACTTCTGGTTTATGGAGTACCATCTGAAGAAACAGCAACAACAAAGATAAAATGTTCATGAGTTGGTTCTGAGCTTAATTTGGGATATTAGAGGTTTGTGTAGCTAGGGGTGGTGAAAATAAGGTTGCTGCATTGAATGAAACCATGTTATATTCTAAGCATGCAACGTTTCCCGGAATAGTGCTGAAAGTGCTTAGAAGGTCAGTCTTCTAGTCTTGGAGGCTGCGTAAAGGTAGATGGAAATGAGGCAGGGAGGAGGCATTTGGGAGGGACATTTGTTTCAACTCCTGCCATTATTTCTTATGGGTGGGCCTGATGTGTCACTTAGCCAACATGCTATCACCTCTAGCGTTTGTTCAAGAGAAATATGTTTATAGAGTTTCTACCAGGAAAGAAACGCAGTCATTGTATACCTAAGTATAACATAGTGGGCTTAAACCCAGAAAAATCACTAGATACAGTGATATATCCTTTCTTTAACATTTCAACGTGTCTGACTTTACCCCATTACGAAGGAGACAAATTAAGGTTGGAAACCTTTGTAGTTGTAGTATTTGTTTTTGTTTCTCTAGTTCTTTTACAAATTCTGGAATTATCTTGTAAACTAGGCACTGTGTTCAGTTGTGCATGTGTAGGAGGGAGGGTCTGGGAGGATTTGTAGAATCATTCTATCGCGGCTCTCCAAAGTCTGCGAATAACAGATGAATCAGAAATTTTGAACTCCTCAGTTACCTTCTTCAAAGGCAAATTATTTGCAGATGAAATATAGAATGAAAATTGGAAGGTGAATGCTATTGTCTTGGCTGCAGAGTTTAATGCTTCAAAAGAATAGCCAAGAGCATCCAGGACTGCGATGACTGGTTTAAAAAATGTATTTGACAGATATGTTAATCAAACCACCAAATAAAGGAGACTGCCTGAAGATGGCACTGAGATTGGGCACTCTCAAAACTCTCCATGGGCTTGGTAATTAAACACAGGTGCTTTCTTTTCTTGGCATCTCGTGCTAGGAAGGACTGACCTATCAGTGACTTAGTGCTCCCATCTGCCATCAGGTGGTACGAGAAATGTAAGAGCAGCCTCAGTTCCTTCCTAGAGAAAGACAGAGATGTGATTAACCCAATAACCCAGGAGGAGGAAGACTCAGAAATGTGCACAGAGAAAAGGCGAATGAATCTCCTTGGGGTCAGTGTGGAATGGTTCATGTTGCAGGGAAAAGTTGGGCTTCTCAATTACAGAGATTCTTCTTCATGTCTATTTGTGACAAGAGCATTCTAAAGATGAAAACTCCCTTAGCTGCTCAGCCATATTTTAGAAAGAAATATTGGGGTTAGGGTGGGGGGTGGGGGTAAGGAGAGGTGCAGGTGGAGAAGCATGGAGGAGCAGACTTGAAAGGGCCGAGGGAAAAGGGGAGAGAATGACAAATATACTTCCATTAACAGGAAAACAAATGCACTTCAGATGGCTTGAGGCACAAGTGACATTTATCTTTAGTGGGCAGCATATTTTGAATAAAATCAAGTCAGCATCATCCATCATCTTTCCTCCTGACATGCACATGCCTTAACTTGCATCAGGGCATCTGTGACTCATGTGGGGATTGTGAGTGAGAGTTAAGTCAGGAAGCAGGGCTTGTCTGAGCTCTGGGAGCAAAGAGCTGTAACACAGTGACAACATGGCCAATGGTGCAGTCAAGGCAATGCTACAATGCACCACCAATGGTCTCCGTGGTGGACTAGTGCTTCCAGGGACAATCCATCTCTATCAAAGGCATGCCTATTGCTGATAAATTGTTTTCACCCTAACAGGGAGCTGGTACAAAGGAAGGCAGAAGGAGAGCAGGGACTTGACTTTTCCTTCCAAAGGCTGTAAAAGTGGTGTACATATGCCCTGGCCCATTCTTTCCCTCCAGGGCCCAGAGCTTTTACTACCTCTGTCCTCTCCCTTATCAAAAGCGTTATGCCCTGTTTCTCACTCTCAGCTCATCTGATGACCTCGACCACTCTGGCATGAGAATGCCTACCAATGGGTTCGCCTGTGGTTACCAGGTAAGAGGCTAAGACTTCAACAGAGTCTATTGGGAAACAGTACCCTGACCAAGGGATGGAGCAATTTCAGCCACCATTGTAGGCAAGGCAGGAATGACAAGGAGGTGAGTGAGGCACAAAAGTTAAGAGGGAGTAGAAATGAACACCTCAATGATTGACGTAAATAATATTTTATTATGGTATTTAAAGAAATAAAAATTAGGCCGGGCATGGTGGCTCATGCCTGTAATCCCAGCACTTTGGGAGGCTGAGGTGGGCAGATCACGAGGTCAAGAAATCAAGACCATCCTGGCCAACATGGTGAAATGAAACCTCATCTCTACTAAAAATACAAAAATTAGCTGGGAGTGGTGGCACGCTCCTGTAGTCCCAGCTACTTGGGAGGCTGAGGCAGGAGAATTGCTTGAATCAGGAGAATCACTTGAACCCGGGAGGTGGAGGTTGCAGTGAGTCAGATCACGCCACTGCACTCCAGCCTGGCGACAGAGCAAGACTCTGTCTCAATAAATAAAGAAATAAATGAATAAATAAATATTAATGCAAAAAATCCATGATGAACAAAATGTCAAAATTTTAAATACAGAATCCATGGGCCATGATTAGGGTGAGGAGAGTGAGGCTCTCACTCTCAGGGTCCTACAAGGGCCGAGTTGCACCTGGTCTTTATTTAAAATTGTCATAGTTTGTTCATTTGGTGTTGGGGCTGGTGAGATCATGATGGGCCAGTGTCTGCCTCTCCAGCTGTAGCCCCAACCCCGTGCTGCACACAGTAAGCTTCTCTTGCGGAATTCATATGGTATCTTTACAATAAATTCTATTTCACTGAAGCTGAGCTGAGTGGGGTTCTGTTGCTGGTGACCAACTAAAACAGAAATAAATATTTATTTATTTATCTTCCAACTTCACAGAGCCCTTTCAGAGAATCACAAAATCTTTTCTTCTAGATTCAGCCTTCTGTGTCAAATTATAAGGCTAAAATTTATAGCAATAATATAGGGTTTTCTTTTGAAATATATTACTTCCAATTCCATCAATATAACACAGTAGTTTCAGTTTTACATGTTCTTTTATAAGCTCTGATCATAGTTTTACATAGTCACAGTGAGCACAATTTTGTATTCTGCTTTTTTGGTGAACTTTGCACACCAAAGATTTTCCATGTTGTTACACGTTATGGCTGTAGGCTGTTTGTTGAGTTTTTTGTCCCATATTTTACTTATAAATTTTATTATTTTTAGGTGACTTAGAAATTGTCTTCAATTTTTTCATATAATAATGTGAAAATGAATATGTTTATTTCCATGAATCTTGTTTCTTCAGTTATTTCTTTAAATTATGGTCCCAGAAGTCTGATTTCTGAGCCAAGTCCATTGTTATCTTTCTTAGTGTATAATTTGTATTGCCATATAATTTTTCAACAGCATTTAGATTTTACAGGGGAAAACAAAGAAATTGGAGCCAAAATAATTCTTACATATAGGACACCTTATTTCAAATGTAAATGGCAGTAGGAGAAGTATTCATTTTTAAAATTTGATTTATTTATGAGATTGTTCATTTTCAAAATTGAGCCACAGATAGATTATTTTCTTTTCACTTGCAATAGAGCCCTGTGGTTACACCAACTACTTTTTCTCTCTGCAGTTTATTTTGCAAACCAGAGGAACAATTATACTTTATGAATTTTTTTTAACCAAGAGAATATTTTTGACACTTCTGATGATAACCCAATAGTCATGTCAGTTGCAAATTTAAATCGGAACCCACTATATACATAGCAAGTATTTGACACTAAAACATTATTTTTTAAAAAATTAATATCATACCTCTAAAAAAGAACTACAATCTTCTGTTTCAATTGTGGATATGTTTAACCATGCCCAGCACCTTCTAGACCACTCAGGAATTAAACAGATGCCAATGAAAATTCAAAGCCATACTTCACATTTCTGTGATGCATTTTCACTGAGACATTTAAGGCCATCTTTAAACAAATAGTAATGGCAAAAGAAGGACCTCAGGCCCCAAGAGGCTTATTTTTCCCAAATTGAGTCAATGACCGAACTAGTGATTAAACAGACGTTTCTTATACATGGGTCATTGTCTCTGAATAAAAGGATTCTATCAACATTTCCCCCCAAACCAACATTTTGAAACATGAAACTCACTCTCAATCCAGATAAATAAAATTGAGGTAAAAAGCCAAAATGTGACCATTGGGAGGTAAACATCTTAAAAGCAAATTTTATTCTGGTTACATTCATTAGCAGAAATACTTTCATCTGACACAGCATCAGGTCAACAACTTTAAACCCCAAACTACCTTTTTTTTTTTTTTTTTTTTTTTTTTTTTTTTTTTTTTTGAGATGGAGTCTACTTCTGTGACCCAGGCTGGAGTGCAGTGGCGCAATCTCAGTTCACTGCAAGCTCCGCCTCCCGGGCTCTAGCGACTCTTGTGCCTCAGCCTGCTGAGTAGCTGGGACTAACAGGTGCCCAGCTGATTTTTTGTATTTTAGTAGAGATGGGGTTTCATCATGTTGCCCAGGGTGGTCTCGAACTCCTGAGCTCAGGCGATCTGTCCACTTCAGCCTCCCAAAGTGCTGGGATTACAGGTGGTGTGAGCCACTGTGTCCAGCCCCAAACTACCTTTTAAAAGAAGGATTTTCTGGGGGTAGACGTGGAAATAGGAAGCAAATGAAAAGAGGCATTTGGTGCATCACAGAGGTGAAGTCTCAACTAGCCGGAAGACCAGGGGAAATCTAACTCCTAAAAAAGGGTAACACTGGAGATGAACAGTGCCTTGAGATGAATCTATAAAATAACCCCTTCATCTTGCAAATAAAGAATCCAAGGCTCCATGACTGGTCCAAAATTAAATGGATGGATTGTCCTGGCACCAGGACTATAATTCAGCTTTTTTGAATGCAGTGTGCCATTACTTTATCTCACTGCCACGTCGCTGACAACGTGGTCTTCCCGGTGGCAGCCTCTGTCCCTGTCCCTCTTTGTCCTGTGTTACCCATAACTTGTTTCTGGGAACCAGCTGAAGGAGTCCCCACTCCAGGCAGCACCAAGCATATGAGCTACTAATACTGAACAACATGGTAGGACTGCTCTCAAATTATCTTCCTGTGTCCTATCAAGGTTGGACCCCTACCTTCATTCATCCACTCAGTCTCTGTTCCTCTAAGCTCGTATTCTCCAGAAAATATTTAGCGGGTTCCATACAGTCACTAAATTTTTTTTTAGTGGCTGTGTGGAGCCCACTACATATTTTTTTTTCTTTCGATTTGTATGCTGGTCCCTTTCAAAGGAGTTGAAGAGTAGTTCCAAAGAAGGGGCAGTTGTCTAGACAGGTAGTCTAGATAGAGGGCATCACTGAGCATCACTTTTGTGCCCCGTATTTTGAAACATACAGCATCCTGGCAGAAAACAGGATTGGGTTAGATGTTTCCATGAAGAGACTGCCAAGAAAGAACTACTTGCAGAGGAATGAGAGTGTTAAGGGACCAGACAAGGAATGTTGAGGCATCCTAAGACCAGTAACAATGGGGAGCTGTTGCCATTTGGGGCTGAGACAGAAAATGGCATAACATACTTTCATCTCTAAACAAGGGGTAAAGAAAAAAGAAAGACAGAGGCCCCAAAAGCCTTCATTTTCCTAAATTGAATCAATGACTGAATTAGTAATTAAGCAAATATTCCTTATATATGGGTCATTGTCTCTCTATAAAAGAATTCCATTAGCATTTCCCTCCAAACCAACATTTTGAAACACAAAACTCATTCTCAACCTAGATAAATAAAATGGAAGTAAAAAGCCAAAGTGTGACCATTGGGAGGTCAACATCTTAAAAGCAAATCTTAGCTATTATAGAGCCTGGTGGGAGCCGGAACCCTGACTGGGGGTGGGGGAGTTGACAATGCTGTATCAAGGGAGGATGCTGACAGTCCTAGGGATGCTGTGCTGAATGAAGCAAGGAGGGCAAGAGAAAAAAGAATTACTCCTCTCCTGCCTTTCTTTCTTACCATTCTCCATTTCCCGCCAGCCTCCCATTGAAGGAAAACCAACCAAAGAGCTGGCTGTGGTTTGTGAGGCTCAGCCTTTCTGCGCAACAGAGCAGAACAGGGCATGGATTGGGGAGTAAAAGGAAACATGTCAGCAATGATTTTCCTGCATGTCTTCTTGTCTAATATACAAAACAGTCCCATTTTATCACTGAGAAAACCGAGGTAACTTCACAAGCTGCTTTGAATCCTTTCCAAAATAAGGCAGCTTATCGGTCAGTCAACTTGCTCATGGTCACGGTGCTAGTGTGTAACTGGGATCTGAACAGGTTTGTTTGGTCCCGCAGGGAACGACAGTCCTTTGCACGATGTGGTGCGGAAGTTGTTCAGGCGCTGTGGTGAGACATTCTCAATCGTCACCTCATTTAATCCTCACAGCAGCTCTGGAGAATGGGTAGCATTGTCCTCGTAATTTTTCCTTATGAGGAATGGAGTCTGAAAGAAGCTAAGTATCTCATTCCAGGTAATACCATAATGGGGCCAGAATTCAAATCCAAGAGTCTAAGATCTTAATCACGTCACCAGTTTATACCTTTCCCAGTGAATGTTTCACTGGTCCCTGAAGCTGTCTGTGGAGAGCAGAGTGACACTGTCTCATGTGGGTGTCTAGTCCCTGACCTGCAATCCAGTTTCCCTGGAAGGTGCCAAGTGTGGGGTGCCTGATCCATCTTTAGGAGCCTCCTGGTGGGTGCTAACAGTCATGAGAGGTCTCCTTCTGTGGGATAATAATGACTACACTTGGCATGTTCCCCAGTCTGTAGAATGAGCTCACCAGGTGACTGCTGTTCCTCCTTTACAGATGGCATAATTCAGGTTGTGACAGACATGTGGATCATGCAAGCTGGCGTGAATTGGCAGCCACGTTGGACTGACCATAACACCTGCCTTCTTCTCTTTAATTCATTTCTCACTTTCTAATCCACCTCAAATCAGTTAAACCCTTGAAAAGAAGCCTAGCAAGTTGAACCATGAATCATCATGGATCCAGAATGTTACCTCTTTGGCCATCCCTGTCTCCTCATGCGTGCAGGTAGATTCAAAACCTCCCACCTCTTTCTGCATTCTGTCAGAACTGTTTGAGTGGCAAAAGTGAATGAACCAGTGAATGGACAAATGAATGAATGAGTAAATAAGTAAGCATATACATGCTCATTCTGACTTTGAAATCCGTCATTTAAATTTTTTTTTATCATGTCATTAAAGCCCCAGAGTCAGTGGTTGCCCTTATTTTACTAAAAATAAGGTTGTTGGAAGATGAAAGCTGCATGATTTCAATTTAGTTTTCCTTGTGTTTTGGAAGTTGCCTCCAAGAGCTTTTCAGATGGTGGGGCTGAAAAAGCCTGCAGCAAGTATTTAATAAATTTTTTTTTCTTTTTTTCTTTCTTTTTTTCTTTGAGACAGGGTTTCACTCGTGTTGCCCAGGCTGGAGTGCAATGGCATGATCTCAGCTCACTGCAACCTCCGCCTCCTGGGTTCAAGCGATTCTCTTGCCTAAACCTCCTGAGTAGCTGGGATTACAGGTGCCTGCCACCATGCCCGGCTAATTTCTTTTTGTATTTTTAGTAGAGATGGGGTTTCACCATTTTGGTCAGGCTGGCCTCTAACTCCTGACCTCAGATGATTCACCCACCTTGGCCTCCCAAAGTGCTGGGATTACAGGTGTGAGTCACTGCGCCTGGCCTAATAGACATTTTTATTTGGTGTGCTGAACAGAATCTTTTGAGGGTTCATAATCTGAAAGACATTAAATTCTATAAATTAATGGAGCCATTCAACTCATCCATGACCAAGGAGCCAATCTAATGGCACTCGAGCCAATGAACGACAGCTTTTTTCCTGACAAAAGACTGGTCCACATTTGGCAGGGAGGCTGTCCTCTTACATAAGCATTCAGATTTAGGAGGGTATCCACGAAGCTGTGAGGGACGAACGGGAGACCTGCTCAGCCAACCACACCTGCTGAGCCAGTCCTGGTGGACGGGAGGAAGACTAATGGGCACCTTTGTTTGCCAGGCAGATATTATCACCAGAGTAGTGCTTCTTGAACTTAATGTGCATATGAATCACCTGGAGATCTTGTAAAAATGCAGATATTGATGAACTAAGTTGAGGATGGGGTTTGAAATTCTTCATTTGTAACAAGTTTCCAGGTGCAGCTGATGTTGCCTGTCCAAGGACCACATCTTGAGTAGCAAGGTCCTAGTGTTTATCTTATTGTTGTAGTGATATCCTGATTAGGTCGGTGGTTTATCAGTAGCTTTATC
This sequence comes from Pan troglodytes, assembly GCF_028858775.2. Classification (NCBI taxonomy): domain Eukaryota; kingdom Metazoa; phylum Chordata; class Mammalia; order Primates; family Hominidae; genus Pan; species Pan troglodytes. The sequence goes on along the minus strand of NC_072414.2, from coordinate 90,037,002 downwards.
TGGGGGTAGTGCTGATCTTACGCAAGAGCATTTGATGTCATGGAAGTCATTGTCATTGTCACTGGAGTCATCTTGGAGTCATCATTGCTACTCTTTGTTGAGAATCTCAACCACAGCAACATATTGGCAAGCATCAGAAACTCAATCAAAGAGGCTCTGATGAAAAACAAAATTTATAAGATATAAACAAAACCCTTAGGACTTAATTACAGCCCCATAGGGACTGGACCTAGAAAAAGCAATTCTTCTCTCTTTGCTCCCTGCTGCACATGTTCTCATTCAACTGCTCGCACACAGCCCTTCAAGGCTGCCAACTAGTGCTGGCCTTAGCAGCCTGTCTACATCACCTAGAAGCTCATTCACTTATAGCTAATGGACTGAAGTCTCAGTTCCAAATTCCCAGGTGCCCATCAGCCTAGATTCAGTCAGGGTCCGGCCTGGGTTCAATGCCAGAGAGGGGTGTAGGCAGGATGATATAACCCAGAGGCTGCCAGGACTGAGGGCCCCAAAGGCGGCCTGAGTGGGAAGGCTCAGAGATTTCCTAGCATGCATAGCCAGTAAGTGGGTGAACAGGGATTCACACCCACATCTTTCTCATGTCCCAGTCCAGGAACTTCCCATTCAGTTACACGTCTCTTTGTGATTTGATGGGGTCCAAGAAGAGACTCCTACAACCTATCTCCTCTCCACCCCTCCGAGCCTTAAGAAGTCTCCCTTGTTTGAGTACTTGTGTCCTCAGGAGAATTGCAACTGGGACGGAGATGGTGGCCCCTTCTCTCAGGCTCCTCACATCGAATTCATCGTATGTCCACCCTGCAGTGTCAGTTGCACAGCCAGTTCTGAAGGTTAATCATTTTCGGGAGCCCAGTCCTAGGCTGGTCTACCCATAAAGTCACAGCTTCCACAAGGGCACCAAGCATCAGCTCTTGATGGCCTTCAGGTCACACCAGGATGCCTCCCTCTGCTCTCTCTCAGGGACTGTGATCTGCTTTGTTCTGCACCATCCCCTGGCCTGGGCCTCTCCAGGCTGAGGGCAAATCTTAGGCCCATTAGGCCTCCTGGCCTGCTGCTGTGTCTAGTATCTTCACTGTATTTCTGTGGGATTGGAGGGGGGCGAAGTTGCCTGTCAGCCATGCAATAACAGACCTGGCTTGTTTGGGACTTCTGGATTCCCTCTGGTGCCCTGCCCGAGTCCCCAGTATATGTTCCACTCCGAAGGGTCAGTCAGTATTCCTGCCCTCCCCATTGGCTTCCTGCTGTCTGGTTAGGACATCTAGTTCTGGATATAGTTACATTTGCCTTTCAGTGACAAAATAGGGAAGCTGGGTGGGAGATAAAAAAATGAAATAGTTCCAAAGCCACTCTTCCCTGCACGGACAATGTGGCCTGAGGTCTTCCTGACCCAGGAGGATGCTGTCAGCCTCATGGCTCTTTCATGATCCATACCTGAAAACCAAATGCTCCACCTCCAAGTCGATGGTATTTTATTTGTTGACTGGAGCAGAATAGTGATGCTGTCACCTGTCGGGAGAGCAGCGAGCCTTCCCTGGGGTGGGGTGTGAAGGACACAGGGAGGAGACAGGGGTAGGCTGCTGATGGGAGATTGATATGCAGCCTGGGTGTGAGAGCCACAGGGTCTGTGACTCTGACAGGAGACAGTCAACTCCAGCCTGGGACAGGCATCATGTGATGGGCAGGCCAGGTGTAGAGTCAGCCTAGCAGGGCTCATGGTCAAAGTTAGACACATATGGCCATGGGGAGACAGACTTTCTTGTGGTGTTCGTAGTACATGGAACATAGTCTTCCAAGAGATGGTCTCCCTCTCTCAGCCTGGCCCAGGGCATGGACAACAGGAACTTCTCCTAAGAGGGCTAGTCTTGGGACATGGTCTTCCAGCCTTGGTTTCCCTACCCATGACATTTCTTTTTTTCTTTTTTCTTTTCTTTCTTTCTTTCTTTTTTTTTTTTTTTTTTTTTGAGATGGAATCTCACTGTAATGCCCAGGCTGGAGTGCAGTGGTTGCAATCTCAGCTGACTGCAACCTCTGATTCCTGGGTTCAAGCGATTCTCCTGCCCCAGCCTCCTGAGTAGCTGGGATTATAGGCGCCTACCACCACGCCTGGCTAATTTTTGCATTTTTAGTAGAAACGGGGTTTCACCATATTGGCCAGGTTGGCCTCAAACTCCTGACCTCAAGTGATCTGACTGCCTTGGCCTCCCAAAGTGTTGGGATTACAGGCATGAGCCACTGTGCCTGGCTGCCATTTCTTTTCTATTGGTTTACCCTGCTCTTTTCTCTCATAGAACTCATCACAGCTTTAATCTGATATTTAATTGTTGATGTGTTTACTTTTTACAAGCCCACTGAGGGCAGGATTGGACCTGTGGGTGCTCCCAGGACCGACTGTGTGCCCTGCATGCAGTAAACCCTCAGTTAATAGTCATCGAGTAAACAGTTAATAGTCATCGAATAAACACTCAGTTAATAGTCATCGAGGGTGTGGAAGCCTGGGCTGAAGGGCAGCACCTCTTGGATCATGGACTGGGGCAGCTGATTAAGGAATGCGGCACTTGGCCAGCAGGTAGATTTTGTCCCTGGTTGGGGGAAAGTCAAGAGAGTGATGCTTGTATGTAGACAAAAATATAGGAAGTAAAAAGATCATGGGGAATGTGCTGTGGAAATGTGTTGCCACCTCTGACCTGAACCTGGTAGCCTGCTGGTCAAGAGGCTAGACTCTGACCTTGGGTAGACTTGGTCCTGCCGTGTTGCTTTTCCTCTCCCAGTGTGAATGTCCTGTCTGTAACGGGAGGTAATCAGACCTGCTTGACAGAGACGTTGTGGGGATTAACCAAGATAATGCCAAGCATGGCACCTGGCACACACAGAGCTATTTGTATTATTTTATCACTAAACTAAAAAACTGCAAACCTGTAAAATTATTATCATTATTATAAGGCAGCACATTATAGTATCATGAAAAAGCCATGACATTTGGAATCTGAAAACCTTGGCTCTGGATCCCAGCTACATACTGACAGCTGTAACGACCTGCGTATCTTGTAACTTCTCTGGATCCCATTTAAAAAGTCAGTTCTTGCTACATGGTGATGGAAAGGATTATATGAGATAACGCATGAGAATATGTTGATTAGAAGTGAAAAGCACTATTCCAGGGTAAGTTTTTCCTCTTCTATAATGGCTGAGGAGATGGAACTAGTGTAGGCAAAAATTTCAGAGGAAAGATAATTGAAGAATCAAAAGATTGCAACCCTTCAGCAACATTATTACATTTTAAAGAACTGGAGATTTTGAAAATGAGACGAAGTAAAATTATGGTTAACAATCTTCCTAGTTTGCTCAGCGACCATCTTCATAAATATAAGTTCTGGTGCCTCCAGCGAAACATGGTACCCTTTGTTAATTGCAACTTCAGTGGTCTCCCAAGGGGCCGCTCCTCTCCTGCACCCCATAAAACAGCGTGTATGCCTGTGGCTGTCTCTATGTCCTTTGAAAAAGACTGTAAAAAACACCCACAAAAGGAAAATCGAGCACCTTCCACTTTTTTCCCCTTTCTACTTTTCATTGGACATTAAAAGTTTTTATGGCTATCAAGAAAAAGCATTTTGCCACTTGAAGTTAAGGTGTGATTCAAATTACAGGATGGCAGAGTCAATTCCTAAAGTGATATTTAACGAGTTTCACAGATATCTTTTTTTACAGGACATTTTTATTGGTGCAGAGAGGCGGAAAAAGCCACAGACTTAGAAACTCTCTGTAACTGCCCTGTGGCCCCTCTCTGCTTAAGGTGCAGCCTGGGCCATTCTTTCCTTTGATTCCTTTTCCTCCATGCTTCCCTGGGCAACGGCAGAACACTTTTCTGTGAATGGGCTCCAAGACACACGGACAGGTGATGAGGATTGGTGGGTGCCCAGCATATGAGTTTGTTTTTTTTTTTTTTTTTTTAAGACAGAGTCCTACTCTGTCGCCCAGGCTGGAATGCATTGACATATCTCAGCTCACTGCAACCTCTGCCTCCTAGGTTCAAGGGATTCTCCTGCTTCAACCTCCTGAGTAGCTCGTACTACAGGCCAGAAGCACCACGCCCAGCTAATTTTTGTATTTTTAATAGAGGCGGGGTTTCACCAGATTGGCCACGCTGGTCTCGAACTCCTGACCTCACGTGACCTGCCCACCTCGCCAGAATATGATGTTTGTGTTCAACTGTCTATGTGGCCACAGGTGAGATCACGTACATAATTTTAATCTAAGCATTGTTGTAGCAGTTTGCAAAGTTGAGTGAAGAGGAAGTGCGTGCACATTGAAACATAGTCCACTGTCATTGTCATCAATGCTTGCAAAGCATTTGGTTACGAATGCTCCAGATAGCTTCTGTTTTCCAAAGGATGAGAACACACAATAAAGCAAACAAAATTGCCTTATTATTTAGCAGAATCGGTAAGCAATGTTATTGATGCACAGATTAAATAAGTTAAAAAAATCCCACAGTTGTAAGGACTATGAACTAATTAATAACTCCAAGTCGTGAGTGAAAACTTGTGAAGTGACCCTTCCTTTCTTCTTGGATGCAATGTCTTCTTGCCCAGGGCATAAGTCTTATTAATCTGGTCAATAATTCAAAAAGATTTTTTAATGTGAGGGCTGAGTAATCTTGTTTGATTTTTTTCATTTGTGAAATTAGCTGGACATTCATGTAATTGATACTTATCATTTTACAAGTAGATCCAACTTGATTGTAGAACAAATTAAGACGGTCTTCCCCTGCCAGTTAGAAAATAAAGCAGTCCTTACCCATCTTCTGCTGAATCTATTACGGTCTATAAATGATGTTTTAGAAAACAAGCGGTGATGGACAAATTCAATGGGAAACTTTTTGTGTTCTTTTTTCATTGAGCCTAAAACCATCTCCACAGAGGCCAAGTGGCTTGTTTGGTTCAAACAGTGTTAAAATACCTTAAAGAACTGATAATAAAATCCCCCCAAAGTCTATTTACACATATTTCCAAGTGAACTAAAGGACACGGGAGACAGATTATTTTTTAAACTCACAAGAGAAACCTCCTTTCCCTTTCCAGTCAAGCAAATCTGAGTTGACTTCTCCCGTAAATTCAAGAACAAAAAGTTATAAATTGAGCATATGAAGGACATTGCCTTTTTTTAAGTGATGTTTCCTTGACTTAATGGATTTGGTTATGGCAGAGAGTCAGAGAAAAGCTGTCTTAACTAAATCTTTGACTGATTATGCATTTTTTCCCTATTCATACAAGATAGATTCATCATCCCAATTTGTCAAGCTGGCGAAGTTCCAATTAATTACACCCAGCAAACCTCGGCTTGTGTTATGCCCATGTCAGGCCTAATCTAGTGCCTCATTTGCCGGCAGCCCAATGAAGAGGTATCAGAGGTGGTGTTTCTTATGGTACTTACGGTGATGGATGCCCCCGCGGCACGGCCGGTGGCACAGGCAGAGCCCTGGACATGTCTTTTCTCCGAGTCTGAGGACTCAAAGCTCCTGTACTAATTGAAAGGCTCATCTGTGTAGGGGATGTTGTTGCAAAGTCAATCCTTCATAGCTGGGCTGAAAGCTTTCCCCGTCACATGGGCTGTTTAAATATCTATGCGGGTCCTGCATTTCTGTCAGATTTGTCCTTGCAAAATGGAAGAAAACAAAGGCAACTTGTCCTGAGCTGAGTTTTTGAGCTCTTTAGAGGCTGATGTGTGTTATAGGGGAAAAACATAGGTAGTAGTGAGGTGTACCCCAGGCATTTATGAACATATCTGTATATGCTTGTAGCTATATGTTTTTATGTTCTTTATAGGGCGTGCCACTATCTTCTGACTGTGGCGACTTTGCTTTCATGCTTTCAGTTGATTAGGCAATGATCTGCTAATGAACGTTACTTATGGGGCAATGTGAGGCCCACTGAATTTTGATATCATTCTCCGGTGCATGCATGAACTAAAGTTTGCTTGAGTGACTTAAGTCACATGCTATGACAAGTGGTATGTTGGCATAACATCTCTGTAGACCTGTTGTTATTATCCCCATTTAAGGTGGGGAAACTTAACTTGGAGAAGTTAAATGACTTGCTCAAAGTTGCACAACTAATGAGCTGTGGAAATGGGATTTATCTCATTGTAAGTTTTGAGCTCTTTCCAGGAAGCTACTGCCATTAAAATAATAGCAAAAACCGCAATTACTTTTGCACCAACCTAATAGTTCTCTCAGGTACCTGTTTCTTCTTCTTCCTCTGTCCGCACTCCATCCTGACCTACAACCTTTACCATTTCCTCCTCCCACCCACATGGTAACCTGCAAACTACAGTGGGAGTAACAGCCTGCAGTACCTTGCTATGTGGACCAGGTTTGCAGGGTGGCAGAGCTCTCTGATGCTGGAGGTTGCTGGCTGTGCCTGCATCTCCCTGTACCATGCAGCACGGGGGCGTACTGGGGCTGAAGCTGGGCCTGTTCCCAGATTGCCGTGACTGCTTCCTTCTTTCTCTGTCTCTCTGAGAGTCTCCTTCCTGTATCATCTGTCACCTCTCTATCCTCAGCTCTGTGTTTTTGTTTTGTTTTGTTTTGTTTTGTTTTGAGACGGAGTCTTGCTCTGTTGCTCAGGCTGGAGTGTGGTGGCATGATCTCAACTCACTGCAACCTCTGCCTCCCAGTTCCAGTGATTCTCCTGTCTCAGCCTCCTGAGTAGCTGGGATTACAGATGTATGCCACCACGCCCGGGTGATTTTTGTATTTTTAGTAGAGACAGGGTTTCATCATGTTGGCCAGGCTGGTCTCGAACTCCCAAACTCAGGTGATCAGCCCACCTAGGCCTCCCGAAGTGCTGGGATTACAGACATGAGCCACCGTGCTGGGCACCATCCTCAGCTTTGGATGAAACACCACCACCACCTGAAGGTATGGAGACTGGATCCCTAAGTGGCCACTGGAGGGTCAGATGCTGAACCTCAGCAATGTTGCACAGTTGGAAAACCTTGACCGATGGGAGACAGGAGACAGGAGAGTGTAGGAAACCAAGCTGATATGGACCCCCTCCCTTCCTGCATTCATGGGCTACCCTGAGCTGTGGCTTCTCCTTGTTTCCCTGGCAGAGAGGTCCCACATGCTAAGTGAGCACATCTGCTGAGCACCAGCCTGTGTCTCTGTGGCTCTCAAGAAATCAGTGGGCAGTCAGTAATATACTGCTTTGCATTGCCCTAGATTCGACCCTACTTCTTTTTTAACCCACCCCACTTTCAAAACAAAATGTTGGCATCTTCGTCCTTGCCTCTGGGCTCCAGACGGGATACAGGGACACTAAGGAGAAAAGCTGACTTTTCACCCTTGCAGCCTCTGCAGAAGAGACCTTGAAAGGGGTTGCCATGTTTGGGGAAGAATTAAATCACACCAAAGACCAACTTTTAATTTGAATAAGGCTTCAAGTGCATTAATATTCAGCATTTACATTCCTTCTTGATTCTTAAATATGATGTGTTCTACAGTTATCAAAAACATATGCTGCTTTTCAGCAGAATTTTATATACAACTTTTTCGACAGAAGGTGCCAGCATCCCAATATGTTTTGCTTAGTTTTGGCTTTAACTATTGTGATGAAAGCATTCAAGTGCAAAGATGTCATCTTTTTAAACGTAGATGGAGATGTTGCTGAAAGGTGCCTCTTGAACAAAGAAAAAATAAAGGAATTATTTATTCTTTCTTCCATTGAACTAGTTTTTATGATATTTCTATTACGGGGAAAATTCTATATTAAGCTTAGTGAGAACTACATGGATAACTCAATCCCAGACCTTGTTTTCAAGGTATGTACAGTCTGATACCTTCTTGATAAAGCTGGTTGTGGCATTCTTCTTATTAAAGGAGCCAGGGATAGTTTTCTGATGCTATACCTGTGTGATAATATTGATTATTAAAATATTAAAATACTTTCCTATCTGTTGTAAATACACACATTGCCCTAAGCCACCCACACCTGGCCTATCTCATCCCTCCCTTATGGTCCAGGCACTAAAGCAGTAATGCTTGACAAAGCAAGGGATTCTGAAACTTTCCTCCAGCACTATAGCAAGTGTCCAATCTGACTGCTCAGAGCCCATCCGTCCACTGTTGATGAGGTTTCATCTTTCCTGAATGGAGTGATGCTGTGCTGGTTATATTCAGATAATCTATATCTGTGATGGTGAATTTTATATGTCCACTTGACTGGGCTACGGGGTGACCAGATAGTTGATTAAACATTATTGCTTGATGTGTCTGTGAGGGTGTTTCTGAAAGATAATAGCATTTGAATCAGTAGAGGGAGAAAAGAAGATTCACCCTCACCAAGGTAGGTGAGCGCCACTCAATCCATTGAGGGACTGAATAGAACAGAAAGGCAAAGGAAGGGTGAATTCACTCTTTCTGCTTGAGCTGGGATAGCCATCTTCTCCTCCAATGTACATAGCTGATCCTGGTTCTTGGACTTACAACATTAATTTCCTGGTGGCCTTAGAGTTTGGACTGGCATTACCCCATTGGCTTTCCTGGGACTCCAGCTTGCAGACAGCTGATTACAGGACTTCTCAGCCTCCTTAACTGCATGAGCCAATCCTCATAATGAATCTGTCTCTCTCTGTCTCTCTGTCTCTCTCTGTATTGGTTCTGTTTCTCTGGAAAATCATGCCTAATATCATATCTTTGCTGTTACGCTCTCCAGCTAGAGTTGTGGAGGCGTTTCTGACTTTCTTTAGTTCTATCAGTTTCTGTTTGATATGTTTTGAGACTCTATGATTAGGTGCATACTCATTTAGAATTATTATATCTTCCTGATGAATGGACTCATTTATCATTATGAAAGCTTCCTCTTGGTAACACTGCTTATCTTGAAGTTTATTTTATCTGATACTAGTATTGTCATACCTGCTTTCTTCTACCAAGTTTGCATGAGATTTTTTTTACATCTTCTTACTTTAAAACTATCTGTATCTTACATTTAAACTTCTTCTCTTGAAGATAGCATAGGTGACTCTTGATTTGTTTTTTTAAATCCAGTTAGACAATCTCTGCTTTTTAATAGGAACTGTTAGTCTATATGTATTTAATGTAATTTTTTATGTGGTTGGGTTTCGTCTGGCATTTTTTGCTTTTTACTTGTACATCTGTTTTTCTTTTCTTTCCTTTTTTTTTATTTTTTTGTATTTTTAGTAGAGACGGGGTTTCTCCAGGTTGGTCAGGCTGGTCTCAAACTCCCAACCTCAGGTGATCCTCCTGCCTCGGCCTCCCAAAGTGCTAAGGTTACAGGTGTGAGTCACCGTGCCCAGCCCCTACATCTGTTTTTCATTCCTTGTTCCTTCTTTTTCTCCTTCTTCAGGTTATCAATGATTTCTTAGCATTTTATTTTAATTCCCCTATTGGATTGTAGCTATGCCTGTTATTATTTTTTAGTTGTTGCTCTAGGGATTATAATATGGATCATCATTAGCTTATCACAATCTATTTAGTGTTATTATTGTACCACTTTATCTAAAATATGAGAGCCTTGAAATAGTATGACTTTTTTTTTTTTTTTTTCTTTGAGACGGAGTCTCACTCTGTTGCCCAGCCTGGAGTGCAATGGTGTGATCTCGGCTCACTGCAACCTCCGCCTCCCAGGTTCAAGCGATTCTCCCGCCTCAGCCTCCCAAGTACCTGGGATTACAGGCATGTGCACCATGCCCAGCTACTTTTTGTATTTTTAGTAGAGACAGGGTTTCACCATGTTAGCCAGGATGGTCTCGATCTCCTGACCTTGTGATCTGCCCACCTTGGCCTCCCAAAGTATGACTTTATTTATCTTTCTCCCTCACCATATGTGCTACTGTTATCATATCTTTCTACATCTACATACATTATGTTTATATTCTGTACTAACACAGAAATAAATATATAATGTATTTAAATATAAGCATGTATTTTACATACATATTAATATGTTTAAAAATACATAAATAAGATGTAAATTATATTTGAATTAATGTTTCATATATTAAACATATAAAAATATATATTGGCTTTAAATGGTCAGTTGCCTTTTAAAGAAATTAATAAGAGACAACTGTGGTCTTTGGTGCTTTTCTGCATTTAACATTTCCAGTGCTCTTCATTCTTCTTTGCGGATCTATGTTTTCACCTAGTGTCATTCCATCCTGGCCTGAAGAACTTCTCTGGCATTTCTTATAAAGAAACCTGCATATATGTGGATTTCACTCAGTGTGACTGTAGTTTTCACCTGCTTTTCCCTCTCTCTAGTGCCTTCTAATAGAAATAAATTGTGGATTAAAGATACTAGTGACGACTGCACTTGTACAGCTGATGACAAGTCATTTGTAGGAGCTCGGCCTTTCTGCCAGAGCAATGGGCATGACGTCGTTAGATGAGGAGCCTGAGGGCTGGCTTCTGCCTGAAGACATATTTTCTGACTTACACCACAGGGTCTAATGTATTTTAAGCTTATTTTTGGATTTGGAATATTTCACATAAAATTATAGATTTCTGGTTTCTCTTGAAAATTTAGAAACTCTGTAAATTTGGGGTTAGATAGGAGGTTCAGAATGCCCTATGTTTGTGCCTCTTTAAGGCCAATTTGAATGTTCTCTGAAGAGACTATGAATGTGGAGAACTCTGTCATAGTGAAAAAAACCAAAAAGCCTCTTGAATTTTTAGATGGAGACTCCGAGACAGAATAAATGGCATAAAGGAATGGCTCAAGAACACAATCTTTTCAGAGAGGGAGGGCTCCAGATTGTCCTGGAAAAGACACAGACGAAATGCAAATGAATCATGTAGTAAGGCTGGTCAAACATGCTGGGAAATGCTTTTGTCTTTTTGCCTTCTTGGAATCACTCTGTTTTGGGATTGTTACTTTGAAGTTCAGTGACTCCAGGATGGCTTTAGACTCAAACGCTTCACCTCTGCAGGCTGGATTCCATGGCCCTGTCCAGATACCAGCTCTGTTGTGCTGGGGGAAAGTGTAGGAACAAAAAGAATACATGGAGAAGGAAAATGTATCCCCAAGAAGGAATATGCTGGTGGTCAATGGTGAAGGGTGGGATTCACAACCCAGTGTGAGAAGAGGGTGAACTTGTGCTGTGCACTTTGCAGGAGGAATCTAAGAAGAAACTTCAGATCCAGCTGGGGTGGCACCAATAGCAATCTACCAATGTGGACAGGCGTCCAAACACTCTTTGGCTGATTTTATTCACTTTGGAGCTTCATAGTGGAAAAAAAAAGTAAAGTTTCTCTGATACTAGAAAATTACAGAAGACAAGAGGAATGGGATCTCTGCCCCAAATCCATCCTTTTAGATTAATGCTCACTAATGGATATTAAAACAAGTTAGATTAATGAAAGCCCGATAGACCATGCAGCTGAAAAAACACACTTTCTTCTGACAGCCAGGCAGTCAAGAGATGTCCAGGGACTAAAGAGCAATTCAGATTAAACTACCCTCTCCATTAGCATGTCCTTTCCTTGATAATTTGTGAGCCAGAGAAGGGGGATGAAGAGTTGCCATGATCACCAGAGGTCATTCGTTTAAAGTGAACTTTGTGACTATAGAAATAAGGGCCACATTCAGCTTTTATATTCTGGCAGGTTAATTGAACACAGGTCAATAGGAGACAGGAGTAAGGGACGTTGGATTTGGGATAAGCAGCTGTTTGAAATCATGAGGAGCATGGATGGAGAGAAATGAAGGAGCCTGCCAGGCGTCAGCTGGCCGGCGTACTAGTGAAGGGTATTTTCATCATGAAGTTCTGTTATTTGCACTCTGTGGTGGTTTTGCACCATGTGCATTTAGCTAAGCTGGAACTACATTTCCCAGAATTCCCTTCAGTATCTGGTCTCATGTTAGGGTTGGCCATGGGAGAAATTTGTGCAAGATTTAGAAGCTGAAAGTAAAGCAGCAGCCAAGTTTATGTTCCTACAGTTTCAATAGGTGGGATACCAAGCAATGTGGCAGTCCGGGCAGGTTGTCATTGATGTGCTGGCTCACCTTCCCGGCATGACAGCACCTGCACCCACAGCAACTCAGGTTTCCATAGGTTTTCTGCTGTGTGCAACTCTGGCAGAGGATGTCAGCTTTTTCATGTCATCATGTCTTTTAGGTTACAGGGGTTAAAGACAAATGCAAGGTCCAGATTGTGTCTGTGAGTTCTAGCTTATGCATGTGGGGTCCAGTTCATCATTGCTCTCCCTGACCTCACATCCAGCTTTCCTTCCTGACTGCCCATTCAGATGATCTAATAGTAGTGACCACATGCACAACAGCCAGTGCAGAGGCAGCGGCCTTGCATAGACTTTCCCCCAGTTTCCAGGTCTAACGTGGGAAACACATCTCTTATCCCAAATCGTTCATAGTGGTTCTGCTTCTTGGGTAAAATCCCGACTGATGACCCTGCAGGTGATGTATGGTGGATGGACTCCTGGAGACATTTCCGCAAAGCTGCTGTTGGGGGTCCCTGTCTTCATAAGTGCTGGCTTCCTTTTAGTTTCAGGGTCTAGGAAAATCTAGGTTTACCTACGGTGAGCTATGTTTATCCCCTATACAGTGATGGAGGCTGCGGAAATAGAAAGATTCAGTAAAGCTGCCCTACAGAAATGGAATACAACCTGCCTGTTATGTCTCTTCTGTTGCTGCATTTGGCATACATCCTTTGGATTAAACACAATTACAGCCTCTTTAATCCCATAACATTGAAATTTGGTGGGTTTAGTTTTTGTTTTTTTCTCCTCTGCCATTAAGAGTTAATAGAGTAACATCTTTGCTTATCCAGGAAAACAGAGGTTACTTTTCCAATTTTATTAAAAATTAGCTATAATGCCTAGATTGGGAAACTCAATAAGCACAAAGCTCGAAGTATTTTTTGATTTTATTTTTGAAAATTGACAAAATTGTATGTATTTATAGTGGACAACATGATGTTTTGAAGTATCTATATACATTGTGGAATGGCTCAATTGGGCTAATCAACATATCTATTACCTCACATACTTTTTTTGTGAGACAACGTTTAAAATCTACTCTGTTACCAATCTTGAAATACAATATATTCTTATTATATTATCATACAGTCACCATATTGTACAGTAGATCTCTCGAATTTATTCCTCCCATCTAACTGAAATTTTGTATGTTTTGATGTCCTCAAGGTTCATCCATGTTGCTACAAATAACAGGATTTCCTTCTCTTTTAAAGGCTGAATATTACTCCTTTGTGTATATATGACACATTTTCATTATTCATTCATACACTGATGGACATTTAGAGTGATTCCGCATCTTGGCTTTTATAAATAATACTGCAGTGAATACGGGGTACAGTTTTTTTTGACATACAGATTTCATTTACTTTGAATATATCCTCAGTAGTAGGATTGCTAGGTCCCATGGTGATTCTATTTTTAATTTTTTGAGGAACTTCTGTACTGTCTTCCATAATGGCTGTACATTCCCAATAGTGTGCAAGGTTTCTCTTTTCTCCAATCTTCACCAACACTTTCATATTTTTGATCATAGCCATTCTGAGAGATATGAGATGAAGTCACATGATGATTTTTGTTTGCATGTCTCTGATGATTAGTGACATTGAACATTTTTTCATATATATATATTGGCCTTTTATATGTCCTCTATTGAGAAATGTCTGTTCAGACCCTTTGGCCACTTAAAAAAATGGCTTTGTATTAGGCTGTTTTTGCTTTGCTATAAATGAATACCTCAGGCTGAGTAATTTATAAAGAAAAGAGATTTAATTGGCTAATGGTTGTGCAGGCTGCACAGGAAGTATGGCACTGTTATCTGCTTGGCTTCTGGTGGAGCCTCAGGGAGCTTCTACTCATGGGAAGACAGAGTCAGAGCCTGCAGTCTCATGGCAAGCAAGGAGGCAAGAGAGAGAGGCGGAGGTCCCAGACTCTTTTAAACAACCAGATCTCGTGTGTGCTCAGAGTGAGAATTCCCTCGTTATTGCAACGGGGGCACTGAGCCATTCATGAGGGATCTGCCCCCAGGACCCCAACACCTCTCACCAGGTCCCACCACCAACACTGGAGGTCACATTTCAACATCAGATTTGGAGGGAACACACATCCAAATTATATCAAGATTGTTTGTTGTCTTACACTTGAATTATTTGAGTTCCTTATATAGTTTAGGTATTAACTGCTTGTCAGATGTATGATTTGCAAATGTTTTCTCACATCTGTAGGTTGTCTCTTCACTCTGTTGATTGTTTGCTGTGCAGAAGATTTTTATTTTGATATAATCCCGTTGGTCAATTTTTGCTTGTGTTACCTGTGTTTTGGGGTCATTTCCAAAAAATTATTTTCCAGACCAATGTCATAGAGCTTCCTTCTGTGTTGTTTTCTAGTTGTTTTACATTTTTGAGTCCCACATTAGTTCATTTGAATTGATTTTGTATGTGGTATAAGGGTCTATTTTCATTCTTGAGCATGTGGATATCCAGTTTCCCCAACATCATTTATTGAAGAGACTGTCCTTTTTCAATAGTGTGTTCTTGGCACCTTGGTCAAAAATCAATGGACTGTAAATGTGTGGAGTTATTTCCAGGCTCTCTATTCTTTTGCATTGGTCCATGTGTCTGTTTTTATGCCAGTACTATGTTGTTTTTATTACCATAGCTTTGTATTATATTTTTAGGTCAGGTAGTGTGATGCCTCCAGCTTTCTTCTCTTTGCTCAAAATATCTTTGGCTCTTCAGGGTCTTTCATGGTTCCATATTAATTTTAGGGTTTTTTTTCTATCTCTGTGAAAAATGTCATTGGAATTTTGATAGTGATTGCATTGAATCTGTACATTGCTTTGGCCAGAATGGAAATTTTAACAATTTTTTTGTGATCCATAAAAACAGGATGTCTTTCCATTTATTTGTGCCTTCTTGAAATTATCTTTTAATAAGTGTTTTTGAATTGTGGGACTGAGAGCCATATGCCACTGCATGAGAGATCTTATGGGTCAAAGGAAAGGAACTAGTATCTGTTGAGTACTTGTTAAGTACCCTGTGCATTATGTCCATTATCTGCATTATCCTATTTAATCCTCAAATGATGCAGTGAAATGGGCATCATTATTCCCACCTCACAGATGAGAACATGGAACGTTGGGGAGAGGTTAAATGCCTTGTCTAGGTTCAGGTGTTACATAAGTAGTTGAGACTGGAATCCAAATCTTTCTAGTTCAAAAGCTTTTAATTTCATAATAATGACTTGTAGGGAATTTCAGTTTGCTTGTTTCTTCCAGAAATATTTACTGAGCATGTAAGGTAAACACATTTTTCTTTAAATAATCGGAAGTGTGTATTATGTATGCAACTCCGGTAGAGCTAGTGAGATGATGAAATTTCCAGTGGAAATTTCCATGGGAGATGCACTCACAGCAGCTCCCCACTTCCTGTTTTATCAGGGTCTTCCTGCTAACTCCTGGCTCCTGGAGGAAAATGTTGCTCCTTCTCATAAGTGGTTTTGTGGTTCCCTTGTATAGCTTGCTACCATCTTTTTTTAGCAAGAGCCAGAGACAGCTGTCACTACCATGCAATTACTTTTCCAGGATTGTGCGTTATCTAATTCCTTGGCCACTAAGTTTGGAAGAAACTTGACTTATATGCTTATTTTACACTTTCAAATATCTGCATGACATAAACAATTCTGATCAAATATGGATAAAAGATGAAGATATGCTAATGTAGCCTCATCGCTCATCTAATTGGGCTTGATAAGCGCCTCTCCTTGTTGATTTACATAATGAAGAGTTAAGTTAAATGAAAAGTCCACAACACTGAGACTACTTATTCCACAATAAGCTAGTTTTGTAATACGCTTCTCAAATATTGCATTATTAGCATTTTCTTTTCAGTTCGCATTCGACTCAATTTGTCTCACTCTTACTGTCATTCTATCACCACCAAAAGTACTTAACAAGTGTCTGTGAGTGATTATGAGGCATATCTATGTGACATGAGACATTGAAAGTGAGACAGTGTGGGCCACTGGAAAGAGAAATGGCCAAGAGTCAGGGAATCCAACTTCCCAACTCTGCCGGGTCTGTGTTCTGGAGCACCCACAAACTGGAGACAAGGATGCTTTCCTCTTTCTTATTGCTAAATATTAACAAAAACAAACTTTGCACTCAAGGAGTATGAAATTGTTTTGGACAACTAAAAAAGAAAATTAAAGCTTTACTTTGATCTGATCCCTGCTCTTTCATGGCCTCTCTTAGAACAGTGGTTTTAAAACTGTGTGTATAGGGTGTCTTCAGATGGCAGCATGGTGGTGGGGGGTTCAGCTCTACTCTTACCAGAAGAGCTCTATATTTATCCATTTTTTCACAATGACATTTTTATATTGGAGTGATAGTAATGAGTAAGTTCGATTGGGGATAAAAAACAAAAATGAGCTTCTGGTACTAAGCCTTGAAGATCACTGATGCTGGCTAAGGTTCTTGATGGCATTATGATGATTAGAACACACAATGTGGACAGGACGACATCTGTGTCAGGTACAAAAGTTCATAAAGCTGGAGTAGAAGGCAATCATATTGACATATTTTAGGGTATAGGTTAGGAAAAGTAGTTATAGGGATTCCAAATTCAGATTTTGAGTATTTGGCAGGGGGCTGCAAATGAATATGCAGCTCTTATCTGGCTTTAGGATATGGGCCTAGGAGTGGCTCAGCTAACTGGGAATCAAAATGCAAGTGATATATGCCCTAGAAAGGACTCATGGGTGAGAAGATGTGAGACACAGTCTAGTGCAATAATTGCACCCATGCATGGTTATTAATGGGCCACTTCCCTGACAAGGTATTTATCTGAGCATTCACATATATGTATTAAGTATCTTCCTTGTGTAGGTACGGAGGTCAGTATAATGATATCTCAGGTCTCTGAAATTATCCTAATATTTTATGCTCAGTTGTTTGGGAGAGCAGAGTGAAGGAAGTGTGTAGTTGGTAAAGGGACTAATGCCTCATATTTCCTCTCCTACTGCTGCTTTTGCTCATCTTTCCCCAGTGGTCAGATAGATGGTGAGGATTTTGGTGAGGTCCCTTGTTTGAGAGGATTCACCAAGTCCATGGTCTAAACATCCAAAGGGCTCCATCCTTCACTTCAAATGATTCCGGAAGCCAAGGAAAACCGTCAGCAGAATCTAAGTATTCCGATGCAATTATCTGTTTTCAGAAGAGGGAAATGGGACCTTTGGTTTTGCCAACAAAGAGTATCAGAGCTGGTCAGTTTACTTGTGGACATTTTTGGCTGCAATCTTAAAGACGGCAGTCTTGGAGAGATTTTTATGAGGATGTAGGGCATCTATAGACATAAAAAGCAGGAGAAATGCTTGTTAGTTATGGGGAAGGTGAAAGGCTTAGAAAACTGATTAGCGTAGCAGTGTGGTCAGATGGAAATGAAAGCTCAGAAGCATAATCGTTAATTGGGTGCTTACCTACTAATTTGAGCTTGGATGTCAGCAGTACTGCACTTCATTTCAAACCCAGGGTCAGACTTTAATGCTACATCATAAATTACGTAAAGGCACAACACTAACAATTAGATAATTACGGAGACCCATGCTGTTGCAATTTAACTGGGCAAGTTCAGGGCAAACATGACAGGAATACTGCTTAACCCTCAGACTGCTGGCAGGATTTTTTCCAAAGAGACAAATGAATACATAAGATGACATCATTGACTGTTTTTCAAAGCCTATGGGTTAAATAATTTCTTTCCAGTAGCTGGATTCATCAGATGACCTCTGCAAGCTGAGAAGAAGTATTAGAGAAGTGTTAGTTATATTTAAGAAAAATCCAGTCTTTAAATCCACACCAACTGAAGCACCTGGGGGTGGGCTAGATTCCAGTTAAACTTTAAGATAAATTTTAAAGGTGAAGCTAATTTTTCCAATTATGAGACTCTCTGGTTACGGGATGTGTAGTTGTTCAATCCCTATTTTCCACCATTAACATATGAATCAAAATAGAAGATTCAAGGTGAATATTTCATTCTCATTGCATTCTTCCTGTCCAACTAGTGGTTGACTCAATTGATGAAGGCGTTTTCATGATCATCGTGAGTTGTCAAGACTGTGCTGGCGTTTTGCAATATACTTCATTCATTCATTGACTCATTTGCCAACATATCTTGAATGCCTCTGTATGCTGGGTGTCATGGATACAGATGTCATTGGCTGGGTGTTTAAACAACATTCTGATTCCCGGTTAGAGACAGAAGACTTGTGGGGCTCATGTACGTGTAATGTAAAGGCAATTTTTGGAAGAGTTTTGTCCTCATTGTCAGAATGTGAGCTTGAGAAAGTCTAGAGCCGTACCTCATTTTCCTTCTTTCCCCACACCCTCAGCACAGGGAGAGGTACATTTGAAGAAATGGACAAGTCTAAGAATAACTGAAGAAAGGAATAGTTTTGGACTGGAGAAAAAAAAAAAGAAAAATGATGGGTAATTTAACCAAAGGTCAGATTTTGGAAACTCAGATTGTCTGACAAATGAAGTCATACTGTAAAGTCCCATAAGTAATATTTGAAAACCAAATTCTAGCATGTAAATAGTTGCTTATTTGTCAGTTTCATTTGTCTCCTCTTATTCTTGTAATGACACACTATAACGTTTGAGATTATAAAGATAATAAAATAAGGGACCAGAGCATTTAAGACTGTTGGATTCATGAAGAACTCAATATTGAATCTCTTTTTTTATGTGTAAGAGGATGGATTTGCCCCTGGGACCTTGGGGTATTGAGATCTAGATTAGGAGCAATGTGGCTCAGGGGTGCAACACAAAGATGGAAAAATAAGAGGGCTGAGACTGTAAAGCTCCCTAGCCTCACCTACCTGGCAGCAAGGATACGCCATGGGAAACTTCTGTGTGTGTGTGTGTGTGTGTGTGTGTATGTGTATGTGCGTGTGCACAAACAGTGTTGCATAATTCCAGACCTGTGCAAGGATAGAGCAAATTAGAACCAAGCTTACTCCTGGGGAGGAGAGCTGTCTTCTTCTACCCTGATTTCACCTCTTGCTCGTGAATAATGGTGATCATGGTCCCCTACATGGTCTCTCCGAGTCATAGGGAGCACCCACAGAATTTGGTGGTGGCACATAGCAGGTCAGCACAGAGCCTCAAGAGAGCAGCACTCTCCAGAGAGAACAAGAGTCCTTATAGTCCAAGCTCTCTCTTCTGAAGGAATGTGGCTAGAACTGACCTGGCAAACCAAGAAAACATTTCTGGATTTTTGAGATTTAACAAAGGAGGGAGATTCTGGGAAGCGGAGAAAGACAATATTTTCCTGCTAGGTGATAGGGTCTGGGGGTAAATTAATTTGAATATTAAAAGGATCTCTTTAGGAACACTTATACACTGTTGGTGGGAGTGTAAAATTAGTTCAACCATTGTGGAAAGCAGCCTGGCGATTCTTCAAAGAGCTAAAAGCAGAATTATCGTTCGACCCATTGCTGGGTACATACCCAGAGGAATATAAATCATTCTACTCTAAAGACACATGCACATGAATGTTCATTGTAGCATATTCATAATAGCAAAGACATGGAATCAACCTATATGCCTATCAATGACAGGTAGGATAAAGAAAATGTGGTACATATACACCATGGAATACCATGCAGCCATAAAAAGAATGAGATCGTGTCTTTGTGGGAACATGGATGGAGCTGGAGGCTATTATCTTTAGCAAACTAATGCAGGAAGAGGAAACCAAATACTGCATGTTCTCACTTATAAATGGGAACTAAATGGTAAGAACTTATGAACACAAAAAAGCAAACAACAGACACTGGGTCTACTTGAAAGGGAGGGTGGGAGGAGGGAGAGGAGCAGAAAAGATAACTATTGGGTACTGGGCTTTATACCTGGGTGATCAAATAATCTGTACAACAAACCCTTGTGACACACGTTTACCCATGTAACAAACCTGCATATGTGTCCCCAAACCTAAAATCAAAGTTTTTTGTTTTTTTTTAAAGATCCCTTTATTTTATTTCTTAAACTACTTATGTGGGAATATTAGTTACAGGCAGACAAAGAAACTGAGACCTGGAGTGGATAGAGAGAACAAGGATATTTCAGACTGTAAAAGCTAAATTGAACCATCTTCTCAGCAAATGGTGTTTTGCTGTAGGTAGTAATAAACTAAATGAAAAAAATACCAGCAAAAACAATTCTTACACAGGAAAAGAGTGACATCTCACAGAATCTCGTCATTTACCTTGGGAAAAGTCCTTTTCAACACCTCACCTCTTTGTTTTTTTAAGTTCCCCAAATGTATGGGCCCAGCTAGGGTCAAAATTCAATAAGCTCAACGCATTTCAGGAACTATCTTCAGCTTCAGATGCCTTTGATGTTTTTTCCCTGAGTATTGATGCTGATAGATGTGCCTTGATGTCAATCTGTCTTTCCAAATATGAACTGTTGGGAATTCTGCTAATGGTTGGGATTTGGTATAATTTTTCTGCTGTACACAAAGGTAACTGGCGGTCCAAATTTGAAAATATCTTTAACAAAAATTACTTAATATATGAATTAATAGTAATAAGTCACCTTCTGAGACTCAAAATCCATCTGAATTCTCCTTATGATTTCTTGGGCAGAGAGTTCAGCTTTTGTCAGTGTTGTTTTTGCCTCAAGGATAATACTTAAAATTTAGGTAATGGTCCATTTTCAAAGGTGAGTTGGTGTTAGGAAACTTGCATTTCTAGCAAATGCTATGTAGAAATAAATAATAATAGCACACAGAATATTCATTTAATTGTTAAAAACCTTACTAAGAAACTAGTGAAAATTAGCAGAGTCTGGCTTTTCTGAATAACCTAAGAAAGAGACTTGTAAGCAGTCAATTGAATAGAAGTTTTTGGTTTGCTGTGCATTGGTGGTTGACTCTTAATCAGTTGTGATCCTTAATTATCTTTGGCAAGGCAACTCCTGGGAAGGATTGATACTTTTTCTCCTCTCCATCACTCTTCTAACCCTAGGGTGTATAATGAGGCAGATTGTTCTGAACTTGGGTTTTGAATGTAATGACATGTCTTACAGCCTGTGCCACTTCAACATATTGAGGGTCACCTCATTCTTTCTGGTGGTGGCCTGGCTTTCTATTGTGTAGAGGGACCATTGCTTATGAACTTGTCCTCCAAAGATGGTTACTTAAGAACGTTTCAATCTTTTGCCTTTGAAAATAGTGCTATGATGTTAACGTCTTTGTTTATGTGCCCTTGAGTACATGAGGGTACATTTTTGGAAATGTTCATTATTGAGCCAAAGGCCATGTGCATTGTAAATTTGGGTGGATATTGCCACATTACTTCTTACAGATTTGGTGGTAATTTGGGAGGCTAATCAGCCATGGGATGCTAACAACTGTCCCAAAGTTATCCTGAAGACAGAACTTGACTAGGTGGAGCTGGTTCATACAAGAAAGACAGAAACACTGAGCAAGAGGCTATAGAAGGAGGAAGAACAGGAGCAGCTGAAGGTCTGTCTGTTAAGTCGAAGAGAGAGGGGTTTGGCTTGTCTTGAAACACTAAAATGTGCTAGAACTAATGAGTGGAGTTAACACACAAGGGAGACACATGAGGGCTCAGTATTAAGAAATACTTATTAAAAGTGTTTACCAAATATGGAACTGATTATTTCAAAGCAGGTGAGTCTCTTGTCACTAGGAGGGTTGGTTGTCATAGGCTCTGTGGGTATGTGCATGTATGTTTGTGTGTGCATATGTGCACAGGTGTGCACACATGCAAGTTTGTGCTCATGATATTGCTTGTGTGCATATGAATGCACACACATGTGCATGTGTCCTGTGTGTATGTGAACATGTACAGGACAGTTTTATAAAGGGGGCATGGGCATCCTAGGGGAAGTTACAGTAGATGACCTTAAAGCCCTTTCCAAGTGTATGAGACAACAATTTAATGAATAAGTCAAAATGTAAATAATTATTTGTTTAAGATACCAGGTTTTGTTTAAATGAATTGCCCAAATCTAAATACTCCAGAGATCAACTCCTGTGTAATATGGTATTGTGTATTCATTATTTCTGTGAACATGCCTCAAGTGCCCTGACAAGATACAACCACAGACAGACAAGGTCCCCTGACACAGGGTGCACACATGAGGCTCAATGGTAAGATACAGTCAAGGTGAGGGACAGTACAAAGGCCTGTACTATGGGAGGGTCTAGGTCACACTCCATATAGGAGATTAGGCTAGGCTGAAATCTGAAGGTTAATGAGTGAACTCCTAGGTAAGTGTGGGTAGAGAATTTCAGGCACAGACTTAGGAAGTTCAAGGAAGTGAAAGGATCTTGGGGTGGACATTTAGAGTGTGGAGCCTGTGGAATAGGCTGGTGAGAGCAATACCAGATTAGGATGAGAAGGCAGGGTGGGCAGAGATGGTCAAGGCCTTGGGGAGCATGTCAAAGATTGGGGGCTTTATTGTAAGAGCAATAATATTTGAAGGGTTTTGAGTAGCAGTTACATGTTAAGATTTGCATTTTATTAAGCTTTCCCTGGCACCTGGGCAGGGAGATGTCTTAGGTCAAGGTTTCTTAACCTTGGTGCTACTGACATTTTTGAGTCACAATTCTTTGTCATGGGGGCCGTTTTGTGCGTTGTAGGATTTTTGGCAGCATCCAGGCCTCTAATCACTGGTTGACAGTAGCACCTCTGCATCACCCAGTTGTGACATCCAAAAATGTCCTCAGACATTGCCGCGTATCCCCTGGTAGGGTAAAGAGTGTGTGAAATTGTCCCTGATTTAGAGTCTTTGTTTTAGGGAATGAGATAAAATGATAATCTGAACTGGATGGAGGATAAAGGCAGAAGTATGAGTCAGAGGGTAACCCGTAGAATGGATAGATTTGGGGTATAGGTAGAGTATGAAGAAGGAGGGCAAAATCAAGGATAAAGCTGAGGTTTTGGAATTTAGCAAAGTGAGCTGTGGGGCACAGAGTGGTTTCCCGATAACATGACACATTCCGTTTTGGAAATGTTGAGTTTGAAGTGCCTAGGGGGGCATCCAGGTGCTGATATCCACTGGGAATGAGTCTAGGGTTCAGGTGAGTCTCCCACAGATTTGGAGTCAGTGGTTGGCATTTGAGGGCTGCCGTCTTACAGCTGTTGGTGGAAATAGTGCCCCTTCTGGCCCCACTAGTAGCATTATGGAATCGTGTGTCTTGGATGCCCAAATGCTTGTGGCACTATGCAGAGTAATATGTGGCAGATTCTAAATGCTCAGAGTTCCTTGGCCATTCACCAGGGCCATCCCACTGGAAAAAAGATGCACATGGTTTCCCGACTAAGCAGAAACAGCCCCTGCAAGGTTGACCTTTCCTGCTCTAGGCAGCTGAAGTGTTTCTTAAGTGACGGCTGAATAGTCGAAGCTATTACTCTAACTGTAATTTGTAATGGCTCTCTAACGCTTTAGAGAGAGCTGGGGTTCTTTGGGATGAAAGGTGACTTTTAAAAGTCAGTAATTATACTTCCAGTGAAAATGTGTCTCTGGCACAGTGCATAACTATAGTACGCGGGGCATACAGGAATTCACTCCTGGACAGGGCTTATATTAATCACAGTTTCAATACCCAGAGAACATGTTCTCAGTAGTTAACCATCCTCTTCCCCCCTCCTTAAAATGTAGACCTTGTAATCAAAAGAAAGACACACCCTTGACTATAGCAGGGCTGCTATGCTAAATAAAAAATTATAGTTATTATACACGGACTTCATACCAAGCAGGGTCAAGTTATAACACATCTGGTAACCTCCATTAAAGAACTGAGTTATGTTCAGCTTGTGTTTTAATTAGCCTGTGATAAACAAAGAATCAAAGGCCATTCTGCTCTGGTGGTTTTTATATTTATGACTGCCTTCACCTACACTTACATACAGGTTTATGAAGTGTAAAAAAGTGAAGAGTTCTAGTCGCACAGTCTAGACCATTTACTGTAATAGCTCAGTTAGGAGGCTGTATTTCTGAACCAGCCAGATGTTCACAACAGCCTGCAGAGCTGGTGGGCTGCCTGGCTTACGGAAATGTTGGGACAAACACAGTCTGATCTCCCAAGAAAGATTTTGTCTCAACACTTCTGGAGCACTCTGGTTTCTTTGTAGTTTGTAAAAATGTATCTGAACAATGGGCTTTAGAAAAAAGAATGCATTATCTTCTTGATCGAGACCTACATAAAGCCTTGTCTTCCTCAACGATGAGAAAGGTTACAGGATCCAATAAGAAAACATGTTTATAGGGGAGGAAGTTGAGCCAAGAAAGGCATCTGCCCCTGGCCCACCTCACCAAGCTCCCAGCCGAGAGAAATACTGAGTTGGTTTATGTGAAAGTTGCTAAGAAATTTTGTTAGAAAATCTTCTGAACTTTCATGATTTTCTAGGTATGTTCCAGCTCTATGATTCTCATATCTAAGATTAATTTAGATTATTACACTTTTAAGGTGATATGACTGCCTCTCTTGCTGGGCCTGTGGAATTGGCCTGGAATAAGCTTTCTGGAGTGATCCCTATTCCTCTCTGCCTCTTTGGAAAAGCTCACCACCACTTTCCTCGCTGCTCTGAGAGGGGATTCTGTGCCAGATCCTAGCACGGGGAGTTGACTCACAGATTCAGCTCCACTTCTGTTTTCTTCCTTTCAACCACTTTTTTTTTTCTTTTGCCTCTTTAAATACAAAAAAAAAAAATCTGTATTTTGAAGTATAACATGCAGGAAGAAAAATGGAAAAAAATATCAAAGGGAGCACACTTTGTGAGCATATTCACAACAAGGGTTAAAACATCACAGCACCCCAGAAATGTCCTCATTTCCCCTCCCAGGTATTTTCCTCCTGCTTTCCCCCAAAGTGACCACCCTGATCTCCAAGATGGATTAGTGTTGCCTCTTTTTGAAGTTTGTATAAATAGAATTAAAACAGAATGTACTCTTCTGCGTCTGACTTCTTTCACCCAGCATTGGTGAGATTCATCGATGTTGCTGCATTTAGCTGTAGTTGTTTAAAACATTGCTGTGTGATGTTCCTTTGTATATATACCCCCACTTTATTTATTCATTTTACTGTTGATGGAAATTTGATGGTAGTCAGTTTGAGCTGATTATGAATAAAAACATGGACACTTTTGCACATGTCACGTGGTGCACACGGGCAAGCGTTTCTCTTGCACCTGTCCAGCCTGATTGTGATTTGCCCTCTGACATCATTCAGCTTCTTAGGATTTGTTTCCCTTTCTTTGAAAGATGTTAATGGAGTCCGCTGTGGTATTTCTCCTATTTATTGTGTCCACTGCACTGTTTGTGGAATATTTTCAAATGAACTTGCTATCATCAGCAGCCCGACAGTTTTTTTTTCCTCCTCGTTTCCTCTATGGAAGCATACGTTCATAGTAGGCTCCCTGACATCAGGGGAGCCACATCAGCTTCTTCCTTTAGACCAGCAGCTCTCACAGTGTGGTCCTTGCTCTGCAGCATCACCTGAGAACTTGTGTGAAACTCCCACTCTGGGCTTCCTCCCAGACCTGCAGAATCAGAGTTGGGGTTTGGAGCACAGCACTCTGTGTTTTAGCAAATTCTCCAGGGAATTCTGATGTCCACTCAAGTCTGAGGACCAGTGCCTTAGCATCATCTCCACCTCCATCACCTCTCGGCCTGCACACAGCAGGAGGCACTTGGTAGGGAATTTATTGATTTATCATCCACTCATTCCACCAGCACTTGTTGGGCACTTTCTGTGTCCTGAGCTTCACTCTGCTAAAGGGATATGGGGATATGAAGATGCATTAGAGACGGTCCTTGCTCTCAGGGGGCTCAAGGTCAGCAAATGGATATCATACAGGGTGATAGATGCCTCTCCTGGGGAGGTCAGGGAATGGTCCATTCAGGAGGTGAGCCTTGCACTCAAATAAGTGTTGAACTAAATCACTGAATGGCATGCCCCCTAGCAAGAACTAATCAATGCTGGCATGTTGCTAGTAGCCTCTTGGATATAAAAGTGCACAGTGTTATCATCACTTCCGAAACCCAGGTGCCTGGAACATAGTAGACAGCCATTAGATACGTGTTGAATTTCTGAATGAATGGCTAGTTTTTCTGTGGCTTTTTTTTTTTTTTGCCCTGCATTTCATTCATTCAACATGCATTTATTGAGGACCTGCTATATGACAGGAACTCCGCTATACACCAAGTTAAAGGGGGAATGAAAATAGACACAATTTCTATTTGTCCAAAGACCAGTAGATGAAGCTACTAATGTGAAGTGTGTGAACCGTGGCTGTCTAGGGTAATGCTCACTTAGCTGTCTTAACTGGTTCCCAGCGAGCTGTTTGAACGTTCTGATTGGTCAAGGAAGCCCAAATGGCTGTGGGGCTGGGGCTAGAACAGGCCTGTGTGTTTGATCTTCTTGATCTGGGAGAGGACTATGTGAAGAGGTGGATCTACTGAGTTCTTCAGGGTGTTTTATACAATTTAAAAGGTTCTTTTGATGGTGGGACACATCACACTGACACTCAGAGAGTTGAAAAGTAGAAGTCTTTGCCACTTACAGCTCTGAATAAGAGAAGGCTTCCAGGCAGAATGACACGGGGGGTTGCCCCTAGGGACAGGATAACAGAGCTGGAGCTATAGGGTCTGTTTCTGTTGGCAAGGGGAGGGTGGGTTAGCCAGGTCTCATGGGCTTATCTAAACAATTTTGTGGGCTCTAGGGTCCAGTGGCTGTTGCTATTGTCTGGTACCTGACCCTGGGGTACATAGGAAAGGTGCATAATGACCCTGGAGTATGGGAGCCCCTTAAGGGGAATGGTCATGATGTGGACTTAATCAGCTACTCTAGGAAAGAAGTTGACCAGCCCCCAGCCGGGGCCTGACAACTGGATCATGACAACATTTTAAGAAAAATTATATTACACAGGGAAGGTTCATGGAATGACAAATTCTGTTTTGCTGCAATGAAGCATTTATACAGTCTTTGTGTGGCTGTCCTTTTTTCCCCATCCTCAACGTCTCCAGCTATGTAGTGGGCGGTTTTTTTGTTTTCAGGTGAGAGTAGAAGTAGGAATTCTGCATCAGCACAAGTGAGCATACGCTATAATAAAAATTATATACAGTATTTCTAGCCTGGTGAGGGAATGATGTGTTAAAGGTAACCCCCATAGACCTCATTTAGAGGGTCATGTTGAAGTTACCTATGAAGGAAAATATCCCAAAAAATGAGGGGTGACCAGAAACTCCTTGCTCATGTTTTTTGAAATCCACTCAATGAGTAAGGGTGCCTATGTTAAAAAATGGAGCCTCCATGCAAGGCTGGCAGGCCCTTTTCGGGGAATAGATGTTAGATATTAAGGGTGAGCAATGACTTAAATGGTCTAAAAGGTTCCAATTAATGTTATCGTGGCCTGCCAAGTGGTTCCTTGTTTGCGGGATGAACCAGAGTAAAATCTAGTGAGGCATAAGAATGGAGTAACGCCAGAAATGAACTTCTGCTGTTTCGGAGCCCATTTTACTGGAAGTTGTTTGCATGGATGAAAGGAAGGGGGTGGTCACATTTGGAATCCCTGGTTGTGAACTTTGTCAACTCCACGCAACTTTTTTGCTTGAACTCTTCCTAGGCAGCGGCAATTTCTGACTCTGTGGCCCTCGTAGCTGACTGTGCACTGGAACACACACAAATGAAGCAGGACTGTTGGACTAGACACTTGGAAAGAGCAATTAGGTCCACCCAAGCCTCTAGACAACCTCTTTTCCCAGTGAGGGTTATGCCCTGCTGGAACTGCCCAGAGATGCAGATCTGAAGCTCATTAAGAGAGACTGAACTGCATCTATATTTAAAGCAGCTGCTGTCCCAGGATACAAAAGTAAAGTGGTGGAGGTTATTCTTGCTGGATTTGCTGTCTGAAAGCTCAAACATTTCCATCCCTTTCATATAATCTTGATCCTGTAATTCATTGTCTATTTTTTAAAAATTCAACCTGCCTCTACATTAAAAACAAGGCAAAAACAAAACCATCACCACCGTGCTTATTTTAGCAAGTTTATTTTTTAAGAAGATAAAAATCAATATTCTCCCTTGCACAGCTGATGTCCTGGGGGATGAGCTACAGGAATCATAGTTAAATTGCTGCTAGTCTGTCTGTGTGAGAGAAAAGGTCAATATTTTTCTAGAAAGAACGCGCTCTGCTTTTCTCTTGGGAGTCAAGAGAATGCAGCAGTGGTAAATTACTGGATTTTGTGCCCAGGTGATTGCGAGGGATAATTCCACTCTTTGAACGGAAACACCCCTCCTCTGCTATGGTTCTTTCTTCTCACCTCTCTCACTCTCGACTTAGAAAGGATTTCGTGGTCAGGCGCGATGGCTCACACCTGTAATCCCAGCACTTTGGGAGGCCGAGGCAGGCGGATCACCTGACGTCAGGAATTTGAGACCAGCCTGGCCAACATGGTAAAACCCCATCTCCACTAAAAATACAAAAATTAGCCAGGCGTAGTGGCAGGTGCCTATAATCTCAGCTACTCGAGAGGCTTAGGCAGGAGAATTGCTTGAACCCGGGAAGTAGAGGCTGCAGTGAGCCAAGATCGTGCCACTGCACTCCAGCCTGGGCAACAGAGTGAGATCTGTCTAAAAAAAAGAAAAAAGAAGAAAGAAATAAGAAAAGGAAAGAAAGGGTTTCATTTGGTCTCTGTCACTAGCTTAACCTTACAGAACTGCTCAGCAAGGACTGACTGCCTTACCCGCTAAACTCAATAATGTAGGAAGTCAGATCTAGGGGTTGTCTCTGAAGAATTCAGATCTAAAATGCCACTGTATCAGTCAGGATAAGCCAGGATCTGCTGAGGTAACAAAAACCTCGTCTCAGTTATTTAAAAACCACCAAAGTTTCATTCCTGCTCATGCTGCATGTTCACTGCTGCTCAGCAGGGGCCTCAGATCATCACTGGGATTATTCAGAGACCCAAGCAAAGGAGACCTCAACTTGACACCTGCCTCATGACCACCAAAGCAGTGGAGATAAAGCAAGATGAGTTGTGCCTCACTCTTTAAGCTTAGTTCTTAAGTGACACGTGCCACTTCTGCTTACATTTCATTGGCCAAAACAAGATGTGTGACATATCTACTTTCTGCATGCCCAGAAGAAGAGCAGAACCAGAATGTTTGTGAACAGTCTTAATGACCACTGTGACTGTTCATTTGATGAACTGGGAAGTTTGAAAAGACCTGAGAGGCTATTTCCTCTGGACTTCATCCTAATGAAGATATCTTTTCTTTTTGAGGGGTGAGGACAGAGTTTCACTCTTGTTGCCCAGACTGGAGTGCAATGGTGTGATCTTGGCTCACTGCAACCTCTGCCTCCCAGGTTCAAGCGATTCTCCTGCCTCAGCCTCCTAAGGAGCTGTGATTACAGGCATGCGCCACCACGCCCAGCTAATTTTGTATTTTTAGTAGAGACGTGGTTTCGCCCTCTTGGTCAGGCTAGTCTCAAACTCCCGACCTCAGGTGATCCGCCTGCCTCAGCCTCCCAAAGTGCTGGGATTATAGGCATGAGCCACTGCTCCCGGCTGGGAGATATCTTTTCTACAATACACTGACCACTGTCCATGCTCAACCTCTGCTACAACATTCCTGGTGAGAGGGACCTTGACTACTTCTCAAGGTGGCCATGGTGTTTTTAGACAGCCTTTGTATAAAAAAGTCCCATAGAGCCTGTATGTCTGGAGCTTGGTCTCATCCTCTGTCCTCTGGCTGTTTGACGCTGGCTATGACGCTCGCCTTGCTAAGTCTGTTTCCCTCTCTGTA
This sequence comes from Pan troglodytes, assembly GCF_028858775.2. NCBI lineage: Eukaryota > Metazoa > Chordata > Mammalia > Primates > Hominidae > Pan > Pan troglodytes. The sequence continues at coordinate 90,007,134 of NC_072414.2, read as the reverse complement.
AAATGGAAAGAATACTTCTTTTGTTCAAAGTTAAATTGAGCATCAAGTGAAATGCAATGAAGTCTGTTGAGACTCTACATGGTTGGCACATAATTGAAAACAAAGGTTTGTGCCTCTGCTTTTTCTCCCACATAGGCTTCTGTAAGGTTGAATGTGAAAATGTTTATAAATTAGCACCTATGTATGGATTCAATTATTGCTCTACTTGTTGTAGATGGCAAAAATGTTTAGTGACTATGTGCACAATTAAAAAACATGCCAATATTTGGACTAAAGTGGCTATGGAAAGTCTTGGAAGTCCAGTGTCATAGATGAATATTTATAAATTGTTCAATCATATCAGACATTTATTATTTAAAAATAGATGGATTTTTATTTTTATTTTTTCTCTACTTCCTCTTTGTTTTCTGGAATGCCTCCTCCTCCCTATCCTTTGCTTACTTTGAATTATTCTTTACAACTTTAAGTACCTTGGAATGATTTTTGAATGCCACTGTATTCATCCCCACATTTCCAAATGAATGAACTGGCAATATATACAAAGTAACTATCACAGTATCCAGCACTTAGTAAGTCCTCAACGCATGGTGGCTCCTCTCTCCTCCCCTTGGGTAATCTTGGAGGAAAACTGGACCCCTAGTTTGCACTGTTTAAGCTCAATATGCTAAATGAAATTCAGAAACATGTTGCTTGTCATTGCCCTTCATAAAATATTACTGTCATTTTGGACAAATGGCTCAGAGGACATCTGGTTATTCTCTGTGAGTGATGATGATCTAGTAAAGCAATGGCTATTTGCAGAATGACTCCAGGCATTCAAGAACAGTGGATAAGCAGAAACAACAGTGGCATCAAGAGAATACCAGAGATGAAGGGGGCAAATATCTCTGAACTTTTTTGTGTATATAAGTTGATTTAAATAGTACTTCCCTTCAGAAAAATGCTTTGTTGAACCAATGCAAGGTTTTACAGCTCTACTAATTAATTGGATAACGAATCTGGAGAGCTACTCAGAATTACCACTTTGGAAAAAACAGAAGATACCAACTCAGTTCAATGAATTAACTTACTTTATATCGTTAGCACAGCACGATACCTTATGCATTGGTGAGTCCAAACCTCTCATTTCCTGGATCAGGGGGACTGAAGATCAGAGAGGTCACAGATATTTAAATTTGGAAATAGTGAGTTAGGCATCAAATGAAATTCTTTCAATTTTTAATGTTCCTTCTGAAGTGGGATGAAGACCCTGGAGTCAGTTTTCATAGGAGACTGGAGAGTGACTTCCAATGGGGTGGACTCTGGGCTGGTCAGCCTTCCTTCCATCTGGTTGTGGGGTCAGAAATGGAGAGACTCCAAATATCTTCCCCTCGGGAGATGGTGGCACAAGAGAGACAGCACCCTCCTAAGATTACCTCCAGCCCCACTAGGTCACCTTTGCAATTTCGTTGGCTCCAGGCTGCCTTGTTCCATTCAGATTTACAGAAATTTTAGATCTGGGATTTGGATCAAAAGGCAGAAGCAAGAAAAATTCATTTTGAGTGTTTTTTGAAACCAACTCTGTAACAATTGAATATATTTGATGTAGAAGTTGTCACCATCTAGACTGATGTCCTCATCATCAAAGGGCAAGAGCAAATGTCTCTAGGTTCCTGTGTTGTCCATTTGTTTCCCGCTCCCTTTTTAAAACGGCCTTATGGAAGGACACCTTCTTCTTCCTGTAGGAATGGGCCACAAGCTTCAGCTAAGAGCCTTCCCTGACTTCCCTCAGCCACCAAGTGGAAGCAGTGTCTTACTCTCAGAACCCACATGGCATTTTATCCATGGCATTTATCCAGCAGGGTGTCCCTTTGGGAGTCTGTCACTTTTTATTCTGCATGATAGGTGACTGTGTCCACGCTACGTTTCCCAGTGTAGAGGATGAACCCCCCAAGGATGTGTCTTTGATTGATTTACCCTTGAATCTCCCATGGTACAGTATGTCCATGCAGTAGCGGCTTTAAAAAGTATAACTGGAAAGCATTTCATCATATAGTATTGTGGGGCTGCCTGAAATAAATTGATGAGCAGTACTGAAAACCACACAAATCTCAGTACCCAGTCTTTGCTTTACAGTGACAAGGATGATGCATGCACTGCAGACTTTAGCTTTGAATCCCTGCCTGGGACATTCGGCCCTTCTGTAATGATTCTGGTCAATCTGGCTGCTGCTCAGTGGAACTACGTCTGGTGCACAAGGAGGCACGTATTAAGTGCTCAGCAAACTTGGGCTGAGTGACCAACTTGGTGGATAAAATGTACAAGAAACCGGTATCTCAGAGTGAGCCTGAATGAGGCACAGCAGACTGGTTTAGGTTTTATCAGGCCACATTAAAAGTTGCCAAGTCTATGAACTTAAACCAGTAGTATGCTGGTAAGTGTTTAATAATCAGCTTTCTGAAAAAAAGGGCCTGATTTGTAGCATTTGCTGATTGCTGTGGTGTAAATATACCCTCCATGGTTGATTTCATGCTACCAATGTGATGTCACTGGCCTTAGAGTCCGGAGGGGATACATGTGATATGGGCTGTCCTCCAGCACACCTCTGGCGAATCTTTGCCTTTTCAGGGCTGATAAGGTGGTGCTGCTGCAATGATGGTGACCACAGTGGGGTGCACTCTAGGAATTCAGATGACCTACATCCAAATTCCGTGGCTACATCAAGCCATCCTTCCAGCAGGTTGGATCAGTGTTTCTAAGTTCTTTATCCTCCTAGCCATGGAGCATTATTTTGGTAATATTTAATTCTGCTTCTGTTACCCAGACACAGCAGATATGGTGCCTCAGACCTCAGAATTAACAGCTAAACATTTAGTAAGGAAAGCTTCCTAAACTCTGCACCAGGGGTTGAAATGCAAAGAAAAAAAATAAGTTAAATCAGAGTTTTAAGGAATATCACGTAGGAAGCCAACAGTAGCTTTGCTGAATTTGAATAGGCGTGTTAAAAAAAAAATCAACCAAATTCCATCAGTTTGGATACATGCTGGCAACTATATGGGTATCATTAAAACTGTGGAAATCCCCACCTAGAATTGCTGCTTGTCCTCATTCACTTTCATGCACACTGTCAGGAGGGGCAAAAATGCTTGGGAGTGTTCAATGTACTAGGGGTTATCAGAGCATACAATTTGGAGTAAGACACTCTTGAATTCAATACCTGGTACTCTGACCACTTGCCTGAGTAACCTCAATGTGCTTATCTATAAAGTGGGCATAATCATAGTAATAATATAATAAGCTCCCTGAGCAATTATGAAGCTTAAATGACAGCATGTGTTCAAATCACTCAGGACACAGAAAGTCCTAATTGCTGAATTGGCAATGCCTCCTAACCCTAGATGCCTCATGATGTTTTCCTGGCTAGCTGTGCTTAGGTACCTTGTCATTAACCTAAATATTCATGTTTGTGAAACAAATTATATCATCCGAATTGATGCTTACAGTAATCCTGTGACATAGAGAATGGTCTGATTTATTTCCATCCAGTAAATCAAGGTGCTCCCTGCGTGGTACTGAAGTATGACGCTGGGATTCTTTACTTAGTCCTCTTTCTGCCGCCCTCTGTTCATGTCCAGGACTTACCTGTGCTGCTCCAGAAGCTGGGATTGCCACAGAACAGAGACTGCATAAGCTAAACTCTTCTAGGAACCAAAGCAGAAGCTCATCAAGAGAGTTACCCCATTTTTCAGACGTGGATTGTTGTCTGAGAGTGTTTAGGAGGTAAAACAAGTGCAAGTTGCCTCACAAGGTCAATTGATAGTTATAGCTGGTGGCAGAGAATCAGATAATGTTGCTTTTCCTTTGAATTGTACTTTTCTTCCAACTGTCCCGCATGGTTCACAATCTACAGTTGTGGGGTGATCTCATTTGTAATTCCAATACATGATGAAGTTTGTATTGTTATCTGCTGATCCACAGAAAAAGCAAATTAACTGAAGGCCTAATAAAAGGTAACTTGGCTGGGTGCGGTGGCTCATCCCTATAATCCCAGCACTTTGGGAGGCCAAGGTGGGAGGATTGCTTGAGTCCAGGAGTTTGAGACCAGCCTGGGCAACCTAGGGAGATTCTGTCTCTACAAAAAATTAAAAAAAAAAAAAAAAGCCAGGCATGGTGTCATGTACCTGTGGTCCCAGCTACTCGAGAGGTGGGAGCATTGCTTGAGCCCAGGAGGTCGAGGCTACAGTGAGCTATGATTGTACGACTGAACTCCAGCCTGGGCAACAGAGTAAGACCCTGTTTCAAAAAAAAAAAAAAGAAAAAAAGGCAATTCAAGCTACACATAGTGGCTCCCTTCCAAAGAATATGTTATGAAAAGAGGGAAAAAATGAGAGTGGGGAAACCTGAAAACTCTGCCTCAAGGCCAACATCCATGGTGATAAGCCATGCTGGTAGTGCGTACCCTTGATATGATGTCATGAGAATGGGATTTTACCTCTGTGCTCTTCTTCCACAAAACAAATAACCTCTATCTAATCGTGAGGAAAATAGCAGAAGCATTCCAATGGAGGGACATTCTACAACACCCCTGACCAGTACTCTTCAAAACTGTCAAAGTCATAAGAAATAAGGAAAGTCTTGAGACACTGTCATAGCCCAGAGGACCTGAAGGAGACATAACAGCTAAATGAAATGTGGTGTCCTGGATGGGATCCTGGACCAGAAAACAGACACTAGGTAAAAATGAAGGAAATTAGAATGAAGGATTGACCTTAATTGATCATTATGTATCCATATTGGTTAATTAATGATGACAACTGTGCCCTACCAACAGAAAACATTAACAATAGGGGTAACTGTGGATAGGGTGCATGGGAACTCTTCGTACTATCTGAAGTTTTTTTTTAAATTTAAAGCTATTCTATAATTAAAATATATTTTTAAAAAGGCAACTGAGCCTAGAGGCTTGCTTTATTAATTTATTTTCAAGACTCAAATTAAAAGCTATAATTATGAATATAAAACTATTGGGAAATAAAGAATTTAATATATAGCCCTTGATTATATTCTGTTGACAGTCCAGGGGAAGAGATGGCAGCAAGGGGGATGTGTAAAATGAAAGGGAAGTCAAAGGTCTTATAGAGAAGACAGGAGTATGAGACTGAGACCAATTCAGGGGCACAGAGGGAAAGAGATATGCCAATCACAGATGCAAAATCTAAACAGGCATTGGACACAGGCTCAGACACCGATTCCAACATGTAAAAGAGTAACATAAAAAGCTATAGAAAATGCAATGTGGAGGCAGCATTATTTCCATTTTGTGTCTACTCTGTTCTTGCTACTCAAGCCCAGGTTCCCACTGAGGTTATTTTTTTTTTAATTTTTTTTTTAGACAGAGTCTCCCTCTATCACCCAGGCTGGAATGCAGTGGTGCGATCTCGGCTCACTGCAACCTCCACCTCCCAGGCTCAAGCGATTTTCCTCCCTCAGTCTCCTGAGTAGCTGGGATTACAGGCACACCCCACCACACCTGGCTAATTTTTGTATTTTTAGTAGAGATGGGGTTTCACCATGTTGGCCAGGCTGGTCTCAAACTCCTGGCCTCAAGTGGTCCACCTGCTTTGGCTTCACAAAGTACTGGGATTATAGGCGTGAGCCACCGCACCCAGCCGCTCCATGACATTTCATAGCTGTAGTCAAAATCCTTACTGGCCATGAAGCTGAGGGTTGTTTGTTCAAGTGGCCAGAAGTTTTCTAATTCTGCATTGCATAAGCCCTTTACAAATAATGCTTTATAGAATAATTTAAACATTCATTTGAATAAGCATAACTTACAACAACTTTATAACAAAAACAATAATAAAACTGGAATCTCAACTGTTGTCTAACAAAATTAAAGGGAAATAAGAAATGAGCACTCTCATGCTACAAGAACAGACTACTGAAAACCTCAGCTTATGCACATAGTATTTTAAAGTTGGAAGGGACCTTAGCTGTAATATTTAGCTTGCAGTCTTGGTAGTGTCAGGAACATATGTTAAATTGGAATACCGGGTGCCTGAGTGTTTCAATGCCTCTGGGCTCCCTTCACCTTTCATTAGGAACAAGGTAGCACACTTTTCATTATCTGCCGGGGCCTCAGTACGACTAGAACTAGTAACAGACAAAAACGTCAACAGGCTTGCATTTGAATTTGTCTTTTTAGGCAGTGGTTTTATAGATTAATCATTGAAAATGACTCTTGCTTATCTATGACATGTGCTCTCAAAATATTTTGTATTTGAACACTTTCATGGATGCTATTTAGTTTGTATTTTTCTTTTTTTCTGAGAAAAGAAACATATGCCCTTCCTATGACATTTCTATGAATTTTCAGCTGCTAAATCATACTGTTGAATGGAATAACTTTTTTCTAAATGTTTTTCTAAGCGTGCTTTAACTTCCCTTCTCTTTGGATCAATTCCTGGCTTGTTACATAGCATTGATGCCAAGGACTTATTTTATTTTATTCTAAGTTAGTTTCTCTATGTTTTGGATTCTATGTTTTCTTTCATTCTCTCTGGGAATGTTTTATTTTCTTTGAGTATACTATATTTTCAAGTAATTTTAAAAGTTTTTGTGTTTTCTGCATGCCTAAAAATTTTATTTCACTCATTCCTGACTGATAGTTTGAATAGATATAGAATTCTGGTTTAAACTAACATTCTTTCATAACTGTTAAGACATGACTTCATTATTTTATAGCAGTTAATTTTCCAATAAATCTGATGCCAATCTGATTCTAGTGTCTTTATAAATATATGTTTCCATCTCTCTTATATATTGAAGACAGTTTCTTTATTCTGGGATTCTAGATTTCTTTACACTTTTTCATTTATCCTGCTTAGCATTCGATGGACTCTTCCAATCAGAAAGTTCAAGTTTCTTTGATAATTTTGTAGGTTTTGATGAATTTTTTCTAACTTTAAAAGAGGTGGCTATTAATCTTCATGGATGGATCTTCTATTTTGTTTCTTTTCCTTTTATTTATCTTTGGACCCATTTTATGAAGATTTCTTTGAGTTTATATTCTAATCCTACATTTATTTTGTTATATTCAGTCATGATATTTTTAATTTTCAAGAACTCACTTAATCCCTGAATGTTTCTGCTTTTGTTTCATAGTTTCAAGAAGTTTGGTTGTTTTTCCCTGGGGATACTAACAGCTCTCTTCTGTTTCCTGAAATCTTCCCCTTGGGGTTAAATGCTGGACATTTGTTCATCTTAGGTCTTCTCTTTCATGCTAATTGCTTTGTTTATAGACCCTCTGATTCTTGGCCATCCGTTCAAATTTATAAATAAAAAAACATGCTGGTGAGCACAGTCCTCTGGCTTGGCTTTCCTGTGATACTGAACATTTCTATTTCTGTACACAGGTGTCTTTTTCTGTTCAGGCTGCCATAAAAAAATGCCCTACACTGGGTAATTTATAAACAACAGGATATATTGCTCACAGTTCTAGAGGCTGGGAAGTCTAAGATCAAAGTCAGCTGATTTGGTGTCCGGTGAAGGCTTGTTCATCATAGATGGCACCTTCTTGCTGTGTCTTCAGATAGTGGAAGGAGTGAACAGGCTTCCTCAGCCTCTTTCATAGGACAGGGCTCTCATGGCCTAATCACCTCCCAAAGGCATTACCTCTTAATACTATTGCATTAAAGATTAGGTTTCATTATAGGAATGTTGGGAGGATACAAACATTCGGGTCATAGCAACAGGTCAATATAACAAAAGAACAGCTTCTCTTGGGGTATGTGGGGTTGAAGGAGGAGACACATTCTTCCAAACACCCTCCATGCTGCAAAATGGGGAGCTTTGCAGCAGAGACGCATCGCCCATCCCAGGAACACTCATTCTCTCCTGGTCACTCACTCACTTGCTATTAGGGTACAGTCCCCTGGTATTAGTCTGGAAGTCATGAACCCTGATTCCAGTGGCCCAGAAATTGAGCAGGAAAGTCTCAGTGTTTGAGGGGGGCACTGAACCACCAGCCCCTGCCCATGTGCCCCTTTTCTCTCCTGTTCCTTGAGTTTCCATTCCAGGAAAAGTGGCTTTAACCTCTCCTCTAGTCTTTCCATGTGCCAATTAGGACAACAGCATTTTCCACTGTAAATTTTGTTTTATCAATATCTAATTTAATGAATTTAATTTCCATTCTCCAGATTTTTAAAAAACTTAACTTATTTATGTTATGCTGACCTCCCTATTGTTCCACCCTTATTTTCTTTTTCTTTTCTTCTTCTTTTTTTTTTTTAGACTGAGTTTTGCTCTTGTCGCCCAGGCTGGAGTGGTGCAATGGCGGGATCTCAGCTCACTTTAACCTCTGCCTCCTGGGTTCAAAGATTCTCCTGCCTCAGCCTCCCAAGTAGCTGGGATTACAAGCATGCACCACCACACCTAGCTAATTTTTTATATTTTTAGTAGAGATGGGGTTTCACCATGTGGGCCAGGCTGATATCGAACTCCTCAGCCTACCAAAGTGCTAGGATTATAGGCATGAGCCACCACGCCTGGCCCACTCTTAACAGTCTTGGATAAATTTCCTTTCCAACATCTATACTGTATTTTCAATGGAAGATTTCGAGGAAGAGAATGTAAATGAGTGTGTTCAATCCACCATCTGGAACCAGAAACCCTTTTAATTCATTCTTAGTAGTACAGTTATCATTAAAGCATATGACTCTCCTTGGCCTATGACTGAGAAAATGAAACATGGGTGAACTGAATACTTTAGTTAAGAGAAAATTCTTACTGTACAGTGGTTAAAAGAGTATGTTTAATTCCAGGTCCACCACTCCCTAAGCTAAGTGTTTCCTAAAAGTTTCTGCCTCTTTTTCCTTATTCACACAATCATGAATAATAACAGTACCTCCCTCAAGGGATGGTGTGAGGGTTGTAAGAAGGCCTAGTGCCTGGCACAAAGCAAACTCTCAACAGATGCTCACTCTGTAAGTGTCTTCTCCACTGGGATTCTGCTGTAGTTTTGTTGAAAATGTGCAGCGTTTTCTGATAGAAAGGTTGTTTATATCCCTTTTGATATTCTTCCAATAAATAATCATACAGCGCTAATATGAAAAATGGTATAATAGGTTGGACACAGTGGCTCACACCTGTAATCCCAGCACTTTGGGAGGCAGAGGTGGAAGGAATGTGTGAAGCAGGAGTTTGGTACCATCCTGAGCAACACAGTGAAACCTCGTCTCTATAAAAAATTAAAAAAAAATTATCTAGGTGCAGTGACATGTTCCTGTAGTCCCACCTAGTCAGGAGGCTGAGGTGGAAGGATCCCTTGAGCCCAGGAATAAAAGGGTGCAGTGAGTGATGATTGTGCCACTGCACTCCAGCCTGGGCAACAGAGTGAGACCCTGTCTCTAAAGAAAAGGTATAATAAGTGACTGAGATAGAGGTGAAGCAAGAACAAGTCTGGAAGGAAGCTTAGAGCCTATCATATGCACACACCTCATTTCACCCACGGAGCAAGGGCTAGTAGGTGGTGAGCAGTGGAGCCCTAGTCCATATCTAGGTCTCCTGATGCTCATGGGCTCTTCCAGGGCACCTCCTGTTTGGCAGGCATTTTTTGGGTGCCCTCTCAACAGAAAGGTACTTCTACTATCTCTGCTTTATGGAGAGAAAGCTTAGGCTCAGAGTTGAGTGGAGTGGAGAAGCCCCCTCTGTGGGGCTGGGTTCCAAAGTTAGCATACAAAGCAAAAACTCCATGTAGTCCAGTCAGCCGAAATTCCTTCATGGAGTTGCTGCTTTGGAGACCAACATATAGGCTGCCCATAACACAACATATTTGCTCTCTCAACTTGGAATAAACCATTATTTCTTCAACCGAGCTCCAGATAAAGCAATTGACTACTTTCAATTAGAAGAGCACGACGTATGAAAAGCCCTGAGATCTGTGCAGAGGACGACAGAGTCCCATTTCCATCTCCTTCTTCCTCTGGGACGATCACTTCCTAAGTGTACTGATGGGCAGCATTTCCTTCCATTTTTAAATTCTTTCTTTTCCTTTCACAGAGGCCTTGAGTTGAACTTGTGAAGTTCAACTAGCCTAGGATGCAACCACGACGTTATTTGAAGGAACCACAGGCCGGGCGCGGTGGCTCATGCCTGTAATTCTAGCACTTTGGGAGACTGAGGAGGGTGGATCGCTCGAGGTCAGGAGTTTGAGACCAGCCTGGGCAAGATGATAAAACCCTGTCTCTACTAAAATACAAAAAATTAGTTGGGTGTGGTGGCATGAACCTGTAATCCCAGCTACTTGCGAGGCTGAGGCAGGAGAATCACTTGATCCTGGGAGGCGGAGGTTGTAGTGAGCCGAGATTGCACCACTGTACTCCAGCCTGGGTGACAAAGCGAGACTCTATCTCAAAAAAAAAAGAAAGAAAGAAAGAAAGAAAGAACCACATGGCTGATGTGGGGAGAGTTGGGTTGCACCCTAAGCCAAGGACAATCCTTTCTCATGGATTCTTTCCTACTGTCCTGACACAGTCCTCCAGTTCATCACGCCAGGCTGATTTAGTTCAGCTTGACATGCAACACACGAGACTTCTGTTTTCTAGAATAAATCTCCAGACATTTTAGGAACCATTAATGTCCAAAGAGTACATGGGCTCTTTTGCGCCTTGGTAATTACCACTGACCTCTTTCCTGGACCCTTCTCCATAAAGAGGCCACCTCCTTGGGGCAGCTCCGCCCTCCCCTTTTCTCCAAGGCCGTAGGTGGAACAAGTAAGTTCCTAATTAGCCAGCCCGCGCAGGGAAGCTTGGTGTCAGGTTTTCATGTCAGCCTTTGATGCGGGGGTAACCAGGAGAAGCGATGCATCAACTTTGATTAAAGAGCTATGATGAACCAAGATAAAAATTGACATTTAATTTCTCTCAGACTCGACTAATCTTGCAGACCAAAATTAAAGGTGAATTGTCTTCTCTTTTGGTTTGTGGGGTGAGGAATAGACTCACAGAAGTGATAAACTTGACAAAAATTTGCTATAATTTTGTTCTCAAATCATTGCTATTTAATTAAACAAAGCCTCCCGTCATGAATTTGCGGAGATGCAAAGTGTCCTACTTTTTTCAACCAAATCTGTAATATTCTTCCAGCACTCAGAAACACTCAAAGTCCGTTCACCCCAGCTGCCAGCTGGGGAACTCCATCCAAGAAGGATCCTAACCACTTCGTAAGCATCTCATTTACTGCCATGCTCACCTCCCTCCTAAGCCAGTGGAAAGATGATCCGTGAAGCTTAAAAACAAACAAACAAACAAAAACCCATTCAACAGCAACACATTTAGAATAACAATGTGTTCTGAAAACCACCACAACATGTGTGATTTTTTTTCTAATTAAACTGACACCCCACTTTGAAAAAAAACAAAAGAAAGAAGGGAAAACAGCTTCAAGTGATAATTGTCTTTTCTTTGATTGTCAAAAGTGATATAAAAAAAGGAAAAAAGTAACTTACCAGTTAGTAAACTAGAACACTATTAATTATTCTTGGAACATACACCACGTTGACCTGAAAGTTTCCAAGGTGGAGTGATTTACAACAGCAGTGAATCCTCTCGTTCTATTGCGAATGGTCCTCAGACAGAGCTCGCTCAGCAAGAGGACTGACGAGGAGGCTTTCCGGGAGAAGTAGCAGAAGTAGCAGGCTTTTATCAGTAGATGGGGGTAGAGCAACACAGATGGAGCCTTGGTGTGCAGCTAGTCCTGAAAGTTTGTCCGTGAAGGTATGTGCACAAGCTTCACTGGGCACTATAGCAGGGAAGAATGGAAAGACAGAGGTTGAGATCAGATAACATAATCTTTCAAGTCCGCGTCACACTGGAGTACATGAGATCACAGGCAAATTCAAAAAACGATTTCCTGCCAAGCTCTACATTTCATTTTGCAAGCCCTTATTTAGGTAGGAAATGATACAATTATTATTTTTAGTTTTATTTCTCACTATTCTATTATGAATCCATTCTTTTTCCATTCTTTCTCTTGTCTTATTCTTTGCTTCTTTTCTATATTCTACAATTCCTTTTGTAGCCATCACATCTCTTTTTTGAATGGGGTGAAGTATAACTGAATACATTTTTTAAAGCTGTAAATGTTCTTGTAGAGTGTAGGGTTATGATAACTTTTCTCTAAAGTATGGAAGGAAAGGAAGTCATAGGCTTTCTTGTACAACTTGTCTATTTCCTTTAGAAGGAAATTAGATACATTGAATGGGCATGGAGGCTGAAATATATTCTAGTACTGGCTTGGTAGATAAAATATATTCTAGCATGGATATTGCATAATAGAAGCAATAACAAAATCTATAATAAAGTCAAATGTTGAGCTTGATCATGTGCCTCATCTGCTGGCATATTTGTGAACATTCGAGAGTTAAATGATTGATTGATTGATCATTTATTTCCAAATCCCCATTCCTCACTTCCATTGCCTCCTCCCACTCTTCCCTTACAGCAACCATGCTAAGATATTATATATATATGATAAATATAATATACAATATCCTATCTATATCTGTTTATTAGCATGTATTGCTGAAAAATGTATATGTATTGTTTGTTTGTGGGTATGCTTTCTAATTTGCATAAACAGTATTCGGCTGTTGATCTCATTCTGTTTCTTTTTCTTCCCCACTCAGTATGAGTGCCTTAAAGATCTATTCATGTTGCTGCGTGTGCCTCCTGTCTCTTGCTTCCAGTGGTGGCAGAGTATTTTATCCCACACATGATGCTTTCCGACTCCCCCAAGAGCAGCCACCTAGACTGTCTCTGGTTCTCCAGATCCCAAACAGTGCTGTGGGAAGATTCTTACCCAGATCTCCTTGAGCATTTGTGGGAGGTTCTTGGTGATCTGAACCTGACCACACGATTCCTGTGTCATAGGACATAGGTGTGGCGAATCTGATGGCTCTCCATGATGACCACACCACTTTATATTCCCACCGGCAGAGCCTGATCCTCTCTCCATGTCCCAGACTTGGTGTTGTCTAAAGAACAAGGACGTTCTCTCCATTTGTCAGATCTTCTTTTAGATTTCTTGTTAGAGTTTAAAAATATTATTTCTATTTAAAAATAGTAATTTTGTGTATTCCTTTAGTCAATTCCCAGATATTTTATAATGTTTGTAGCTATCATGACTTTCCTAAAGTTGTATCTTCTAGCTGTGTATTGCTTGTGTGGAAAAATGCTGTTAATTTTTTTTGTGTGATTTTGTATTTCGCTTTCTTCCTGAACAATACTAGTGATCCTAATAGTCTATCTGTTGATTCTGTTGTATTTTATTCATAAGGAATATGTTGCCTGGAGATAATGACAGTTTGCCTTTTTGTCCTAATACACTTCTCGTTTATGTATCATTTTTTAAAACATATTCCAGGACCTCTAGTACCATAAGCAATAGTAGTAATAATAATTCTTGTCTTATTTTTAATTTTAAAAAGTCCAGTTTTTCCATTAATTATAATGTTTGCTATAGGCTTTGGTACATACTTTTTGTCAATTCAAGGAAGTTTCTTTCCTTTCTATTTATAGTGTACTAAAATGCATGTTCTGTATCTATTGAGATGATCACATGACTCTTCTCCTTCGGTCTATTAATGCGGTACATTACATGGATAGATTTCCCGGATGTTGATCTGCTCTTACATTCCCGGGAAGGATGTTGTTTTGATGACAGCGAAGCCGAATGACTCTTAGAAGAGGCCCTCGGGGTTACATTCCTCTGACATACTGTGCCAGCGTATTCTGCAAATTATATGCACGTATATCTTATACATATTGACTTATTCAATTAATGTTTTTCAAGTACTCTGTATTATACCCTGGACCAGATATGGGGATATGTTTTCCATTTCACCAATATTCAGAGAAAAATTTGGCCTTAAAGTAGTCAGTGGTTTCCCATAGCCATAATCAAGACCATGGAGAAGCAACAAGGCCACTGTTGACTTTTGTCTTTGTCATGAAAGGCCTATTGTCACTTCTGTCTGTCATTTGGGGGCTGCGTGGGACACAGATATTAGGAGCTGAATAAACCCCTATGCATCTGACTTGGGCTTCCACCTAGTTTCACAACTGATAGTATGTGGATTTGCTTGATTCATTAAGAGTTTTAAAATACAGTCTTTACTTGTTTATTGCTGTGTTGCTTTCATCATCTTGACACAGTCATTAACCAATTAGAATGATAAACAAGCGCTTGGTAAAATAAGTGTTTTGAAATCCCAACTGACAATGACTGAAACAAGGAAAATATAACTCATTCCCCTAAGATTTTGTTGTGAGAAAAGCTCTAAACTTAATACGAACTACATACTTGAAGGAAGCAGGGTTGCATCCTGAAAGAGATTCCAACTTGGAATATGAGCATTGAGTTGTAGATACAGATTGTGCAGTAACTAAGTGCACACACAGAAGTATCGGATTGCATCTTGTCAGGGTGGTCTTCATCCTGAAAATAGGTTTGGGAGGAAATAATAACTTAGGGTACCTGAGATGAAGTAATTGGATTTTCTGATTTCTCCTCTCACCTAATTGGATGTGCAAATGATCTGTCTGCACAATGAGCTCATGCCCATGGCTGTTCTCGCCTGCATTTATATGCGGCGAGTGTGTGCATGTGTATGAATTTACACCAAATCATACAGGCTTTATTCTCCTGCAGTGAGATCTCAGCACCCCAGAACAAAAAGAAAAATGGCTTCTTAATCATGATGGTCTTTGTAACATTCCCTTGCAGTTTTCTGGTAGTTTTATTTGACCTGTCATAAAAGCAGAGGACAGAGATGAGGCAGTGTGTATTAAAGTGGGGATGTCACAGGAGCTTTTGCTGTGAACTGGTGTATGTGCTGCACTCAGCAGGGGCCACTTCCTTATGTATAACTGTAATATTCTTCCTGTGTGTGTTTCCCACATCCAGCATTTCAGGCATTGATTTCATTTCAGCCACTCTCCCATTGTGAGGCTGCTAAGTATAGGCTAGACTCTGATCTTATGGGAAAAATCTCTCTATGGTCCAGAATCCATTTAGGGATTAGCCTCTCAACAAATGTCATTCCAGATTTCTATGTAAACTCAACTAAACTAAAGAATAAGTTTGCCTTATTGATCTGTGCTTATTCTTTCCTTTTCCACTTTATGATGGCTGCAGCTTTGGGAAGATCTAACCAAGCCTGAAGGGCAAGGGTGAGGGGAGTCGGAGAGGCTTCTTGGAAATGCAAGCTTCTATCTGAGTATTAGAGGTGGAACCGGGGTTGGTCTAGGGAAGAAGGAGAAAAGGTGCTGCAGGCAGAGAAGATAGCAAGGTCAAAGGCTTAAAGATGTGACAGCAGGTGGCACCTGGGAGACATGAAGGCAGTAGCGCAACAGACAGATGGGAGGCGGGGGAATGTAGGAGAAATGGGGCAGGCATATCATGACCTCAGCATAAGCTTTTATCCTCATTGCCTTGGGAAGCCATGGCAGTGCCTTAAGCCCTGTCCCTGTCTTCATATGCCTTTTTGCTCTCATAGCTTTTTGTCCTGTGGATCTTCTGATTGGCTTCTCTCTTTATAGCAAGTTAACATAAAGTCAATTCCTCCTTAAAAAAGAAGCATCTGGGCTGGGCACGGTGGCTCATGTCTGTAATCCCAGCACTTTGGGAGACCGAGGAGTGCGGATCACTTCATGTCAGGAGTTCGAGACCAGCCTGGCCAACATGGCGAAATCCTGTCTCTACTAAAAATACAAAAATTAACTGGGCTTGTTGGAGAGTACCTGTAATCCCAGCTACTCAGGAGGCTGAGGCGGGAGAATTGTTTGAACCCAGGAGGTGGAGGTTGCAGTGAGCTGAGATCATGCCACTGCACTCCAGCCTGGATGACAGCACAAGACCCTGTCTCAAAAAAAAAAAAAAAAAAAAAAAAAAAGCATGCAATAGCATGCAACAGCATGCAACAGTAGCCTTAAATGCATTATTAAAGTAATAAATACCACTGTGATCCTCAAGTTAATAACTTACTAAAGGTACAGGATTTTAAAACCCTCAGGCTGTTGGTTTTCAATTGCATTCTTGACACCAGCAGTTATGGTGACAGCGTCACACCATGAGAGGGTCACTAAAGAGTTAACCCTGTGAGAAAGGCGGCAGCTTTTACCTTCGAACTTTATGCTAATTTAATTCTTCTACCTAAGTACTCAGAGTATACTCATGATGGTGGGACCAACTTTTGGTTTGTTTGAGTTTTTATGGCTTATAGAGTGTGGTAATATGATGGCAAAAGCATTGAATTACAAACAGCATTAGGTTCTTTGGAAAAAGACAATAGGGAAAGAGAAACCAATATTTACCGAACACCTACTATGTGCCAGGTGCTGCAGGGGCACTTTCTACACATTATGTCATTTAATAGTCACTGCGGTCTTGTGAGGAATTGGGTTATCTTCCCTCATTTCTGGCTTAGGAAACTGAGAGGTAAGGGACTTGCTTAACTTTAAACGATGAAGAGCCACACAGTCTGTTTCCAAAGTGTGCACTCGTTCTCTCACACTAAGCTGAATGACACTGGTGTGCTTTTTGGTTTCTTTTTCTAATTTGTTCCAGACCATTTTTGAAAATGATACACATCTTATAAAATACACACACACACACACACACACACACATTGCACTCTGGACACTTGTAGAGAGTCCCCCGACCCCCCCAGTCTTCAGTTGTGATTTGTCAGAATATATGTGTGAGGAGAGTGCATGGGGCTTTGGAAAGAGAAACCCAAAACGCTCATTGGAGGCCAGAATCCTGTCCTATTCATCTTTGTCTCCCTAGAGCCTAGCTGGGCGCCTGTCACCTAGTGGCTGGGAATGTTTGTTGAAAGTTTGAGAGGAAGCAGGAGAGAAGGAAGGAGAAAGAGTAAAAACAGAGAGGGTGGAAGCAACAGAAAGAGGGAAAAGGAGAAAATTAGGAAAGTGCGAGACCCAGGAAAGTTAGAAGAGAGGAAGATAATTAAAACAAACAAACAAACAAACAAACAAACAAACAAACAAACAAAACTACAGCCTGTAAGAAGACCACTGCAGCTGAGCACTTGGTGAGACACTTCTTGCTGCCTGGCGGAGCTGAAATCAGATGCCTGACATCATCCATGAGTCAAGACCAGAACATCTGGACAAGATGGAGTAACGCAGGCTTCATTGATTCTCTCACCTTAAAAAAGAAAGAGAAAATATATGAAATAATGGTTTTCAAGATATTGGGCATTAGGCAATGAGGGGCAGTGGTCTCTGAGAGAAAGGATGAATGTAGGCGAATTGTCCCTAGCTCGTGGCCTGGAGAGAGTTTCTGGGCTGTAGTGCAGGGAGAGGAAATCCAAGCAGTGCCCAGAGACCTCCCTGAGATGAGGAGAGAGAAATAGCATAGGTAATAAAATTACTAGACCAGGATATTTAAAGTTATTTTAATGTATTCTGTATATTCAACAGGCTACAAGAAACACTGAACATACTAAGTAAAGACATAGAATACATAAAAAGGCCCACAGTGTCCTAGGTGAAAAATGCACTGGTTGGGATAACCATTAGAAGAAATGATTTGTGAGCTTGAAGACTTAGCAATAATAACTGTCTAAAATGAAATGGAAAAAAAAACCCTGGGAAAAAAACCCAGTTAACTTTGGGGCAACTTCACGTGGTATAATAATCAAGTAATTGAAGAGGAGGAAGGAGAGATGACAGCAAAGACACTGGAATAAAGAACGGCCCCAAAATTTCCAAACTTCATGAAAATTGTAAACCCACAAGTCAAGAATCTAAGCAAACTATAAACAAAAGAGACGTAAAAAAAATTACAACAAAGTGCCTCATAATCAAATTGTTCAAAACCAGTGATAAAGAAAAATTCTAAAAGCAGCCAGATATTAAAAAAAAAACACATTAGGTAGGTACAGAAAAACAAAGATAGAAATAACAGATTTCTCATCAGAAAGAATGCACATCAGAGGACAGTGGAAAATATTTTTAAAGTACTGATAGACAATCCTGTCAAGCTAGCAAAATATCTTTCAAAAACAAAGATACAATTTAAAAAATTTAGACATGGAAACACTAAAATAATTCATCACTAGCAGAACTTCATTACAAGAAATATTAAAGATTATCATTCAGTCAGAAGAAAAATGATCCCTGATGGAAATATGGATCCACACGAAGGAATGAAGAAGCTCCAGAAATGGTAACTATGGGGACAAATTTAAAAAGGTTTTTATCATTGAAATATCTTTAAAAGATATTTGACCATTAAAAAATAACCCATCTATTGTGGAGTTCATAACATGTGTAGAAATAAATGTATGGCAAAATAGTACAAATGGAGAATGGAAGAATACGATTTTAAAGGAAATGGAAGAATACGATCTTAAAGTTCTTACACACTAGTGACGCAAAAAAATGGAAAAAGATATACCATGCTAACATTCACTTGACAAAAAAAGTAGAGTGGCTATATTAATGTTAGGCAAAGTAGGTTTCAGAGCAAAAATATATTATTACAGATAAAAGATTGTTTCATAATAATAAAATGGTTAATCTATGAAAGGGCCAACTTTCTTAAATATCCGCGTGCCTAATAACAGAGTTTCAAAATAGAGTCATGCATTGTCTGATGATGGGAATATGTTCTGAGAAATGCACTGTTAGGCGATTTTATTTCATCGTTGTGTGAATATCCTACAGTACAATTACACAAACTAGACGGTATAGACTACTACACGTTCAGGCTATATGGTATAGCCTATTGTTCGTAGGCTACAAAGCTGTATGGCATGTTACTGTCCTGAATACTGTAGGCAATTAGAACACAATAGTAAGTATTTGTGTATCTAGAGATATCTGAATATGGAACAGGTACAGAAAACATATGGTATGGTATAAAAGATAAAAAGTGGTACACCTGTCTAGGGCACTTACCATGAATGGAGCTTGCAGGACTGGAATTTGCTCTGGGCAGTCAGTGAGTGGTGAGTGAATGTGAAGGCCTAGGACATTACTACACACTACTGTAGACTTTAGAAACACTGTACACTTGGGCTACACTAAATTTACTACAAATACTTTTCTTTCTTTAACAACAAATTCATCTTAGCTTACTGTCACTTATTTATAAACTTTTAACTTTTTAAATACTTTTTGACACTTTTGTAAAAACACTTAAAACACATTGTACAGCTGTACCAAAATATTTTCTTTCTTAATATCCTTATTCTATAAGCTTTTCTCTATTATTATTATTATTGTTATTTTTTACCTTAAAACTTTTCTGTTGGCCAGGTGCGGTGGCTCATGCCTGTAATCCCAGCACTTTGGGAGGCCGAGGAGAGTGGATCGCCTGAGGTCAGGAGTTCGAGACCAGCCTGGCCAATGTGGTGAAACCCAATCTCTACTAAAAATACAAAAATTAGCTGGGCATGGTGGTGAATGCCTGTAATCCCAGCTACAGGCAGGGACAGGAGAATCACTTGAACCTAGGAGGCGGAGGTTGCAATGAGCCGAGATTCTGCCATTGCACTCCAGCTTGGGTGACGAGAGCAAAACTCCATCTCCAAAAATAAATAAATAAATAAATAAATAAAACCAAAAAGCAAAAACCCAGCTTTTTTGTTAAAAACTAAGACACAAGTGCACACATACACATTAGTCTATGCCTACCCAGGATCAGGATTATCCATATCACTGTCTTCCATCTCTACATTTTGTCCCACTGGAAGTCATCAAGGGCAATAACAGGTATGGAGCTATCAACTCCTATAGTAACAGTGCTTTCTTCTGGAAAACCTCCTAAGAAACCTGTCTGAGATTGTTTTAGAGTTAGCTTTTTTTTTTTTTTTTAGTAGCAGGAGTATACTGTAAAATAGAAGGTATTGTATAGTAAATACATAAACTAGTAATGTAGCCATTTATTATCATTAGCAAGAATACTTGTATGTGCTAGACTTCTATATGACTGGCAATGTGGTAGGTTTGTTTACACCAGTGTCACCACAAACACGTGAGTGATGTGTTGCACTCTGACAATGGCTACGGCGTCACTCGGTGATAGGAATTTTTTAGCTCCGTTATAGTCTTATGTGGTCTGTTGTTGACGAAAATGTTATATGGCACATGACTGCACATGAAGACAAAGCCACCAGAAGCCTGCTTCCTAGGGCCATGGGCAGAATTGTACTGAACTGGATGCTGGTGCAGCACACCATGGCCTTCTCTGGGGGCACCATGAGAACTTGTTGGACCTCACTGCTGGATTTCCTATAAGGATGCTCATTATCCAACACACAGTTGACTCTTTGGGAGAGAACCTGAAGGGTATGTTCTCCCTGGCCTCAGTATCAAGAAATCCATGTGCTTTTTATACAAGTAGCCAACACTTATTCAACATGTACTATTTACGTATTTAAAAGAACCATCTTTAGTGCCCTACAACCATTATCTTATTGAATCCCTTCAAGTCTTGAGAAGCAATGCTTCCTTTTTGACACTTTGATTCTTGTGACTTTTGAGGCTCATCCATTTCAAGTGTATAAGATTTCATTGTCTGTATTCTGTAAACTATACTCTTGGCTTCAACTTTTCTGATATTCCCTTTACTTCATTATTGTTATTCTGTTATTCCCATTACTTCATTGTTGTTATTCATTTTAAATTATTTTTATCTAGCTATAGTTTATGCATCGTTGTAAGCTTCCCTGAAGTCTTTTTAAGCATTGAAGTGGAATATGAATCACTGTTTTATTAATTCACTAAAAGAAGACACCCACTTCATCACTGAGAGAAGTCTCAAAGCTTGTTTAAAAAGCACACCAAAGACAATACTGCTAGAGAAAGAGTAATTCTGAGATATAGCAGGGCAGGA
This sequence comes from Pan troglodytes, assembly GCF_028858775.2. Lineage (NCBI taxonomy): Eukaryota > Metazoa > Chordata > Mammalia > Primates > Hominidae > Pan > Pan troglodytes. The sequence continues at coordinate 89,986,233 of NC_072414.2, read as the reverse complement.
TGGGAGTATGGAAGGAATGCTCTGTGTTCATTCAGGAGATGGTTGGATGCCAAGGTAAGGAAGGTGAAGAAACTTGTAGCCTTTGGATAAACTATGAACCCCATTTGCAAAGCGTATTAAGGGTGTTGTTTGAACAATCAGTCAATCAATGTGGAAGTACTGGGTACTTTTGGTATAATTTACCTTTCAGATAATGTAAGCCCTATTAAGCAATATGAACTATAACCAATACATGATGCAGTTCTGACCTCAGCTCCCAGCCCTCTTCTCCAGGGACTAGGGAAACACATAACCAGGACATGTGTCCCTTTGCGTTCTGTCTGAATCCTCTTGTTCCATCATTAGGTGTCACTGTCTTTATCAGGCCATAGGTTACCAATTGCAGGGATTGCTCAGCCTATTGGTCAGCAAATGCTCATGGTTTGGGCTTTAACTGTGCATCCTCATCAATATTACTTTGGTTATCTATGCCCTGCATTGCAGAGCATTCAGGAAGTCCCTTCTACCACCCATACATGCTGGAAAAGACGGCAAGTGCCTGTTACATTTCTTGCCTCTGCTGGGCACTGGGTTCTCTCTGCCTGAGTGCTGCACTTTTAGCCCAGCCACTTGCTGTCCCATGGCTGTCTCTGACACCCACCTTCGCGATGGGGAGTCTTTGCTGCCCCTGGAGTTTTGTCAGGAAGAGTAGCTTCAAGAATATGCTGAAAAGGGAAAGACATTGGTTGCATCGAATTTTTTTATTCATTAATTCAGCATGTAATTGTTGAGCCTCTTGTAGGCACCAGACATTGTGCTGGGCATACAGAGATGAACTCAGCAGCAAGGTCACTCTTCCAACAGAGAGGCTGGGGTGAGGGGGGCTTCAGAATCTCTAGACTACTTCATGTGCACATCTCATGGTAATTTCTCCTCTAGATGCAGCCTCCCAAGGAGTTTTCTATTTACTTATCCTCGTTGTCCTGTAAATTACAAATTACTTTGCAAAACACAGAAACTTCATACCAGTGGGAAGAAGTCTTTATTACATTAAGAAGATCAGAAGTGGTGATCTACCAGTACACTGAGTTACATTGACTATAAATTAAATTTGCTGCAATTTTTTTTGTTTGGCTGACACAGCAGTTAATTCTTTGTGTGTGTGTGTTTGAATGACTTTAGATAGGCCACATGCTCTGTGATTGGTCACAAGCCCCCACCACTCCCTATTATGGCACATTTAACTATATTTATTTGCTTTCCCTAATTTCATTTGTGACTTCTGGCCAATACATTCTAGGAAATGGGACTGAGAAAAATAAGACTTTTGTAAAACTGTAAAATTATAAATGTAAAATTCAATGATATAATAAATGTCTATTGGGTATCTGCCATGTGACAGGGTATGTGTTGTAAGACAATGGGGTTTAGAGAAAAATAAAATCATGTGGTAAGTGAAATGAACCACAAAAGTGGCATAGAGGAGGGGGCTGTTAGTTCTTCATTGGATATCTAGCAATGTTCACAGAGGATGCTAATGACTTTGGGACTTATTTTGTACCTATGACAGGCTATAATGTATATTCTGCAGCTTATCACACGGTTTTAAATAGAAAGGTGACATAAAGAAGGTAACAATATAACAATCATAGCAATGGAAAGCAGAATTAGAGAAGGTCAGGACTAGTGACAGTTATCTTTTGGGAAGCTCTCCTTGAACAATATAGAATGAAAATGAAGATAGAAGTGTGGGGTGTGTGGGGGGTCATGGACATGAGTAAAACCTCCAGGTTGTAACAAACAGGGCAAGTGCTCAGGACTGTGAAGAAAGCATTCTATGGAGCTGCCATCTTCGGAGACTTGGGACATAACACTGGGTGGGGCTCAGGATCTTGGGAACTGCACAGAGCAACTTGGAACCATTTTGCTATTTCTCCCCAGTGCCCAAACTCTAGTAGCACTGGCTTTTTTTTTTTTTTTTTTGCAGGTTCAAACTTCCAGAGTCCTTTTTCATTCCTCCATATCATCATCTCTTATATTCACTGTATTCAAACCAATTCAAAGTCTATTGACTCTACTTTCAAATTGTATCTAGAAACTGGCTTCTCTTCCCTACCTCTACCACTATTGCCATCGTCAAAATCCAATGTCCATTCTCTGAGACAAGCTCCCTTAGGGCTGACTCCCTGCTCCTCAGACTCTCTGGGCTATGCATACAGAATGTTCCATGTGCAAAGCACCTGCTCACTCAGGGCTTGCATCTTATAGCCAGTGATGCGCTAATGACCTGGGGAGATGCACGTCTAAGAGGAAAAGTGTTATTTAAATTAAACTGGTTAAGCTCCTAGTCTAAAAGCTCTAAGACTTGAGAGGAATTTAGCTGTAGTTGAGAGAGAGCAAGGAAAACTAACCAGTATGGTTAAAGAATAGCATAGGAGCATGTGAATGTACAAATTATATATAGCTGTGTTGTCCAATTTGGTAGCATGGGACTATTTAAATAGAACTACAAATTCAGTCTCTCAGTCGCTCTAGTCACATTTCAAGTCCTCAGTGTTGATAGTGGCTACCATGTTGGATAGCACAGACATATAATATTTCCATCATAGAAGAAATATCTCTTGGACATTTGTAGACTCAGGGGAGAAGGTCAAAAGCTTGCAGTGAGCCGAGATCGCGCCACTGCACTCCAGCCTGGGCGACAGAGCAAGACTCCGTCACAAAAACAAACAAACAAACAAACAAACAAAAAACCCAAAAAAACTGTGTTCCATTTGGCAAGGGTTTGATCTATGGTGTGGAAAATGCCCATGGGGAGGAGTACCTAGACAGTAGTTGTCCAGGTTACCAGAATTAAGACAGATGGGCGTATGGGCTGACGGATGTGGTCAGTGGAAGATGAATACCAGAATCAAATCTACACTGGATGAAGGCATGCCACAACTTTAGTCATCCAGGCTGGGGATGTTGAAATGGGAACCAGAAGCCAGGGCGGCTGACTGGCCACCTGAGGAACCTCAGGTTCACTCAAACCACAAGAAAACAGATACCAGTTTTGGGAGTAGGAGACTCCCCTTCGGAAACGAGGAAGAGAGCCTCGCTGGTTCAGGCCCACTGGTGGATGGTCATCTTTATGTGCAGCTGCGTAAAACTGGAGCAGGCAGACACCAGCATGGTACTGCTTAAACTATTAAGGTACTTCCCTTGTAATCTCTTGGGAGCCTCCCATTATTTGGGAGGGCTAGATGTTTGCCATGACCGGAGACATTATTTTTTCATAGCTCCAACACTGGAATTCTGCTGGGACACAGGGGAAGATCCCTTGCACTTTACTGATGCCCTATTGAGTTCCTTTTCTGGATCTTCCTCAGGTGTTCACTGCCCTGGCCACATCGAGGCTGTGAGGTGGGCATCTTCACTTCACAGATGAAGCTCCAAAGGATATTTAACCAGCCTGAGGCCACAGAGCACGCACATGGTTGGAGCTGGGACTCACATTCAGTCTATGATTCCAGTCTTTATTCCATTAGATGGTGGTTGCTCTCTATGGCCAGTTTAAGGATTTCAGGGTCGATCAGGGAAGAGATACGACTGTGAGAGGCAGTAAATACACAACAAGTGTTCTTGGGTGGTGCGTGGACAGGGTTATGTGAGGGGGGAAGTTTCTTCCAGCAGGAGACCTTCCAGAGACAGTGGTGTGACGCCTTCACCCAGGGGAGAGGGGAACCAAAGAGGGACCACCTGTCTACATCACGTTGCTCAGCAGCAAGGTGGGGGCTCTGACAGCCTTGAAGGGCAGCATCTGTCTGGGGTCTTTAGCAGCTGCAGGGCTTGTCTCCTCTATGGTCTGCAGATGTTGGGTGTAGTTTTGTGAGGTATGCAAAGTAGATAGGTTCTAAATGGCTAAATATATGCTTACTTTGATTTTTAAAAAAGATTTTGCATTTTTAAGACTTAAATATAAATTAAAGATATTTGGATTTTATTTTTAATATTTAAAGCAATTGGTTGTGTAAGAATCTGAATTTGGTATTGGCAAGCTTTAGGCTAAAGGCCCTAATCTGCCTGTGAAGAAGTAAAGAACATAGGAGCAATTTTAGGAAAATGTCCAGACACCATCCCTGGCCCATTTACATAGCACCCCCCAGGGTAGTAAGATCACCATGTGTGGTTCCACTTTTATACCATATCTGTCATTTTTGAAAACAGGAAATTTCATTTTTATGAGTAATTCTCCTGGGGTATGGACTTCCATCTGCGTCTTGAGGAACTTTCTAACACAGTAAAGATTAGGATTACACTACTGTGTTGGCATACCTCACTTTCTGATTTGAATTAGGGATGATTTCCTTATAGCTCCTATTTCTGCTTCTGAACTTGTTGAGGACAGATACTGTATCTTCATCATTTCTGATTTCTCATGGAGCCAACATCAATGCTATTTGAAGCGTAAAGATTGAAGCTGCCGACTGACTGCTGGTACCTGAGACCTCCTTTCCACACCTGTATAGGTGGGTGGGGAAGATGCCCCTGGGGATCTGCTGTTCCTCTCTACACTGGTTGAGGGCGGGAGAGTGTATTCAGCCAAAGGGTTCAGTGTGGTAACTGATGTGGTCTAATCATCTGTCCACAGGCTTTGATCGTCTTCAGCACCTTTGTCACATCCAGTTTCACTGTTTACCCCGACTCATGTGAGTGGTGTCACTTAGATTCTAATAAAAGAGTCTAAGCCCGGATGGGTGTTCAACATCTTCCACATGCCAAGACCCTCGTAAAACACATAGGTCCAAGTTACCTCATTTTAACTCTGGGAGGTACATTATTTTACCCATTTTTTAAAAAGGAGAAACTGAAGTCAGAGGGCTAATGAGTAGCAGAAAAAGGACACGAATTCAGGGTTCTTACACTTTAAATGTTCTAATTTTGGATTATGTAGAGGAAACGACGTCTGCTTTTATTTGTCCCAGTACAGCTGTGTTATTATAATCTCTCTGCTTCGGGTAAGCATTCAGGGTGTCCCAGTTGATGGCAGTGGCAGCCTGTCTGGAGCAGCCGCTTTGAAGATGCGGCTTGCAGTGGAGGGAGGCGTGGCCAGGGCTGCAGTTCCATGCAGCCAGCAGGAGCTGGGAACAGGCGGGAGCCCTGGCCCCTTCTGAGTTGGTGGGGTGGGAACCCAGCCCTCACAGGCACAACTGCAACAGAGAGCCGAGGCTGCAGACCCAGGCATCCCTGTGCTCTTCAGCCGGGGAAGCCTCCCTGTCTTTGCAGGCTCAGAAGTGCCTGCTCCCGCTTCCTGGCTTCTCCCTGCTCCTGGCGCCCACTCCTATTTCCGAGTAAAGTTGAGGCTGAGCCTGGGCACTATCGCCACTCGGCCAGGTTTGTGTGCGCTTGGGGCGGTGCTGACACACCAGCCCTATGCTACTTTGGCTCCATTTGGACTTTGGGTGCAATCGAGCACGGGAGGGAGGCCGCAGGGGCTGAGGGTGGCTTGGTGGGGCCTGCAGGAGCTCCTCCGCAGGAACAGCCTGGGCACCATGGACAACATGATTGATGGTGGCAGGAGGCAGACAGGCTTCTCAGCAGAAAGGGGCAGGTCCCGGTGAAGCACCACTTTCAAGCCAGGGATGGCCTGAAGTATGGGGGCCCAGCTGTCAGTTCTGGGTGAAGTCTGCGGCCCAGAGTGAGAACTTATGGTGCTTTTTCTGGCCTGCCCGTGGCTGCCCATGGGCCAATCGGCATGCACTTCTTCCCTTCTGAAGCCCTTAAAAATCCCGGACTCAGCCAGACTCACAGACACATCAGGACTAGCAGCTGTGGAAAGGAGCTACCCACTTCAGGTCTCCTCCACTCATTCGGACAAGCTGCCTGCAGAAAGGAGCTACCCACTCCAGGTCTCCTGAGAGCTGTTCTGTTGCTCAGTGAAGCTCCTCTATGCCTTGCTCACCCTCCAGTTATCCATATTCCTCATTCTTCCTGGACTCTAGACCAGATCTTGGGACCTGCTGAATGGCAGGACTGAAAGAACTGTAGCACAAACAGGGCTGAAACACACCCCCTGCTCGCCAGGTTGCAGGCAATGAGGAGAAGTACTGCAGCTTTTTGGGGAGCCCAGCCCTAGGGGTTCCCTGACCCAGGGCTGACACCCTCTTTGGGGCTCTGTGGTTCCTGGCATCTCCAAGCTTCTGGGAACCACTGCATTCCCTCATGCCTGCAGTGGAAGCCACCTGCAGTACACCTGGTCCAGTCACAGCCTTGCAAGGAGCTGGTGCCTGTGTTGGTGCCTGGAGCTGCCTGCCCCGCTGTAGCTGGCATGCCTGGCTGTATGCAGTGGCTGGACCTCATGCTTGCTCACATACCTGTTGCCACTTCGTGCCTGGCTCACCCTTGGCAGGTATGGGATCCAGGCTGGTAGCACAAGCCAAGTGCAGCCTGCAGGGACAAGTGGGCAGAATGAATGCAGTGGGCCCAGGCAAACTCAGGAAAGGTACCACCAGCCACATAGGTTTCCACCTGGAAAAGCAACACCCTAAGGATCCTGTGACACAGTAACTTGCCCAAGGTCAAGCCCTGGAATGTACAATGTCCAGGATTAGAACTTCTGTCTTTCCAAACCCAATTCCTATTCTTGCCCCACTGCAATGCTCTAAGTCTGAGCAAGCCATTTAATAAAAGACAGCCTTTTGAGAAAAAGTTCAAAGAAATCAGGGGCCTAGTGGAAGCCAGGATTGTTCGATGCTGACTTTCAATTTTACCTGCTCCTCTCATGGCCCAAGCCTTTGGTGAGTCAAAGATGTCAGCTCTGCTTGATCAGTGGCCCTAAGTGCAACGTATTGGTTCACAAATGTAGCTCCTGGGGGTCTGAGGCAGAAGCTGACGAGATCCGTGTGTAGCCCAGTTGGTGTGCTGGGAAATCTTGTTGTTTCCAGCTCTAAAGAACAGAGAGACCTGGAGAAAGTGCTTTACCTGACTGCCACCTTTTTTTTTTTTTCAAACCTGTAAATTCAGGGGTCTAGGCTAGAGGGTCTTTAAGGCTTTCTTTTGCTTGGAGACTATTTGTAGCATTACAGTCGTGTGCCAAATAGTGATGTTTCCATCAACGACAGACTACATTTACAATGGTGGTCCCACAAGATTTAATACTGTATGCTATGCTTAGATACACAAATACCACGAGTTACAATTGCCCGTAGTATTTAGTGCAGTAACATGCTCTACAGGTTTGTAGCCTAGGAGCAATAGGTCATACCATACATCCCAGGTGTGTAGTAGGCTCTACCACCTAGCTTTGTGTAAGTGCACTCTATAATATTTGCACAACAGTGAAATCACTGAAGGCCACATTTTCCAGAATGTATCCCCATTGTTAAGTGATGTGTGGTTGCTTTTAGTAATTCCTCCAACCACTACAGTACAACCACTCTCTGCATATCAAACTGACATTTTTCTTTACTTCTTTTTGTGATCTTAATTGTGTGATCTTCATATTGGCTAGTTCTTTAAGAGCAGTGGTTAAAATCCCTATTTTCATGAGCCCCAGTGATGAGAGATTTATATTTGAAACCAATCTCTCTTTTCACTAACCGAAAAGTGTCAGTTATCCCCATATAAAAATACCGATGAGTCGGATTAACTGTCCACAAGTGCTTCCCAAACTCATTCCCATACAACCATGAAGCAGAGAGTGGAGCTGCCGTAGCATTTACAAAGCAGGAGCTGACACTAGGCATATTTGAACACCATGAGATATGGTATCACTGGGGACAGAGAGTGAGTTTAGTTAATAATGAATGGCATATCCCATAAAACACCATTACACAGTGTTCAGGGCGCAAGAATGATGACATAATTATTAGGAGACTGGGAGATTAAGATATAATTTAAAAAAATATGACAGGGGAGGGTATAATTGGGGAGACAAAATACACAGGAAGTTTGTAATTTACATGTCAAAATACCTTTTTCATGTTTTGATTGGATTAGACGCTGCCTTTCCACTCCATTTATCCTGGCTTCAATTAGAGGCAGCCAAAATGACATCTCACGTTCATATTCTTGACACACGCTGCTCATGGGCACCTTCTAATGCTAACCGACAGGAAGGGGAAAGGGAAACTCTGTTTTGCCTCTGTCCTGCACTTTTTACTTAACCCCTAATTTGTTTCTAAATGAGCCTGTCACTGCGGTTCACGAGGCTTTGTGCACAGGATGTGGCAGCCTGGTCTTGGGGGAAGCTCCCCGTCATAACTTGATGTGCTCCAGCCCTCCCCTGAGGGCCTGCTGGGAGACTCTAAAACTGGGCAGGAGAGCGGCAGTTTCCTTTTGGAACAGGATGGGGTGAAGACACATGTGAGGAGCCGTGCCACATCATCAGCGTCAAGTATTCATGGTGTCAGTGACCATCAAGCACGTCTCCCCATACCTGAGGATGTGGGGCGGCAGATGCTCCCTGTGATGGTTAATTTCAGATGTCAGCTTGGCTGGTCTTGCAATGCCGGATAGCTGGTAAAACATGATCCCTGGATGTGTCTGTGAAGGTATTTCCAGGAGAGATTAGTTTGGAATCAGTAGATTGAGTAAAGAAGATCTCTCTCACCAATGTGTGTAGGTATCATGTAATCATTTGAGGGCCTGAATAGAAAAAAAAAGTGGAGGAAGATCAAATTTACACTCCCTGCTTGAGCTGGGACATCCATTTTCTCCAGCCTATGGACATCAGAGCTCCTCGTTCCTGGGCCTTTAGACCTTTCCCTGGTTATCAGGCCTTTGAATTCAGGCTGAATTAGACCACTGGTTCTTCTGGGTCTCCAGCCTGCACACAGCATATCATAGAACTTCTTGGTTTCCATAATTGCATGAGCCAATTCATAATAAATCTCCTATGCATGTATCTATATCTCCTACTGGCTCAGTTTCTCTGGAGAACCCTGACTAATTCACTCCCCTTATTTCCCTTCATTCCTTTCCTCCTGGCATTTACCTTGAGGCATCCTGTGTACAGTCAGTGGGGCCAAATCCTAAGGTTTTCATTTGCTTTGAATTCCTGGTACCTCCTTTTCTTGGAGAGTTGACAGCCCAAGGCCCATCTGAAAACCATCAGTGAAGTATTTACCTCGATTTTCTTTTACTTCTGCAAGTAACGTATCTACCTACCTGAAGGCATGAAGTACCCAGCTGGCAATTATAATTACCTGCAAGGTGAAAGATATGATTATATTCTCACATATTTGACATAAGACCTTATGCTTTGCTTGTATCATCTTGACACTTTACTTAGATGCAATGATGCTCCATCTAGATGCATTTCAATATATATTGGCAACAAGCATCCATTTAAGACCTTATATATTAGGAGTGACTGATGAACATACACCCTTCTACCACTTATCATATGTTGGGCTGCTCTTTTAAGGAGCAAGACTTGGCTTAAACATGAGACCAAACAAGTGTTACCTGGTAAAAGTGACGGGCTCTTCCCTCCAGCTGCTCTCTCAGTTCCTTTTATAGATCCTGTTTCCTGATCTTTGATCATCAGTTTTAAATAGGACATTATTCATTTGGGTCACTGAGTGGTCAATTGGAGAAAGCTATTAAGATGATAAAAATAAATGGACCTTATAATGGGGTTGTTCAATATTCTGGGAAGGCTGCAGAGTGAAAAGATTTTGAACAGGCTGATTTTGAATTCTCTTCTGCCATTTAATAATTGTGCTACCTTCAACTAGACACATCCTCCCTGAGCCTTAGTTTCCTCATCTGCACGTTGGGGATAATAGTAGTCTAACTTAACATTGTTTAAATGATAAAATGAAATGAAGCATCTTAAATGCTTGTCAGGGAACTTGGCATAACAGAGTATTTGGTAAAGGTTAACAGTTACTTTTTCTTTGTTTTTCAGCCACATATTCGACTGTTTCTGTTCATCTGTTTGCTCACGCTGTACTTGGCACTGCCTTCATCCCTAGTCCCAGAGGACAGCCTTTAGCAGATGGGTTTTCCTTCTTTAATGAGAACTTTCCTCACGTGTTCATGGTTTCCACCTTTTTATGGCCTCTAATCTGCCAGGAGGGCAACTCAGTACCCACGTCACTGTGATAATATAAATAGATGCCTAGGAAAAAATTACATCATTTGAAGAAAGTGTAGCAGTATTGCATTAAACCAGGCTTTGGAAACATCTAAAATTTCTGACTGAGGAGTAGCAGGGATTCGCAGAACTTGGGGTACTCAGATACCACCCAGGTGTCCCCAGAGAGATCACATACCTCCTCTGGCCAGGGAGACAGACTAAATTTAACCCTAGAACTTAGTCCCAGCAAACCTTCTAACCTCACACCGTGAGTCTGTCCTGAGCCCCTCTACCTCCAGGTTCCCTGCCTTAGACCGTAATGGAAAAAGGCCCAATACATCAGCTTGATGAGGTTTCTGAGATTGTGTAATAATCTTCATGATCTCTTGGGTGCAAAGATGAGAGCTGGTCTGCACCACCACACAGGGCAAAACCAGAAGGAGGATTGCTTCTTCTGGGATCTGTATGTTGTATGAAAAAACAACGAACAAGGACTCCCTTTCTAGAATTTTTGCCAAAATGGAACCACTAACCCTTTCATACTGTCCTGTGATCATAATAGCTGCTATTAGTAAGGTGCAGTATAAAGCCCTTGAACACACTTATCCCATTTGAGTCTCATAATAAAACTGTGAGGAAGACCACATAGAGATTGGTTAACCCATTTTAGACCTGGGGAAATTGAAGCTCAGCAGGGGTGATTACCTTTCTTTCATGAAGCCATACAGCTAAGAGTTGGAAGAAACCACCTAGGGTTCCTGATGCCAAATTCAGTAGCCTTTCCATTAAATCCCATGCCTTGCCACCTAAGTCATCCGTCCTTCCCCAATCTCCTACCTAGGCACCAGAGATTTCTTTAACATGGTTACTCTCTGTCTTCAAATCTGGCTTAAAGAAAAAAGCCCACTGAAGCCTGACCATGTGCTTTGAGTGGGCTTGATTCACTTTGAAAGCTGAACAAAGACTTAAAACTACATTGGTTATCAAATTGTGTGTGTTCATTGTTTCTTTCTCTTTAACCAAAATAGTTAATCTAATTATAACCTATTGTTGATTCTAATAGTGTTCAAAATCCTCAACTGAGTGTGGGGGGGGTGTGTGTGCTAATTTTCTGAAAAAATTGGAATATAGTGAGCACTGAGAGCCATTTTATTCTATCAGAAATTGTAATGACAAAAAGAGCCATTTTATTTTATCAGAAGTTGTAATGACAAAAAATACTCAGCTGAGGAAATATTGCACCAGGATTGAGGGGCAATCCTCTCATTCTTTCTTAGATATTTTCTCAGAATAAATTCCTTAAATCTACTTACCTCAATATTATAGATAGTGTTGGGGACAGAGCCGTTGGATTCTTGTAAAAGCATCATCATCCTGATTTTGGAAACTACTTCAGGTTTAGGCATAAAATCAATGTGCAGCTACTACTCCTCCCTTCACCCAGGTGAGGACACTGAGACTCAGGGTTTGCATCACTTGTTCACATGATTTCAAAGTGCTGGAGTCAATTGGAACTCAGATACTAAAACCCCAGGGTCAGAGCCTATGTCCCCTATTCCTCAGCCTTCAGTGCAAAACTTTCCACAAGGGCTTCACATTAAGTGACTTTGTGTTAACCTGGGTGGATGTGATGAAAGGGGCTGGCAAAGGCACAGAGAAGGGAAGTCAGGGTTCTCCAGAGTAACGTAACCAATGGGAGATGGGAGATTTCTTTCTCTCTCTCTCTCTCTCTCTCTCTCTGTCTCCCCAAACTCCCCATCTATCTATCTATAAAGATAGAAAGATTTATGCTAAGGAATCGGTTCATGTAGGTCTGGAGGCTGGAAGCTCAGAGAAGAGTTGATTTTGCAGTCTTGGCTCCAAAGTCTGCAGGCTGGAAACCAAGGCTGGGATTTCATGTTGAGGCAGAATTGCTTCTGCTTTGGGAATTCTCAGTCTTTGCTCAAGGCCTTCAACTGCTTGGATGAAGCTCACCTGCATTATGGAGGGTGATTTGCTTTGCTCAAAGTCTACTGATTTGAATGTTAATCATATCTAACAAATACCTCACAGCAACATCTAGACTGGTGTCTGATCAAACAACCGGGCACCATGGCCTAACTAAGTTGACACATGAAATTAACCATCACAGTGATTGGAAGTTGGCCTAAAAAAGAACCTTGGTAATACTTCTTACCCAACTAACTTATCCTCCTTTTGAGAGAAAAGAAAACAGAAGGAGAAGATAACCTAAGTGGAGTAAGAGGTTAAACTAGATTAAAATTGTCCACAGAAGAGTTTCAGACCTTTCCTTCACACTTCCTTCAATTTGAAGCCCAATCACTAGAGAAACACACATCATTAACTACTGGAAGCTGCCCACTCAAACTGTGCCCAAATCTCAATTGGTGCACTTCAAATCGTCTGTGTTGACACCAGAGAAATTAAATTAGAGCAGATACACATGAGCAGCATTTGCAATGGACCCGTAGTCCTGTCGATGATTTTCTATGTGTTCAGCTTCAGGTTGGCTCAAGATTTTGACAACAGAAAATGTCACACAACTAAAATGAGTTGGATGGTTCATCACTGATGTCAGAGGTGCACGAGGTGGTGACTGGAGGAGATGGCTAGACTCCTTCTCTATAAGCAGGAGGTGACCTGCCTGCCTGGTAGAGCACGCTGCAGGGATATTTGCTTAGATGAGTTTATTTTGTTTTAAAATTATTAACAAATGTAATTTTTCAGAGAGCAAAGAATCAAACAAATGTTAAACTCACTTTTATTACTTTTAACTCTACTTCTGACTTTAGTCAATTCACTAAGAACTGGAGCCCCACTGCTTGGTCCCCAATCCTATCTCTTTTTTATCTCCATTCTTTCCCTATAGGATATTATTCAATCCCATTGCTTAATTATCATGTGCTGGTGACTCATCTGATTATATCTCTGAGGTCAGCCTTCTCCTGGGAGCTCCAGACTTTCATCTAAACGTCTGCTTGAAATCTCCATTGGGTCTACGCATATAGTCATGTTAGATGAAACAGCACCCAAAGTACTCTTTTCTCTTCCCCTTGACCTGTTTCTCCTCTGTCTTCCTAGCTCAATAAATGCCAGTCTATCTATCCTTTTGTTCAATTAAAAACTTGAGAAATCATTGTATTCTTCTCATTACCCTGCTTGCTACAATCAATCCATTCACAAGTTCAGTTTCTTTTACCTCCAAAACAGATAACTGCACTTCATTCTGTTCTTACTCCTCACCGCACTCCCTGCCAGCTGCCCTCTTTCCTCTCCAGACACTCTGTGCTCTGTAGCAGCCTCTGAGTTCAGCATCCTCATTCTGCACTGGCTCATCTTTCCCTTCTGGAGTCTCCTCTCCACACAGCAGCAGCATGGGCTGAGGAGCCTGTTAATGCACAAATCAGATGGAGCCATCCCCTGTTCATAACGCCCTGAGGGGCTCCCACTGACTCATAAAAAATCCTTCCTCTGACTTCCTCATCAGGTTCCCACAAGGAGCCCTTGCCAACATTCCTGAGTTCACATTCACCATTCTCCCTCCTCATTGTGCTACAGCCACGTGGCAGCTCTGAACCTTTCGCAGTTCCTTGAACCAACCTGGGTGCTCCTGCTTCAGGGTCTTTGCATTTGCAATTCCCTCTGTCTTTACCTCCATTTTTTTTTTTTTTTTTTGCAAGGCTGGCTCCTTGTCATTCAGATCCCAGTTCAAATGTTGCCTCCTGAGAAAGACTCTTCCTGGACACCCTATCTAAAAATACCCTCTCCTAGTCATTGTACTACATGATACATTTGTTTTTACTGCACTTGACATAATCTAAAATTATCTTGTTTATCTTGTTACCATTTTTAATTGTCTATCTCCCCAAACTAGAATGTGAGCTCCATGGGCTTAGGAAGCATGCCTACTCCGTTCATCCTTGAATCTTCGTGGAACCATGACAGGTCCATTGCCCAATGTAGCAGCAGGTCAATACGCCGAGACAACGGGTTGCGGCAGAGACAAAGGTTTAACCATAGGGCTGCCAAACGAGAAAATGGGAGGAAACCTCAAATCCATCTCCCCAAGGAGTTTGCGGCTAGGGTTTTTAAGAGTTTTGGAGTGGGCCAAAGTGTGGAGATTGTTGACTTCGTCAAAGAGTGCAGGGTGAAGTCATGGGACAGGGAGGTGAAGAAGCTGTGTTCTCATGCTTATCCTGTGCCTCTGTGTGCGTGTGTGTGTGTGTGTGTGTGGCGGGGGATCTTCAAACTGGTTACCATCCGCTGTTCTGCTGGAATTCAGGATTTGAAAAACATCTTAAGCAATTCTTGAACAAAAGCCTTATTTGAATGTGAGAAATCCTATCTATCTTAAAAGCCTTATGATTCTAACATTAGAAGTCCTATCTATAGGAACAATAAGGAAGCAAATGGCCAGTATCTAGTGTTACATGAGTTTGGGTTGCAAGAAAGTGGATCAAAGTGTGGTTTGATTAATGCTTAATTATATTTCTGTCCAGAATTCTTGTTAACCCTGTGAGGATGGCTTCACTCTCTACCTGAAACAGTGACTGGCATACTTGTTAAAGATATGAATAAATGAACAGAGGGTTGATTATCTGGTACATCTATGCTCTGCCTGTGCCTGGAACTGGGAGTATGAGATGAAAGAAGGTATATTTCCTCCTCTCTTCCCTCAAGGGGCTCATATTTTAATAAAATTTTATAGGCATGTGGAAATATATTTATAGTCAGTATGGACCTACTATTTTTGCTCCACATTTTCAACCTTAAAATTTATAGTGATTCATACATACATTCAGTAATTCAATAGTTCATGTTATTTTAAATTATGTAATAGTTTTAAGCCTGAAAATAAGCTACTAATCTCACTGGGTTCTCACAATAGGCAGCAATTGGTCCAAAAGTGACAGTCCTTTCTTTGACTTTGATATTGTGTGTGTGTGTGTGTGTGTGTGTGATTAAAGATTGCACCATTGCACTCCAGCCTGGGCAACAAGAGTGAAACTCTGTCTCAAAACAAACAAACAAACACCCAAAAAACCCACTAAGAGTTACTAAAGTTTAATGTTCATGAGACGAAATCAGTATGTTGCTTGGTGTTTCTGAGGACTCTAATTCACTAAGTTTGGACGTTGTTAAAAAAGGATGTGGTAGATACATAGGCACTACCATGGAAAGATTTCCAAGTTTTATTATTAAGAAGAAGCAAAGATGCTGCAGATTAACATGTGAAGTAAACCTCATTTATGGAAACCTCACACCCCTCACACTGTGCATTTGTGTGTGGGAAATTTTCACTGGGGAGTCAAGTGCATTGTGGGAAAGGAAGGAAGGTCAAGGAAGAATTTTCACTCTCCATAGTTCTGTCTTAGCTGAAGTTTATTAAATGAATAATATTCACGAATTACTTTTGTATTGGAAAAAAATTTTGATGTGCAGTACTAGCCGTGCTGTAGATCTCCTATGTGTGCATTCTCAGACGGTTGGAATTCCCCCAGTTTGGAAAACCCTATATTATAAGTGTTGTATTGAGTTGTTCTCATCTCATGTTTCAGTTGATGCTACTTCTTACTTTTAATTGCAATTTGCTATAAATTATGTTGGTTCCATCAATTTAGTTTGTTGTATGTTCTGTTTAACTCTATGATATATAGTGATCTGTTTTTGCATCAGTGGCATTTTGGGGTTATAATTTTCCAATAACTAGACTTCAGGCTTGTACTGTGGTTTGACTGTGAATATTGTGTATTCCAATTGCTTAAGGAGATGTCTATATTATGTTATATTATATTACCTCACATCATATATGCTAGATTATATTAGTGTATTAGTCCATTTTCACCCTGATGATAAAGACACACCTGAGACCGGGCAATTAACAAAAGAAAGAGGTTTACTTGGACTCACAGTTCCACATGGCTGGGGAAGCCTCACAATCATGGTGGAAAGCAAGGAGGAGCAAGTCACATCTTACATGGAAGGCAGCAGGCAAAAAACAAAACAAAACAAAACACACACATGCACACACACACACACACAAAAAACAGAAAAAAGAGCTTGTGCAGAGGAACTCCTATTTTTAAAAACATCAGATCTCATGAGACTTACTCACTATCACAAGAACAGGAGAACAGCACAGGAAAGACTTTCCCCCATGATTCACTGATCTCCCACTGGGTACCTCCCACAACATGTGGGAATTATGGGAGCTATGATAGCTATGAGCTATCATTCAATGACTATCTAGCACATTTTCCACTGGAAAGTGGGATTGACAATGTCAGGAGGGCAAATGGGTTATGGGTGTTCTGTCACTCAGTGGGCCTCAAACTTCTTTAGTCATCGACCGGCAATCCTCCATGTGTGGGAAACTGTTCTTTATGGGGCCAGTTCCATTTTTGTTGCTTTTAAGGTTGTTTGCGAATATTTTTACTTACAGGTTTAAAACTGGAAGCCTACTCAGAATGCCAGGACACTGTATCACTGTAGCTTTAAAACAATTCTGAAGAGATTTCTTTTTATTTAGAGTAAAACTATTAGCCTAATTTTATCACATAGTTATGTATTTAATGAAGTAAGACCGCCAACAAATGAACCCTTCTGTTTAAAGTTGTCCTCCCAGCTTCATTTATACACACACACACACAAACACACACTCATCTCAAAATAAAAAATTTACTATATAATGTATCTCAAGAGACTTGTTTGGATGCTGATCTTCCCCTGTTCTCTCTCTGGTCTCAGTGAAGCCTCACAATTACTCCACCTTCACCTCCAGAATTATGATCACTCCTTGCATTTCTTTAAATACTTCTTTAAATATTTAATCAAATTTTAAATTGTAATATTTACAACCTTTTGTATACGTCTTGGCCGTTTGTGTGTCTTTTTCTTGAAGTTTTCATATTCTTCAAGTGTTTTTATGTTAGATTGTTCTTTTTCTCACTTATAGGTAAGAGATGTTTCTATTAATGTCAGAAGACTTTTGTTTATCATATACATGGCACAGACAATTTCTCATTTTATTTGAGGCAACATTTTAATTTTTTTATTATGGAATATTTTTTAAAATATACAAGTGAAAAAATACTTTAGTGTATCTTTATGTACTCATCACCAGCTTGCACACTTGCTGACTGATGGCCAGTCTCGTTCCTTCTTAGACTCACATCCAGCCACACCCACCTCTCTGAATAATTTTGAAGCAAACTCTAGATATCAGCTTATTTCATGTGCAGCATTTGAACATGTATCTCTAAAGGTAAATCTTTTTTATAAACACAACAATGACACTACTGTCTCACCTGGAACCTGACACTATTACTAACTACGCAGTCAGTTTTCAGACAGCCACACAATTTTAATGTCTTTGTTTGAATTATGACTGGAATTATATCTTCACTGAAATCGATTTTATGCTATTAATTTCTTTTTACTCTATGGGCTGTCTCCCTCTCTCTCTCTCCTTACAGTTATTTAATGACAAAACTACATTGTTTGTCCTGTAGAACTTTCCACAGTTTGGATCAGTCTGGATTTTTCTGATTGTATCCTCAAAGTACTCTTTAGATCTTGTCCTGGATGTATTCCCTGCAGTTAGATTTAAACAATTGATACAATTAATTTTTTTGTTTGATTTGTTTGATTTTTGCAAGACAGACTCACCGTTAATGTTGGTGTCTCTCTCAGGAAGCACCTGGGTCTGGCTGGCTCTTTCTGTAACGTCAGCCACCCTCATGGCTGATCATTGTTTTCATCCTTAATTGCTTCAGGGTGATGAAATGCTGAAGTTTTCATCCTGTTATTTCTCTTCCTTTATTAGCTGGAATACTTCTGTATGGAGACATTTCTTCTTATTAGTTACTTACTTGTTTCCCCAATGATACAGTTTCATAGGAAAGTCAAATGTGTAATATTTCTCTTTACTTGCCTGTTTTCAAATAATGATTTAGCTATCTATCATCCTCAAGGGGTGACCAAGGAGATTTTTTCAAAAAACTTGATTTCGATATAACTCATGAATTTCAACATATTTTAAGTGTTTCAATTTATTGCAATTATTATTCTTATTGATATACAAACATGAAAATTCACATAGCAGTCATCTAATCTGTAAATTGAGGTCATTTACCACATTTATTACATATGACTATGTGGTGATATTAGACATGCTCAAAATAGCGTAAGTTCCTCTTTCTTACACTTTGAAGTCAAAATTCAAAAATACTGTGAAAACAGCTGATCTTACGAAAGAACTCCATATATTAGAATATTAAATTTTGTTTTTTAAATATCTATTTTGATGGTACAACAAAAATTTAAATGCTGGTTTTCATTTGGCTCCCAAACCAAACAGTATATAATTTGGCATTTTTTTATTTTCTATGTTGAAAAATCTTGCAGACTTGCAACTTTCCAATTTCTCAGAATCTTTTAAATGAAAACTTTTTTTTTCTACTTTGCATTCTGCAATAAAGAATGTCATGTGATTTTTAAAAATGCTATTGTGAAATGTATATAGAGAAATGTAAATATGCATATGTGTGGTTGAAAGAATAATAGAATGAACACCCATGAGTCCATTATTAAGGTAAATAGGATTTGAGCAGTGCCTTGGGAGCCTCCTAGTACCTCCTTTCCCAGTCAAATCCCTCTACTCTCCCATCCCCACATTTTGTGTCAATCATTTCTATAGATTTCTTTATATTTTAACCACCTAGGTATATATCGAGAAACAATATACTGTTTGGCTTTGAACTGCCATGCAGTAAGCACAGACCAAATTACACAAGGACTAGGCATTTTTGCTTTTCTTAGAAGCTTCTCTTTCCTTCACACTTTCACAAAAAGACAAAAAAGGATTCATTTTTACTGTAGACCTCAGCAATCTCAGTATCTCAGTGTAAGATTTTTTTTCCTTATTAAGAATATTCACCTTCTCACTTAAAGAGAACACTTTATAGCTTCTCTTTGGCATATTTGAATTTCCAGTATCACTAATCTTGCATTTTGGAGCCATTACTAGGTAAAATAAGGGTTACTTGAATTCACTGTGACACCACAACAGTGAATCTGATCCACTCTGCAGACGGCTCCTAAGTGGCTAATGGGCCAGGGAGCATCTACAGTGTGGAGCCACCGGACAAAGGGAGGGCTCATGTTCCAGACAAGGATAGCGAGAGATTCCATCACGCTACTCTGAACATCACGCAGTTTAAAACTTATGAATTGTCTATTTCTGAAATTTTCCATTTAATATATTTTTGGAACACAGTTGACCGTTGGTAACCAAAATCATGGAAATTGAAACCCTAGGTAAGGGGAGATTTTTCTCTTTTGGTGTATCATGTACATATAACACATTTAAACTATTTGTTTTCCTATTTTTCCCCTGTTTCTTCCACCCTGTTTATAGGGCATGTCATTGGTGGTACACTTTACAGTTATCAAATACTGAGGCTAGATCATGAAGGAACTAGAGGATGAATGGACATTACCCCTGGATGCTGGTCTTGAACACAGATGCCGTAACCATAATCCTTCAGGTTGTCCAACTTCTGGAATGGGTATGATTTTGGTTGTATGTTGGAGACGTGCACTGTGTTCATCAGGCAGTGTTTCTGATCCTTATAAAGTTTGCTAGGAACAGCATGTACTGATGTAAGAAAGCCAGAGAATTGGACTCTAGGAAACATTTGTCAGTATTTTTACCCACTCAACATATGCATGCCCTTTCTACCTTTGGGAGGTTCTCTACTTTATCAGTCAAGATGAGAGGCAGCAACCCACTCCAGCTATAGAAACAGAAGTGACACAACTTGTTTTCCCAGCCTCTCTTTCAGGGAGGGTGGTGGGCTGTTATGTGACTTTGGCTCTGCCAGTCAGACTCATCCATGCCAGGCATTGACTCAGGAATGAGTGGTGCAAGGAAGCAGAGGCTTTCTTGGGATTTATTTTGGTGAGAATGTCAACTGTTGCAGTAGCTAGATCAGTTCCAGAAGCAGCATCAGTAGCTCCTTCATCAGAGGAACATCAGTGCAGGTGGTGTGGTCCTGTACTGTATGAGAATGTTAGAGCAGGGGCTCCAACTCTGTGCCTTGAGACTTGATGAGGCAGGCACTGCTCTTACGGCTTCTGCTGTGGTGTGGCACTTGGCACTGCTCCTCACTTTTCAGATTTTCAGAGCAAATCATAAGGCTGCTGCATCCTCAAGGACAGGGAAGCAGGACCTTGCCGTGTGCCTTGAAGGGGTGAAACTGAAATCATGGGTGAGCTGCTTGGATGACCTGTGGTGGCCCTTTTCCATGCTTTGAACTTCCTATTGATATAGCTATCCCAGGCCTTTGCATAGCTTTTCCTTCTCTTTCTGTATATCTGTCTCCTCCATTAGCCCGGAAATCCACTGAGGGTGGGCATTGTGTTGTTCTGACCTCTGTTTTCCTAGTCTGCAGAGTGGGGGAAATTTGCCCAAGCCGGTGATCTTTTGTAGCCATTAATGGCCGTATTTGAGACCTTTTTTTCCCAGGGACATCTCCAGACTTTTCCAGAGGCTTCCGTGTTTCTTGGCTTCATGGTGCCCAGGCCGCCCTGGGTGAGAACAGTTGACTGGTCTGAACTCCGCTGGTCAAGGGCATTTCGTCTCCCCTATTCCAGGTGAAGCTGTTTTCATCTTGGCCCCAGGAGCTTGTCCTCATTTTCTGAGGCGACAGAAGAGGAACTGAGAACCCAAATTCTTTGTGCAATGCAGGCTCTCTGGGTGTCAAATACCCATAAAACCATTGCATCCCGGCCTCAAGGTGGTGGTATTTGCCTCCCACTCTCAAAGTAAGCCCTGCGCCCCAGAGCTCCCTTGCTTCCTGACTGCAAATAAAACCTGGCCCCTGTGGGGAGGGAACCACCTCAGAACTTGGTTTCACGGCGGCCCTTCCCCTTTTGCATAGGGAACATCTGGAAGCCTGAATGGAGAAGGAGGGCTGATCAGCCATCAGCTCAGCTGGGGCAGTGTTCCCTGACCTGCCAGCTCTTCCCTTTCAGACGTCAGAGGACAGAGAGGGTCAGCTGGCAACCTCCACTGAGCCTGTGAACCAGTCCCAGGAGCTTCTCCAGCAGGTGTTTGTCCTTAGGCGGAGATGTTTCCTGGATGCCTCACTCCTTTGCCTCTCAAGGATAAATGCCCGGATGACAGAAACCCCCAGCCCCTGCCCAGTGACAGGAAGTGCTGACTTCAACACTGGGTCCTGCCATTTACCAGAGAGCCCTTGAAGAAAAAATCAAGAGGAGAAAGGCCCAAAAGAAAGAAAACACAGTGGGCCAGAAAAATTTCATCAGGCAGATTGCTTCAAGATGAAGACCAACCAGAGAAAATATTCCCAGGAGTTAAAATACGCAGCACAACGTTTTAGATACCAATGACGGCGATTTGCTTTCTCTTCATTTCTGTCTTCACATTGCTGACAACTCCCCTCATTGTCTTAAATATGGATTGCCGAAGTCAATTAAATATGCAAGAGGAACATTGTACATTTTGGAGGAAAGTAATTATTGTTACACCTTAGAGCAGCTTAATGAATACATTAATAAACGATCCTTCGCCATGTTTTTCTTTTCATAGCCATCAAAATCTTTATAAAACCTACAGCACAATACATAACATCTCGTTACAAGATTTGCTTTTAAAAAAAATCAATGCATACCTAAGTTATTTGTGTCAAAACTCATTTATTTTCACAATAACACAGACTGTCAAACCTGACATCCTGCTAATAACATCCAGTGCATTTGCATATTATTCAAATATTTCCTTTTATGAAACGGGCCTTTTACTCACACCGCTCTGCTCGCCCGTGCAGCATGCATTTGCACATTAACTCACTTCACACAGCCAGAGAAGGGTTACCTGTGGCAACTAATTATGCCATCCTTTATGCATATTAATGAGTCTTGTGAGCAGCCACCCTCTGTTCTGCAGAGAGGAAAAACAATTCCAACCTAAATGGGAAACCGATTACAGGCAGAATACCAGAGAGTCGGAGAGCAATATTTGATAATTTCCCATTTTTGATGTCCCTAGGTGTATTTGTTTTTCTTCTGCTGCTGTAAAAAAATACCACGAACTTGGTGGCTTGCAAGAACACAAATTTATGATCTTGCCGTTCTGGAGGTCAGAAATCCCACTTGAGTCTCCGGGGACTGAAATTAAGATGTGGGCGGGGGAGAGTTCCTCCCTGAAGGCTCAAGGGGACAGTGCGTTTCCCTGCCATTTCCAGCCTCCAGAGGCCTCTCTCTAGTCCTGGGCACCGAGCCTCGCATTTCAGAACCAGCAAGGGGATGTGGAGGCCTTTTCAGACTACCCCTGTCTCTCACCACAGCCAAAAAGTGTTGCCCATTTTTCGTCTCATGTGACTAGATTGGACCCACCTGGGTAGTTCCAGATACGCTCCCCGTCTCCAGGTTCTTAAGCTTAATCACATCTGCAAAGTCCCTTTTGCCATGTAAGGTAACGTATTGACAAGCTCCTGGATTAGGAGGTGGACATCTTTTGGAGGGAGGCGTTATTCTGCCCATCACCCTAGATCTTTTACATCCAACTCTGGTTGAAGAGGTCAAAGAAAATGCTGAGTAGGGTCTCCAATTTCCTTGTGGGTTAATTGCTCATTTTCCTTTTTTATTCATCTCCCTCATTGATCTTTCATCCACTTTCTTCTCCTTCACCTGCAGATCCTCTCCTTTCTTTTCTCTGCCCCCACCCACTTCCTCTACTGCTTTCTGTCTGTTTCTCCTTTTCAGTTTTCCTTGTTATCCAAAGGAACCCACAACACCCCATTTGAGGCGACAGCCCTTGCTGTGCGTCCACTCTGTCCCTGGCTCTGTGCTTCACGTTTGCTATATCTCCTTTAAGTATTGCTTGCTAATATTAGTGGCCCCACTTCATTTCTTTCTTTCTTTTTGAAACTTTTCTTAGAGTTTATATTTAAATATTTGAAAGACTTCAAAACTCACGCTTGTTTAGTAATAGTATCGGTTCACGTAATCTACAAAATAGATCTAAAAATATAAAATTTTTCCAAAAAGTTAATGAACCCCAAATTTACAGATTCATTAATTTTTCTTCCTGTGACACAGGGGACTTCTTTGTCTTCATCCTCAGACTCCAACTTTAAAAATACTCTGTGATGAAATGAAATGTGACTTCCTGGAGAGTGTCTAGCCCAAGGAGATGGCATAGGAGCTGGCTGGAGAGAGGCATCACTACCAGAAATGGGTGTATGAGCAGCTATTTTTTTTTTTTTTTCAGGAAACCAGGAATTGTAAAATGCACCCAGCACAACTGACCACAGTGTGCAGGAGTATGAGCTGGTTCTCAGGGCCACCATGATGGAGAGCCCCCGAGTGGAATGCAAGTGTCCCCTAGATGGCATGACAATGCAGTTTTGCTGCTCACCCTGTGAAGGGGCAGAAGCCTGGCATGCAGACGTGGCCAGGCCATCCAGGTACACAGAGGCTCCTCATTACCTGTGCTTTGAGTGCACTGGGAACTTTTGAAGTGAGTGGCCTAAGCCCAGCTTTAAGGCCGCAGAAGGGAGGACTTCATCAGCTTTTCCCACCTCTCTCCACTCTTCCATTTTTCAGTCTATACATATTGATCCTCTGTGTGCTAGACCCCCACCCCCAGACCCACCAAAGAGAAAGCAGGGGGACTACAAAGACAAAGGGAATGGAATAGACACCTTGGGGTCTTGCCTGTCTGCCCTGGAAGCACTCTAGATACCTGCAGACACATCCCTTACAGGTCGCCATGGATTTCTGCATCTATTAGCCTGGGTGCTGCCTCCGGGCTTGATGAAGGGGTGGGGCCAGTGCTAGTGCCAGGAAATCAACACCCCAGGAACAACCCGCAGCCAGTGAGGGATAAAAGCTGGTGAATAAACACCCTATTTTTCTCAACTCTCAATGAGTCAGTTCAGGGGCCTGCCTACACTGGCTCCTAGAGGTCAATGGGTTGAACCCCAGTTGCCTGCAGTGACAACTTGCTCTGCTCCCTCCCTTGTCTCACTCCCTCGCTTCCTCACAGTGCTTCCTGGGGTGACCTTGGGGTCTTGGGGTCTATGTGATGGTTATTTTATGTGTCAACTTGCCTGAACTAAGGGGTGCCCAGATGGCTGGAAAATATTATTTCTGGGTGTGTCTGTGAGGGTGTTTCTGGAGGAGATAAGCATTTGAATTGGTGTACTGAGTAAAGAAGATCTGCCCTCACCAATGTGGGTGGGCCTCATTCAATTTGTTGAGGGCTGGAATAGAACAAGAAGGTGGAGGAAGGGTAAATTCCCTCTCTCTTCTGGAACTGGGACATCCATCTGCTCCTGCCCTCAGACATCCAATCTCCTGGTTCTTGGGCCTTCAGACCCAAGAACGAGTGGCCCTCCTGGTTCTCGCGCCTTTGGTCTTGGACTGGCTTTTCTGAGTCTCCACCTTGCTGATGGCAGATTGTAGGACTTCTCGGACTCAACAATCACGTGAACTAGCTCTCACCATAAATAAATCTCCTCTGTCTTACCTCTTTAAATCCTTCTGCTTCTGCTTCTCTGGAGAACCCTGACTAACACAATCTGCTTTGGGGAGAACCCAGAGTCCAAGGGGAGACCTGAATTCTGTGCTGAAGAAGTTCAGGGAGAGATGAACATTAGCAAAGGGGTGGAGGGTGATGTGAACCGTGTTGTGGGGCCCAGAAAAGGAAGGGTGTACACTCATGGGCTTCTCCTGGGTCTTCTGACTCTTTCAGCAAATCCCCCCCCGCCTTTCTATTTAAAAAGTATTCCATTTTAGAACCGCTAGCATGGATCTAGCTTCCCCACTTTGCAAAGGCCAGAGACCTTGCTTCTCACCTCCAGGGGACAGAAGGTAAGAGCAGAAGGTGAGGAGGTCTGGTCAGTAGCTGGCCCCATTCTCACACCAGGGGTAAAGACTGGATGGGCAAAAGCAGAGCCTGGGCCTTTTTTGCAAGAAAAATGAGCAGTGACTCTCCAAGGCAGAAATCCTTTCCCTTTACACGCTGACAATCTGCCCTCACTCTCCTGAGGCTGTTTCCAGTTGTCCCGCCCCAGGTGCAGATTTTAGCTGTGACATTGACTCTCTGACCTGGTGGAAGAAATTCAGACTGCCTGCTGTCCCCTAGGGGTGCATTCCTAAGCTCTACAAGAAGTGCCTACAGCAGGGAGCCTCTATTTTATGAAACCGCAGCTGCCTTTGAAGTAATCCTGGCCATATCAAATTCGGAAGCTAATCTGATTCCAGAAGTATGGCCAAATCTCTGCTTAAAATTCCACTGCAATTGTCAGGGACTTGAATCTACAGAAATAATCTCAAACCAAAGGAGAATTTATGACCTAGAAAGTCATAATGCAGGTACACCTCACTTTATTGCACCTCGCAGATCCTTACATGTTCCCAGCTCTTGCAAAGATGCCTGACTTGGCCAGATCATAGAGAAGACCTTCTTGCTTTGGATGGGGGCATGGGTAGGGTCACTGAGAAGAGCCTATGCTTTTAGGAGGAGATATAATATCAGTTCATTTGGGTGGACATCAAATCTTCTTGGGCCACAGCTCTCTGAATGCCCTTTCAGTCTTGCTGGGACAGGGAAAGGCCTATCCTAAATGGTTGCTGAAAAGGCCACAAGATGGAAGGTTAGAGCAGGGATTCCCCCTGGTGGTAGTGGGGAGGGGAGAGACATAGGCCTTTTTCCAGGAGGCCTATGTCAGGATGGTGGGTGGACGTGCATGTACTGGGAAAAGTGGAAAAAATATGTTCAGAATGTGATTTACAATATTAATGCAAATTTCTGCTTTCCAACTGGTGGAATTTGAAGGGATTTCAGAATCTTGGGGATAGGGTATTGAGCTTTTACATTTGTAAAAGGGGCAAGGATCTAAAAAGAGATTGAGCAGGATATCAGGAAAGGTCAACACATTGTATGATGATTTCTGAAGTTAGGAATAAGAAGTGAGTGGAAGAGAGACACCTCCAGAATAAACAGACAGTGGAATGAGCCTGGGGTGAGACTGATAATGAAATTCTTCAAGACTTAGGAGGGAAGAGAGTGCTACCTCACCCCACCCCTACTCACAAGGAACCAAATTGAGGAGGTCTCTTGCTTAGAGTGAAGTTACAGGGAAGGTGGAGAGGCCATTTTACCTATAAATGTTCAGCTTTTGTTCATTCATTCATTCATCCACTCCAAAAGGATTATTTAGAACCTGCTGCATCCCAGACATTGTGCCTGGCACAGGGAATATGCTGATCAGCAAGGCAGATGAGCAGTTGCACATCAAGGGAAAGATGGATTCTTGTCAATCAATACAGTGTGATGCATAATGACAGCGGAAACACAAGTGTCTGTGGAAATGAAAAGCAAGAAGAGGTGACAAATAAGCTGAGGCCTGGAGCATGGAAAGAAGCTGCCCAGGTAAAGGGGATGGGAGATGTTCCAGGTAAAGTGAAGATCCTGTGTAACGATCCGGACTAGAGGGGACACGGGACATTCAGAGAGTTCCAGTAAGTGTGGCTGTGGCTTGGACAACAAGAGGGGCAGTGGCAGGGGTGGGTTGGGGAGATAAGCAAGGCCTCGTAGGCCATGCTAAGCAGTTTAGACTTGATTCTCCAGGCAGTGGAGCCCAACAGGCAGAGAAGTGATGTATTAGCAATAATTCACATTTGCTGAGTGCTTACAAAGTTCCAAGCTCTCTACCGGGTACTTTTACTGTTATTATCCCATGTGCCTTCAAAACCCTATGTGGCTAGAATAGTGACTCTGGTTTAGAAGATAAATGATCTGTTTCCTCTAGGTCAGAACAATGATTATTCCCACTTTCCAGATAATGAAACAAAGACTCAAAGATGTTATATGATTTGCCCAAGTTCATATGACTATAAATGGTAGAGACAGGATTTAGTTACAGGTATGTGTGCCCTGGAAGTCTCTGGTTAGAAGCTTTCTCTTTATGTCCTCCTGGAAAGATGACTTTGCAGAGGAGCAGGGCAAAGTTCAAAACAAAGATGACAGTGAAGGGTTTGTACAACAATCTTGCTAAGAGCTCGCGTTGGTGGGCTAGGTTAGTGGCCATATAGAAAAGGAGATGGATGTGTCTTTATAGCAGAATGATTTATAATCCTTTGGGTATATACCCAGTAATGGGATTGCTAGGTCAAACGGTATTTCTGGTTCTATCTCCTTGAGGAATTGCCACACTGTCTTCCACAGTGGTTGAACTAACTTACACTCCCTCCAACAGTGTAAAAGTATTCCTATTTCTCCACATCCTCTCCAGCATCTGTTGTTTCCTGACTTTGTAATGATCACCATTCTAACTGGTGTGAGATGGTATCTCATTGTGGTTTTCATTTGCATTTCTCTAATGACCAGTGATGATGAGCTTTTTTTCATATGTTTGTTGGTGTCATAAACGTATTCTTTTGAGAAGTGTCTGTTCATATCCTTGACACACTTTTTGATGGGGTTGTTTTTTCCTTGTAAATTTCAGTTCCTTGTACGTTTATTACAGCACTATTTACAATAGCAAAGACTCGGAACCAACCCAAATGCCCATCAATGATAAACTGGATAAAGAAAATGTGGCACGTATGTACCATGGAGTACTATGCAGCCATAAAAAAGAATGAGTTCATGTCCTTTGCAGGGACATGGATGAAGCTGGAAACCATCATCCTCATCAAACTAACACAGGAACAGAAAACCAAACATCACATGTTCTCACTCACATATGGGAGTTGAACAATGAGAACACATAAACACAGGGAGGGGAACATCACCCACTGTGGCCTGTAGGAGGGTAGGGGGGAAAGGGGAGGGAGAGCATTAAGACAAATACCTAAAGCATGTGGAGCTTAAAACCTAGATGACAGGTTGATAAGTGCAGCAAACCACCATGGCACATGTATACCTATGTAACAAACCTGCACGTTCAGCACATGTATCCCAGAACTTAAAAAAAAAAAGTTAAAATTAAAAAAGAAAAGACAAGGAGATGGAGTGACATATCTTAGGAAGCAGAAAGAAGAGGAGGGTGAGATGTTTTGGGAGGGAGATGCTTTTCTTTCACAATATATTTTTGAGATTTATTATTTTTTAAATAATAATACATCATATAAACATACCCATATGTACATTCATTATTCTGCTGATAATTTAGGTTGTTTTGCTATTATGGAATATACTAAATATGGATAAAAACTGCATATTCTTTCTTCAGTTCTTTTCACAGAATTATGTACAGTTCCATAGATTTTAATGTCTGTATGTGACCAAAGGTCATTACTAGTAACCCTATGAGTTGCTCACTGGGTTTTGAAATTTTGTCTTCTTCTCAAGTATTTTTTCTCATTGAATTACTTTTCTATTGCATAACTGAGTTTTTGTCTTATTGGAATTTCCATTGGTAATGATTGGAATAGATGGGCCACAGAATCCATGGTAAAAGGGTATTTTAATAACTATTAGAAGAAAAGGTATGGAATTTGGAGTTGGAAAAAAGATGGGCAAAAGAAACACGGCAAACATGAACCCGTATGTTCCTTATCTGTGAGGTGGGCAGAATAATACCACCACCAATTTGTGTAATCATGACAGGAGGCAATGAAGATGAAAGTTTCTGTAAAATTATCACATGCTATGTAAATACTGTGTGTTTAATATTTCCTTCTTTTAGAACCTCAAAGAATTTAAATTTCTGTTTAGGTAGCTTATTGTACTATATGACAAGTTAATGGTAGGATACAAAAATATTTTTACTGAAAAGAAAAACACAGATACAGAAAACCGCACACCACCAATGTATGACTGAATGGATTATCATGAGGTGAACTTCCTGTAAGCATTACCCCAGGCAAGATATAGATCTTTGCCATCCTCTCTAGAAGCCTGGCCCCCCACTTGCTCTATCCCTATCACAGACCCCTCTCTCCCCACAAAAGTAGCCAGTGTCTTGACTTTTGTAGAAATTATTTCCTTGTGTTTTCTTTTATTTTATTGCGTAGATGTGCATCACCAGACATTATGATATAATTTTGCCCTTAAAAAAGTTACATGTCTTCTAAGACTCCTTTAAATCTACATTTTCTGTTTTTGCAGTTTATCTGGTGAAGGAACTGGCTCCTTTGACCTGCAATTTTCCATACACAGGCTTTTGTGGATTGTACATGCATGGTGCAACTAACATGCTCCTCTCCAGTCTGCGTTTCTTGCACAAGCAGTGGCTCCTGAGGCTTGCTCAGACTCAGGCTAGACTCCTTTAGCCAGACTGATAGGCAGCGCTGTGTTTCTTCACAGAAGATACCTGACTTCCGGTAGTCCCTTTTTTATGACGCAAACAGCCATTGATGTGCAATTTCTAGGTTTATTACTTCATAGGGGGCTGCACAAAAAGTGATATTCTAACTTTATAATTTCTTTGCCATTTATAAGTTGGACTTATTTTATAATGAGAGGCTGCCCCCATCTACCTCTTGGTGACTCACTTGTCCAGTTCATGTAAAAAAAGGCAAAATAAATACTTGATTGTTTCTCTTTGTTTACCAGTTTTCAAG
This sequence comes from Pan troglodytes, assembly GCF_028858775.2. Classification (NCBI taxonomy): domain Eukaryota; kingdom Metazoa; phylum Chordata; class Mammalia; order Primates; family Hominidae; genus Pan; species Pan troglodytes. The sequence continues at coordinate 89,956,586 of NC_072414.2, read as the reverse complement.
ATAACAAGTTGGTTCCCTGTCAGCCTCTGAGGGTGATTTATTTTCCCTTAAAGTCATTATGAACTTATGGATGTAAAAATACTTGATGGGTTAGATCCATTGAAATTGTGGCAGCTCTCCTCAATGTTAGCTTTCAAAGTAAGAAACTCTTGTTATCGAACACATTGACTTTCCCTTTCCATTTTCACTGCCGCTGGCTCATTTTTGGTCCAGATATTGCCGATGTCTTCCTAATTCTAGTCTCACTTCTCTCACTTCTCCTTCAATACTTTTTAAAATCTTTTATTTTATTTTGACATTGAACACATACAAAAAGGCACAAAGCATCCTGTAGAGCTCCATGAATTATCAACAAGTAAACATTCAGTGCTACAAATAGAACCTTGCCAGGACCCCAGAAACTTTCTCTGCCCTCCCAATCATTATGTCCTCAATCCTTTCCCAATAATCTGAATTTTGACACTATGGTTGGATTTTACCTTTTTAATTTAACTGCATATAAAGGGGTTCCCACAGTATGCATTCTTGTGTGTTTGGCTACTTTCACTCAATGCTGTGTTCAAGAGCTTTATCCACATTTTGCGTGCACTGTGATTTAGAATTCCATTGTATAAACATGCCACAATTTTATTTACCCATTCTTCTGTGGATGGACATGTAGATTGCTTCTGGTTTGGGGCCTTTCTGAATAATGCTGCTATGGACATTGTCATGCATGTCTCTTGGTGCACATGTGCACAGATTTTGGTTGAGCCTATTTCTCAGATTGGAATTCATAATTTGTAGGGTCTACATATCTTCCATCTTAGTAGCTAGTTCCAGTTTTCCAAACTTTTTGTTTGTTTGTTTTTTGAGACAGGGTCCTGTTCTATTGCCCAACCTGGAGTGCAGTGGCAGGATCATGGCTCACTGCAGCCTCAACCCCCCAGGTTCTCATTCTCTCACCTCAGCCTCCTGAGTAGCTAGTACTGCAGGCACGTGCCACTGCACATAGCTAATTTTTTCTTTTTTCTTTTTTTTTTTTTAGATGGAGTCTTGCTCTGTCACCCAGGCTGGAGTACAGTGGCCCAATCTCTGCTCACTGAAAGCCCCACCTCCCGGGTTCACACCATTCTCCTGCCTCAGCCTCCCAAGTAGCTGGGACTACAGGTGTCCACCACCACACACAGCTAATTTTTTGTATTTTTAGTAGAGACGGGATTTCACCCTGTTAGCCAGGATGGTCTCGATCTCCTGACCTCGTGATCTGCCAGTCTTGGCCTCCCAAAGTGCTGGGATTACAGGCGTGAACCACTGCTCCCAGCCCACATAGTTAATTTTTTAACAAAATTTTTTGTAGAGGCAGGGTTTTACTATGTTGCCCAGGATGGTCTTGAACTCCTGGACTCAGAAGATCTTCCTACCTTGGCCTCCCAAAGTGTTGGGATTATGGGTGTAAACCACCATGCTTGGCCTGGTTTTCCAAACTTCTTGTACCAATTTACAATCCTACCAGTAGCATTTGAGAGCTCCCATTACTTCATGTGCTTGCCAGTACTTAGTTTCATCAGTCTTTTCAATTTTAGTCATTCTGGTGAGGTAAGTGATGTTTTATTGTAGTTTTAATTTGCAGTTCCCTGACTACTCATGATGTTGAGCAATTTTCATTTGTTTAATATCCATTTGGGTATCCTTTATTTTGGAGTTCCTGTTATACATTTTTTTTCTGTTGGTTTGACTGTCATTTTTGTTGTTGATTTGCAAAATTTCTTTATTCATTCTGGATATAAACCCTTTGTCAGTTACCTCTGTCGCATATATCTCTTTACCATCTTCCTCTTCACTGTCTTAATGGTGTCTCTTGATAAACAGAAATTCTTGATTTTAGTGCAGTCAAATAACAACCTTTTTCTTAATGGCTAGTACCTTTTACGTCTTTTAAAAAAACATTTTCCAACCTTGAAGTCATTATGATTAATTACTATGTTGCCTTTCACGTTTAGATCTGTAATTCACATGGAATTTTTCTACATGTTATGAAGCAGGAGTTAATTTCTTTTGTCTCCCACATGAATAGCCAATTTTCAGCATTTCAGCCTTGACGGGAATCAGCAGATACCTCCTTGCCCACCTCTTCCAGGCCCCACCCCTCACCAAAGTGTTTCTGAGTATTAATCTTGCCTCTCTCTGGGCATCTATCCTGGCCTGTAATTCTTTACTACCTTGGTAGTTCTTTGATGTTTTCAAGAAGATACCTTGTTATTTTATTTCGCCCACCTTTTTCTACGTACTTTCAGAGAGGGTTGATGAGGACTATACAGTCCACCATCACCAAAAGGAGGTAGTCTGTGAATTCAGCCTTCTCACTTGTTGCCTGTTGCCAATGATGATTTGTAACATATAAATAATGACAAATCAGCTCACTGATTTGCTTAAAACATTTCCATCACTCCTGAGTGCCTTTGGGAAACATTTTGCAGTGTGTATGCAGGGTCTGGACTATGACAGGGCACTACGGAGGGTTCTTCACCGCAGGCCTCTTCTGGACCTCTGAAGTTTAATGTGCATTGTAGGGGAGGGAATTAAACACACTGCTTCCCTCATCTGTTTGAGCACAGAGGCTTGTGTTTGCCAAGCAACCTTTTTTTTTTTTTTTAGTTTGTGAGACTAACTTATTTATTTATTTGTTTTTATTTTAAGTTCTGGGGTACACATGCAGGATGTGCGGTTTTGTTACATAGGTAAATGTGTGCCATGGCGGTTTGCTACACCTATCAACCTGTCACCTAGTTAGTAAGCCCAGCATGCATTAGCTATTTATCCTAATGCTCTCCCTCCCCACCCCACATCAATCCCCTACTTCAGCAGGCCCCCGTGTGTGTTATTCCTCTCCCTGTGTCCAAGTGTTCTCATTGTTCCACTCCCACTTAAACAAGTCTTCCAGAGAACTAACTGGGAAGTGCCGCTCTAGGTAAAAAGAACACCTGTGAATGACACAGTGAGGTCCTTGGTGATCTGGCTTCTCCTATGTCTCTAACCTCATCCAGGCCTCTTTCTTCCATATCCTGTGCTCCAGCCTGTGTGAGCCACTTGAGTTTTCCTGTGCTCTCTGAGATCCATTTTGTTCTTTTGCTACTGCCTCAATGTACTCTTCTTTTTCTTGGCCTGACTCACACTTACCCTCTGAGGTAGGACCTCATCTTCTCCAGGATCTTGTTTGACCTCCTGGGCTTGTGAGAGTCCCTTCTCTGTTTTTTCAAAGCCACCCCCTGGGATGACTTTTCCTTCTGATACTGATGTGCAAGCAGTAGAATCATCTGCTTCCTTCTGATACACTTCCTTGACCAGGCGCTCTGGGAGAAGAGGGCTAGGCTTGTCCTCTGTCTCACTCACGTCTTTGTCCCTGGTGCTTCAGCACATGGGGCCACTCGATAATGGTTGCAATGTATTTATTCTGCCAATATTCACTGAGTGCCCACCATGGGTCAGGCTCCATACTAGGTTTTAAGAGTAAGGAAGTAAAGAAGACAACAAAGTCGGCTTGGGTCTCACATTCTCGTAGATGTGGATATTCGCCAAACAAATCCCGCACTGAAGACACCTGACTAGACATTTCTGGCTTAAGCTAGCCCACCCCAGCCTGAAGGCAATACAGGGCTGGCTCTGCATGCCGTCAGATAAATCGTCTTCCTCCAGTGAGCCAGTGGCTTGTCTGCAGTCAAAGGAGGTCAGAAGCCAGAGCCTCTGGGGGCCTATAACATTGTGCTGTTGTAGAGTCTTAACTAAAGCTCAGATCTGCCACAGTGCTCACTCACACATGTGGTCCTGTAACTGCAGGATCAGGGCTCACTGTTTCACTCGTAAAAAATAATCTTGTGTATCTTTGCAGGAGAGATGTTCCAACAGGGCTTATCCTTGGGGCAGCCATTCAAGGTGAGGTCATCTTTCCCATTATCTTAGTTTTCATGAGTGATGAAGTGGGTTTGAATTAAGTCCTGGAAGCTTGAGTACATTTATGTAAGTCACCATGACTGGCCAGAATGGTAATGATTGCTATTACTCTATTGAAACAACAACAGTAACCATGGCGGCTATCACTTATTGAATACCCACTATGTCTCAGTTGTCAATAAATGCCCTATTCAGAATGGAATTCTGTCCCAAATGCTAACCAGCCTGTCCAGAAAATAACTTGGTGCAGTGGCAAATGTGTGTGCTGTGGAGTCAGGCAGATCTGGGATTCACTCCCAGCATGGTTGCTTGTTAGCTGTGGGACTTAGGCAAGTTTCTCACTTCTCTGAACTTTGGGGTGGTCCTTGTAAAGCGATAAACTCAGACTCATTGGGTTGTTAAGGAGAATAAAATGTAGTGCACGTATTACATCTCACCCACTGCCTGGCACACAGTCAGTACTCGAAGCTTAGTTGGTTTTCCCTGTGGCACACTGGAAACCTCTCTCTGAGTCTCTTGGGCTCATGGGCGAGAGTAGGTCTGGACCCTGAAGCCCATATCTGCAGCCCTGCCTGGGTCTCCTGTCTGTCCAGGACTGTGAGCTCTGTGGCATTGCCCACTTTGGGTTTGTGAGAATTTCTGCTGCCTGGAATCTCCTCCTGCTGAGTCTTCCTGAACTTCTCCTGCCCTTCCCATTGGACTTGACCTCAAGCAACCATGAACTCGTGAACTGTTGCATTCAATTCTTTATCCACCTGAGTTGAGGAGAAACATTTATTTTAACAAAAGCTGCCAAGACTCAATAGAAGCCCAACCTGGGAGAACAGAGCCAATGAGTGCTCCGTGAGCAGGTGTGTAGGACAGTTCAATTTAGATTTCATTATGGTTCTTTGGTGGGAAGTACGGGGTGGGTGTTGGCCCTCAAGATGTCATGGCACAGACCAGCCCTGGGGTGCAAGCTAGTGGTGGGCTGGAGACACAGTTTGCATACTGATTGACATCCCTTCTGAATAATAGGAGATGAATACTCCCTACCTGCCTGGTTGGTTCTAAGTGCCATAAGTTCATTGTCCCTAGTCCTGGCACAAATATCCTTGATAGATAGGCATCGAAGGCTTAAGAGGATCAAACAGGCTTAAGAGGGGTATTTGGTGTGCAAATACCCCAGGACCATTTCATGGGCCCCCAGTAGATGGAAGCTGTTGAAGCCAGCGTTTAAAGAGGTTAAATGATTTACCCAAGGACCTGATTGCATGTCTCAAATTATTTCAAAGTCTGTCTCTTTTATTTTTTTCACCAAGCCTTTTCTGCAACCAGGAAGGGCAGAGATATTCTAGGAGGATTTAACTGTAGGAGATATAAATATTTATCGAATAAATATAAACACATGAATGAGTGAGTGAATGAATAAAATATTCATTCTTCTGTAGAAATATTCATTTCTTCTCTAGAAATAATCTATTATAGAGCCTTCCAGAATGACTGGCCCTAAACCCTTTTCCCCATTACCACCAAGCCTCCATGCTCCTGGCTCTCACACTCAACAGCTCAGTCGTGAGGTACATTGTGGGCATTAGAGTAGTTTGATCCCAAGTTTCCACCAGGGTTTCTAAATGAAACAAATTTTCATCTCATTCTCTTGCATGAAGCCAGCATCTTCACCATGAGATAAATACATATACTTATATATTCATATACACATTTATCCAATGTGTATTTGGAGATTAACCGTATGCTTGGTACTCTTCAATGACCTGGGAATAGAAAGATAATTAAGAAAGAGCAGGGAAGGACTCCAAAACAGTTCACCTTCTGGTAGTCAATCAGATACCACGGTTCCGCAGGAACACAGAAATGCTGTCTTAAAGGATCAGTACGAGTTTGCCAGACAGAAGGAGTAACTCGTGAAAAGGTGCCAAGGGCTGGGAGGCCATTGGCCTGTGACAAGCTCAGCTCTGGTTGGAGGGGCAATGTCGCAGACAGGCATGGGTGTGGGTGTTCATTCCTGTTCTAACACTCACCAGTTTTTTGATTTTCGTCAAATTATTTCATTCTCAATGTGTTAGTTTCTTTATTTTAGAACTTGGGATGTTGTTGCTGAGGACGATGATGATAAAAATAAAAAAGGTAAGCTATAGGCCTTATGTGCCTGATGTTGCTCTAAGTGTTTTACATTAATTCCCTTAATCTTCAAAATGCCCCAGTTAGATAGTTTTCTCTGTTTTAGAGACAAGGAAACTGAGTAAAGTACCTCAACAAGTTATTGTGATGGTGCAATGAAAAGAAACGTGTGTGTGTGCATGTGTGTGTGCATGTGCGTGTGTGTGTGTGCGTGTGCGTGTGTGTGTGTGCATGTGTGTGTGTGTGTGTGTGTGTATGTGGAAAATATGCTCTCAGGACTCCCTGTTCAGAACCATGACTCTTTAGATTCCAAGGTAACAACGAGAAATAAAACTTGCCTGATTAGAAAGTCTTAAAGTAATTTTGTTGATATTGCCAAGTCTGCCACATTCTGAGAGCAAGGGATTGATCCTTTCTACCATGTTTTTAAAGAAATCATAGGGGGAAAAAATGCCCTCACCCATCAAAGCATTTTACAACTCTTTTTCCAAGGTCAGCCTTCTGTTATTACTATGACCTCCTTAGACATTAACAGGGGAGCCTTGAGACTGCCATTGTGAACTTTGCCCCTGTTGAGAAATGCTTGTCTTATGATGTCCCTTCTGATATTCTCCGTGGGGACACTCAGCATCTTGCATCATTCGGCCGGACAGTTTGGAGTAGAATCCTCTCCTAGGTTTAAGAGCAAAAGACCAAACAGATGCTCAGCATTCTATAAAACCTACATGGCCACTAGGAGAAAGGCAAAGCTTTCTAGAACAATGTAGGCAGTCAGCAGTATGTTCCCAGCTGGCTCTCAATAAATAATGACCAGTGGGATCATAAGACAGCGTCAATAGGGGAAAAATAAAGGGCTCGGTGGAGAACATCTGACTCCAAACTTCTGTGATGGGAGTATGATGGCTGGACGTTGAAGGCATGACCAAATCAATGAGGCTCTTGTAGGCTAGGCTGTGGGGTCTGAAAGTCTTCCCATAGTTAGCAGGAAAATGTTGAAAGATTGAACCATGTGTATACTCTATTGTTGCCAGAGAAATCACTCTTGCAGCAGTAGGGTAGGTAAATGGGAAGGGACCATAGAAGAGGAGAGTTGGATAAACTAAGGGGCCATTGTTGTGTCACAGTGGGAAAGGATGAGGTTCTGAACTCAGAAACAGTGGGCTGGTAGAGAAGGAGACACATTTGTGCGATATTTAGGAAGCAAAATTGTAGGGCAGGAATGGATCTGAAGTCAATGAAAAATTCTTCATAGCTCTAGTTGTTGGGCTTCCCCAGAAGATGACACTGAAAGGAAGGTTTGGATGCAAGTTGTTCATTTAGGAGGAGATCTCAGGAAGCACAAAGTATTTCCTTGGGTCAGGACCTCCAAGTCCTCCCCTAACTGTAAGTAAGACAGGAAAGGGAAGGAATACACTGTAGGATGCCTTAAGAAGCAAATTACCACTCTGGGCAGCCAGAGTTCATCCCACTGTGGTCTTCTGGGATACTGTGTAGAACATGCCCCCAAGTTGTCTCATCCAAAGGGTGAGAGAGCTGGGGTATTTATCCTCCAACTTCCATGTGGGATTGTTGAGAGCTGTTCACAGGGAGGAACATTAGTTCCATGACATTTCCATTCTGCCCTAGAGCTAGACACATTTCTCCCCACAAACAGGTTCCATTAGTAAGAAGATTAATAGCAATCAGGTGGCAAGCTCCTGTGGCCAAGGAAGGCCCTATGCAAAGAATCAAAGGTGCTAACAGTAAGAATTCCTGGGCATATACCAGGTGGTGAGTGCTGGGGGGATGTAGGTAGATACCAATAATATGTTATAGGCTTTTTGATTTTTTTCTTTTAAAAGGAGGCCATGGAGGTAAAGCTCTAATAGGATGCTTACATCTCAGGTCACTAAGGTCACCTGGGATAGCAGATGAGTACAGGCTCCATATGGGCTCAGCCATGACTGGTTGAGTGTCCTGCAGTAGATGAGCCTGGGGCCTGCTGCCCAGCCTGGCACCTGTCCTACTGTGATCTGCACTGGGCATAGAATTTCAGCTTCATGTGTCTGCCAATGCTTACTGCCTTAATAAAACCCAAGGGCTGTCAGCAAAAGGACTTTATTGCCACTAGCAGAACTTTTGTGAAATGATAAAAATGAGCTAGCTGTGCCTTACAGAAAGCTACTATGCAATGATATACGCAGGCTGATGGCCTTAGATTAACCCATTAATAAAGAGGAGGTGAGGAGCATGGTATTGTTGGCTATAATGAATGCTAATGAGGTGGCCCTGCTAATGAGACTCCTTTCTTCATTCTGTTATTACACTCATCAGTTATGCAGCATTGATTACCATCTACTTCTTGCATCTCCAGGCTGAGAAATGGGTGACTTAATGGAGATGTTCCACCCAGCAAAACAGTGATTGGGTTAGGAAAACTAGAAACCAGAGAAGAGAATTGGTTACATTATAATCTGATTTAATGCTTCAAAAGATAGTTTTTTTTACACGTTGGGTCTTTAAAAACAACCTGTTTTATTCAGGCTGAACTGCAGAAAAGGCTGCATGTCTTAATGCTTTTGACGTATGTAAAGAAATGTGCCTATGACTCCTTCAAATGATGTGCTGCAAATTTGGACATAATAGAAATCTTTATGAGAATTACATTTCTTCCTCTGCGGTCACTGATTCAAGGTTTGGAGGAGCTGTAGAATCTGTCCCTCCTTTCCACGCCCATCACCACTGCCTTGGTTTAGACCTTAGCATCTGTTACCTGGAAGTCTCAATAGCCCCTTCTTGGTGTGGCTCTTCTTCCCTTTAAGCCCACCCTATTCTGCCTCTATCTTAGCAATCTCTACCAGAGTGGTCTTCCCAAAACCCAAATCTGATCCTATGATTCTATTGTTTCAAAAACTTCCAGTATTTCTCATCACCTAAACCGGTGGCCTGAAGATACACTCTGACCAGTAGATGTCTGTTATTTCACCAGGTCAATATTCATTTGTAATATGAATTTTGGAAGCTTTTTCATTAAAATGGGAACAGCGCATTGGTTACAGATTTCATTAATCTTTCCTGTTTTCAATATAATTCTTCATGACTTGCCTGATCCCTATTGGTGCTGAAGATTGCAAGTCCTACCTACCACAAAAGGGCTTGTATTATCTGCCTTCTACCTACTTTTCCCACATCGTTTTTGCCATTCCCACCTGCCTATTAAACCACAGACAGTTTTAGAATATACTCTGCTTTCTCTTGGTCCCAAACCTTTCCATATGCTATTCCTGCGACTTGAATGCTTTTTCCACCTCGGCTTTCAGACTCATTATGTGTACATTACATGTGTATATATTATATATGTGTATATGTACACATTATACATAATATATGTGTATATGTACATTATATGTGTATATTGCTTATGCAATAATGGATGCTGGAAGGTCCAAAATTTGCAGAGTAGTCCAACAGGGTAGAAACTCAGGGAAGGGTGGATGTTGCAGTTGGACTCCAAAGGCCGCCTCGTGGCAAAATTCTTCCTTGCTTGGGGCAGGTCAGTCTTTGTTCTATTAAAGCCTTCGAATGATTGGATGACACTCACCATGTTAGGGAGGGCAATCGGCTTTACTCATAGTCCACCAATTTAAATGTTAATCTCATCTAAAAAACACCTTCACAGAAACATAAAGAATAATGTTTGACCAAATATCTGGGCACCACGATGCAGCCAAGTGAACACATAAAACTAGCCATCATGATAAACAGTATTAAAGGGTTTGAAGTCGTAGATAATGCTACTTCATACATGTTGTCATCTTCTGTACTTCCTGTTGATCTCATTTTCCAGTTTAGCAGAGATTTTTTTCTAAGTTGAATGATCTTCTTGGGCAGCCTGATTGGTGCTCAGCATCTCAGGAGACACTCATAAGCCAGTCAGCTCCCAAGAATGGAAGAGGCGTTATGAGCCGTCATTCATAGCTCCTAACTAGGAGCTTAACACATAGTGCTTAGAATATGTTTTTATCTTATGTCAAGGGACCAGTGTAGAATCATTGCCTGTCATATACTAAGCACTGGGCTGCTCTTTGAGGGTCATTGTTTTACTTAATCCATAGATAATACAAGTAAGGTAGGTGCTATCCTTGGCCCCGTTTTATAGATGAAGAAATGGAAGCTCAGAGAGGTTGAGGATTTGGCCAGTGCCCCTAGTTCTGGCTATCTACTGCAGCAAAATGTGTGTCCCAAACTTAACTGTGTAAAACAACAACCGTTCTGTTGTGCTCAGGAGTCTGTGGGTCAGGAGTTCAGACAGAACACAATGGGGTGGCTGATTTCTGTTCCACAGTGACTGAGGTCTCAGCTAGTTTGGCTCAAATGCCTGGAGGTGTCACGTGGAGGTGTCAACCAGATAAGTGGTTCTGGTGGCTTGGTTCTGGATGCCGGTTAGATGCCTCAGGTTTTCTTCATTTCAGGTTTGCTGGGGTTGGAATTCAAGTGCACTTTTTCACACATGTGCTTGGGCTGTTCTGACCTCAATCTCTCTCCCTATAGCTTCACAGTATGGTGGTCTCAGGGTAATCAGACTTCTTGCATGGGAGCTGGCTTCCCCCAGAGTGTGAGTTGCAAAAGTCTGCAAGACTTCTCATGACCTGGCCTCAGAAGTTTGAGATTGTCACATCTACAATAAGCTGTCGATCAAGCTGATCACTCAAGCCAGTCCACACGTGACGGGAGGGTTATTAGACTCCATCTCTCAATGGGAGGAGAGCAAAAAATTTCAACCATCTTTAATCTACCATACCCATAATTAGTGAGAGGCAGAACTGGGATTTGGAGCTGATTTGCTTGACTTCAAAATCCTTGCTTTCTTCCTAAATTGCTTTGTCTCTGCCGGCATCCTGTGTGTGATGGCCACAGGGTTCCTAATTATGAGCAGGACCCCGGGTCACCATGTAAATAGAGAGGCAGCTGCAAGAGTGTTAAGAGATGACACCCCACAATGTGTCAGGGTGGGGCAATGAGAAGGGCAAGTGCCAACTTCCTGCTGGGTGAAAGGGACACCGATGTCATCGCTCATGCTGCAGGGGGCCTCAGGCTTGACAGGAGAGCAGTATTTCAGAACTGCAGGGAAAATGCTAATGACCAATGCTAATGAGGAAGAGGAAGCAAGGGGAGAGGGAACAAGTTAAAGAAAAGAAGCCAAGAAGAGGAATAAAGTACTTGGGAGAGGAGGTGGTGAGGCCACGTCTTCTGCTGCAATCTCCGCCAGGAAGGATGAAGATACTCTACAAGTCAGTCCTTCAAACAGAGGAAAGCAAGGACCCAGTTCTCCAGGGCTTTCCTTCACTAGACAGATGGGTGGATGACTACAACTGTGATCTCAGAGGAATGAAGGAACCCCAGGAAGGACACTGTAGAAAGAGGCAAGAGAGCCCCTCTTGAGCTCACTTATTTTGGTTTCTCCTGCCTTTCGTCTTTATCTCCGGGGGACAGTTATTATAATTCATTGAAGAATTAAGTACTGTTTTTAAAAAACTGACTAAAGCATCCAGTTCAGAGCCCTTCTATGAGCAACTATTTATAGCTTGTTAGGGATTCTTATCTGGATTGCAGAAGGGAGCTTGATTTCTAATTTCCAACAGCAGTATTTTCATGCAATTGAAAACTCAGTTTTTAAAATGTGGCATTGACTTTCCGCACATAATTGCTCTCTTAACACTTTCACAATGTAGAGAGGAGAGGAGAGGGTGTCATAAAATGTTTGCTATGGACCCTGAGCGCAGGAGCTTGAGACCAGCCTGGACAACATAGGGAGACCCTATCTCAAGAAACAAACCAAAAATGTGTGTAAGGTCTTGTTGGCTGCCTCCTGTCAGCTGATTCTTTTCTTGCTTACCAATGGGTCTTTATTACTGTTTGGAGTGAATGTGCCCGTGTCTCAGACATGAGTCATGAACGGTGTCAGCCAGTCATGACAATGCCATGCCCTTGGCCAGCGATCAGTGTAGAAGTGAAAATGTGACCTCCCCATCATGGCTAATGAGATGTTATGGGAAGTCAGCTGGGGTTTTCTGGGTAAAATTCTTCCTCCTAAGGCAATAAAGCAGAGTCCAGAAGAAGACACTTCTTGCTCCCATCCTGTTCGTTTTGAGCAATCGTATGTGAGGATGTAATGCTTTGAGATCTGCAGCCATCTTATGACATGAGGAACAAGACATTTTTTTTCCAGAGATGTTGGCCCAGTGCTCTGATATTTTTGAGTCACAGAATCAGTCCTCCCAGAGCCTGCCCTCAGATCTCTGGATTTCAAGCCACACTTAGTTAAGTATTCTGTTACTTGAAACCAACAGCTGCCTAATGTGTACATTTGGTCACAGGGTCCAACCATCCGGTGTTTGAAGCCAGGCCTGCATTTCAAATGAGAGAATGTGGCTCGGTACCCTCTGGATTTACACTGGTTTCACTGAGAGGGTAGCAGATTTCCTATTTCTAGGCCCAGGACTCCTTTCCTGGCTTACCTGTGGTGTGTGTGCTCTGTGTGTGTGATGGGGGGGCAGTGGTGGGGAAGAGGGGGAAGTGGGATGAGAGAGAGAGAGAGAGAGAGAGAGAGAGAGAGAGATTGAAGAAGAGAGAGGTAATATTTTGATTAAAATTCTCCATCTTAAGGTTGCAGTGAGCCGAGATTGTGCCACTGCACTCCAGCCTGGGCAACAGAGAAAGACTCTGTCTCAAAAAAAAAAAATTCTCCATCTTAGAAAAATTACGTCTTGGCACAGCTGCTGAGGAACCCCTTTTAAACCAGAGCGCTATTTGAAGAGGAATCCTTTGCTGGATTCTATTTTCCCCATATAATAGATTTGCATTATGGGGTCTGCAGTCTTACAAAAGAAAATCAAATATTTTCGGATTGGGTAATTGTCAAAGTGCCATGATGCAGATTCCTTCAGCGTTTTCGTAACTGTGGTGATCATCACCTTACATCCTCTCAACTGCAAATTCTCTCTTCAGTCCCTCCTGGGCCATAATGGATGTTTTTTCCTTCACAGTGAACACCATAGTGAGCCTGGTCAGCAGAGGGGACTGGAGGGTCATTGCAGGAGGGAAGGCACCTCTTTCTGGTTCCAGTAGCTGCGTTTTTGTTGTTTTTTCCTGGCTTCCACTGCAAGGATCAGTCAGGGATGTGGCTGTCGGGGCCATCTGGTGGTGCCCTAGCCCTGCGGCCAGAGTGCACAGACCCCTGGCATCTTTGCTGCCTGTCCTGGCCCATCAACCACCTTCCCAGAGCACTCCCAGTTCAGACACACACACACATGCCCAGGCCTTGCATTCTCTCCTTATGGGTGGACTGCCAGCACCGTGACCCATTCTGTGCCCATCCACCAGCCTGAACCCTGGAGGGCTGCTTCCCGCTTGCCTGGTAGCTGTGGGGCAGCTCTGGCTTAGGCATCCTGGTGAACTCCTCCATCATCCAGTTGGCTGCAGCCACACCTTCTCCTATGAGGCCTGAACACCAGCCTGAGGGAAATCTGCCCTTCCTTGGGTCCTATTAGAGTCCTCATTTCATATTTACAGCCACTCTGGTATCATAGAGAGCAATTCTTTATATTAAATTTCTCCTTATCCCATACAGGGCAGTCCATCTTCTCAGCATCTTTCCATTACTCATCAGGTTTCTGCCTCTTGGACCCAGCTTGATGCACTGAGTTTCAGAGTTAAGCACTATGTAGGATAAGATTTTAATGATTAATGTTTGTGGCATAGTTATCCACATGATGGGGAAAAGCTTGTCACCTGCAAGCGGAAGTCCCTTAGAAGGAGCCAGACTATATCCATAGCTGCATTGACTGAGCCGGCAGTGGGAGGATGCAGGGAGGTGAAGGGGCACTGGGCATGGTGGCTGCCGGTTTCTCGAAGAGCAAATGAGAACGCTGCCAAAGGAAGGCCACGTGGAGGGCCATATGCTTCCTGGCCACTTGCCTGAGAACCACCAGTGCAGTGGGATAAAACACTAAATATGCTCCAAACCTTTTAAATCAGCATTACTGGGAGTGTTCCCTAGCAATCTTGCCTTACAAATCCTCCCAAGGGCATTTTGAATCACATGAAAAGCATGCAACCCCCTGCTTCAGGGAAGGTCTCCCACCAAAGGCCCTTTCAAAGGATCAGGCAGCACCTGGAGAAGTTTCTCAAATGCCAGTTCCAGGGCTCATGAGGGCATGTGCCCTAGGAATGCGATTTTACAAGCGAGGAGGGGGTTTCCCATGCCTGAGTTTGAAGACGCTGCTGTGAACACTAGATTTAGAAACGGAGTGAGGAAGGATTTATTTTGGAAGAAAAAATGAGGGAGAAAAAAACCATTTCTGACTGAGCCCGCAAAACCTCCTGGAGCAGGTGAAGGTGAAGCATCTTTGCATGAGATTTAAGGATGAAATGGTCCAGAGTCAGCAGGATTTTCAGGCTAAAGCAGGTTGGCAGAATGTCAGATATGGATGGCATAGGGGCAGGGGAGTGTGAACCCATCAAAACACGTTTGGGCTGCCAGACAACATGAGGAGGGCCCCAGGGGAAGGATTGCCAAGGATCCCCTGGTGATACCTAGCTGTGATGGAGCACTGCCCAGGGCGGTCCTGAGACCTGTGCCTGGTACCGTCTTAGGCACTTATAGTCAGTGCTGCTGGTGCCCTGCCAGATTCTTCCAGAATCCCCTGTCCACCTAGGGGTGCTCCCTGCGAATGCCAGAGCCCCTGTCAGGGGATGTCCATCTGCCTCCTGGAGCAGGTCTAGACTCGCCCACAGGATGAGCTCTGAGCCAGGGGATTAATGGCTCTGGGCATACCCAGTAACTAGCATTTCCAAATTCCTGACACATTACTTATCTCAGGGATTCGAGGATAAGACATCTAAATTCCTGACACATTACTTATTTTAGGGATTCAAGGATAAGACATCTAAATTCCTGGGAACTCCTAAAATCATAAATTATTCTGCATTATAGTTGTGTTTACAAAGGGAAAGTAGTATTTAGTATTTTAATAGTATTTTTAAAGGTGCTTTAGTTGTATCTACAAAGAATCATAGCCTATGGCAAATATTCAAATGCTAGAAAACATGGGGTAGTGTTTGTGTAACACAACATTCAACATTCTAGCAGGGTTAACAGCACTACACAGAACCACATGTCAAAATGGCCAATTTAAGGACTTCTTTGATTGCTTCCTGAACTTGTTATTTTTTGAAACACCAGCACCACTCATATGTTTTGAATGAGGCACACGAAGCATACGAACTGATTAATATTTATTGTAATTGCAAGAATGGCATTAGCAGCAACCAGGACCAGGAACACACCCTTGTCACATGGCCACTGTGTGAAGAAGGCTGACTGCTGACTGGTTAGATGTGATGTTTCTCTGCTGCGTGCTCCTGTCCTGGTTCCAGGAAGTGTGACCTTCACCTTCCACTCTCCATGGCAGCCTTCCCTGCTGTTGCTTTAGACCTGACTCAGTGGGTTTGTTAGAACCAGTGATAGTTCTTTGTTGATTGTTAATATTTACAATTCTCTTTCCCATGTCCTTGAACTCTCACATGATTTTTCTTGGGATTTGGGGTTTAGGATATAAAAACCTTCTGAGAAATTCCAGGAGGGAATTCCCACATGGAAACACTACCTTCAACCCATGAGAAGCAGGGAGTTGGGATAATTTTCAGGCTAATTATGGACTTGCCATCTCTTAAGATTCTTCAGTGAGGTTGAATTCCAGTTGAGGAGAGCAGTAACCGACTCCATAGCATAGACTTCAGTGTGGCATCTTTCTGTTCCCTGTTTAATTTCCACATTCCCTACCATTTGTTTGTTTGTGGGGAGGTGGGGGTTAGGGAGCTGTTATGGGCTGAATTGTGTCCTCTCAAATTCATGTGTTGATATCCTAACCCCTAGTACCCCCATATGTGACTGTGTTTGGAGATATCATCTTTGCAGAGGTAATTAAATTAAAATGAGTTCATGAATTCTAATCCAATAGAACTAGTGTCCTTATAAGAGAAATTTAAACACAGAAATGCACAGAGGGAGGACCCTATGAAGACTCAGAGAGAAGATGGCCATCTGTAAGCTAAGGAGAGAGGCATCAGCAGAAACCAACTCTGTGGACACCTTGATCTTGGACTTCCAGCCTCCGGAAGTGTGAGACACTGAATTTCGGTATATAAGCCAGTCAATCCATGGTACATGGTTATGGCAGCCCTAGTAAGCAAATACAAATTTATGTCCAAATAAACTACTTGCATGTGAATCTTTGTCTCATGATCTGCTAAAGTAGGACCCAAACTAAGAAGACAGCGTTTCCTTTAGTCTTCACAACAAATTTGAATGGTAGGCTTGAACATCTTTGTTGACAGATTAGAAAAGTGAAACCTAGAAAGATAAAGATAAGGGAAACTTCAAAATCAGTCTTGTTTAAATCCAAGACCCATCCATGCTCTTTTCCACCCACACGGCCCTCCTCTCCCCCATATAGCCTGAAGATGATCCCTCTGGCTGTCTCGTTTAAACAGACTTTGCATGCCATGTGGATTCCAAATTTGGCTGGCCAGGGCAGGACTGCAGCCTGAGGATAGCTCTTCTGTTGATTTAAGTGGAATAAACAGGCCTTGGTCTTGTCTCCTGGAGAGAGCACATGGGGAGTGGCAAGGCCTTGGGCTTGTCTCTAGAGTGCTGTTTATGTGACATCACTGAAAGGTGAAGGAGCGGGTGAATGGGGAAATGTTTTAAATTTCATCATGTACGCTTGGACTCATGGTGGAGGTCAGAGTCCTTTGAAAGTAGGAAAATATGAATTTGAAAAGCAGCAAAATATTGGGAGAATAATGCTTATGGCGAAGGAACTTGACCTCAAATTGGAAAGGACTGAAGGTATGTTCTTTTGTGAAGGAAGAGCAGATGCAAGTGAGTGAGCTCTGGAGAATTTCAAGGAGAAAGAGGAACAGGGGTCACGATATGCTGGGGGCTGGGAGAGTGACTGAGACCCAGGTGAGTGTCTCTAGGAGGAAAAGGAAGCTGGAAACGCAGGCCATTTGGAAAGGAGGCTTGAAGCCTGGTGTTGTAATGTTTCTATGGTAGAAAGATTTATCCCGGTTAGTGGCTCAGGGTACTTAGAGACAGATGTGGCCCTCCTTCAGCAACGTGGCCAGATCATCTGTTTTGCTTTCTCCATAAATATGTCTCTCTGAATGTCGACAGGGAGAGATTTGGAAATAAAACAAAACAAAAAAAACATTTTCTATGAGCATAAAAGGCTTAATTTATCACCAGCTTTTCAACCAAATGAAAATGATTTGCTTTTTAAAAAGACTGTTTGCTGAACAAATGTTTCAAAAACGCAATAGATTATTGCAATTATTGTACCCACTTTAAAAAAAATTTACCAACGGACGGACAGGTGTTCTAAAAATGTTTTCATACATTTCTCTCTGTGAAGGTGGAATCTAAGATGAAATTGCCTGGGAAATGTTTCATGTACAGTAAGGCTGTTTAAGGGAAGGCACAGACTTTTCAAGCTGCTTAGCCGCTGCTCTTTGGGGCTGCACCTGAGGTGAGCTTCTAGGTGTGCTCTGAGAAGTTGCTCTGACATTCTTGCTATTGTATTGACCACAGGGATGATGTTGGTGTTCTCGTCCACATCACAAGGCTCACACTGTAGCAGGACCCAGAGAACAAACACCTCTGAGACCTTAGTGTCAAGAAAAACATATGGAAGGTTTTTGTTTTGTGGATCTTGTAACTCTTGGAAATGACCGCATTTCCCTCTTGTCACTGGGAATCTTAGATTCATGTTTGTGGCTCATGTTTTATAGATGTGTAGCATCCCTGGGGTAAATTTTGTGTGCCAAGTGTGATTTTATTTTATTCCTCTTTCCTCATTTCCCTGTAGTTCTGATTGACTTTACTTATTTTCACCCCATGGTATGGATTTTGTGTTTCATCGAGGTCTTTTAGACTAAGAGGCTGTAGTGGATGTTGTTGTGTGTTGCCTGAATCTCCCTTGAAAAATCAAGGCACTCATCGCTCCAGCTGACCACTGCCTGCTGATGACTCATAGCGTGTGCCTCAGCAGGAGTTGCCCTGTCTTTGTCTAATTGGAGCTGTCTCATCCAAGGGAGGCTAGTCCACTCCCTGGGGGTAGCCTGCATCCAAAGACTGGTTGATGGAGTGGCACAAAGGCCTGGTGGCTGTATTAGTCCATTTTCATACTGCTATGAAGAAATGTTCAAGACTGGGTAATTGATAAAGAAAAAGAAGTTTAATAGACTCATAGTTCCATATGGCTGGGGAGGCCTCACAGTCATGGTGGAAGGTGAAGGAGGAGCAAGACACATCTTGCACGGTGACAGGCAAGAGAGTCTGTGCAGGGGAACTGCCCTCTATAAAACCATCAGATCTCATGAGACTTATTCACTATCATGAGGACAGCATGTGAAAAACCCGCCCTCATGATTCGGTTACCTCCCACTTGGTCCCTCAGGGATGTGGGGATTATGGGAGCTACAATTCAAGATGAGATTTAGGTGGGGACACAGCCAAACTATATCAGTGACCTTGCTTTGATTTAGGATAACTCAGCTTCAGAGCCACCCCAGCCTCACAGCTCCTTGTGAGATCCTCTGAGGATGCTGGTGTAATTGCTCCCAAAGCCTCTGTGCCTGACTCTCCATCTCAAAGCCTGTTTCCTGGGAATCTGAGCAACAGCAGTTGATGCCAGCAGTGGGTTGAGGAAGCAGATTTTAAAATGGGATTTTGGAGCTGGATCCCCCCTAGTCAGATGGTAATGAAAGCCCATTCCTGGTGGTAAATGGAGTCCTGATTGCCACAGGCATGGGGTAGTGTGGTTCTGGCAGAGTAGGGGCCTCAGTGGGGCTGCCAGAGGAAGGGAATGCATGGTGGGCACAAAGTCTAAGGCATTAAACAGTGTAGTCAAACTTTAAAAGTTAGAAATCATAAGGACTATGGGATTGGATGGTTATCAATGGATGGGGCCATCAATATATTGCAGCAAGACAATGAAAGGCTGTGAGTGATCAGTCACCAACTTAAGGCTCAGTGTGGAAACTGGAAGGCATCTCTGACAGCTTTTAAAGAGACTTGCTCTAGGCAGAGGGCAGAAAAAAACCCAGGATTAGACCTGGAACTTATTATGAGAGTAGAGGAACCACTGAGAAGACAGGTCTGGTTTGAAACAGTCAGGGTCCCGATTAGGTTAGGCTCCCTGAGAATTGGGGTGGGACATCTGCATTGATGTACTAAAAAATCCTGTTTCCTAGGCCGGGCACAGTGGCTCATGCCTGTAATCCCAGTACTTTCGGAGGCTGAGACAGGTGAATCGCTTGAGGCCAGGAGTCGGAGATCAGTCTGGCCAACATGGTGAAACCCCATTCCTAGTAAAAATACAAAAATTAGCCAGGCATGGTGGCATGCATCTATAGTCCCAGCTACTGGGGAGGCTGAAGCATGATAATTGCTCAAACCTGGGAGGCAGAAGTTGCAGTAAGCGGAGATCCTGCCACTGCACTCCAGCCTGGGCAACAGAGTAAGACTCCATCTCAAAAAAAAAAAAAAATCCCCTCAACCCTCTGGGGCTGTATGAGCCAACTCTTCCATGTTAAAGATTAGTTCTCCTCCCTTACTCCAAGATAATGCAAAGGCCTCTGTCTTGCAGATAAAATGTCCCCTCTGCCCACCACCCCCAAGATCTACCTCCACCTTCTGTCTTGTCCTTCAGACCAATATATAGGATTCAGTCACAACCTAAGATGGCTGGCTAAGGGATGGGCCAGCAAAGTGAAGAAAGGGACTATATTTTGAAGGAGCTGAAGGACCTAGTCAGCTTGAAACTGCAGGATGTAGGAGAATATGTATGGGACTGGATCCTCAGATGCTTAGAGGTAGAACATAAAATTGGATAAGGAATGGTTTATTGATAGGGGAGCATTTGTCCACGATACAGGAGTAGCCTTCTGGCTAGGAACCTGGGAGACGGTGCTAATACATTGCTAGCATGACGCTTGAAGCTTGGGGAAAGCAAAAGCATACACCAAGTGAAGGAGGAGTCCTAGCACTGCCATGTCAGGGGAAGACAAGAAGGAACAAAGGGCTCAGAGAGGCAGGGCATGGTGGCTCACACCTGTAATCTCAGGCGTGATTGGGAGGCTGAGGCGG
The DNA here is from genome assembly GCF_028858775.2 of Pan troglodytes. NCBI lineage: Eukaryota > Metazoa > Chordata > Mammalia > Primates > Hominidae > Pan > Pan troglodytes. Next base: position 89,936,344 of record NC_072414.2, on the reverse strand, counting down.
GTGGATCACCTGAGGTCTGGAGTTTGAGACCAGGTTGGCCAACATGGTGAAACACCATCTCTATTAAAAATACAAAAAATTAGCTGGGCGTGGTGGCTGGCACCTGTAATCCCAGCTACTTGGGAGGCTGAGGCAGGAGAATCGCTTGAACCCATGGGGTGGAGGTTGCAGTGAACTGAGATTGCGCCATTGCACTCCAGCCTGGGCAACAAGAGTGAAACTCTGTCTCAAGGAAAAAAAAAAGGGCTCAAAGAAGCAGGCATCCTGGAGTGAATATACTATGTATATAATATGTAGGCCCGCCACTCCAAAATCCCATGTTCCAAAAAAAGTACATTAGTTAAAAGATATACATTTTCTTTATTACTGTCATCCTTTGATCTTAAGGCTTCTGTTGCTAATGAAACTTTTGGCATCACTGCTGTTGCTTGAGAACAAACAGATCTTCCTCTGTGAACAATCTCCCATCCTTCAGCATCTTTCCTTTCTATGCAAGAGAAGAAAACAAATCAAGATTTCTTAGATGATAAAAAATACTTGGAAGTCTATAAAATAAAAACATTTCCCAGTTTAACTTCCCTTAAATATAACAGATACACAAACATGAGAACATTTTACCTACCAAGGCCATGAAGGAGTGCCCTGCTGAGAAGGCAGCAGCATATTTGATAAGCTCCATAGTAGCTGTCTTCTGTAAACCATGGCTGATGATAAATACTGTTCTAGAAATGGGCTTGCTGATAGCACTGGGCTGGACGGTGGTGCTTAACCATCAGAGCAAAGCACACCCGACTTTTTTTTTTTTTTGTATTATGAATGTACCCTACAGCACCCAGTCCTAGAAGTATATAGTCAGTAAAGGAGAAATGGTTATTACAATGTACAGAACCAGAAGCTCTTCTGTGGAAAATTTTCTTTTTTTAAAATTATTGTTATACTTTAAGTTTTAGGGTACATGTGCACAACGTGCAGGTTAGTTACATATGTATACATGTGCCATGTTGGTGTGCTGCACCCATTAACTCGTCATTTAGCATTAGGTATATCTCCTAATGCTATCCCTCCCCCCTCCCCCCACCCCACAACAGTCCCTGGTGTGTGATGTTCCCTTTCCTGTGTCCAAGTGTTCTCATTGTTCAATTCCCACCTATGAGTGAGAATATGTGGTGTTTGGTTTTCTGTTCTTGCGATAGTTTGCTGAGAATGATGGTTTCCAGCTTCATCCATGTCCCTACAAAGGACATGAACTCATCATTTTTTATGGCTGCATAGTATTCCATGGTGTATATGTGCCACATTTTCTTAATCCAGTCTATCATTGTTGGACATTTGGGTTGGTTCCAAGTCTTTGCTATTGTGAATAGTGCCGCAATAAACATATGTGTGCATGTGTCTTTATAGCACCATGATTTATAATCCTTTGGGTATATACCCAGTAATGGGATGGCTGGGTCAAATGGTACTTCTAGTTCTAGATCCCTGAGGAATCGCCACACTGACTTCCACAATGGTTGAACTAGTTTACAGTCCCACCAACAGTGTAAAAGTGTTCCTATTTCTCCACATCCTCTCCAGCACCTGTTGTTTCCTGACTTTTTAATGATAGCCATTCTAACTGGTGTGAGATGGTATCTCATGGTGGTTTTGATTTGCATTTCTCTGATGGCCAGTGATGATGAGCATTTTTTCATGTTTTTTGGCTGCATAAATGTCTTCTTTTGAGACGTGTCTGTTCATATCCTTCACCCACTTGTGGATGGGGTTGTTTGTTTTTTTCTTGTAAATTTGTTTGAGTTCATTGCAGATTCTGGATATTAGCCCTTTGTCAGATGAGTAGACTGCAAAAATTTTCTCCCATTCTGTAGGTTGCCTGTTCACTCTGATGGTAGTTTCTTTTGCTGTGCAGAAGCTCTTTAGTTTAATTAGATCCCATTTGTCAATTTTGGCTTTTGTTGCCATTGCTTTTGGTGTTTTAGACATGAAGTCCTTGCCCATGCCTATGTCCTGAATGGTAATGCCTAGGTTTTCTTCTAGGGTTTTTATGATTTTAGGTCTAACATGTAAGTCTTTAATCCATCTTGAATAAATTTTTGTATAAGGTGTAAGGAAGGATCCAGTTTCAGCTTTCTACATATGGCTAGCCAGTTTTCCCAGCACCATTTATTAAATAGGGAATCCTTTCCCCATTGCTTGTTTTGGCAGGTTTGTCAAAGATCAGATAGTTGTAGATATGTGGCATTATTTCTGAGGGCTCTGTTCTGTTCCATTGGTCTGTATCTCTTTTTTGGTACCAGTACCATGCTGTTTTGGTTACTGTAGCCTTGTAGTATAGTTTGAAGTCAGGTAGCATTATGCCTCCAGCTTTGTTCTTTTGGCTTAGGATTGACTTGGCGATGCGGGCTTTTTTGGTTCCATATGAACTTTAAAGTAGTTTTTTCCAATTCTGTGAAGAAAGTCATTGGTAGCTTGATGGGGATGGCATTGAATCTATAAATTACCTTGGGCAGCATGGCCATTTTCACGATATTGATTCTTCCTACCCATGAGCATGGAATGTTCTTCCATTTCTTTGTATCCTTTTTCATTTCATTGAGCAGTGGTTTGCAGTTCTCCTTGAAGAGGTCTTTCACATCCCTTGTAAGTTGGATTCCTAGGTATTTTATTCTCTTTGAAGCAATTGTGAATGGGAGTTCACTCATGATTTGGCTCTCTGTTTGTCTGTTATTGATGTATAAGAATGCTTGTGATTTTTGCACATTGATTTTGTATCCTGAGACTTTGCTGAAGTTGCTTATCAGCTTAAGGAGATTTTGGGCTGAGACGATGGGGTTTTCTAGATATACAATCATGTCATCTGCAAACAGGGACAATTTGACTTCCTCTTTTCCTAATTGAATGCCCTTTATTTCCTTCTCCTGCCTAATTGCCCTGGCCAGAACTTCCAACACTATGTTGAATAGGAGTGCACACCTGACTTTTCTAATGATCAGTATGGTCAGAGCGGGGGTGTCAGAGATGGGTGAATATGCAGAGAGCTGAGGAGGTGATGAATAGAACATGGTGTCTCATAAGGAAAGATGGAGGGAAAACTGGCCAGAGCCTTGCTCAATCTATACGATAGGAGAAATAACATAGTTCTGTATTATGCTTCACTCAGAGGTGGGCAAGTCTTATGTGGTGCACCTGAAGCAGCCCTCCAGATTGGAGAATGTTTCCATAAGTCTCATTGGTAAGAAGTGGATCACATGGGTACCCCTAATTACCAGGGAGATTGGGGCCTTAGCCATCAGGCAACGGGGAATGGTATTGTCATCCTAGGCCAGATCATGGTGAGTCATGCCCTCAGTAGAGTGCATGGTCCTGATATGAAGCCAGGGTTATGCTAGCAAGGAGGCAGGGGAATGGCTGTTAGGCAGGCAAGCACTAGGGCCTGTCACAGAAGCACCCATGGGATCCTGTGGGAATGGGTGAGAATTATTCTGCAAGGAAGGTTTTCCCTCCTTTTCTGCTGTTTTCAAGTTTTCTGACTCCACTTCTAAAGTCAGTATTGCATTATTCACAATGCTGTATTAGAGTGTTATTAACATCCTTTAATAGCGAACATTGCATTATTGGGTTCTCCTAGTGCCAGCCAACCTGAGAGATCACAGCTGCATGTGCGTGTGTATGTGTTTTATCAGTTTCACAGTGGCTTTCATCATGGCTGATTTCTCTAAGGCATATATTGATGTTCTTAATGATTAACTCTAATATGTGTAGGCCAAGAGGGAAAGATTTTCATTGATGACATTGTTTTTTCCTCATTCCCCATGGTTTTCATCAGCTCAGTATAATAATTTTTCTTCTCTACCTCCGGTCTTCCTCCCAGAGCCACTGTGCCTTCTCCAGGTAGAAACAGCCTTCTGTCTCATGACTGACACCCTTCCTTGGTTCCTGTCATCTGTAGCCAGGTATGCTGGGTGCTGGAGAGAGCCCTGGACTTGGAGTCAAAAGACTGCAGTTGGAGCAGAGGATCTTCCCTCAGAAGTTCTGCTGTGGGCTGAGTCGTTTCACCTCTCTGGGCCCCATATGGACCTTTGTAAAACTGAGTGGAGGCGAGGAGGTGGGTGATGTGGAATCTCTGTGATGCCTCGGAGCCATAAGTGTTCATGACACTCCATGTCTGATTCTCCTCAAGGGGATCTTTGTCACTTGTGGTCACATGTCCTGGTTTCCCCAGGGGCATCTACACTATGTCACATGAGGCTAGTTTTTAGTAAGTGCTCTCTGGTTGGTTTCTATGATGTAAGCTTCTCTTCATGTAGCTAAGAGATGATACTTTAAATGGATAAAAAGGGATATTTTTAAAGCTGCTTTCTCAAATTCATCCTGGCTGCATTGCTATGGAACATGGCCCTGGAGCTGGCATTTCACTGTCTATTGACCATGCAACCTGGGGCAAGGGACTTAATTTCAAACAACTCAGGGTCAGGAAGCAAATACCTCATTGGACTAAATGAGAGAGTCCTTGCCTAGAAGGAGCTGGGTGCTTCTTATCCTCATGCCTCTGGCACTGTGCTTCAGACTCCATCCTGACACTTCTCATTCTGCACTGGACTCCCTTGGACTCCCCTGAGGACACACACCACAGCTTACTCATCCATGGTGGCCATGCTTCTCACCCAAGACGGCAGTTCATCAACCACAGTTGACCCATAAAACTTCTGACTTTGCCTTTTTCCCCTCCTTTTCTCTTATGTCCCCTCTGAAGCCTGTTCGCCAACCTCTCTGGGAATTCTAATATCTCCTTCTTGCTCTTTTTATTTAAAATTTTAGGCTCAGTGAATTCCTTTGTTAATTTTAGTTGATGAAACCCCAAACCAGAGACCAACACATGGTAGAGATATCTTTCCGGAGGCAAATGTCTGTGCTTGATTTACATTCAGGCTGGGTTAACACAACACCAGCTGGATGAAAAAAATTTTTAAAAGCTTTAAAAGATGCTATTTCAAAATGCCTAGACATTTGGATTCATTGGACGCAGCCAGGGTGCGGAGTGAGTTTTCCGGAGCTCGGATGCTTCTGACCTTTTTTGCAGGGAAAGGCCATGGTTAGAGTCACTTGTGGCCTTGTCTTCTCCAGTCACTAATTTTTCACTCATCTTTTCCAAGACCTATTTCCCTGCCCTTTAATCATTTTTATTGCATTTCTCTGGCCCATCTCCAGGTCTTGACATCTCTCTTAAAATGTAGAGACCACAAACTGGGTAAGAAACCCTAATGAGGAAGGCAACAATATGGAGTCCATTAGAAGGATTGATTCCCGGCCCCTGCATCTGCTGCTAATTTATCCTAGCTTTTAAAGTCACGTCTAGGAGGCTCCCTTGCTTTGAGACCGTGGTCCTCAATGACCCACCATGCTTTCACTGCTGTGCTGCTTATGGGCCTACTATTCTGCAGCACAGGCCTCCTTGGTTTGGTGTGGCTTCTGATCAGGCTGCCTTGTATTGTATGTGTCTGCTTGGGTGAAGCTCTTCTATTTTTAAAGATCTGCCTGGAATTTAGTCTCACTTAACAATCTACAAACTTTCCATTGCTTTATCAAGCTCAGCAGCAAAAATGCTCAGTGCAGCTCCATACCTGCTGAGCCACACAGAGGGGTCTGGGCTCTCCAGCTCTATCCAGAGTGTGCAATCATTGGGCTGTTCTGGCCCTCACTAGCCACCCATCCCCACCCATCCAGAAGTGTTGCTGCAGGAATTATGTTCATTGGTTCAGGTAGAAAAATACAGCAGCCTCCATAACCTTAGTGACTGGTATGGAAGCAGCCACTATGGATTTGTTAAAAAACAAATGGTGCAAAGTCTGCACTTGGCACTTTCTTATTCTAATATTCAATGAAAGCACAAAGCATGGCTTTAAACCGTCACTCAGGAAAGGCCTGTGTGTGTCAGGAGGGGGGCAGGTAAAGAGGGATTGCTTTACTGAATATTCTACAGAGTTCTCTCCTAAGTCACCCGAGGATGCTGCTTGGAGAATCCAGATGCTGTTTGAGGTGGGGGATTTCCTGAGTGGGTTGTCTCAGGAACAGTCAGGCCCAGGATAAGCCTCACCAACTCAGGGATGTTGGATGCAGAGATTGAGCGTGGGCTCTAGTCCATAAGTCCTAGTCCTCATCAACCCCTCTGGTCTTGTGCCAGCTCTGGGCCTTAGCTTTTTCATCTGCTTCTTAAAAAAGAATTGTAAGTGCCTATTTCTTAAGGTCTTGTGAGGATCAAACAAAACAGTGGATGTTATAGGCTTTTGTATATGCTAAAGGATTCTACATTAAGAGGCAAAGGTTATATTATATAATTACATATATATGTATATATCTATATATAGATCTATTATATATAAGTTTAAATTAAGTTTGGTGGCACGTAGGAGAAGAAAAACCCTACATCAAAAGGGCTGAAACACAATACAAATGTTTCTCTCACATGCAGGTGCAGCAGGTCCATAAATTCATCAGCTTCCCAGGCTGCTTCCACCTTTGCTACATGTGGCCTCATCCTTACAGCCCAAGATGGCTCCTAGGGCTCTAGCCATCACATCCTGGTACCAGAGAGCAAGATGACTGAAGGGGAGGAAAGAGAGCATGTGCTTGTCTCGTGAAGAGATTTCCTGGAAGTTACACAAAACATTTCTGTTTTCAGCTTGTTGACTAGAACATAGTCGTCTGTCATACTTAGTGTGGAGGGTGACCAAAGAGGGAGTGTTTTGTCTGAATAGCATTGCATCCAGCCAGATAGCGAGGGCAAGTAGCTGGAGGGAAGAGGAAGACAGACATTGTAGAGGAAGCTAGCAGTGACTCCCCCCAAGATTATATCCTATTAATAAAAGTAAGAACCTAATTTATGCCATGTGCCTGGGCCTCACAGGGCCATCACACCTCCATGAAACAAAGGGCTTGGCCTCACTCTGGTTTGCTTTTGTCATCTCTGAAACAAGGAGGTTTTACTTCCCCATGTTTCCCAAATGTCCATCATTCAAATCATGCTTCTGCTGTGTAGCCATGTCTACAGCTGTGGTCAATGCTCCTCATCAAGGCCGCTGTCTGTGTACCACTCGTGATTTAATCAGTCCGTTTTCTTCCAGGGGACTCTCCCTTTAAGCTTCTCTCTCTCTCTCTCTCTCTCTCTGTCTATATATATATATATATATATATATATACACACACATGCACATATATATATCTACACACACATATGTAACATATATTTAGAAGCTTAAATATGTATTATATATTCACTCTCTCTCTATATAGAAATTTATATATATATGTATGTATTTCTCTAACACTCCTGCACCCACACTGATCTTCCTATTCAACAAATACGAATGAGGCTTCAGGCACTGAACCTTGATCAGGTCGCTACATCTGACCTGACATTAGGATACTTTTATTTAAGTTTCTAAATGTATAAGTTACATACATTTATATATATACATACATACATAGAGAGATTTCTATATTGAAAAAATATATATTTATATATTGAAATATATATATATATATATATAGAGAGAGAGAGAGAGAGAGATATTTATATATTGAAAAACCCAAGTAAAATAAAAATAAGAAAGTATCCTTAATATCAGGTGAGATGTAGTGACCTGATCAAGGTTCAGAGCCTGAAGCCTCATTCCTGTTTGTTGAAGAGGAAGATCAGTGTGTGGTGTGGGGGTGTTAGAGAAATAGCATCAGCAAACTGGAACTCTCTTCTTGCCCTAATAAGCAGGACTGAAAGTGTTCTCCCTATGTAATTTACTTTCTTTTACATTTAAAATGAAGTTCAAATATATTTTAAATTTAAAGTGAAGACTTAATTTGATGTCACGTCACCTTCCACTGAAGTTATCTCACTTTTTGCAGTGATGCAGCCCCCACCAGTTAGGATTCATTCTACTCTACGATTTCCAAGTTTCTAAGAAACTTAGAAAACTTACATTAGGAGTTTTAAAGGCATGATGTTCGTGCCTGTAAGTGAATTGGGCCCAAATACTGCTGTGCAGCCTCAGGCATTTTCCAAAGGGAACCCCGGCCTTTGGGGTTGTCATGAGGTGCAGAGCCCTGGATGGTCCCTTGAAGTTCCCCTGATCCAGCTGCAAGGGAGCTGGTAGGAGCCTGAGCTCAGATCAGGGAGAGGAGAAAGCCAGGTGTGGGGCGGTCCCTTCAACAGGATGGCCTGTTTTCATCAGAGCTGGAGGCTAAGGAGAAGGGCAAGCTTCCAGTTCAGAAGAGAACATCTCTTGAAGGCCAAAGACTGCCTTGAGATACTGTGGCTGCAGCAAGGCTCCCTGCAGCCCCCGCGTGGCTGCCTCCCACTGTCAGCCGCTTCCCCATATGGACCCTCACAGACTGAACAAATCTGAGTGACCTCGGAGATGCCTGAAGGCACCTAGCTCTGTTTATTTCATGGCACATTTTAAAGAGCCCCAGGAACTGGAGATAGAGCCCACTGGGAGGGGAGTCTGTTTTGGACATTGTTTTCTTGATTTTCATCTTCTGTGAATTACTCTTCTAGTTGATCTTTTCTAGTACTTAAAAGTAGCTATTGGTCTCCCTGTCAAATCCAGTAAGAAACAGGGATCCCCAAGCACTTGGGTAAGGAAGTCCATTGTTGGGTTAAGACTTGAGCTGCCAAGAAACTCAGACACAGATCCACGAACCTTTTTACATGTGGGGATTGGTGTAATTGGCTTAACTGGCTTGATGCTGACTGGCAGCACCTTCAGGGAAGAATCTTACTGGGGTTCCACCTCAATGTGTGCATTGGGATGGGCTGTAGGAGGGTGCCTTAGGGGCAGTTGCAGTGATGTGTTGGAAGCATGGGATAGGGGTATCCCTGTGGGAGCCAAGGGACACTGAGTCCATGTAGGGGAGGGGTGATGGGGCCATGTGGGGTAACAGGAGGATGAATGGGGTGAGAGGTAGAGCTTTGTAGCTAAGGACACTGACATTTGGTGCATGGGACATAACGTTCACATATGGTGAGGCAGGTCTAGATTTGGGAACGTGCCTGTGGTACATGCTGCCTTGCAGAGGGGAAGGAAGAAGTGAGAGAGAAGATGGTGGGTGCAGAGAAGCATGAGGCTGAGGCCAGGCACAGCCCCTCCTGTCAGCCTTATCTAAGAGAAATGTGTGGCCCTGCAGTGAGGGCCCTGCAGTCAGCACCTGCAGTGGTGCTGCCACGGTGCCTGCTCTGCATAGCCCACCTGCCCTGGAGCCAGGGCCAACACATTTGGGAAAGGCTGGATTCCATGAGCTTCTTGACTGATGCTCTTTTCCAGCTTTACCTGCTTATGTGCTTCCTGGATCTCCAAGAATTATAGCACACGGACTTAGCCTCAGGGTCTGTGCTTTTTTTCTGGGACATCTGACGCTTGAACACAATTAAAATAAAGCATTTGCTCACCTCTGAGAGGACCCCACTTTTCATTCATTCATCCATTCATTCATTCACTCATTCATTCACTCAAACATTTGCTGAGCACCAACTCTCAGCACTAGGGAAATAACAATAGAGAAAATCATCATCTTTCTCCTCAAAAACTCCCATTTTCAAAGAACTGTTAAATTTATGACTAAAAACAAGTGGATAAGCGGAATAGGAGCCAATAAAATTCCAAGGGCATTCCAGGGTAGTTCAGAGGAAAAAGGTCAGCTCTGCTGGGGACTGGCCAGAGATTCTGCAGAGGACCAACAAGGAGTGGGTGTGGGGACTCATCCAGGAGGAGAGAGGAGCAGTTGAGAGAAAGGCATGGGCAAGTCACTGGGGCAGGCAGGAGCATGGAACCTTGCAGATCATCAAGTTGCCCTATGTGGCTGGAGCACAGACGAGTTGGATGGTAGGAGAAGATGCTACATAACTGTCTGGAACTGGCTTCTAGCAGCATGGGGGCCTGTGCAAGGGAAGCTGGGCATTACCCAGCAGGTCAACTGTTGCCAGTAGTATTAGTCTGTTCTCATACTGCTATAAAGAAATACCTGAGACTGGGTAATTTATAAAGAAAAGAGGTTTAACTTGCTCACATTTCTGTAGCAAGCATGGCTGGGGAAGCCTCAGGAAACTTACAATCAAGGAAGAAGGCAAAGGGGAAGCCTGCATGTCTTACACGGCTGCAGCAGGAGGAAGACAGAAAAGGGGGAGGTGCTGCACACTTTTAAACAACCAGATGTTGTGATAACTCACTATTATGAGAATAGCACCAAAGGGGAAATCCACCCCCATGATCCAGTCATCTCCCACCAGGCCCTTCCTCCAACACTGGGGATTATAATTTGACATGAGATTAGGGAAGGGACGTAAACCCAAACCATATCATTCTACCCCTTGCCCCTCCCAAATCTCATGTCCTTCTCACATTTCAAAATACAATCATGCCTTCCCAACATTCCCCCGTAGTCTTAATTCATTCCAGCATTAACTCAGAAGTCCAAAGTCTAAAGTCATCTGAGACAAGGCTAGTCTCTTCTACCTATGAGCTTGTAACAATCAAAAACAAGTTCGTTACTTCCAAGATACAGTGGGGGTATAGGAATTGGGTAAATACTCCTTTTCCCAAAGGGAGCATGAGTGAGCCTTGTGGTGGTGGTACTGCTAGGTATGTTGATTGTGGTGGTGGTTATAGGAAGCTACACATGAGCTGAAGGTACACACACATGCACACACACACACTGCATGCACATACAAAGTTGAATTACACCAATGTCAATATCCTGGCTTTTATATTGAAATATCAGGAGTGGCTGGGTAAAGGGTACGGGGGACCTCTCTGTACACTTCTTGGCAAATTCCTATGAATATCTATTTCAAAGTAAAAAGTTTTAAAACTGTGTGGCCTCTTGTGTGGGAGACTAGCCAGTGCCAGATATGCCTGTGATGCAGTCAGGTGCTCAATTAAGTGGGCTGCAGATACAAGTGGAATTCTCTAACTCAGCTTTATCCCGGAGTACAGCTGAGGTTTTCAATTCCACCTCTGATTCCTGTGACATATTTCTCAAGTCATTCATATTCTTTGATGAGGAAAGGGCTGTGACTACATGTCAGTCTCTGAGAACCAGCTCCCTGGACCTCAGGCCTTTAGAACAGGAACCAGTTCCGGAGAGAAACTTGAATTATGCCTTTGCAATTCCTGAACATCTGGGTCTGGACCCACAAACAGGGTTGGCTCATGAGGGAGTAAAAACTTTCTCAGGGAATGAAAAAGTTTTGGACAGAACGTCCCAAAAAGCCCATGGTGTCCTCTGATTCGACCAAATCCTTCAGAATAAATAAGACTTTAGCTGCCCTTGGAAACAGCCAGAAAAAAAAAAAGGTGGGGGAGGGCAGTTATAGACAATGGTGAGATTAAGAAAAAAAAGCACTGAGAAGCCAGGTACCTCCTGGGATAATAAAAATACAATAAAAATGCAGCAACACACACGAAAATCACATTCTGCTTTAGAATCATATTTGTATCAGCAAAGATGACATCTCTTATCTGTTTTAAATTAGAAAAATCAACTCTGCAAGTGAAGGTTTGAAGCTCTTGTGTTTCAAGTTCAAACCTCACTTTAAACTTGGTCGGCCCCCAGTGCAACTTGCAAAAGGAGCTGGAGAAATCTTAGAATTCTGAGAGGCCCATGGGAGGGATGCATGTTTTCTCACTCTTGTGGTTATCGTTGGTGCCAGTCTGAACACCTTGATCTCGAAGCAATTTGTCGGAGCCCTGGTTCTCCCACCATCTGTCTACATGCCAATTGTCTTGAGGAGATTTACACACGAAGCAAATCCAATTAAATGAAGAGACTGCCCCTGGCAGCTCTAAGCATTTCTAACACAGGAAGGCCACGCTCTGGAATCCAGCGGGCATTCCCGAATCATGGCTGATTATCAGGTATTTCATCAAACAATTTCCAGTTTGCCAGCAAACCACAGGCTGACAAGACAAAGGCAGGGGTCAGTGTGATTCTAAGATGGTGCTTCAATGTTCATATTTCATTCATGACAAGCATTGCATGCATTAGAGTACAGTTTCCTTAGGAATTCAAGAGTAATTTGAACCATTCAATCTCCAGAACCAAAATAACACAAATAAGAGCAAGGGAGATAAAAGGTTTCCCAAAGAACTTTCTTTTTCTCAGAAGGTCGATAGGAGTTAGAATTATAGTCTGAAAAGATTAAGCGACACAACTTTCAATTTCCCATTCATCCAGGAAACCCTGCCTCTTCATCCAACACAATTCAGAAAACTTAAAACCGGCCAAATGTGTCTAACTAAAAATGAAGGCTGGACACGATGGCTCATGCCTGTAATCCCTGCATTTTGGGAGGCCAAGGCGGGAGGATCACTTCAGCCCGGGAGTTAGAGACCAGTCTGGGGAATACAGGAAAACCCTGTTTCAACTAAAAACTAAAAATAAATTGTGGGGTGTGGTGGTGAGTGCCTGTTGTCCCAGCTACTCCAGAGGCTGAGGTGGGAGGATTACTTGAGCCCAGGAGTTTGAGGCTGCAGTGAGTTATGACTGAGCCACTGCACTCCAGTCTGGACAACAGAGGGAGACTGTCTCAGAAAAATTAAAAATATAAAAATAAAAATAGGGCCAGGTGCAGTGGCTCATGCCTGTAGTCCCAGCACTTTGGGAGGCCTAGGCGGGCAGATCGCAAGGTCAAGAGATCGAAACCATCCTGGCCAACATGGTGAAACCCCATCTCTACTAAAAATACAAAAATTAGCTGGGCGTGGTGGTGCGTACCTGTCTACTCAGCTACTTGGGAGGCTGAGGCAGGAGAATTGCATGAACCCGGGAGGCGGAGGTTGCAGTGAGCTGAGCTTGTGCCACTGCACTCCAGCCTAGGGACACAGCGAGACTCTGTCTCAAAAAAAAATTAATAAAAATAAAGAGCTTTGTGAAGATCAGGCCCCCAGGGACCAGCTGGGATGCTGACTTGGTGAGGCAAGTGTGGGTGGGGGTGACTCTGGATGTGCTGGTGTTTGCAGGAGTGAGCAGCCACCATTCCTTCCAAGTTGACCTTCTGGGGCTCAGGGTCTCCAGCTAGTGGCTCTCAGGGGGTGCTTCACAGCTCCCTGAAAAATGGAAGTTCTTACTCTGGGAGTGGGGACTGTGTGTTCCTTTGCGGGCGGCTGTTGTAGATGGGTGTGCAAGCCTTTTGAGGGCCCTGTGGTTTCTGGGCGTATAGATCCTTCTTCCTTGCTATGAGCCTGCACCCCCAAGGGATACCTCACGTGCCTCGGGCCCCACTCAGGGAAAACAGGTACCAGCCTCAGCTTCCTCCCTGCTGGGTTGAAAGGCAAGGTCTGAGCCTAAGCCACCAGTGGCATCTTTGTGCCTGCCACTCAAGTTATTTGAAGCGAATGAGCCACAGAAGCAGAAATGCCTGTGTTCCTGATTGTTTATTAATGGGGCACAGCAGCAAGTTCGTTTCCATCTGGAATTATTAGCACCACCAGTTGCCATTCTTTTTTCCCCTCAGGGAACTGTTTAAGACCCAGGATCAGGCCAGTGCGCATTCCAGGGGCAGGCTAAAAGCAGCAACAAATAGGAGAGAAAAAAATAATATAGTTTTACCCAGTCACCACCACGCAACTGGGCTGGGAATCCATGAAGCCGGAGTGGGAGCTCGCGCTGCGCTTCCTGGGTCAGGCGGCGGCCCAGCGGCCGGGATCTGCGCGCTCTGCGGGCCTGGTCGCGTGCTGACCGCCGGGCCACTGTGGAGCGGGAGCCCAACTCCTCCTGGCCACTGGGCTTCCTTAGCGTTCTGGGCCCGGAAAGGCCAAGGATCTAGGGGAGGGTGATAAGGCGATGCCCCTTGAAAGCACAAGGATGCAGCTCAGGACAGCGGGTGGGAGTGAGAGGTGACAGCGTGCTGGCAGTCCTCACAGCCCTTGCTCGCTCTCGGCGCCTCCTCGGCCTTGGCGCCCACTCTGGCTGCGCTTGAGGAGCCCTTCAGCCCCCCGCTGCACTGTGGGAGCCCCTTTCTGCACTGGCCAAGGCCGGAGCCGGCTCCCTCAGCTTGCGGGGAGGTGTGGAGGGAGAGGCGCAGGCGGGAACCGGGGCTGTGCGTGGTGCCTGCGGGCCAGCGCGAGTTCCGGGTGGGCGTGGGCTCGGCGGGCCTCGCACTCGGAGCGCCCGGCCGGCCCCGCTAGCCCTGGGCAGTGAGGGGCTTAGCACCTGGGCCAGCAGCTGCTGTGCTCGACTTCTCACCGGGCCTTAGCTGCCTTCCCACGGGGCAGGGCTCGGGACCTGCAGCCCGCCATGCCTGAGCCTCCCCTCTCTCTCTGTGGGCTCCTGTGCCGCTGGAGCCTCCCCGACGAGCGCCGCCCCCTGCTCCAGGGCGCCCAGTCCCATCGACCACCCAAGGGCTGAGGAGTGCAGGCCCACGGCGCGGGACTGGCAGGCAGCTCCACCTGCGGCCCCGGTGCAGGATCCACTGGGTGAAACCAGCTGGGCTCCTGAGTCTGGTGGGGAGTTGGAGAACCTTTATGTCTAGCTGAGGGATTGTAAATACACCAATCGGCACTCTGTATCTAGCTCAAGGTTTGTAAACACACCAATCAGCACCCTGTGTCTAGCTCAGGGTTTGTGAATGCACCAATCCACACTCTGTATCTAGGTACTCTGGTGGGGAAGTGGAGAACCTTTGTGTCCAGCTCAGGGACTGTAAATGCACCAATCAGCACCCTGTCAAAACGGACCAATCAGCTCTCTGTAAAACAGACCAATCGGCTGTTTGTAAAATGGACCAATCAGCAGGATGTGGGTGGGGCCAGGTAAGAATAAAAGCAGGCTTCCCCCCCCCCCATCCCACCCCCCACGCGCTAGCGGTGGGAACGCGCTGGAGTCGCTTTTGAGGTTAAGAAAGCTTTGTTCTTTTGCTGTTTGTAACAAAACTTGTTGCTGCTCGCTCTTTTGGGTTCTCACTGCGTTTATGAGCTGCAACACTTACCACAAAGGTCTGTAGCTTCACTCCTGAAGCCAGCGAGACCACGAATCCACCGGGAGGAACGAACAACTCCAGATGTGGTGCTTTAGGAGCTATAGCACTCACTGTGAAGGTCTGCAGCTTTGCTCTTGAGCTAGCTAGACCACGAACCCACCAGAAGGAAAAAACTCCGAACACATCTGAGCATCAGAAGGAACAAACTCTGGACACGCCGCCTTTAAGAACTGTGATATTCACTGCGACGGTCCGCGGCTTCATTCTTGAAGTCAGACCAAGAACCCACCAATTCTGGATATAGGTAATGCTAGCAGGGACTGTCTGGATTTACGGCTCGGAGTTGGTTAGTTGTTCAGGGTGGTTCAAAGGTGAGCTAAAGGCTTGGCTGCCAGCTGTCCTGGTTTGCCTGGGATGGAGGGGTGTCTGGGACGGGATACTAGAACGTGCTCAAAGGGGTACCGTCCTGGGTACTGTGGGCTACCCTACAAGTCGTTTACTTAGATTTTATTGTTTCCTCTTTAGTAATCTCTGCTCCCTGCCGGAGCTCCTCATTGTGTTTGGCCGTTATGATTTGGTAAAATTTGATTGCTCTGGAAACTGATTCCACATGTGCGATGTGAGCAGGAAAAAAAAAAAAAAAAAACCATAGATGAATCTTATGGTGCCTGCCTTTAAAATATTGATTGCAAGCACCGCTGCCTAGAAGCTGTGGGTCCTCAGGGAAGTTAACCTCTGTGCTCAGGTTTCCTGTCTTGAGAAACGAGGATCGCAGTACCGGATCCTGTATGGATTCTTTCTGTGTCCCAGGCACTGTCCCTAGCTTCATCAGCCCTGAGGAACAGAGGCTTGCCACCTAGCTAGCCTCTGTGCAGACTTGCTAGCTCTGTGTTCACGACTCTGCGTTCTGCCTGTGAAAAGTGCTTGCTTGACACTGTGCTGGACTCGTTAAATGTGCCACTGACAGTGAGCCACAGCCGCGGCATGCCACCTGGCTCTGCAGACAGTCCTCCTCTTAATTGTGTCAGAATAACTGAAAAAGTTAACATTTGGGGCTATTTCCTCTATTGAAGAAACTGTGTTATACAATATCTTGATCTTTCAGGGAATACTGTTTAAAAAAAAAAAAACAACTTTTGGCCTGGTGCATTGGCTTATACCTTTAATTTAAGCATTTGGAGAGGCCAAGGTGGGAGGATAGCTTGAAGCCAGGAGTTCACGATCAACCTGGGCAACATGGCAAGACTGCGTCAATTAAATTTCTAAAGTGGTGTGTGCCCATAGTCCTGGTTACTCAGGGAGGCTGAGGCGGGAGGATCACTTGAGCCCAGTCAGCCATTACTGCACCTCTGCACTCCACCCTGGGTGATAGAGCAAGACCTTGTCTCTCAAAATATTCTTAAAAAAATTTTTTAAGCTAAAAATACTATTTTTCCAAAGCTGCATAATAAGAGCCATAATTCTCTGTCCCTAGCTAGGTCTGGGGAGGAGAAGCCCCCTTCAGGGAAGCAGGCAGAGCCTCTCAAGCACCCTGCGGCCTCTAGAGAGCTCAGTGTAACAGCAGGACCACGTGGCTCCATCTGCCGAATTGTTCTCCTGATAGCGCTCCCTTTTAATTGGGATCACCCCAGGGGATTAGACCCCACTTGATGGCTTTCTGGGATTCTGAACCAGGTACAATTCCCTTTAATTGGCTCCTGGTGTGGGCTGCAGGCTTCTTTATAGCCAAGGACAGGTGGGACGTGCCATTTGCTCCCACTGGTCTCCCACTCCCTGCCCTGAGAAGCTGGAGCCCACCTTGTGTTGAGTGGGATGCAGAGGGCTTTGTACTTCGCCTCATTTCACGGAAGTTACCCAGTTTCTCATATTCCTGGAGGCACTTGTGGACTTCGTCTCAACCTCTTCTGGTGAGCAGCTCTCCTGGCTCCTATCACTTACCTAGTTGCATCATGGGGTCTTGGCTTCCCCTGCACAGTTAAAGGAAGAGAGTGGGCCATTAAGAAATGCCCCCCACCACCGCCGTTTTGTGTCTTTTTTTTTTGAGACATAGTCTCGCTCTGTCGCCCAGGCTGGAGTGCAGTGGTGCGATCTCGGCTCACTGCAACCTCCGCCTCCCAGGTTCAAGCAATTCTCTCCCTCAGTCTCCCAGGTTCAAGCAATTCTCTCCCTCAGTCTCCCAAGTAGTTGGGGTTGCAGGCACCTGCCACCACGCCTGGCTATTTTGTATATTTTTAGTAGTTTGACCTTCTTGGCCAGGCTGGTTTTGGAACTCCTGACCTCGTGATCCACCTGCCTCGAACTCCCAAAGTGCTGTGATTACAGGCATGAGCCACCGCGCCCGGCCAGAAATGCCCACATTTGTAAAGTTGGTTGCTGCTAGGGTCCAACTGTGCTATCAACATTCACCAATGAGGTCTGGGAATGGGAACTTGTGTTTAAGCAGACTCCTTAAGTGCAAAGACTGCCCATGTTTAACCATACTACTTTTCTGATAACAAAGCTGAAATTTTCATTTTTTTTTTTTGATTTGACATGAGCTATTCCTATTTTAATTAAACTGGATTGTGTCCTGGAGTTTTCACTTTCCCATAATTCACTTTTTTTTGGTTCTAAAGTTTTCTCTAATTTTGAAATTAATAGAAAAAACAACAGACATAAAATATTTTACTTAGTCACAGTGATACGTCTATTTTTGTATTCATTCACCTCCCCTCTCCCTACACAAGAAACCTCCAGCACATTCCTACTTTCTGGAATGAAAATAGCTCTGAGAAGTATGGATTTTGAGGTTCAACATCTGCACTTTTATTTCTTTTTCCATTGTAAAAACAAACGCTCTCTAAAAATTGATGTCAAACACAGTCTTCGGGCTGATGAAATACAGTAAGCCTGAGAACTAATAAGGCAACTAAATGGAGCTGTTTTATTTAACAGAAAGCACACTGATTTTCCTTACGAGCTGGATTCCCCAGAGGAAAATGTTTGTAATCAGATTTGACTCTAGGATTAAGAGGGCAAGGTGCGACCCTCTTAGGAGGGTCTTTGAGACAGGGTCTTTCTTACTTTGTGGCCCAGGCTGGAGTGCAGTGGTGTAATCTCGGTTCACTGCAACCTCCGCCTCCCAGTTCAAGCCATTCTCGTGCCTCAGCCTCCTGAGTAGCTGGGATTACAAGTGCACACCACCACTCCCAGCTAATTTTAGTAGAGACAGGGTTTCACCATGTTGGCCAGGCTGGTCTCAAACTCCTGATCTCAAGTGATCTGCTTGCCTCAGCCTCCTAAAGTGCTGTTATTACAGGCGTGAGCCACTACACCTGGCCCACCTTGTAGGCTTTGTGGGCCAGTTGGAATTTGGCTGTTGCAGTGTGAAAGTAGCAATAGATAATATGTAAGTGAATGGGTGTGACTGCATTCCAATAATTATTTATGGATGCTGAATTTTGAATTTAATATAATGCCCATGTGTCATGAAATAGTCTTTGGATTTTTTCAGCTATTTGCAAGTGTAGAAACTATTCTTAGCTCTCAGGCTGTACAAAAATGGGCAATGGGCTAAGTGGGGCTGTGAGCTGTCATTTGCAAGATCTTGCACTTGAATATTTCTCTTACAGGGGACATGGTATGGCTGCTGATGGTGGCCTTATGGTATACAACTAACAAATACTCAGTTAAATGAGTAAATAGATTATAATTAAAATGGAAGCAAGAACTAAAAGTGATTCTGAATATTTCATCAGAAAACCTATTGCTTTCCCTTTTTTGTTAGGTTCATCTAGTGTTAAGTTAGAAGAGCATTATGAAGAGGCATGGCCAACATTTTTGTTTTCAAAATTATACTTTTTATGATGTGTACTAGGAATTAACAGAAGCAGTTAGCACAATTAATTTTTTACAATTATTTTACAATTTTTTCCTAGTACAATCTGTTAAAAATTTGATAAAAACATTCTCCCACACCCCACCACTCCAACCGGGATGTGAATTTGCTGGTTGTTCAAGGTGGGATCTGGCTGCTGTGCCCAGGTAGGTTAGGAATCTAAAGCTCTAATTCATCTTCTTGGAGGTATTGGACACTATACATTCATGTTTTTGAACTTTATACTAAAGGATGCTTCTCAAATGCTTACACCATTTACTTCTTTTAAAATTAAAAACTTGAGGCTGGGTGCGGTGGCTCATGCCTGTGATCCTAGCACTTTGGGAGGCTGAGGCAGGTGGATCACTTGAGGTCAGGAGTTTAAGACCAGCCTGGCCAACATGGTGAAACCCCATTTCTACAGAAAAAAAAAATACAAAAAAAAAAAACACACTCAGGCGTGGTGGCAGGTGCCTGTAGTCCCAGCTACTCAGGAGGCTGAGGCAGGAGAATCGCTTGAGCCCAGGAGGCAGACATTGCAGTGAGCCAAGATTGTGCCATTGCACTCCAGCCTGGGCGACAGAGTGAGAATCAATAAAATTAAAAACTTGAAGCCAGGCATGGTGGCATGCTCTTGTATTCCCAGCTACATAGGAGCTTCTCCCAGCTGGTGGGAGAAGATCGCTTGAGCCTGGGAGGTCAAGGCTGCAGTGAGCTATGATCTCTCCACTCCAGCCTGGATGAGAGGGCAAGCCCCTGTCTCTAAAAATGAAAAAAAAAAAAAAAAAAAGAGAAACAATCATTCAAAATGGTTGTAAAACCATCAAGAAATTGGTATGCTGGTATCATCTTCAATATGCCATGGGAAACTGATATTGAAGATAATGGAATTTACAACTTCACCTGTGAATTTTGAATTAATAGTTTTGAAAATGGCTGTTTTAAAATTCCTGGCAGGGCCGGGTGCGGTGCTTTGCGCCTATAATCCCAGCACTTTTGGAGGCTGAGGCAGGCAGATCACTTGAGGTCAGGAGTTCGAGACCAGCCTGGCCAACATCATGAAACACCATCACTATTAAAAATACAAAAATTAGCTGGGTGTAGTGGCGTGCACCTGTAGTCCCACCTACCTGGGAGGCTGAGGCAGGAGAATCACTGAAACCAGAGAGGCAGAGATTACAGTGAGCCAAGATCGCACCACTGCACTCCAGCCTGGGTGACAGAGCCAGACTCGATGTCTCAAAAAAAAATAAAATAAACAAATAGAATTCCTGGCAGTTTTTTATGATGTATCACAACGTCATATTTCTTATATTTTGTAGAAGGATTTGTCTTTATTTTTCTTCTGTCTTACATTTTTCTTTTAGATTTTTGCTAAGCCTTTATTTTTTCATTTATTTATTTTTAAGGGACTGCAGCTCCTTGACTGCAAAGTAACAACTGTTGAAACCGGAAGTTTTCTGTTTGTTAAAATCCAGTAGCTTGTTAGCCCTGTTGTTTAAATACTGGATTTTTCTTTGAAATTTCACAAATATCTTAGGAATGACTGGAACATTTGTGTTCTTAACACTGAGGAAATTCTTGTGTAGACAAATGAGGCCAGATGGAGGGTGCAGCAGAGAGCTTAATATCCTCTTGGAATGGAAGGGGGGCCACACTAAAACATGCACCAGGCCTTCAAGGGGCCGCTATTTTCCAGTATACACATGTAAGAGGCATGTTTCTTTTTTCCTTGATTGGGGCCGAGGGTAACTTTCGTGTCAGAAGTGAGTGCTAAGTGGCTGAGTAGGTTTGGGAAAGGCTTAGTGATCCAGCTTATTTATAGACAATCCCATTATAATATTTATGATCATTGATTTTTAAAAATTACTGGACCTCTTAAAAATGGTTGGATATGAGACTGGTATATACTGAAGCTCATAGTTTTCTCTTTTTAAAGAGATAGTGTCTCTCTCTGACGACACACAGGCTGGAGTGCAGTGGCACTGTCAGAGCTCACTGAATCCTCAAACTCCTGAGCTCAAGCGATCTTCCCACCTCAGCCTTCTGTGTAGCTGGGACCACGGGTGTGTGCCACCATGCTTGGCTAATTTTTTAATTTTTTCTTTTTTGTAGAGAGGGAGTCTTGCTATGTTGCTCAGGCTGGTCTTTTTTTAAAAAAATTTTTATTATACTTTAAGTTTTAGGGTACATGTGCACAATGTGCAGGTTAGTTACATATGTATACATGTGCCATGCTGGTGTGCTGCACCCACTAACTCGTCATCTAGCATTAGGTATATCTCCCAATGCTATCCCTCCCCCCTCCCCCCACCCCACAACAGTCCCCAGAGTGTGATGTTCCCCTTCCTGAGTCCATGTGTTCTCATTGTTCAGTTCCCACCTATGAGTGAGAATATGTGGTGGTTGGTTTTTTGTTCTTGCGATAGTTTACTGAGAATGATGATTTCCAGTTTCATCCATGTCCCTACAAAGGACGTGAACTCAACATTTTTTATGGCTGCATAGTATTCCATGGTGTATATGTGCCACATTTTCTTAATCCAGTCTATCATTGTTGGACATTTGGGTTGGTTCCAAGTCTTTGCTTTTGTGAATAGTGCCACAATAAACATGTGTGCATGTGTCTTTATAGCAGGATGATTTATAGTCCTTTGGGTATATACCCAGTAATGGGATGGCTGGGTCAAATGATATTTCTAGTTCTAGATCCCTGAGGAATTGCTACACTGACTTCCACAGTGGTGGAACTAGTTTACAGTCCCACCAACAGTGTAAAAGTGTTCCTATTTCTCCACATCCTCTCCAGCACCTGTTGTTTCCTGACGTTTTAATGATTGCCATTCTAACTGGTGTGAGATGGTATCTCATGGTGGTTTTGATTTGCATTTCTCTGATGGCCAGTGATGATGAGCATTTTTTCATGTGTTTTTTGGCTGCATAAATATCTTCTTTTGAGAAGTTTGTCTGTTCATGTGCTTTGCCCACTTTTTGATGGGGTTGTTTTTTTCTTGTAAATTTGTTTGAGTTCATTGTAGATTCTGGATATTAGCCCTTTGTCAGATGATTAGATTGCAAAAATATTCTCCCATTTTGTAGGTTGCCTGTTCACTTTGATGGTAGTTTCTTTTGCTGTGCAGAAGCTCTTTAGTTTAATGAGATCCCATTTGTCAATTTTGGCTTTTGTTGCCATTGCTTTTGGTGTTTTAGACATGAAGTCCTTGTCCATGCCTATGTCCTGAATGGTAATGCCTAGGTTTTCTTCTAGGGTTTTTATGGTTTTAGGTCTAATGTTTAAGTCTTTAATCCATCTTGAATTGATTTTTGTA
Organism: Pan troglodytes; assembly: GCF_028858775.2. Lineage (NCBI taxonomy): Eukaryota > Metazoa > Chordata > Mammalia > Primates > Hominidae > Pan > Pan troglodytes. The sequence continues at coordinate 89,914,194 of NC_072414.2, read as the reverse complement.
TAAGGTGTAAGGAAGGGATCCAGTTTCAGCTTTCTATATATGGCTAGCCAGTTTTCCCAGCACCATTTATTAAATAGGGAATCCTTTCCCCATTGCTTGTTTTTCTCAGGTTTGTCAAAGATCAGATAGTTGTAGATATGTGGCATTATTTCTGAGGGCTCTGTTCTGTTCCATTGGTCTGTATCTCTTTTTTGGTACCAGTACCATGCTGTTTTGGTTACTGTAGCCTTGTAGTATAGTTTGAAGTCAGGTAGTGTGATGCCTCCAGCTTTGTTCTTTTGGCTTAGCATTGACTTGGTGATGCGGGCTCTTTTTTGGTTCCATATGAACTTTAAAGTACTATTTTCCAATTCTGTGCAGAAAGTCATTGGTAGCTTGATGGGAATGGCATTGAATCTGTAAATTACCTTGGGCAGTATGGCCATTTTCACGATATTGATTCTTCCTACCCATGAGCATGGAATGTTCTTCCATTTGTTTGTATCCTCTTTTATTTCCTTGAGGAAATAAAAGTGGTTTGTAGTTCTCCTTGAAGAGGTCCTTCACATCTCTTGTAAGTTGGATTCCTAGATATTTTATTCTCTTTGAAGCAATTGTGAATGGGAGTTCACTCATGATTTGGCTCTCTGTTTGTCTGTTGTTGGTGTGTAAGAATGCTTGTGATTTTTGTACATTGATTTTGTATGCTGAGACTTTGCTGAAGTTGCTTATCAGCTTAAGGAGATTTTGGGCTGAGAAAATGGGGTTTTCTAGATATACAATCATGTCATCTACAAACAGGGACAATTTGACTTCCTCTTTTCCTAAGTGAATACCCTTTATTTCCTTCTCCTGCCTAATTGCCCTGGCCAGAACTTCCAACACTATGTTGAATAGGAGTGGTGAGAGAGGGCATCCCTGTCTTGTGCCTGTTTTCAAAGGGAATGCTTCCAGTTTTTGCCCATTCAGTATGATACTGGCTGTGGGTTTGTCATAGATAGCTCTTATTATTTTGAAATACATCCCATCAATACCTAATTTATTGAAAGTTTTTAGCATGAAGGGTTTTTGAATTTTGTCAAAGGCCTTTGCTGCATCTATTGAGATAATCATATGGTTTTTGTCTTTGGTTCTGTTTATATGCTGGATTACATTTATTGATTTGTGTATATTGAACCTGCCTTGCATCCCAGGGATGAAGCCCACTTGATCATGGTGGATAAGCTTTTTGATGTGCTGCTGGATTTGGTTTGCCAGTATTTTATTGAGGATTTTTGCATCAATGTTCATCAAGGATATTGGTCTAAAATTCTCTTTTTTGGTTGTGTATCTGCCCAGCTTTGGTATCAGGATGATGCTGGCCTCATAAAATGAGTTAGGGAGGATTCCCTCTTTTTCTATGGATTGGAATAGTTTCAGAAGGAATGGTACCAGTTCCTCGTTGTACCTCTGGTAGAATTCGGCTGTGAATCCATCTGGTCCTGGACTCTTTTTGGTTTGTAAGCTATTGATTATTGCCACAATTTCAGCTCCTGTTATTGGTCTATTCAGAGATTCAACTTCTTCCTGGTTTAGTCTTGGGAGAGTTTACGTGTCAAGGAATTTATCCATTTCTTCTAGATTTTCTAGTTTATTTGCGTAGAGGTGTTTGTAGTATTCTCTGATGGTAGTTTGTATTTCTGTGGGATCAGTGGTGATATCCCCTTTATGATTTTGTATTGCGTCTATTTGATTCTTCTCTCTTTTTTTATTAGTCTTGTTAGCGGTCCATCAATTTTGTTGATCCTTTCAAAAAACCACCTCCTGGATTCATTAATTTGTTGAAGGGTTTTTTGTGTCTCTATTTCCTTCAGTTCTGCTCTGATTTTAGTTATTTCTTGCCTTCTGCTAGCTTTTGAATGTGTTTGCTCTTGCTTTTCTAGTTCTTTTAGTTGTGATGTTAGGTTGTCAGTTTTGGATCTTTACTGCTTTCTCTTGTGGGCATTTAGTGCTATAAATTTCCCTCTACACACTGCTTTGAATGTGTCCCAGAGGTTCTGGTATGTTGTGTCTTTGTTCCCATTGGTTTCAAAGAACATCTTTATTTCTGCCTTCATTTCGTTATGTACCCAGTAGTCATTCAGGAGCAGGTTGTTCAGTTGCCATGTAGTTGAGTGGTTTTGAGTGAGATTCTTAATCCTGAGTTCTAGTTTGATTGCACTGTGGTCTGAGAGACAGTTTGTTATAATTTCTGTTCTTTTACATTTGCTGAGGAGAGCTTTAGTTCCAACTATGTGGTCAATTTTGGAATAGGTGTGGTGTGTTGCTGAAAGAAACGTATATTCTGTTGATTTGGGGTGGAGAGTTCTGTAGATAACTATTAGGTCTGCTTGGTGCAGAGCTGAATTCAATTCCTGGATATCCTTGCTAACTTTCTGCCTCGTTGATCTGTCTAATGTTGACAGTGGGGTGTTAAAGTCTCCCATTATTAATGTGTGGGAGTCTTAAGTCTCTTTGTAGGTCACTAAGGACTTGCTTTATGAATCTGGGTGCTCCTGTATTGGGTGCATATATATTTAGGATAGTTAGCTCTTCTTGTTGAATTGATCCCTTTACCATTATGTAATGGCCTTCTTTGTCTCTTTTGATCTTTGTTGGTTTAAAGTCTGTTTTATCAGAGACTAGGATTGCAACCCCTGCCTTTTTTTGTTTTCCATTTGCTTGGTAGATCTTCCTCCATCCTTTTATTTTGAGCCTATGTGTGTCTCTGCATGTGAGATGGATTTCCTGAATACAGTACACTGATGGGTCTTGACTCTTTATCCAATTTGCCAGTCTGTGTCTTTTAATTGGAGCATTTAGTCCATTTACATTTAAAGTTAATATTGTTATGTGTGAATTTGATCATATCATTATGATGATAGCTGGTTATTTTGCTCGTTAGTTGATGCAGTTTCTTCCTAGTCTCGATGGTCTTTACATTTTGGCATGATTTTGCAGTGGCTGGTACCAGTTGTTCCTTTCCATGTTTAGTGCTTCCTTCAGGAGCTCTTTTAGGGCAGGCCTGGTGGTGACAAAATCTCTCAGCATTTGCTTGTCTGTAAGGTATTTTATTTCTCCTTCACTTCTGAAGCTTAGTTTGGCTGGATATGAAATTCTGGGTTGAAAATTCTTTTCTTTAAGAATATTGGCCCCCCTCTCTTCTGGCTTGTAGAGTTTCTGCCGAGAGATCAGCTGTTAGTCTGATGGGCTTCCCTTTGAGGGTAACCTGACCTTTCTGTCTGGCTGCCCTTAACATTTTTTCCTTCATTTCAACTTTGGTGAATCTGACAATTATGTGTCTTGGAGTTGCTCTTCTCGAGGAGTATCTTTGTGGCATTCTCTGTATTTCCTGAATCTGAATGTTGGCCTGCCTTGCTAGATTGGGGAAGTTCTCCTGGATAATATCCTGCAGAGTGTTTTCCAACTTGGTTCCATTCTCCTCATCACTTTCAGGTACACCAATCAGACGTAGATTTGGTCTTTTCACATAGTCCCATATTTCTTGGAGGCTTTGCTCATTTCTTTTTATTCTTTTTTCTCTAAACTTCCCTTCTCACTTCATTTCATTCATTTCATCTTCCATCACTGATACCCTTTCTTCCAGTTGATGGCATCGGCTCCTGAGGCTTCTGCATTCTTCATGTAGTTCTCGAGCCTTGGTTTTCAGCTCTATCAGCTCCTTTAAGCAGTTCTCTGTATTGGTTATTCTAGTTATACATTCTTCTAAATTTTTTTCAAAGTTTTCAACTTCTTTGCCTTTGGTTTGAATGTCTTCCCGTAGCTCGGAGTAATTTGATCATCTGAAGCCTTCTTCTCTCAGCTCGTCAAAGTCATTCTCCGTCCAGCTTTGTTCCGTTGCTGGTGAGGAACTGTGTTCCTTTGGAGGAGGAGAGGTGCTCTGCTTTTTAGAGTTTCCAGTTTTTCTGCTCTGTTTTTTCCCCATCTTTGTGGTTTTATCTACTTTTGGTCTTTGATGATGGTGATGTACAGATGGGTTTTTGGTGTAGATGTCCTTTCTGTTTGTTAGTTTTCCTTCTAACAGACAGGACCCTCAGCTGCAGGTCTGTTGGAGTATGGGGTCATATGAGGTGTCAGTCTGCCCCTACTTAGGGGTGCCTCCCAGTTAGGCTGCTCGGGGATCAGGGGTCAGGGACCCACTTGAGGAGGCAGTCTGCCCGTTCTCAGATCTCCAGCTGCGTGCTGGGAGAACCACTGCTCTCTTCAAAGCTGTCAGACAGGGACATTTAAGTCTGCAGAGGTTACTGCTGTCTTTTTGTTTGTCTGTGCCCTGCCCCCAGAGGTGGAGCCTACAGAGGCAGGCAGGCCTCCTTGAGCTGTGGTGGGCTCCGCCCAGTTCGAGCTTCCCGGCTGCTTTGTTTACCTAAGCAAGCCTGGGCAATGGCGGGCGCCCCTCCCCCAGCCTCGCTGCCGCCTTGCAGTTTGATCTCAGACTGCTGTGCTAGCAACCAGCGAGACTCCGTGGGCGTAGGACCCTCCGAGCCAGGTAAGGGATGTAATCTCCTGGTGCGCCGTTTTTTAAGCCCGTGGAAAAGCCCAGTATTTGGATGGTAGTGACCCGATTTTCCAGGTGCCGTCCGTCACCCCTTTCTTTGACTAGGAAAGGGAACTCCCTGACCCCTTTTACTTCCCGAGTGAGGCAATGCCTCGCCCTGCTTTGGCTGGCGCACAGTGCGCGTACCCACTGGCCTGCGCCCACTGTCTGGCACTCCCTAGTGAGATGAACCCGGTACCTCAGATGGAAATGCAGAAATCACCCGTCTTCTGCGTTGCTCACGCTGGGAGCTGTAGACCAGAGCTGTTCCTATTCGGCCATCTTGGCTCCTCCCCCGGCTGGTCTTGAACTCTTGGCCTCAAGTGAGCTTCCTGCCTTGGCCTCCCAAAGTGTTGAGATTACAGGTGGGAGCTACCTGTCGGGGCCTAAGAGTTTTCTTATATATCAGCAATAACTAATTCTAATGTAATTGGGGAAAAGAGCCCATCCACAATGCCCTGCAAATATCAGAAATCTCTAGGAATAAACATGGCAAGAAATGCATGAGATGCCTTTGTGGAAAACTGTGGAACTGGCGGGGCGCGGTGGCTCACGCTAGTAATCCCAGCACTTTGGGAGGCCGAGGCAGGTGGATCACCTGAGGTCAGGAGTTCCAGACAAGCCTGGCCAACGTGGTGAAACCCTTTTCTCTACTAAAAATACAAAAATTAGCCGGGTGTGGTGATTCGTGCCTGTAATCCTAGCTATTTGGGAGGCTGAGGCAGGAGAATGGCTTGAACCCAGGAGTCGGAGGTTACAATGAGCGGACATTGTACCTTTGCACTTCAGCCTAGGCAACAAGAGCGAAACTCCGTCTCCAAAAAAAAAAAAAAAAGAAAAAAAGAAAAAAAACCTCTGGAACTTTAGGAAAAAAAACATAGAAGACCCGAATAAATGAAAGGATGCCATGTTCTGTAATGGGAAGGTTCAAAACTTTAAAAATGTTAATGCAAACCAATGTTAAAGACTAGATGCAACTGGCTTGCCTTCCCAGATATCCAAATATATGTTAAAAGCTAGGGTAATTAAAATAGTGCAGTATTGTTGTAGAAATAGGAAAACTGTCAATCAAATAGCTAGAATGTGTATGAGAATTTAATATATAGTTAGAGAGATAATTCAAATTAGTAGCGGAAAGAATATACCATTTAATGGTGTGGGAACCATGAGATATAGCTAGATCCATTCCTTATGCCATATAGGTCAGTAAATTATGATTGGATTAAAATTCAAATCGGAAAATCAAGACAGTAAAAGTACTGGAGGTAAATTTAGAAGAATTATTTTCTAGTTTTGGAGTAGTTTAAAGTTACTCATGTGAAACACAAAACTCAAACTAAAAGGAAAGAAGGTATTTGACTAATACTGACTTTGGAAATAGTTGAATGAGAAGCAGGGAACTTTTCAGTTGATTATTCTTTATATATGCTGTATACACACACACACACACGTATTTTAAAGGAACTGTTCACTATACATGTAATTTGTTTTGAGACGGAGTCTCGCTCTGTTGACCAGGCTGGAGCGCAGTGGCGCGATCTTGGCTCACTGCAAGCTCCGCCTTCCGGGTTCACACCCTTCTCCTGCCTCTGCCTCAGCCTCCGTAGTAGCTGGGACTACAGGCACCCGCCACGGTGCTCGGCTAATTTTTTTTGTATTTTTAGTAGAGACGGGGTTTCACTGTGTTAGCCAGGATGGTCTCTATCTCCTGACCTGGTGATCCACCCGCCTGCGCCTCCCAAAGTGCTGGGATTACAGGCGTAAGCCACTGCGCCAGGCCCTATACATGTAATTTTTTAAAAACAAGAGAACTTTAAAAAATGTGACAAAAACGTACATCAAAAAATGTATACTTCTTCAGACCTTGAAGAAATATATTTTACATTTTTACAGCAGACATTAATGAACCTTTAGTCCTGTGTGTCTGTGGCTGACTGCCACAATTACTACTTGGGACCGTCACTATGACAGTTATTACTGTTACTACTTGAGACCGTCACTACGACAGTTATTGTTACTACTTGAGACCGTCATTACAGGACTGAACGAAAGGACAAACGTAGAAATGATTTAAAAAAAAATCTGTTTTAAAGGAAGGGGAAACAGGGAAGAAGGGAGCTCCCTGCTTCTAGTGAGCAAAGGCAGCCCCCTGAGCTTCCACAGCCCTTCGCATTCATTGGGAGAATGAGCAGGGAGGAGGCGGTAAGACTGGTCAGCTGTTTGATTATCACAAGTTCTCATTACTAACAGGCTTCAGTTGTGTTTAATCATAAACACTTGCACCTGGGTGGTGACTGACCTCAGCAGTCCTTCTGGGCGGCAGACGCAGGTTGTCAGTTTGCCAACATCCTGCTCTCATGAGAAAAAGTTTGCTGCTTACTCACGTGGCCTCCAGTGGTATACTGAGTTGATCACGACCCTCAATCTTTCGGCCCCTAAGAGCCGCAGGGGGGTGGGGAGGTGCCAGCCTGCTGAGGCCTTTGGGTTCCTAGGCTGCTGGCATTTTAAAACCACCACTGTATTCCACCTCCCCTTGGATAACACGCAGAAACAGGCCAAGAAGAAATACAGGAGAAAAAATTACCTGCTGTTGGTTATTTCTATTTCAAATGAATACTAGCTGAACATTTACTAAATGACATTGTCAGGTTTCAGCAAAAGCGGCCTGTAATAGTTGGGTGAGGACAGGGAAAGACTTTGAAATGGGCAGAAAAGATTACGGGATGTCCTGCAGGTTCAGTGTGCTTTGGCCTATTTTTCAACTGGCTAAATTTTCGCCGCCAAAGTCGCTAAAACCGCCGCTGCTACAGCCTCCTCAAAAGCCGCCGCTGCCGCCAAAGCCGCCGCCGCCTCCGCCGCCGCCGCCGCCGCCGCCTCCTCCTCCTCCTCCTCCTCCTCCTCCTCCTCCTCCTCCTCCTCCTCCTCCTCCTCCTCCTCCTCTTTCTCTTTCTCCTCCTCCTCCTCCCTCACCTCCTCCTTCCTTCTAGTAAGCTTACTGGAGTGAAACTTGAACATTTTCAAAAAGGGTTAATGCAAATGATTCTTGTCCAAAGAAACAGAAATAATAGAAGTGTGAAGGGGCGTGGGAGGGGGTTGAGATGTGCCGCGTTCAGGCCCGGGGCACTGGCGAGGGTGGGCGTGTGTGAGTGGGGGGTGGGGGCGTTAACGGTGTCTTCTCCCGACAAATGAAAGAGAAATAGTAAATTCTCCTGGGGGTGGCGAATCAGGTGGGAAGGTGGAGCCAACAATCTTTGCAAACTCTCTGGGGAGCCAGGGGTTGGTAGCTGGGAAGACTGTTGGGTGGTGACCCTGGGGGAGGGGAAGGGGCCGGGGAGCGGGGAATGGGGGCAGCCCCTGGGGAGGAATGGGAGAGGGTGGAGGACGCCAGGGGCACTGGGACAGCCTCCGGGGCGGGGCGCGGCACCTCCCTAGCCCGAGGATGGAGGCTGAGCCCGCCTGTTGAGTCACAGGTAAGGGGAGCTGCTCTGGCCAGGCCCAGGGCCGCCCTCGTTCCTCCCTGAGCGCAGCGACAGCTACTCCCCGCGTCTCGGGTTTCAATGGCTGGGCCTGCCTGAAAGCTCTGGGCCCCCGCGTCCCAATTTTTTCTTTATTTTTGAAGGATAATATTGCTGGACATAGAATTCTTTGTTGACATTGGTCAGCTCTTTGAATATGTCATCCAGTATCTTCTGGCCTCCGTGGTTTATGGTGAGAAATCAGCTTACTGAGGATCGTTGAACCTGACTTGTTTCTCTCTCGTGCTTTCAAGATTCTCTCAACAGTTTATGATGTGTCTGGCTGTGTATCTCTTTGAGTTTACTCTACTTGCAGTTTGTTGAGCTTCTTAGATATGTAGATTGATGTTTTCCATCAAGTTTGGGAAGTTTTGATTCGTTATTTCTTCAAATATTCTTTCTATCCCTTTCTCTGTCTCCCTTCTTTCTGAAGTTCTTCTAATCCACATCTTGCTTTGTTGCTGATGTCCCAAAGGCCTCCAAAGCTGTGTTCATTTTCTTCTTTCTTCTTGTTCTTCAGACTAGATAATATCAATTGACCTATCTTCAAGTTTGCTATACTCTCTTCTGCTTCTTCAAATTTTCTGCTCAGCTCCTATAGTGAAATTTTCATTTTAGTAGTTGTACTTTTTAACTCCAGAATTTCTATAAATTTTTCAAAAATATGTAATTTCGATCCCTTTGTGAATATTTGCATTTGGTGAGACATTGTTTTCATAATTTACTGCAGTTGTTTAGACACACATTCTGTTAGCTCTTGGAGCACATTTAAAATAACCAATTTAAAGTATTTTCTAGTAAGACTAAAGTCTGTACTTCCTCAGGGAACCGTTTCTATTAGTTGCTTAATTTCCTATTATAGAGCCATACTTTGTTTCTTTACATGCCTTGTAATTTCTGTTGATGACTACTTAAAATAATACATTGTGACACCTCTTAAAATCATTATCTCCCTCCCCAGAGTATATTGTTGGTGCTGCAATTTTTTAGCTGTTTTGTATATTTAATAATCTTTTTTGAACTAATTCTACAAAGTCTGTACTCTGTTACTTGTGGCAACTGAAGTCTCTATTTGGTTAGCTTGGTTGTTGAGTAAGGATAGGACAGATTTCTGTAAATACCAGAAACCAGTAAATCTCCAAGTCAGGTCAAATACAGACAATCTTGCATGTGGAGTCTTCCAGAGTATTACCAGACAGGTCTGACCAGACAGTTCCGAAAGGACAAATCTTTGGGAATGAGGCTTTAAAAACAGCTTCATTCTGCTCACTCTGGTGGCTCCAGTACCGCTCCAGGAATGTGGGGTGTTATTTTTCAAGGCCACTGCAGGAAAGGAAAGTGAGGCATGAGAGTGAATCAAGGTAAAATGCCACAAAGCTTACTGTTCTTATTGAGAATTGGCTGGTTTTCTTAAATACATGCTTCTTGAGTTGCTACAAGTCTTTGGTCAATTTTTAGAGGTCAATTTCTAGAGTTCTGGAAAAGTTGATTTTAATAATCTTTGCCAACTTTCTCCTTGTTACTGTGGAGAACAGAACAAGGAGTCTTTATTTCCATCATTTATGCTTACTTTACTCCTTGATTTTTAAAAATTAATGATCTAAATAATAGTCATATCTCTCTGTATAAAGAACAGAGTGCTCTGGAATATGATTTTTGGGGGGGGGGTTCACATCCTGGCTTTGCTACTTACCGGTTTGTGGCCTTTGGCAAGTTACTTGTCTGTGTATCAGCTTTCTTTTATGAACTGGGCATATTAATAGTACTCATCTCATAGGTTGGTTGTGACTATATAAAATGAGTTAATATGTGGAGAGTTCCTATAAGGATGCTTAGTACAGAATAAACATTTGGTGAATCTTACCTGTTAAAACAGCTACTCTAAATTTTCACTACAATTCCACACAGTTGATAGGCTGCCGCCGCCGCCTTCCTCCTCCTCCTCTTCCTCCTCCTCTTCCTCCTCCTCTTCCTCCTCCTCTTCCTCCTCCTCTTCCTCCTCCTCTTCCTCCTCCTCTTCCTCCCCTTCCCTTCCCCTCCCCTTCCCCTCTTCCTCCTCCTCCCTTTTCCTCTCCCTCTCCTTCTTCTTCCTCCTCTTCCTCTTCCTCTCCTTCTTCCTCCTCTTCCTCTTCTTCAATCGAGCTGCCCAGGCTGTAGTGCAGTGGTGCTATCTCGGCTCACTGCAACCTCCACCTCCTGGGTTCAAGCAATTCTCCTGCCTCAGCTTCCTGACTAGCTGGGACTACAGGCATGCACCACCACGCCTGGCTGATTTTTTTTTTTATTTTTTTATTTTTAGTAGAGATGGAGTTTCACCATGTTGACCAGGCTGGTTTCAAACTCCTGACCTCAAGTGATCTGCCCACTTCAGCCTCTCAAACTGCTAAGATTACAGGCGTGAGCCACCGCGCCTGGCCCTGATAGGTGAACTTCTAAACTGAGATTGATAGAATTATTTACTGAAGTCACAGAGGTAGTGAGTAATTGATTCAAGCAACCTTGAAGAGTTGCTGCACGAATTAGAGATAATGTGTAAAATTTTAAGCTCATACTTAGATGCTGCTCATTCAATGGGAACCAGTCCTACAAATTATGGCTCTAGTATTTTCCCCATAGTGGGTGAACAGTACATAGTTCCTTGACTATTTAATTTTTTTAGATCAGTATATGTATTTATATTTAAATGTATCTTGCAGTTGCATGAGGGTTTTGCTGAAACTTTTCTTCTGTTCAATATCCAGGTTTTGGCAGAGTTCAAAGACTGGGAAGCAAAGTTCAGCCATGTTGGGCCTTTGGGCTCATAGATGAGCAAGGGTACCCCAATATGAGGGCTCAGCAAATTCTGGAACTTATCCGTTCTGAAGACCTTTAGAGGAGACGGAGGCAAGTAAAAGGTCTTTGAAAGCACAGTGAATGGGATAAAAGCAGGGATCAGGAGTAGCTAAAAATGGAACAGGTGGCTTACATAAATACCAGCTGTGCAGTATGGTCGATTTTATTGCCAGTTTATAATGTTGTCCATGGCTATTTTACAACCGTTTTCTTTATTCCTGACATTGTTGTAAATCTTGCTGTAAAATTGCTCTAATGCAGCAGAAAGGCTATGAAATGAAATGGGAACTCCAAGGATCAGTTGATTTTAGTGGAATGGAAGGGAGGCTGAGGATGCCTAGAGAGAAAATAAAGGAAAGCTGGGGGGAAAAATTAGTGGGTCAAATATCTCATTATGTATGAGAATTTGTCCTCTTAAGTCAGTTTAATTGTGAGCAAGAGCAGATAGCACTTTTAGGATGAATCCACCAGGTGGCACCATCGAAAACATTTCTTAGAAGGCCTCTTTGTCTAGATTCTTAGAAGAAGTTAGTAAACCTGTGATTTTTAGAGGTGGAAACAATACTTACTCATTTTTGGAGGGGGAATGCATGGTGTGTATTACATTATCTTCTGTACTTTTTGTGTGTATATATTACAGTTCTAAACACTGAATAGACCCCTTTCTCAAGAGATACAATGTCAACTTGGGAACTTGGGTCAATTTTGTAGGGCAGATTTGAGCCAAGCATCCCAGATTTAGGGATATATATATATACACACACGTACATATATGTATACATATATATGTATACATGGGTGGGTGTGTGTGTGTGTATATATATATATATATATATATATATTTTTTTTTTTTTTTTTTTTTTTTTTTTTTGAGATGGAGTTTCGCTCTTGTTGCCCAGGCTGGAGTGCAATGGCGTGATCTCGGCTCACTGCAATGTCTGCTTCCCAGGTTCAAGTGATTCTCCTGTCTCGGCCTCTCGAGTAGCTGGGATTATAGGCATGTGCTGCCAAGCCCAACTAATTTTTATTTTTAGTAGAGATGGGGTTTCTGCATGTTGATCAGGCTGGTCTTGAACTCCTGACCTCAGGTGATCCGCCCACCTCAGCCTGCCAAAGTGCTGGGATTACAGGTGTGAGCCACCGCGCCCGGCCAGGGATATATTTTTATACCTTTTGGTTAATATTAATATACTTTGGGTTTTCTTCTCTTGTCTTAGCCTGGGACTATCTAAGCCTTTATCCTTTTAATTTTCCTTTTTATCATCTCTGCCGAGAGGTGAAGGGGGGAGTATTAAGTAGCCCTCTCTACTTCTCCTCCCAGCAGCTGGCCGCTGGCTCTGCCTCTACCTCTACCTGGTCCCTTCCAGGATGTACTTCCGAAGTGGTGGAAGTAGGGAAGGCTCTTGAAAGGAGATACCCACGATTCTTAAAATTATGCACCAAGACACAGCACAGAATCAGAATCAAAGAAAGTTGGATTTCCGGCCCATTCTGCCTTTTTCTTTTTAGCTCACTACTTAATTCAAGGGTTATTGCAAGGATTAAAAAAGGTAACGTGTGCAAAATGCTCAGTATATGGCCTCGTACATGCTAGGTGCAGAATGCATGTAAGAAAATAAAGTTTAATAAAATGTGTATTAAACTAATATCTTTTCAGCAGGAGGCCAAATAAACTTCTTGTCCACCTCAGATTTTTTTTTCTCACTTTTTTAAAAATCAAGGAGGATGTGAGGAACCAGGAATTGAGATTTGGCATTAATCTTCATTCTTGGTGCCTAGGGTTGGCCTTGCATATTGGCAATGAAACAGGCTATTTTTGACATTGAGTTGTCCAGCATTCTCTAAGGTGAGGCTATGTTGCATGTTGGAAAGATTTAGCGAATAACAGAGGCAGGCTCCACTCCTTTCCCACTGGGAAAGGCAAGAGCAGCCTGCAGACAGAGCCCCTCTGAGGGCAAAACTCACACTGCATGCTGCACGTGAAAACTGCAACAGGGAGTTAGAGATGCCCGGGGCAGTTGTGATTTTCACTGTCCATTTATCTGTAATCATTTTTGTAAGGAAGATTGATGGATGCCGGGGGGTGAGGGTGGGCGGAGGAAGTCACTGCTGCATAGTGATGCACAGAAATTGATATTTCATCAAAAGGAAGCTCTTGATAGTTGTTTCCCTGGCAAGCTGGAGATGACGGACAGTCTTTACTGAGTTGTTTATCCTTCCTGTCAGGTATGTAGTCCTGGAGGGTGCTGCTTAATGAACCAGAAGTCCTGCCTCTTAAGTACCTCACCAGCTCAAATGTGTGCATGTCACCTTGGCGTGAATTGGAGCAGGCGCTGGTGGATACCGTTTGGAGGCATGCCAGCAAGGAGCTCCTTGTGTAGCCTGCCTCTGGAGCCTCAAGTTCAACTTCCATAGGGCCAAAAGGGGGAGTCGGGCTGGGCAGAAGCTCCTGAGAACCAAAGCAAATGGTCTGAGAGTCTGAGAGTGTAGTGGAGGTAACGTGTTCGTGTCCTCTCTGGCTGCAGCACCCCTAGTCCTTGCAGACTCAAGTAGCCTATTTGCAAGTTTAAATAGTTTGAGTCCTGGCCGGTAACATGAATACTCTACAGTGGCCCAGGGTCAGGGATATAGAGTGGTGACTACTTGGCAGAACTGGAGCTTGCTCAGATGAAAAGATGAATTGTACTGGTTAAACGAAGATCAAGTGCAGGGTCTGGACTTTGTTTCTATCTTTCATGTGGACTCTATAAGCACCTACACACAGCATTCTAGAAACACTGCTCCCATCCCTCCTGTCTCATGTGATCTTCCCAATTCCGGGAGTTGGGGGGCATACTCTTTCCCTGTGTCATGTGAGAAATTCCTTTCTCATGGGAAGCAGGTGGCATTCCTGGACTCTCCTTGGCCTGGCCGTTGGTAAGCACAGGAATTCAAGGTGTCTGAATCTCTTGTCAAAGGTGGGCTGTAAGGCTCCAGAAGAGGAGGACAGAAAGAGTGCCTGCAGAGCTCCTGCCTGAGGCCTTTGGATGGGCCCTGCTGGCTTGCCGTGTGTGTGTGTGTGTGTGTGTGTGTGTGTGTGTGTGCGTGCGCGCGCGTGTGTGTGTGTGTGTGCGTGTGGGGTGTCGTGCTTATTTGCCCCAAATGAGGCAAGAGAGCAGTGATCAGGTGTCTCCCCAGCATCTAGTTTCATGAAGACAATAGAAGTGGGTCGGATCAGGCCCGCTGCCATGCTTGGCTTGCCCATGTCTCCTAGGATTGGCTGCCTGGTGGCCATCCCTCTGCCATCCCCTTGACTGCCCTGTGAATGACGTCCACTCTGAGACCCCAGGCCACTCAGAAAAACTGAAGATTCTCAAGTTCAGGTGCAGTTAGGGGGCAGGTCCTGGTGGTGGGGAGCTTTGATCTTCTGCAGTTGGAGGATCCTCTTTCAGAATAGTAATGCAATTTGTGAATTAATAAAATTAGGTATGAAAGAGGATATGTAGAAAAGATAAATCACAAGCTACACAATTTTTAAGTTGACAAAACTACGAACATCACAAAATAATATTTTAAATTAATTATCTGCCTGGAATACTCTGTCATTTTTTTTTGATCTTTTGGCTGCATCGTCTTTGATAGCAGTGTTTTTGATATTGCTTTTTATAGAGAGACTCAAGCTAATGGAGTCTTTACTCTGTTGTGGTTAATTAAACAGTTTTTGGTGTTATTCATAGTTTGAGATGTTTCTTTTAGCTTCTCAACCTGCTATACAGATAAAAAGCACTTTCATGTCAGGTAAATATTTAGAATTGTTGCCAAATTTTAAATTTCCTCCATCAATTTTCTTTCATATGTCATATATGAGTTGTGAGATTTGGAAGGATATTTCAGACCAACTTCTGTATCTATTTTTTTTTCCTTCTCTAATCACATGCTACTGGTGGTGTGGACAGTAGTAGCACATGACCATATCAGGACATGATCTATCTTGGTGTCATGCCTCTCAGTGAGTCTGCTTGGAGGGTAGTAGAAGTATCCCTGGACGTCATTCCTACACCAGGACAGCAATAACTCAGCTCTCCAAGGAAGTTACTGTGAACCACATGCACATATTCTACTCAAGTCAAGTCAATGTGCCCCCAACTCAATTTGTCCTTAGCTAGACCCCAAAAGTTCTCATGGGGAGTCTCACTCCCCTTCCACTTAACATGATGGAAGGCCTGATTGGAGGGGGGGTGTCATCAGTGGGAAGAGACACAGCCTTCACTGATTGCAGCTAAAATGTCTTACTTTTGAAAATAGGACAAAAACATATGACCATGTGCATATACTACTGAAGCCCCTCCCCGGGCCATGCAAGGTGCCTATGTGAGTGCAAGTGAGATGCCCGGAAGTGTAAGTTTTATCTGCTCAGGAAAGGGCCAGTAATTGCCTGGTATCACATTCCAGGGGAAAGGAAGAGACAATCAAGGCCTTATGGCTGTTAACTTTGATCTTAGTGCTTCGTATTTTCCATTCTACATGATACAAAAACAGATTTAAATCATGTTCTAGATAGAGATGAAAAGCATTTTCACTTTTGGCAGGTCGTGGAACATCATTCAATCAATATTTGTTAATTGGTTGAACTGGATGCATAATTGGAAAGCTAATGGAAGGAGATATGTTTTACAAGGAAGGGCCCTTGGTGATCACTGATTATTCATTTTTACAGATAGAAAAGCCAGGAAGGGGAATGACTGTCTGAAGGTGGCAGTGAATGACAGAGCTGAGGCCCATGGCAAGGTGCACTAGTACACTCTGCCTTTGCATGACTGTAAGCAATTAAAGTCTCATCAGAAGTCATTGTGAGTTAATACACAGAGCAAATATAGGTGCAGATGTCTAGAAGCAACAATGGCATTTACAGTGAAGCCAAACATTGAAGGTTTACTGTAAAATGTTGCACTGAATTCTTTATATACACCTGTTTTGGTTAGTCATTATTCTCTCCAGTCTGTGGGTTACATGCCCCTTGCTGACCCACAATACCATGCCACAAGATAGGCAGTGTATTGGCCAGGTGCACACCTGGCAAAAGTCTACTCTGCTTAGGTTCAGCTGTGGATGGGTTCTGTGAGCCTTGGATGGGGTCGTGAAAACTGTGGGACTACAGGACTGGGCTTGTGGGCAGAAGAGTCATAGGGCACTCTGCCTAGGAAAAGGGAAAGGGGCCTGTTCCTACCAGGTGCTCTGTGGAGTGTCCACACTGCAGGGAAAGGCTCAGGTCTGAATAGGAGGCGCAGACTTTGTGTCTACAGGACCCTGCAAACATGAGGCCTTGTGGAGGTTTGGTCAAGATGGAGAGGCCAGTTAGCAGCATACCATGGGCTAGACCGTCCATGACGTGGAGTAAAAGGCAGCTATTGGCACTGAGCTAACAACAGTGGGAGGTGGGGCCTCGGTGGAAGTGGATTGCTTGCTTCTCATCCTGCCTCCAACACTTGGTACCCACATGACCCTGCACAAGGAACCTGTTTGTCCCATCTGAGCCTCTGCATCTTGGGCTGTCAAAGGCCAAGAAAAAAAAATTGTAAGACTAATCTCATAGGGTCGTTACGAGAATTAAATGAGATAATCCATGTAAAGCAACTGACATGTAAAAATAACAATAATGAAAGTGACACTAATCTTAGGGGCTACTTCTACTTTGCTAAGTGGTTTTACAATAAATAGCATTATTTATTATTATTCATTATTTTTAATATTACTATTAAATCAGTCTCCATGGCTGTGGATGGGGGTAGGATGACCTGGGCCTGTGGGCCCTGACTATCTATTTGCCTCCTCCATGCCCAGGTACCCAGTCCCTGGAGGCATCTGCAGCTCAGTCCCCCATGAGAACTTCAGGGTGTCCAGCCAAGGGCAGGGTCTCTGGGAGCCTCTCTTTTCTAACAGGGGCTGGGCTGCTGGGCTCAGGAAGCCCATATAGCCCTATGCTTCAAGGGAGGATGGTGAGACAAAGGGAAGCATGGGGAAGAAGGCAGTCTGCACGTTACTGAGCACCTACTATGTACCATGACTCTAGAAGAGTTTATATATGTTATGTCACTTAGCAATGCTATCATTAGTTATTCTTCAATAAAAACAGGAAAATAGACACTTTGAGAAGTACTCTGCTCAAGTGCAGAGCTGGTGAACATAGGACTCAGACTCAAACCTGCTTCCATGTGACTCAGGCCTGCTCCACTATTCCAGGTGTAGGAAAGACTGCTTATTCCATTCCATGTTCGTTTTTGCACAAAATAATTATTGACTCAAACAGGAAGGTGAATTACAAGGTAACTTACCTTAAAAACCAGTTGGGATTTTGACTGGAAGTTGACTGAAGCTATAGACTGCTTTTGGTAGACTTGACATTTTTATGATATTGAGAGTTCTTCACCTTGAATATGGATTACTTTTTTAATTATTAAGATATTCTTTAGGCTGGGTACGTGGCTCACACCTGTAATCCCAGCACTTTGGGAGGCTGAGGCAGGTGGATCATTTGAGGTCAGGAGTTTGAGACTAGCCTGACCAACATGGTGAAACCCTGTCTCTACTAAAAATACAAAAATTAGCCAGGTGTGGTGGCAGGTGCCTGTAATCCCAGCTACTCGGGAGGCTGAGACAGGAGAATCACTTGAACCTGGGAGGTGGAGTTTGCAGTGAACTGAGATCGCACCACTGCACTCCACACTGGGTGACAGAGTGAGACTCCATCTCAAAAAAAAAAAAGAAAAAATGTTCTTTGGAAGACACTATAAAATAGGAAGAGACAAATCTAAAACATGTAGATGTAACATGTACAGCTGGAAAAGGATTAGTATCCAGCGTATATAAAGAACCAGTATAAATTCAGAAAAACAACCTAATGGAAGAGGAAAAAAGATACAAATAGACATTTCTCATAGGTGGAAACATAAATAGTAAAAAAGAGGAAAAACTCAATAGTATGGGTTGAGTTTATTTTCTTGACTACATTTCTTAGAAATTTCTTGGCTGCCTTTAATTGAAAATGCTAATTTTCAAGAAAATGAAAATTAAGACATCATATGATACTTTTTAAATACTCTTCAATTTATAAAAATTAAGACATTTGATAAGATCAAGTACTCAGAAATATAAAAACAGAAAGAACATACACTGCTGGCATGAATGTAAGCTGATACAAGCACTTCAAAGAGCCTATCTTATAAACTTGAATGTAAGTAAGTCCTGTGAACCCACTGATTATATACCCAGGAGAAATTCCTGCCCCTGAGTACTAAAAAAGCATATACAACAGAATGTCTTTAGCTGCCTTGGTAGTAGCCAGAATGAGAATAATGTAGATGTCCAACCATCGGAAAATAGATGAATAAAAGCTGGGTATATTTACTTAGTGGGATATGATACAACTGTCGAAATGAATGACCCAAAGCTGCCACCATCATGAAATGGATGGGTGACAGTGAGCCTCAGAACTTCAGAGTCAGTAATATGGGATGATACCATTTTTATCACGCTAATATCTAAGCAAAGCTAAAGAGTATATTGTTTAGGAATACAGATGTAATCTGAAAAAAATCTTTTTTTTTAAAAAAATGAGAAGGATAAGCAGAAAACTAGAAATAATTATTCCCTCTGAGGCAGAGGCAGAGGGGTGCAGTCAGGGGGTCTTAAGGGGATTCCCTATGTTGGGCGTGGTCTCTTTCTGAGCTTGGTGGTTGAGTTGGGGTACTGGTTTTGTGAGTATGCCTCTTAACTCTGACATACATTGTATCTGTTTTATTGTCTCTATCAAGTATTACATAATCTAAACAGCCTCGTCCTCCATGCAGCTCCTGACACGTGATGACACTTTTCATAAATTCACCAAATCAGAGAAAAAGTTAAATACCATGAAATACAGTGAAATTCCCTCCTTCTGGAGGAGGGAATCCCATGCGCGTCGTTTCTCTTGCCTGGCTGCACATGCGTGCTGGTGTGTAGGTGGGGCACAGCCAGTGACTCACAGGGGTGGGAAGGCAGATCTCGCTACCATTCCCTGATCCCTGTTTCCAGTCATCTGCCTTATACTTATGTATCCATTTCCCTGATCACCAGAGCAGATCAGACCTCTTTGTTTTAGCTGTTCCAGAATGGGCCCTGCGGGCTTGGAGGGTGGTAGTTGCTGCATGGGGTTGGATGGGATCCTGGGGTTCACAGCTCTTCTGTTGCAGGCTGAAATGTACACCTGTTCGTAAGCCCTTTTCCCCACCCATGACAGGTGTGTTCAGGCCCTGAGCTCTCAGGAAGGGTCAGAGAGGAGAAGAACTGCTGTGCTCCTGCCCCCCACCCTCCAAATTGAGTGCCTGCATTTTTGGCCCAGGGCTCTGCAGATTCCAAAATTTTATCGCTCTCTCTCCTTCATCGTGGCTTCCTCTCTCCTTCTCTTTTTCTTTGTCATTTTCTTAAATCATTTCAGTCTTTTCGTGGCATTTTGAGCAGTCCATCTTCTGGGTTCAGTTCACCAGGTCAGGGTTAACTTCCTGTATTGAAATTTGCCTTTTCTTTTATAAGTGAAACAAAGGAAAGATGGTCTGGTTACTCGGATCATCCAGAGGGTTTTCTGTTGGTGGAGGTTTGGGAGGAATGGACAACAGGCCCTTTGGCCTGCTGCTATTTCTGGTCTGACGGGCACGGCCCCTCCCTCTGCTGTTCCTGGAAGCCTGCTGCACTCTGAAGAAGTTTTTCTGAACTAGCCATGACACTGCAATTTTCATCACCATCACTACCTCTTTTTTTTTCTTGCAACTTTAAATTTTAAGATGTTTATAATCAGTGTTAAATTTTCACTCTGATTTCACAGTCATGACAGAAAATAGATAAGCATGATAGCGTGCTTATCAAAGGGATTACTTTTTGTACTTTATGCACTAATTTATCTCTTTCAGGGTAGAATTTATTACTGAATCTGTTTTAAAAGATTAAATAATTCCTTTACAAGAGGTGACACTGGCTTCTTATGACAATGGCACCTAGCCAAGCGGAAACTTCCACTTGTGCCTGCCACCTCCTCAGGTACCAAGCCTACGGATTGAACCTCGTAGGCCTGTAGACAAATGCAGAGCTCAAGTTAATTTAGAAAATACCATGCATAACCTGGCATTCTTTTTCTAACCCCAAACAGTCAAGACAGACATAAGGCATGAACATGTTATTTCAGCTGTCAAAGTAATGAAGTCAATAGCTAAAAGCTCGTACTAATTCAGTATTATTGAAGACAGAGCATCTTAGCACAGCATTTGAATAGGTTTTTGTGTTTCTTTGATCTCATATTTTAAAATTGAACATCAGTCAAATGGACTTTTTGTAGTATATTATGAACTTACTGAAAAGGCAAAATAGAAATGCCCATTGAGATCATAATTGTCAATGTCGTGGACAAGGTTATAAAAGTGTACCTGTTATATGCTTTTTAGGTTCCACATCTATGCTAATGCTGTTTTCCCAGTGACTGGCTTTAATCAAGTTCTCCCATCTACTTCTTACATGGGTGAAACTGAATTCATAACTGGGCTGGAAAGAGGAGCATCTAATTAAGATCACATTTATACTTGAAGTATCTCTCGCTAGTAGGGAAAGATAATATCATCACTTAGTATTTGGGGTGGATGATGATATTAAATGCTTTTCCCATAAGAAACAGTTCAACCAAGGCCTTGTCTGAACTTGTAGAGACTTTAGCATCGTTGAAGGGAGATGGCCAGACATGTTTCCAGGAAGTTATGAGTTTTTCATTATTCTTTCTTCTCTGTTTGATAAACAGTTTAGATAGCCTGCTATGCTGCCCATAGTAACCTTGAGATGTCAGATTTATTGAGGAATCATTTACATACAGTAAAATTTTCAATTGTGTAATAACCACTGAATCCCCTATAAAGTTACCTTTTGCCTCTTTGCAGTCAGCCTCCTTTTTTCATTCCCAGCCTCTGATAACCACTTATCTATTTTCTCTCCTTATAGTTTTACTTTTTCTGGATTGTATAAATGGCATCAGATAGCATGATGGCTTTTGTATCTAGCTGCTTTCACATAACATGCTTTGAGATTCACTCATGTGGTTTCAGCATAAGTTCTTCTCTTTTTTTAATTTTAGTAACATTTTAGTGCATGGATATATCAAAATTTGTTTATCCATTCACCAGTTGAGGAACATTTGGGTCATTTCTAATTGTTGGCAATTCGAAATCAAGTATGTATGAGCATTAACATTCAGATCTTTGTGTGAATGTATGTTTTTACTTCTCTGGTGTAAATACCTAGTAGTGGGATTGCTGGGTCATATGGCAGGTGGAGGTTTACTTTTATAAAAACTACCAAACTCTTGTCTAAAGTAGCTGCACCATTTTTCATCCCTACCAATACTAAGTACTATTTAGGAGAGTTCCAGTTGCTTCATGTATTCACCAGCTCTAAGTATTGTCACTTAAAAAATTAGCCATTCTAATATGTATATAGTGGTATCTCCTTGTGGTTTTGATTATTTTCCTCATGACTCTGAGCATCTCTTTGTAGGTTTATTTGCCATATGAACCTCTTCTTTAGAGAGGCTGTTCATAGAGTAATTTTTTTGGCCATTCAAAAATGGGTTTTCATTGGAACAATACAGAGATTAGCATGGCCCCTGTACAAGGATGACAAATTCATGAAGCATTCCATATTTTTTAAAAAATGGGTTTTCACACAAGGAACTTAAATACGTAGTCCATAGACCCTAAAAAGAAACTACACAATAGAAACTACAAAGTAACCAGCTAACAACTCCACAATAAGATCAAAACCTTACATATCAATATTAACCTTGAATGTAAATAGTCTAAATGCTCCACTTAAAAGGCGCACAGTGGCAAGTTGGATAAAAAAAAAAAAAGGGTAAGACCCATTCATCTGCCATCTTCAAGAGACCTATCTTACTTGTAACAATGCCCATAGGCTCAAAGTAAAGAGGTAGAGAAAGATCTATCACACAAATGAAAAAAGAGCAGGGATCGTTATTCTTATATCAGATAAAACAGACTAACAGTAAAAAAAAAGGACAAAGAAGGGCATTATGTAATGATAAAGGGTTCAATACAAAAAGACTAACCTAAATATATAAACACCCAACATCGGAGCACCCGGATTCATAAAGCAAGTACTTCCAGACCAATGAAAAGTCTTATATAGTCCACACAGTAATAGTGGGAGACTTCAACACTCCACTGACAGTGTTCAACACATCATTGAGGCAAAAAACTAACAAAGAAATACTAGACTTAAATTCGACACTTGACTAATTGGACCTAATAGATATCTACCAACCACTCCATCCGTCAACTACAGAATATACATTCTTCTCATTTGCACATAAAATGTACTGTAAGATCAACCACATGTTAAGCCATAAAGCATTTCAATATGTTAAAAAAAATCGGAATCATACCAACCATAGTTTTGGACCACAGTGGAATAAAAGTAGAAATCAATACCAGGAAGAAGAGACTAAGAAGATCTCTCAAAACCACAAAATTACAAGGAAATTAAGCAACTTGCTCCTGAATGACTTCTGGGTAAACAACAAAATTAAGGCAGAAACTAAACAAGTATTTGAAATAAATGAAAACAGAAACATGACATAGCAAAATCTCTGGATACAACAAAAGAAGTATTAAGAGGAAAGTTTATAGTTCTAAATGCCTACATTAAGAAGTTAGATCTCAGATTAACACTCTAACATCACACCTAGAGGAACTTAAAAAGCAAGAGCAAACTAACCCCGAAGCTAGCAGAAGAAAATAAATAACTGAAATCAGAGCAGAACAGAATGAAATTGAGACCCAAAATTCCATACAAAAGGTTTATAAAACCAAAGGTTGGCTCTTTGAAAAAATAAGCAAGCTTGATAGACTGTAAAAAATAAGCACAGAGGTGACAAAAGTGATATTATAATCAATTCTAGAGAAATACAAAAGGTCCTCAGAGACTATTATGAACACATCTATGCATACAAACTAGAAAATGTAGAGGAATGGCCAAATTCCTGGAAACACAACTTCCCAAGATTGGATCAGGAAGAAATTAAAATCTCGAACAGACCAATATCAGATTCCAAAATCGAATCAGTCAGAAGTGAACCATAAAAAGCCCTGAACCAGATACATTCACAGCTGTATTCTACCAGACATAACGGAAAATTGCTGGTATCAACTCTGAAATTATTCCA
Organism: Pan troglodytes; assembly: GCF_028858775.2. Taxonomy (NCBI): domain Eukaryota; kingdom Metazoa; phylum Chordata; class Mammalia; order Primates; family Hominidae; genus Pan; species Pan troglodytes. The sequence goes on along the minus strand of NC_072414.2, from coordinate 89,891,063 downwards.
AAAAATCGAGGAGGAGGAACTCTTCCCTAACTGATTGTATGCAAAGACACAATGAAAAAAGAAAACCACAGGCCAATCTGATGCACATAGATGCATAAATCCTCAACAAAATACTAGCAAACTGAATCCACCAGCACACCAAAAAGTTATTTTATCACAATCAAGTAGGCTTTCTTCCTGGGATGCAGGGTTGGTTCAACATATGAAAATATATGTGACTCACAAACATAAAGAATTAAAAACAAAAACCATATGATTATCTCAATAGACACAGAGAAAAGTTTCCACAAAACCCAACATCCCTTCATGATAAAAACCCTCAACAAACTTGGCATTGAAGAAACATACCTCATGCCATCTATGACAAACCCATTAGCCAACATCATCCTGAACAGGCAAAAGATGGATGCACTCCCTTTAAGAACAAAAATAAGCCAGAGATGCCCATTCTCACTACGCCTAAATAATATAGTACTGGAAGTCCTAACCAGAGCAATCAGGCAAGAGAAATAAAAAGCGTCCAGATAGGAAAAATAAGATTTCAAATCATGTCTTTGCTGATGATATAATTCTATACCTAGAAAACCCTAAGGACTCATCCAAAAAATTCCTTGACCTGATAAATGACTTCATCAAGGTTTCAGGATACAAAGTCAATGTACAAAAATTGGTAGCATGTCTATCCATCTGTAACATTCAAGCTGAGAGCCAAGTTAAGAACCCAATCCCTTTTACAATAGTGTCAAAAAATAAAATACCAAAGGATACATCTAATCAAGAAAGTGAAATCTCCACAAAGAGAACTACAAAACAGTGCTGAAAGAAATCAGAGATGACACAAACAAATGGGAAAACATTCCATGCTTGTATTGTATATTGTAAGTATTAATATTGTTAAAAATGGCCGTACTGCCCCAAGCAATCTATGGATTCAGTGCTATCAAATTACAAATGTCATTCTTCACAGAATTAGAAAAAAACTATTCTAAAATTCACATGAAACCAAAAAGAGTAAAATTGGACCCCTACTTATCACCATATACAAAAATTAACTCAAGATGAATCAAGGATTTAAATGTAAGACTTCAAACAATAAAAATCCTAGAAGAAAATCCTAGGGAATACCATTCAGCACATAGCCTTGCAAAGAATTTATGACTAAGTCCTCAAAAGCAATTGCCACAAGATCAAAAATTGACAAGTGGGCCCTAATAAACTAAAGAGCTTTTGCACAGCAAAAGGAACTATCAACAGAGTAAACAGACAACCCACAGAATGAGAGAAAATATTTGCAAACTATTACCTGACAAAAATCTAATATCCAGTTCCATCACCCTGTGTACTAATTCCCTGCTAGCTTTTCCTCACCACCAGATACATGGATAAAGGCATGGTTTATCAAGGTTTGGGAAATAGGAGGTCAGATTTTCTAGGAGGGGCCCATGGCCTATGGAGAGGCTTTGTTAGTTTCTTGGAATAAAATTATAATATGTGCCCAGATGTAAGGAAGATTTTCCTCCTCCCCTCCCTTGAATTATTTTTCCGAAAGGAAGGAGTTGCCCAATATTCAAATCCTTACAAATTATCTTCTATTATAGGACAGTATCTTAGTTGTTTTACTTTGAACAATATGAATTGTGTAAGGAAGACACACTTAGCCTTAAATGATTTCAATCAATTCTAGTTTAGGATACTCTCATAGGTCACCAGGAAGAATGGGAGAAGAAGAGTGGGAGTGGGAAAGAATATTAATACTTGAGTAGTAATCATCCTTAGGAAAAAGACTTTAGCATTTGAAATGTCATTAATTGTAGATTAGCTTTTGAAGGACACGTTGAAAAGAAATATTTTGTCAGATCGCCACAGGAGATTTGAGGCATAGCACTATCCTAATGTTGTGCCAGTGGATACTTGAAGCTTGGGATAAAAATGAGAGTGATTGTGCCATTTATATGTTTTAAAAGTGTGTATAGCAACTTAGAAGGGAAGCGGACATAAATGCGAAATGGCATATAATGGTTAAAAATCTGGTTCCAGGGATGCTGGAGAAATGGACATTAAAATATGTGAGCAGTTTGAATAAAATTCTCTTATGAAATACTTAGCAAAAAAAAGCAATCTTTTAAAAATAACACCTTACTCTGTGATTTGTAAGGTTAAAATTATGTGCAACTACATTGGCTACTTGGTCTAAAATATTGCAAGCTTATTTGCATCATTTAAGGATCCTATATTAAAATTTTCACATTGAGAAAATGGGGGAGTGTCTTCTTATAATCATAAATTTATGATAAAAGAAAATGGGGCCACATTTGTTTCTTGTGATGTCTATAGGATCAATGGAAAAGGGTAGAATCAGAAGGGAAAATCCAATTGTGTTCGTTATCAGCAAAATGGAGCAATTGTGTCTAATATAAGGAAAGAAATTTGGATTGTGCTGCTCAGAACACACTGAGTATGTGTATACTACAATCACTATTCTTGTCATCCCATGAGGGCCAAGATTTTATTTAAGTTTAATAACATTCTTTATGATTATAAAAATAGTACTGTTGTTTCTCATTATTTGTGGATTCTGTATTTGCAAATTCACTTATTGAAATTTTTTTGTAGCCGCCAAATCAATACTCATGCCATTGTCATGGCCATTCACAGACATGTGCAGAGAGGCAAAATGTTTGAGTTCTCTGAGGACCACATTCCCAGCTGAGGCTGAATACAGAGAAGCTCTGCCTTACTGTTGGAGCTCTCATATTGTAAACAAATGTGCTTTTCATTGTCTGTTTAGTGTCGCATATTTTGCATTTCTGTGTTTTTGCTGGTGATCTTGCCTTTTGAAATGGCCCCCAAGAGTAGTGCTGAAGTGCTGTCTAGTGTTCCTGCACTCAGGATGGCTGTAGTGTACTGCACAGAGAAAGTCATGTGTATTAGATAAGTTTCCTTCAGACCTAAGTAAGTTACAGTGCTGTCAGTAGTGAGTTCCAGTTAGTGAAGCAACAATGTATACTAAATAAGGCTTATTTAAGCAGAAACACAAGAAACAAAGATTATGTATTAATCTATTAACAAAAATATTGTGACCAGAGGCTCACAGGAACCTAATCCTTTGTTTCCTTTAGGAGCAGTGGTTCGATATTTGCTAATTCAGTGTTGGCAGCAACTTTATAGAACATGACTGTATGTGTGGAGCATTCTGTTTGTTGACTTACGTTTTGCTTATCAATATATCATGAACATTTTTTTCTAGGACTTTAAATAATCCTAAGATTATTTTAAAAACTCAATTCATGGTAATTTACTTTCATAAAACGGGTGAATAGATTCAAAAATTTTCCTTCAGGTCAAAGTAGTGAAGAAATTAATGGAAGAAAATTTGGCTGTCTGTGTGAGAGGTCAAATATCCAGGTATTCCAAAATGTGAAATGAAAAAGGCCAAATCAGGTTTTTACTTTTGGTGCAGATGTTTGAAAGAATGTTGACATTCAGCTCTATTTGAGGTCATATTTATTTAATTACTAGAATAACGTTTTTCCTCAACTTATTTACAGAGGGATGGAAAGGAGGTAAAGATTTGGGGAAAAGTACAAAGTCAAACCTCTCAAGCATTTCCTAATGAGTAATATGCAGGAAATAAATTCCATGGAGTGTTGGTATGTGTAACTCCTGGGGTGCAGTTTGAATATGCAGTCACAGTGAGACTGAAGTGTAAGGAAAGTCTTATTACTCTGTTTCTGCAAATCTAATTAAATCTGACTGAACTACCATGCACTTGTGAGGTAGAAAATTTAAGCATAATTATCTAAGGGGCATTGTCCTCCTACTCACCCACCGTGGGAAGGTTGCAGGGAACTGACACATACTGGAACGCTTGAGGAGGGCTTTCTGTAATTGGTGCACACTAAATTCCACTCATGCTCAGTTTCTAAGCCAGCATGGCCCCTTTTGATGGTGGTGGTGGTGTGTGTGTGTGTGTGGCGGGGGGGGGGGGGGTAGCTTCCCCATTTCCAGCCAGACTTGTCCATTTGAGTCTTTCCTGAGGCTTAGCTGCAGGTGCACAGGACCTGTATGTCCACCATCCCCTCACTCAGAGACTGTCCCTTCTCAAGACAGAAACTCCAAACTCCAAGCTAGAGGCCTCTTCTTGTTCGATAAATCTCTTCTCATTAGGGCTTGATGCTTAAGTCTACCTCCCTCAAACTCTAGAGCCCCATTCTACTTCTTGTGCCAGTTAATTTTTTTTAATGCGAAGATATTTAAACTTGACCTTAGACACAAAGGAGGTCCCATGTCTGCAACACAATGGCCTAAGATGGGGAGCAGAGCTCTCCTTTATTTGACTCTTCCACCAGCACGGAAATGTATCAGATTCTCTCAATAAATTAGCTCACCATGCTCTGCAAAATTGATGATGGGATGCTCAAATCAAAAGGAGTTTGCAGCAGGAGTGGATTTATGTACTTTGTGACTTCTCAGAGCCTTTACAATGCTTGCATGCACTGTGAGTCTCCAAGAGGAGGTTGGACCTGGGAGTGCATCTCAAACAAGTTGAACCACAGAGGCTTTTGGAAGTGGAGCACCCTTGGGGTTGGTGCTTGGTGGGGTGTGCACTGCATACCCAAGGTGGCAGACAGATTCTGAAGGGCTTTAAGTTGGCAGGTGACAGATATTCCCCCACTTGACATATTTCCTTAGCAGAGGGTCAAGTAATTTATCCCAGGTCTTCCTTCACAGGTTGGGTTTAGAGAAACGGTGTCCTCTTTGGCATGCTCTCTTGGTCTTTATCCAGGAAGCCTGAGGTTTCTCATGATTTTAGGCTCCCAGTAAAGCTTATAAGAGGTGAGACTTCTGGGGATAAGCCTAGAGCTCAGGGCTGCAGGGTAGGGAAGATCTGCGAGTTGCATGACGTTGGCCTTGAGTCACTGTCTTCTGTGACCTTATCATCTGCTCTTTAGGACTGCTGGAAATTTAAAGACTTCTCTTATGCGACCATAGATGCAATACAGCAGTTGTCTCCGAACAGAGCCCTTCCTTGACCAGAGTATGTGGTGCTGCACTTTATTTACAGTGAGTGCAGGAGGGTAGGGCTTGCAGGCACACTCAAACCAGATGCTGCATCTTCCAAGAAGAAACCTCATTTAGATAACTCAGTCATACCCATTCTCAGTATAAAGAGTAAAGAAATCAGAGGCCATGTGGGAGTTCCCACTGGCATCTCCAGGATTACTGCTTTAACCAGCCTGGGTGCAGCAGGCTCTCTTGTCCAGGACAGAGATCCAAACCAGCCTCTCATCCCATGGCTCAGTTGTGAAGTGCTGTATCATCCTCCAGGGATTCCGAGATGCACTGGAGCTAATGCACAGACATCCCTTGGTCAAGTGGATTTGTGTCTTTAAGATGTAGAGTGTAATGAATCCTGTTTCCCTCCTAAAAACCTCCTGTTCCCCCCACTTCACATTCAGCAGATATTCTTTCATGGGTTATTTTGCCCAAGACATGAGGAGATGCATGTAATTGTGATCATTTCAAGAGTGTGAGTAATGCTTGGTACTTGCTCTGTGCCGTATCTGCTCCAATCACCCATTCCACTTTATTTCCTATTATGCTGAATGAAACGGTTATATTACAGCTATCATCTTTCACTTCCTCTGCAGTTTATAAGGCAGTTGCTGCTGCATGCTCTAACTCCAGATTGAGAGATTAAAATCCACTTCAGAAGGCCTTGTGTATAAACAGAATTTACCGTAAATTGGACCAAAATATTCAAGAAAAAATTCAACTCTAGGGAAAGTCTGACCTCCCACCCCTGCCTATTTCTATGTACCATCCATCCTGGAAACTCCCTGAAGTCCAGGCCTTAAACACTTATTTACTGGGAATAGGCTTTCCCAAATTAACATGCAGACTCATGTTTTCCTTCTTTGAAGCATGCCACTTAACATGTTGTGTCATTGTGTCTATCTGGGGGCTCTGACAAGCCTATAAAGGATATATGCTGTGTTAGTGACTACTTAGGAGTTTCTAGGAGGCTTGGGGATAAAATTTGGCCTTTGCTGAGTTGTAGACAGAGCTCTGGACTTGAGGCCAGAAGACCTGAGTGTGGGACCCCATCCCACTGCTGGCTTAATGACCTTGGGCACATCACATAATCTCTCCAAACCTCGGAGTTTTTCCTCTTTAAGGTGGACACCATAGGACTGTTGTGAGGATTGAAAGATTATTCATGGAAATGGACACTGTAATGCCTGTCCTGCGGAGAATACTGAATGAAGGATATCTACCTACCTATTTATATAAACTCCCTGAGCCCCAGTTATTTTCATGTATTAATTGGGGGTAATTGTTTCTGCTCAACAGACTTCTCGGAGGCATTCAGTGAGAGTCCAGTGAAGCTCCTCTTGTGGAAATGCTTCTAGGGGGACCCACAGCATCACTAGTGTTCTGTGCTGCTGTTAGTTTCTGGAGTCCCACACAGCTCATAGTGCTTTCGTCTGACAGGTGCCCAGTTGCTGCTGTTGCATGCCTGTTGAAGAGTGTTGCTTCTATGCAGAGACTGATTCTTCCTCAGTTCCTCTTGGTAGCCTTTAAAAGATAAACTGAAGCACATTAAAATGTAAAGACTTTATTTGAGCAGACTGACTCATTAATTGGGTAACTCCAGACTGTAAGCATTTGGGGGCTCTGCTGAAGGAGCATGAGGGGAAGACTTACAGGGTGAACCTGGAAGTGAGTCAAAGAAAATTATTGATTGATTAATGTGGAGCCATAGCCTTATTTGGATTACTCCAGTGGAAATTCCCTGGTGAGAGGTTGCTTGGCAGTTTCTGAGTGGTTAAGCTTAAGGTTAGTTTTACCATTTACACTGAATTAGGTTTTGGTTTGCTCATGTAGGAACCCAGGGACCTGGAGCTGCCTTAGTCTGATGGCCTCCCAGTTAATGATTTCAATGTGGCCAAGGGGCTGTTGGCTACATGGTCTGGATGTTCAGAGCCTTGTTAAAGGCAAAGACCCCTCTGGGCTGTGGCTCCCAGCCTCTCCAGTCAAAAGAAGGAGTTTAAAGAAGGTAGAAAAGCGATGAAGCCACATGTGATGTGATAAACAGATGATCCCTTGTTTAGCCTCGGTGCTATCTCCTTCTCTAGAGCTGCTCATTCTCCTTTCTTTGGTACCTCATGATTTTCAGAGACTTGGGCAGAAAGGGAGGAGGGATGGGGCCTTCAATACCCTCTGGACCTGCTTTGGGAAGGCTTGGTGTGTGGGGTGAATGTATGAACACTCCTTGCTTCCCCTAGTTGCATTATCCTCAGGGGAGTTTGCCAAGATTATGTCTTTACACCTTACTGACTGTGAATCTTGAAAAAATTACTCTTTGAGCCTTGGTTTTCCATATTTCCAATGAGGATAGCCGTGTCTACCCAGTGACTGTTGTTAGAATTTAATCTGAAAATGAGTACCGTGGTTAAAAGCCATTTTTGTAAAACCAAAAATGAGGGCCTGTTAATGTGATTGATTCATCACCATAGGCAGGTGGTGCTAACAAATTAGTCCCTGCCTTTCTGTTTGCCTGGGTGAAATCCAGAGCAATTTGTGGGTCAAGAGAGCCAGGTTGTGAGAGCCAGGTCTTGGAAAGGAGGATGCCAGTAGCTGGCTAGTTACTAGGGAGGAAAACAATGCTTCAGGATGCTGTTCAGCCAAATGGTAGGGTCTGTGGTCCCGCTGTTGGGAAGGCAGAGGCTGGGACCTCTCAGGAGCTTGTGGGGTCCAGAGTGGCTTCTGAATGAATGTTCTGGCACCTGGAGGAAGCAGCCTTCTGCACCTGCATCAGTCAGCAGATTATGGTGTTAGTGACTTTAGCCGAGCTCTTCCTGTACCTCGTGCCTTATTTTTATTTCAATCTATAGAAAAAAGATGAATCCTACCACCTCTTGGTAAAATGGTTCTGTAAAAATGAAATCAAATTACCGCTGATATCAGAAAGTGACACAAAACAAGAAAACATGAGAAATTCAGTTGTAGGGTACAGGTTTTGTCAGACTAAATTCGAGGTAAGCAATACCTGCTTCTCTCTCAGACCCCACACTTAAAATAAAACAAGTGTTTGCTGGGGTGTGTGGTTTCTCGTCGGCACGCTCTGATGTGTGAGGTACAAGAGGCCAGAGGGTGAGCATCAGAATGGAAATAATAATTATTTTTTATACCAATGTCTTCTCAAGCTTCAAAGAAAGGAGCCTCTCTCCTTGCACATGCAAACATCAATTTGGGAGCTGAGGAAGGTAATTTTCACATGCAAATGCATATGAGTTGAAATGAGCTGAGGCAATGAGCAGATTGTTAAAGAGACACCATTCCTCTTCTCATCCAGTACAAAGGAGCAGGGGCTTGGGAGAAGCAGCTATTTCTTAAAGGAGCAAAGGGAAAAACCTAGTGAGTTTCTTTGCCCCTGTCCCTTGGACATGTCTCTGCATCCATGGAGCTCTCCAAGAACTAATGATTAAACTTGGCAAAAACTAACTACCCCTTAGTAAGGTACTTGAGTGGAGCAAAACGTGTAGGTTTGAGTCTGATTCTGTTGCAGATCCCATTCTTCTGCAGACTGATCATGGGACCTCAGGGGAATCATGTAACTTCTGTGAATCTGACTTTTCTCATCACAGGATGCTGTCAGGATTAATGGGAGTATGCTGTGATATCCTCTGTGGTATAAATTACAGGCCACAAACCCAGGGGAGAAGTAACAAACACCACTGCCTTTTCTAAAATAGCAATTTCTATGCTAATCCCTCATCCAACCATCCTTTGTAGGACTACCCCTTCCAAAATAGCACCAGGTCTCTGGAATCAGAGGATAAGGGAATGATTTGTCATCCAGGTGTACAAAGCACCTTCCAGTCCAGAGCTTGTGTTATTCCAAGCCATGCTTGGAACACTGGGACTTTTCTGAGGTGCCTGGGACCCTTTGTGCCCAGAAAAACCCTCAGTCACCCTTTCTCTTGCCTGGTGTTTAGAGAACAAAGGGGTTTCTGTTCCTCATATCCTGACCACCCCCACCACTGGTCCTGGACCAGTTTCATGGAAATCTGTTTTTTTATGTTTCAGGTCGAGACACTGCTGTTTCTGAATCACTCTCCAATCCCTAGGGAAAAATTGCCAGGAACCACTGCAGAAGGGCTATACCTTTGCTCTGCCCAAAGCTGTGGCTGGTTATCTGCTGGACTAAGAGCTGTGGGCATTGGCTTATTATCTGCTGGACTAAGGGAGGTACAGGAAGGGCAAAAAGAAATTAACACCTCACTGTAATTGGGAGGAGTCATTGCAGATGCCATAACGGTGTGTGCTCCTGCACCTTCCTCACCTCTAGGTTGGGGATTAAAAGACTCCCCTGACCCTTACAACTCTGATTCCCTGAGTCAGAATAACTGTAAAGTACAGAAAGAACAACTAATCTTTGTATTTTTGCTTTGGTCCTCTGAAACTCCTACTTTGGGGGACAGCAACTTTGCATTTTTAAAAGTTTCGACGTTGCCATTTTGTTTGGATTAATGCAGAAATAATTTTAAATGGTCACTCCAACAAGAGCCCTTGCTAATTTTAGGAAGGGCTATTAAGAGACACACCCTTGTAACATTTCCCACATCTTCTGTGGTTTTGGGCTTGTGGTTTGTCTGTCTGAAAATAGCTAAGATGGTTTCACTGGAATATTGAAAACTCTGACCAAAGCAGAGAATAGAAATTTAATGAAAAAAGTTTGCCTAATATCTCTACAAGGCTAGAAGGATCTGTTGACTTTTCTGCCTTTGGCATCTATGACCATTAAAGTAATCACCAACTGGTAGACCCTTAGAACTGGTGGAGACACAGGGCACATTGAAGTGATTTTTCTCTTGTTCTGAAAAAAGAAATCATTGATTCCTTTTTCTCCCCTCCAGGGGTCTTCCAACCTAAGACTCTCCCCAGGAACACCTAATGCTGAGCGTAGACAGGCTTTTGCTTGGCTTGGATGCTTAGAGCTTGGTACCACAAAGTCAAATCACCTTAGTCTGACTTCATTAGAGTTGCTGAGGTCAGCACAGAGGTTTTGGTCATATCACAAACATGTCTAGTGGTGAAGAGCTATCTCAGGGTGGGACTTAAAGACAACAGAATTCTGGCTAAATATCAGGTCACCTGGCTTCTAGCAACAAATCCAGCAGTGACCAGCTGTGTAATTTGGATAAACTTTCAACCTCTCTCTAGCTTCCTACTTACGTAAAACAAAGTGAGTTCATATAAATGTCAAAATCTCCTCAGGTCTCATTTTCAAGGATTTTCCAATGATACATGATACAGGGGGAGATGGAGTAGATGTACTTTTCTTCTTCTGCCATAAATGTATTAAGTACCTTGGATGTTATATATAAAACAAGCATAAGATGACTCTGAAAAGTGGCTTTGGCACCTGAGGAATGACATGGTGGTGAGTTTATTGGATGTTCTTTTTGCCTTATATGTCCTTTAATTGTAACTGAAAAAGCTGGTAACCTGGGGGCACCATTAGGCACAGATAAAATAGTTCCAAGAAAAGGTTTCTGTTTTTAACCAAAGGACCAGAAACAGGGCAACCTAGCAAGACAAAAATGTTTTGGGCAACAAACACTCTACCCCACCCAAACACCAAGCAAAAACAATGGCTTTACTTTTAACCACTCCAGCAAAGTCTGGATGGGGAGCTTAGACTTTCACTCTCATGAGGCTGTAATTAGATTGCCCAACAGCCTCACCATGGTGGCATCAGAAAAGGCCGAATAGCAAGCCAGGACCTTCATTCTCACTGGAAATGAGCTCTCACCCAACACAATGTCAGTGGAGACCCTGGGGAGAGACAGAACTTCTATTTCCAATTGTCAGTAGTGAGGAGCCCTCTCTGCCTTGAGTGTCATGGAGACAAAGTGGAGAACCTGGACTTCTACTCCTACCTAGCAGTAACAAGGTGGCAGTAATCCTTCCCTTGACAGAGTGGTGTCAAAGAGAGCCATATAAAGCAGAAAATTTAAATAAAATCATTTCAGAACATAATGTGAAATACCTAGGTTTCAATAAAAATTGCTTTTTATGTCAATAATTAGAAGTATCTTGAACCAAATGAAAAAGAGCAATCAATAAATGCTAACATTGAGATGACAAAGATGTTAGAAATATCTAACAACATTTTTTTTCTAATGAAGATTTTTAAGCAGCCATGACTTCAATGAGCAATTATAAACATCTTTAAAATAGGTAAAAAAAAAAAAAAAAAAAAAAAAGGAGACTTGGCAAATAAATAGAAGATATAAAAAACCTACTGAAAATTATAGCAATGAAAAGTGCAAAAGCTAAAGTAACCATATCTGTGGATGAGATCAATGGCAGAACAGAAGGGAAAGAGGAATCGGTGAACTGGAAGATAGAACAATCAAAACTATCCAATGTAACCCATAGAGAAAAAAGCAATTGAGAAAACAAACAGAGCCCCTTAGACCCGTGGATATTGTCACAAAAGATCAAACATTTAGGTTATGGAAGCCTAGGAAGGATCAGAGAAGGAGGGCCCATGAGCTAATTAAACCTCTTTTCTTTATAAATTACCCAGTTTTTCAGGTAGTTCTTTATAGCAGTGTGAGAATGAACTAATACAAAAAATTGGTACCAGAGAAGTGGGCCATTGCTATAAAGTTACCTGAAAATGTGTAAGCAGCTTTGGAACTGGGTAACAGGCAGAGGTTGGAACAGTTTGGCAGGCTCAGAAGAAGACAGAAGGATGAGGGAAAGTTTGAAACTTCCTAGAGACTTGTTGAAAGGTTGTCTCCAAAATGCTATAGTGATATGGACAGTGAAGTCCAGGCTAAGGAGGTCTCAGGTGGAGATGAGGAGCTTTTTGGGAAAAGGAATAAAGATCACTCCCACTATACTTTAGCAAAGAAAGAGATTGGTGGCATTGCACCTCACTCTAGAGATCTGTGGAACTTTGAACTTGAGAGAGATGATTTAGGGTATCTAGTGGAAGAAATTTCTAAGCAGCAAAGCATTCAAGATGAGGCTTGGCTATACAAAAAAAAAAACACATTTTTTCCCTTTTAGACCCAGGCCTATGATGGGAGAGGCTGCTGCAAAGATCTCTGAAATGACTTGGAGGCATTTTTCCCCATTGTCTTGGCTCTTAACATTTGGCTCCTCTTATGCAAATTTCTGCATCAGGCATTAATTTCTCCCCCAGAAAATGGGGTTTTCTTTTCAACTACATAGGAAGGCTTTAAATTTTTCAAACTTTTATGCTCTGCTTCCCTTTAAAATTTAAGTGCCAGTTTCAGATAATCTCTTCATGCATATGAGTGTATGCTATTAGAAGCAGCCAGGCCCCAGTTGCTTTGTGCAGCCTCGGGACTTGGCATCTTGCATCATGGCCGCTCCAGCTCCAGCTGTGACTAAAAGGGGTCAAGGTAGAGCTTGGGCCATTGCTTCAGAAAGTGCAAGCCCCAAACCTTGGTGGCTTCAACATGGTGCTAAGCCTGCAGGTGCACAGAGGGCAAGAGTTGATGTTTGGAAGCCTCTGCCTAGATTTCAAGGAATGTATGGAAACACCTGGAAGTCAAGGCAGAAGTCTGATGCAGGGGTGGAGTCCTCATGGATAACCTCTACTGGGGCACTGCCTAGTGGAGCTTTGAGAAGAGGGCCACCATGCTCCAGACCCCAGATTAGTAGAGATACTGACAGCTTGCACCACACACCTGGAAAAGCTGTAGGCATTCAATGCCAGTCCTTGAAAGCAGCTTCAGGGGCTGTACCTTGTATAGAGCCATGGGTTGGAGCTTCCCAAGGCCTTGGAGGCCTACCCCTTGCATCAGTGTGACCTGGATGTGAGACGACATGAAGTCAAAGGAAATTATTTTGTGGTTTTAAGATTTAATGACTTCCCTGCTGGGTTTTGGACTTACATGGGGGCTGTAGCCCCATTTTTGGAGTGGGAACATTTATCCAATGCCTGTACCCTCACTGTATCTTGGAAGTAACTAACTTGTTTTTTATTTTACATGCTCATAGGTAGAAGGGGCTTGCCTTGTCTTGATAAGACTTTGGACTTGGACTTTTGAGTTAAGAGTTTTGGGGACTGTTGGGAAGGCATGATTGTGTTTTGAAATGTGAGAAGGACATGAGATTTGGGAGGGGCCAGGGGAGTAATGATATGGTTTGGCTCTGTGTCCCCATCCAAATCTCATGTTTAATTTTAATCCCTAATGTTGGGGGAAAGACCTGGTTATTTCAAATATAATGACATAGGCAAATTGAAAGTAAAAAAGATGAAAATGATATATCGTGTAAGAAGTCAAAGGAAAAAAGAAATGGCTATATTCATATCAGATAAAGTAGACTTCAGCGAAAATAAAATTACCAGAGAAGAGAGGAACCTTACAGAATGGTAAAAAGTCAAGTCACTAGGAAGACATAGTAATTGTAAATGTGTATGCACCAACCAACAGAGCTTTGAAATATGCAAAACAAAAACTGATGAAAAACTCAACACATTCTTTTTAAAGCACCCACAGAACTTGTTCCAATTTGGAAGATATCCTGGGTTGTAAAACCTCAACAAATTAAGGAGACACAAAATCACACAAAGTGTGTTCTTTGATCACAATGCAATCAAACTGGAAACCAATAAACAGAAAGGTAGGAAAATATCCAAACAAATGATAATAAAGAATATATCTAAAGAACCCATGAAACAAAAAGGACGTCTCTAGGGAAATAAAATTTATACTAGATGGAAGAAAAATTAAAATATAAAATATCAAAATTCGTGAGATACTGATAAAGCATGCTGAAAGGTAAATTTATAGCACTAATTGCCTACACTAGAAAAGAGGAAACATTTCAAATCAACAACTTAGACTCCAACCTCAACAACTTAGGAAGAGTAAAGAATAAAGAATCATAAAGAAATAATAAAGAATAAGCATAATAGCAAACATAATAGGAGTAGAAATTAGTAAAATTGAAAGCAGAAAAATGGAAAGAAAAAGCTGCTTCTTTGATCATTAAATTGTCAGATCTCAAAGACTGATAAAGATAAAAAGAAAATATTAGAATTTTCTGATCACCAATATCAGAAATTAGGACATATTGCTGCAGAATCTGCAGATATCAAAAGTATAAGGAATTATTACAAACAACTCTGTATATGTAAATTTGACAACTTAGATGAAATGGATCACCAATTCTTTTAAAAAACACAAACTATCACAACTCATCCAATATTAAGTAATTTGAATCATCCTGTAACTACTAAGGAAATTGAATTATGAATTTAAGCACCTCCCAACCTAAATCTCCTGGCCCGGATAACTTTACTGAATATTTCTATCAAATGTTTACAGAAGAATTAACAATTTGATATAATCTCTTCCAGAAAATACAAGAGGAGGAGACATTTGTTAATACACATTATAAAGCTAATGTTGCCCTGATATCAAAATCATACAAAGTACAATCAACAAAGAACTCCCACATACAAAACTACAACAAACAAAATCCAAAAGACCCCCCAAAACTACAGACAAATGTTCCTTATGACTATAGACCCAAAAATCATTAATAAAATGTTAGCAGTATTAAGCAGTATATTCAATAATGTTTCAACTGGTTTAATATTTGAAAATCAGTCAATGTAATCCACCATATTAATATGCTAATGAATAACAATCACATGATTATATCAATGAATAAAGAAAAATTATTTGACAAAATTTCACACTCATATGACAAAAACTCTCAGAAAAAATAGGAACCAGAGTACTTCCTGAATCGATAAAAAGTTTTTACAAAGCCTAAAGCAAACGTTATACTTAATAGTGAAAGAATATATGCTTTCTCCCTAAGACTGGGAATAAGACAAGGTTATCTGCTCTCATGAATCTTATTCAATATAGTATTTACAATTCTAGCCAGTGCAATTAAGCAAGAAAAAAAACACAAGGCATACCAATTATGAAAGGAGTAAAAACCATCCTTCTTTGTAGATGACATGATTATCTACATCAAAAATTTCAAAAAATCTACAAAAATCTTCTAAAAGTAAAAAGATTTCAGCAAGGTCACCAGATACAAGACATGCATACAAAATCACTTGAAATTTGATATGCTAGCAATGAACATGTGAAAACTAAAGCTAAAAATACAATACCATTTAAAATCACAAAAAGATGAAATATTTGTGTAAATATACCAAAGCATGTACAAGACTTTTATGACAAAACTATACACACAGATGAAAGAAATCAAATAATGTCCAAATACAGATTATAATACTTAGTATACTAAAGATATCAAAATATCTTAGTATACAATTAGATATTAGTGTCTTAGTATACAATAAGATATTAAGGAGAAATTGACCCAAAAGATAGCTATCATAATAAAGAAACAAAACAGAACAAAACAAAAGAAACAAATTCTGGAACTGAAAAATTCAATGAATAAGATAAGAAATACATTTGAGAATTTCAACAATAGATGAGCTAAAGGAGAAGAAAGAATTTTAGAACTTAAAGACAGGTCTTTAGAAATAACCCGTGTGGTGGGACACAAGCAACCAAATATTCAAACTTTGGGTGTTTCAGAAGATTAAGAGAAAGCCAAAGGCATAGAAAATCTATTTAATGAAATAACAGCTGAAAACTTCCCAAGTCTGGCAAGAGATTTAGACATCCAGATACAGGAAGCTCAAACTCTCAAATAGATACAACCCTAAGAAGTTTTCTCCATGGCACATGATAGTCAAATTGTCAAAAGTTAAAGACAAAGAGAATCCTGAAAATAGGAGGAAGAGACCAGCATCTATTCACATATGAGGGAACAGTCATCAGACAAGCAGCAGATTTCTCAGCAGAAACCTTACCAGCCTGGTGAGAATTGTATGACATATTCAGAGTGCTGAAAGACAACAACTGTTTGACCAGAACACTATACCCAAAAAAGTTATCCTTCATCAATGAAGGAGAAATAAATTCCTTCCCAGACAAGCAAAAGCTGAGGGAATTCATTACCAGTAGGCCAACCCTAGAAGAAATGCTTAAGGGAGTCCTATACCTGGAAGTGAAAGGAGACAATATCTACCCTCGTGAAAACACATGATGTGTAAAACTCACTGGTGGAGCAAACATACAAATGAAGAAGAAGAAAGTACTCAAATGTTACAATGACAGAAAACCACCAAACCAAAAAAGAGAATCCAAATAACCAAGACAATACTGAACAAAAAGAACAAACCAGGAGGCATCACACTGCATGACTTCAGAATATATTACAAGGTTATAGTAACCAAAACGGTATGGCATTAGTATACAAATAGACACATAGACCAATGGTAGAGAACAGAGAACTCAGAAATAAATTCATGTATTTACAGCCAACTGATTTTTGAAGAAGGTTCCAAGAACATACAGTGGGAAAAGAACACCCCTTTCACTAAATGGTGCCAGGAAAACTAGACATACATGTGTAGAGGAATGAAATTATTCTCCTATCTCTCACCATTTACAAAAATTGACCGCAAATGGATTAAGAACTTAAATGTAAGAGTCAAACATATAAAACTACTAGAAGAAAACATAAGTGAAACACTCCAGGGCATTGGTTTTAGCAAAGATTTTATGGCTAAGACCTCAAGAGTACAGGCAACAATAACACAATAAGACAAATTGGACTATATTAAACTAAAAAGCTTCTGCACAGTAAAGGAAGCAATCAACAGAGTGAAGAGACAATTTATCGAATGGGGGAAATATTTGCAAACTATTCAATGAACAAGGGACTAATATCTAGATATATGAGGAACTCAACAGCAAAAAAATAATCCCATTAAAAAGTGGGCAAAGGACATGAGTAGACATTTCTCAAAAGAAGACATACAAATGGCCAACAGGTATATGAAAAAATGCTCACCATCACTAATCATCAAGAGAAATGGAAATCAAAACCACAATGAGATATCACCTTACCCTGTTAGAATGGTTATTATAAAAAAGACACAAAATCACAGATGTTGGCAAGGATGTGGAGAAAAGGGAATGGTTATACACTGTTGGGGGATGATGTAAATTCGTATAGTCATTATGGAAAACAGCATGGAGATTTCGCAAAAATCATAAAGTAGAACTACTGTATGATCCAGCAATCCCACTATTGAGTATTTATCAAAAAACAAACAAAAATCCATACATCAAACATGTACCTGGAGCCCCATGTTTATTGTAGCACTATTCACAGTAGCAAAGGTATGGAATCAACCTAAGTGTCCATGAGCAAATGAATAGAAAAAGAAGATGCTGTGTGTGTATATATATATACATGTGTATATACACGTGTGTATATACACACACACAATGAATACTGTTTGCTATAAAAAGAATAAAATCCTGTTATTTGCAGCAACATGGATGAAACTGGAGGTTAGTTTGTCAAGTGAAATAAGCTAGGCACAGGAAGATAAATATCACAAGTTTTTGCTCATAAGTGCAAATTAAAAACTTGATCTCATTGAGGTAGAATAGAATGATAGTTACCAGAGGCTGGAAAGAGTATGCTTGTGGGAGGGGTTGGGGGAATGAAGAGATTAATGAATGCAAATATACAGTTAGATAGAAGGAATAAGTTTTAATGTTCAATAGCAGAGTGAGGTGATTATAGTTAACAACAATGTATTGTAAATTTCAAAATAGCCAGAAGGAACAACTTGAAATGTTTCCAACAAATAGAAATGATAAATACTTAGGGTTATCGATATCCTAAATATCCTGATTTGATAATTACACATTCTATGCATGTAGCAAAATACTACAGGTAGCCCATAAATATATATTAGTTTAAAAATTGTTCTAAATCTTAGCAAGATTTTTGTGTAGTTGCAGACAAGATTGTTTGAAAACTTTTTGCAGAAAGGCAAAGGGACTACAATAGCTAAAACAATTTGGAAAAAAAAGTGGAAAGAATAAGTCTACTAGATTTTGATACATTATATAGTTACATTAATCAAGACTATGTGGCAAAGATGGAAAGATAGACACACAGATAAACATAAGTGAATAAGGAATCCCAAATAGTCCTGCACATATATGCCCAAATGATTTTTACAAAGATGCAAAGATGATTCAACAAATGGTGCTAGAACAATTGTACATTCATGGAAAATAAACAAACATAACCTCAATCTAAGTCTCATGTCTTCTCCAAAAATTAACTCAAAATGTATCACAGACTCAAAAGTTAAAAGTAAAACTTTCATTTAAAAAAGAATGACATCTTTGGGATCTAGGGCTAGGCAAAACGTTTTGAAACTTGAAAACTTAAGTGTGATCCATGAAAGGAAAAACTAATAAGTTGGGCTTCATCACTAATTTAAACTTTTGCTCTGTTAAAGACCCTATTTAGAGGATGAGAAGATAAGCTACAGATTGGGACAATATTTGTATAAGCCACATATCCAATAAGGGACTAGAATCTAGACTATGTAAAGAACCCTCAAAACTCAAGTGAAAAAGGAAGCAATTTAGTTACAACGTGAATGAAAAACGTAGAGATATTTCCCCAAATAAGACATACAGATGGCAACCAATCACATGAAACGATGTTCAGTCATTAACCATTAGGGAAATAGAATTCAAAACTACAAGGAGCTATCACTACATTCTTATCAGAATGGCTAAAATAATATTGGTAACACCAAATATTGGAGAAGATGTGAAGAAACTGGATCACTCATATTATTGATGGAATTGAAAAATTGTGCAGACACTCTGGAAAACAGTTTGGTGGTTTCATATACAACTAAATATGCAACCACCGTATGAGCCAGCAATTGCACTGCTGGAGATTTATCCTAGAGAAATGAAGACTTAACATTCATTCTCACAGAAACCTGCACATGAGTGTTTATAGAAGTTTTATTTGCAGTAGCCCCAAACTGGGAAGCAGCCCAGAGGTCCTTCGATGGATGAATGGTTAAACAAATTGTGGCAAATCCATATCATGGGGACACTATTCACCAATAAAAATGGAACAAATGGTTGATACAACAACAGCCCACATGAATCTCTGAAAAATCAGGCTGAGTGAAAAAAGCTGGAAGGTTACATACCAGTTGATTCCATTTATATACATTCTCAAATAATAAAATCATAGAAATGGAGAATAATGGGTTAAGGAGGAGTTAGGGGCAGGAAAGAAGTGGCTGTGATAATAAAAGGGCAACATGAGAGATCCCTGTGGGGAAGAAAATATTCTGTGTCTTGACCGTGTCAAAGTCAGTACCCTGGTTGTGACACTGTACTATAGTTTTACAAGACACTACCATTGGGGGAAATTGGGTAAATAGCACAGGGGCTCTCTCTGTATCATTTCTTACAAATGTGGATCTGCAATTATCTCAAAAAGCTTAAAAAGCTTTAAAGGAATATGAGATACAATAATCAATATTTATAAAACCAGGGAGTTCAGAAGTTGAGTTTAGTTTGACGTCAAGATCCCCAAGTTCCCACCGTAAATTTCCTCATCTTTGCAGCCTTACCTGGCACCACTTCTCCCTCGTCCTTGACTTTCTACTGCAGTGGCCCTGAATTATTTCCCTTTTGTACACTGTGCTTTCTCCTGCCAAGGGCCTTTGCGTATACTGTTTCTCTTGCCTTCTCCTCTCTTCATTTGCTCAACTCCTTATTTTATGGATCACTTCTATATTAGTCTATTTTCACACTGCTAATAAAGACATACTAGAGACTGGGTAATTTATAAAGTAAAAGAAGTTTAATTGACTCACAGTTCACGTGGCTGGGGAGGCCTCACAATCGTGGTGAACGGTTAAAGGGAGGCAAGACAGCGTGTACAGGGGAATTGCCCTTTAAAAAACCATCAGATCTCATGAGACTTATTCGCTATCACGAGAACAACATGAGAAAAACCCGCCCCCATGATTCAATTACCTCCTACTGGGACCCTCCCATGACAAGTGGGGATTATAAGAGCTACAATTCAAGATGAGATTTGAGTGGTGACAGAGCTAAACCATAGCAACTTCCTTAGGGATGCCCTTCCTGACCAGGTAAAATCCCCATCTCATGGCATCCTGTGTGATTCTTACATAACACCAGTCATGGTTGTCACATTTAATTTCTGACTTGATTTGCTTAAGTTCTACCTCACTGATCTGAAAATGAGAGTGGGGACTAGGACTCACCACTCTCACCATTGGTGAGTACATTTTAACTCACCAATGTACCTCCAGCAACTAGCACCATGCCAGACACATAATGAGCATTCATCAAATATTTGTGCAGTGAATGAAGGGAAGCATGAGGGGATTCTTTACCTTTCTGTTCTTAAACCAGCAAGGTCTTCAATATATTTAGAGTATAATCTGATCTCTCCTCCCTGCTCTGTGTGATCCACCATCCTGGGAAGAAGTGCATTGTGCTTCTTTGAACTCTCCACTGCCCTCAGTTGATCCTAACCTCCCAGAAGGCATGCAGGCAAGTGACCATCCTGGCATGGCCATGTGAGAGCTGGAGAGGAATCATAGGGAAGGCCAGAGAAGATGCACTCAGGGAAAGGCTGGGTCTGACATAAGGGCAAGCTAGGCTTCCCTAGAGAATCCTTCCCTAGCTTCTGCTTTCCTGGCAGAAGCTGCTGCTCTCAGTGACTCTCCAGCGATTGGTATATGTTACAATTGTGAACTTCTGTGATCACTACTTGTGTCTTGGGAAAAGGCAGCAACCTCTCTCCAAAGACTGGGTCATAACAGAATAAAATATCTAATGTCCGCCCTGTATAATGCCATGCTGCTACCTCCCAGCCCTGCCAGCTGTGGCCCTGTTCCCAAGGGCTCTACAGTCTGCCAGTACAAGCATTGCTGGTGGAAAGTTGGCAGGCTGACTGAGGGCTATCCTAGAGTGGGGAGCAGGGGATTCAGCATCACAGCCCTTACCATTCTGTCTCCATACCTGTTTGCCCCAGTAGAGCATAAGCTCTCTGACAAAACAGGGAGATTATCTTGTTCCCCACTGTAGCCTCGACATCAAACTCTGTGCCTATAATGTAGTAGGTGCTCAATAAATGTTAATTACACGAATGAATAAAACTAACCTTTATTATCTCTTTTGTGGGCTCCTTTTCAGGTTTTCGTGCTTTGCCTGGATTCTCATGGTGTCTGCCTAACTCCCTCCACCATTTCTACCCATACATGACCTCCATGTCTCATCACATTCCACTTTTAAAAAGTAACCTGATCAGTTTTACCTTCAAAGTGAAAAACGTTCAATTAGTTTTGAAGTTGAATCTTGATCCTCCCAAATAAACAAGGATTTCTAGTAAGTGTAGAAAGAAGATTTGAGTAGATGAACATTTATCTTTCCCCCATTGTGTGCTGGTCATTATGCTTCTTGTTCCTCCCTATGTGAGAGGCATTTTAATTTTCATTTTCACAGAGAAGACGACTTAGGTTCACAAAGATAAGCTGTGTTCTTAGGGCCACACAGCAAGGCAGCAGGGACCAAAGATCTAAGTTAAGATCTACTTAATTCCTAAGCTCCTTCCTGCAAGGGCTGGAATATCTCTTAGAAATTTTTCTGACAGTAATTTTAGCTTTAGGAGAAAGACTAGACACTGTTTTTTGACCTTTCCAATTATCTGACAAGCCCAGTGTTAATCAGCTGAGTCAGAATTGATGACCTCAGGACTGTTTTAAGCCCCAAACCATCTTCGGATGAAATGATAAAACGAGACTGCGAGGCTAATTAACAAGTCTAAAAACATTATGTGAGTTCCAGTGATGCCTTTCCTTCTGGCCCATCCCACACCTTTCCCAAATAAGAAAGCAACTAATTTGCAAAACCGTTGCTTCTGTGGAGCAGCTGTGAGAGTCACTGACATATATGATTAGCATAAAATTAATTCCTGTTGGGGAAGCAGCATTACCAGCCCTAATGAGGTTTAGGAAGTGACTAGTACTGTGTATGAAGGATGGTGGATACTCTTCTTTTCACTCTGGATGAAATGTGTGTGGGATGCAATTTTCGACAGACTTATGCTTAAGGATCATGTGTTTATGGCACAGTCTGTGTTCATTTGGGCTGCTATAACAAAATGCCAAAAACTGAGTGGTTTATCAACAATAAAGATTTATTTCTCGCGGTTCTGGAGGCTGGAAAATCCGAGATCAAAGCACTGGCGGATTCAGAGTCTGGTGAGGGCCCACTTCCCGGTTCGTAAACGCCATCTTTCATTGCATCCTGACACGGTGAATGGGATGAGGCAGCTCTCTGAGGCAGATCCCATCATGAGGGAGACCTCAGGACCTAATCACCTCCCAAAGACTTCACCTCCTAATACCATCACATTGGGGATTATGATTTCAACATAAGAATTTTGAGGGAACACAATAATTTAGTCGATAGCAGGCATCTTGTGTAAGGTAAGTTTTAGTCAGTGATTTGAGGGTGGGGACCATTTATGACAGTTTAAACAGGTCTCTTCATAATATTTCTATGTTTTGTTCTCATGGAAAATTCTGTGTAGAAGACAGGACAACTTTAACCTCTTAAATGTTCCTTAAATGAGCTATAATTTTACCATTAATTTGGTTTATAATTTTAAATGGAAAAGAAGAATAGTGAAGCTACTGTAGTTAAAAATGGGAATCATTTATTCCAATTACATAACAAAAAATAACCACCTGTAACACTTGTACCTATAGATAAGCAAAGTTAACTGAGTTATGTATTTCCTTTTAGGCATTTCCTATACATACAGTTTTGTTATTTAGCCAAAATCACACAATATATTGAACTGTGCATTTTGTTTTTTGCACTTACAATAGTGTGTTTTGCTCACTAAAAATTCTTCATAAAACATCATTTTAATGTTCTTGCAATATTGCATGTGGATGTGTCATGATTTATTTAACCATTGCATAAATGTTACATTTTATGCTTGTTCCCTATTATGAATAATGATGCAATGCAGCTGCTTTTTTTTTTTTTGCATTTTAACTTATTTTCACTGATTTCCTAAAAGTGGAATTACTTGATCAAAACAGGTTTTGGATAAATATTAGGTACCAGACAAATATTGCTGAATAGATTTTCTGAGTATAACTGCCAAGCTAGAATTCTATCCAGGAAAACCATTCCTTAAGAATGGAGGAAAAATAAGGGCATTATCAGACAGACCAAAATTTAAACAATTGTTACCTTCAGGCAGACACTAAAGGAAATACTGAAGTATTTCCTGAGATAGAGAAAGACCTATTTCAGATGTAAACATGGAAATACAAGAAAAAAAGAAATGAAAAATGTAAATATATGGATAGATCTAAATAAATACTGACTATACAGAACAATAATTATTTAAAATACATGAAGAACAAATATACAAAACAACACAAAAAGATGGAGGCAAGGTAATGAAATTAAAATTTGTGAAGTTGTTTTACTACCTGGGAAGTGATCCAAGTACCAAGTTTTATTAGAATCTAATAAATCAACGATGTTTGGTGTAATCACTGTGCAACCCTTAAAGGAGGATAAAAGAAATTACAGTTAACAAGAGAAAAGGAACTGGGGAGAAATTTTTAAATGTCTTATTGGTTCAAAATGTTTCAAGAAAGGCATAAAAGGCATGCAGAGCAGATAAAATAGATAACAGTAGCAGATAATAGATAAAAACCAAACTATGTCAGCAATTATGTTAAATGTAAATGAACCAAATACTCTAATTAAAAAGAAAAACCTCTCAAACAGAATTAAAAATAGGAGAAAGTCTGTTTTTCTACTATTTAAATACTACTATTTCTTTCTACTATCTATTAAATAAATTTAATATGTAATTAACAAAGTTCCTACAAGGAACAGGTGAAGAATCATAATTTAATAAAATCTATTACTAAGTGCTGATAAGAATGCTCAGCAAACAGCAAAAAGAACTTCCTTAAGCTGATAAGAAGCAGCTCAAATAAATCAAACATTTTATAATTTATAGTGCTACATAGGAGGCATTTTCTAAACAACGGAAATAGGACAAAGTGTTTATTATCATTTCCATTTGTATTAGGGTTCTCTACAGGGACAGCACTAATAGGATAGATATATATATATGAAGGGGAGTTTGTTAAGGAGTATTGACTCACAGGATCATAAGGTAAAGTCCCACAATAGGCCATCTGCAAGCTGAGGGGCAAGGAAGCCAAGACCTCAAAGTAGGGTCCCAAGTGCTCAAAGTGTCCCAAAACCTCAAAAGTAGGGAAGCCAACAGCGCAGCCTTCAGTCTGTGGATGAAGGCCTCAGAGCCCCTGGCAAAACACTGGTCTAAGTCCGAGGGTCCAAAAGCTGAAGAACTTGGAGTCTGGTGGTCGAGGGCAGGAAGCATCCAGCACAGGAGAAAGATGGAGGCCAGAAGACTCAGCAAGTCAGCTCTTTCCATCTTCTTCTGCCTATTTTATCTTTATCCTCTGCTTTTATCTTATTTTATCTGCTGCTTTATTTTAGCGGTGCTGGCAGCTAATTAGATGGTGCCCACCCAGATTAAGAGTGAGTCTGCCTCTCCAAATCCACTGACTCAAATGTTAATCTCCTTTGGCAACAGACACACCCATAAACAATACTTTGCATCAATCCAATCAAATCAACACTCAATATTAACAATCACACCATTCATTATTGTACTAGTTGTCCAAGTCAGTGCAATAAGGTAAGAATAATGAATAAAAAGTACAAGGACTAAAAGGAAAGAAATAAAATAACATTATTTTCAGACCATACGGTTGTGAAGTAGAGAAATCTAAAGGAATTCACAAATACACTATTGCAGTTAATGAATTTAATGAGGTCACTGAATAAAAGGTCAATGTATGAAATTCAATACTTTAATATACCAGCAGCAAATAGAGAATGGCATTAAAAATGATACCAATTATAAGAGCGTCAAAACATCAAATACCTAGGAATAAATCAAATACCTAGGGAAAAAAGGGCATCACTTCAACACACTAAACACTGTAAAATGTAATTGAGAGAAAGAAGGCATGAATAAATAGAGGAATATTTTATTCTGGTCTGAATTGTGGCTTCTCCCAAAATGCCTAAGTTGAAGTCGTAACCCCCAGGACAGAACCCCCATAGTAAAAATGTGACTATATTTGGAGATGGTGATCTTCAAAGAGTGAATTAAGTTAAAATGGGGCCATTAGGATAGATCCTAATCCAATATGACTGCTATCCTTAAGAGGAAATTTGGACACCAACAGGTACAAAGGAAGCCATGTGAGGACATGGGGAGAAAGCAGCCAACTACAGGCCAAGGAGAAAAGCCTCAGAAGACACCAACCTTACTGAAACCTTGCTCTCAGACTTCTCGCTTACAGAACTGTGATAAAATAAATTTTTTTCTTTTAAGCCATGCAGTCTGTGGTACTTTGTTATGGCAGCCCTAGCAAGCTAACATACATATTTGTGGATTAGAATACTCAAAATTGTAAAGATGCTCATTGTCTCCAATTTGATCTATAGATTCAATGAATCTGATGGTGTTTTAATCAAAATTTTGTTGATATTCTCTCCAACTCATCCTTTTATTTCCCTTTATGATATTTAGCAAAGTATCTTTGCATTTGATGTGATAGAGTATGCAAGATGCAGCAGGTCTCTGAAGTTGCAGGTGCCTGAATCTCCATACTGTTTATTGCCCATCACTGCAGTGTGGTGATTCCTGAAGGATCTAGAACTAGAATTACCATTTGACCCAGCAGTCCCATTACTGAGTATATACCCAAAGGATTATAAATCATGCTGCTATAAAGACACATGCACATGTATGTTTATTGTGGCACTATTCACAATAGCAAAGAGTTGGAACTAACCCAAATGTCCATCAATGATAGGCTGGATTAAGAAAATGTGGCACATATACACCATGGAATACTATGCAGCCATAAAAAAGGATGAGTTCATATCCTTTGCAGGGGCGTGGATGAAGCTGGAAACCATCATTCTCAGCAAACTATCACAAGGACCGAAAACCAAATACGTGTTCTCACTCATAGGTGGAAATTGAACAATGAGATCACTTGGATAAAGGGCAGGGAACGTCACACACTGGGGCCTGTTGGGCTGGGGAGCTGGGGGAGGGATAGCATTAGGAGAAATACCTAATGTAAATGATGAGTTGATGGGTGCAGCAAACCAAGATGGCACATGTATACCTATGTATTAAACCTGCACGTTGTGCACATGTACCCTAGAACTTAAAGTATAGTAATAAATAAAATCGAGGAAGAGAAAGTTAAAATAGCCCTGAGGAATAAACTGTAAACATATGTTTTGTCTATTCCATGTAGGTGTAAACTGTGATCCTCTTCCTTGAGTGAGATGGAAAAAAATTAATTTGCCGCATCAGTGTCCATATCTCAGGTAAGTGAGTCTACTACTTGGTTAAGCTCAAGATTATCCACAATCATTTTCCAGAATGTATTGCTTCTTCAGGGACAGACTGTTGAATTACATGGAGATATGTAAAAACCACTAACCCAATTAATGCCTTTAAGGTGGTACTACTACCTGCTATTCTCCCTCCCCTGGGTTTGATACCATCCATGTTCGATTTACTATCTGGCCAATGCCACTTGGTCTTCTCTCTGACAGCTATTGTTACAAAGGCCTAGGACCCAAGATAGGGATTTAGCTAACTGCCAAGTATGTCGAATTCAATTATAAATTTGGAAACTGAAGAAGTGACCATCAGGTGAGTCTGTGGACCCAGTGGACATAGTGTAAGCTGAAATTTGGCCAGAATTCCATTGTTACTTTACCTCCACATAAGCCTCCACTCTAACCAGAAGCCAGCATAGTTCGGTCTCTGTGAATCAGTGTCAACCTAGGCCTGTGTCCAGTGATCCCCAGAATATATGAATAGTCCCCTTTCTCTGTGTTCTGCTACTCTAGTAAAAGGGGGAAGGACTGGGGAAATAATTACAGTAGATACTTGCCATAGTGTTGCAGTCTTTCTCCATGAAGACACTGCCAGCCTTTAGAGTAAGTTTCAGATTTGAAAACTATCACACTTCCAGAAATTGAGCAAGAGATGGTGACTTTTTATTGGGGTAACTGTCCTTAGCCTCTTGCTCCTCCATTCCTGCTACTTTTTGAAGGCAGCCCAAGAACAGCATGACCATGGCTCAAAAGCTGAGGCAGATCTTGAAGGAGCTAGAAGCTCTCAGCTTACTACTGTCCCTGCTGGTGGCGAGTCTTTTCTTAAAGGTGATCTGGGTGGTGCATTTTCCTGCCTGCCACAAATTAAAGACACAACTGTTGTCATAAATTATGTATGCTCCAGCAATACATTAGGAGAAGCAGGGATAGGGTTTGATATGAATGAAAAGGCCAGATGGCCCAGGAATTCAAGAAAATGCTTCCAGGGATATGCAGAAAGGAAGGACTAGAGCCAAGGGGTGGATAGATGTGAGTGAGGCTCCTTGTTCTGGCTCATCATCTGATAAGGAAGATGGAGAGCTTTACTGTCCCTGAGATATACAAGCTGGAAATAATGCCAAGCCCAATGCTCCACTACCTTCTGGGTCTGGCAATGAGAACACTCAGTCTCCAGGACTGCCCCAGGGAACAAGGGCAATGAGCAAATGGATAGTGAGCCATGCCAGACCCTTTCTGTGAGACTGTGAACCTTCCAACATTTTCTCTCCCTTCCCCTCACTCCAGCATTTGGAATTCTCTAGACCTAAGTCTGGATACCAGCCCTGCCACTTGGGCCAATAGCTAAACCTCATGGGTACTGGGTTCCCTGGGTAGACTGAGGATATCAATGCAGGTCTTGGAAGATGCTGTGAGGATTAAATAAACAGTGCAAGTGGCTGTACCCAGACAGCATGTTGCCTTCCAGATGGTCCATAAACGTTGCCTACTGTCTGAGCAGCCGTTTGTACATGCCTCAGTCTGCTTGGGCCACCATAAAAAAATACCTTTGTTTGGTGGTCTTAAATGACAGGCATTTATGTTTTCATGGTTCTGGAGGCTGGGAAGTCCAAGATCAAGGTTCCAGCTGACTTGGTTTCTGGTGAGGGCTCTCTACATGGCTTGTAGACAGCAGTCTTTTTGCTATGTCCTCACATGGTGGAGAGGGAAAGTGTGCTCTCTGATGTTTCCCTCCTCTTATAGAAACATGAATCTTGTCAAATTTGGGCTCCACCATTACGACCTCCTTCAATCTTAATTACTTCTTTACCTCAAATACAGTGATAATGGGATTAGACTTTAACTTACTTCAACTTATAAATTTTGTGAGAGGACACAATTTAGTCCATAGCAGTACCTTTCATTCAATCCAGCACCAGCCTCCCACCCATGTCTTTGTGAAGGAGCCAAGCCTTCTGTGAAGCTCAGGCAGTAAAAAATTGAGTGAACAAATGGAAGTTCCTACAAATCACCCAGTTGCATGGCTTCGCTTGAATTAATTGTCTTTAAGCCAAAAGTTACCCAAATGTGTTCACCCAGGGATTCAGCAGGTGTGGAAAAGGAGGGGAAGACCTCTGAGAGGCTTATTTATGTGAAAAACTGGGGGTCCCCTTGAGAAGGAGTTCGCAATAGAGAAGCAAGAGCAGAGAGGCACAGGCAGATGGACTCAAGGAACCTTGATTCAAGATTCAGGGTAGATGGGCAGGGAGAAGGGGGTTAGGGGGGGAGCATCCCTCAGCATCTTGGGGTGAGAGTAGGGGATTGTGGATGTATGATGACAGAAAAGGCTGAAGGAGGGGGCTTACCCTGTTTCTAAGACCCTGGTATCAGGTAGGAGCTTGGACTGTGGCTCCTGCACGGAGAGAGGAGAACAGATGGGCTACAGGCCCAGTTTCTAAGGTGGATTCAGTGTTAGCCCAAGGGACATTCTGGGCCACAAGACAACAGCCGAGCCTGCTGCCAGAAGGACATCTCTGCCTCTGGTTTGCTTGGTGTCTTTGGGAGGTGCTAGCACAGGTCCCATCCCAGCAATGACTGTGAAAAGGTCCAGGGGTGAGTTCATCTCGGCTGAGACACTCCTGAGCATCCTGAAAGCTGGCTGGGTAGGTATGTGAAGGCGCACCAGGTCTTCCAGTAGCAGCTGGGGCAGAGGCAGGCGAATACTATAATTTGCCTGTGACCCTATTCATGTCCCCAGGCTGCTGTGCCCTGAAGGGTGAGGGCACCAAGCACACCACAACCATCCTCTTTTCTGCACGGCTTTGGCCTAGACAGCCCCTGTGACGGCAGTGTTTCCATGGTGATTGTGTAAGGAATAGCTGTTCCCGGGATATTC
Source organism: Pan troglodytes (assembly GCF_028858775.2). NCBI lineage: Eukaryota > Metazoa > Chordata > Mammalia > Primates > Hominidae > Pan > Pan troglodytes. The sequence continues at coordinate 89,861,717 of NC_072414.2, read as the reverse complement.
TTCATATTTTATTTTCCTTTAGTGGAGTTGGTCAGATTAAGTCTGTTCCCGAATGAGGATCGATTAATGAAAGCTAAATGTGGGACTCGAGCCCCTGTGCAGCATCTGCAGTAGGTGAGGACAGCGCGGTGGTGTGACCGGCATCACTGAGTTTACCCAGGCAGATCCTCTCACTGCCTTTCCCAGGGACAGCCGGCCGGCTGCCAGGGAAGCCTGGATGGTGATGGGCTGTTTTTACCACCTCCGTGGATTAAGTGGGGTAGATGAGGATTCTCTGTCGGCTCATGGATGTGTCTCTTTGTTACTGAACTGTGGGGGCTGTGGTGTTCATAAAATCGGGGTCATGGTTTCATAGATGAGTCAAGTGGCAGGCCACATGGGGTCAGCAGGCTCCAAGAGGAACCCTGAGGGAAGCGTCTCTCAGCTGCAATATCCTCGGGCCTTTCCTGCATCAGGCAGAGCCAGCAGAGCTCTGGGACGACTCAGGCCCCGGTGGGGTCACTGTCATTGGCCTCCACCTCCCAGCCCACATCACTGGACTTTACCTCCTTCCCTAGTGATTTAGTACACATAATACTGTTCATCTTCATATTCTCAGGGTCCGGCACGGTGACGGGCACATACAAGACATTTGTGAAACGTGTGGAATGCATGAACAATGAAAATAACACTTTGTTCTCAGAGCCCAATGTGGTCTCCACGATGAATAAATACATGAATAAATAAATAAATAGATACATCCATTCTCTCATTCACCCATTCATTTACCCATTGATGAACATTTATTTGGGGGATACATAATATTTGCACCTAACACGGTGCCTTGCCAATATAAAACAATCAATATCTTTTAAATTACATTGTGCCTGCCTGGCACTGGGAAAATCCAAATACTGCATGAAGCACAGTCCCCCTTCTGTGTCTGTGTCTGTAAATATTCTCCCCACTCTCATCTATCTACACACACACACACACATTTTTATTTTATTTTGTTTTACTTTATTTTATTTTATTTTATTTTTTGGAGATGCAGTCTTGCTCTGTTGCCCAGGCTGGAGTGCAGTGGCAAGATCTTGGCTCACTGCAACCTCTGCCTCCCAGGTTCAAGAGGTTCTCCTGCATCAGTTTACCTAGTAGCTGGGATTACAGGTGCCTGGCACCACACCTGGCTGATTTTTGTATTTTTAGTAGAGTTGGGGTTTTGCCATGCTGGTCAGGCTGGTCTCAAACGCCTGACCTCAGGTGATCTGCCCGCCTCAGCCTCCCAAAGTACTGGGATTATGGGTATGAGCCACCATGCCCAGCCCATATTTTGGAATCATTCCTTTCAATTGGGGTATGTCTCCTGAAAAAAAACTTTCTAAAGAAGCAAATTTGAATTTAGAATTGAAATGCCTACCATGTACTGACTTTGTACTTGGAACAAGATATAGCTCCAAAATACTTTGGTGGTTGTCTTGTCCCTGTGTGGTCACAGAAAGGTCATGTTTGATCGAGGGAGTGGGATGCAATAACGGTCTAGAGAAGAAGGCCAGTATCCAGGAAGGACAGATGGGTATGGGTGTTCCCTTCGCATACCTGCCCTGCAGGATGGCACAAAACCCCTGAACCCCCAGGAGGGATGGAAGGGAATGCATGACACGGGAAAACCACAGCAGTGTAGAAAGCTGGCGTGTGTGTTGTCATTTCTTGCCAAACCCACACTCTGGCTCATGGCAAAGGTATTAGAACCAGTCCCCTTCCATGTGCCAGTGTGCTCCTTTGGCCCTAGGAGCAGATGAGGAGTTGAAGATGGAAGAGAACTCTGAGGCTTCAGGGTCCTATGACAGGAAGGACAGTGGGTCACATCCCAGACATAGAGCAGTAAAGACAGTAGGTCACATCCCAGACGTAGAGCAGTAAAGACAGTGGGTCACATCCCAGACATAGAGCAGTAAGGACAGTGGGTCACATCCCAGACATAGAGCAGTAAAGACAGTGGGTCACATCCCAGACATAGAGCAGTAAAGACAGTGGGTCACATCCCAGACATAGAGCAGTAAGGACAGTGGGTCACATCCCAGACATAGAGCAGTAAAGAGGATGGATGTTGGGGAGTTAGGGAGGGGAATTCCAGTTCTGTTGGGAACACAGTGAGTTTGAAGAGACAATAGGAAGACAAGGGTGGTATTGCAGGCCGGTGAAGGAGGGTCAGGGCTGGAGATGGGGGACCCCTCCAGAGTTGGAGACTGAAGCACCACAGTAATGAGGGAATTCAGGAAAGAGGGTCAGTGTAGAAAAGGCATTGGGAGGAGCTGAGAGAACAAACACTCAGAACTCAGATGGGAGCCAGGCAGGTCAGAGTGTGGCAGTTATCCTGCTACTAGCTCTGTGTCCTTGGGTTCTCAGTCCTCAGTTTCCATATCTGCAAAATCAGATAATGTGGGAAATCCCTTAGGACAGTACCTGGTCGTAGAAATTCATCAATTTTATCTGTCATTATTAGGGGGCTAAAAAAGGAAGGAGAACAATTAAAAATATGGAGCCGTATCAGAAAACCATAGGGTCAGTTACATTGACAGAATGTCTTTTGTAATTAAAAAGAAGAAAGAAAGAAAAAAACTGCAACCTCTAGAGGTTTACCTGAATGTGTTTTACCACCAGCTCTGTCCTTGAAAGCATGCACAGTTGAACAAGACCTCTCTCAAGGTCTGTTTCTCTCCTAGTAAATGAACGTGTTGGGCTTTTACTGTGACACTGGTAGCCAGCAGAAGAGGCAATAATCCAGCATTTCCAATCAATGTGTTTCCATCAGATACCTGGAGACCAACAATCTCCATGCACTTTGGAACTTACATTGATCCTACTGCCTCTTAAGTCCCCCTTTGGTCTCCAGGGCTGCCCAGGAGAGGTGCTCCCCACTATATGGCACAGCTTCTGGGGCCACTGGAAGTGTCTTTAGATGTCAAACCAGTGGTTGGGCACAGTCACTAATTTAGGAATCCTGTGTCTCTCCATTCCAATTTAAATACATTATTAAAATTAAGAATGGGGAAAAAAATCTCTTCATACCAGCCTTACACCCATCGGATATCGTTTTACGATTTGCTCCACTGTTGAGTTCAAGCTCCCAAATGTCTTGGCTCTTGTAGCAAGGTCTAGTGTCAGGGCAACAGTGCCCTGTTCCATCAAGTTCTAGCCAAAGATGCCACCGGGAAATGGACTGAACAGCTTCGAGGACCATTTCAATCCATATTATGGGCAATTTTCAGAGCTGGAGGCTGGAAAAAAAAACCTGAAAGTAGAAGAATAAAATCAGATTTTAATTGAATTGCTGCAGTGTACTAGTAAGGCTAGTTAAGCATATAATTAATTGTTGTAACTATAGCAACAAGATTAGCTGGAACTATTAGGGTGGGCACCAGGGGTTCAGTGAGAGACTCTTAAAAAGACAAGTGTTGGAAATTGCAGAAAATAATTCATTCTCCTCCTGTGGTTCTCTAGAGGGCCTCATACTCTTTAGCAAACCCCAAATAAATCTATATAATAATATTTTCTTAGATTCATGCAGTTTCTTTTATCCCAAAAGGCCCCGGGGTGTTTTGCGAGCCATGAACATCAATATAGATCTGGAATAATGTATCGGGCCAGATTTTCCTAGCACTTAAACAACTCTCTCGTGGTTTGTTCTGCACCTTTGGAAGCTCCATTACCTTCAGGATACATGCAATCAGTAATTTATTAAGTGGCATCCCCATAGGCCCAGGGCCTGAAAATTCTGGTAGGAAAAGAGATGGGCTCCAGAGATAGTGCTTTTATTTATTTATACCCTATGTCATTCCAAAAAGGATTCAAGCAGCCTTGCAAAATACACAGAGCGCATCAGGATAAAATAAATACATGAGGAAATCCAAGGCAGGGGCAAATAACAGTAAGAAGAAAACATGTAGCTCTGTGGAAATGTTAGTATAGGAACTGCAGAGAACAAGCTCCTACAGAAGAGCTGAAGGTGGGTGTAATTGCAGCTGTTCTTCCTGCTGGTCAAAAGGAGAGGAAAACGGAACCAGCTGCAGGCAAAAGACACTTGGTGTAACAACTTTAGACTCTACCCTTCAGCATAATGATTCTCAAGCCACCTCTCAATTAGAAGGAAGTCAAGGAGGGCCTTCTAAAGGTAGACTTCCATTCAGCTGCCAAATATGGATTGATCATCTATTTTGTTCTTGGCATCTCCCCTTATACTGGGCAAAATAATTCAGCTTTGATGCTTTCTGATATTCTGGCTTGATCTTTGGCTAAAATTTAGAGTTCAGAGAGGAGGTACCAAAGTGATGTTCACAGGACAGATACAGGGCAGAAATACGTTGCGTCTTGCCATTGTGGAAGATTTACATTCCAGTCCAGATTTCCACTTCTCTTGAAAACATAGAAACACCTGCAATGCTGCATCCATCTTTCCACTATTGCTGAGCAGAGGCTGACCACTTGGCTGGAACAACTTCCCTCGGTGCATACTTTGCACTATGACATACTCCTGGTAGCTGCTCCACTTTTTGTCACCTGCCTGGCTCCTATAAGCATTTGAGTTTTTTTTTTTTTAAATCTCTGATCTAGAGTCATGTTCATATTGTTTATCTCTGTAGACTCTGTGATGAGAGTTAGACAGCCAAAGGGTTTAGTGGTGGGTTTTTCCAGGCCAGTCTCTTCAGGCATCTTCCGTTAGGACACTACAGTCAAGGCCTTGGCTCCTTCTGTGCCTCTCAGGTGGATAATCTTCCCAACTCTTCTCTGCTTATCTAAATCTCATCTGTCACTAGGCTCAACTCAAGATTCCTTCCTGAAGCTTTCTCCAAGGTTTCTACTTCATTGATCTTCCTCAAGGGACTACACCTGAACTTTCAAAGGGAGTAGGTATTGATTAAAAACAACAACAACAAACACATCAACTAGCCAGGAGCAGTGGTACCTGCCTATAATCCCAGCACTTTAGGAAGCTGAGGCAGGAGGATCGCTTGAGGCTAGGAGTTTGAGACTAGCCTATCATGGCAACATAGCAAGATCCCATGTCTACAAAAAAACAAACAAAAATAGCCAGAGGTGGTAGCATGCACCTGTAGTCCCAGCTCCTGGGAAGCCTGAAGCAGGAGGATCTCTTGAGCCTGGGAATTCAAGGTTACAGTAAGGTATGATTGCACCACCGCACTCCAACCTGGGTGACAAAGCAAGACCCCTATCTCTCTCTAAAAAAAAAAAAAAAAAATTAACCTTGCACCATTCACAAAGTGACCTGCCTGTGAATGTGTTTTCTGTTGCCCCTCTCCTAACACCCCTTTCAAAATCACCCTTCTCCCACATTGCATCCACATTGGATGAGTTTGTGAGGCTGGAGCCACCATAATGAAATCAGTGTCTTTATAAGAAGAGAAAGAGTGAAGCTCACTGTCTCCATCAGCGATCGCTCAAAAGACAGGAGATCGTCCACCCATCATCCATGTAGAATCTTACCATGCTGCACGGATCCAGTATGGCAAACCCTCAGGGGCACCAAGCAAGGACAACTGTAAACTATTGGTGTTGACAAGCAAATGTCTGGGTAACACATCCTTTTGCACGTAGTTCGAGTCTAGTTCCCTGATCTCAACAACGAAGAAGGATCTCATTGAGTTGAGAGCTGGTAGATCATTAAAACATTTTTTGAAAATGGATTATTTTGTGAATTTTGGCATATGGTTTAAAGCCGAGATGGTGCCACTGCACTCCAACCTGGCGACAGAGCAAGACTCCATCTCAAAAAAAAAAAAAAAAAAGACTGACACTGCTATAACAGTACTCATTTCATTCCTATTTACTTACATATGTAAAGAACATTTACTCGGTAGATCTATCAAAGTAAAAAATAGCACTGATAGCTAATTCTTTTTTTTTTTTTTTAATGGAGTCTTACTTTGTCACCCAGGCTGGAATGCAGTGTCATGATCCTGGCTCACTGCAACCTCTGCCTCCTGGGCTCAAGCGATTCTCCTGTCTCAGCCTCCCAAGCAGCTGGGATTACAGGTGTACACCACCACACCTGGCTAATTTTTGTGTTTTTAGTAGAAACAGGGTTTCACCAAGTTGGCCAGGCTGGTCTCAAACTCCTGGCCTCAAGTGATCTGCCTCCTAAAGTGCTGGGATTACAGGCATGAGCCACTGCGCCCTGTCCCTGGAAGCTAATTCTATCCCATTTTAGCAATATGTAAAACAAATTTAAAAACTTTATCTGATTCAATATGCATTTCAGTAAAATTTTATGAAGGATATGTATTGTATACTATCAATAACTGTAATAAGTCAACCTAGAGAAATAAAATTATGCCAAGTGAGTGGAATACAAATAAGAGTTCAAGAAGAAAAAATGAAATTTCTGTCTATTAAGAGGAACTTGTTTGTAGATTTTTAAAGTGGATGATAGAAGGATTAATCACCGTGATATCTAGATTCTATTAGATATATTTAAAATGAAGGATCAGCTTTATTTTTAAAAGTCAATAGTTACAATGTGTCAAAAAAGCATATTCTCTGTAACTTTGTAAACTTAACCATGACACATTTTAGAAGTACATTTATAAATGCACCACTTAGTATGCAGTTTTTAGAGTTCTTTGGTAGGGAGTCCCCAAATAAACAGATTTAAAAAACACTGTTTTAGGAATTATAGTTTCTCGTAGAAATTTAATTTTTCATCACATCGTTATGCACACTTGTGCCTTTGATTTATTACTTCATGGCTTCATGTCTGGCCTACACAGTTAAGCGTCTTTGAGGTCTATGAATTGCCAGTTATGCAGTGTTTATCAAGTATCTGCTCTGTGTTCAGAATAGTAGAGGAACAAATATGGGACACAGATTTTCCCATTGAAGAACGTTTATTTTATTTAAGGAAAGATGAAAAATAAAAGCAAACCAACAGTAAAGTCCATGTTTAAAAGACAGGTGGACACCTTGTGTTTGAAGATCATTTATCCTCTACTTTAGCTAAAGAATGAACAAAAGCCAGTAAATAATAAAAAAAAAAATTCTGACCAAACCAGATTGAACGTATAGACAAAAACCCATAGGTGAAAACATTAACACGCAAAACCTTAAAGATTTATTCAGAACTTATTTACTTATCCATTAAAACAATATTAAGGGGTTGTTTCTCTGTTGTCACAATTAAGATAATATGAAAAGTGGAGAATTATAAAGGAGGTCAGAAATTAACACTTTCCCTCTGTAGGTGGTGGTATGGGCTGTATGCTCGCAGCCCCCAAAATGCATATGATGAAGCCCTACCCTGCAGAGGAGGTGGGTCCTAGAAGGTGATTAGGTTTGGGTGAGTTCGTGAGGCTGGAGCCACCATAATGAAATCAGTGTCTTTATAAGAAGAGAAAGAGTAAAGCTCACTGTCTCCACCAGCGATCGCTCAAAAGACATAAGATTTGTCTATACATTGACCTTGGACTTCCTAGACCCCCTGAATTTCTAGAAAAAAATTTCTGTTGTTTAATCTGCCTGGCCTATGGTATCTTGTCATAGCAGCTCCATCTGACTGAAACAGAACATGAAATGTCTTCTTAACAGTGAAGGAGGAGATGAATGCAGAAAAGACATGAAAGGCAAGGGGTTTTGGCCTGCATGGTATAAGATTGTACACCACATTAGCATCGCTTAGAGTGGAGAAGAATTAATTATAATTAGTATTCATCAAAATAAATGCACTAGATTTAATTTGCTTACCAAGGCAAGAAAGTGTAAAATAACTTTTAAAATATTTCTCTTGAATTTTTTAAAATTTGAAATTAAATTTAGAATTAAAGATAGATTAGGTTTTAACTAGAAAATTCTTGTAATGGAACTACTCATTTCTGCATGATCAGCAGGCTCTGTTGCATGTGAATCAGAGGTAAACAATGTGGTTTGGACTAAAGCTTCTCTCTCCTCACCTGGCCTAGGCCTGCCCAAGCAGTCAGTTTTGCACCGTCTTGCAAGGTAACTGGAAATCATGCATAGAAAGCAGCTTACTACTGTCTAGAATGACTGAGTAAAGAAAGTGGGTTTCTCTTGACCCAACATGAGGTTATGTAGTTTGTGTTCACACAGAGGGAAACAGGCAGAAGCTCTGAGCTCAAAGCACAGTCTGCTGGCAGTTTGTGCCTTGATTTCTGTGATTGATAATGAGGTCACTGTCCTTTAGCAATAGCCCGGGGGCAGACAAGATCATTTAGCTCAGAGATTCAAAGCACAAGAGATTTTTCAGAGAGGCAAGGAAGTAGGGGGATGAGCAGCTCTGAAGTTTCATTTTTTTAAAAAATCGCCTTTAAAAAGTGGTATATGTCAGGCACCTGGCACGGTGGCTTATGCCTATAATCCCAGCACTTTGGGAGGCTGAAGTGGGTAGATCACCTAAACTCAACAGTTTGAGACTAGCCTGGGCAAAATGGCAAAACACTGACTACAAAAATAAAAAATTTGCCAGGCGTGGTGGCCTGCACTTGTAGTCCCAGCTACTCCAGAGGGCGAGGCAGGAGAACTGCTTGAACCTGGGAGGCAGAGGTTACAGTGAGCCGAGATCGGGCCACTGCACTCCAGCCTGGGTGGCAGAGCAAGACCCTGTCTTGGGAAAAAAACAAAACAAAACAAAACTGGTATATGTCACAATAGTTCATAACTTGAAGGTGAAAAAAAAGAAGAAAATGGCATATAATCTGATCATTAAAAATCAAGTAAAATTAGCAAAAATCATATGTAATGATAAACACTTGACATTTTGATGTGTGGCTCTTAACCAGTCTTTTGTTTTCTTTATGTATATTATAACTGCATAGCTACTTATGTATGCCTGTGTCTGCACGTGTGCGTAGTTGTGTGTGTGCACTTACCAGTCTTTTGTTTTCTTTATGTATATTATAACTGCATAGCTACTTACGTATGCCTGTGTCTGCACGTGTGCATAGTTGTGTGTGTGCACTTACCAGTCTTTTGTTTTCTTTATGTATATTATAACTGCATAGCTACTTACGTATGCCTGTGTCTGCACGTGTGCATAGTTGTGTGTGTGCATGCATGTTTGCACATGTGCCTGCATGTGTGTGTAGGATTCATATTGTAAACTTTTTTTTTGTTTAGCAATACATCATGAACATTGTTCTGTGCCATTAAATATTCTTCCATATCATAGCTTTGAGTGGTACATATCATTACAATGTAATTATGTATCGGGATTTACTTAACCCATCCCTTTTTACTGAACACTTGGTTGGTTCGTTTTTCATTTTGTTTTAGTTTTGTTGCTATGATAAACATCTTAATCATAAAAAAATGCATGCTAATGGATGAGTGGTAGTTTTATTCTTGTTCCTTCTCACGTCTGTCCAGACGTTTGCAGAGTGAATTGTCTTTGATCATTTGTGGATTGAAGTTTCTTATTCTGGTGATCCCCAGAGGATGGCCTGTTCCATCCCTTCTTTTCTATTAGGGTTGGTGGTAAAGGGAGCTTGAGGAGAGTTAAGAAGTGAGACTGGAGAGAGCCCCAGGGGAAAACATAGCACAGTTCTCAGGAACCGAATTGACAGCAGACCTGGGTAAGTTCAAAAACTCACATCATGTAGGAAGTCAAGACCTTTAACAGCGGGAGGGGGATTGAAAGTCCTAGAAATAGATACTGAAATTTTTTTTAAATGAAGAAATTGAGAAGAAGAGATAAAGGAACTTGATCGTAGAGTCCCAGGGGGTCTATTAACCCCTCACTCCATGACACAAAAAGATGCCCAAGAAGCTCCCGTATCAATCCCAAAGGATGACTAAATGTGCCTGAGCCAGAGCAGCCCAGAACCGCTGGTAAGTTCTGGGAAAGAAGCCTCGGGTAGGAAGGCAGAGAGGAAGACTCACTGTGTTCCTGACATTGGCACAGGAGTGCTCCCTTGATTTTTAATCACTGTAGCCCCATCTCCAGGTGTCAAGTAGGAGCCAGTATCAGAAGTGAGCTCTGTAACCTGCTGCTTCTGAATTTTCCGTGGTATCCACAAATCGTTGTTGCAGATGCCCGTGTAAGCCACCCAGCCTGTGGAGAGATGGTCAGTGTCTAATCCTTAAGTTCTATGTGCTCTGCATGAACACGCCCACCTCTCTGGAAGAGAAATGTAGTAGGGTGGTGAGTGAGGAGTCAGGCCTTTCTGGAAGCTTTGCGCCGTATACCAGTCCATGCAGTAGTATGTTGGTGCCATGGTTTGGAAGTTTGTCCCCTCCAAATCTTAGGTTGAAATTTGATCATCAGTGTTGGAGGTGAGGCCTAATGAGAGGTATTTAGCTCTTGGGGGTGGATCCCTCATGAACAGCTTGCCATTTCCATGGCGGTGAGTTCTCATTCTATTAGTTCCCACAAGAGCTGGTTGTTGAAAGGAGCCTGGCACCTCCCCGCACTGCCACCTCCCCTTTCTTTCTCTTGTTTCCTCACGTGCCATGCGATCTCTGCACAGACGGTTCCCTTTTACCTTCCATTGTGAGTGGACGCAGTCTGATGCTGTCACTGGATGCCCAAATTTAAACCTTCCAGCCAACATAATCATGAGATGAATAACGCTGTTTTCCTTATAAATTACCCAGCCTCAAGTATTTGTTTATATTAACACTAAATGAATAAAGACAGTTTGTAAATGTTTAACAATTGGAGGACAATAATTATCCTTCAATGCCCTACTATCTTTTGGATATTTCCTCTAGCTCTCCTGGTATAAAATAAGAGGGCCGCCCCCGATACTCCCATAATACCGTGGAACTATCTCTTTCCTTTACTGTATAATATAGAATTGTGATTATTTGCTTAAAGTCTGTTTCCCTTCCCAAGCTGTGAGTTCCTGGAAGGGAGAGCCCAACCACCTCTGTCTTCAGCCCTGGATGCAGTGTCTGGCACATGGTCAGCCTCCATTCATATTTGTTAGATATATGTGAATAAATGAATTAACTAAACTGTAGGTTAACAAGAGAGACCAGAATATTCATAAGAACACTTTCAGCTTCAGGTTAGTAAAGATACTATTCAAAATGGTTTAAATAATAAGATGTTTATTATTTGACAAAAAATAATTCAGAAGTGGGAAAAGTTCCAGGGATGGATTCATTCAGCACCTCAAAGTTCTCAAGGAACCAGGTCCATTCTGTCCTCCTTCTGTGCTATCCTTCACCTGTTTGCTTTTATGGAAAGGTAGCAAAAGAGTTGTGTATGACAGCAAAGAAGGTGGCAGCAGCTCCAGGTATCACATCCATATATAACAATGTCCAAAGGCTAGAAGAGAGACCCTCTCTCTCTTTTTTTTAACCTCAAAGTAATCTCCCTCAGAAACATTTCCCTCTTTCTTCCCAAATAGATTTCCCTTCATTTGTTAAGAAAATAAAAATACAAGAATTGACTTGGACTAATTAAAATTTTCAGGGGTGGGGGGATGTCTGTCTGGTAGGCAACCAGTCAGTTGTCACATATACAGTCAATAAAGATAAGATATTGAACTACCATCCACATGATCAAGCTGCATCCATCTCAGCTATACAAGGATTGTTGAACATTAGAAAATTTCTTAATGCAATTTGTGACACTAATTAATTGTAAGAAATATATATATAAGTAAAATCATCTTAACTTTAAAAATCATGTGATAAAATTCAACACCTGCTCAAAAATCCTTTAGACATCAGAAAAATGTGCCTAGAATCACTCTTACTGTGCAAAATTGTTCTATAGATCATAGCCACGTATCAGAAAAAAGTATATAAGAGCTTGAGAAAAAACCCACAAAGCTGTTATTATTATTATGACAATATGATAGTATTGTTATAATGACATTATTACCTACATAAAAACTCAAGACACACTCCAAATTATTAGTATTAATGAGAGTTTAGAAATTTTGATGGAAATGAGATTAATGTTTACAAAAGCAGTCACAGTGATACATACTAATAACAAACAAAAAATCTACCATTAAAAAGTGACCATTTATAATAGCAACAAAATATATAAGGTTTCTAGAAATAAATTTAAGAAGAGCTGGAAATTATATTTATGAAGAAAATATAAATAAGTACTAAAATTTATTTGATAAATAAAAATCAATGGAAGAGATAAACTATGCTTATAGATACACTCAAAATCACAAAAATTTTTACTCCTCCCAAATTAATCTGAAAGTCTAATGTGACCCTAATTGAAATATAAAGATTATGTAAAAATTGACAAGATGATTTTAAAACATGGAAAAGTGTTAATAATTGCACTTTTTGAAGACAAGTTTGAAGACTAATGTAGAAAAACATGTTTTACCAGAAATCAAGAATTATTCTGAAGCCTAGGGAGGTGGCTCACACCTGTAATCCCAGCACTTTGGGAAGCCAAGGTGGGAGGATTGCTTGAGGCCAGAAGTTCTAGACAAGCCTGGTAAACACAATGAGACCTCACTTCTACAAAAAATTTTAAAAAATTAGCCAGTGCATGACTCACATCTGTAATCCTCGCTGCTTGGGAGGCTGAGGTGGGAGGATTGCTTGAGCCCAGGAGTTCGAGGCTGCACCACTCAAACTCCTGGGCTGGAAGTGATTGCACTGCTGCACTCCAGCCTGAGTGACAGACGAGACTGCATCTAAAAAAATTTATTTTGAAACTATGGTAATTGGGCCACTGTGATTTGGATACAAGGCCAGCTCTACAAACCAATGAAATAAATACATGACCCAGAAATTTACTCATAATTATACGAAACTTGATATCTAAGAGGGTTGTATTGTAAATCAGTGTTGAAAGGATGGTCTGTTTAACAAATGATTTTCGAACAACTGGTTATCTATTATAAAAAATTATCTGTATCTCATGCTATATGCAAATATCAATGCTATGGGGAATAAGAATTGAAAATATAAAAATAAAAATGTTTATTCTTTTATAAAAATGTATAGGAAATTATCTTTGTGATCTTGGGGTAGGGGAGATGTTTTAAAAAAAGTACAAGGAGAACAAACATAAAGAAGATAAATTCAACTTGATTAATATTTTAAAATATGACTGTGCTTCAAGACATAGTAGAGAAAAAAGGAAAAGAAAATTATAGACATAGATAAGAGATTTGCAATATGTTTACATGCAGTATATAAAGGATAGCTAAAAATGAATAAGAAGACCCAATAATCCCACTAGAGAAATGGAGAAATGATATAAACACATTATTTGCAGAAGGAAATACCCAAATATTTCACAAAGACATTAAGAAACCCTCAACCTCATTATAATCAGAAAATGCAAATTGAAAAGACAGTGAGATAATGATTCATACTAATCAGATTGGCAGAAATTGACTGAAAATACTAAGTGTTGGTGAGGATATAGAAAAACAGAAACTCAAACTTTTTAGGTTGGAAGGAAAATTTGTACAACCACTTCGTAAAGCAGTGGAGCCGTATCTCAAAGATGAAAATAAGCAAGCCCTGTGATCCAGCAATTACATTTCTGAGAATACATGCTAGAGAAAATCTCACATATGCATCCAAGAAAACACGTACAATAATGTATATATCATCTTTATTTCTAATAGCAAAAAATTAGAAACAAATTAATATGGTGAGGCTTTGTGTCCCCACCCAAATCTCATCTTGAATTATAATTTTGCATAATCCCCACATATCAGAGAAGAGACCAGGTGGAGGTAATTGAATCATGGGGGCAGTTCCTCCGTGCTGTTCTCATGATAGTGAGTGAGTTTTCATGAGCTCTGACGGTTTTGTAAGTGTTAAGTATTTCCTCCTGCATTCACTCACCTTCTTGCTGCCTTGTGAAAAAGGTGCCTTGCTTCCCCTTCACCTTCTGCCATGATTGTAAGTTTCCTGAGGCCTCCCCAGCAGCGCTGAACTGTGAGTCAATTAAACCTCTTTCCTTTATAAATTACCCAGTCTAGGGCGGTTCTTTATAGCAGCGTGAAAATGGACTAACACATAAATTAATGAAAATTGACAAGAGAATGATGAAGTAAATTGAAGTATATTTGTGTATTACAATACTATACTACAGTGAAAATAAATGAACATCAAGGTAGAAAATTTTTGCATGCATATTGTCGAGGGAAAATAATTTTTGAAGAATACCTGTGAACAATGTCATTGATATACTGTTTATGTAATATGTTTGAGTTGTACAAGAATAATAATATTGTTTAGGTATACAGACAAATGTGGTAAAAGCATAAAGACATGTATAGATATGTTGGACATTCCGTAGGGGGATGGGATGGAAAAAAATAGCACCTCAAGTGTATTTGTACAGCTTTATTTCTTAAGTTTGGAGACAGGTATCCCTGCATTTATAATATTATTTTCTCCATATTTTTGTACGTCAGAAATATTTCACAATAGAATTTTCAAAAATAGAGGCAGCTATCTACTGACGCTTAAGGAGACCTAGTGAATCAGTGGGTTGGATGTCTTTTCTGTGATGTGTGTCATGTAGAAGCTGATGAGAAAAGCCTTTCTATGATCCTGAGAAGAAAGCACATTCTACTGTCCTGTGCTTTATGGAGTTTTCCCACAGATCCAAAGGAGGGTTGATCTTGACATTCAAAATTAAATCAAACTATGTGTTTTGGAGTACATTAAAAATAAAAAAAACTGGCCTGGCACGGTGGCTCAGGCCTGTAATCCCTGCACTTTGGGAGGCCAAGGGGGGTAGATCACGAGGTCAGGAGATCGAGACCATCCTGGCTAACACGGTGAAACCCTGTCTCTTCTAAAAATACAAAAAATTAGCCGGGCGTGATGGCAGGCGCCTGTAGTCCCAGCTACTCGGGAGGCTGAGGCAGGAGAATGGCTTGAACCCAGGAGGCGGAGCTTGCAGTGAGCCGAGATCCCACCACTGCACTTCCAGCCTGGGTGACAGAGTGAGACTCCACCTCAAAAAAAAAAAAAAAAAAAGTTAAGTAAATGTTTCTGGAAAAAACCTGAAATACTTTTCCAAAGAAAATGATTCTGAGTCATGAGTCACCAAGTTCTGTCTGGCTATATTAGGAAATTCAGGTCAAAGGCCTTCTCAAATGTTATTGCTAATTGTTCTCTATTAAATGTGGTTCCTCTTCTGATTTCTTGAGTTTTTAAAATAATCCGATGGTATTTTTTTTTGTGGAGCATGAGTTTGCCTGTTTTAGCCCCAGCTGGTCTTTGCAATGAAACCCAAATAAGTGGTCTTAGAAAATGAGAAGCTTTTAGTCAGGGAGAGCCAATGGCTGCTTTTTGGTGGTCAGACTCCAACAAGACCCCAAATGCAAGCTATGCTTAACCTCTTGGCTTTAGGGTTGGCAAAGAGGGTCTCTGAGAGCTAGCTAAAACTCAGAGAAGGGCTCCTCAGCCAGCCTTGAAGAGAGGACTGCTCCCCTAAGTGTGAGTGGAAGGGTTGACTATCATTTATTACTGATGTGATCAGCGGTGAGTTACTTAGCCTGTTTGAACCTTTGATTCTTCATCTGAAAACCAGTGCATTTTGAAGATTAAGTAATCTCTGATCCATCCAGTGTATACAAGAGATGCTCACTGGCATCAACAGCCAGATTCAGACTACCAGATGCATTGGAACTGACTTTCTGAATATCCTCCAAGAATTGCAAAAATAATCATTTTACATTCAGTACTTAAGGCATTAGTATAAATGAATTTGTAGGTTCACTAAAACATCTCTGATAAATAGAGGACAATTAATAAAAGGCTTCAACTGGAGCACATTTTCGTAGTGTGATGTGCTAGTAGTTCATGAAGTGGTTTTCAATAGTGTAGTTTTATATGCTTATATTGACAGCATTGGACTTAGCTTTCTAGTTACCTTCTGGTGCAGAATGTCTGTGAAACATTTAGCCTGGCACATAGTATGTACTCAATAGGTAGATGCTACTGTTTCTTAAGAAAAAACTTTTATTTTAGGTCCAGGCATACATGCAGGTATGTATATAGGTAAATTGCATGTTGCAGGGGTTTGGTGTACAGATTATTTAACTACCCAGATAATAAGCATAATACCCAATAGATAGCTTTTCGGTCCTCTCTCTCCTCCCATGCTGCACCCTCAAGTAGGTCCCAGTGTCTGTTCTTTTCTTTGTGTCCACATGTACTCAATGTTTAGCTCTCACTTATAAGTGAGAACATGCAGTATTTAGTTTTCTGTTCCTGTGTTAGTTTGCTTAGGGTAACAGCCTCCAGCTCCATCCATGCTGCTGCAAAGAACATGATCTCATTCTTTTTTATGGCTGTATAGTATTCCATGGTGTATGTGCACCATATTTTCTTTAGTTGACTATTGATGGGCGTTTAGGTTGATTCCATGTCTTTGCTGTTGTGAATAGCACTGCGGTGAACATCCATGTGCGTGTGTCTTTATGGTAGAATGATTAATATTCCTTTAGGTACATACCTAATAATGGGATTGCTGGGTCAAATGGTAGTTCTGTTTGAAGTTCTTTGAGAAATGGACAGACTTCTTTTCACAATGGCTGAACTAATTTACATTCCCACCAGCAGTGGATAAGAGTTTCTATTTCTTCATAATCCAGTCAACGTCTGTTATTTTTTGCCTTTTTAATAATAGCCATTCTCACTTGCATGAGACAGTGTCTCTTTGTGGTTTTGAATTACATTTACCTGACGATTAGTGATGTTGAGCAGCTTTTCATATGCTTTTTGGCCGTGTGTGTGTATTCTTCTGAAGTGTCTGTTCATGTCCTTTGTCCACTTTTTCATAGTGTTGTTTTTACTTGTAAATTTGTTTAAGCTCCTTACAGATTCTGAAAATATATTAGACTTTTGTCAGATGCATAGTTTACAAATATTTTCTCCCATTCTGTAGGTTGCCTGTTTACTCTGTTGACAATTTATTTGCTGTGCAGAAGCTCTTTAGTTTAATTAAGTCCCATTTGTTGATTTTTTTTTTTTTTGCAATTGCTTTTGGCATCTTTATCACAAAATCTTTGCCAGGTCCTATGTCCAGAATGGTATTGCCTAGGTTATCTTCCATGGTTTTCATAGTTTTAGATATTACGTTTCGGTCTTTAATCCATCTTGAGTTGATTTGGGTATATGGTGTAAGGAAGGGGTCCAGTTTCAATCTTTTGCATATGACTAGACAGTTATCCCAGCACCATTCATTGAATGGATGGTCCCTTCCCCATTGCTTATTTTTGTAAAGTTTGTCAAAGATCAGATGGTTGTAGGTATGCAGCATGATTTCTGGGCTCTGCGTTCTGTTCCATTGGTCTGTGTGTCTGTTTTGGTACCAGTACCATGATGATTTGGTTACTGTAGCCTTATAGTGTAGTTTGAAGTTGGGTAATGTGATGTTTCCAGCTGTGTTCTCTTTGCTTAGGATTGCCTTGGCTATTCTGGCTCTTTTTTGGTTCCATGTGATAAAATAGTTTTTTTTCTAATTTCGTGAAGAATATCATTGGTA
The DNA here is from genome assembly GCF_028858775.2 of Pan troglodytes. Lineage (NCBI taxonomy): Eukaryota > Metazoa > Chordata > Mammalia > Primates > Hominidae > Pan > Pan troglodytes. Next base: position 89,844,259 of record NC_072414.2, on the reverse strand, counting down.
GTTTGATAGTAACAGCACTGAATCTGTAAATTACATTGGGCAATATGGCAGTTTTAACAATATGAATTCTTCCTGTCTGTGAGTATGGAATGCTTTTTCATTTGTTTGTGTCAACTCTGGTTTCTTTGTGCAGTGTTTTGAAATTCTTGTTGTAGAGGTCTTTCGCCTCCGAGGTTAGCTGTATTTCTGGGTATTTTATTCTTTTAATGGCTATTGTGAATGGGATTGTGTTCCTGGTTTGGCTCTCCACTTGGATGTTGTTGGTGTGTAGGAATGTTACTGATTTTTGTACAGTTATTTTTTATCCTGGCTACTGTTACTAGTACTTCTTTTCTCTAGTCAACACTGCTATTTTTTATGTTTTTATTTTACTTTTAAAAATGGAATGCTTTACACATTTTCATGTCAGCCTTGCACAGGGGCTGTGCTAATTTTCTCTTACCATTCCAGTATGTGCTGCCAAAGTTAGCACAACACTGCTTCTTATGGGTATATCATCACATCAAAAATACAAGAGTTCTGCAGTAGAGATCGGAGAATCAGTCCCACAGGGATGTGGAAGGGAAAGGGAAGAATGCAGGCAACAGTGCGTTGAATCCATCACTTACTCCCCCCAACTTTCTGAGATCTGAGAAAAAAACAATCTCCTTATAAAAAGGTGAATGTGGCAAAGTACAAAAGTCTGGATACCATGTCAGAAGACCAGAGATGGAGACGTGTCTCCTATACGATATCCCAGGGAAGCTGGTCAGATTCTGTCATTTGTTCTCCTAGGGGAATCTATGAGGTCTCTAAGATTCCTGGCTGGGTCCTCGAAGCTTACCTGTGTATCCCAAATAGACTTAGCCCTCTGCGTTGTATTTACTTGTAACTACATCACATTAATATGGTCATCTGCTACCTTCACATCAACAAATTCAAAGCCTCCTGATGTATCATGTAGTCACTATGCACTCCGCATTTTCAGCACACGAATAATGTTCTCTTTAATTTCCTGGACTCAACAAAAGAATGACTCAGTCAGAAAGAAGTTCCACTTTGCATATTGTTAAACAATGCCTCAGAGATTTTCCCAACAGAAGAGAACAGTGGAGTCTTGGCTCCTAAACACTGACATTCACCTGCTTCATTTCCTATAAAAACTAGGCCAGGCCCTGTGAAATGGGCTGGCCAATGTTGTAACAGCTGTAAGACCAGCTTCTCCACTGTGAGTCTACACAGTGCCTGGAGTCAGAGGAAGGGCACTTGATTTAAATAACCTGTCCATCAAACTTTGATTCTAATTATTTTTCTAATTATTTTCTCTGTTGGTATATTCTGAGATCCAGAAACCACCTGTCTACGTACTTGCTTTTTTGAGAAATGCAAGAGCTTGCATTCATGTAAAAAAAAAAAAAAGAGTAAGGACAATAACTCTCACATTTCAAAATCTACTTTCTAATACACAAAAATATATTAGGGGAAGTAAGGTAAGATTCTCTATCATATTGTAATGAGATTCTAAGATGACTCAACTCCCTTTAGTCTTTCTTAATGAGGAATCACAATGGTTTTTGAGAGAGGGTCTACTTTTCTTAAGATGCCTGTGGAGCAGGAAGTTAGCTATGTAGGAAATAAGAAAAACGGAGGGATAGGAATGTATTAGTGATTTCTGGCTACTGGACATATCCAGTTCTTGTTGATCATGCTTGCCCAGGCGGGGGGTTCTCCATCTGACACTTGATGCTTTTCCTCCAACTGTGGCCCAGCAGCTTAAGAATGAGGATCAAAATTTTGTATATGACTAATTCTCTTCTCTGAAGGCTGTGATTTTCATTTTGTCCCTAATACATTTGCTGAAAGAAACTCCCAAAATACATTAAGTGGAAGGATGTTTATTGTAATTAAAATGTTTCCTGAGTCAGCAAAGTTAGTGGCCTGATTGTGGAGGCGTTGGGAGACTCTCCAGGACTCCCCAACACGCTGCTCACCAGCTTGCTTCACAGCGAACTCTGTCTGACCCTGTGACCTGGATGCAGCCCGCACAGGGGGCTCCGCTCTCTGGGTGAGGTCACATGCCAACCTAGAACCCTTGGCCTGAGAAACCCCTACCGTTTCTTTTTAGGTGTCTGCATATCTAGAAGGGTACCATTTAGAATGACCCTGGGAAGCATGCCAGTCTCCTATGCGAGCATGCTGTATATTTCATCCCTTAGTTAGTAGGAAGCAATGAAGGGGGTTGGAGTTTACTCTTAGCTAAACTCGAGGCAGCAGGGAAAGTTAGTACATGCCTCTTATCATCAAAAGCCCACGTTTGGCATCAGATGTGCCTGGGAGGGAATGAAAGATTAGTGGAACAGACCGTCCCTATTGTTCCTTTTGCTGGGGTGTGCTAGTCTTAGAACACCAGGGGGACTTGTCACCGTCATGGGCATTTAGAATGGCAGATGGCAAGCTGGGCACGGTGGCTCACGCCTGTAATCCCAGCACTTTGGGAGGCCGAAGTGGGTGGATCGCCTGAGGTCAGGAGTTCAAGACCAGCCTGGCCAACGTGGTGAAACCCCGTCTCTACCAAAAATACAAAAATTAGCTAGACATAGTGGCATGTGCCTGTAATCCCAGCTATTCGGGAGGCTGAGGCAGGAGAATCACTAGGATTTTCCAGAAGGTGGAGGTTAGCGAGCTGAGATCATGCCATTGCACTCTAGCCTGGGCAGTAAAGCAAGACTCTGTCTCAAAAAAAAAAAAAAAAAAAAAAAAGGCAGATGGCAGCCTGTGTGTGTGTGACATACATTGACTTATAAACTTTTGTTTTTCCATACTTTTGTTTTATGATTAATTGCCTGTTAGGTATTTATTGTAGGTGTGATACTGTAAAATATATACTTGGTCTTTGACCTGTTTTCTGACATACAACTTCTAAAATCCTTAAAATCTCCAAAATAATGTCTTTTTGTGTGCTAATGAGATGACTGGTGGCAGACAGTCCCTAGGTAGCTTCAAATGGGGTGTATTAGTCCATTCTCATGCTGCTAATTAAGACATACCTAAGACTGGGTAATTTATACAGAAAAAGAGGTTTAATGGACTCACAGCTGCACATGGCTGGGGAGGTCTGCCAATCATGGCAGAAGATGAAGGAGGAGCAAAGGCACATCTTACATGGCAGCAGGCAAGAGAGTATGTGCAGAGGAACTGTCCTTTATAAAACCATCAAATCTCATGAGACTTATTCACTGTCATGAGAGCAGCACAGGAAAAACCTGTCCCCATGATTCAATGACCTCCCACCAGGTCCCTCCCATGATGTGGGGATTATGGGAGCTACAATTCAAGGTGAGATTTGGGGGGGTCGGTGGGGACACAGCCAAACCATATCATGGGGGCTGGCCCCCAGAAAGACCAAGAAATGATTAAAGTGTTGGATTTTCATCCCCATCTCCCAGCCTCTTGGGAGGGGAAAGGGGTTGAAGGCTAAGTTGATCACCAGTGTCCAATGGTTTACCTCAATCATAAAATCTCAAAATGACTGGCTTTGGGGAGCTTCTAGATAGCTGAACACGTGGAGGTTCTTGAAGGATGGCATGCTCAGGGAAGGCATGGAAGCTCTGCACCCCTTCCCTAATACCTCGACCTATATATCTCTTCATCTGTATCCTTTGTAATATCATTTATATTAAAAGTAAACTGGTGAACATGAGTGTTTCCCTTAGTTCTGTGAGCCACTCTAGCAAATTACTCAAATTTAAGTTGGGGATCATGTGACTTGATTTATAGCCAGCAGTTCAGAAGCATGGGCAAAACAACCTGTGCTTCTGATTGGCATCAGAAGTAGGGTGGAAGCAGTTTTGTAGGACTAAGCCCTTAACTTGTGGGAGCTATGCTAACTCTATGTAGATAGTGTCAGTACTGAATTGAACTAGAGGATTCCCAGCTAGTGTCTGCTGCAGAACTGATTGCTTTCTTGGTATGTAGGAGAAAACCACACACGCATTTGGACACAGAAGCCTTCTGTGTAATTGTTGTGGTATGGGAGCAGAGGAAAAGTAGTTTGTGTTTTCCACAGTTTGTGTTTGTGCTTTTTCCACCCAGAGTGGGGAAAACACTTTCTAAAATGTTAAACATAGAGTTACCATATGATCCAGTAATTCCACCCTGATGTATGTACCCAAAAGGATTGAAAGCAGAGTCTCAAGCAGGTATGTGTACATCCATGTTCATACCAGCATGATTTACAATTCCAAAAGGTAGAAACAATCCAAATGTTCATAAATGAATAAATGGATAAGCAAAATTAATATATACATATATGTATACCAAATAGATAGATAGTAACTATTACAGAACTTTAAAGTGGAGTAAAATACTGATACTTGTTATGATATGGATGAACCTGGAAAGCCTCATGCTAAATTAAAGAAGCCAGACACAAAGGGTTGCGTAATGAATGATTCCATTTATATGAAGCATCCAGAATAGGCAAATCCATAGAGATAGTATTTCAGGAATCCAAGAGTAGAACTTTAAAAGCAGTTCAGATAATACATTTATTGAACGTACTATCCACACACACAGCGATCTATATACAGGAGTCCCTATATGGAGCCTGTTCATGATATTGGCCAGGTTTCTAGTGCAATTATTTCTCTTCCATCTTCTAAGTTTTCTATCTTTTAATGTTATGCTCTCTCGTCTACAGGACTTTACTTCAAGTAGCCTCAACGCTTTTTTAGAAGTGGGTGAGATAAAGTTATAACTAAATAGCTAACCGAAAGCTCTCTTTACACTTAATAACAAACAAACAAAATTGCTTATTTGACCCAAAATAAAAATTTGATAAAAAAAACTCATAGCTCCATTGTTCTTTTGACTTAACATTCATGTTGCCAAGTGTGAAAGGTTCACTAAACTGAACATGGTTTCATTGTCTTTTTCTTCATAAGAAGGTTTTGTTTAGTCGAGCCTTTTCTGCTGTGCCAGTTTTATGGTGAGGTGTCCAGCTTTCCCTCCAATCACACTTCCCATTGGTATGTTATGAAACAGTTTATGGCCTTCATTAACTTTGATGATAATAATTAAATGAAGCTGTGAATTACATCCAGAGCCAGCTCTCTGGGGTGTTCCTGATTCAGTTTCCACAGACGATCAAGAGACAGTTGGTCTAACTAAGCCAGAGTCCAGAATATTGTGACTTAAATATCTATCTTCTGAAAATAGAAGTCTGTCCATAGAGAAAAATATAAGACCAGAAACAAATATAAGTCAATATGGAGAGATCCTTGCGATGAGCACAGAGACTGCAGTAGAGGAAGCTTCAGAGGGGAGGCAGTGCTTCCTCTGGGTGTCAGCCTGATTCAGTGAGAAGGAAAGGTTAATAGCACCTGCTAAGCCCTTATAATGAACTGAGCATATAGGGTCTCTTTAGTCCTCACAAAAGCCTCATAAAGATGCAGCACTGTGCCCACTGCCCAGAAGAGTGAACAAGCTGTGGATATCTTAGAGTCCTCAATTCATATGGATGAAGGGTTATCTGGGCCCATGAGGGGCTGTCTGCTGGGCCATGGGCCAGAGTCCCCTGAGTCTTCCATTGGAGTCCCATGATTTTATGCCTGATTTTAAGGAAGACAGTGCTGCAAAAAGAAGAAACAATGGGAAGGCTAGATCACTGTGCCCTCCAGAGTATATTCAATGACCGAGGTGGAGTCCTCAAAAGAGGCAGCCATGTGGTAGGACAGGGACAGGGATGGAGGTGTGGGTGCACCGTGTTAGCTTCATCGACGTACCACCGGGCATCTCCTAGGGAGGCTAAAGAAGGAATGGAAAATGGCAAATGTCTTTGTTAGATAAATAGTCCCTCTGAAGCACAGGGAAAATGCTTTCTGGAGAAACTGAGAATTATATGCAGAGGGGCTGAGGGTGAGAGCAAGTCTGTGACCTGCCTTCATGGAAGGCTCTGCATCAGACGTCAGACACGAGTGCTACTGTCACCACAACCCAGGTTTTACTTTGCCTGGTATCATCTGGAAAACACACAATGATAAGTATAACATTATTTTTGTGCTGTTCTCAACCTCTAGAAAAGGAAGCACAATTGAATTGTAACAAATGCACTCTTAAAGGAATAAACAAGTAGATCAATGCTGCGGAACACAATTCAGAAAGTGACCAGTGAATATTTGGAATTTTAGTACCCGATAAAAGTGGCCTCCAAGCCAGAGTGTAACGAAGGGCTACTTACTTAATAAACGGTGTTGAGATAATTTGTTATCCCTTTGGCAAAAAGTAAATTTAGGTCACTTTATCACACCATGACAACAAAAAGCTAGGCAAATCAAATGCCTAAACAATAAAAACACCAGAAAAATAGAGTATATTCCTAACCTTGAGAATAAGAAAGGGATTTTGAGAAACAAAAATGCAAAACTTATACAGAAAAAGATGGCCAAGTATAACCGTGTCAGGGACATATATCAAGCTCTCAAAATTGTCCCATTGAAGCTTTTCTTGGTTTGAGCAGAACAAAAATGCATCATCTCTCACTGCCTCCATGGAGGTGGATGGCTGACAGCTTTCATCAAAACCTCTCTCCATTTAATGTCCTTCTCAAAGTCCTTTCAGGTCCTTGACATAGTTCAGGAATTAAGAGTCACATAACAATTTTTGGCCACTTCCATTGGTGTCCTCCATAATGATCTTGTATTTTACTTTAGAATATAGTATTTAGTATCTTGGGGCCTCAGCTAAAGCTAAGATTAAATAGTTATTTTTCATATCTTGGTGTGTGAATGTGTGTGTGTACTGTGTGTGTCTCATGACACTTCAAATTGATAGCAGCAGTAACTCTCAGGCAGGGGGGATGAGTGGAGTAGTGACTGGTCAAGAGTGACGTTAACTTTATCTGTGTTGTTTGAATTTTTATAGTGACAATATATTCATGTATTACTTGTGTAATTAAAAATAAATGAAATTAAATATACTCTAGCCTGTGCTGGATATGTTTCTGCAACTTAATTTCCATCTGCCAATGAAATAAATCTGAAACCTTTCATTTGGGTTAATGGTCCAACTTAATGTGTTGCTGTGTAGGAAGAAACCCGAATTGCAAGGAGGTTTTCAGGGCTCTGTGCTTTGGATTGCTCTTAAGGTCACAGTGTTTTCTTCTGATATTTGCTTTTTCCAGATGTATGCTCAGTGTGTAATGTACATTTGTCCTGGTCCTTGGCTGACCTAAAGGAGTAAATGGCAAGGCCAGCAACTTCCCCTCTTGCAAACATGAGAGAATACATAGCTACCTGGTCCATTTCCAGCTGGAATCAAAGTCCAGTAGGTAGAATGTTTATTTGAACAGTGAAATTGAAATGGGCTTCTGTTTGGCTTCCCAAAATAAGCTGAATAACCACTTTTGTGATTTGCAGACAGCATCCCGGGGATATTTTGGCAAAGGGGCAGTTGTGAAATGAATGAGGTGATAAGTGCAAAATGGATAATGTGACTTTGGCTGGAAGCACGTGAGGCATGGCACTAAAGGCACATGGACCAATCTTTCCCAGGCAGCTTTCCTCTGCACAGTCTTCCACACTGCAGTAACAATACCTTGGTGATACCTGTTTAGTGTTTTATAAACATTTCAAAGTGCTTCCACACCTTCACCGGCCCATTTTACACCTATCAAGTGCCCATAATGGTTGGTTGCAGGGCTAGGAGTAGAAAGAGCTATTTCCTTTCAGAGTCTAGCTGGGGGAGGTGGACACTTCAGCTAGCGTTATAGCCTTCTGGAAAGGGCTTTGAGAGAAGGAAATACAGGAGCTAGGGGACAGCAAGGCAGACATTAAAGGGAGGTGAGACAAGCCGGGCTGCTTTGGGAAAAGAGAGTGGCACAGGCTGAGGCACCGAGGTCTGGAATTGCACCATGGGTTTTGAGAAACGTAGGTAATGAGTCCAGTACATGATCACAGTGAAGCTTCAGCCACATGGAGAGTCTTGTGTGATCATTCATGGAGATTGAACCTGACGTGAAGGGAAGAACATTTGATGGATTCCAAGCAAGGGAGGGACTGGGACATATTTGTACTCCAGGGTGAAGCATCAACAGAAAGGAAGCACCACTGGAGGTTAGGAGGCCATTTAGGGAGCTCTCTCAGCAATCCGCACAAATGAGGTTGCTCTAAGACAGAGGTACCCGGAAAGGTGGGAAGGAAATAGAATCGAGAGAAATGAAGGAGCTTCTATTGGTGTCTTCTTGGATGTTGGAGAGGTGTGGAGAAGGGTGTCTGGGTTGCTGTTTCCATCCAGGCACCATTCACAAGGTAGTGAGACTAAAAGGAGGATTAGGGTCAGGGGAGAGTTGAAAAGTCTGCTTTTATAATATGTATTTTCCCACACTTTGTACCCAAATTCCAGTGAACTGGGTATGATTGTAGGATGAAGTTTATCTTCTGGCAAGGAATTTTAGACAATAAATGGACTTATCCAAGGCTTCCACCTGGTTATACCAAATATGGGAATATAATGGAGTTTTATTTGTTCTAGCACAGAGTTCCTTTAACTGAACTATGAAAGTTGAGTCCCTTTGACTGTACATCTACTCACTGTGCCTTAGAAGGCAGGATATATAGCAGATGCTCCTTGGACAAAATTCCTTCCCTTATTCAGCGCATGCTTATGAATGCCTCCCCTGAGCCGGGCAAGCTTGAGATACTAGGAATTCAGCTGTGGAAGTTCAGCTCTCAAGAAGCTCACATCTAGGGTGCGGAGTTAGAGAAATCAGACTGGCACATGATACAGAAGGGACTAGGTGCTATGGAGAGATGTGAGCTGGGGAGGGGATAGCCTGTGTTGGGGTGGAAGCTGCTGCTTTAGAGAGATGAGGGAAGGCCACTCGAATCTGATGCTGAGCAGAGATCAGGGATTTTATATAAGGGAAGTGAGGGAGTGAGTCGTGGCCACCTGAGGAGAGCATTCTAGGATAAGGAAACAGCAGGTGCAAAGGCACAGCTGCAGGGAGGTGTTTGGTATATCCAAGGAGTGTAGAGAAGTCCTGCGTGGTGGCTGCAGAGGGAGCAGGGGGAGGATTGTGGGAGGTGAGAATAGAGACCTCTGAGGTAGGTCCTCGAAAGCCTTAGAGGCCATGCGAATTGCATGGGACCCACTGGAGGGAGCCATTCCCAGAGCCGTGACAGGTTGGGACCTGCCTGCAAAGGACCACATTCTGGCCGTGGGGAAGGGCAGAAGCAGGAGACCAATTTGGAGGCTGGGACCTGGGGCCTGGGGCCTAGGACAGGCATGGTGAGCAGTGGTCAGTTTCTGAATCCATTCTCAGGGTAGACACAATAGGACTGGTGGTTGATTGAATATGAGATGTGAGACAAAGACAAATGCCAAGGACGGCTCCAAGGGTTTTTCCTGAACAGCTGCCAGGATGAAGTTGGCATTTATTTAGGTGGAGGAAGAAAGGAAGGAGCAGGTTTGGGAGCTGGAAATAGAGATTCGTTTTTGAAAGTGTTAATTTGAGATGTTCAATTAGACACAGAGTGGAGATGCCAAATAGACAATTATACAGGAGTCTGGTGCTGAGTGTTGAGGTCTGGGTTGGAGACATCACCCTGAGGGTCCTTGGCATTTAAATGCTGTTTAAAACCAGGAGGCTAGATGAGCTCACCAAGGGAGAGGGAAGGGATAGAAGAGGGGGGAGAGGGTCTGAGGACTCAGCCCTGGAGCATAGATAATTAACAGGCAGATGGGGAGAAACTGGGAGAGGGGACTGAGAAGGAACAGCAGGCAAGAGAAAGAGGGCTAAGGGAGAGCCATGACCTACAATCAGGTCAAGAAGCATTTCTACAGGAGAGATTTATGCTGCTGATCTTCCAATAGATCAAGTAGCGTGGAGACCGCTGAGACCCAGCCACTGGAGACCATTAGCCTAGGGAGGTCATTGGTGTCCTTGCCAAGCCCTGTTTTGATTCTGGGTCCAGGAGACAGAGTGTAGTCAGAGGAGAGGAATCACAGACAGCCCAGTGCAGACAACAGGCAACTCTTTCAAGGAGTCATCTTATAAAGGTGCATGGACGCTCAGAGGAAACCTGGGGTAGGGAGAGGGTGGGTGGTGGCGGACTTCGTTTAAATGTGTTTGGTTTTTAGTGGGCAATATGACCACATTTTTTATGCTGATGGGATTCATTCTGGAGAGAAAGACACACTGGTGACGTAGGAGTGATACCTTAGACCATTCACATGTTGGACTAATTAGCAGTCACTGCATGTGTTGAGAGAGAGGAGCTGGGGTTGTTCAAGAACTCCTGTAAATGGAGAGCACCTGGCTAAGGGGGAGGCTGGTACAAATGGCTTATAAGCATTCAAAATAAATGTACTGGAGCTGTCCCTCGGGATGAGAAAATGTTGGATTCATGCTTTGTACTTTATATTACAGTGAATTCCAGATGTATTAAATTTAAATGCTAAGGGTAAAATTATAAAGCTTTTAAAGTAAACCACAGAAGAAATTTTAAAAGCAGTCTTGGGGTATGGAAGACCTTCTGGAGCATGACACAAAAGCAGGGACCCCAAATGAAAATGCTGATAAATTCAACTTCATACAAGTAGAAAAATTCCACATAGCTAAAAATAATCAAAACATTAAAAAATACAGGGGAAATGTCTGTAATTCATAAGACCAATAAAGAGCTAATTTCAAAAATACATAAGCTTTTACAAATCAATAAGATAAAGACAACCTAAAAGAGAAAATGAAAAAATGTTCCCAGATAGGCATTCTAAAGTGGTATGACTTACATGGAAGACAGTCTGGCAATATCTTTCAAAATTAAAAATGCATATACCTTTTTCCTAGAAACTTCATTATAGATATTTTCTCACAAATACACTTCTACATGTGCAAAATAATGTTTACCCAGGAATCTTTGTGGCAGGATTGATTGTAATAGCAAAATATTGGAGGAAACCTAAAGGTGATCTCTCAGTAGGAGACTGGTTTTATTATAAATTATGAGACAGCTATACAAGGGAATACTATGTAGTCATTAAAAAGAACAAGGCAGTTCTTATGTAATTAGATTTCTGAGAGACATTGTGAGAAGAGAGAGATCTAGAATACTTTGTTACATTTTTAAAATACATAAAACTGTTAAATCATATTCCACCATTTGTCACAGAAGCAATGTAGGAGTAAAAATAAACACACAGTCATGCCATGCCAAAAGCTGTGAGGTATGTTCCCTGCAGATGAGGACAGTGAGGAATCTCTGAAGCTAGAAGACATAAAGGGAAGATGGAACACAAAACAGCAAAGCTGCGGACACACGAGCCCTACAGGTGGGAGAAAAGCCCTCCCACAGAACCTCTGATTAATTCCTATCCCAGAATTCAGGACGCCCTGGGAAAGAGTAGGTCTTCAATAGGCAATTAATTGAAGACTATGAGAAAACTGTTCTATTCTTCCATTTTCAGAGAGGCCAGTGTAGATGTAGACTTTTTTTTTTTTTTTTTTTTTTTGAGACAGAGTCTCCCTCTGTCGCCCAGGCTGGAGGGCAGTGGCACGATCTCGGCTCACTGCAAGCTCCACCTCCCGGGTTCATGCCATTCTCCTGCCTCAGCCTCCCGAGTAGCTGGGACTACAGGCACCCGCCACCACGCCCGGCTACTTTTTTTTGTATTTTTAGTAGAGACGGGGTTTCACTGTGTTACCCAGGATGGTCTCCATCTCCTGACCTTGTGATCTGCCCGCTTCGGCCTCCCAAAGTGCTGGGATTACAGGCATGAGCCACCGCACCTGGCCAGATGTATGATTTGTAGTCAGGAATAGGGCTTTCTGAATTTGGAGTTCTTAGAGGAATCGAATAGAACTTTCTTAACTGGGTGAAGGTTATTAATCAGTGAGCTACAACAAATAATATATGTACTGATGAGATAACAGAAGCCTTCTCATCCAAGGGGAATAAATCAAAGGTATATTACCAGTGCTGTTGTTTAACATTGTACTGAGCCCTGGTCAAGGCAGTAAGTCAAGATTTACAAAGATAACAATTAGCTCCAGCCTAGGCAAAAAGAGCAAAACTCTGCCTCAAAAAACAAAACAAAACCAAAATAATTAGATACTGGACAGAGATAACACTCTCATTAATTACAGATTGCTTATGACTGCTTAATGAAAGCCTTTTATATTTAGATACATTAAAAAACCATCTTATTAGATAGTTCTAGTTAGGGCCAGGCACGGTGGCTCACACCTGTAATCCCAACACATTGGGAGGCTGAGGCAGGTGGATCACCTGAGCTCAGAAGTTCAACACCAGCCTGGCCAAACATAGTGAAACCCTGTCTCTGCTAAAAATAGAAAAATTAGCCGGCATGATGGCACATGACTGTAGCCTCTGCTACTCAGGAGGATGAGGCAGGAGAATTTCTTGAACCTGGGAGGCAGAGGTTGCAGTGAACTGAGATTGGGCTACTGCATTCCAGCCTGGGTGACAGAGCAAGACTCTATCTCAAAAAAAAAAAAAAAAAAAGGTTCTAGTTAGTTTTCCATGGATTCTTGATTTTTTTTTCTAAGCAAAAGTACCTGTATACAGTGTTGAAACAAGTTAGAAAATAAAGTTAGACATTAGTACACATCTGTTTCCTCTTTTTCCTCTTGCTCTCATTACATACACACTCACAAAGAATGATGTTGATGGATTTAAGATCTAAATATGAAAGCCAAAACTATAAAACTATTAGGAGAAAATTTAGAAGAATACTTTTATAATCACTATTTTTCTCAGAAGCCACAAGGGAAAAAACTGATCAACTAGCTACAAAAAAAATACCAAAAACTTCTGCACCCTAAAACAATCATTAGATTAAAAATGTTTACTTTTTTTTTAACAAAGTAAAATAACAGTAATAATCAGGGGCATCATTGGGCCAATGAATTGGTTGCAACTGATTAACATCCATAATATAAATTAATAAAATGATAAACAACTGAATTAAAAATGAACAAAAGGTATAAATAGGCAATTCACAGAAAAAAAGGACAACTATTAATAGTGGTAATTTTGCTTAGCCTCACTGGTAAACCAGAAAATGTAAATGAATGCTATAAGGCATGAATATATGTGTATATGTAATATTCATATGTAATAGATATAATAATATATAACATATGTATATTATATATATTTAGCTATGTAGAAATATGTTAGCTATATAGAATATTATATACATATATAGATAGTATATATTGTATAACATATATATTATATATACATATATTTATTGTACATAGGTATATTTTAAGTTTTATTTTGTTATATAGGTAATAAAATAAAAGTTTATTTTGTTACATAGGTAGACTGATGTCATGAGAGTTTGTTGTACATATTATTTCATCTCCCTGGTATCAAGCCTAGTACCCACCCAACAGTTATTTTTTTTTCTGCTCCTCTCTCTCTTCCCACCCTCCACCCTCAAGTAGGCCCCAGCATCTGTTGTTCCCTTCTTCGTGTTCATGAGTTCTCATAATTTAGCTCTCACTTATACGTGATACTATGCAGTATTTTACTTTCTGTTCTTACGTTAGTTTGCTAAGGATAATAACCTCCAGCTCCATCCATGTTCAAGCAAAGACATGATCTTGTTTTTTATGGCTGAGTGGTATTCTGTGATGCATATGTACCACATTTTCTTAATTCTGTCTGTTGTTGATGGGCATTTAGGTTGATTCCATGTCTTTGCTATTGTGAATAGTGCTGCAGTGAACATTTGCGTGCCTGTGTCTTTATGGTAGAATGATTTATATTCCTCTGGGTATATACCTAGTAGTGGGATTGCTGGGTTGAATAGCAGTTCTGCTTTTAGCCCTTTGAGGAATCGTCATATTGCTTTCCACAATGGTTGAACTAATTTATTATACTCCCACCAACAGTGTACAAGTGTTCCCTTTTCTCTGTAACCTTGCCAGCGTCTGTTATTTTTTAACTTTTTATTACTTGTCTTTCTGACTGGTATAAGAAGCACTGATATTTTTAACAAAAATTGTACAGATAAAACGTACTCATCATTGGTAAAGGTGTGGGTAAATGGCTCTTTTAAAAATTGTTTGCAGCAGTATAAAACGGTAGGAGCCACTTTGGAAGGAAATTGAAAAGTATCAAAGTGTGTTCAACTTGCATATGCCTTTGAGCAAATGATTCTATTTCTAGAAATCTAACCTAATGTGAACATCCACACATGCTTCCCAAAATATATACAAGATATTCATCATTATTAATTGAATAATATAAAATGGAAACAACTTAAGTGTCTATTAATAGAGAATTATCAAGTAAATTCTATTTTATTCATACTATGGGAAAGTCCATAGTCTGCACTCTAAAATGCTGTACATACTGCCTCTCATTCAACTATACTGCCTTTGCATATTCCCAATAATGTGCCTTGTGAAACAGTAATTAATCAACTAATCAATCAGTTAATCCATCCATTCATTCATCCTTGCTTGCCTTAATTTAACAATCATTTATTTATTTATTATTATTTTTTTTTTGAGACGGAGTCTCGCTCTTTAGCTGAGGCCGGACTGCAGTGGCGCGATCTCAGCTCACTGCAAGCTCCGCCTCACCGGTTCACGCCATTCTCCTGCCTCAGCCTCCCGGGTAGCTGGGACTACAGGCGCCCGCCACCACGCCCGGCTAATTTTTTTGTATTTTTAGTAGAGACGGGGTTTCACCATGTTAGCCAGGATGGTCTTGATCTCCTGACCTCGTGATCCTCCCGCCTCGGCCTCCCAAAGTAAGCAGTCTGCTATGTTCTAACAGATATAAAGATTTTTTTTAAGTCCTCAAAAAAAAACCTCAGGAGCACGCATGTTATAAGAAATTAATGTCACCCCGTTTATCATATGGAGGTCGCTCCTATTCCACAGTACTATTTCTAAAAACATTCCACTGGAAATATCTTTCCTAGGCAATTGATGGAACATGGCTGAATCTAAATCTTGTTTTAGGCCCTTATTAGCAAAGTAACTTTGCACAGGCTGCCAAAACTCCCTGGCCCTCAGGCTCTTCATCTGTAAAATGGGGTTAGGATACCAACTTCGCTATATCTTGGGAAAGGTTAAATGGAAAATGAACATGGCATGTAAAAGAGGTTAAATAAATGTTTTTTACTTGAAGTGTTACCCTCAAGGAACTCATTCCAGACTGTGAGATGACAGAATTGGGTAAAATAGTGTCATGAGAGAGGTAATCACAGGTAGGGGTGACACTGAAAATGTTTAGCAGGTAGTCTCACTTGGGTACCAACCAATGCAGGCACACTCAGCAGTGACCAGCAGTACTGGTACAGGGCCCTAGAAGTCCTCTGATGGTCCAGGCATGAGTCTTTTGGGAACTGGATCAACAGGGGATGAGGTAGAGAATTTCTAGGGGGCAAAAGCCAGGGCAGCCAGGGCTATGGAGAAGGATTTGGGGGGTTGCATGAGTGGGGTTAGCACAGTGACTATTTCCGGTAGGTGCAGAAGTATTTTAATATTTTAAGCATTGGCTTGAATTTATTAATGTCAGAAGTAAGGAGTGAATTGCTATTTTCCTTTCCTAAGTCTAATAAAAGGCACAAAAGAGTAATAAAAAATTATTGTGAAGTTTTGGACCAACAGTAACCAAATGAAGAAAAGCTTAGCCTGGAGCCACAAAGTCCAAAGCCTGGTGGCCAAGGAAAAAACAGAAGGTCTTGGAGAGGACAGAGAGACCTCAGTGGGGATGGTTCCTAATAACCCCTCTCCACCCTCAGAAGCCACGCTAAGTGGTCAGAGCCCTTAAAATTCTCACTGTGTACCCCTATCTCCAAAGAAAAGGAGCTCTTTACATTTTCTTTATCTAAGAGATAAGTGGAGATGGCTGTTGGAGAGACAGGTATGAAACTAGACATGTGATCAACAGAGCAGTCACTTTCTTTATCCAAAGAGAGGACATGGCAACTACACAGGGAATTGGGGGTATTCCCAATGGGAGTGGGACCACCCCCTACTCCCACACCAACCAGATGAAATGAGTCCTGGTAAAGAATATTTAACAAATGCTTGGAGGGAGAGCTGAATGCAGGCATTCTTTTTAAAACAAGAAAGAAAGGAAAATTAAAAAGCAGCATTCGTTTAGCATTCCCTGAACCTCTAACATGTTCTTGGGGTAGAGAAAATGAGTGGACTATGATATATTCACTCATCTGAAAATTATGGATCAGTGAGAAAACAGTGACCCAGACTTTATCAGAGCAAACATGTGCCTAATCAGAGTTGGGCAAACATAAGCCAGATGGAAAATGCAATATGATGACCAAGTCAACCTCTTTCAGGTGCAAAAGTACCATGTATGTGGGGGTGGGGGCCAGAGGAACATGGTGTGAAAAAAAAGAGGAAGCCAAGCTAGAAGAAAATACGAGATGAAAGGAAATTATTAGCAATCGTTTTATGTTACAGAGCAATTTAGTAAGAATGAAAATTCGGGTTAGCTCAAGATGAAATGGTCAAAGGCAGTTAAATAGAAGAGAACTTTCAGATCGTAGGACATAAGCAAAAACCCAGTTGTTACTGAACTCAAACATAAATTTGGTTAAAAATATAAAAAGATAACTGCAGACTGGGAGAAAATACTTGCAAATCATTTCTGCAGTAAAGAACTTACATTCAGAATATGTAAAGAATACTCAAAATTGAATAAGAAAACAAGAAATCCAATTGTAAAATAGGCAAAAGATTTACAAAGTGAAATGAAAACTGTGTTCACACAAAAACTTAAAGCCAAATGTTTATAGAAGCTTTATTTGCAATCAACCCAAACTGGAAATAACTCAAATGTCCCTCAAGAGGGGAATGGATAAACACACTGTGGTACATCCATAAAATGTAATAGTATAGAGCAATAAAAAGAACAAGCTACTGGTGCCAGCAACAACATGAATGGATATCAAATGTATTACACTAAATGAAAGAAGCCAAAGTCTACATAATATATGATTGCATTTATATAATATTTTGGAAAAGGCAAAACGATACAGACGGAAAACAGATTGGTGGTTGCCAGGGCCCACAAAAGGGTGTGAGCAAATATTTTGAAGATGAATGATTGTTCTACATGTTGATCGTGGTCGTGGTTACAGGACTGTTTATCAATGTGAAGAACTCTGCATTAAAAGGGTGAATTTATAGCATGTAAATAATGCCTTAATAAGAAAATGAAAAATAATTTAAAAAAATTAGAAACACCAAGAACAGGGAAAAGTCTAAAAAATCAAATTAGTGATGTGAAGAAAAGTCCTAATATAATCACTGAGTATTGTAAGTGATAAAGGCAAAAATATTAAAATAGGAGAGAAACTAATATGTTTGTGCACCATTCAACATAAGGTAAAGTGATGTCTCTGAAAAAAAACCAAAAAACCCTACAAATGGAAAAATATATTTGATATTTAAATTTTTCTGAAAGAACTAATAACCATACCATATTTTTAAAAAATTGTTCCAGAATTCTTTTTTTTTTTTTTTTTTTTTTTTTTTTTTTTGAGATGGAGTCTCGCTCTGTCGCCCAGGCTGGAGTGCAGTGGCGCGATCTCGGCTCACTGCAAGCTCCGCCTCCCGGGTTCATGCCATTCTCCTGCCTCAGCCTCCCGAGTAGCTGGGACTACAGGCGCCCGCTACCACGCCCGGCTAATTTTTTGTATTTTTAGTAGAGACGGGGTTTCACCGTATTAGCCAGGATGGTCTCGATCTCCTGACCTCGTGATCCGCCCGCCTCGGCCTCCCAAAGTGCTGGGATTACAGGCGTGAGCCACCGCGCCCGGCCTCCAGAATTCTTAATACTTAAGACACTTACTACTTAAGCTATTGTGTTTTTAAATACTCTTTTTCCCATGAATCCAGGCAGAAAAGTAAAATTGCTACTACAAAGAAAAAAATTCAGCTGGCCTCAGACTTTTCTATACTGATTGCCTGTACCAAGAAAACATGAAGTCTTAAGGCAAAAAGACTCACTAAAAGAGTCACTTGGTTATTCATAGCCAAGGTGCCTTCAAAATCTAAAGGTAATAAGGAAATATTGTCAAACATGAAATAACTCAAGTGAACATCTTTGAAACATTTTGGAAATTAAAAAAACAAACAAGGCAGGGCACAATGGCTCATGCCTGTAATCCCAGCACTCTGGGAGACTGTGGTGGGTGGATTGCTTGAGCCCAGTTTGAGACCAGCCTAGGCAATATGGTGAAACCCCGTCTCTACAAAAAATACCAATGTTAGCCGGGCATGGTGGTGCGTGCCCGTAGTTCCAGCTACTCAAGAGGCTGAGGTAGGAGGATTGCTTGAACCCAGGAGGCAGAGGTTGCAGTGAGCCAAGATGGCACTACTGCACTCCAGCCTGGACACAGACAGAGACGCTGTCTCAATAAAAAAAAAAAAAATGAACAAACAAATTTTAAAAATAAATAAAAATAAAAACCAAAACAAACAGCAAATAGCTCTGTGTAAGTCTTATCTAACCAAAGGGTTTTTTAAAAAGTAAACTGAGCAGGAGAAAATGTGTTAAATGGCTTTGTAGTGAGGATTGAATCCATTTAAGTATAAAACTTGTTATTAATAATGATAAGAATTATGGGTCCAGATCATCTTGCAGACATGATGTGCCTGCAAATCATTTAAAAATGTTCTAAAATAACAAACAATTGGATCTTGGCAGAATTGCTAAGAGCCCACGTCTAAAACTGAAGCATAAAGATTTGTTTAAAATGGATCTGACTGTTCCTTTGTTTTCCTTAATCTTCATTTTTTACTTTAGAAAGATCTTTTTGGAAATAACACTTGTGTGGTAAAGAGACATTTATTTCAAAGTGAAGTGTCTCTTTAGTTAGTCTTTCCATTTTCAACTTCAATTCAAATTCAGCTAAAAATTAAATACAATAATTTTTATAAAAATACAATCTAGGGAATGATCTAATATTTATAACAGTTTTCCTGACTAGCTCTCTATCCTTTTAGCTCTGTATATGCATAGAAAGATAACGATAGTCATAATAATAGTAATAATAGTAGTAATAATATTTAACATTTATGTCATGTATTTGCTAGGTGTTTTATGTGGGTTAGCTCATGACAGTAACCCCTGTGGTGTAAGTACTATCATCATCATCTTCATTTACAGATGAGGAAACTGAGACACCATTTGTGTCCTGCCTGGACACATGTGACTGGACCAGGAGAGACCCAGAGGCAGTCAGGCTGGCTCCTGCCTGTCTCCTGCTCTTTGCTGACATGCTTAGTGACCTCCTAAAGATTCATGGTGGCCAATTCTAAGAGAAGGAATATTTTTTTCACTTTTATCTGTGTACATATTTTTCCATAATTGTCTGAATTCTTTTAGCTATGTGTATTTTTTAAGAAAGCATAATTTTTAAAAAAATTGTAAAGAGTTAGAAGTAAGTTTAAAATAGGCTAAGATATAAGTGGGATGCTGAAAATTAGATTGTTTTACTTCTTTGAATTTGTATCTTAAATTTTTACATTTTGAAATATTGAAGAAAAAATGAGTGATCTGATTTAAAGTGAGATTGACTCCCTTTTAGGCAGACCAGGCAAGCAGCTATCTCTCTTTGGGTTTAATTTACCTTTTCATTTTTATATTAGTAGTAGTTGATCCTTTGCCTGTTAATTTCTCCAAAGTTCATTGTTTAGAAATACATGCATTCCTGCTTCTTCTCAAAGTGCATTGGTATCCACCAAGAAGAGGAGTGCTGTGGAGTATAAATAATTACAGTGACATAAAATGGGAAGGAAAAGATGCCTATGGGAAGAACATGTTATTTTTAAATAATTGTTTTTGGAAGAACCAATGTCGGGTCTGTACAAACTTCATTACAGAATTTATACAAGGCTCTGTCACCAACTCTCTCTGTTCATCTCTACTAAGCCCACTGAGAAAAATTGTAAGGTACTTATCTTACATATTTATATAAATAACTTATTCATATAAATAAATATTTTATCATCATACACAAATGACTGGATGGATTCTCAGTAAATCTGGGGAGTATTAGAGGTATAGATGTACTTACAATATTCAGGCTATCTAGTGAGCCAGAAATTGTATCAGGAGACATGGGAGTCATTTCAGAGCAGCTGGAACTGAAGGAAAGAATTTATTAAATTCAGAAATTGAGTTTTGAGACCATCTAACTTAAAATTATAGGCTTTGGAACATAACTCCCAAATTTTTTCAGGTTTTTTAAAGAAGCCCCTTAAAAGGACAGGCAGCATCCCCCATTGACACTAAGACATCGCTAGAGGCTGGTGTGACCCCTAAGCTGGGCCAGTAGAGAGGAAGAGCCCAGTGGTTTCATACTCATGCTGGGATTGGAAGTCACAGGACCAAACCCCACCGACAGCAGGCGCTGTGACCCAGCTGCATGGAGTCAGGACGGTTCATCACTGTGATTCACCTTAACCATGATGTGCCTGGGTGCTCTGGAAAGGCCAGCTGGAGACAGTGATAGAAACAGGCAACGTATTGAGCGGTCAATATGGGGGGTGCCCCCTGTGCCCAAGCAGGCATAATCCCCTCCAATCCTAAGAATTGATCAATGAGGGAAATTTAATTATCTGGTGATGTCAATGAGGAAATAGAGGCTTGAAACGATGAACATTTCTCAAGGTGACACCTGGAGAATGGCAGAGGCAGCAGATAAACCAGGGCTGGTTGAGAGTATGACTGTAGGGTTTTGAATCCCTGCTCCAGCACTGACTAAGGTGTAGGCTTAGCATGTTTCTCAACTTTTCTGTAACTCGGTTTCCCGGTCTATAAAGTGCAGAATATAATAGTATAATTGTTGCCGGGCTGTGATGAGGGTCAAACAAGCTAATAAATATAAACCTCTGGGTGGTGTTTGACAAGTGCAGGAGCCCAGGACACAGGTGCAGTTATTCTCACGGTTGTGGTATCTCACAGTGCCACGTATGCTCAGCTTCTTTCACGCTCGACACAGCCACAAGAAGATACTGGTTGTCCCCCAAAAAAGTAATGTGATTGACTTTTCAAACTCTACACTGATTTTTAAAACTGCAAGGCCCTGAATTCAAGATTCCGTGACTAGAAAATGCCTGGCACTTCCTTACAAGCCTCTAATATTGTCACTCAAATGACGGACAGTGAAGCTTGAGTAGGGATGGGGCTGGCAAGCAGAAAATGGCAACTTTGCCATGATGACATGAGGCTCCCTGAAGGATTCTAAGTGTTGGCATTCTTGATGCCTATATTAGTCTGTTCTCATGCTGCTAATAAAGACATACCAGAGACTGGGTAATTTATAAAGGCAAGAGGTTTAATGGACTCACAGTTTCACATTGCTGGGGAGGCCTCACAATCATGGCAGAAGGCAAAGGAGAAGCAAAGACATATCTTACATGGCAGCAGGCAAGAAGTGCACGTTGCGGGGGAACTCCCCTTTATAAAACCATCAGATCTCCTGAGACTTATTCACTCAGGAGAACAGCACAGGAAAGACCTGCCCCCATGATTCAATTACCTCCCACCTGGTCACTCCCACAACACAGTGGAATTCTGGGAGCTACAATTTGAGATTTGGGTGGGGACACAGCCAAACTATCAGTGACTAATTTGGCTTCCCCCACACCCATTGACTCTGTCATGGCCTTAATCTCTGGGACTGTCTCCCTCTCTGAAGGTGCTCAGAGTCTCGCGTAGTCAAAGCCACTTGGTCTTCTGTTGAATGTCACTAAGGAATCACAAGACAAAGGCCAGGTAGAGAGGGTTAGGCCGTGTATGTATCGCACAAACTGACTGAACTATACTAATGAATCAGTAACTTTTGTGTTCAGGTAGACAATCGATGATTGGGGTTGTTGTTTTACCTGGATGAAAGACGGGTGTTTTAGACACCTCTTTGTATTGGTGTCATTATTTCTTTAGCAACATGACCAAACACTGGCGTTTTTCTTGTGTCCTATGGACTTGGTTTACGTGACTATAAACACTTATCCCTTGTTACATGTTCATTTTCCACTGGAATAAATTTGGAAAAAGAAAAAAAGAAGAAGAAAAGCTGGCCTCTTTTTGACTAAGTAGTAAAAATAGAGACTGAGAGAGAAGGTCAGTATTTCCTGGGGGATTAAGAGAGAAGCTACAGGGGATTCCAGAGTCATTCCAGAAACATAAAGAAAAAGCAAGTGAAAAGAAGGGCTCAGAGTAATGTCCCTGCATCAGCTAGTGGTATGTATCACTCTTCAGGCATCAGGGCCAATACTCAGGCATCTCAAATGGAGAGGAGAGTGGACTCACAGAGAAAGAGAGGAGAAATATTCTATTAATATTTGAGGCTTTCCAGAGGGATGCTTTAGGCAACCGGGAATCGCCTTACTGAGGAGTTCTTTGACTCCTTCTCACATCATGGAGATATTGTTATGTTTATGAGATACCATTAATCCCCTCTCCATGTCAGCCTTTCCCCTTGGCTTAAAGTGAGCCTTCCTCTCTGCCTGTTCTAAATGGGAACGATGCCTCTGTTGGCTAATTTGCAATAGACCCTGTGATCAGGCAGTTCTCTCCCACACAGTAGTTGAACCAGTCTTTGTGGGTGAGTAATTGAGGTGTCTGGAGTCTGTACAATTACAGCTTAGAGGATGTCATGCATCATGCCTCTCACGGAGTTTCTTCCGCAAGGCAGTGGGGATAATCGTGCACTTGATCCCTTGTTCCAGGAACATCCAAACTGAGGCATCGATTCTTGCAGTCTAATGCTCCATTGTATCCAGGTGAACCTGAGCAGGTTTGCTACCTTTGTCACCCAGAAAGCTCCTGTGCCTTCCAGTTGGTCTTCTTAACTGCCACAATTCAGTCTCACCAATACCCTAAATTGCAACTCTGAACACTCCTCCCCATGCTCTGATCCATCTATTGACTCCACAGCCTCTCTATTTGTCCACCTCACGTACTGTGCTCCTGTAAGACCAAGCTGCTGGCAGTTCCCCATACGCTCTAGGGCTCTAGGTTTCCACGCCTTTATTTACAATCCTGCCTCCTCCTGGGATTCTCCTCTTTACCTGTCATCGTCAGGCCAGGTCTTACTCATCTTTCAGGTATGAATTCAGACGATACTCTCCAGGAAGCTTTTCTTAAACTCCTGGGTTAATCCCCAGGCACCCTGGGCATTATTCCACATTAACACTAATCTCGAGATTATGCACCCATCTTCTTGTGAAATTTTCTTGGGCAGCGACCTTGTCTTATTTGTTCCTGAGTACCTAGCACCTGACCCAGTGCCTGATGCTTAGTAGAGACTCACAGAGTGTTTGTTGAACTGACCTGGTTTTGATTCCCGTGGTAATACATTCTCATCAGATCCGTGTCAACAAGTCTGTCCCTTTCGTTTGCACAGCCCTTGACCTTATCATGAGGGGAAGTCATCAGAGTATGGAGTTGAGGCTTGAGATGATCCATAACTTCCCCTGGAACCCAGATCCAGTGCTGAGCACAGCAAAGGGAGACTCACCTCTGGGCCTTGGGAGAGCATGAGCGAGATGTTAGAACTTTGCTTCCTCTGGTCCCTGGTCATTGATAGATGGTTTCCTCTTGCCCTGTTTGTATGCTCTGCGGTCTCCTGTGCCTTCTCGCCATCCAGGGCATGGGGTGTGAGCTGGCTGCTGCCCTTCAGAGGCTCCAGCAGGCTTGGTAAACAGCCTTCTAGTGTGGGCTGTGGCCAAAGTCTTCCCCAGACTGTGCCTGAGTGAGGAAGGGCAACAGAGGCCCTTTGTCTCCCAGGTTCTTTCCACCTCCCCTCCCCTTCCTGCCATTTGCTTCCCAGCTGAGGGAATGTGCAGGATGCGGGGGCACCCAGAAAGTTGCCCTGGGCAATTGGTGTACTGCCCTCCTTAGGAAGGGGACAGCAGATAGCTTCTGAGTGTGAGCAGCCACTCACATACACCACACACCCATCACATACACACACATCGCATACACCACACGTTACATACACCACACACCACACACACCCAATATATACCACACACCACATACACATGCATCACATACACCACCACACGTGTTACATACACCACACACCCCCAATATATATCACATACCACATATGCATGCATCACACATGTTACATACACCACACACCACATGCACACCCAATGTACACCACACACACCATATAAACACACATTGCATACACCACACGTTACATACACCACACACACCCAATATATACCACACACATCACATACACACACATCACATACACATGCATCACATATACCACACATGTTGCATATACCACACACTGTATATACCACACACATCACATACACACACATTGCATACACCACACATGTTGCATACATCATACATGCCACACACATAATCACACATTGCCTACACCACACATGTTGCATATAACACATGTACCACACACACACCTCATACATCAGACATGTAACATGTACTGCATGCCACGCATACCGCAATATGCACCACACACACCACATATACACACATACACACATTACATACACTACACATATACCACACATTGCATACACCACACATGTTACATACACCACACATCACACACACACCCAATGTATGCCACTTCATACACACACATTACATATACCACACATGCCACACACACCCAATATACACCACACATGTTACATATACAACACACTACACACCACATACCCCACACAGCACACACACATCACATGCACCACACGACACACACACTCCTAATATACACCACACACACCACATACAAACCACGTATACAAACACCATGTACACGTTACCTATATACACGTTACATACACAACACATATCACACACACCCATTGTACACCATACACACCGCATATCACACATACTACGTACACACACAACATACATAACATGCTACACATACACCCAATATACACCACGCGTGCCACATACACATACATCACATACACCATGTATGCTACACACAATACCCATATACGCTACACACACCACACATACCACATACACAGATAACACATACAGCACATGCCACACACACCCAATATATACCATACACATCACACACCCAATATACTCAACACACACCACATATGCATATATCACTACACCACCCACTATGCACAGCACACACAGCACATACATTTCCCTTCTATATACACCACATGTATATAGGTATATAGGTATATGGTGTATGTGGTGTATATAGGCAAGAAAACCATGCCTGTGTCCTCCTGACTCACATATAAGTGAGTCACATATTATGCACATATGTGAATGTGTGCACAATATACACACCACACACTCAGCACACATACATCACACACACATACACCACACACACACACCACACACCATATACCACACATACACGCACTCCATATACACCACACACACATACATACCACATGCCCACACCTCACATACATACACCACACACACCACACCACACCCATCCTCCACCACACACACACATCACCTACACCACTCACACACCTAATGTACACTACACACACCCTACACCATACACGACACACACCACACACATCAGCCTCACACACACCACACACCCACTCAGCCCCCCACATAATCACACACCCACACTCTACACACATACTATTCATACAGGCCACACACACTATACCACACACACAACACACACACCTATCACATACACCCTATACCACTCACATACCCTCTCACACACATACCACACCACACCCGCATACCACACACGCCACACACACATTTGTAATTCTTTGGCAACCCCGCTCCTACTTGAGGTCATGTCTGTGGTTGATACGCTCCCATGGCCAGCTCCTCAGACAAAAGAATCGCTTTCATCTTTACTGGCCGCTTGGTTGTAGAAATGTGGTAGAGCCTGCCACAGGTCAGGGAGGCTGGAGCATGAGACTGATTTCCAAAGTGATTCAAATGCCAGGAGTCGTAAAAGTCGTTACGGAGTCATAAAATCTCAAGGTTTCTTTTGTATTTGAATAAAGATAATGGATTTTATCACTTTATTGAGTTCCAGAAACAGAGTCTAAGTAATATTCCCATGCTCTGTAATAGGGGAATTGGCTGGAATAAACCAATCTATGACTGGTTTGTATCATTGATTCTAAGAGTTTCCTCATGCTCCAACTGGGTATTCCAGGAACAGCCAAAGGAAGGTGCTGTGTTCTTCCTCCCACATTCAGGTGAAGGATGGGATCCCATGTGGATTTTAAAATCCACAGCTGCAGGCATACATGCATCTGTGGAGTTGGGTGCAGCCATGCTAGCACATGGGAGCTCCCGGCCTCTCTCTGTGCCAGGTTTGTCTGTTGACCATGGTCACTTCAAAACAAAATGTTTCCTTCAAAACTAGGGGGCAAATTGGAGTCAACCTGGAAAATGCTTATGGCTGTCTTTTTTTTTTTTTTTTTTTTTTTTTTTGTGAGACGGAGTCTTACTCTGTCACCAGGCTGGATGGAGTGCAGTGGTGCGATCTCGGCCCACTGCAACCTCCACCACCCAGGTTCAAGCGATTCCCCTGCCTCAGCCTCCTGAGTAGCTGGGACTACAGGCACCTGCTACCACACCTGGCTAATTTTTTGTATTTTAGTAGAGACGGAGTTTCACCATGTTGGCCAGGATGGTCTTGATCTCCTGACATGGTGATCTGCCCACCTCGGCCTCCCAAAGTGCTGGGATTACAGGCATGAGCCAACACCCCCAGCCTGGCTGGCTATCTTCTATTTTAGCCTCCATTGAGGAAAAAAGAACTTCTGAATTTTTTATCACCCAAACATGCCATTTAGAAGAAGTGGTATATTAGTTTTCTAGGGCTTCCATCACACAGTACCACAGAATGGGTGGCTGAAACAACAGAAGTTTATTTACTCACAGCTCTGGAGGCTGGAAGGCTGAGATCAAGGTGTCAGCAGGGCGGGTTCTCCTGAGGCCTGTCTCCTTGGCTTGCAAGTCTTCTACATGTCTTTCCTTGGTGCATGTCTGTGTCCAAATCTCCTCTTCTTATAAGAACACCAATTATGTGGGATTAGAGCCCCCACTAAAGACCTCATTTTATGTAATCTCAGCACTTTGGGAGGCCGAGGCAGGCAGATCACTTGAGGTCAGGAGTTTGAGACCAGCCTGGCCAATATGGTGAGACCCTGTCTCTACTGAAAATACAAAAATTAGCCAGAAGAGGTGGTGGACACCTGTAATCCCAGCTATTCAGGAGGCTGAGGCATGAGAATTGCTTGAACCCAGGAGGCAGAGGTTGTAGTGAGCCGAGATCACACCACTGCATTGCAGCCTGGGTGACAGAGCAAGACTCTGTCTCAAAAATAAATAAATAAATAAATAAAATAAATACATAAAAAGACCTCATTTTAACTTTAAAGACCTTACCTCCAAACACAGTCACAATCTGAGGCACTGGGGGTTAGGACTTCCACATAAAAGTATGGGGAGGCGGGCACAACTTAGTCCTTAACAGCCCATGAAATATTCCTCCTACAGTTTTGTTAAAGGCTTTGTTTTTATCAAAAGAAAAGAAGCTTTAAATTAGAGAGGCATTCTCTGCCATAAAATACCAAGAAGCCACTTCCTGTCAAAGTCATTCTTTCCCAAGGGAGTTTCCCAGACACCTCCCTTGGGTTTCATGAAGAGCAATAAGTCTGTGTCTCTACCTTTCATGGTGTGGCCCTGGGGACTGAGTGTAATTGTGCTGTCTTGTTTAGCTCAACAAAGACAGAGCAGTTGCCCATTAAATTCTATTAGACTTTATAGAATGAATATGTTAGGTGGAAGTTGGTGGGGAATTATTTGGGGAATGGTAGAAAGTGGTTTTTAAGTTGCAGGCAAATCGTGTGTGTTTTGAGACTGACATGATCACCAAGCCTCCCAACCTGTTCCAGGCATATGGACCTGGACTCCTTCCTGGCAGATTGGATGGGAAATTTCCCATTAACCCAGCCCTGCCGCTAGTGCTCCAAACACTTTGGGAATTCCCGGAAAGCCCTGCAGCAGAATAACTTATATGCCAACAAATTCTTAAACGTTAGCTTTTAGACAGCACTGGTCATTGTGCAGAGCCAAATCGGGTGAAGAATGAGGGATCAAACGAGTTATTCTGCAATCCTCAAAAAGGAGGTTCCACTGAGAGAGTCATCACATTTGTTTTCATGTTTTGTTTAGAGTCTGCCTCTGAAGATAATTCCAAGAGATGGTTTGGAAAAATTGTTTGTGAACAATGTCAATGGGCCTGCAGGAATTGTGTAACCTCTAAAGGCCATAGCACTCACTTTATTTACACGGCGTTCATTTTTTTAAAATCAGCTTTAATTCTTTTCCCCTTTGCAAATAAAGATGAGCAAAGATTTTTTGCGAACGTGCTCTGGACCCAGAAATGTGCTAGGGAAGTACTAGGGAAGTAAAGAGGAACATAGCAACTCTAGTCCCCAAGCCATAGATACACAACATAGGTGCAGGTGTCCAGTGTGACCAATATCATCATAGTAGTACACCCTGTCTGGAGCTGAAAGTGGAGCAGAGAATCTTACAGTCCTCCTTTCTTTCTCTGGCATGGAGAGAGGGCCAGACAGAGGTGGGAGGGAAGAGAATGTGCTGTTAGACTAAATCAACCTTCTGCCCAACCTTGACAGCAGCCATTCTACAGATTGATTTTTTTTTACTTTTAGCTCTTGTGAAACTCCACATTTATAGAACCAAGCTTGAGTGCATTTTGATATCAAATAAGAGAGTGGTGGGCAACACTGCAGGTCCCAGATGTCCAGCCACAGTGCAGAGGAGAGGTGGGCTATCTGCATACTCCAGTCTTGGAGAAAGAAATGCTCAATCAGGACACACAGGCCACCTGTGCAGACGTGGAGTCAGCAACCTCACTCTGGTCGGCAACCTCACTCTGGATTCCCTTTTCCTACTCACTCTCCCTATCCCATTAGGAGTCTGGGAATTCCATTATCGGTCAGGTCAGTGGTCCTTGGCTTCATCTCAGGGATGGCCTTTCATGAAGGCAGCTCTTGCGGAGTGGCAGCCTGGACCAAGAGATGCCTGTTGCTTGGTGGGGGCTGGTGGAGCTCATCCTGGATTCTTAAATACATGATCTCACACCTACATACATATCTACTCTTTCATATCTTTCCCCAGGCTCGTAATATGAAGTTAAAAAAGCAAATGGTCTATAATAAGAAAACTGGATATAATTGGAATGTCCACTCCAAGGGAGCTAGTGAAATTCGTTATTCTCCATTCATAGCCTGAACTGTTATATTGCCATAAAGATCGTGTTGATGAAGAACCTTCCAGATTCCAGCATAGTGATTGAAAGAGGCAGGTTACATGACTGAGATCACATGGGGATCTCAATGATGTTTAAACAAACAAACAAAATATGAATATGGCAATTTATCTCTGAGTGTAGGGTTGTTGATTTTTCCATCTTTCTTTATTTTCTGCATGTTATACAAACAATGAAAGTTATTTAATTATTTGTAAAGTAACAAGTCCATCAAGCCAAGTATCAAAGGATTCTCTGGCCTTGAGGATAACCTCTGGGGATTAGGTCTCTCTCAGGGCAAATATTTGCATCTTTCCTTCTTCCTTCTCCCTACACTGCCCTCCTATCACTCCCTGGCTATATCTTAAACCAGAGAAAGTGCCACAAGCCACAAACCAAACCCACTAGGAATGAGCCCACACCAGTGAAACCCCTCCAGTCCTTCTTGTAGAGTGTTCTGGCTCTTTTAGAATGCATTCACCCAGGGAATATTTATTGAAAAAATACTATATTCCAGGCACAGATCTGGGCATGTACAAAATCCCTGCCTTCATTTCCACCTTTTTCTCTCTCTTAAATACTATCAGTCTTCTCTTTGAGCTTCACTCTCCCATTGTCTACATGGCAGAGGAGGGATGAGGGAGAAATCAAAACTAATGTTACCAGAACATCCGCTGTTATCTCATGGAATTCCGCATAACAACCATGTGAGGATTTTACAAAAGAGGAAACAAGCTCAGAGAGGTTAAGTCATTTATTTAAGGCCACACTGCAGTTAAAAGGCAGAACATGGCCAAGCTGCTTTTCCTATGGCACTATCTTGCCACTTCAGAGGAGCATTAAAAAGTCAAGTTCTTTTATTCCAGGCTCAGCTTTGTATTCCACTAGTTTTAGTAAGACATCTAGACTTAGGCACTCACCAAAATCTTAAGATACATCAGATTTGGGGGAGGATTGTTGCCGTTTTGGGGTTCAAAAAATATATATATTTTTTGAGACGGAGTCTTGCTCTGTCGTTCAGGCAGTGGCGTGATCTTGGCTCACCGCAACCTCCGCCTTCCGGGTTCAAGCAATTCGCTGTCTCAGCCTCCCGAGTAGCTGGGACTACAGGTGCATGCCATCATGCCCAGTTAACTTTTGTATTTTTAATAGAGATGGGGTCTCACCATGTTGGCCAAGCTGGTCTCGAACTCCTGAGCTCAGGTGATCCACCCGCCTCAGCCTCCCAAAGTGTTGGGATTACAGGAGTGAGCCACCACGCCCAGCCACAAACAATTTTTAATTTCTATAAACAACAAAACAACACTAAGAAATTTCTAGACTTTATTTTCTCTCTCTGTCTCTCTCTTTCTCATTAAGACCTCACCAGCCAGTCATCTTTTATGACATGCTTACATGGGAGGGGCCATCTTCTCAGATAGCATTTTCAGGGACGGGTCTGAGTTAATGGAACATCAGGCCCTCCTTCTGTGCAGGGCCCAGCTGGCTGATGAATGGGCTCCTTGCTTCTCTTCAGGCTCATCCCCTTGCCTCTCCTCCTCATTTCCTATTGTCCAGTGCACCCTGTCAAGCTCTTTTGCATCTTGAATCTTTGCACCTGCTTTTTGCCGGGAAGACTGTCTCTCTGGCCCTCTGGTGGCCGGCTTCTTGACATCATCCCTATCTCAGCTCACATGCTGTCCTTTGACAAGGCCTTCCCTGGTCCTCTTCAAGGGAGACCACCCTTAACCTGCCACTCCCTTCCCCTTTCCTTGTGTATGTTCTTCATCGTGTCAGGCACTACTTGCAATATTTGTTTGTTTGTTCATCTCTTTATTGTCTGTCTTTTCCCCAAGAGGCTGAAAGCTCCATGGTTTTTTGGTCCCTGCAGCAATTAGAACAGTACCTGGCAGACACAAGACACGTAATACATATTTTTGAATGAGGAACTTGGCTCCAGAAGCCATGAGAATAACTTTGTTCCAACACATTCAGGCTGCGGTCAGAAAGGGTGAGCTGGAAGCAGTGAGCTGGGAGATAATGAAACCAAAACACCATTATCAGGAAGCTTGAGAACAAGGCCACCTTTTAAGTATCTAGAAATTCCCATTAATTTCTTCCACACCTTGTTCCCCATCCCACCTGAAGACTGAAGCTGAGAGGCTTTTTTCCCAGTCATCTTGACCACAAGATCAGTTCTCTCTGTGAACATAAAGACAAAATCGCTGTGACACCAACAGACAGATTTTTTAACAAGTGGAATCCATGTCTCATGTAAACAATGTGCTACTGCCTGCCATCGAGTTCTCTTCCCTCGTTTTCCTTTTTGAAGACTTAACCCCTTTCCCAAAGGGACATGTGCTCAGGTTTCTTGACTCCACAGCAATCCCTTCTGTTGTGTAAGGCAAACTGATCACCTTTCACAACGAGACAAGAAGTGATTTAAATCAGATGGTGACCCAACGACAATGTCTGTGCTGTGTCCTATGGAGAAAACCAAAGCTGAAATCCAGTAACAGGTGATAGGAAGATGTGGAGATAGAAACTGACCTGAATTCTGAAAAACAACAAGAGAAAAGGAAGTCTGAGAACAAGCTGGTGTTCTTCCAAAACCTGTTCATTGTGTGAATTCCTAGAAGATAGCGTGACACCGAGAAACAGGCTGGAGTGACACACCCAAACAATTATGCTACCTGGATCTGCCAAGGCAGGAGGACAAACTCAGCAGCCTGGAGAATGGAGGACACAGTCCAGACTTGGTGAGCCAAGTTTTATTCTGTTTGTTTTGCTGTTGCTGTTTTTGTTCTTGTTGACCTATTGAGTTCTATGATGAGACCAAACGTTTAATAATTGTCTTCTATTCTAAAACTTGTCTCTCAGCAACAACAGCAGCAATTATTTTTGACCACTCACTATCGGACAACACTGCTTTAGGCTGTGGAAATGCAGTAGTAGAAAAGCCAGGCATAATCCTTATCCCCATGGAGGCACTATCTCCATCCAAGGGCAGAGGACCTGTAAGCCCTGAGGTCTCCAGCTGAGGTTCCTCTCTGAAGGACAGTTGCACTTCAGGTCATGCTGCAGTATGAGAGAAGGCAGCGTGACATCTTAAGGTTCTAATGCTCACACCTGTCTCAGTGAAGCATTTTTACAGAGTAATCACCACCCCCCTCACACCCCCAACAATGTCATCAAGTCATAAATCTCCTTGGTTTGAAATATTGGATTAAAATATGATTAAACAATATGTCTCAATGGAAAGTTAAGATATGTGTGCATTCTCTATCCTCAAACAATCCTGGAATGCCCCCCCCCCCACTTTATGATTTTTTATGGTTTGCCTATCAGAAATCTATGCTAAAACTCTTAAAGAGTTTAGTTCTTAGATTTATAAGAGTAAGAGCATGTAAGAAATTATTCTTTGACAGTTCTCATTGCTAGCAACAAAGTTTTTAGGTTCCAAAGAGGTATTTACTTAGAAACTAAATAGTGTGAACCATTAGTGCAGAAGATGGTGCGGTAGAACAAATGGGAATGAGGTATGAGGAGAGCCAAATGCTAATCCTGGTGTGTCACTGATGTGACTTGGACACTGCCACCCCTCTGGACCTCTGCTTCCTCTTAGGGAAGAAGTGCTCTGTGGGGGTTCTGTGAGGTTACTCCTAGAGTTCATGTTCTATGAGCCTGGAAAGAGCAAAAATGTCTCATATATACTACGTAATGTTGTCTAAGTGGTACATAGCAGATTTTTTTTTTTTTTTTTGAGACAAGAGTCTTGCTCTGTTGCCCAGGCTGGAGTGCAGTGGTGCAATCTCAGCTCACTGCAACCTCTGCCTCCCGGGTTCAAGCAATTCTCCTGCCTCAGCTTCCCAAGTAGCTGGGATTACAGGTGTGCGCCACCACACCCAGATAAGTTTTGTATTTTTAGGAGAGACGGGGTTTTGCCCTGTTGGCCGGGCTGCTTTTGAACTCCTGGCCTCTAGTGATCTGCCAGCCTTGGCCTTCCAAAGTGCTGGGATTATAGGTGTGAGCCACTGCACCCGGCCTAAGTGGCACATCTTTACCAGACAATCCATTAAATTTGAAAAATTCCATAATAAATAGGTGACATTTGTCAAAAGCATATAATGTGTCAAGCACTGGGTTATCAGCCTTTCCACACAAACTTTTTCCTTTAAATTTCATGGCAACCCAATGATAAAAGTGGCATTATAGTCCCTCTTTTTTTTTTCTTAAGTACATGTGGAAACTGAAGCTTAGAAAATTGTTATGACTCACTAAAAGTGACAAAGCTGGAAACTGACAGAAATAAGCCCAGGGGTTGGACTGCAGCTGCAGAGTCCCACATAAGGGAAGCTCTTTCAGGAGCCGTTTGCCTGATTCTCTGAATGGTGTCCTCCAGCCCCTGGAGGAAGGAACTGAGATCATATCTCTCTCCTTCGCCAGCTTTCACATACAGAAGCAGCTTCATGGACCCATCCACAGGAAGGGATTTCTTACAGGCAAGCCAAGAAGTTATCTTGCAGCTGACTTTCAGTTATGCATAACTACCACCCATCTGGGACCTGATGATAGGGCAAAGGAGCTCGGACGTCACCCAGTAATGGCCCAGTGACTCATCTAATTGCCTGCTTGTCAATGCCATGGTACTACAACATTCTGGTGGCCTGACTTAGTTGACTATTCATATCTCAAAGGACATGCCTCTGAGATGCAACGTGAGGTATTTTGAAAGATTAGATATTGCTGAATTGAGTCACATGTGGGAAAGAGAGAAGAGGGCTCATTGGATTCCTCTCCGGTAGCAAATGATTTGGTGAGAGTGAAGCCCTGAGAAGAGATTGTCTGGGAGGATCGACCAAAAGCCTCAAAACAAAGGAATGACTTTCACAGATTGACTAAGGATACAATCATTAAAATCATTCATTCAGTCACCATTTTCTGAGCTCACTGTTAGGCAGGCAAAGATACATAAGAGAAGTTGCTTACTTTTAGGATCAAGTTGGAGACAGCAGTTATCAGAACACTCAGTAGTTCTGGGAAATTCTGCAAGTTATGTCACATGGAGTACCTCTTTCTTTGAGCTTAAATCACCCTATCTCCCACTCTGGTTACATAACCACTCGAAACTGCAGTTTCATCTTCTGTAAATTGGGAATAATCAGTTCTAACTCATTTTTAAGGGAGATTCTTAATGTGAAAGTAATTTCCAGATGATTTAAGGTGAAGGGATATAAATACATTGGGAGTATTTTGGAAATCTATGAAGAGATTTACTTCCTTCTTTCATATTCTGAGATCTTACTTTGCAGTCTTACAGGCATGCACATGCTTTTTTTTTTTTTAATTATCCCCTGCTTTTGTTCTTAAAATGAGATGTACTCCATTTTTTTAGATTTCTCAAGGTTGCAAAGCTCCAGAATTCCTAAGTCAGCTGTGACTATTGGATAATATCAAACCAAAGCATTGAGGGTTCCTTTAAAAACCAAAAAGGCTGTTTCAGGGCTAAGACAATGAGGATTTCTGATATCTTTATAGGTGCAAGAAGCAGGCAAGGGAGCCTTGGAATTATTGACAAGAGCCTTTGTAAACACCTTCCAACCAGTTTTCCTCACAGTTGCCACAAAAGGAACAGGCTTGTGAGAGGGCCACAAAGGAGCTTAGGGTTCCTGACAAGCTCTGAATGGCCTTCCCTGTATTACCAAGGGCTGACTTTGTTCCTGGTGGTGCCAACAGTAGGCATGAAGCCAGCCCTTCTGTTTATGAGCAGCTCAAGGTCAGGTGGGCTTGGGCTATCTGACTTTTCATTAGGTCAGTAAATATGTATATGAGGAAAGTGGCTGTGGGTCAACTGAACTGCTTGCTCCAGAGCTATTGACCTCTTGCCCAGCCTCCCAGCTTCCTGAATCCGTGAGGACATTCAGTGAATCAACGAGGACATCCACATCCTCATTGAGGTCTCCTTTGCCCTTCCCATTCCCTGCCTCAGTCACAAGACCCTCTCCCCATCTCTCACCCTGTCTTGCCTTGACGACCTGTCCAGGCCCATCATCCACCTGACCTATAAACTTCAAACACTTTCTGGGGTTTCCTGCTTCCAAATATTCCTCAAAATTGAGGATCCTGAGTTGAGTGTCTGGAGTTCTCCTTTCTGATTTCTGTAATGGTCGACATGCTCTAAGGCTCCAAGCATTTCTGGACTTGCCAGAGACTTCCTCCCTTGGCAGGTCTGAATCAGAAAATTCACGCACTGGCTGGGCACGGTGGCTCATGCCTTTAATCCCAGCAGTTTGGGAGGTCAAGGCGGGCGGATCACTTGAGGTCAGGGGTTTGAGACCAGCCTGGCCAACACGGTGAAACCCCATCTCTACTAAAATACAAAAATTAGCCGGGTGTGGTGGTGCACACCTGTCATTCTAGCTACTCGGGAGGCTGAGGCACAAGAATCACTTGAACTGGTGAGGCAGAGCTTGCAGTGAGCCAAGACTGAACCAGTGCATGCTATCCTGGGTGACAGACTAAAATAAAAGAAGATTCCTGCAGTGTCCAGGAATCTCTACTTTTTTTTTTTTTTTTTGAGATGAAGTCTCGCTCTTGTTCACCCAGGCTGGAGTGTGATGGCACGATTTCGGCTCACTGCAACCTCTGCCTCCTGGGTTCGAGTGATTCCCCTGCCTCAGCCTCCCAAGTAGCTGGGATTACAGGTGCCTGCCACCACGCCCGGCTAATTTTTGTATTTTTAGTAGAGATGTGGTTTCACCATGTTGGCCAGGCTGGTCTCGAACTCCTGACCTCAGGTGATCCGCCTGCCTTGGCCTCCCAAAGTGTTGGGATTACAGGTGTGAGCCACTGAGCCCAGCCAGAATCTCTACTTTTAACACATATCCTGGAGAATTCTTATGATCAAGTATGTTGGAGGAATAGCTAGAATGCCTACTGGGGTGATAACAGTTTTAAAAAGTGTTATGTTTTACTTCTTCACGTATATTTGCATGTTTTCCTAACAGACCCTCAACGTTGCTAGATGATTGGCTATATGGGTGATTTGACTGGGAGGTAGTGGCCCTAATGGAGTAATAAGAAACGCTGTGCATAGATGGTTGAGAAGCAGCCCTGGGTGCTGACACATCCCAAACATGAAATAGGCCTTATGAAATGTATTTTGGTGTTCTTGAGATATGAAGATGAATTTTCAAGAGGACAATTTAGTCTCATTTTAACTTGGAAGATAGAAGAGATGGTCAAGAGTCTTATCCGTTGTTTATATAAAAAGACTGTAGAAAATGCATCAAAGCATTCGTGAGATTAGGCACCTCTACATGCTTCTTGAGGTTAGACACCTCTACATGTTTGGTGTGGTATCTAGCACAGAGTAAGCTCTAAATACAACAAATAGAATGAATAAATGAATGAATGAACGTTGTATTCATTGATGGTGACTGAGACATGTTCTTTTCTCCTCCCTGTCTGTCTAGTTCTTCTCACCTGAAGAACGTTGGGAAGACCTTAATTGGAATCACAAGAATTGAGTGTAAACTTTGGCTCCACATTCACTATCTGTGGGACATTCATTATCTGTGGGCTTCATCTGTAAATGGGTGGGCTGTCTTTGGGTAGGTCACCCAGTTGAAACAATGGACTCCAAGGGTTTTATTACCTCCTAAGTGTTGAATAGGATTATTGTGTGTCTCCTTGACTTAATTAGTCCAATTTTCTACCTCAGGTAGCACAACCATCACTTCTCAATTTCGTATTCTATTTCTTTTAGGAAGAGTCAATGCTCAAGATCTGTGAGAAACTGAAGCATGTTTGCCTGTTTTTCTCAATATATGCACGTTCTGTATATCTCAGTTCTAAAGAACTAAAGGTAAACTCTAATACGAGCAGTAGGAAATGGCCAGAAAGGAGGAATGTGCACAGTGACCTTGGGCAAATGTCTGAATTCTAAGGCCTTGTTTTCCTCCTCCACAACACGAGTAAATCAGTTTCAATAATCTGTTAGGTCCCTTCTGTGTCAGCTTGGAAGTCCCTGCTGGAGGTAAAGGGTGACACTGTTCAATGCACTGAGAACAGCCAGGAAGAAGCTCAAATGTGTAAGAATAGAAAAGGAAGGTTATGGCCTTTTTACTTGATTCCACGATGCAAAGGTAAACAGTCATGAGAAAGAAAAGAGGTTTAAAAGAAAACAATAGTGACCTATCTGCTTTCCCTTTTGGTAAAGTAACTTTCGTAGGGCTGCTTACCATGCTGTATATATATTTTTATTCTTTCTGCCCGTTATTTACATACTCATTCAACATATATTTATTGAGAAGTTGCAGAGTTCTGCTGACTATCTCATCTTCCATCTTCTAAAGCAAAACAACAACAACAACAACAACACACAGTTGTACTAGTGTTTTGGCTTACCTCCTTACAAGGTCATACTGCTAAAACCCTCACTCTGGCATGACTAATCTGACACATAGTTTGCCTTTGTTCTCCAGAGGTCTAATGAACAGCTCCCTGTACACCACCAGGTACAGTCTACACTCTTTGAGCTGGCCTTGAGCCCCTTGCCATCTGAGCTGCCTCCCTTGTTCCTATTTTAGCTTCCTGCATGCCCAGGCAGCAAGTGACTTGGCTCCACAAACAGCCTGTTGCTATGATCTGCTTGTTCCTCTCATTCAAACCCTTGAGGCCTCGGGAGGTAGTGTAGCATGATGTTAAGAGCAAAGCTGTGAAGTCAGTGAAAGATGGGTTTTACCTGAAATCCCAACATTAACTGGTTTTGAAAACTTTGCCAAGTTTCCTAAGCCCTCTGATGTATGAAAAGACGATGATAACCACTTTGCTGAATTGTCTTAAGGCTAAAAGGAGATAAATTATGTAACTTGTTTGCTTTGAAAATGGATTGATATTTGCTCATGAAATCTCCTTCAGGCGCACGTCATGAACCCTATTCGTGCAGTCCAACTTCTACTCAACTTTCAAAGTTGGGGTTTCATGCCATTTTTATCATGAAATGTCCAAAAGCATGTGCTCCCTCAGTTGGACTCTCTGTTATGGCCCATATTACATTTTATCATGTATTTTAGATATCTGTGTTGTTATTATATGGAAAGTAAACATCTTATTTATCTTTATTTTGTCGCAAAGCCTGGCACAGTTGATTGCCTATATGGTATGTAGTAGTAAAAAAATTCTTATGAAATGAATTAGTGAATTAATATACAATGTATTAATAAATGATTTTGCTAGTGGTAAATATTCCTATACATAAGGAGCTAAAGGGGGCATGCCAGCTGATCAATCTTTCTGAAATAAAACCTTTTGAAAGTCTTTCTCCAGTAAGATATTTGAGCTCATATAACTGACAAGAGTATTAGGATATAAAATATATAAAAATCATATGACTCAATAAGAAAAAAAGAACTAATTATAAAAAGGGGCAGAGGGCAGGAACAGGAGATTTCATAGAAAATAAAACCCAAATGGCCAATAAATATATGAAATGTTGTTCCACCTTACTAGTAATTATAGAAATGAAAACTAAAATAATAAGAGAACATTTCATAAATTGAACACTTTGGAAGTACTTAGTAGTGGTAAGGATGTAAGAAATGAGCATTCAAAAATTCAGGTTTCAAATTGATCATAGTAGATTCCTACAAGTAAATACAAAAATGCATGAGAATAATGAATCTGATCTACCTGTACCAACAGGAATAAATTCAGAAAACAACAGAAAATGATAAAGGTTACTTGCAGAAGTATAGAACAGTATGATGGTATTTCTATATGGCATCAACCCATACACACACATACACATACATGACCATACCTGTATTAGTCTGCTTTCACCCTGCTGATAAAGACATACCCGAGACTGGGAAGAAAAATAGGTTTAATTGGACTTACAGTTCCACATGGCTGGGGAGGCCTCAGAATCATGGCAGGAGACAAAAGGCACTTCTTACATGGCAGCAGCAAGAGAAAAATGAAGAAGCAAAAGTGGAAAACCCTGATAAACTCATCAGGTCTCATGAGACTTATTCACTATCATGAGAGAAGCATGGGAAAGATTGGCCCCCATGATTCAGTTACCTCCCCTGGTCCCTCCTGCAACACATGGGAATTCTGGGAGATACAATTCAAATTGAGATTTGGGTGGGGACACAGCCAAACCATGTCATTCTGCCCCGGCCCCTCCAAATCTCATGTCCTCATGATTTCAAAACCAGTCATGCCTTCCCAACAGTCCCTCAAAGTCTTAACTCATTTCAGCATTAACCCGAAAGTCCACAATCCAAACTCTCCTCTGAGACAAGGCAAGTCCCTTCCACCTATGAGCTTGTAAAATCAAAAGCAAGCTAGTTACTTCCTAGATCCAAGGGGGGTACAGGTATTAGATAAATACAGCCATTCTAAATGGGAGAAATTGGCCAGAACAAAGGGGTTACAGGGCCCATGCAAGTCTGAAATCAAGTGGGGCAGTCAAATTCTACAGCTCCAAAGTGATATCCTTTGATTCAAGGTCTCACATCCAGGTCATGCTGATGAAAGAGGTGGGTTCCCAGGTCATGGCCAGCTCCACCCCTGTGGCTTTACAGGGTACAGCCTCTCTCCTGGCTGCTTTCATGGGCTGGCGTTGAGTGTCTGCAGCTTTTCCAGGTGCATGGTGCAAGCTGTCAGTGGATCTACCATTCTGGGGTCTAGTGGATGGTAGCCCTGTTCTCACAGGTAGTACCCCAGTAGGGACTCTGTTTGGGGGCTTTGACCCCACGTTTCCCTTCTGCAGTGGCCTAGCAGATGTTCTCCATGAGGACCCCACCCCTGCAGCAAACTTTTGCCTGGGCATCCAGACGTTTCCATACATCTTCTGAAATCTATGCAGAGGTTCCCCAACCTCAGTTTTTGACTTCTGTGCAACCACATGCCCAACACCACATGAAAACTGCCAAGGCTTGGGGCTTCTGCCCTCTGAAGCCATAGCCAGAGCTGTATGTTGGCCCCTTTCAGCCACAGCTGGAGGGGCTGGGACAGAGGGCATGAAGTCCCTAGGCTGCAAATGCTGCAGGGATCCTGGGCTCGGCCCAGAAAAGCATTTTTTCCTCCTGGGCCTCCAGGCCTGTGATGGGAGGGGCTGCCGTGAAGACCACTGACATGGCCTGGAGACATTTTCTCCATGGTCTTGGGGATTAATATTAGGCTCCTTTCTCCTTATTCAAATTTCTGTAGCTGGCTTGAATTTCTCCCCAGAAAATGGGTTTTTCTTTTCTATCACATAGTCAGGCTGCAAATTTTCCAAACTAACATACTCTTCTTCCCTTATAAAACTAAATGCCTTTAACAGTATGCAAGTCACCTCTTGAATGCTTTGCTGCTTAGAAATTTCTTCCACCAGATATCCTAAATATCTTTCTCAAGTTCAAAGTTCCACAAATCTTTAGGTCAGGGAAAAAATGCTGCCAGTCTCTTTGTTAAAACATAACAAGAGTCACCTTTACTCCAGTTCCCAACAAGTTTCTCATCTCCATCTGAGTCCTCCTCAGCCTGGACCTTATTGTCCATATCACTATCAGCATTTTGCGCAAAGCCCTTCAACAAGTCTCTAGGAAGTTCCACGCTTTTCGTATCTTCTCCTGAGCCCTCCAAACTGTTCCCACCTCTGCCTATTACTCCGTTCCTAAGTCGCTTCCACGTTTTCAGGTATCTTTGCAGCAACGCCCCATTCTCCTGGTACCAATTTATTGTTTCAGTCTGTTTTTGTGCTGCTGATAAAGACATACCCGAGACTGGGAAGAAAAAGAGGTTTAATTGGACTTACAGTTCCACATTGCCGGGAAGGCCTCAAAATCATGACAGGAGATAAAAAGGCACTTCTTACATGGCAGTGGCAAGAGAAAAATGAGGAAGAAGCAAAAGCGGAAACCCCTGATAAACCCATCAGATCTCATGATACTTTTTCACTATCATGAGAATAACATGGGAAAAACTGGCCCCCATGATTCAATTATCTCCCCCTGGGTCCCTCCTACAACATGTGGGAATTCTGGGAGATACAATTCAAATTGAGATTTGGGTGGGGACACAGCAAACCATATCAGTACCCTATATTGTTTCTGGAGGGGGAGACATAGTAAGATTGTAAAAATGTAGACAAGAGGGAGTCACATAACATGGGTACCATGGTCTCCCCTGGGAAGGAATGTGAGAGGAAGGAATCAAGAGAGCTGCAACCAGATCTTTGGCTTTATCTAAAGGTTTTCTTTTTTCTTTTTTTTTTATTTTTGAGACGGAGTCTCACTCTCAGCCTGGAGTGCAGTGGTGTGATCTCGGCTCACTGCAACCTCTGCCTCCCAGATTCAAGTGATTCTCCTGCCTCAGCCTCCCGAGTAGCTGGGATTACAGGTGCCTGCCACCACACATGGCAAATTTTTGTATTTTTAGTAGAGGTGAGGTTTCACCATGTTGACCAGGCTGGTCTCAAACTTCTGACCTGAAGTGATCCACCTGCCTTGGCCTCCCAAAGTGCTGGAGTTACAGGTGTGAGCCACTGTGCCCGGCCAAGGTTTTACTTTTATATTTAGAAACATCTAAATTAGATTAAGCAAAATATGGATGATGAAAAACTACGTGGTAAATATGAATGTTTTTATTTCATTCTTATTTTTGAAATTAGTAATAACTTCATAGTTTTAACAATTAAAAGAAATGTAAATTTTCTAT
Source organism: Pan troglodytes (assembly GCF_028858775.2). Classification (NCBI taxonomy): domain Eukaryota; kingdom Metazoa; phylum Chordata; class Mammalia; order Primates; family Hominidae; genus Pan; species Pan troglodytes. The sequence continues at coordinate 89,802,250 of NC_072414.2, read as the reverse complement.
GACTCAAAAATGCAAAGAATTGACTTATGCCCAGATGTTTATTCCCAGAACTTTCTAGCAATCAGCTCAAGAAGAATGGGGTGTAGGGCCTTTGTTGACCTGTACAGAATCATATTTAAAGTGATGTAATTATGAAAATGCCATTTAAAAGGCTCAAATTTTGCCTTCAGAAATGCTTCTTTCAGTAGGGTGACCATTGTGCCATTTTTTCTTTTCCCCCATGCACAAATAGCATATCACCTGCTGTCAATGCCTTGACCTTCAATGATGGATACTGAAGCCTTTTATAGAAATACAGAAAAACAGCTTTCCCCAGCGTTTTCTCCCCTACCTTCTCTCCTGAACAGTACTGACGTGGCTGCTTGGTAGAAGTTTACCACTAGGGTCCTATGGAGTAGACATACAGGACCTTCTGAACTGCTGTGGGGGAAGAAGAGGTTAGTTTTGGGAATTGTTTAGTAGTGGGGAAGATCAGGGATGGACAGAGAAGGGATGTAGATGTTAAATCTCTCTGAGATGAAATTTAACTAATCATCTTTGTTGAAGTGATGAATGATGTAACGTTTCCAGGTTTCCTCTAACATTTACCGAACACACATTATGGCTTCATGGTTTAGGGGATCTAGGCTTTGCAGATGTTACTCCATTATTTCTCTAAACAACCATCGAGGCTGTACTTTTTTTTTTTTTTTTTTTTTTCCGAGACAGAGTCTCGCTCTGTCACCCAGGCTGGAGTGCAGTGGTGCAATCTCAGCTCACTGCAACCTCCGCCTCCCGGGTTCAAGTAATTCTTCTGCCTCAGCTTCTTGAGTAGTTGGGCATGCACCACCACTCTTGGCTAATTTTTGTAGTTTTAGTAGAGACAGGGTTTCACCATATTGGGCAGACTGGTCTTGAACTCTTGACCTCAAGTGATTCATCTGCCTTAGCCTTTGAAAGTGCTGGGATTACAGGGGTGAGCCACCATGCCCAGCCAGAGATTGTATCGTTACTTCCATTTTTCAGACAAGGAAACCAAGGCTTAGAGAAGTTAAATGACATGCCTGAGGTTGCATAATATGGGTGGACAAGAGTTACAGCCAAGTCTCTCATTCTGTTTGCTGTTGCCTCTTAAATTCTCCAATTTGATCTGCTTTTCTCTGTTAAATAACAAATCCCTATCTCTCTTTCCAGGAAATGTTCTTCAGTTGCCTGTAAACATTTATTTTGAGAATAACACTGCACTTTTTCCTGCAATGTCCCATTTGATAACATCAATAGACTCCAATGAAGAGAGAACCCTTTTTAATCAGTTAAACCTTCATATGTAGAGTAGGCAATCAAGGCTAAGTCAGAGTCAGAGCTTTCTGACACTCACCATGTGCGTTTTATTGAAACACTAACAGGAGAGAATCATATGATTACCTTTAAATGAGAATATTAACAAGTTTATGTTTCTTCAAAATATGTAGTAGCTTATGATGGGGCGTTAAGTGGTTTCTAATATTTTCCTAAGATCTGAGATAAAATTCTTCTTTCTAACGTTGTCTTTCATTATCTGTTCATCTGTAGCTGAGTAACACAGAGAGATTCTTCTCCAGGTCTTGCCTCTGAGTGACAGTCTTAAAGGCATCAGTTGTGGTAGTGGGGGCCAGCCATGTTCAGTCACTTAGGCCTTTCCTTCAGTGTGAAAATATCTGGCTGGACCCACAGGAAATGGTTTGAGAGAATAAAGCAAATGGCTTCTGTTTCTTACATCGTTTAAGGAGTCCATGCCCAGATGGCTAAGACAGAGAGGACTGAAGAGGAAGGGTGTCAAGGATGGTACAGCTCCCAGTTACAGATATGGTGGCTTCCACGGAGATCAGGCAGAGTTCTGAGCTTTTGGAAACTACCTGAAAATCTTCCACTAGCTCTCTTTACATGCCTTGGTGACAGCAAGTTCCTGACTTTTTTTTTTTTTTTTTTTTTAGATGGTGTCTTACTCTGTCACCCAGGCTGGAGTGCAGCGGTGTGATCTCGGCTCACTGCAACCTCTGCCTCCCAGGTTCAAGTGATTCTCATGTCTCAGCCTCCCAAGTAGCTGGGATTGCAGCCACCTGTCATCACGCCTAGCTAATTTCTATTGTATTTTTAGTAGAGACGGGGTTTCATCATGTTGGCCAGACTGGTCTCGAACTCATGACCTCAAGTGATCCACCTGCCTCAGTCTCTCAAAGTGCTGGAATTACAGGCGTGAGCCACCATGCCTGGCCCTGCTTGATCATTTCTGAAAAGCAGAAATCCAGGAACAGACCCGAGGGAGTTACAAGGTGTAGAATGTTGAAGGTATTTCTCAAAATGCTATTCCTCTTCTCAACACCAGTTCAGCATTCTCCTCCAGAGATCTGGTGTCTCACACTGCCTTTTGTGCTGTAAAAGCCAAATGAGAGGCATTTAAATTATTTCTGTTGCCTAGGAAAGAGAAATATTATCCACAGTAACAAAATCATCAAATTTTATTATGCACAAGTCAGTGCTATATATTTAGGAGTTTTGCTTTAGAGGATATAATTTAGAAAAATGGGACAGCTTTCCATTGGCTTGGAAGTTTCTATTATCAAAACATATTACCAGGAAAGTACAATACATTGTAAAATTATAAGGAACTGCAATTCAGTCCTATTTTGACTTTATTTATAAAAAAACAAATTAATAGCAAATGAATAAAACTTTTAAACCATTATCTGGGTAATAATACTAAACAAAACAACTAATAAAACTGCCGCATTCAAACAGCTGTTTAAGGAAACCCAATGATATTTCATCCATTGTCAAACTTGGCATTTGAGCAGAATAAAGACCAAAGTAAATATTTATTGATTCATGTGAGAATGCTGAAAATTTCTCTTTTATAAGTAGAATAAGCAAATAAACCATGATTTATAAAAACCCTGGCTAACTAAAATCAGCTAATGGGTCTATTCAAAAAATTCTTATCATGTAAACTGTGAACTGACAATTATAATTGAAAATTACCAGTTTCTCTATGAATTTAATATACATATAGTTAACCACCTGCTTGACTGTTATACAGAGCCATTTAAACGTGCAAATGGATGTACAAATGTTTGAAGTCTTTTGAACCAAACACATTAATTGCCAGTCTGTGTTAATGGAAACACACAGAATGGATGCCTGCCTCTCTCTGTAATAAATATAAAAATTCCCTGGGCTTCCGAGTCTCCATACTAAGCACACATGGAGGCTTTTTATAGGAAAAGCTCATTTAGAGATTGAACCCCTCAACCCCAACCAAATAGGTAATAAGGAGACAGGAAACATTGTATTGGCCAGATTGACTACAAGCAGACTGCATTCCTCACACTATTCTGTCCAAGTGGGAGTCCGCAGCCCAGATGGTTACAGAATTGGCAGTGAGAAGTGAGGCAAAGTTCAAAGCAAGCCCAGGGGCACATTTAGTGCCCAGTTTGCTCCCTGTTGATACCTGGGCAGGTGACCCTGTGCTTTTCCTTAATGGCCTGGGGACCCCCATTATGACTTCCCCTGGACCTGTCCTCACCATGCAGTGATCCACAGCTAAGATGCTCTTCCTCCTTAGCAAGATATATCAGCCCCCTGTCCTCTGGCCCGCAGGCCCTGGGTGTTTCAAATAGAAACACAAGGATGGCCTGGGGTGCTCCTCTGCCCAGCCTCCCACTCAGCAGGGGCCACTCAGCAGGGGCCACTCAGGGGCCATCAGCTGTCCGAGCTAGGGGCCTCTCTGAGGGCAGGTGGTAGGTCCCTCCTGCAGTCACTTTTCCATGACTCTCTGGCCATTGGGGTGTAGATGGAGGGGGCCCCAGCTTGACTCTGAGCCAGGGCTCAGTGATGTATGTTGATGCCTGGAAAACAGCTGGGGGCCTGTGGGGTCTCAGAAGACCCATCCTAAGGTAAGAGGATGCCAGGGAAGCTAAGCTTGGCTCCGTTCCAGAGCTTTAGTGTTCAGAAGGGAGGTGAGACTCTGGATCACCTGATTTTTGTCAGCAGCCCAGTCCTAAGATTGTACATCTGAGTCTTACCCAGAGGAAAATCTGCAAACGTAAAGGTGAAAACAGCAGTTTCTCTAAAAACAAGGTAATAGGGTGGGGCACAAGAAGCTGTTTTTTTTGTGGGGAGCCTCTACAAAACAAAATATAAAATCGACCGGGTGCTGTGGCTCACTCCTGTAACCCCAACGCTTTGGGAGGCTGAGGCCAGTGGATCACTCGAGGCCAGGAGTTCAAAACCAG